>NC_046312.1:22786936-24157294 GCF_009819535.1 Lacerta agilis
CTATATCAGTTGGCTAAGCCCTCTTAGCAACTCTGTGGCAATACCAGGGTTTCCGCCCGCTAGCCCCTCCTGAGGGAACTCCAAGACACAAACTATCGCCTTTCAGGTTAGTTTTGTCCTTTCCCTGAGTTCCCCTCCTCAAGAGCCTATATAACTCGCTGGACCAAAAGAACGACGATATTTTCTTAGCTCAACAACAAGAGATCTTTATTTCTTACAGAACATAACGGTTTCAGTATTGGTTCATAAGCTTAGTTTCTTAACAGTGTAAATTCTTCCTTTCAGCAACACATACACATCTTCAACAATCCTAACCTAACCTAACCTGGCCCCACACCCTCCTTCTTCCAGTCACCACTCTCCTCACACTAACAGCTGCTCCCTCCTTTTAAAGAGCGGAATGTCCCGCCTCCCAAGGGGTATCTGCCACTCAAACTGGGGAGCCCATTAACTCCTAAAACACCGTGGGTCTCTGAACAGCCCCTAACTTAGATCTGATTCATTACAACTGGCAAATGGGAATGCTTTCACTTCTGCACCTCCGCACCCATTGGAAGCAGGTAACCCCGCAAGGCTGTTCCCTCTCCTGTTCCCACTCAGTCTCAGGTTGCCCACACAATGTTGCATGTGACTATAATATCTGGGGCTTTAATGCTCAAACAATCTTCTCTTATAATGTTATTATATCTCTTTCCCACCCTTTAACAAACATGTTTAATAAACAAGACAAAACATTTCAAGTCACAGGAATGTAATTTAATTGCTCAGATGTCTAAATAGTAAGCAAACAGATGCAAACTAATGTCGGGGAGTTGCAAACGCTTAATAGAAGTAATCAACCATCAGTATGCAAATCTGTTGATAGGTGCTGCTAAATTTCCTTCCATAAACAGAAATGGCATCTCTAAAGTTGTTGCCCGAGTGAAGGGTGCTGAGCATTGTGAACACTCTGAATGACTCTGGAACAGGCTCCTTTGCACCCACCGTAAATCATACAGAGGTTGGAAACTTTCCAGCTACTTGGCATTCTGATCAGACCCCATGTTGATGCTTATAATACTACATTCCTGCAGCGCCTTCCAAGGAATACTAGAACGCCTTTCAATATTGTGTCTTGCAGCCCAGATGTCTTTGGGAATGGGTTCGAAAGACAGAAAGGGAATGCAAACGGCCTCCCCAAAATCAGTGGCAAAGCAGGGATAGGGGAGACTTCTTAACACCATTTCCTTGGCTCGGCCCAAAGCTTTGGGCAGGGAAAGAATCAGACAGTTTTTCCATCTTGGGTTCCCAGCTTCAGCTGGACTACAAACCCCATTATCCCTAGCCCAATGAGCATGGGATGATGGGAGTTGTAGTCCAACATCTGGGAACCCTAGGTTGGAGAAAGCTGCTTTATCCTGTGGTGGCGTGCCTTTCTTTATGGTGAAGGAGTGGGGCATACCATCACATCTCCACCATGAAGCGGATGATGCTGGGTGACCCACACCAATGCCTAATTATTCTGTGATGCTCGTCGTTCTCATTCCTCAAAGAAAGGGAGGTGTGTGAGCCTGTGTTAAAAGTACACAATTCTCTCTTGCAACAAATTGCTGGCATGCAGGGCTGCATGTTTACTCCCACTCCTTGCCCCTCGTGTGTACAGAGCTTAGATTCAAGTGTCTGAGTATTTCCCCACCGTCTCGCACGGCATCTGACGGGCGTTAATTTTTATTCATAGCAGTGGCAGATGCTGTTTAAACCAATCAACCAGATAAGGAAGCCATGGCTTGCAGCACCTTGCGCTGATCTGGTTGTAGTTGGTTCCCTCCTGTCACTATGTGCCTCGTTCAGGCGTCAAAGGTGGAGGGGCAGAAGAGGAGAAAAGGGAAAGAAGGAGCCCCTGGAACAAAGGAATGATTTGCCAATGGGAGGCTTTTGCCGCCATTGGGCTGATGGGACCTGGAGTCCAACTGCAGCTGGCAGGCCACAGACTCCTCTTCCCTGGCATAAAGGGATCAGCTCAGAAGGTGCTCCGTCATTATTGGTTCAGCTTCGTTATTAACAATTCTGAACGTTCAGAATTTTCGCAGTGCTGAAATGAAAACGGCACTTACTCAGCTTGGATTCTTTTCATCGTTGGGGACTGCGCAGAAGACGGTGACGTCACCCTGAGCCACAAGAGGGTGGGAGAGAGGACAGCAGAAGTCAGACACTGAAGGCCGTCGTGCATTTATGCTCATATATACCTCAATCAATTGACTAAATGTGGAGGAGGAGGCTCCTATTGTCAGAGGGTGGGCTGAATACCATGTGTTTAGTCTACATTTGGAGAGGAACACGTGTGAAGGGTTTCTGTCTAGCTGTTCCTGCTTCACTAAATAATCTTGGGAATATATGGCTTGGGGAGGATGCAGATAATTTTGTTAGTGATTCCTAGGCCTCCTAACGTAACTACATTTCCCAGGATTCCTTGTGAAGAAGGGCATCACTATTCACCTGGTTTCAATATGTAACATACACTTGTTGTGAAAGTAAGGCTAAGCAATATTCTGTGTATCTGAAGAAGTGTGCATGCACACGAAAGCTCATACCAAGAACAAACTCAGTTGGTCTCTAAGGTGCTACTGGAAAGAATTTTTTATTTTGTTTCAATATTCTAGAGACTGGCTTCATTCTCTTGCATTCATCAAATTCTGGCAACTCTTTCTGAAATGACCTTCACATAAAACCATCTTTTAAGGAAGATGCCCAGGGATCTCTTATAAGCCAAGGAATGCCACTTCTGATGGGCCTCAAGAACGTGACCCACATGCCATTTAGACTGAAATTTTTTTTTAGCATGAGGAATTTATCTAAAGAATGGCCCCGTTGGTGTGTTCTACATACTAATGCCTTCGTGATCACAACAAAGGGTAGTTTGAAAAATCACTTCTGACAATGCTGCTTTTCAGCTCAAGAAAAGTACATTGACTTTTATAAGCTTCTGAATTTACAATATCTCGTTTCCTAAAGGGAAATGCTCCTTAAGTAGGTCTTTGATTCAGTGATTTTACAGCATGCCTATCATAGAGCTCTCATGTTGCCGAATATGCCACCCACTAAATCTATTTTATTTCAGTGCTTTTGTCCTCGATGCAGATGGAGAGTGCACAGAATGCACAAATACCTGCTGCACCTTTTTATTTGGGGGGGCCTCTGTGGCTCAGCACAGGTGAGTCATCAAGAATATGAGTAGGCTTGAGTTTGGCTGTAAACTCAAGAGGTTTCATCAGGAAAATCAAAACAAAACACAATTGAGCTGTATCTAATTGAGCTGTCTTCCATTTGTGGAAAAGAACTTCCCTTCTCCCCAAAATCAGTCATGGAGGCTCCTCCAACCTTCCGGAGTAGATTTGGGGGAATGTGGGGGGCGGGAATTATGCTTGCATTAGCAGGACAGTTTTGTTGACTGGGTTGTATCCAATGTTACTCATACAGAAGCAGATCCATTAAAATTAATGGACACAACTAACTCATGTCCATCAATTCCAAAGGGTCTACACTTTAGTAGAACTTAGCTGGATACAGCCCAATGCGTGGTATCCAACTAAACTGTCACATCAGTGCAGGGATTTGTCTTTGCCTTCTCCCCTTCCACGTGTGCCCTGCACTGTTGACACATCTGCTTTGGAGAGTTGGGGGGAACCCCTAGAACAGATTGGGAGGAGCTGCATTGCACAAGTGTGAATCCTTGTGCAGCCCAGTTTTATGGGGTGTATGTTTGTGTGTTGGGGAGGGGTAGGAGAAAAAGGTATCTCAGCTATGGTAAAAGCCAGTGAAAAGAACTGCAACTTTCTTTGAAGAAGGAGTTTCTAAATGGTATATCTCAGGCATGTCCAACAGGTAGATCGTGATCTAACGGTAGATCACTGGACGTCTGTGGTAGATCACCGGTAGATCAGTGGCTCCCCCCAAAGCAGCTAAAAAACTTCGGCTCCCCTAAAAAAAAGCTCAACATCTTTGACCTGAACCACCAAAAATAGGGATCTCCTTCCTAAAAAAAAGCTCGATGTCACTTTCCTCTTCCCTAAAGAAGCTCAACAATTTTTATGTGAACCCCCCCAAAACAGGGCTTTTCTTCCTAAAAAAAGCTCAACAACTTTTACCTGAACTTTTACCTGAAAGGGGGGTTAGATCACTCCCAGATTTTAACTCTGTGAGTAGATCGCAAACTCTTTGAAGTTGGCCAACCCTGGTACATCTGATGTCACAGCCATATTGGTGCTGGAGCATAAGAACAGGACAAAATTTGCCTCAAAGCACTCAAGAGGCAGAGGTGTACAGGGGCTGGCTAATCTGGAAGGTCAGGTGTTTCCTCACTAGACCCTTAACCCTGACTCTGTCTGGTGATACGAGAATCAGAGCCTGAGAGGGGATATTAGTCTAGCAGCCACATGACACAGCTACTTCACATGCTCACCTTTTAATATGACTAAATGAAGATTATCTGACACACAAACCCCATTTAAATTTCTTCATATGCATTAATATTCGTAGCCCTTCGACTCCCACCCCTTAGCCTAGTCTTGTTTGTTATTATACTTTTTGGGCCACACCCAAACGAACTTGAACCTCCTTTCCATCTTTTGTTACCAACAACTCGACCAGAATAATTTCCTGGTGTACCACCCTGGGCCAGAGTTACTTGCAATAACCATTTTGTTTTATCGCATTCTCGCCATTTATTGGTAGAGAGAGAGATGCTCTTGCTGTTAACAAAATTGCCCCCTCCTTTCAAACACACTTTCCCTCTTACTAGTTTTGCTGCTGAAATTTTGTTTGAAGGAATATGTAAATATGTCTGCTTAGAAAGCATATATAATAGCCTTAATCTCAAAAAAGGGCGCCTTTTCTGGATTTCACAGAAATGGTCACGAGCCCAGCATCACCAGAATGGCAAACAAGCAGAATTGAGTATGAATATTGCCACCCCCCCCCAAATGCCATGTACCTTGGTGAGGAGAACTGGGGGAAAGACTTCATTTCATCAGCCTTGTTATCTGCATTGTCTTCCACCTACAACCCAGAGAAAGCATCTGTGTTATTGGTGTAAAAGAAATGAAAAGAGAGAGGAAGGAACTGTAGTCTGTTAACATGTGGAACCGAACCTGTCCCCTCCCCAACATGCATGTGCTCTGCCACCGTACCAGGAACGCAATGTGCCTGGACTTTTCTGGTATGAGAATGGGCCATACCTCAGCAGTAGAACATTTGCAAGCAGGAGCTCCAGGTTCAATCTCTGGCATTTCCAGGAAAGGCTAGGGAAGGACTCCCGTCTGAAACCACGGAGAGCCGCTGCCAGACAGTGTACATAATAGTGAGCTGAATAACCCAGACAGCTTATTATGAGAACACGAGGCCTGCTAGTGTTTCATATTTTAGTTGACACACAAACCCCATTTAAATTTCTTCATATGCATTAATATTCATAGCCCTTCCTCTCCCACCCCTTAGCCTGGTCTTGTTTGTTATTATACTTTTTATTGCCGTATATTCCGGCGTATAAGACGACCCCCAACTTTTCCAGTTAAAATATAGAGCTTGAGGTATACTCGACTGCAGATTCTCCACCTGGCGTATAAGACGACCCCTGACTTTTGAGAAGATTTTCCTGGATTAAAAAGTAGTCTTATACGCCAGAATATACGGTAAACATTAAGGCATCAAGTATTTGGGCCACACCCAAATGAACTTGAACCTCCTTTCCATCTTCATGCCTTTCCATCTTCAATCAAACATTAGAAACTTCCCTAAACAGGGCTGCCTTCAGATGTCTTCTAAAAGTCAGGTAGTTGTTTATTTCCTTGTCATCTGCTGGGATGGCATTCCACAGGGCAGGCGCCACTACTGAGAAGGCGCTCTGCAGTGAGGGAACCGCCAGAAGGCTCTTGGAGCCGGACGATGGAGGTGGAGACGCTCCTTCAGGTATACTGGGCCGAGGCCATTTAGGGCTTTAAAGGTCAGCACCAACACTTTGAATTGTGCTTGTAAACAGCTCCATGGAAGATGGAGCAAGCTTGTTTTCTCCTGCTCCAGAGGGTAGGACCTGAACCAACAGATTCAAGTTACAGTGGTACCTTAGGTTAAAGGCGCTTCAGGTTACAGACTCCGCTAACCCAGAAATAGTACCTTGGGTTAAGAACTTTGCTTCAGGATGAGAACAGAAATCATGCTCTGGAGGCGTGGCGGCAGCAGGAGGTCCCATTAGCTAAAGTGGTGCTTCAGGTTAAGAACAGTTTCAGGTTAAAAACAGACCTCTGGAACAAATTAAGTTCTTAACCTGAGGTACCACTGTATATGAAAGCAGATTCTGATTAAAAATCAGGCAGTAAGAGTTGTTTGGAACTGGGACAGACTCTCTGAGGTTGTGGGCTTTCCTTCTGGGACATTTTAAAGCAGAGGCTGGATGGCCACCTGTCATGGATGCTTAACACCAAGGGTCTAAATAGTGATCCATTTCAACGTTATCACCGCTTGGAAGGTTAAGATGTAAAATGGCTTGTTGACCGAAATACATTTAAATATATCACTTGAATTACCTCCTTTATCATCTTCTGAAAGTCAGCCATATTACTTTTTTCTGACCCTTCAGACGCCACTTGAAAACTGCAAAATGGTAATATGATATATTAGGCAGATCTTGAAGTTACCTTTAAACAACACACTGGTTTTTTCTTCTTCTTCTGTATGTCAGAACACCCAACTTCCAAAAAACAAAACAAAACCCTAATGGAAATTGTAATGCTTTTAGATACCTGGGACAATCTCATCTATGCTCTTGCCTGTGTGATGAAGGCACTGATGGGTGAAAAGTGCAAATCCATCTGCTTAGTTATCACTGCATTTTAGTATTGAAGGCAATTGCAACATAGATGAGGAAGCCAGATGATATTAATAGCTACCGTTGCTCAGCTTGGGCACATCCTCAGTCCTATGAATAACGAGCTACACAATAGATATTCATGGTCCTGACAGCATTCAGCAACCTCCTCAGAATGGGAAGATTTGACAATATTAGATTGGGAGAACGTGTGTTTTGGCAAAGAGGGTGTCCACTGTGTATCACACATATTTCTCAATAATTGGATATATTTCCTACAACACTGTTGCTGCTTATCTTCCATTATTTTGGGGAGAAATTAAAGAATAAAAAATACGTGGAGGATATGCAGTAGTAGCAGTGCTTAGAGAACTTACTGTTGATTGAAACAACCCCATGAATGTATATAGCACTTCACCGCATAAGAAAACACATGCATATACAAAATAATTTGATCAGTGTCCAATACACTTATCATACCCACAATGCCAAATGTAAGAAAGGGATTGAGGATCAAAACTTTGGTTGTTTTTTTTACCTTGCTTATATCAGTGTAAATCCAAGGGAATTCTTTTGGTTTCAATCAATGACACTAAATTTGTATACCAATGTAAGTCACGGTGGTTCTCAAGTTAGGATGTTGGCCTTGAATCTTTAGAGAATTGAGTTCAACTGTTAAGTCGCAAAGTGACCTTGGGCAGGTCACAGTATCCTAGTTTTAGTCTAACCAACTTATCTGTTGACATGATCAGACACTGCATATGGCAACCTCTCTTTTCTCATTTCAACTCTGGAACAGAGGTCACCATTTGCTAATGCTATTATTATTATTATTATTATTATTATTATTATTATTATTATTCTAACCACAGCCACTCTGAGCAGCTTCCAACACACATAAAAGTATAAAAAGCATCAAACATTAAAAACTTCCTGATACAGGGCTGCCTTCAGATGTCTTCTAAAACCTGTGTAGTTCATATATCACAATGTGAATACATTTCAATATTCAGAGCATTGGAACATTAAGTTTCTGTAATTATGTATTAATGTTGAATTCCATGGCTTAGAGCCAGACTAACTTCCTGTTCGCTTCTGAGTCCAATTCACAGCTTAACACTGAAGACCTAAAGGAGTTGGAACATGAGTATTTGAAGGAGCACCTCTCCTGTCATCAGCCTGCCTTTTGTCTAAGCATCAGTGGATGAAAAGTGGGCCGAAAATAAATTTCAATAAATACATTAAATCAGTTAGTTGAATTTAGGACCTATTGAAATTAAGGGGACAAATTAGATTAAGGTCGGTGTCCAACGCACTCATTCTGTTAGCGCAAGGATTCCCACTTGTGCAATGGAAATCCCCCCTCTAGTCTTTGTGCATGCCCAGCACCCTCTCCAAATCTGATCTAGAGGGTTGGGGGAACCCTCTAGGGTGTGGAGGTATATGTGGACAGAGGAAAGGGAGGGGGAAGTTTCCATCTGGTACACTAGGTACAAATATGAAGTCGTGGGTGGCAAGGAAGCATGCAGGTCCACTGCCCCACGACACGTATAGGTTTCCATAGCTGAGATTAGACACGAACCGGTAGCTAGATGCAGCGTTCATTATAAGAAAGCTTGCAGCATGACTGAGCACAGACTGCTTACAAAGGTTTTTCACCTGCTTATGTCGGTCTGTGTTTCTGCTTCCACCTGCTTGGTGATATTGCTTATTTTCTGTCTTGCTGGCTTATAATATCGGTACTGCGAAAGGAAGGACTTAGCATCCGATTTCAAAGTGCGTGGAGTGAATGGCTGCCGAGCATTGGTGAAATGTTCAGAGTGCTTGTCAAGGAGATCCCCGCTGCACACTTTGGGTTCAGGGTTCGGGGCCTTGTGAAGATGCTTGTTTGCAATGCTGTCGGAAGAAGAGTTGGATGAAATTTTGGAGGGCAACCTCTGGAGACTCGGTGTACTGGCACATGAGCTTGGGTCTGAGATGTTGGAGGCTTTCGGAGCATCTTTCCTGGCAGGATTCGCAGCATTTGGAAGGG
Source organism: Lacerta agilis (assembly GCF_009819535.1). Lineage (NCBI taxonomy): Eukaryota > Metazoa > Chordata > Lepidosauria > Squamata > Lacertidae > Lacerta > Lacerta agilis. The sequence goes on from NC_046312.1 coordinate 22,795,807, forward strand.
ATGTGTTTTGCCTCTCTGGAGTTGCCTGGGGGCCCAACACACACCTTTGTTCACTAGGTGTACACGAGGGTAGCCCAATGTTGTCTTCTGCTTCTAAGGTATCCTAGCAGGGAATGAAAAATAAATACACAGAGAGTAAGGCTCCTTCTGCTTTATTTCATTAAAAAGTACAGTCTTTTCCCCCAGCTTTAATGTGTGCAGAGGAGGGCAGTCAAAATAATAAAGGGTCTGGAAACCAAGCCTTATAAGGAACAGTTTGAGGGAGTTGGGTGTGTTTAGCCATTGAAACGAGGAAACTGAAAGCAGATATGATAGCCATCTTCAAATATCTAAAGGGCTGTCGTGTGGAAGATGGAGCAAGCTTGTTTTCTCCAGCTCCGGCAGAAGCTAGGATCTGAACCAATAGATTAAAGTTACAAAAAAGGAGATTCTGACTCAATATCAGGAAGTATTTTCTGACAGTAGAATGGACTCCCTTGGAAAGTGGTAAATTCTCCTTCAGACTCTCCTTTCTTGGACATTTTAAAGCTGAGTTTGACAGCTATCTTTACTTGAGATTCCTGCATTGTAGGGGGTTGGACTGCTTAACCCTGAGGGTCCATGCCAACTCTACTATTCTATTATTTATATGATTTCCCCCCACACACTATGTATTTATGCTTTGTTAGCCACCTTGAATATGGTACATGAACAGGCAGGTTATTAAACTGAACAATAAATGAAAGAACTTGCAACTTAATATCATCCCTTTAGAATCATAGAGTTGGAAGAGACCACAAGGGCCATCCAGTCCAACCCCCTGCCAAGCAGGAAACACCATCAAAGCATTCCTGACAGATGGCTGTCAAGCCTCCGCTTAAAGACCTCCAAAGAAAGAGACTCCACCACACTCCTTGGCAGCAAATTCCACTGTTGAACAGCTCTTACTGTCAGGAAGTTCTTCCTAATGTTTAGGTGAAATCTTCTTTCTTGTAGTTTGAATCCATTGCTCCGTGTCCGCTTCTCTGGAGCAGCAGAAAACAACCTTTCTCCCTCCTCTATATGACATCCTTTTCTATATTTGAACATGGCTATCATATCACCCCTTAACCTTCTCTTCTCCAGGCTAAACATACCCAGCTCCCTAAGCCGTTCCTCATAAGGCATTGTTTCCAGGCCTTTGACCATTTTGGTTGCCCTCCTCTCGACACGTTCCAGCTTGTCAGTATCCTTCTTGAACTGTGGTGCCCAGAACTGGACACAGTATTCCAGGTGAGGTCTTTAGATTGCTGGGATTGTGATACTGCTAGAGAAGACACTCCAGCAGCAAAAAAATTAGGAGTACTGACCAGGTTCTTGAAAGCACAAGGCCCCAAGGCCAGATAGCTTTTTTGAGAGAGAGAGAGAGAGAGAGAGAGAGAGAGAGAGAGAGAGAGAGCAAACCAGTTAGCACTGAAACAGAACATTAAAAAAACAAAATGCAGCACATGCACTATTGCCACACATACTAATATTATCAATGAAGTGTGGATTAAATACTTAAATAAATCACATGGTAGGTTTAAGGCATCTGAAAACTGAAGGCTTCAAAGAAAACACCAGGCATGCTACCTGCTTCCTTTCATCTTTCTTCATAGATTTATCAGGACTCCTATTAGTTGGAAGTCTTGTGTCCTATGTGCCCACTTCTTATTAAGGACTCTTAAGTGGAAAGCACACCAGTGTCTCGTGGAGTGCTGCAGTGTGTGTGGGGGGGGGGGAAGGCCCCGGGTGCAGAATTCTGAAGGGGTGCAACCCAGCACCTCCACAACAGGCTCCCTCACCAAGGCCACGTGACTGCCACCTTCCGGAGCCACGGGGAAGCAAGCTGTGCTTGGGCCGAGCCTTTGGGGGCTGCGACGGCACCTCCTTTTCATGGCTGGAAAAAGGAACCATAACAGCACATTCTGGGACACCCATTCAGAATTCTTTTTAAACTGTGAAGAAACCTTCTCTTGCAGCTTCCCCTACCATAGGAATTAGTACCCACACAATGTGTTTCCTATCTCCCGAATGTTTACCCACTCACAACTGGCATCAATGCCGTTTGTTGGCAGGGAAACCAACTATTATTTCTTTCTTTGTGGACTTTGCTTGGCCTTTCTACATGTAACTTCTAAGGTGGCTTACAAACAGTCTGAAAAAGAATGCAAACGAAATGAAAATGATTAACATAAAAACCAGCTAAAAATCCAATGGCAACGAAAGCTGGCAACACAACCAGCCACAACCTGAGGTTATACACTGCTCAAAGGTTGGAAAAACAGTTTGTCATGGTGGCTAAAATATGACAGAGTAAGGACAGACAAATGGTGTCTGAGGAAGGAGGGCACTGCAGATTTGGGGTACCACAGCAACAGCAGCAACAGCAGAAGAGTTTAGATTTGATATCCCACTTTATCACTACCCGAAAGAGTCTCAAAGCAGCTAATATTCTCCTTTCCCTTCCTCCCCCACAACAAACACTCTGTGAGGTGAGTGGGGCTGAGAGACTTCAAAGAAGTGTGACTAGCCCAAGGTCACCCAGCAGCTGCATGTGGAGGAGCGGAGATGCGAACTTGGTTCACCAGATTACGAGTCTACCTTTCTTAACCACGACACCACACTGGCTCTCACTGTTCCTTATTCCCAAGGATGGGGCTTCCAGAGCAGTGCCTCATTTGATGACATCAGTGCATGGGCAGGTTTATAGTAACTAGATGAAATGCTGGTGGCAATGGGGATTTGCCATGGTGAGACCAAGCCCTAAAGGAAATTTAGGGAAGTTGTGAGAGCTAACCTAGGACACATCTTTGTCTTAAACCAAAATTGCACTTATTGATCCCCCTTTTTAAAAGAAACAACAGACGGATGCTGAAGATGGTATTTGGAACTGGATTACAAATCAGACCACTTCCTATCACTTCATAATAGGGTACCAAGAATCCGGGCCTCATTATTATGTGTCCGCTTTACTGTCTTCTTTCAACTCCATTTATTCCTGCTTCTGGTCTTCAGCTGTTTTTTATTTAGTGAGATACAAAGGTAGCCTGAAAGACACATCATCAAAATGCAGATGCTGCAGTTTTCTAGTGTAGTGGAACTTCTAGCTAGCTTCATCTGAGAAAGCTACTTTGCAGTGCCTTTGAAAGCTGTGATTTATTTTTCACTGTCTCTTAAGGGTAGCCTGCTTGGTCTGAATATGATCGCATTTCCCTCTGATATGACACTTTTTTAAATGGGCTTGAAAAAAGAGGAATTCAGAGAAGACATAAAAGTAGGAGAAGACAAGTAGAATGTGGAAATAATCCACTAAAAGATAGCAATACAAATCTAAGGTAAAGGACCCTGGATGGTTAAATCCTGTCAAAGGCTCTCATCTTGCTTTCAGGCTGAGGGAGCCGGCATTTGTCCACAGACAGCTTTCCGGGTCATGTGGCCAGCATGACTAAGCCACTTCTGGAGAACCAGAGCAGCGCATGGAGCGGTACCTGTTTATCTACTTGCACTTTGCCATGCTTTCGAACTGCTAGGTTGGCAGGAGCAGGGACCAAGCAACAGGAGTTCACCCCATCACGGGAATTTGAACTGCCAACCTTCTGACTGGCAAGCCCAAGAGGCTCAGTGATTTAGACCACAGTGCCACCTGTGTCCCTCAACAGGCTATGAGTGCAAGATTGATGTATGTGTGTAAGCAAACTTACAAAACACCTAAAACAGAGTTGCTGCTTGGTAAGAAGAATGCAAAATAATAATACAAGGGTAGCCAAAATGGTGCCCTCCTGATGTTGTTGGGATACAACTCCCATCATCCCTGCCAACTGGCCACGTTGGCTAGAACTATTGGGGGTTGGAGTCCAACAACATTTTGAGTACACCATTTTGGCTATCCCTGGACTATGAGATACATTATTTTGGGGAGGGGAGAGAGATGCAGACAGTCTTGTAATGCTGGAAACTCTAGATAATGGACCAGACTAAGGAATAAAAATGTGAATGATAGCAAAAAGAAGAAGAACAATTGCCTTGAAGTATGAAACAGAATGAGCCACACATTTGAGGATGCTCAGAGCTAAAGAAAAGCTCAGTATAGATAGATGTGCATTTTTAGAGGAGAAGCTTTGGGCCAGCTGTGGCCAGCTGATAAGACCAACAATTGCTCTATTCTTGTTTCTGTCACCTCATGCCTACAATCAGAGCATAAATCACACAACTGAGACTTAATGGTTATCATCTCAGTTTTGATATTATGTGATAACAAGTCCATATTCCTCTCCACCACACCCCACACCAAAGGAATTCCTGGGTGCTGTTTGGTTTTGGAAATAATTTTGATTAAAGATTTTCTTGAATTACAAAAGAACATGCAAAATCTCTCTTTTTTATCATAGAGCCTCTTAGTTACATTCAAACACCATCCTGCTACTGTTTTATATCTTCCTATATACGAGGTCTCAGGTTGAAAGAAAGATTTCATCACAAATGTAACACACTCTTGGCTGTGTACTCTGACCGACAACTTTAAAACGAGCCATTCCACAGTAGGGCTTGGCCTGTTTAGCATGGTTATGAAAAACAGATTGTTTTTGGAGGCACAGGAGATCTTGTCTTTCTTGTTCTGTTATTTTGATGTGCTAAATATTATTAATACAATAAATTATACAACAAAAATTTGATAAAATCCAAAAGACTAGGAGTTCCCAAACCTTTGTCCCCATGAAGCACTTGAAAATTGCTGAGGGTCTTAGTGAACCACTTACTGATTTTACCTTCCGCTTGTCAATGCAGAATATAATGTGCTGTGCTACCTCCAAGATTTCTCCAATGAAAACAGGGACGTCGTAAGGAAAAGCGGGACATTGGAAGATGAAATCAAAAACCAGGATGGCTTCTGTAAATCTGGGGCTATTCCTGGAAAATAGGGACACCTGGAGGGTCTCTGCTAGATGCTGTAGAATTTCTAATTGTATTTTCTTAGCTTTTGATTTTTTTAAATTTGCATTTTATTGTACTGCAATTTGAATTCCACAGAATGCAATATAAAACATGATAATAAATAATAAAATAAATGTAGAAATACAAAAGGAATAAAAATACAATTAAAAATCAACAAGAACAATTAATGTGCTGTGCCCACCATTCACAGCTGCTTCTCCCATTGTTCTTCATAGACCTGCCACTGAGGACCACCTGAATGAAGCCCACGGGCCACTGGAGATCCATGGACCACAGTTTGGGAACCCCTGCAATAGATCAGTCACCACTCAAATAACAAAGAAATGAGGCATCAAAATCACAACAATGGGGCAAGAACAAAAGGGAGTGTTCCCAAGAGAAATAATTAAGTAGTGCTCCTTAGCGGCCTTTTGACCTTCAGTGGGTCAATTTCCATAAACACACCTGCAGAACAGAGCTGTGTACAATGGGAAGGAATTAGGAAAGTTGGGTTGCGGATAAAACTAGGGAGTCAGCACTCCTGAAGGCTTTGTCTGACTTTGAAATGCAGAAAGTCATTCAAGATTTACAGAAAACCATGAATCTGAACAGGCGACAGACACATCCTGTTCCTAGGGGACTCTTCCCATGGCTTCTATTCGATACTGAAGCATGAAACCAGAAGAAAGATACTCATGGAGCAGCTAACCTTCAGCAAAACACATATATCTTTCACACAGATCCCATTGAGTGGTGGAAGCGCTATTGAATAACCCTGACAGCACAAAACAAACCACAAAGCTTCCTAGTTTTGCCTCTCTGCTCAGCCACCCAGACCTAGTCTTAAAAAATACTGCGATCTGCACAAATAGGATATGTTTTATCGAACAGGAGAACTTTGTAACACTTGCTCAACCTGATGAATTGCAACACGTCAAGGACACGGCCGTCGTTTTTTCAGTGCAAGTAGGTTGCTTTAAGAATTTCTGCATGGCACAAGAAGAGGTAGAAATACTGATTTGGGGATAGCTCAAAGTGTATAGTACACACCACTTGCCAGTTTGCAACATAGTATTTTGACTCAAAACATTGGGCTGAATCAGACTTAATGCTAAACTATACTGTAACTTTCTGAGAATGCACTGCAGGAGCCTCCAAGCTTCTGTGTTCCCTCTCCTTGGACACAAGGAAATTGGAAGTTTTCACTTCTGTATTCCAAACCACAGTTTGCCATGCCACCTTAACCTACAGAAACTGTGGTTAATCTTAGCTTTGGTTAGCAGAAAAAACCAACTTCAAACCATAGTTTTGTAATTATAGTTAAGATTAATCACAGTTTAGGGTTCTGATGTCATGCTAAACTATTTTTGCTTCTGTTTTAAAGTAACTGCAGTTTAGCATGTTGTCCGAACCCTAAACTCTTACTCCACAGTTTAGGGTTGGGAAAACATGCTAACTTGTGCTTAATCAAAAATAGAAGCAAATTCTTCTGACCTCTTCCTTATAGCTTTGCCCTAGGAGATAGGAGAAGGAGTCGGGGGACACATTTAGTTCTCTAAAGCTGATTCTCATAATGCTAAACCAGGGATAGTGAACCTATCGCTGTCTAGATATTCTTCAACTCCAACTCTCACCAGTCCCAAACAACAAAGCCAATGGTCAAGGCTGATGGGAAATGTAGTCCAAAAACACCTGGAGGGTCACAGGTTCCCCATCCCTGTGATAAACCATAGTTTAGTGTTACATCAGAACAGAGCAGATGCATTTTAAATCCCAAATCTGGCATAGATCCAGCATTCTCAGGGGCTTTTCAAGCTCTAAGGTTTGTTTATTCAATTTTATCAGACAAAAAAAGCTAGTTATAGATGAGGCTTTCCATTTACATGAACAATTTTTCATATAGGCCAGAAAATTCTACTATATCATATTGGAATACCTTAAATAACAATTGAGCAATGTGCCTATCCAGTTTATAAGATGCTTTGTTTACTCTTCCACATGGGCAACTATTGCAAAAAGCAGCTGGTGATCTCTGTGAGAGCAGGGATTCTGAATGGAAAAACCGGGATCACATGTAGCCTTATGTCTGCAGCAGGTAGATGCAACTGCAACACCAAATACTAATGCTAATGCTAAAGCTAATAAATGCAAACTTGCTGATGCATGGAAGATTAGATGCCAGCGCTCATCACTATTAATGCGAAGAGAATGCAAATGAATACCACTTAAAAAGAAGCAGAATAGAACAGAAAGCCAGGTAATAATCAATGCTAAGATGGGCTAATTTGTTTGGACATTGATTTTGTTGGTTATCCAGGAAAGCGTATTTATTAGATGGAGTAAAACCTCAGAAATTTCTATTCATCCATCATTGACTGCTCATAATACCACAAAGTGCTTAGACAGCACAGATTCATATAGTGTAATTGTTTAATGACTTTTCATTCTGTTGTCTGAATATTAAGATTCATTATAATTTACTTCCCTGGCCCCCAATAGCTGAGAAATTATGAACAGCCTGATTTAGAAGATGAATGTCATCTAATATGTAATCTCTTACAGCAATCGAAGCAGATCCCAGTTAAATTAATGGAATTTAAAGATAAAACAGGTGAGCAGAATCTCCACACAACCTGCTTGTTGCTGGGATGAGGCAGGTTGGTCTGCTGGCCACACACTGGATGTAAGAATATATAAGTAAGAATAGCATAAAGCATTCCCTCCACTTTTGCCTCTACAGATATCTTAGATTTGCAGCTTGATCCTAACCATGTCTACTCAGAAGTAAAACAGATGAAATCCATCGGTTTGTAGACCTATTACAAAAATATTGCCAATTTATATGGCAATTAATATTGCCGGAAAAAATATCAACAACCTCAGTTATGCTGATGATACTACCTTGATGGCAGAAAGTGAGGAGGAATTAAAGAACCTTTTAATGAGGGTGAAAGAGAGCGCAAAATATGGTCTGAAGCTCAACATCAAAAAAACTAAGATCATGGCCACTGGTCCCATCACCTCCTGGCAAATGGAAGGGGAAGAAATGGAGGCAGTGAGAGATTTCACTTTCTTGGGTTCCTTGATCAATGCAGATGGTGACAGCAGTCACAAAATTAGAAGACGCCTGCTTCTTGGGAGAAAAGCAATGACAAACCTAGACAGCATCTTAAAAAGCAAAGACATCACCTTGCCGACAAAGGTCCGTATAGTTAAAGCTATGGTTTTCCCAGTAGTAATGTAGGGAAGTGAGAGCTGGACCATCAAGAAGGCTGATCGCCGAAGAATTGATGCTTTTGAATTATGGTGCTGGAGGAGACTCTTGAGAGTCCCATGGACTGCAAGAAGATCAAACCTATCCATTCTCAAAGAAATCAGCCCTGAGTGCTCACTAGAAGGACAGATCCTGAAGTTGAGGCTCCAGTACTTTGGCCACCTCATGAGAAGAGAAGACTCCCTAGAAAAGACCCTGATGTTGGGAAAGATGGAGGGCACAAGGAGAAGGGGACGACAGAGGATGAGATGGTTGGACAGTGTTCTCGAAGCTACGAACATGAGTTTGGCCAAACTGCGAGAGGCAGTGAAGGATAGGCGTGCCTGGCGTGCTTTGGTCCATGGGGTCACGAAGAGTCGGACACAACTGAACGACTGAACAACAACAACATGCATAGATGACATTAAGATGGCGAATGACTGGGATCTCACCAGCACTGTGCTTTGCAGTCTGCCCAGATCTGGGGCTCATCGCAACAGACCCACAACTTGGGCCCCCAACCCCACCCCATAGCGCCTGTGGCACAAGTGGAGGATCTCATTTCTCAACCCAACTCCCTCTTCCAAAATACTAACTGCGCAGCATGAAAAAGAGGAGGTTCTAGGCTTACGTTTTTTAGACAGGTGATATTGCAGTGGCACACAATAAGCCATTTTGGCATCTAAGAAGTACATAAATGAATGAATAAAACAGCTGCATCTAAGGTAGCCAAAGGTGCTTCAGGGTGGATGGTGCCACCATCCATCCCCGCTTTTCCAGTTGCAAATATGCTGTATTTGGCAAAAGAGGTTGTTTTTATTTATTGAATTTATATACCGCCCTATACCAGGGGGTCTCAGGGCGGTTCACAGATTAAAGTCAAGATATAATACCACAAAATATATAATAAAAATAAAAACAACAACCCAATAGCCCCCCCAAAAAAAAACATTTTAAAAGGGCATAGGATGTAAATCAGATCAACCAAAGGCTGGCGCCTAAAGGTGTATAATGAAGGTTGCCAGGCAAACTTCCCTGGGTAGAGCATCCCACAGACCGAGAGCCACTGCAGAGAAGGCCCATTCTTGTGCTGCCACCCTCTGGACCTCTCAAGGAGGAGGGCCTCAGAAGATGATCTCAGGGTCCACGTAGGTTCACATGGAAAGGAGCAATCCGTGAGAGGTGTTGTGGTTCTGAGCCATTTAAGGCTTTATCAGTTGTTATCAGTGTTGACGAATATTGACCCACTAGGTTTCATCAACAGAAAGCCCTGGGTCAGTTACCACTGTATCACAATGAAATGGCTCCAGGGGTGATCATGTGTTAAGGATGGAGGGAGATTGTACCCACCGACAACACTCCTCCACTTCCTGCATGTTTGATGCACATGAGGGCCCTACGTGCACCAACACAAAGCTCTTCCACATGAGGAAGGCGAAGAAACGCACAGCATGTTGATGTCGCAGCATGAGGCCTGTTATTCTGCATGTTAAAGGGAAATGAGGAGGGGTGCTGAATATGCAGGAATGCCATTTTCAGTGGTGTTCAGAGGCAGCCCACTAACCTACACAAAGCATACTTGCTTAAAAGCAATGCGTGAGCCTGCAAAGGAAGACCTGTCTGAATTACGGCTGACTCCCAGCTGCTCAGCCCTACTCCCTTACCCCAGAGGATTTTGGTGGGAGAGCTTCTGCCTCGCATGAAAGCAGAGAAGAGCAAAGGATGAGGGCAGGAAACATTCCCTGGATAAACCTAGTTCTATATGGACACCATGCAATTTCAGATCCTGTAGTGGACTTGATTGCAATTTTATTTTGAGCATCATTCACAAGCTATTTTGGGAGCTTCTCAGGGCTATAAAACGAGACTGAAGTATTCTAAATAAATGCATTTAAAATGTCATATTCTACTTCTTCCTATCTCACTGGTAGAAAGAGCACTTATTTTTAAAGTGTCACATATGTCTTGTAAGACACCTGCGTTATTGCAAACCCCACATAAACATGGTCAAAGCAGTAGTTTGCTAGCAAGTGCTGCAGAGTATCTCAAGGTTATAGAAGTATCTTCATCCATGGGCTAAGAAAGACATAACAACATCCTTGATGCGAGAAAATAATGGTGACTAAAAGATGAAACCGCACATATTTTATCTGACATTCCTCTCTTCTTCAAAATGGAAAACAGCAGTAACTACCATGCATATTGCATTTCCAGCACCAACAATATTCCAAAGCACAATTATTTTCCAGAAACCTAATAATGTCATCACTCACATTGTCAGATACCAAATAGTCATGCAAGAACCAACCAGCTAATGGCCAGCATTATGCAGCAGCTGGATGCAAAATATACCCCGGTGCATATTTTAAACCGAAAATGAATCCCGTCAATTGTTTCTCCTGCTCTCATTGCTATGAAAACAACATTATTCTTCCAAGTGTTTGTCTTACAAAAAGATTCCTCTCCTGGCTAGCATAATTCTACCCAGTGCTAGTCAACAAGTGTAGCTATGAAACCAAAAGTTTATGAGAACTAGTAATTTGATGTGCTATTATTCAACACGACAATGAAAACAGTTAGAATAAATCCTTCTCTGAGAAGAGTGGAATCAAAGGCTAATTTAAAAAAAAAAAAATCATTATACCTACTTTTCTATAGGTGGCTGACAGTGGTCTTTTACTCTCCCTGGAACTAGATCGGGACTCATTTTTAGATGAAATCATCTCCCTTTCACATTTTTCAACTTCTTTCTTGAGCTTCTCTCTTCGCTGCTGGTCTGAAACTTAAGGTAAGGAAAAATGAACCAGAGTTAAAAAACAGAGGGATTCATATTAAGGCTCCTTTTAGTAATTAAATTACTGAGCTATTATGTGTTGTGATGGACTGAGGAAATTGAAAGTTTTGAGATTGTAGTCCAGAAATGTATACCGCTCAGTTTAATTATGTATCACATACGTGTTATCACCACCCATCTGGGTCTACTACCACACAAATAGTTATGTGTAACAACTACAATTCTCCTCATCCCTGGCCATGATTGCTGAAATTCATGAGAGTTGAAAGCCAGCAACATCTGGAGCTATGGTTTTCCCAGTAGTAATGTACGGAAGTGAGAGCTGGACCATAAAGAAGGCTGATCGCCGAAGAATTGATGCTTTTGAATTATGGTGCTGGAGGAGACTCTTGAGAGTCCCATGGACTGCAAGAAGATCAAACCTATCCATTCTCAAAGAAATCAGCCCTGAGTGCTCACTGGAAGGACAGATCCTGAAGTTGAGGCTCCAGTACTTTGGCCACCTCATGAGAAGAGAAGACTCCCTAGAAAAGACACTGATGTTGGGAAAGATGGAGGGCACAAGGAGAAGGGGACGACAGAGGATGAGATGGTTGGACAGTGTTCTCGAAGCTACTAACATGAGTTTGGCCAAACTGCGAGAGGCAGTGAAGGATAGGCGTGCCTGGCGTGCTCTGGTCCATGGGGTCACGAAGAGTCGGACACGACTGAACGACTGAACAACAACAACAACAACAACAACATCTGGAGGGCAAAAGGTTCCCCAGAACTGGAATAATCAAATTCAAATAAACAAACAAAACAGTTTCTTCCTTAAAGTCAATTGGAATTTCATTTGTACTTCAACGGTACTAAGATGAACTCTTATTTTGTTGTGGTTAACATCAATGGGACAAATAATATTTACTTGGCAATGTCACGTATGTGTCATAAATATGCTGAAGATGCCCCTCTGGCCTTTTGACAGCTGAACTTTTAACAATACAACCTACCTGGAAATTATTAATTAATGTATGACCGTTTTCAGTTGGTGGTTTTCTTTGCTTTTAAATTGGATTATTCATGTAACCCAAACTGGCAGCTAATGGAAAGGTTGGGCAAGGAATCAAACCAAATGAATAAGTATCAGTTGGGCTTCATTAAGAACAAACATATTAAACACACAGGTTGGCAGCTAAAGTTATATTTCGCTCTCATAATCAATTTGAGTCAAATGTAACCCAAGAAGCTTGGACTTCATTTTCCCTCTAAATTGTTAACAGTTATTTCAACTTTTAGATAAAGGGCTACTAGGTGGACAACTTGTGGTTTCTGAAAAATGAGTAGATATTCCTTTAAAATAAACACAGGCTCTGAAACATCTGTGGAAGTGAGTAATTCAGTGTGGCACAAAGTATACAAAGTCAATGAGGCCATACTTCTGTGAAGTGATCTGTGAATCATCTTTATGAATGACACAAAAGATATCTGTTAATTAAGATGCTAGGAACCCTTCTGGCTCCATTTCTTCTGGCTGCTCATACAATCAGACACACTATCTTTTATATGACTGCATATGGAAGAAAACGCAGTGAGCGACTGCAGAATTCCACACATCAATTTGTTATAGCTAACACTTTTGGCTCAAATCCAAAGAAAGCTAGTAACCTGAATGTTCTATTGAACTTGTTGTTGTTGTTGTTCAGTCGTTCAGTCGTGTCCGACTCTTCGTGACCCCATGGACCAGAGCACGCCAGGCACGCCTATCCTTCACTGCCTCTCGCAGTTTCTATTGAACTTAGTAGGATTCAAATGAGTTACAACAAGTTTGTCATAGTGATCTCTATGTAAATTGAAACATTGCAAGTTTTCCCTGGGTTTGGGCCAATATGTTTTATATTTAAAATGAATATACTTCAAGTGTGCTTCAGATTGCACACGTGGAGTAGTAGTAGTAGTAGTACAGTCATACCTCGTGTTGCATTTGATGCGGGTTGCGAACGGCGTGGGTTACAAACTTCCGGGCTTTGCCGTGCGCACAGAAGCGCTCTGTGCGTTTTCCGCATGCGCAGAAGCACGATATTGCGCTTCTGGGCATGCGCAATATTGCCGCTTGGGTTGCGGACCTTTTGGGATGCGAACAGCACCCCGAAACGGATCGTGTCTGCAACCCGAGGTACCACTGTAGTAGTAGTAGTAGTAGTTGTTGTTATTAGAATTTATATACCACCCTAAACCTGGAAGTCTCAGGGCAGTTCACAGGACAAAATCAAAATATAAAACCACAAAAGATATAATCAAAATAAAAACAACAACTCAATAACCCTCCCCTCAACCCCCTCCCCCGCATTTTAAAAGGGCTGTTGTTATGTATTGAAGGTGTTGTGTATGTAGTTTTCACTCAGGTCCACGTCAGTTAATTTAGGCGGGAAACCCTGGGCTGTTGTTGTTACAATGTTGTCAGCCGGTTGCCTATAAATGCAGGCCGGCTGAGCTGTTTGAGTTCAGTTCAGTTCCAGCTTACTATAAAGAACTTCTTGGAGAAATACCTGTGTCGTCTGTTATGTCCACCCACTACTTAATAGCTCTCAATCAAATCAGCCAAAGGCCTGGTTAGAAAGGAACATTTTAAAAGTTTTCATCCATAAATGACCAAAGAGGAAAGTAAGAGGTGAAACTTTGGAGCTGGTGGATAAAATTTATTTATGTCAGCTTGGCATTTTCTTACAACATAAAACTCAGCCAGATGGGCGGGGTATAAATAAATAAATTATTATTATTATTATTATTATTATTATTATTATTAATCAAATACAAACAAAACCAAGCGAATTTCTTCAAACCCATTAGAACAGCAGAGAAGCCTTACTGGATCAAACAAAGGGCCTCCCACTCATGTCCCCAGCAACTGGCATTCAGAGGCATGCTACCTACCTCTGATCCTCACAGTTACCAATAACCACATGACTAGTAGATGCTGGTAGCTTTTTCTGTCACAAATTTACCTAACCCCACTTTAAAGACAATGAGCATAAGTCACCACACGTTCTCTAATGCAGACCTTCTAACAATGAACAGCGGTGCAATGCTACAAATTCTTTTGTGCAGGAAGATTTCCTGTCGAAAGCTTTCCTACCCTAAAAGATGCAAGATGGGAGTATAAAGAAGGAAAGGTATTATTGATTTAACAGGTCGGGTTTATTTAAAGTATTTTAAAAACTCCAGGTACAATTTCTATATGCAATTTTCAAGCAGAGCCAAACGTATGTTCCAAAGATATACTGTTTTCTTTTCAGCAAATTACGACACTGGCCAACAGTCAGAGGGCAGCAGTCTTGTATGCAGAAGGTTGCTGGTTCAATCCCTGGCATCTTCAGGTAACAGCCAGGACATTGCTGTGGAGCTGCTGCTAGTCCTTGTAAACAATACTGAACTAGATAGACCAATGGTTTGGCTTAGTAAATTTTATGTTCTGCCCATGGATAAGAAGATGGCTCCAACTGTCATTTAGTACTGCAAGACGATGCATGCATACATCACCTAATGAATGCATAGAAATAGCTAGAAAAATAATGAGCCTGTAGCTTGAGAACAGATACAGTGGAATTACAGGAGGGATATATTTTTTTAATTTGACAAGCAGATGGGTTCCCCACCCCACACACCTTTGAGTGATACAGTTTGGTGCCCGCCAAGCTCATAATTTTTCAAATCATTACTCCAAAAGTTGCATATGCTTCAACTATAAAAGTATATTCCTTTATTGTGTTCGCACAGGAAATGCTGGAGCTTGTCTAATAATGGTAATTTCAGATCAGCCAACAGCTGACATGACATTTTCTTTCACATATTGGCTATAAGTCCAATGAATGAATGAATAAGCAAGCAAAGCAGGCAGGCTCTGAAGAAAGATGACAGGTTTTCCACCACAGCCTGGCAGGCAGATATTAAAGAGAAAGAGTAAAATATTCCTACTCTCTTCTATGTTATTATGGAGTGTTTTAACAGCAATGAAGTCATCCGAGTTGGATTGGCTCACCCTCAGAGTCCGACCTTATTTGAGATCTGTGCAGAATTTCCCCCCAAAGCTAAATTAGGTAGCAACCTGAAAGGATTGATGGGACATTTTCAACGTTACTCCTACTCAGAGCAGACCCACTGAAATTAATGGAGATGACTAACAGAGAATCAGAGAGTTGGAAGGGACCCCCAGGGTCATCTATGAAAGGACAAAATGTATTTTTAAAAAGAAAATACCATAGCATGCCTTCAGAAAAGTTTTTGGAAGACGAATGCCTCGGAAATACGTACGTTTTATGCTGTTTAACCTGCTTTTTGGTACTGAGCAGTCTACAGCAGCTGAAAAACAAACAACACACCATTAAAGTGAGTGAATCAACATTTCCTTTGAAGATTTGCAATAAACAGACTTTGCTTAATGCCAGCTTATTGGTGGGATGTATTTTCGCCAAAGCTTCTAAAAATGCAAAAAAAAAGTCTATGACTGAACCGTAATAGCCAGTCTACATTTTAAATGTTTTCACTCGTTTAACTAGCTTTTTGGTTTTAATGAATCCAGTTAGCTGTGTTAATAAAAGCTTGTGACTGGCTTTTGCAGAAGATGGGCATCGTAATGAGGATTCCGTGCTGTAATTCAACATCTATGAACTCTTATTACAGAACGGTAAGGCCTGTAACTGTAGCTGTGGATACATACTGTTCCCTGGCACAGTATTACTTAATAAAGTATGTTTGTTCCTGTCCAAGGCTTTAATGGGTATGGAACCTGAGTATTTGTGCCCATGAAGCGACTGTAGAGAATGTGGTCAGTGGTGCATGGAAAACGAGCAACATCTGGTCATCCACATCAGCATATTCTAATGGTATATTTATTCAAGTCCGCACTCAGATACATACAGAGCACCTAGTTTCCGATACAGTACTGTTAATCCTACGAATCAGCCCCATCTGAAAAAAGAGCTACTTTTACAGTCTATTTATCAAGCAAGATGCTAACGTACGGATCACAGTATAATTCAATGTTTTGGGCACCCAAAGCAGTGTTTAGAATTTGCACTCCCAATTAGGAGTTTTTATAGCCACAATTAAGTAAAGAGATGATGCTGATTTCAAGACCCACTGATTTCAAGAACAAGGCATGGCCTGACTGGGCACTGAATCACAGGAAGTGGACTTAGTGCAAGACCATTGATCCATTTGGCTCTGAATTGTCTGCACTGACTGGTAGTGGCTAGCCAGTGTTTCAAACAGGGGTCTCTCCCAGTCCTACTTGAAGGTGATGGGGATTGGGATCTTTTGCATGCAAAGCAGATGCTCTAACACAGATGCTATGGCCCTTCTTAGCCCTTGCTGAGGCTTAGCAGTGCCTGGATGGGAGACCATGTGACGGAAAAGTTTGTTTACTGAGCAGGTTGAGTCACCCGAATGTCCCCCCCCCCAAGCAAACAGTTAACTAGCAACAACTTCTGATTGGCCAGAGTTCCAAGGGAGGCAGTTGAAGTGGAGTGAGAGTAGGTGAGAGAGATTCACGGGGTCGGATTCTGTCAGGAGAGTTCATTCTGACAAGATGGTAGAGCTGAGGAGAGCCGAGAACTCTCAGTATATGCTCTAAGGTTCTGAACCGCAGAACACTGTTAAAATAGAAACAGACACAGTCCCACACGGTGTTTACAGGAAAAAGGGTCCTCTGAGGGAATACTCTGACAGGAAAGAGCAGTAGTGATTCCAAGGCCAAGGAGGATTTGGGGGTCTGCAGAAGTGAAGGCTGGAGAGGAGTGGGGCAGGCTTGTTGGAGAAGCAAGGGAGTCTCTCTCTCCAGCCGTGAGCATCTCCCCTCCTCCCTGGTCTCCCAGAATATGGAATGAAGAGGGCAGAACAAAGAGAGACAAGATGAAGGAGTCTCAGTTTGCTGGGGAAGGACCCGGGGGAGGAGTCCTAGAGAGCAGTGAGAAGTCACTGCAACTGCCTCATTGGGCCAAGACCGACTGGGAAGAGTTGTTGTGATCACTAGGCCTGCACTGTTTCGGTTTCTTTAAAAGAGAGAGAGAGAGTTAACTTCACTGACACCAGGTGTTTTATGACTGACCTTCTTCTGACTCTGACTCCTGGCACCCTAGTGAAAGGAAGCCTACTGCCCCCCTGAGAGAATCATGATGGGGAAAAGATGGGATACAAATGCACTAAGTCAAAAACAAAAGTGGTCTGAGTGATGAGGTGGTGCCACAGAGTCACATGAGATTGGGCAAGGCAGCACTGCCAGTTCAGGGCAGCAAGGGCACATGGACGGAGCCAACCCAATGTTCTCCCTGGTGCGCCCACACGGCCCCAACCTTGCCACTGATGTGACCTAACCCCACATCCAGGTCAGCTGCGGTTCCGCCGGTACTGACACCATTCCATTACACAGGCTGTTATTGTAAGTATATGTGTGTGTGCATGTACAGTAGACTGCACTTGTTTGTTCGGAAGTTAATTTCCCTCCTCACCTCCTTCTGTGAGGCAAAAGTAGAATTCTGTTGGGTACAGGGGTTCTGGTAAGAAGCAAAGGGATCTGTGGGGTGGCTGGGAGTCACAGGTCCAGTGTGCACTGGGTGTGTTTGTCAGGAAACCGGGGGCACGCTGTAGTCTAACTCCTCTTCTTTCCTTCCTCTCTTCTGCCCACAAATGCCCCTTCGCTGTTACGAAGCTATCTATAGCACAGCATTGCATCCACACCATCTGTAACCATGGTAACTAGGGTGAGACGCGGGTTTGCGGATTCCGGCTAACCACATGGTTAATGTGGTAAAATTATGCAAACGTAACACTGCACCGTGGGTGGCTCTGAAAAAGGTAGGAGGCAGGCACCCGGTGCAATGCTAAGGCACTGCCTCTGGATGAGAGCCCAGGAGCTGTGGTTTCCTTAAGTTTTGCTGTAGGGTGGGCACTTGTACTCTCCCCATCCCCTTAATACAGGGCAGTCCTCTTTTCACTCTGCTACCTCCTAAATTTTCAAGAGGACAGCGCTTGATCCTCTGTTTGGCATACCATCCTGAATTTGGAGAATTATCTGGACGTCAAGATTTTCATAAAGTACTCCAACTAGCATATATTCCGCTGCATATTCTAAGCTTCCATTAAAACAAAACAACACCAGTGAAGTTCAACCCTCACAGTTACAGACAGAAAAACTCAAGCGACAAAATGCACAGGTTGCACCATGATGTTCATTTAACAAAGAAACGCTCTCCTCCTGTCTTAAGCGAAAGGTCTCCATTCGGATTGACAAGCCAGAGAAGCTGCCAACAGCAATTCTATCCCCTGAGTTAGCCTGTGAGGAGAAGGGGGCAAGACTCTTCCACTTACCGTGGTTGTATTTCATAGCAGTGGCTTTACCTGCATGACTGTCCAGCACACTGGGAAGGCTGGAAGATGGGGGAAGACTACTCATGATAGAAACACGTGCACTGTATTGAGCTCTCAGCTGTCAGCTCCAACGGCAACAGGCTGGTTGGAATGATAAATCAAGGCATTCTGGGTTTAATTTGACCCAAGGCTTTCCAGAGGCCTCAGCTTTGGAGAAGTAGCAATAATAACCAAGATTATATCTGACCATGTGCAGAGTGCTGAGTTCCCTGAATATCTAGGGCTGGGGACAAAGCTTCCCAGTCACTTGGATGCATGAGAGGCTGAAACAGTTGTCAACAACAGCCGGGACAACTGCCATTTGGTTCTTTCCCTGCCAGAGCTGGCTCCATCTGCCGACGTTCCTCTTGGTTGCTCCAGAGGGAGAAATAAGCTTAGCAAGCCCCATTCTGTGGGTTCAAGTGAAGGGATCAGTCGCCATTTGGCTCACTCCTCTGCCAGAGATGTCTCTATCAGCAGAAGAAGAGATGAACAAGCCCTCTTCCATCAGCCTGGCTGGGGCCAACTGCCATTGGGTTCTTCCCTCCCCAGAACTGTCTCACGCTATTCCGTTATGTCTTCCCATGAAAAGGTTGGTGCTTTTGAGCTTGCTTCTTTTCCTCTTCCCTCCTGGTTTTTCCTTCCTATACCCTTTCATCTTAAACTATATGCCACCTTGGGTGCCATGACAGAAATGTGGTATCTAAAGAAGCAAATAGTGTGGCATCCAAGAAAGCTTGAGTTTTAGGAGCACAGGAAGAACCAAGTGAAGGGAAACACAGATGAAGCCCAGGGGGTCGGAGGGAGGGCTATAATGATATTTTTGCAGCAAATCCAGGAGGTAGTCTCCTACTGTTGGACTGCGCTGTGACTATTAGGCTCCATTCCCATTCTTCTTTCCTCCTCCCTCTTTCTCTCCCTCCACCCCCCCTGCCAACTGTCTTCTCGTCCTCTCCATCAATTGCTGCCCAAAGTAGCACCTTAGAAATATGAATTACCTAAACAACAGAACAATTACAGAGATAAATGACCTGCTGCACAGGGCACAAATGAGATATGTTAATTTAGTGCATCTAATTTGCATATTCATAATGTATGCTACCTTCTGCACCTTTTGGACTCCTCAGCAGCAGCTGTTTCCCTAGGACAGGCATAGGCAACCTTCGGCTCTCCAGATGTTTTGGCCTACAACTCCCATGATCCCTAGCTAACAGGACCAGTGGTCAGGGATGATGGGAATTGTAGTCTGAAACATCTGGAGAGCCGAAGGTTGCCTATGCCTGCCCTAGGAGAGGGTCACTTTGAGACGCGAGTGAGGGCCAGCATCTCAACCAACTTCTGTTTGCACAGATATCCCCGTCTGTCTTGCCTCTAATCTGGCAAGTGGAAGGTGCGTATGTGTCAGCTGGCATTCCTTGGGGGAATAGGTTTTGCCGGAAGGGACTCAGGGCATGTCAAAAGTGGCATGATCCTGGTCAATCAGAAAACACCCATATATTTTGGCCCTCTCCTGCTCTCTTTTCAGGACAAACAGCTGTGGTTAGTTACTGTTCCCCTGCCCCCTGCCATTGTGCCTTGACTGCTTCCCCAAGAACAGCTGCACCCAATGCAGGAAAACAAGCAGCGCTGCCCTTCTTACATCCTTAGTAGTGGTTTTTACCTTATTTTCTGAATATCTGATGATACACATAGATCATAACGGCTAGAAAGTTAAGGATTTTTTTTATAATAATAATAATAATAATAATAATAATAATAATTTATTATTTGTACCCCGCCCATCTGGCCGGGTCTCCCAGCCACTCTGGGCGGCTTCCATCAAACATTAAAATACATTTAAAATATCACAGTTTAAAAACTTCCCTAAACAGGGCTGCCTTTAGGAATTTTCTGAATGTCAGGTAGTTGTTTATTCCCTTGACTTCTGATGGGAGGGCGTTCCACAGGGCGGGCGCCACTACCGAGAAGGCCCTCTGCCTGGTTCCCTGTAATTTTGCTTCTCGCAGTGAGGGAACGACAGAAGGCCCTCGGCGCTGGATCTCAGTGTCCGGGCTGAATGATGGGGGTGGAGACGCTCCTTCAGGTATACAGGACCGAGGCCGTTTAGGGCTTTAAAGGTCAGCACCAACACTTTGAATTGTGCTCGGAAACATACTGGGAGCCAATGTAGATCTCTCAGGACCGGTGTTATGTGGTCCCGGCGGCCCCCCAGTCACCAGTCTAGCTGCCGCATTCTGGATTAATTGCAGTTTCCGGGTCACCTTCAAAGGTAGCCCCACATAGAGCGCATTGCAGTAGTCCAAGCGGGAGATAACTAGAGCATGTACCACTCTGGCGAGACAGTCCGCGGGCAGGTAGGGTCTCAGCCTGCGTACCAGATGGAGCTGGTAGACAGCCGCCCTGGACACAGAATGAACCTGTGCCTCCATGGACAGCTGTGAGTCCAAAATGACTCCCAGGCTGCGCACCTGGTCCTTCAGGGGCACAGTTACCCCATTCAGGACCAGGGAGTCCCCCACACCCACTCGCCCCCTATCCCCCAAAAACAGTACTTCTGTCTTGTCAGGATTCAACCTCAATCTGTTAGCCGCCATCCATCCTCCAACAGCCTCCAGGCACTCACACAGGACCTTCACCGCCTTCACTGGTTCTGATTTAAAAGAGAGGTAGAGCTGGGTATCATCCGCATACTGATGTGACTTGAAACTGATACATCCGCATACTAAATGTGACATGAAACTGATAGTACCAGTTTACACCCTGGGCAGACGATGCTTATGAGCTCAGGAGCTGGGAATTAATTTTGTGCAATGAAGCAGCATGCAATTGGAGGAGGTGCACTTCAACAAAACTATTGGCTGATTTGTTTCACAACGATCTTCACTGAGCTGTACAGTTTTATTTATAAACCTGGTAGGTGTGGGGCAGCTTGTTAGATTTGGGTGCAGGAGAACTGGGTTCAAATTCACACCAAGGGTGAACATCCTGGACAGCTTTGGGTTCTCAGCTTCTATGCTAAGTTTGCAAAATAGGGATATAGTAACATGTCAGGGGTCTTGTAGTGAGGATACATAGCTCAGAGATTGTAAAATACCTGGCCCTATAAATTGCAGCTTTAATGAAATTATTTTTAGCAACATCTATTAAGGTCTATTGTACAGTTTACCTTTAATCCAATATTTGCAATTATGGTTGACATTTTAAAAATACAAAATGGATACAATTCTTTGGTATAGATTTGTTTTTCTAAGTCACATTGAGTTCAATTTTTTAAAGCGACTAATATATGTGAATGATTTCATTTAATGAAAGGGTGAATATTTTCTGCAAGATGACTAAAAAGTTGTTATATGTAATTTATGTGGAAAACAAATGTATTTGGAGACTAGTTTGATTTGACTGGCTGAGGCTGAAATCTTAAAAACACATAGTGCAAGTATATATACATCTAGTGAGAAGAAAGCCCCACTGAGTTCAATGGGACTTATTTCCAGGTTAAATGTATCTAGGATGGCAGGTGTAATGAGGAGTAATTGAACACAAGGGACCTTTCTTTCTTCTGGGTAAACATGCATACAATTGCACTGCAAACCCAGGAGCCTGAATGGAATTACTACAAATCAGAAAATATATAAGGCAGATGTGAGAAGAAGAAGAAGAAGAAGAAGAAGAAGAAGAAGAAGAAGAAGAAGAAGAAGAGTTTGGATTTGATATCCCGCTTTATCACTACCTGAAGGAATCTCAAAAGCGGCTAACAATCTCCTTTACCTTCCTCCCCACAACAAACACTCTGTGAGGTGAGTGGGGCTGAGAGACTTCAAAGAAGTGTGACTAGCCCAAGGTCACCCAGCAGCTGCATGTGGAGGAGTGGAGACGCGAACCCAGTTCACCAGATTACGAGTCTACCGCTCTTAATCACTACACCACACTGGCTCTCTAAATGAGTATCTTTTACCCATCTAAAAAGGTATTAAATATTAAAACCAGAATGATGTTTTTGTTGTTGGCATCTGTCTGTCTTGAGAGACAATGGATTCCGCCTCCTGGAGTGAAGTCAAACCTCTGCATTAGCAACACAGAAGTGATCTCCCTGGAGCACAAGTGTGTACGGAGGTCCTGAACAGCCCAGAAGACAAGGCCGTCCCCCTCAGCCTTGCTGATGTGCTCCAAAGGAAAGCAGAACAATACGTCTGGCACTGGCTTGGCAGCAGGAGTTGCTGGAAGGAGGCATACAAGGCGCCATCCTACTGTCTTAGGGGCTCCACTCTGGATTTGTATAGGGTTTACTCCTTTGCCTTTTCTTCTCCCGCAAGGCAGAGGAGGTTTAGGAGCAGAGTTTTCCTTCTCCTAGATGGGCTACCTTCCCAGGTTGATGAGCCCCATCCGCCCCTCACTTCCCTCTACAGCACGTACAGAAACAGCCTTCTTGACCGTTGGACCCACTATAGTTCTCGTCCCCTCAATCTGCCAGAGCCTGTCTTTGCATGCAGGGAAAAGTCCCTAACTCAAAAAGGGTTTGAGACTCATTGGCTACTGATGGGGAGAATGATGTACATGAGTTAAAACCCAACCAAGTTAAGACAGCCAGCACACCAGTCCAAGCCCTTGTACACCAGTCCCTCCTCTCAGCCATGTCACTTTCACTGGACCCTTCCCAATTGTGCCTGTATGGACCTCTCCCTTCCACCCACCGAAGATGCAGCCACTGGGATCCTCACCAGCTGCCAATGGGAAAGCCCTGAAACAGGGCATTCTGAGGACCGGGAGGGTCCAAGCCAGCCTTGCTACCATCACATGACAACACTAGACTCCATCTGGGCCCAACAGCGGCACCAGCTCCAGGCTGGCACAGCCATCTGCCTGCCCCACTTTCCACCCCAGCTGCTGTGTGCAGCAAGGCTCAATTCAGCCCAGCAGTCAATTTTAGTATTACCCCCTAAGTATCTGCAGAGAGAACAATGAAGATCATAGTTGGAAACTTTTGTGTGTGTGTCTGAACATATGACATTTGAAATTAAAGATCATTTTTAAAAGAAAGCTTGTTTATTGACTATGCATCTTAAACTGCTACAAGGCTTAGGCTGCATCCCTATACCCATGTGCCTGGGAGTAAGGTAAAAAAGGTAAAGGATCCCTAGACGGTTAAGTCCAGTCAAAGGTGACTATGGGGTTGCAGTTCTCATCTTGCTTTCAGGCCAAGGGAGCTGGTGTTCGTCCACAGACAGCTTTCTGGGTCATGTGGCCAGCATGACTAAACCGCTTCTGGCATAACGGAACACATGACGGAAAACAGAGTGCATGGAAATGCCATTTACCTTCCTGCCGCAGGGGTTCCTATTTATCTACTTGCACTGGCGTGCTATCGAACTGCTAGGTTGGCAGGAGCTGGGACCGAGCAACGGGAGCTCACCCCATTGTGGGGATTCGAACCACCGACCTTCTGATTGGCAAGCCCAAGAGACTCAGTTGTTTAGACCACAGCGCCACCAAACCCAATGGGACATACAGTACTTCACAGGAGGCATGCATAGGATTGTGCTCTTATTTTAATCTTGCTCCTACTTACGGGATTGACTATTGAAATATTTTTTATAAGAGATCAGAAATATGTTTCTTTTTTAATATTGAACCACATACTGTGATTTTATAGAGGGTGAAAATGGAAGGGTGTCGAGGCAATGCGATGTAATGAGAAATAAAGGAGGATTAATTAATGCTCACGTTTGTGCCAAATATTAATTAGCACATAGCACTGACTTCGGAGAATGACTATCTGCTCACCGATCCAAGAAATAGCAAATGATGTACCTTAATGATAGAAAATCTTTAGACAGACACATTGGCACAAGCTGTATTCAGTCTAGTGCATATATTCTTGATGTAATTTTCAGTGGGAAAATAATATCTCTTTAGAATGCACAAACACTAGAGCTTCTGATTAAATTTAGCATTTCAAACACTCAGTTAAATGTTGGCAAGGTTATGCATTGACATTTTTATTTTAATTCTAAAATGGTAGGCTTTACATGTGAGTGATTTTTATTCCCCCCCCCCAAGCTACAGATAACAGGGGAAATGTATTACTAAATAATTACTCCATTCAAGGTGAGGTGAATGACTTGTATATGCTTACCTTTAGCTGAAAGTATTTTATTGTAATGGACAGCCATGTGATCCCTGATCAGGTACTGGTTGCTTAGTCTGCGGGAGGAGTCGTCAATGCAGAAGGCTATCAAAGTAAAGCACATTTGATCGTTATTGTGGAAAGTGCCAGTAGTCTTCACCTGCAATTGGAGAAATATAAGTTCAAAGCAGGAACACATAGATGGAAACAGAGCATTGAAAAAAACTCTTGAAGAGCAGGGTGAATTAGAATCTGCAACAAAATGCTGTAGGATGGAGTGCTCCTGTTCCATTTCCCTTCCCTCCCAGTTTTCCCTTCCCTCATCCTTTAACAGGCAAACAGTATTCTGTGGCCACTGGTGGTTGTTTACCCCTTAAGTCCCCTCTAAAGACTCCCCTGTACTCCTGCGCACCTTCGGGTTCCCCCCCAAACCTGCCTATACCCTCTGTCTTGGTGCAGTTTCAGTTACACAGAATGGCAGGGTGGTGATTTAGTTTCATATTAGTACATATCAGGCATCCCCAACCTGCGGCCCTCCAGATGTTTTGGGACTACAACTCCCATGATCCCTAGCTAACAGGACCAGTGGTAAGGGATGATGGGAATTGTAGTCCAAAACATCTGGAGGGCCGAAGGTTGGGGATGCCTGGTATATATGATAACAGGGCTTGTACGGGAGAGCTTTCTAGATGGATATACCTAAGGAACCAGACTGCTGGTCTAGCTCTCACCTCATAGTTTCAATTCTGGTTTCCCATAGAAATGCAGGGTGAACATCTGCACAATCTGGTTATTTGATTAATTGTTTATTACTTAAATTTCTCATATCCCCAGTCTTTTGCCTCAGTTATGGGGCATCCAAGGCAACCTACATGAAAAGATGGATCTCCTGGAACAGAGAGCCTAGGCATGACAATGGAAAAAGAACATGCCAAAGGAAAGCAATGGGATATGCATGAGGGCCTCCCCAGATGTTCTAATGAGGGCCTCCCCAGATGTTCTAAGTCAGGGATATGGAACCTGTGGCCCTCCAGATGTTATTAGACTTCACCAGCCCTAACTAGTGTGGCCATCAGCCAGGGATGATGGCAGCTGCAGTTCAACAGCACATGGGACTCACTGATTGGGACTCACCTCAGTGGTGCTTAAGAGAATGGGGAGACTCATGCAGCAGGAGGTGGCCCCTGTGGTATTCTGGTCCTAAGCAGGGAATTCTTCCCAAGATTAATGCAAGATTCCATCTAGCATGATCACATCACATGCTGTAGTATTAGAGGCGGCTGTGAGAGAGATTGGATATCTGGTAGGGACAAGAAGCCCCATGCTAAAGCAATATTTTAAGTATCTCATTCAGCTAATATTCCTGCTTTAATTAACAGAGTATTTAAATAAATCAAAGCTGTTTTTAGGGCTCTGAACATAACGAGCCTTAATTAGCCAAACTCTTCAACACATGTATGCCTTTGTTGTTGTTCAGTCGTTCAGTCGTGTCCGACTCTTCGTGACCCCATGGACCAGAGCACGCCAGGCACGCCTATCCTTCACTGCCTCTCGCGGTTTGGCCAAACTCATGTTAGTAGCTTCGAGAACACTGGTCCACACCATCTCATCCTCTGTCGTCCCCTTCTCCTGGTGCCCTCCATCTTTCCCAACATCAGGGTCTTTTCTAGGGAGTCTTCTCTTCTCATGAGGTGGCCAAAGTACTGGAGCCTCAACTTCAGGATCTGTCCTTCTAGTGAGCACTCAGGGCTGATTTCTTTGATGTATGCCTTACCATGTGCTTAAACAGAGTGACATTCCTCTCAGCGATCTTAATATTTTTAGCACATGGCAGCCGGAGCTGCACTTATTTGGACCTCAGATTCTAAGTGGTAAGTAAGTGCACATCTACTGACTGTTCTTCCTCACTGTTTGTGGAACTAGCAACAGACACACTCAAATGCCACCAAACCTGGTGGCTTCCATCTCTGCAGTTTCCACCTGTTTTCAGAGCCCTTACAATATTTGTTTTCTTTTTATTTGCTGACTAGTGAGGTCCCATGTCTTGCCGACGTGGCAAATTGCAGGAGGACGCTTTGTACTCAAATGGCTTACACATGGACATACTGAAAAGCTAAGGGTAAAAGCAGCACTTACATCAGAATGCCTGTCTTCAGTCATGAAGCCATGAACAAGCAAATCACTCACCACAGAGCCATTTCAGTGATGCTTCTGAGATGTAAGGTTTACCCTTTAACAGCCAAGGCAGCAAAACATATCCCTGCATATGAAACTAGGAGGAGATACTCAAAAACAGCTACTCCAGAATAGCCCCATTATGAAGTCAACATGACTACTTTGGAGCAAGTAGTTTAAGGACTGCAGCCTGAAGGCCCTGACAGCAGACTTCATGCCTATCAGGACTGAAAGCACTGATCAACTATCTGGTGAGGCAAATAACAAATTATACACAAAACAAGTACAGTATGTAGATTCTAACTGGGTTTTAAACAGCACAAGCTCTTCAGAACAATGGCTCCATATTTGAGGTAGTGTTGTACCTAAATTGTATCAATCACTTGAAATAAATAAGGGGTTGCTAACCCACAGCCTGTGGAATAAATACATCCTCTAAGAGGATTTTTTGTCCCCCAAGATACCCTTAAAAGGCTTTCCAAAGTTTGTTTTTACTGCTCCGATGAGTTATCCCACTCTACTGCCATGGTGCCGAAAGATTTTTGTGGCCTCCCAAGCCCTCCCCAGCATTATTTAAATTTAAAATTCTTTTTATTTTCA
The DNA here is from genome assembly GCF_009819535.1 of Lacerta agilis. Classification (NCBI taxonomy): domain Eukaryota; kingdom Metazoa; phylum Chordata; class Lepidosauria; order Squamata; family Lacertidae; genus Lacerta; species Lacerta agilis. The sequence continues at coordinate 22,823,068 of NC_046312.1, forward strand.
TCCCCCGATTGTTTCCATAGGTACCCCACTGTGATGTCAAAAGTTTTTGGTGATGCCCAAGAATCCTAAAATGTTTCCTTATTTTGGCCATGCCAATTCTGACAAGGACTGACCAAGGATCAGTGTGGCCCTTGCCCTAAACCTGCCCCCCCCTAAAAATTAACCACCTCTGAAATAAATCTATTTGTGTTTTTCCCAAGATATGTAAGCCAAGCTTCAGCAACTGTCTTCTACACTGAGATGTATTATTTATTGAATTGGTTAAAACCAAGACAATGCAAAGACTAAAAAATTTGGATCAGCTGATATTCTTGCATCGAGTATCAGTATTCAGTTTCTGTTTAACAGTTCAGATCAACCTAAAAATACTTCCCCTTTCTCTTCTCCCCCCACTCCAAAGCCTCCCCCACTCCAAATATGTGCACTGTGCAATGACAGATTTTACTCATTAGTATAGTCTCAGCCAAACTAAGTTCTCACCACAATGCTTTAATGTTTAATGGAAAATATTTTAAGAGTCCACACAACAAGAAGAATTCTATGCAAAGCTGCACTTAAAAAATGTTGCTGTTTACCCCATTATGCAAATTACTTACCATTACTTTTAGTACTTAAATGTCCTCTGAATGGGCTTGCTGGTCCATACCGAGGAATAGCTTGGTATTCAATCACTGATATAAAAAAGAAACGAAGAAATTAGGGTGGAAGTATAGCTTTCAGCATAGAGAATAATAATAAAAAAACTCATAAAAAGTCAGTATGTTCAGTATGATGACCTATTGTGAAAAACATGAGTTTGTAAGAAAGTCATCAAAATACATGAGGTGAATTTACTTTAATATTACATCAACTGAAGAGAACAAAATCTCATTAATAGTAGTAAATCACTGATTAAATCAACTGTGAAACCTTACATTAAAGTAATGCATAAGCCTATATATCAATGTACTTAGGCGGATTTAACTCTGCCTATCATTGGACTGAAAATGAAGTCACATATTTTTCCCTTTCATCTTGAAATGAATATACAGTGCCTATTCATTTTACCATCATAATAGTAACTAGACTTTTGAGTTTCAAGCTATCTAAGATTATAGTTTTGGAGCTGAAACATCATGGTGGCAACAGAAAATTCACTGGAAGATGTTCATTTTCTGAGCAACAAAACTTTGCACCCTGAGTTCTGGTAAAATACAAAAACCCAGTAACAGTAGTTCTGTCTTAAAGGAAAGCACATGGATCTTCCATGGCAATTTTATATTTTGGGGAGGCGGGAGGGGACATCAAAAACATGAAAAAGTCTGGAAAGGTCTGATGACATCTGAATCCCGAACAGACTATTGCTTGGTTTAATATGAACAATCGTAGGGCTCATTTGCTTCCTCCTATCATCGCAAATTCAGATTCTCTCCCAGATTTGATTTCGCATGACATACAAACTGGGTAAACCTTGGTTCGTAGCAGTTATAGAGGTAATACCAAACTATGGTTTGCAGAAAAATCGAAAGTGATAAGAGAGGACACAAGGGAAGGAAAGGTGAGTACATCATTCCAAACTATATTTGGAATTAGCAGCCAGAAGAAGATAGGTGTGCAGGTGCCAGAGAAAGAACTATGAGTGGGCAAGTGTCCTATTTGCTATCCTTTGGACCATATGGGAAACTCATCCAATAAATCTGCTATAGCCTGGAATTGGGTGTGTGCAAATGCAGCTGGTCGAGTGCTAAACAGGAGCCAGCTGTGGGCAGGTGGCCTCACGAAGCTCTATCAACCTTTTTAAAAGGTAAAAAGGACCCCTGACCATTAGGTCCAGTCGTGGCCGACTCTGGGGTTGTGGCACTCATATCGCGTTACTGACCGAGCGAGCCGGCGTACAGCTTCTGGGTCATGTGGCCAGCATGACTAAGCCGCTTCTGGCGAACCAGAGCAGCGCATGGAAACACCATTTACCTTCGCGCTGGAGCAGTACCTATTTATCTACTTGCACTTTGACGTGCTTTCAAACTGCTAGTTGGGCAGGAGCTGGGACCGAGCAACGGGAGCGCACCCCATCACGGGGATTCGAACCGCCGACCTTCTGATCAGCAAGCCCTAGGCTCTGTGGTTTAACCCACAGCGCCAACCTTTTTGGGGGGAGTTAAATTGCCAAATATTAGAAGTCTGCATTGGGTCCCTCTAGCGATAGATGGTTTGAGAAGGTAGGAGCGCTGCCTTGTCTGATCATTGAACTCATCACACGAGGGTTCTTAGAGAGATGTTGTATGGTCTCCATTGACATCCTTTACAAATATAAATAGTGTGCTGCATAGGCCCCCAACATATGCCTCTGTGTGGCAAGTTCTATGTTATCCAAAATGTCCCTATTTTATTATCTTGTCTGCAAAAGTGTACGGAACCTTGTTTGTTTTATTTTAACTGCAATAATGTCTATACCCAGCCCTTGTTCTTTGTTTGTTTTTGTCTTGTTTGCATGTGGTTCTTGTTGTTGTTGTTTTTTTTAAAAAACTTAACACATCTAAAAAAATATAGCTCTGCCAAACTTGGTGCCTACCCGTAACAGAAAGCCTATAGAGTAACAAGGCATCAGCAGGTTACTGGAACCCCCATTGTTGTGAGTTTTTGAGAGTGTGTTGAGTTTCTTTGGCTCAGAGTTGGCATGAAAGAATATTATTATTTGTTATTTATTGGATTTATATACCGCCCTATACCCGGAGGTTTGGGGTGGAGTCCTGGGTGAGATTCCATTCTAGAATCCATTCTAGAATCATATCTGTGTAGTTTATTTCTGTACCAAAGACATATTTTTCGCTTTTTGAGAAATATTTCCCGCTCCAGATCATTAACATAATTAGTAGAACCACACGTATCCCATCAAAATGGATTATGGATTCTAAGGCAAAAAGAGAAAGGGTTGCCTTGTACTATATTTCTAGTACTCAGCTGCAGTAAACAAGTACAAAATGTGTGCATGTCATGTCAGATATGAAGTATGAAATTACCTCTCTCTTCCCTTTTACACCCTGCTTTTCCACATTAAAAATTAAACATATAATTATCTTTGCAACCTGGGCACTTAGTGTGCTTGTGGTTGCTGTTCTGGATTTCTTCAATCCCACTCCTCTTAAAGCTACAGAAACTGAAATACGTATCTGATCATAAAAAAAAAATGGGGTCAAATTCTGGGGTCAGTAAAGCAAATGTCTTTGATGAAATGTCTAATATGAAAGTGTTTCCATATTATTTGGCATTCCTAAAACCTGCAAGTAGGGGCTCTGCTGATCTCCACAAGTACAAATGGAAAAGAAAGGAGAGGGAATAAGTAGAATTACAAGTTTCAATTGGTAGTACGAATCACAAGTTTCAAGTTTGCTGTGCTAAAAGGATGCAGCATTTACCAGTAACTTGTGGAGTGCTGCTTTCTCCACATATGATTTGATGGTAAACTACTGTATGTATATTTTGGTGCACCCTAAGATTTAACTCACCAAACATTTAAAAAATAAAAAAATCATGTGCAATGGCTAGCTTCCACGTATTTCTTGCATACCATGAAACCCCTTTTGCTGATTGTACTACATTCAAAACAATTATATTACTGTATTCAAAATGAACCCTTGCATATGTATAATTTACAAGCTAGAATAGTGTACTGTGAAAAAGAGTCTGCTTAATTGCGGTAGGTATCAGTTTCTGCCACATGTGCTGAGGATTTTTTTTTTATCGTAATCCATTAAATAGATAAAGACTACTAATACATTTTATCATGGAGGATTACATGTTCTCTCGTTCCTCTGAAGCAGCAAACTGACATAAAATATGAAGCGAGCCATTTGCAGTACAGTTCTAAAAACTATTTCAGCTATCACTGCCATTTTCTTATTATTGAATTCTAACGGATTGCTGAAATATGTGAGCTTTCAAAAAATATTCACAAACGTTATTTTTTGCTTCAGTAAGAAGAGTGGTTTAAAAACAAAAAACAAAACACAAAACCCAGAGTGTGAGCTCCTTTTCTCTCTCTCTCTGCCACAAACTGGTTCCGGACCGACGGTGCCAATAACAAGAGAGCTCATTACTGACCTTGGGGAGGGGTTGCAAATAGGGATTGGAAGTGGCAGGTGGCCATGCTGCTTTTGTACAGGAGCCAAGCTCAGCTCCCATCTATTGGTTATATATAATGAATGTTCTACTGTGGCTACCACAAACAGCACTGGGCCCTACTCTAGTTGGGTGGGAGGCCCACTGCTGGGAATGTGCTAAGGGCTCCTGGAGTCTGGAACTGGCACTGCCTACCTGCTTCCCCACCCCAGGCTTTGGGGAGTTCCAGAGTCCCTAGAATTCTGCATTGGTTAATCATGTTTGGAGAAGAGCGACCGCCATCATTTCATTATTTTGTCTTAGTTGGACTTGCTGAAGTTCAAACATTTTAATCTATATAGATTATATGGAGTCATACAGAGCCCCCCCCCCCAAGTTAGCTAAGAAAAAACTCCACTGATTAATCTCTATGCTAAGCTGGTGGGGTGGGGTACATCCATTTAGCACCTAGAAAAGTCCAGTAGCCAGCAATACAGTCTCTGTTAGAATTAAGTGTCTTAACTTTTAAGTACTTGGGAAGTTAGAATCGTAGAGCAGGCAGATACAGCAAAGTTCATCTAGTAGTCTACTGCTCTGGAGACGGTTTTATTAGCTTCAATTAAATGAATTTGCTAAAGGTCACGGAGTGCATGCTCGTTCTTCAGCGCAGAGCAGTCTCCACTGAACGCGAGGTGGAATTAACGATGCAACTGGGCAGTCGGAGACTCAGAGGGCTAAACTGTTGCAGGCTTTGGTAGCACATAGTCTACGAGGATCTGGATGAAAGTCAACACAGAGGTTACTTCTCAACAGAGGCTACTTCTCTATTCTGCCACGCTTGGGTACCTTGCAAGACAATTTTGGCAACATTTTCTAAAATGGAAATATATGATCCCGAGTCCTTGCGGCACTAGATTATGGTAGTTCAGAAGGCTTTAGGTGGTCTGAGCAGAGGTGGCAGGAATTGAGTTGACAGTACAGGCAAGGAGCCAAAGCCATTCATGCAGTCCATAAGATGGAAGAAGACTGCTGGACTGAACAAGCTGTAGAATAGAGTAGGAAGCAAACCAGGGAGGTAGATGAGAAAAGGAAGTGGTTAAAGGAACAGCCAAAAAAGTTCTTTTGGACCAGCCTAGTGCCCTCTCCAGACTATATCAGATTCCTCACACTGATAACGGCTCCTGTGTACATGAATGGAGAACAGAGAGGTGTGTGCAAATCTATGCAGAAACTAGTCTGTTATGTAAAAATAAAAATTACATTGCTCCATCCACTTTTGCCTGTGGCCCTGATCAGTATTAGCACATGGCCCCCGCTGGTTGCCCATAAGGGAATGCAGCAGTTGGATGAAAAAGGATACTGAGCTAGATGAACCAATGGTCTGACTCAGTATAATGCAACTTCCAGTGTTCTTTAGATGCCTCATAAATACATCTTTATTTATGTTGGCAACAGGATTTAATTTTATTGGTTTGGTTTACTCCGCTCTGCATGGCTGTGACCTGGTAATGTATGTTTGTTTTTAACAACAGTTTTATTGTTGTTTTATTATTGCAAGTCTTTTTTTTTAGCAATATGTTATTGAAAAATGGCCAATACATTTAAAAACTAATCTAAATATTTCAGTTTTTTTATTTTACAATTGAACAACACACATAGCTCCTATTCAAACAACATAAATATCTCAGTAATCAGCCTGTAAGTAAATTACGTCTTATTTGCCACAAGTAAAATCACGTTTCTGTGTTACAGATGTTATTTTATTACCGCTTCAACCTTTGGCAAGCAAAGGCATTGGGAGATAAACAGCTTAGTGCAAACCACCAGCTTTGAATAATAAAGCTGTTTTAGAGCAGTTGCATTAATGTCTAGTTATAAATAACACTGGCCTGTCAATAATGCTAAAAATGTTAGTGCTTCTTTCAGTGGTGAACTGTTTTGATTGCTGCATATGTTAAACTGATCCCAGGGAAGAATTAACTTAACTACACTTCAGCAACTTTGTTCCTAAGATTGGAATCCTTAGATATATTCCAACTGAGTAGACATCATGCACTGTCGGTCTTAACCCAATGGATTTTAAGCTTTGTACCAGTAAGCCTTGAAAGCTTAAAAAGGGATTCCTCAATGAGAAGATGGAAGAAGATGGAGAACATTCGTGGAGAAAAACATCCCAGTTGAAACAACAAAGTAAGGGTTTATGAGTGTCAGTCTTCAAACTAAAATCAATTATGACTGCATATATACTTCGGTTGAATTTATACCCTACAGCGTGGGGATATTTATCTAAATCATTTCAAAACCATCTTTCAATATAAATACCCCCAGTCACGTAACAACAGAACCCCATGTAAAACATTAAAAAGCCATGCTGTGGATCAGACCACAGGCCTTTCTAGTCCAGCATCCTTCCTGGTTGACATGATTCCTATGGGAAGCCAGCAAGCAGGACCAGAGAGCAACAGTGCAATATAAAAAGGACAAAATGTTGGAAATAATATAACCAACAGGCAGGGCCGGATTTAGGTTTGATGAGGCCCTAAGCTACTGAAGGTAATGGGGCCCTTTATATGTCCAGCTGTCCTTTGTCAACAACAAATTGTTGCTGTTTTTGTGTTGAATATATGCTATATGGTAATCTATGGACCGGTCCATGCAGAATGTAGGCACCTTATATATAGAAATGAGCAAACCAGTGATATTTTAGGGAGCAGGCTAGCAGGCGAGGCCCGTTACTTACATCATAGGAGCCTACACAACACAAAACACTGTTGCTGTAAGTAGGTTTTATTTGTTTTTTTTATCTTATACCTGTATTTTGCAAATGTACATCCAGTTTTTTTTCCTTTAATTTTTTGGGGGCCCCCAAGAGAGTGGGGCCCTAAGATATAGCTTGTTTAATTTATATGTAAATCCGGCAGGCCCCCCTCAAAAAAACAAACAAACCCCAAACCCCACCAACAAAACCATGAGCTATTGCTTCTTTAAAAATAACGAGGGTCCATCATTTCTCTCAAAGTCTAGGTGACACTTGGGAAAACCTTGGCTCCTCCTTTCAAACTCTCACAATCATTTACTGCACATGCTGAGAAACTGCACAAGAAAACAAAAGGGCATAAGGCCAGGCTTGTTGGCTGGACACAAGCTTAAAGGTAAAGGTAAAGGGACCCCTGACCATTAGGTCCAGTCGTGTCCGACTCTGGGGTTGCGGCACTCATCTTGAGTTACTGGCAGTACAGCTTCCGGGTCATGTGGCCAGCATGACTAAGCCACTTCTGGTGAACCAGAGCAGTGCACAGAAACGCCGTTTACCTTCCCGCTGGAGCGGTCCCTATTTATCTACTTGCACTTTGACATGCTTTCGAACTGCTAGGTTGGCAGGAGGAGGGACTGAGCAACTGGAGCTCAGCCCGTCGCGGGGATTTGAACTGCTGACCTTCTGATCAGCAAGCCCTAGGCTCTGTGGTTTAACCCACAGCGCCACCCGCGTCCCATGGACGGAAGCTTAGGCATGCATAAAGGAACCAGCATACCACAAATCCTGCACATGTCTACTAAGAAGCAAACCCTATCCAGCTCAGTAGGCCTTTCTCCCAGGTTAATATATTATGTGGGGCTGCCGTCTAAAAAAAGCACTTTGTACTGGAGGGGACGGCGATTTCCGTTTCATCCAGCTTGCCCAGAATGACAGGTCTCCACAGAACCACCTGTGTGCAAGGGAGGCTGGGAACCAGGACAACACAGCGGAGGTGGAGGAGTGCATGCTGGGAAACTCCCACGCTCCTCATCCTCTCCCCCAGCGTGTTCCGGAGCCCTTTCTCAGCCGCGGGATCGGAGCGGGGCGTTCTGGAACCCTCGCGGAACGCCAAAAGAGAAGCCTCGCGACTGGGGCGGCGCGCGCTGCGGAGGCCCCCCTGCGCGCATTTGGCGATGTCGTCATAGTCAAGACTGGAGAGGAGAGAGGAGAGGAGAGGGGGCGCGCGGGGGAGGGGAAGGGCTTGTTTATCGCGGGACGCGCGTCTGTCTGCTCTTGCGCACGGAACTGCCTGCAGTCTGGCGAGAGGGATTTATTTGGCAATACAGTACAATACGGCGGCGAAGGGAGGGGGAGGCAGGTGAAGGGCGGGCGGTGCAGGATTAGCGATCGCTTCTGCCGGCTGCGGAGGGTGCGAATCTGGCCTTTCAGGCGCCAGAAGAAAGGGGCACGGAAAGGGAAGCGCAGATCGCCCCCAGCCTCTTCCTCCAGCCCGTGCAGCTCTCGCCGCCCTCCCATTCGCAGGACATGCCGGCGGACCTCCTCCTCCCCGCTCTCCGGCTCGTCCCCTCCAGCCCGTCGTCTCTACCTGGGCTCCTCCTCCTGCCGCCGCCGCCGCCGCCGCCCTCCAATCTCACTCCCATCCTCTTGGCCCGACCCGCCAGGCTCCTCCTTGTCCAGCGGGCCACCGGCGGCCCGAGCCCGGCGGCTTCCGTCCGCCCGTCCGCCCCTCCCTCTGCCCTTCCTTCCTCGCCTCTCCCGGCCGGCAAGGGGCGGGCCTGGCAGCCCGACGGGTTGCTATGGACACCGCCGCTCGCTTGGCGGCCGCCGGGCGCGTTACGTCCTGGGACCGGGGGAAGGGCAAGGTGGCGGGGGAGGAGGAGGCCCAGAGAGCCGCGGTTCTCTGCGCCGCCGAGTAGGGCTTGCTCCCGTGTAAAAAAAAAAGGAGCGCAGCGCTTCAGAGATAGAGGCTGAACAGCAGGTCTATTCAGAAGCAAGTCCCGCCGTGCCCAAAGGTGTTGCTTAACCCGGAGGGGGCCCCTTGCCAAGTACAGGAGCACGAGTGTGTTGCGCCGCGCAGGATGGACTGTAGGATGGGCGGCTGTTTTCCCCGGGGAAGGTCCGCTCCCTGGTTCATTCCACCACCTATTTACGTGCAGTTGGCAGCAGGGTCCCCTCCGGAATCCCGGAGAGCCACTGCCAGTCATTGCAAACAGCACTGAGCTACGTGGAGCATGGGTCTGGCTTAAACTTTTCTATGTTAGCTAGCCTATGCACATTTACCAGGGAGTAAGCCCCCTTGCCTCGGAGTAAACGGGATAACGCGGAGGGGAGAGCAGTGTTGCTTTAGACAGGTTGCCTGACGCCCCTCTTCTGTGATAAACACATTTAATTTTTGCTTGCCTTTCTGGAACTCAAAGTGATCCTTTGGGGAACTCGAAGACCCCTTTGCACGTTATCCAAAAGCATGTGCTTGCTCAGCATGGACACAGCCAGAATTTATTTTTTTTGGGGGGGGGGCAGGCTTTTTGTTGGGGAGGGAGCAGAACCAAGTTATCTGCAATGCAAATGGTCAGTTAAGTGTTTTATTTATGTACTTGATTTAGGGTGGGGCAGCTGCCCCCCTGACTGTGCCCATGTTGCTCTGGGTTATGTACACATCCCTGCCTAGCAACTACAGTATTTTTCAACTTAAGTACCATCTGGAGGAGGCAGTGAAAGGTGGTGGGCCAAGGCCCAGTTAGATGACAAAGTTGTCACCAGTGCCACCAGATGTGAAGTGTTGCAATCACCATTAAGGCATGGGTGTTGCCAGGATTTTTGTTTTTGGGGGGCAGCCCAACTTGTTGAGCATCTTTCAGGCTCTGCGCCCCTGCTGCAGCACCCAGGATGCCCATCAGCACCCATTCCGGCCTACAGCCTTCCCCCACACTGCCTCTCTGTGATCCCCCCTCCCCCCTGTTGCCCGGTGTGCCCCGTCCCCCCTGCCTTCCTTTGTTACTGAGAGTAGGACATGGGGGGGCAGAACCAACATGATGGGTACACCCATGCATTGAATTGTTGCCTCAATGGTTCGTTAGCTCACAGCTCCAATAGGACCCACTCCTTGCTCCTCAAGGATCAACCAGACACTTTGCTTGACTATGGACGAAGGGGGGGGGGGGAGAGAATCTGCTGCCTTGTTGGCATAGGATTTTGAAGGGGAGAGATAGCTTGCAGAAGGCACAGATCTCAGATCCCTGACTTTGCCCTCTGCTTGCTCCAAGATAAGCTACAGTATACCCCTCCTTTCCCTCCTTTACTTTTAGTGGGAGTGGCATGGAATTTTGCTATGCTCGCTTTTTTTAGTCTTGGGGGAGTTGGAGATCTTTTTTTTAAGAACTAAAGTATTTATTTATATGTGCTTAGTGATAATTTGCTACCTGCATATTTGTCACCTTTGCTATCCAAGGCAGCACCCCTGTACTCTGCCTCTTTCATTTCTGTGTAATAAACCAATATGTTTTTTACTTCCCAGTGTGCTACATTCTTTGTTAAGCATAAAAGTTAAATGTATTCCATGCATTTTTATCAGAAGCATATCCTGATTCCATGCAATAGGTTCCATTACCCTCAGTAGTTATGTTGGGTACATTGGTGGACTGGGGGGGGGATATTCAGTGAACCTTGACACAATATATATATGAAACAGGTCTTGTGTCTGGAGAATTCAGAACTAACCAGAAAATCAGTGTGACCATGTTTCATGAACACTACACAGCAAACCAGCCAACACTGGTGTTTATTTAAAGAGCAATGCACTGGAAATGAGAAAGAAAATGCGGAATTCTATGCTGGAAAAAAATGTTACAGTCTGAAAGAGTCTGCCATTTATAACTTGGCTTTGGCTGCATGCTAGCACTAGCATCACAAATGTGTCAGTAGCATAATTTTCACATTGATTTGAAGAGTGTTTACAAATGGCAGCACATTCTAAAAAATTTCATTCTTTGTAAGATACGGCTGTCTTTTAAAATGTTCAATATTTACAAGACATTTGAGCATGTTTCTCCAGATCTAATGTCAAAAACCAGATTTTATTTTTAAAAATTCATAGCAGACACTTCAATGAGTTTTAAGTACATCAGCTCCATGCTGGGCCGGTCCTGTAAATAGTGTCTGTTGATGAACCCAAATTTGGATTGCATTGGCTGAATTGTATATAGTTCTCTTAACATCTTATAGACAGTACTTGCATTAGTTATTGTACTCGGACACGGGCAGCCAAATACAATGCAGAAACATGCACTTTAAGTTTCTAGCCCCTTTACTATACCAGATTTCCGTCTGCAGCAACAGCTTACTTTTTCACCTTTTTGTACTCTGAAAGTTCATTTTTCCCAATGGAAGAATTCTGTGGATGAATCTGCCCCAACCATCACTTGATGCATTGTGTTTCCAGTTTCCCACAAAAGTTGGTGGTTTCATTCACAGAATACATTTTTTTTAAGGGATGGGGACAGTCTCCCACTGAGCAAACAAACATTTCAGGAGCATCACAGCTACTCCCTTGTTACCAGGCAACACACTATGCAACAATTGCTATTGCTTTTCTTTCTTGTCGGCTGCAGTTTATTAAAATCGCCTTTGTTCCAGAATCCTGGCCCACTGGTGCCGATTCATTTCTACAATTTTTTAGCAGTTTGCCATTGGCTTGAATAGCCTCTTTTGTCTTTTACACAACACCTTTCAAGGTCAGTTTCCAATGTAATGCATGCATGGAATTGCTTTTGATTAATCTGTGTGTGTACACTGCACACATGTTTTACAAAAGCATTTAGTTGGCTGTGTTATTTGGGCAACTTATTAATTGATGAGCCTGTGAACTCAATTATTTTAGAAACCTAACCTTGACTACCATGATAATCTTTGCACAAATTGCATAAATGATGCATTCTAATGATATGTTTGTGAATGTAACCATGCAAATAACACCAAAAGTCATGGATGGAAAAAATGTAACTAGGAACTGGGCTAGCTTTTATGATACCTAAAGACATTCAGATGTAGAATGACAGTTCTTTGGGATATCTTTAAAACCACATGTTCTTATTTCTTGCACTGTTCAGCCAGAATTGAAAGCACATAATTTAATTCCCACCCCCTTATATATGACATTTCTGTGCCACCCCATAACATAAAGACTGGGTTAAAGTAAATGACAAAAACCCCAAACATAAAAACACTATTAATATAATCAAAATCTAACCAACCTCTCCCTGTTGGTGACCCACCTCACTCCATTTGTCAGAGGCACCCAGTATAGGGCCTCTGTAGGGGATGCTGAGGTATGGGGAAGGTCCCTATGGATTAGTAAAAAAATGGTGGTTGATGTGTAAGAAAACACGCTTCTGTATTTCTACCTAAACTGCACCATTTTCTGTTCACCCATTTCCTCCTATAAACTTTTTGAAGTGGAATTAAGGACATGACAAACTGCAGCTATACTTTATCACTGCTAAGAGCTGTTTTATTCTCGCCGTTTCAGTTTGAAATGCCAGGCATTAAAGAACACAGACACTAATTAGCAGCGTTAACTGGAAGAGTCAAGAAGTTGAGAATCTGACTTTAGTCATCCAGGCCATAAATTCCGAATCTTTACTTCCTCTGCCAGGTGACACCAGCCTAATGTGATACATGCAAATGCCCCTTTGCGATAATTAACGATCAAGACGATGCATATTCCCAAAGTATGGCTATATGTGTTAAATGGCAGGCTAAAATAACAAAAGTAATGGCTCAAATTAGTTTTTAAAAAAGGAAGAAGTTTTGTGACAATGTAAAACAGATTTATAGCCTTGTTTTTAGCCGTGTACTGTATATGCAGAACGGGAAATAATCCCCACTGACTCTAATGGAATTTATTTCCAAATTCAGGGATGGGGATTGTGAAGCCCAAAATTCATGAAACTTGTTACATGCTTTGAGACATTCTGAAACATTGGCTTTTGGAAAATCCTCCAGGATGAATTCCATAGCTTGTGAGGCAGGTGCTGAGAATGCTTCTGTATGCACGCCCTGTCTGCTTGAACCTGGAACGCAGATGGTCTAATTGCCAGGAGACTCATGGTTGAAGAATCAGATGGGACCAAGGGTTCCCAGTGGTTCAGTGCAGCATGTGGGCAGCTGACAAGCAGAAGCTCTCGTGGTGCAGCTGTGAAGTCATCTAAATAGCAAAAGCATTACATGGACAGACCCTAGGGGTGGCTTAGAGCTAGGGCAGGTTAAAGGTAAAGGTACCCCTGACCATTAGGTCCAGTTGCGGACAACTCTGGGGTTGCGGCACTCATCTCGCTCTATAGGCCGAGGACAGGTTAAGAGCTATTTTAAAAAATAGGGGAGGGGATTACTCATTAGGAAGAACTTCCTGACAGTAAGAGCTGTTCGACAGTGGAATTTGCTGCCAAGGAGTGTGGTGGAGTCTCCTTCTTTGGAGGTCTTTAAGCAGAGGCTTGACAGCCATCTGTCAGGAATGCTTTGATGGTGTTTCCTGCTTGGCAGGGGGTTGGACTGGATGGCCTTTGTGGTCTCTTCCAACTCGATGATTCTATGATTCTATGATTCTACTCTGCGAAAAGGATCTTATATTAGGAAACTCCAACCTTGGAGGAGCTGGTAATGGGCTTTCAGGTCTCTGAACCTTTTGCCGAACCTCTGCCAAGTGAAGAGCTGGAACTAGGCATGAGTTCTGGGTGGACCCTGGGATATTTTTTCAGTATTGAATCAAGGGCATTAAAAGGGGGTGGTGGTTATAGTTTCCAGAGATTTTCGTTGGCAGTCATCTGCCTCAGGAGACAATTGGAGGAGTGTGGCTTCAGGAGTGATGTCAAAACACCGGGGAGTTGCAGCACCTGTTTGTGGCTGTAGATACTGATATGTGAGAGACATGTTTTGCTGCAGCTTGGGCAGGTACATTGGTGCTGATGCAGGTGTACCATGAAGTTTCTTCTTTCTGCACTCTTAACGGTCACTCCTCTGGCCACTGCTGTTGATACACGACCAATCAGAGGTACATGTGTAAAGGAGGATAGATTTGCATAGGGTGGAGGGACCTCAGGCCTGGGGACAAATGCAGCTTTGGGGGCCTCTCTGTCTGGCTCTTGGAATTATGCCCAGGCCACCCTCTCTTCCATTTTTTTTAAAGTAAATTTTATTAAGAGTTTTCAACATAAAATACACTAAAAGCCAAACTAAAGAAGATAAATAGGAAAGAAGCAAAATTAAGCAAGAGGGGGAATATAATAAGTAGAAAGAGAAGAAGATAGATAGATAGATAGATAGATAGATAGATAGATAGATAGATAGATAGATAGATACCAGGCCCTCTATTACAAGTCTATCTTAACTCTTATTCCACATACAGAAGAGTGAACCCTGCCGGGTCTCATCTGGGAGCTTCCCCCTCTTCCCTCAGCCTCCCACCCTGGGAGATCCTCTACCCTACCCCTCACGCAGGGCCCTTCTTTTTTCTGTCTATCACCTTCCTGTGTGTATCTCCATCAATCCAAGATAGGAAACTTCAAAAATCAAAACAGATATACCGTAGATAGACTTAACAGAGAGAGAACGATAATTAAAGATACTGTAATAGAAAAACAAGCTTAGAAGAGACATAAAGTCAAAGAAAAAGAGGGTCTTCTGATTCTCTGTCAGCCGATTATGTATGTGACAATTATTAAAATATTCAAAGCATGCTGTAAGGACGTTCAGTGGTTGCTCATGAGTAAAGCGCCAGACGCAGAACTTCTAAAACTACGTTCTTTATTGTGCACAGCTATATACAGTGGAGCAAAAGATCAAACATCCATCTCATCCCTCTGTAGGGTCCAGGAATGACCCCTTCCTGTTCTTTGCCCAGCAAAAGAGGCGCGGGATTCTGAACCCCTGCCTCCCCCTTCCGCGTCCTTCCGGCCTGCGCCCTCGGAGCGTGGGAACCTGACCCCGTTCCCCACTTTCCCCTTGGCGCTGCGGCTCTGTGATCCTGTCAGAGCCCCTGCACCGCCTTCCTGCCTCCGACTCCCCCTCCCCACTGGAGGAATGGGAGCTTCCGGCAGAGGAGGGGGAGGACGAGCTGGTGAAATGCACCGGAGGTTCCCTATACTGCAAACGCTCCCGTGATCCCGCCGATTGAGGGGAGGGGGGTTTCCTGACACATGCACTCTGGGATAACATCTTTTCTCAGTCTGCTAGGTGTTGTTGTCCCAGTCTTCAGTCCAAGGCATCCCAGCCCCTCTTCCAGGGCCACACCTATCTCTGGCTCTGCTTTTCACCCAAGTATTTTTGCTAGGTT
Organism: Lacerta agilis; assembly: GCF_009819535.1. Classification (NCBI taxonomy): domain Eukaryota; kingdom Metazoa; phylum Chordata; class Lepidosauria; order Squamata; family Lacertidae; genus Lacerta; species Lacerta agilis. The sequence continues at coordinate 22,838,229 of NC_046312.1, forward strand.
GGAACATGTCTTTGAACTCTGATAATGCCCACCCTTGGTTTTGCAAGTGTAGGGCAGTTGTGGATGCAAGGTGAAAGTTGTTAGTTTGCTAAGTGAAGAGTTTACATCCCTTGACTGAGCTGGGCTTTCTCTGTTTCTCTTTATAGCAAGCAGCATCACTGTAGTTTCAGACTTATCTACTATAGCATGGGCTAAAAACTTGCTTTATGATTTTGTAAGGAAGGCCAAAGTACTCTCAAGCCATTAGATTCCATATCCTGTGGCATGCTCTGCAGTAAAAGGCACAACTGACCTTGTTGTATCTGAAAAAGTGTTTTCAGCTTCCAGGTTTAGTGGTGATTGAAAAGTTCGGTGAACATAAAAGAAATAAGGGTCTACAGACAATGCAATAATGTGTGTTTTACTGAGTTTAGGGCTACCTGCACTACCAGGCAGTCTGACGTTCTGGAATATCAATATATAGCAAGCCCATTATGAGCTGGAAGAAAACTGTGAGTCAGTTTCCATGGCAGCACCCACAGCTGTAAAGATGCCATAGACAGTGACACTGTTATGAGCCTAATGTTTGCAACAGCTGGATTTCCTCCTCCTATTCATGAATAAGAAACAAATGGCAACAACGGGAGGCCAGCTGTCTCCCACTACTTACCCCTGATTAATGAATAGGATGGTAGAGACAAAAATAGACCATGATGTAAGATGCATGCTTCCTGGAGGCTAAACTAAGCCCTTGTTCTTCCAAACAGCAGCTGAAATGGTAAACCTGTGTCTGGCCTGTGCCACATTGGGCTGCAGGTGAGAATTCACCTGGCTGAATTTTCCTCAACACACAAAAATAATATATATATAAATACCTGTGTATAGAAAAGTAGATGTCAAGAAAAAAGAAAGGCCCATAGCTCAGCACTGGTGTATGTACTTAAACCAGGACGCTTGAAAGCACAATCTATTCATAAGTAAATCCAGCTAGGTACAATAGGGTTCAATCCTGGGGGAAGTGTGTCTAGGATTTCAGCCTCAGTGGTTTCTAGAAGTAGGAAGAGCCAGATTTCAGTATTCCCACATGACACAGGTAGGAAACTTGTGGCCCTCCAGAGAAGAAGAAGAAGAAGAAGAAGAAGAAGAAGAAGAAGAAGAAGAAGAAGAAGAAGAGGAGTTTGGATTTGATATCCTGCTTTATCACTACCCGAAGGAGTTTCAAAGCGGCTAACATTCTCCTTTCCCTTCCTCCCCCACAACAAACACTCTGTGAGGTGAGTGGGGCTGAGAGACTTCAAAGAAGTGTGACTAGCCCAAGGTCACCCAGCAGCTGCATGTGGAGGAGCAGAGACGCGAACCCGGTTCCCCAGATTATGAGTCTACCGCTCTTAACCACTACACCAGGTTGCTGGACTACAGCTCCCATCAGCCCCAGCGGGGGGGGGGGGCATAAGAGTTGTAGCCTAGTAACATTGGAAGTGTTACAGGTTCCCCACTCCTGCCTTAGAATATCTGCCTTGAGCTCTGGTTTGGTGTACAATAGTCTTGGCCAACCAATGCCGAGTGGCCATTCTATTGCTGGTTCCCAGAGCACAGCTGCTTATTATTACCATGTGCAGATACATTCTGTTAGGGATTAGTTGCATTTATTCATTTTATTTATTTACTGCCCTTCATCAAAAGATCTCAGGGTGGTTCATAGAGCAAATGAGGCTGGTCAGACTTTATACCAGAGACAGGGAAGTTGTGGCCCTCTAGGAATTGTTGGACCACAAATCCTGTCATCCTGACTAGGGCTAATGGGAATTGAAATCCAGGAACAACTGAATGGCTTGAGGTTCCCCACTTTCTCTTTAATCCAACAGGCTTTAACTGTGGTAACATATTCCACTGTTGTACCTGCTATGCAATGAAACAATTTCAGCACACTTGTGAAAGTAACCCGAGCAAACATCTACCGGCTAAAGCACTTGCCTTGATGACAGCAAACATCTTCTGCTGTTTTAGATGGGTGTGCTTGTGTGTCAAGGGAAATGCCCTATAATTCCCATAGCTGTATTTGTGGAGATGAGGAAGAAGAAGAAGAAGTAACAGAGAATTTGGCTTTTTTTAAAATGCCATTGCCCTGCAACTGAAGAGTCTCTTGGTAAACGTTTCCATCTTCTCAATAGTCATGAAACATGGATGGATTTACAGGAAACAGATTCCCTTTTTGCTAATGCTGGTAATTGGATGATACAAGAAAAGCTATAGGAAAACAGCACCAATTGTATTTTAAAATACAATGGATGTGATGGATGGTTCCACTATGACAAGAGAAGCCATCGAAGTTGAAGGCTGTATTTTGAGCAATGGACTTGTATTTCAATGGTTAACTCTAACATTTAGTAGTAAATGTTACATTTTGCTACTTTGTTATAGCTTCTGGTCAAACAAATAAATCATATATCTATGCACTTGTATGATATTAGGAGCAGGAACTGAAACGACAATTGCATTGCAATGCTTCTTAATGATGTTTATATTGACACAAATGTCAAGCTTAATCATAGGTTATTATTTCAATTCTACTGAGTGTAAAGCAGTTATATGGGAGACTGAAAGTGGCTTTAGAGCTCTAATGGTTAACAAAGAGTTTTGAAGAAGTTGAGTAATGCAATATTCTCCCATCAGAATATAATTTGTAAGGACTGATTTTTCTAAAGAAAATGTTCAGTATTTCATGAAAGTCAGTTCCTTCTCAAGACTTTATCAATTAAACAACTACAGGATGGAAGCATCCAACTTCAGGCATCACTCCTAAATGGTTTCACAAGGCTGCTCATAATGCAAAATGATAGAAAATTCTCCACATCATGTTCTAGTTTAGCCATCTTATATCATTTTTTAAAAATCTGTCTATAACTGGAGTATTATTAAAGCCAACCAATTTCTGTACTTCTATTTACATGCTGTAGATTCAGGAATCTGGTGTCAAATTTGATTCAGAGTCTTTTATATTTAAGCAAATGCAGTTTTCATTTCTAACCCCAAGTTTCTAGCCATTGTGATTGTTGGTGGGGGGGACCACAGCAGGTAGCACCTTCTGCAAGTTCAAGATCCAACTGGGTTTTGTGAGCAATTCCAATGGAAAGCATGCATGATAAAACTCTAGTATGCTACACATGCCTTGTTTATAGCAGCTAATTCCTATCACCCTGCTCCTGGTTGCATCCTGACTCACAAATTTCCTTTTTTTGCTATCCTCTGCCATCTCATTTCCCAGAAAAAAATATGTTACTTTATGCACATCTCCATCAATTTATTATAATATCTACTCTACAGATATCTGTTCTAGGCAGTTGGATCATGGCGAGGTAGATCAGGTTAATAAATAATATGAACTATCATGTCTCTATTAAAATTTGCCTGTAAATTGTGTTATGCTACACCTTTCCTAGTAGTATGCATTGGGAATCTATAGAATGCCTCAAAACACCAGCTGTTGTTCATGGCTGCAACACACACCCCAGAGCCTGACAGCCGATTTAGTTTGCAGTGACAGCCTCGCCATGAGTGACAAAGTGCTGCATCCCCTTGTTCATTCCACAGAAGCAATTGCTTTCTCATTATGTTCTCACCCAGAAAGTTAAACTTATTAAGATGGCAAATACCATTGGTACTGCTTTTGTCATAGGTGCCATTTTTTATATTTTGGGGGCAACTTAATATACTTAGTGCTATGTTTTCTCTCTCCTGCCTGATGGCAGAAGAGAAACACACAAATCTAGCTAACCAGCTTTCCAATTTTCTGTATATGAAAGTTGTGAAGAAACCAATGCCAGGATACATTTGCTATGTGCCTGGAAATGTAAAAATGCAAGTTGGCTCCTGATATCTATCCTATTATCCATCCATCCATCCATCCACCCACCCATCCATAATCCATCCAATGTATCAGTTGCCCAACAATAATTGTTCTCAGGGTGATTCACAAAGAATAATACAGTTTAAAACCACAAAAATCCACACCCATCAAATATAGCAACACTAACACTAAAAATAATAATTTTAAACTCAAGAAGTCTAAAGATCATGACTAGTAGAAATTAATACAAAGCCTAACAAAGGGATAGGGAATCCATGGAACTCCAGATATTGTTGGATTTCCATCGTCTCCGACTGGGGATGATGTAGTCCAGAAACACCTGAAGGACCACAGGTTCCTCACCCCTGGTATAACATGTTCCACAGGGCTGAAACACAGAATAATAGCAGAAAATAGAAGCAATGGCCCATGAAAGCAAAAGAAACTCTTTGCCTGGTACCAAAAGGACATTAAAGTGGGTTCCTGTTGAGCTGCTCTGAGGAGGACATTCCATAACTGAGGAACCCCTGCTCAGAAAGTCCTTTCTCTGTGTCCAGCTACTGCATCTCAACTTGCAAAGGCATTAGGAGAAGGACTTCCATTGATGGTCTCTGGGAGGTATATATGTGAAGAGATAATCATTCTGATGGATTTTTAATGATACTTTTATTATTATACTAATAGACATTCTGCATGTGGTTTGGTCATGCAAAACCTTGCAGTCCAACATTCAACCCATATTGATTCTTGAGGTGGAATGCAAAACTGCACCTTCTGCTTGTGGTATACAGGTCTTTTTTTGGGTGGGGGGGGACATTTTGCCACTCAGTGAATCACAATGGGCAAAAGAACAATGCTGAGTGCAGCTATCGTTCTGCGTACTTCTTTTCACATTGCATAATTACTCTGTGGAATTCATTTCCACCAGATGTGGCGATGGCCACTAGATCACATATTTTTTTAAAGGAAATTAGACAAATCCAGTGATTATTTGCCATGATGGATATGTGGGTTCAGAGTTAGTATCCAATTAAATACCAGCTGCTGGGAGGAAGCCATGAGGAAAAAATATTGTCTTCAAGTTCTACTTGTATACTATCCAGAGGCACCTGGTTGGTCACTGATGGGAGGCAGGATCCTAGACTAGCTAGACTTTTGATTTTATCCATAAAGGTTATTCTCAGTCAAGTGGCAAGATGCACAAGCCTTTCAAGCCTTGCATTTTCCATAAGATAATGAAACACATTGTGTAATTGTGTGATACACACACCTTGCATACTTTAAGAGCTTGTTCCACACAAATGCAAGTTAATCAATGTCAATACCAACAATGACATATGTGCACAAATATGAATCTCTCTCTGTCCTGTTGTGTCACATCAGGCCAAGCTTTTTAATGCAGTGAATTCAGACATTCAGCTGTCAATCAATATGTACATTAATCAAGTCTAATTTGTGTATCTTTGAATCATTCACATTTCTGAAATCCGATTCTAGTTGCTAAAAGAAGCAAGTTCTGGCATCTACATATTTTCACTGGCTGTTCAGACATGAGATTCATTCTTGAGACCATTCACCTGACTAGTAAATTTGACATCTCAATGTAATTTCAGAGGCTGTCATGAGTGTGGTTATTATAGGCAAGATTCTGAACATTATTACTGATGTCATATTATTACTGGTATTAATATGAAATTGCTTATTCATATTAACAATTATTTTGGATACAGGGATCGCCACAAAGGAGAATTATGCAAATAGCTGTCCAAGGTCCTGAAATACATCTCACTATATTGCTTGTCAATTTGATTTACCTATATTGGATTTCTTTCATAATGCTCATGGAATTAATGAACTGGAAGGAAAAGCTGAAACACTGAGTTAGAAGCTACCTCCTCCATTTACTAAGCTGCTCTGAAATTTGTAGGTGGTCTGGATGAACTTTTAAAGGAAAGAACATGAAGGGATTCACAGACCAAAGAACAAGTTTTGCACTTCCAAAAAAACGTTATCTCTTGATTCTCCAGGGACAGCTAACATCTGTAGAACATCTACAGATCAGGTTTTTGTGTTCAGATCATTACTGCAGCAATTTCATGGTAAATAACTGAAACATTACACCAGCATAGGGCATACACCTTAACACACACACACACACACACACACACACACACACAATCATATAATACTACTGTAAATACCATTTATTAGTAATAATGCAATATGATGATCTTCAAAGTTGAATATTGTAAAGAATGTGTCTTTTAGACTGCCAGTTTGATTTAGTTCTTGCTACTATGGTTAGGATGACAATTAGGCCTCAGTCTTGGGATGCTCAGTTAGAAGCAGTTAATCAATACAACACCAATTGATCAATTGGTGCTATCAGTCTAATTTGAGCCTCCTCCATCAAACACCCCAATGACAGGTACAAAGCGGAACATGAATTATTGCTTGGTGGAATATTTTTATATTTCACAATTAAACCTGGTGGTAATTACAGTTGTAGGTGTAGAAATAATTCAGCAAGATTTGCCGACAGCATTTATCAGCTGCATTGCAGTTTTCTGACCCTGGGTAGCTTCAACATGCAAAGGGAATACTACTGGCTTGTCATGAGCTGCTTAAGCCATTTGGAGGATGTCAAGACAACTTTTTTTTTGGCACTCTTGACATAATGCTCTGTTCATAAATAATGAATTGCGAGTAGTCCCATTAATATGGGAGACGAAACTCTTGGCACTTAGAAAATTAGCCTTGACAACACCGTAGACACCACTGCAGCCACGGCAGCAATGAAGTATTTTTTTTTAAACTCCAGTATAAAACAAAGGTCTGGACAACTCATAAGATTAGCAATGACCTAATGTGATGATGTGAATAACAATATCCATGGCATTTATTGTATTTATTTATAAGACTTCTTTTACCTTCCCATCACTATAAGGTCCTATGGCAGGTTACAACTGTAGAATATATGATTATAAAAATGGATGAAGCCATTAGAATTTGAAAGCACGCAAAACCATTCCAAATGGAACAGAAGAGTGACAGCCATTACAGTTTAGAGTTTGAGATCTGTTCATTCACATCTGGTTAAATTTAAACGTGTAACAAAGAATGTGGTTTTTCTTATATTTGCAACTTTAAAAAAAGAAAGGGATTGGATTTAACTGATTACAATGCCAAAAATTACCTGTCACTGCAGCCTTATACTAGAATAATGTGTTGTTTCTATATTGTTATTGATTTATAATTTATGACATGAGACTAGTTTTGGCAGACAGAGGTGGAACTGAAAGGGACACTGGAAAACCTGGAAGGAGCTCCCAGGAGTAGAACCAAAAGACACCAAGGATGGCCACACTCAATTCTAGGAAGAACACAATATTACATTTTCTTTTAAGGATGTAATCAAAGCGTCACTGAGGTGATATCCATTGTTAGGCATACTCAGAGTAGAAGCATTGAATTGCCCATGATTTTAAAGAACTATAGTAATACTGCTGGCATTCATCTGTCTCGGGAGGCAATGGAGGAGTGCGCTTTTGGAGTTGACGTCAAGCTGTTGCAGCACCTGCTGTGGCTGTAGAGACCAACGTGGTAGAGACATGTTTTGCTGCAACTGGGGACAGATGAAGGCATCCAGTTGCGCTGCTGCAGGTGCACCATGGCGTTTCTTCTCTCTGCGCTCCTGCAGATGGTAATTCCTCCTCTGGTCACTGCTGTGGATACACAACTTGACCATCTGTCTCCAGACACTGTGGTCATCTGCAAGGGATTCATGCATGGCAGGGTTAACGTTGCCAGCCTTCGTGTCACATTTGCAGAAACCTTTGTAACACAGAGTTGGTCTGCCAATTGGCCTGGTGCCGGAAGCCAGCTCCCCATAGAGCACGTCCTTGGAGATCCTGCCATCTTCCATTCTGTGTACATGACCAAGCCAACACAGACGTCACTGAGACAGGAATGCAAACATGCTAGGAATGTGGGCTTGGGATAGCATATATAACTTTTAACTACATAAAATATGTCACTACAGATTACAGATTGACAATACAGCAATAAAAACATCAATGTTAATTACTGGCAATGTGTGATTTCATTAGGTGTCTTTATAGCACTTCTTGTAATCTTACCCAAATCTGCATCTGAATGATGTTTTTCTTCCCCCCAGCTGAGGTCACTGGCTGGATCTGAAAGTTTCAGAAACGGGAGCCAGAATTGGCAGGAATATAGAAAGCTGCTTCGCACCAAGTTTAATTATTTGTCCATCTAACCTATCAAAGTCTATCTTGACTGCCAGACTCCCGTCTCAAAACATGACAGCACTGACTTTTACTGGAAAGTAAGGGAAAGGTCTTTATTCAGGCTGACAGCAGTACAGGCTCAGCACCAAGCAAGAAGTCCAGAAGCCCAGATTCCAAAGCAAGGCAGGAGGTTCATAACTGAACGGGTGCTACAAAGATGTCCCAACAGGTGACATGTGCCTCCTGCCAAGCCTTTAAAGATGAGGCAAGGGGAGTACACTCATGGGACTCTCTCGCCCTATGAGTCTGCTATGCACATGCCCATGTGCTCCATCTGGATGGTGCATCTAATCCCACCCATGAAGGTGCTATCTAGTTCTTGGCAACAAGACTGTGTCCTGCCCCTCTGTCTCCAGCTCCTCTGCCATCTGTTCTACCTTTTTAGCTGGTCAAAGTCCTCCTGCCTCCCTGATGAGGCTCAGTGCTCCGCCAGAGGAGGAAGCTGGCAGATTTGTTTCTCCCTGACAATACACCTAGAATCACAAGGGGAAGACCTCTCCCCTCCATCCCCGGGTGCCAGCCTTCCAGCCCCACATCTGCCCCTTCTTCTTTCTCCTCTTCCTGATCTTCCTGAGGCTGCCAAACCTGACAGAGCTGAACGGCCCACAACACTGACTGGAAAAGGCTGTCTAGGGAACTGGGTAGAGTGTATTTCACCCACACCTCCTACTCGGTAATTTTGGACGGTATTGCCAGGGACTGAACATTGGACCTTTTCCATGCAAAGCATATGCTCTCTACCATTGAGTTAATCTGCTTGCAGGAAAAAGGCATTGCTCCGTTGACCAGGCAGTGACATAAAGTCAGGCTTCCAGGGTTTGTCAACCCAGAAGTTTTATACTACCCAATTGCAGGGGTTGGTGTCGCACCTCACCTGTCCCATTCCACCAATAAATAGAAGTCTGAGAACACACAATCCAGGCCAGTGCATTAGGCTAGGGCCTCTTCCTCTGGCCTGCATTACGCCTCCCTTTGGATTTCAGCTTATAAAAAACCTCCTATTGCAACCGGTAGGAGGTTTTATTCAAGAGTTAACTGTGGCATGGGCAGTCACAGCTGGGGAGAGGTTAATCCCACCGCCCCTTTGTGCTGTGACCCCCCCCACACCACACAATTTGGTTTGAAAACAGCCTTCTGTTGGTGCAGTGTGACAGTGCATTCTAACTGTAGCGCAAGGGGGTGGCATTTTCAGGGGGAATCACAGCTGGGGGAGGAAGCATTAATCTCCCCTTCTCCATGCACTATGACCCCAAAGTGGAAAACATCCGGGTGCTGCAATTAAATCCTTCTCTTGAAGGCTGTTTTCAAGCCTAACTGACAAAAGTGGGAGAGATCTCCGTTAAGAGTGAAGCTGGCCGGTGGGGGAGGGAGAAAACGGCAGCCCCGCCTACTCTTCTTTTGGTCCCGCCCACCACTGACATGTAAACCCCGCCAGATGGTAGGCCAAGAAAGAATGCAATCCTCAGGCTGGAAAAAGGTTCCACAATTCTGAGGTGTAGACAGTACTGAACGAGATTGACCACTGGTCTGGCTTAGTATATAAGGCAGCTTGCTATGAGTCTCTTTGGGTCTTCCCAAGGTCTATAGGTCTGGTGTACCTTACTTTTAGTGCTGCAACTAAAGCAATGTGCTTGAAGCTACTGGGACTTTTTTCAGTGAAACCAAGGTTGTGTACACATGATTAGCTTAAAATACAGTGAGGCCATTCTTTTTTCTCAGTTTGGATCACAGCTGGTTTGGAGGGAAACACCAAAACATAATTCCCGTGATTGTAATTTGTTTTAACTGTTTTTACTTCTGAATTTAAAATTGCTGTAACTGGGACCTGCTGGTGATGGGTGGGTAATAATAATAATAATAATGATAATGATAATAGAATATACAGGCCAAGACTGCTCTACTTCTTAAGCAGCCATGTTGTCAGGAAGGAGAGGGTTTTCTTTTCCAGAAATACCAGTAAGACACTTTCTACAAGCATGGGGGGGGAATCAAAGGTGATTTTACAAGAACTCTTTTGAGGCCTCACTGATATCTGGAGAGAGAAGGTTTGGGTCTGGAATGTACTGTACCTCCCTCAATGTGGGTTTAGGAAAAGATAACCTCGAACAATCTAAACTCCCCCGATTACAATCAGTGTTATTGTTAACATGACTGTAAAGCACAGCCTAATCTCTTTCTGTTTTCCATTCAGGGTTGCTGAACTTGTGTTGCTTGGAATCCCAAAGCCTCTTCAGACTTCAATGGGATTTTCTTCCATTCAGAGGAAACCAAGTCTTTGTTCTGGTCCCATAGCAGCAACAATCACGTTAAATCCAAGTCTGACAGAACAAGCTCATTATCATTCCTGCCATGTCTGTGTGCCGCCTGGCAACTCCTTTCCCTACTCTATCGACAGCAACTGAGCTCCACGGGGGTGTCAAAATTAGGGGGAAAGATGGAATGCAAACTGACAAAACTTCATGCAAACTTGTTATATGCTTCTTCCCACAACTTAACTGTCATTCATAGAAACTCTCTTCCTTGCACATACCAAAATGATGCCAAATTAAATGGCGCCACCATTATTTTTCCCTCTTCCTGTTCCGATAGCAATGTACAAACTTTGGGATGATTCCAAAGGCTCCTGGACAAGATGTACTGGCAGTTTTTTTTTTTTTTTTTTTAAAAAGGAACTCTTTGGAGAAAACGTAATGGAATGTTTCCAACGATGTTCTGCTCATGCAAGAGGCTTTTGCTTGTACAGTGGGACTCTCTCCCTCCTGCACTCTGATGCCCCATTGCAGATGTAGAACTCTGTGCAGTGCACAACTCAGTGGTTCCCCCAATATTATGCATTTTCTGGACAGCTCATAGGCCAAAGTCTTCTGAGTGGCTTATAACATCAAATCAAATACAAAACAAGTCAATAAAACAATCCTGACAGAAATGTCATAAAAACACAGCATAAAACATTGTCAGAACACAAAAAGAGACCAGTATGAAATGCTGTTGCTCAACTATTAAAACACCAGCAATAATGTGAGGGACAGTTCGTGGCAAACATAAATCATCGTTTATATGGACTGAGCAGTGGCATGCTCGAAAGCGATTTGGGCTCATGATGAACAATTCAATCAATTTGCCACGACATGGTACAATCTGAGCATCAAAAGCGCTGCTGCCATGCACAGCTGCTTATGCAGTGTGTTTTGAGAAGGAGCCCATTTTAATGATCACCTTCTGGACTTATTTCAGTGTATTTGTAATCATCTTTTGCACCATCTACTGCATAAATTGAATGGACTGGGTGTGGTGATCCAGCCCTTAAGGCAGGTATGTGGCAAAACAGCATTCCAGATGCTTTGATCGCTCAAGTGACTTGGGCCTATGGGTGGTTCACCCCCCCCCCCATGAACCAACCTTGACCCAGTGTTCATCATCTGAGAAGAGGCACCTGCTTGCGAGGGCTGATGTCCCGACTTTTGCATGCGAGACATAAGGACATAAGGAGGAGCCAGGGGTGGAACCAAACATGGGGGCCCTACAGCTTAAAGGCTGGTGGCTCCTCCTCTGCCCCCTCTTGTGCTGCCACCAGTGGGAGGCTGCTCCAACCCTCCTTCCTCTCCATGGTAGGGATGCCACACTCAGCTCTGCGCTTTGGCTCTGTGGTTTTGGGACAATGGGGGGAGCAGGCCCTACCCCCCAAACATAGGGACCACCAAAAGAGCTCAACCCCCAGGACCTGGCATCCCTGCATCTGAGACTCTACTCTGTGTGTTTCCACCGAGGGAGGTACAGAGGGTGGTGACATGAGACCTGACCTTCTCAGTGGTGGCTCCCCATTTGTGGAATGGTCCCTGCAAGGAGGCACATCTGGCGCCATCACTATCTGTTTTTAGGCACCTGGCAAAAAATTTTTTTTTATTCACCCAGGCTTTTGGACCTTAATTTTCTGCTTGTTTGTTTTTTAGTGTGGTGGGGTTGAGCTATATCTGCTCTTTTATATGAAATATGGGTGGGCATTTGTATGCTTGTTCTGTAAGCTGCTTAGAACAAAAGCAACTAAACAATGGCAATGTGCATATTCAGTATGCGAAAGGAAAAAATAAACCTCATATACAAAGTCTAAAAGCAACACCCAAATCACTGGCTGGCCACACTGCTAATTCCAAGTCTCAACAGAGCTGAAGATTGTCTCGTTTTTCTGTCTGGGTGAGTGTAGTCAAGTGTGCAAGGCTGCTGTGATTCCGCCGTCTCCAGAACCAGCTGATCCTCCCTGGGGGGGTCCTCTGGTGCCAACCTGTCTTTGACCAGAAGTCAACCCCGGAGTGGGAGGAACAGGGCAGAACTAGCAAACAACAGCTGTAGCAATGCAAGCTGTGTGTGCGTGTGTATGAACAGCAAAGAATCCATTGGTCCGAAGTTGAGGGAAATTTCCTTTCAGCATAAAGAAAAATCTGATGCAAGAAATTTCCCCCTTAAAAATAATTATAATAGAAGGACATTTATCAGGAAAAGGGTGAACTGGTACCTACCTACTTTCAAGGGAGCTTTGTTTACTCATTCATATGTTACAAAATTTCCATACTCCTTTTCAGTTGCAGAAAGGAATACCAAAGCGTCGTTCTTTGTTCCTCCATGAACACAGTCGCTTCAAAACACAGTAAAAGCTACCATCTTCTAGTCCAGGAATGGGAAAACTTTGGCCCTTCAGATGGCGTTGAACCCCAACTCCCATCAGCCCCAGTCAGCTGGTGCCAAATGTCAAGGGTGAAGGGAGTTGTAGTCCAACAAAATCTGGAAGGCCACAAATTCCTCATTTCCAGATCTAGTCACAATGCATGCCGCGCTTGGATAGTGTTTACCTCACATTGGACTTGTGCCAGCAAACCATGGGCAAGTGTGTTGGTTAATTTGCTGTTTATCTGCGATGAGTCTTGCACCGGCCATTTTGTGGTTTTGAATGCAGAAAACTTGTTCCAATGGCCTTAATATAACTGTGCATGGCTTTTGCTTCAGAAAAGAACGTTCTTCTTATGCCACATGAAGGGGAAATAATCAAACACAGAAGGTCTGCGACCACGGAGGCTGCAATTCTATGCACATTTCCCATTAAATACAGAGGAGGCGGCTGCCCATTGGCACTGACAGGATGGAAGGAAGGGTGGAACTACCAGCAGTGCAGAGCTGGATTTAGGGCAGTGTGGGTGATTCCCCCACAGAGAGCTGAGGGGGCGCAAAATTGATAAGGTCTATAACTGAGAAGATCCACTTGAGAGCGTGTGATTTTGGCCTCGCACAGGGTGCCATATTACAAAAGGTGACCCAAGTCCAATTCTGGTAGGCAGAGCCTGAGCCAATGACAGACAGAGCCACCACTGACTTATTGTAAGAAAGGCAGGTGAGCAGGGGCTGGCTGAGGTATGAGGGTGGGTCAGTGCTCCTCCTCAGCAGTGGAGCTAGCCGCTCAGGCACCTGGAGTGGCCACATGCCATGCACCTGGGGTGTGTGCGATCAGTGCGGCGTCGATCCGCCCGGGGTGTGTGCGATCGACACAGCATCAATCTGCCGCCCTCCCCGCACAATTGGTGTGGATCTGCCTGGGGGGGGGGGTGGTGCACAATTGGCGTGACGTCGATTTGCCCAGGGAGGGATTTTCTCAGGATGACACCTGGGGCGGACACACCCACCACGCTCCACCTCTGCTCCTCCTTTCACCCTAATGGACCCTAATGCACCCCCTGTCAGTGACAAACTGAAGTTGCACCTCCTAAGATGGAAGCTGCCTGATTGCCAGGAGCCAGTCAGGAACAGGTCAGAAATAAAACACCCGGGGTCAGTGAAGATAACTCTTTATTAAAAGGAACCAAAACAATGCAGGCCTAGTGGTCACAGCAACTCTTCCCAGTAGGTCTTACCCCAATGCAGCAGTGGCAAGGACTAAAGGCCCCCACCTTACCACCACTCCTCCTGCAGCAGCAGCCTAAAGCTCCATCCTCTTGTCTCTGTTGCTCCATTCTCTTCATTTCTCTGCGTGTCCTGGGACACCAGGAAGCAGGGTAGTTGTTCGCAGCCAGAGGGGGACTCTCTGGATCCTTCAGCAGTCTGCCTCATCTCTGTCTCCTGGCCCCCCTCCTCTCCTGCCACTGAGTCTGCACTGCCCTCTGCCACAGCCTCTTCCCGCTCACTAAACCCTGTTGCCTCTTCAGCTTCCCACACTTCCTCCCCCAAATGTGCTTCCTCTGAACACTCACTGTAGTCCCACCACCAACCCCCTGGCTCTGAGCCTTCTTCCCCTGTGGGTTCCCTTGGGGGGGGCGTTCCCCAATTGGCACCTCCCACCACTCCTTTGCACCCAGCCAGACCATGACATTGATGATGCTCAAATTGCTCCATCTAATTCAGTATTGTCTCTACACCAACGGCTCCCAAACGTTTCCCTCCACGGACCACTAGAAAATTGCTGTGGGTCTTGGCCGACCGCTTAATGATATTTCTTCTGCCTGCCGTAGCAAGGGTAATGCACTGTGCTAGATGTTGTAGGCTTTTTAATGGTACTCTATGGGATTCAAATCGTAACGCTATAAAATGCCATCAGAGAAATAAAAGAAGCAATAAAAAGACAATTAAAAAACAATATGCATATTTATAATGTGGGCATCCACGGAGCTGAAACTCCTGGGGTCCCTCGACTACAATCCAGGAACCTAAGCTTCACACAGACCCTCCAACTTTCCTTATTTTCCAGGGACAATCCGGGATTTACAGAAGCCGTCATGTTTCTGATTTGATCCTGAAATGTCCCCCTTTTGCTTAGGTCAGGACGTCTCTATTTTCATCAGAGAAATGTTGGAGGGTATGTGACCACGGCTCTACAGAGTTTCAGAGTGGGAGTCCTTCCAAGGCCCTGCGATGTTTCGCACGCACAGCAGTTTCGCCAGCGCTCAGCATTGGACTCGCCTTTTTGCGACAATGGGGGAAGTCCTTGGCGCGATCCAAAAGCGCCCGCCTCGCTGGCTCCCTCGTGGTGGTGCCTGGCAAAAACTTCTCCCGCCAGTTCGCTCTCCCTCTCCCGCTCCAACGTTTCCTCTTTTCCTTTTGCAGGGGCTCCCTCTGCAGCTCTTGTTGGCGCGTCCTCCCCCACCCCACCCCACCCCACCCCAGCCATGTGCTCGGAGTCGTGCCGCCTCCGCCGCTCCTACTACCCAGCCAAGCGCGCATCCGCTGCAAAACTCCACCTAACAACACTGCATTGCAATCTCCTCCTCCAGGCGAGGAAGGGAGCCAGTAAGTAGCCAGCCCCCACCCGCGCCCCCACCCCACCCAGAGCTCAACCCCCGCCCCCTTTCCCTACCACGTATAGCCGCCCCCCCGTCTCTTCTCCACCCCTCCCTCGGAGCACACACACCCCTCTTCCAAGGCAAGGTGCCCCCACTGAAGTTTGAGATCAGCTGTTGGAGGAGAGTCTGCGCTTCCTTCTCCGTCTAGCTTGCGCCTCCTGCCGCCGCCGCCGCTTGCTGTTGCTGCATTCAGATGGGATGATCTCCCCCACCCTCCCACCAGCCATGCGGCTGCAGCTCCCACCAGCCAACAGTGGGTGACTTTCCCCCCCTCCTCTCTCCATCGCCTGCTCTCTCCTGGTGTCTCCCCCCCCCCTTGCCACGCGCACATCTCGAGCTGGACTAGCCCCTCGGTGGCTGCTGAGTTTGGTGGCGGTGCAGGGACGGTGATGGGTTGCCTGAAAGCCTTCTCCAAAAGCATTAGCAGGGCGGAAGCAGCGGCAGTGGCTGTCTGGCTCTCATGCGAGGCTTGACCGAGTGACTGGCTGGCGAGATTCCCTGGCAGCCTTAGGTCTGCATCTGGCTGGACGATGCATTCACGTGTGCGCCAGCCCAGCGTGTAATGCTGCAGTGGGCACGCTCAGCAGCGCCCAAGGAGCATCTGCAAAAAAAAAAAAGAGGGACTGGTGAGAAGACCAGCCAACTGCTGTTGGAGCGTGTATAAAACCAGGCAGCGCCTTGGATCTGACTTCCTCCTTTCTCCAGCAGGCGATTTCGACTCCCTTTCAAATTGTACCAAAGCTCATTCCACGGCTGCTTCCTTTGCCACTTGCTCTCCAGTGCAAAGCCCACTCTTCCTTGTTTTCACGTGTAGCTTATCTTTGCCTGGCAACCACTAGTTCTCTCTCCCTCCTTACACACACACACGCTCCCAACAGCGCAGACTCCCCCTGATCTGAAATTAATTTGTTTGTTTGGTTGCCGCACCGAGCCAGAAAAAGGTTAGGATTTCATTTAGCCTTTCCCCCATCCTGGTGAAAAGGAAGAGATGAAATTTCCAATTGAGACTCCAAGGAAACAGGTGAACTGGGATCCTCAAGGTTGGTGTTGCTTTCTCACTCGTTTTTTTGTTTGTGTTTTAAATTACCTTCACTGCCCATCTTCCTAACTGGGATTGTTAATCCTCCTTCCTAATGAATTGGAGAAAGGAGACGGCTTTGGCTGTGATTTGGACTGGAGGCTTTGTTATTGACCCTCCTCTCCCTGCTGACTCCCGTCTTGGAAGATGGTCAACATTGCTATGGTCTTTCTGGAGTGCAGAGTGGGAGGGAGAGAAACTTGTCCAACTGAAAAACAAAACAAAACCCAAGAACCAGAAAAGCAAACGTGATGTTGCTTCTCGCTCACCCACTCTCCAATTACCACCCCCCCTTGTACACTATTTTAGTCTTCTGGATGAAAACTTGTCTTGGTTTGATAAGGTCCTGGAGACCATTATATTTTGTTTGCGAGATTCCTTTGTTGCTTCTGGGGATCATTGTCTCCCATAAAAGGGGCGGTGGAGGCGGAGAGTGAGCATCCGCTGTCCACTTTGGTGCCCCCAATGTCAAATGTCTCTTAGCAGCTTGGTGGGTGGGATAAAAAGTGAATGCGGTAAGACTCCTATTGGGATTGCAGTCATAAAGGCATGGTAAATAACAAAGCTTGACAAGACCTTCAGCTGTTGGGTCGTCACCCTGTTAACAACTGAGTTAGCACTCCTGCCTTGGTGGGTGGGTAGATTAACTCTGTGTTTAAGTGGATGCTGTGTTGTGAGAAGACTGTTTGGGTGGGTGATGGTATAGCACACAAGGCTCGTGTACGTGTCACTGCTGTGGCTTTCTGTACAACAGTCAGAGTTGTTTAGAGCACAGAGGTACACACAAATGCTTGTTTCCAACAATCTGTAGCAGGTATTGATTGTGAAATAAATGCCCAGTAGCATCCTTTTGGTTTATTCTTCTTCTTGGGAGTGTGCTACATATTTATCTGGGTGTAAGGATCCGTTTAGGTTTTGGAACCTAACAGTTCAGTGTTGGTGATGCATGCCAGATTTATATGTTTTCCGAAGGACTTGGTTCAGCTCCTTCCTTTCCCTGCTCACCTCATTCTTTGTGCTCTAAAATGTGCATGTACTGGGGAGAAATATCCAATTCAGTGCTGACTTCATGCATGGCTATGTCTTTAATAGCATGACAACTGAATTATGGAAATATCCCAGACACTTGGATTTCACCAAGGATACGTGCAGAAGAAGTGTGCTTGCCTCTGCCTTTCAGAGAATGATTTATTGCCATCACGAAAACGATGACGATTCTGAAATCTTTATTGTGTGGCAGCTGGGAGAATGGCTGTCATGCGATTCATTATTTTATTTTTAAAAAAGTTTGATGTTTCTCCAGTCTAAAAATAAATAAATTGGGCATTGCATGATTACTGTGGTGAGGATGGGCAGTGATGCTTATACATGTGGCCAGAGCCAGATATTTAATCAGCTGTGAAGGACGTGATCCTTCGTTCCCAACAGGTGGCTGGCTCCAGTTCACCAGTTGCACTGAGATGTTCAAATCTTCAAGTGGCAGACAGCCATTTAGTTCAAATGCTGGGATTTGTTTCTCCTGGGTGGTGTGCTACTGTGTCCATTCCCACATTTGTTCTGACATGACGTATTAGTCATAAAGTAATGCCAAGTAGAAGGATAGATTAAACTTCAGCTATGTTGCAGACACTAGGGCTAGGACAACTTTGGCTGTACTTTTAACATCATGGGAACCACTTTTCCATACGTTTGCCCAAGAGTGCTGTTGTGAGATTGAAAGGTCTGCCTTGGGTCCTTACCACCTGTTTGTCACCCTCAGTCTCACCCATGATGACCACAATGCACCTGAAGTGAATTTGTAGAGCATTAGGGCAGTGGTTCTGTGACCTGGAACAGTGCATGGTGTGAAAGGAGATGATGGCGCCATTTTCCTGATGCTAAGCGGGTCTGAGTATGGTCAGTAGCTGGATGGGAAACTGCCTGGGAGACATGTTTGCCACCTCAGATTCCACAATGGGAGAAAAGGTGGGCTATAAATATTAAGGTTGTTATTTTCATTATTAGCAAATATTAGTAGCAAATGGATAATAATAATAGTAACAACAACAACAACAACAACAACAACAACAACAACAACAACAACATATGGTCATATAGTAATAATATGCTATTGTATTCATGTATCTCAGTACTCTTGAGAGTCAGCATGGTATAGAGCTTACAGTGCTGAATTAAGACTGGGGAGACACAGATTCAAATTCCCACTTGAATATGAATGTGGGTGATTGGGGGCCAGTCACCTACCTCACAGTGTTGTTGTGAGGACAAAATGGGGGCACCTAATAGATTTCTTTAAGCTCAGTGAAGGAGAGGCAGAATATAATTGTACTTAATAAATAAAAATAATAACTACATTATCTTGAATTACTGTATACCCTCTGTTTTCTCCACTAGGGATCCCTCTAGTTGGAAACATGGGCCAATTCAGACTGAAAGCTGCCACTGGTAACCTATCCTTCTTTTCTGAGAAATCAGCAGGGAGCACCTCTTCTCCCCAGATTGTGAGCATAGCAGGATCTGGGAATATGAGATCTCTTGAGCACATGGTCCTGTCTTGATGTCATTATTGGATGATTTGCTGTCAGAAGGTTCTGGTGGCTTGATTTCAATGTGCAGTTTCCTTCTCATAGCAAACACATTATTTGCAAATGCTCCTAGCTTGCATTTAAAAAAAAAAAGCAGATGACCTATCTCTCCATTACGCATTTGCCTTGGGTGTATCAAAGATAATTCAATGTACAAAGCATTGGATCCAGAGTTCCCATGAGAAGAACTCTGCTCATGAGATGCTCTCAAAGGAGGAAGGGTGTGGGTGAGGAGGCAGTTTTTGGCAGTTCCTTCTTCCATTTGTAGCCATCTCTGCCCACTAAAAAAAACTGCTGGATTGAGGCAGTGAGTGACCCTCTGGAACAGAGTGTGACAGGCAAAGGTGAATTGGAGAAAATTGCTGCTGTCCACTTCAGGGCCGGCCTACCTTGAGGCAAGGTGAGGCGACCTCAGGTGGGTGGCAGATTCCACTGGGGCAGCAGATCTCATTGTTGATCTCTCCTTGTTTCTGATGAAGAGCTTCCCTGATCCCTTCTGGTGTGGACAGGAGCACCATTTTGGGGTCAGCCTCAGGTGCCAAAATGTATTGAGTCAGCCCGGCTCTCCTTCCTCCAGAAGTGGAAGGCTGCTAGATCTCAGTCCCTTCCGTGAACAGAAGGAAAATCCTGGATTTCACTTGAAAGAATTAATAAATAAACAAATGAAACCAATAGGAAAGTTTCAACACACAACTCCATTGTTTTATCCTTTTTTTTGAGGTGGGGGGAATGCCTGAGTTACTAAATTACTAAACGACTTATTCTCAATGTATTTTAATGCCTTATATTGAGGTAGGGGTCATATAATATAGTTTCCTTAATACCATTGAAAGGAACTGGTATTCTGGATCTGTGGTTGGCAGTATCACCCACCTATCAGTCTGTTGTGTTTTAAAATGTGAACTGCTTTGAGAACCATTATTATTATTATTATTTATTGAATTTATATACCACCTGATACCTGGAAATCTCAGGATGGTTCACAGAACATTATGGCTGAAAAGCAGTATAGAAGTATGGTAAATAAATACATTATATGGCAAAATGTAGGGGATGGTTTCACTTGGTAGCGTAACCTTGCACAATTACTAAGATAGACACTTAGAATTTCAGACTTCATGGATCACTTATATGTGAGAGATTGGATGAGTATTTGGAAGAATAGAATACTGTAACCCTGACCCTGAATCCAAAGTAAGAGGTCTGGCAGATTGCTTATTTGTTTGTTTATGTGCATTTTAGTGTTCATGGCTATAAATTGTGGGGTAATAATCATTATCTGAAGAATGGGGGGGTGGGCAATGAAAAACATAATTGCCAACTGTTCAGTGATTTGACGTCTGACATGGATGGAAGTATTGCAAGGTAATTACAGTGCTAAAAACAATTAAAGTGGGTGAACAACTTCAAAAGTCTGCCAGTTCTCTGGATTGCTACCTACATTACTTTTCTGAGTGTATGTGTTGTGAAATGTCTCTAAGATGTGTGCCTTGTGATTGGCAAGTGACTAAATGTGTGCCTGACTCCTGGGGTGAGTTCCGATCACCCTAGCTTTTAATGTGATGAATGATGTTTGCTTGAAGTTTTTAATCCACAAATCTATCCAATATTTCAAACTCTTTCATTCGGTATCTGTCATTGAGACAGTAGCTCCCATTTGTTCGAATTATCACTCTGCAAAGTAGTTGTTGACAGATTGAATCTATACCCAGAGGCAAACTCAACCATTCTCATGGAAGGACCAAGGACTGATCCAAACACAGCTTTGTTTCCTGCTTTCTTCGCTCACGTGTGAAGAATGTACTATGTAGGTTTGGAACTTGCGAAACTTAGAAATGGCAAGTTCTGTTGAGCTCCCTGTTGAACACACATGCTCTGAGTGATAAGTGACATGGCCCTGAGAGCACTATGTATAAGACGAGCATTGATAGTAATTGCAGAGCCGCTCAATTCACATGAATGGAATCAGCGGGATCATAAGACGATGAAGTAATGAGGAAAAACTAGATAGATTGGCTGAGATGCTGGAGAATCACTAGCAAACTTTGTGGCACTAATTTTACAGTGCTTATCCGCGGCTCAGTGTTTTGAACTTCTGTAGGGTTATAGTTGTGTAGCCTGAGGGAGAGCGCAAGCTCTTCACAGTTGCCACGGTAACACTAGTCATTTGGGCCTGTCTTTGTTGGGGAGAATGTGCGCACGCTCTTCAGCCTTAAAAGAGAACTTTGTGAGATCTGAACACCTCTAGAGTTTCTCACCAACTGAGCTTGGATCTTTATGATCTATTGCCTTTTGCTTTTGACTGGCTTTTTGAGATACAAGATATAGACAGCCTTAAATGGAACCTGCCACAACTCCACAGAGGACTATAGCTTATGAGAAACTACACACCTACACACCAACACCCACCCACCCACTCTTAAATTTCTGTAGCAGGGGCAGAAATGCTCAGATTCTAAAAAAAAAAAAAACCAACCCCCCCCCCCAAACACCCAGTGAAACTACTGAGTGAAGAATTTGAGGACTGTGGGCTAAGAAAGAAGAGAGGGCACTGAGGCAGTAGAGACACCATAAATGACCAAGCATACAAAAAACAAAACAGGATTCCAATGAATTGTGGAGACCTGCCATATTCACCCCAAGCACTTCCCCTGTTATGTGTAATTGTGTGTAGGAAATTGCCTGCAGTACAAAGGTAACATTTTACATGTCTTGCTCTGCCCATTTTTCCTTCTGACCCTGCCTGCCACCAGCATGTGGCCCCTGGAAACTTGCCCGCAAGGAAATGTGGCCCTTAGCCTGGACAAGATTTATCATTCCTGAAGACCTGAACCACATCAGTGCCAAGTGCTGTATGTAGAAGATGGAAATACTCCCCCCCTGCCCCCCCCCCAGCTTGCCTACCTAGGCATGTAATTTTAGGAGGCAAGTAATTTTAGCATACAATTTTAACGTGATTTCAGTAAGTATAATAACTTTTAAATGACTGGTTTTATTCTATATTTTAACTATTTTAATGTAATTTGTTTTTAACATTTGCTTTTATTGGTGCTTTTAAGGAATGTCTTAGATTGTCTTTTGTTAACTGTTTAGAGGTCTTTCATTTGAGAAAGCGGTATATTCTGGCAGGTGTTTAAAACTGATTTTATAGTTTTAACTCTTTTTCAGTCTTATTGTATTAAATCTCCTGTACACTGCTTAGAGATGACTGTGATTATGTGGAATGCAAATTGTTGACCTAATATAAATAAATTATATATAAATAATTATATATAGATATATAAATAAGTCTTGGCAAGGGTTTACAATCAAGCATAGTTTTTTATGTAAATGTCACTTAAAACAAAGAAAAAATAGTCAGAGTTTGATTATAAGAATGGGTGAGAGAGGAAGAGAAAGAGACACACAGAGAGAGACTCACGGGTGATATTGAAGTTGGTTGACAGGGAAGGACTCTTGGGAACTGTTGGTGGTTAAACTCTGCTAATCCTGGGCTGCAGTTTAGATGATAAATTCCACACTTTATACTGTTGCCACATATGGATGAGAGAGGCCCATTCATTGATTTATGGATAGTTCCTGAATAGTCTCTCATTTCCATGTATTGCCACCTCTAAGCACTTTTGTGTCTCTTCTACAGAAGGAGGGGAGAGTGAGAGATCACATGCCATTGGACATGCCTTGATTTACTATGAATTAGAAGATACTCTCATATATACTTATTTCCCTGTAGAGATGTACAGAATGTGCTAAGGTAACATAGCTGCATGATGCTCGCAGTCATAATTTAGCACAATATTGTTGTTGATTTATTTTTACAGCAGCTACATATAACTAAACCTTGTCCAAGCCTTTATTCAAACCACATTGGTCTCATTGTGATCAATAGCAAGTCAGCCGGTAGTTCCTCAGTATTGCAACCACCAATTCAGGTTGTCACAATTGAGCCACTAAATTGGCAGTTTGTTACAGGCAATGTTGGGGTCCACACATTCACCTGGAAGCCTGAAAAGATGCTCAGGTCACTAGCATTATCAGAGGGACTAATGAAAAGCTCATGGTTAGCTGCCTGCACTTTAACTTCCTTCAAGATTCATGATGCCTACTCTATAGTTTGGGGAGCTCATAATACAACAACACCTTCCTTGCCATGCAGTCAGAGATGTCCACCCTTCAGCAAACCAGTCCTTGAGAAATTGGATGAGCACCCCTCTCAGTTCCTTTATCCACGTCTTTTATGAAGACCTTGAACAATAATGGGCCCAGGACAGAACCCTGCAGCACCCCACTTATCACTTTTTCCAGGATGATGCTTCGCAGGAAGTCGTTCATAAATGAAACAAATAATAAAAGAATAATGATAGTAGTACAAAGCTGGGACTTTGGTGGAGCCCTTTGACAAAGTCCATGTATTGCTCTCTGTCCTCTAGTGGAGCAGCAACAGAGTGATTGACATCTATATTAGTGGAAAAGGATCGGGAACTGATTCCATGATTTTCCGTACTTCACAGTCATGGGGCTAGATGTGACCCCCTCACCTTCTTTTTGTACATTTCCTGCTGAAAGCATGGAGCTGTCCCTAAAAAAATGGGTTGGGTAAATCTTACAAAGAAGCTTTGTTGTGGTGAAGCAACAATTAGCACTACTATAGCAACACAATCCCACAGGACCTGCTTGCTGTTTCACGCAACAGGTATAAAACACTGAGATTTGCTGCAGCCGCGGAGTTCATATCCCCGAAGAACTGACTCAGCCGTTCTCTTTCCTAGGAAGATAAATAGGAAGCTATGCAGTTTGCTATAAGGAGATCTCTGGAACAAGACCTTAGAAAAAGTGGGTATGCTTTATTTTCCTGTGTGCTCCTTGAAGAGTAATGTGAGGAAGGAAATTTAATTATATTCCCTATTGGGAGGGGGTTCAAATCTGTGCTGTAAAGAGAGCATACAAGACAGATTCAGTTGCACCATAAATGCGCAGAAGATGAAAACCTTTTTTTTTATTTTAAAGAAAGCTTTAGAGATCATGTGATTGATGTTTGGGTCAGCAGGGAGCTGCACGTGTTACACTTTGGAGTTATTTAGACAAGCTTTGACCATCCTTTTCATGGTAGATGTAAGATTGGCTGCCATCAATTGTCTTTATATCAAAGGCACCTTCTGAAATGCCCTTGGGGTGAAAAAAAACAAATTAACCCTGTGAATGATTTTATTCTGATTGCAGTGACTGGCAACCCCCCCCCCCCAAAAAAAAATAAATATGGGGAGTGGAGAGCAGCATAAACAAGAAGCTGCTCAAATGCCACTGCCCATGAAATCCAAGCCACAAATAAACTGCTCTGTGTGGGGAGATGTTTATGTGTACTCGTGCGCTAGGCAGATATGGCAGATTCATTGTGTTGCTGCAAAACATGTTCTCTGTAGGTGCAATCAGTATGTGCCTCCTTTGTTTAGAAGTCAAGATGCTGTGGCTTGTTGCGTCCGATGTGGTTCTGAATGGGCAAAAACCAAGAGGGCAGGACTGAGATGGGGAGGGGGGGGAGTGACGGGGGAGGGCAGGGTGTGGTGATAGGTTCACACAAAAAGGCACAATGAAAAATCTTAAATATTATTCCACTGTATCCAATTTATGATAAATATAATTGGCATTAGGCTAGTTTTATGGATCCAATATGTTTGAAGGGAGAACCACTTGCCAAAGTGGAAAGGCACAAAAGAGGAGTCTTGAGAAATGCTGGACTCTACTTGTTTGTAACCCAATAACTTCCTTGACCATTGGGCTATTGCAATGAAATGTGGTGCTTAAGTTCAGGATGCAATTCTACTTGTACATTTAAAGCTAGAACACCAGCTAGAACACCTGTTTTCAGAGGGTTGGAAATATGTAGCAGGAGAAAGGTTGTTTTCTGCTGCTCCAGAGAAGCGGACACGGAGCAATGGATTCAAACTACAAGAAAGAAGATTCCACCTAAACATTAGGAAGAACTTCTTGACAGTAAGAGCTGTTCGACAGTGGAATTTGCTGCCAAGGAGTGTGGTGGAGTCGCCTTCTTTGGAGGTCTTTAAGCAGAGGCTTGACAGCCATCTGTCAGGAATGCTTTGATGGTGTTTCCTGCTTGGCAGGGGGTTGGACTGGATGGCCCTTGTGGTCTCTTCCAACTCTTGTTGTTGTTCAGTCGTTCAGTCGTGTCCGACTCTTCGTGACCCCATGGACCAGAGCACGCCAGGCACGTCCAACTCTATGATTCTATGATTCTATAATGTACTATGTCTCTTGAGCACTGAGAAATTTTAGTATGCTTATGACATGATTCTCAATTTTGAAGTTCAGATTTACAGGAAGCACTAGCTGCTTCAGGTGTCTTGTAAATACATCTTTTTGCCCAGACTTTCCCTGGCCCATAAAATTGAACCCTGTTATTACTTAATTTCAGCTATTGTTTGTTTTTATAATTCTTAACTGTGTTTCATGATGTAGCTCGGTTTTTATGATACAGCTTTAATGTTTTTAGCTTGTCTTTTTGTATAGCACTTGGTGATTTTTAAAAATGTTAAGCAGTTTAGAAATGCTTTTAAACAAACAAACAAACAAACAAACAAACATCTTGGGATGCAAGGTACATTGAAGTGTGTTATTTAAACAAAGCTGCTTGAATTTTGTGCTTTCCTAAAAGAGTAGAGGAACACATGGAACTGGCCTCAAGAAACTTGTTTTGATTATTCCCTGTAATGGATGTGCAGAAGTCCCAGCAAGACATTCATTCTCTATGTTTCTACACCCATTGCTAAAGCGTCTTCTTCTTCCTTTTTGCTGATCCTTTTTTTTGGGGGGGGGTCACTTATCTATGACCAAACATTTCAAAATTTGGTTACTATGTAGAGTATGATGTGTGGAGCACTTGCATGAGGAGGAAACATAGGAGAATTCTAAGCCCACAATTCAATAAGTTTCATCAAGTTTCAGAAGACTCGAACCATGTGTGTAATCATGGTTTAGAGAACAGGAATGTGACCTTTATTTGAGACTAGTTTAGGCCACAAATGGGGACCCTGAGACCCCCGTTACTGTTTAAGATAGCAGAGCCTGATATCTGAATGATTTCAAAGTTATCACTATTCATAGCTGCTGGCAGAAACAGGGAAGGCAAACTTTCACAGGTGGCAAACATTACTGACCAAATTGGAAAAAGACACATCAGGGATGAAGGGTCTTGTGGAAATCTACTGATACACTGGTGTATTAGGCTGGAGCAAAGAAGTTGGAAAAGGAACTAGCGGACAGTGAAACTAGCAGAGCAAGTGTTAGAGGCACTCTGCGCATGCTTGCCATCTAAATAGACCCAGGACACAGGCAGAAAGGTAATGTAAATGTCATGGGTTTTGGTTGGAACATCTGGTGACTATTTCAACAATCAGAAAAGGGAAATGTCATCATTTCGAAGCTCTTCATGAACATGTAACCAGGGTGAGCTCATGGTGTTAAGGACTGGGGTGTTTCTAGGGTGGCGCTAGGGAAGGAGCTGTTGTCGCGGCACTCCTTGGTGTGTGAAGTGCCGCAGGGTGCAATCCTTTCCCGATGCTTTTCAATATCTCTATGTGCTCCCTTGCCTAGATTGTCCGGAGTTTTGGGCTGGGTTGTCATCAATATGCTGATGACACCCAGCTTTATCTGTTGATGGACAGCCACCCTGACTGGGCCCCGAACACACTAACCAGATGCTTGCAAGCTGTGGCTGGATGGCTGCGTGGGAGCTGGTTGAAGTTAAATCCTTTGAAGACAGAGGTCCTCTGGCTGGGTCGGGACAACATGGGGTTGGGGGACCAACTCCCATCTCTTGCGGGGGCTCAATTAGTGCCAGCGCCTTCTGTCAAGAGTTTGGGTGTAACCTTTGATGCCTCCAAGAGCCAGTGTGGTGTAGTGGTTAAGAGCGGTAGTCTCGTAATCTGGGGAACCGGGTTTGCGTCTCCGCTCCTCCACATGCAGCTGCTGGGTGACCTTGGGCTAGTCACACTTCTTTGAAGTCTCTCCGCCCCACTCACCTCACAGAGTGTTTGTTGTGGGGGAGGAAGGGAAAGGAGAATGTTAGCCACTTTTAGACTCCTTCGGGTAGTGATAAAGCGGGATATCAAATCCAAACTCTTCTTCTTCTCTTCTTCTCCCTTTCTGTGGAGGCGCAGGTTGCAGCCACAGCAAAGGTGGCATTTTTCCATCTCCGCCGTATTAAGCAGTTGGTCCCTTACCTTTTCTCGCCCTGATCTGGCCACAGTGATCCATGTTGTGGTCACCTCCAGGCTTGATTATTGCAGCTTGCTCTATGCGGGACTGCCCTTGAAACTGACCCAGAAACTCCAGCAGGTGCAGAATGCCATGGCGAGGTTCCTTACGGGGTCCTTGCTGTGGGATCACATTCATTCATTGCTTGACCAGCTGCACTGGCTCCCAGTGGAGTACAGAGTCAGGTTTGAGGTACTGGTTTTGACCTTTAAAGCCCTATGCGGCCTAGGACCCCCATACCTACGGGACCACCTCTCCTGGTATGCCTTGCGGAGGATCTTAAGGTCCATAAATAACAACACTTTGGAGGTCCCAAGCCTCAAAGAGGTTAGATTGGTTTCAACTAGGGCCAGGGCCTTTTCAGCACTGGCCCTGACTTGGTGAAACGCTCTGTCACAAGAGACCAGGGCCCTGCGGGATTTGACATCTTTCCACAGGGCCTGCAAGACAGAGCTGTTCTGCCTGGTCTTCGGCTTAGACTCACTCTGACCCCTTATATGGGATTTGGTGTATAAAATTTCCCTTGGATTTTTGCTGGCCCATGTAAGACCAGCATGGATAGCTGGCTCAGGTGAATATCTGATGTTTCCTCCCTTTATGGTCTTGATTTATGGGCTACTACTAAAATACAGCATTTTAAGCTGTATTTTAAGCCGTATTTTAATTAACTGTTTGTTGTTGTTTTTCCCTATTACGTTTTATTGTAATTTATATTTGGTTTTAGCCGTCCTGAGCCTGGCGCTGGCCAGGGAGGGCGGGGTATAAATAAAAATTTATTATTATTATTATTATTATTATTATTATTATTATTATTATTATTATTAAATAGTTGTGTGACTTTATCCTGTTAAGTGCACATACGTATGCTTGAATAATATAACTTTTCTTTTTAAAAACATAGCCTCATTTGCTGTGTTTGTACTATAAGTTCAGTCATTTAAACTGGCATTACTTCATTCAGACAGTCATGGACCATTTGGTGTTTTCACTTATTTCCAACCAGTGTCAGATGTTGCCAAAGCTAGTTCATTGCCTGTTGCCTTAGATGGCTCACATGATGATTATTCACACTGAACTTGAATCTGCAAATAGTAGAGGCTGTTTGAACTGCATGGTCCCCAAATATTCATCCAGAGGCTGGTAGAAGTATATGAAAACTTGGAATAGTTCACTTTTAAATTTTAGATGGTGTAACACGCACACACACGTGTGTGTGTTTGTGTGTGTGTGTATATATAATATGTGTGTGTGTGTGTGTGTGTGTGTGTATATATATATATATATATACACATACATACACACACACATATATATAACAACCATCCCTCCAAGAATAGAGCTCTTCAAAGCGGTTAGACAAATTCATGGAGGATAAGTCACGATGGCAGCATGACAGTGAAGGCCAGTTGCTTGAGACCAACAGTAGGAGAGGGAGACTATTCATGTCCTGTACTTGGGTTTCCCATACTAGGCATCTGATTAGCTTGAAACTGGTTGCTGGATTTGATAGATTGTTGATTTGATCCAGCGAGGCTGCCCTCGTGGTCTTAAGAAAGATAGAATGAAGGAAGGCAACAAATGAGAAGATTTGGAAGGAGCTAAGTATAAAGACAAGCAGACAGAAATCTATATCGCTCATCAGCCTTGTTCAAACACTGGTTTGGCAGCTTGCAGGTGCTGACTGGACCACAGACAGGATTAGGTTCCAAACTACAAGTTGAGTTAAAGGAATTGATTGCAGATATGTGTGTGTGTGTGTGTGTGTGTGTGTGTGTGTTTCTTGGAATCAGGGCAGAGTTGGGAGACTTGATCAGGATCCAGAGTCTTGATTAGGATCCAGAGTTCTGATTCATGATCAGCCTCCATCCCAACCAGGCAGCAATTGCTATTTATTTATTTATTTAATTTATATTCCACCCCTTTCTCTCAAGGTGGTTCTCCCCTCACTTCTCATTTAATCCCCACAACAAACCTGTTGTTAGGTTAGGCTGGGAGCTGCTAGCCCAAGGTCACCCACTGAGATTCATCCAACACCCTTTTAAATGCGTTTGTGGGAGCAGGTGGAAGAGAGTGGGGTTATTGGGGTTTTTTGTTATTGTTTTTATTATGTATTTTGTGTTCTTTATCTTGTGTTTTTTTTTAAAAAAAATTATTAAGGATTTTCTTGTTTTACAAAGGTAAATGCAATGTCTCTCTCGTATTTTTTTATGTTGTGAATTGCCCTGAGATCAACGGATGAAGGGTGGTATACAAATTAATTAATTAAATATGATGATGATGATGGTGATGATGATGATGATGATTGATGATGGCCTCCCAGGTCCTAGTCCAACACTCTAATTGCTACCCCACACAGGCTCTAGTTTAAAACTATTGTTAAATGCAACAGTGCATTTAACATGATGTGCCATTTGGCCCTTAGCTATGCATGGAATGAGGTGTGGTGCAAGAGATGTCAGAGGCACAATAACCTCATGTAATGACAGCAGATATCATTTCCTGAAGGTTAAAAGGAAATCTCCCCCAACCCCCTCTAAAATATTTTAGGTCTTCACAGAGCGCTCTCCAGGGTGTCGTAGTCCTTTTCAACTTTGCAGAATTTGTCCAATCAGGAAAGAGGTGCAGTGTAAGGGAAGGGAGAAAGGACAGCTGCTCATGCCTGTGATGTTTATCCCAGCCCTGAGATTTTGCGTGGGAATTTGTGCACTGCTGAAAAGCTAGCCTTGGGATGCCTTCCCGTAGTTTCACTGCTCTCATTACTGCGGAGCACTTGTAAAACTCCCGCCCCTGAGCAATCTGACCTTGGTTGCAGTAGGGGCAAATGAAAGTTTGGGCTGTCTTTCATAGCTCAGTGTTGCATTTTTGCCTGTGTCAGATTCATGGAAGATGTGAAAGGTAGGCTGCTGTAGCATCCAAATTGGTCCTTATCAACTGCGTCAGCCTTCCCTAAACTGATGCCCTTCAGATCTTGTTGGACTGCAACTCTATTCAACACCAGCTAGACTAGCCCGTATTAATGATAATCAATTGAAAGGATAATCAACAAATTGATGGCGTTTAAACATACAATTGGCTCTTACCCCATCATATCAAACATGCTTTTTAATGCACAATTTCCCACTTGTGAACCAGCTGTATGATTGGCTGTGAAGTGTGGTCTCCCTGCTTTATTTCATTGTCTGGACGACTGTCTTCAACAAAAACAG
This sequence comes from Lacerta agilis, assembly GCF_009819535.1. NCBI lineage: Eukaryota > Metazoa > Chordata > Lepidosauria > Squamata > Lacertidae > Lacerta > Lacerta agilis. The sequence continues at coordinate 22,868,824 of NC_046312.1, forward strand.
CGAACAAAACATCTACAAAATTAGAGGCTTTTAAAAATTTACTCTTTATACTAAATTCCAAACTAATTAGGAGTTGCTTTGGCCTAAGAGCTATTAATTACTTGGATTCCAATTATAGGCTGATGGAATAGAACAATGTTGATTTTTCAAAGACTGTCAGGAATCATGTTATTAGACTCTGGCTGGTAATATCCGACAATTGCCACTCCAGAATTGCTTTAATGTGACAGTTTCAGGGTTGTTGGTTTCTTTTTTTTTGGAAAAAAAGAGATCTGCTAGGATGACAACCAAGCTTCATTCCTCATGGTATGTGGCATCATAAGATCTCCTGAGCACCATATATAACAAGAATGAAGGATGAAGGTTATAATAAAAGCCCTTTGGGATCAGACTAAAGCTCAGCATCCAGGTTACACCTCTCCTTAGGCCACAGCTCTGTCCCCAGGCCTCACCCCTCACTGGTCCTGCTCTGTATCCTCCTCAAGTGCTTTTGCATGACTGGAATGTATCCCCAAATTCTGATAATGCTTCCTGTATGCTTGGACAGAGGTTAGAGAGAGTCGGGTGGCTGTGAGCTGTGCAAATGTAGAAAACCTTGACTTCCTGTGGCTCAGATATATTCTACTGGCCAATGCAGTGTGTTAGCCCCATCCAAGTCCTGTTGCCGAGCAAGCAGGGGCTTGGAATCTCCAAGGAAGTCTTGCCTGAGAGCAGAACTCGCATACAAAGTCAGACAGTCCAGAAGCCAGGGAATCCAGATGATCACAGAGCCAATGGTCTGGATGGAGAGCAGGAAGCAGCAAGGTTGGGCCAGGGACCACAGGTGTTGTTTCCAGCATCTGTCTGCTGCTGAGAGCTCTGTTGAAGAAGGCTGGAGCCAGCTGGTTCTCATCAGCGCCATCTCCTCTGTGCAGGCTGATCAGTTGCAAGTGGAGTCACTCCACTTACCTTTCAGGCTGCTGTTAAGCAGGTGAAGCATGGCCCATGGCCAGTTACTTTTGTCTCTTGACTCCACCCACCACTGGGACGCAGCCTTCGGAAGGCTGCTTACGAGGGAATGTCGCCCTTGGGCTGAAAAAGGTTTCCCAGAGCTGAGTTAGAACCTTAAAGGTCAACACCAGGACTTTGAGTTGTGGTACTCTGAGGCTCCAATACTTTGGCCACCTCATGAGAAGAGAAGACTCCCTGGAAAAGGCCCTGGTGTTGGGAAAGATGGAGGGCACAAGGAGAAGGGGACAACAGAGGATGAGATGGTTGGACAGTGTTCTCGAAGTGACTGGCATAAGTTTGGCCAAACTGCAGGAGGCAGTGAAAGATAGGGGTGCCTGGCATGCTCTGGTCCATGGGGTCACGAAGAGTCGGACACGACTGAACGACTGAACAACAACAACAACAACTCTGAGCAGAGCAAGCACCCACCAAGCTGAAGGCAGGGGCTGCTTTTGAAGTTGCATCAAAGTGAAAAGCAATTCCAGTGTCGCCTCAAAGAAGCAAAATTTCTCCCTGTTGCTGGTCAACAGCATTTGATGTCAGCCATAGTTTATGCCTTTATTCTGGCCTGCTTGCCTCTGCTTCTGCTCCACTCCCCCTCCCCAAATTCATTGACACCAACAGCAGCGTTTGCTGCAGCTTGCTGAAATGTTGCTGAAGTCAGCAACTCTATGCACTGCATTAGAGAATCCACTTTAGGGAAACGGATGCAGCTGTTCCCTTAGCAGTTTCTCTTACAACATCTCTTCAGCGTTCTGTGACTGCTATAACGGCAGTTCTGCCATGGTGAAAGATAAAGCCCCCCCCCCCCCAGTCTGCAATGCAGTTATGCCAAAGGCAGGAAATTGTTCCAGGGACTTTTTCTGTCTTCAGCTGTCAAGGTTCAGCCTGATAAGTATAAAATAATGATTAAAAAAAGGGAAAGCGTGCCTTTGATTCTGTATCAAGTACCTATATCTCACCGATAAATAATCACAAGGAGCTTCCAGAAATCTGGAATGTGGGGGAATGGCTTCCAGGTAAGAGAGCATGACTAGAACACTAGCATTTATCTTGTAAAGTGCTGGCTGTTAAGCCCTTGCCAAAACAATTAAGGGCTGTGTTGATTTAGTGATGAAGACTGCAATCTTAACCCCACTTACCTTGGGGTAAGCCTGATGGAAATCAGTAGCACTTCTGAGTAGCCGTGGTCAGTAAGTAACAGTAAGAGCTGTTCAACAGTGGAACGATCTCCCTTGGAAGGTTGTGGATTCTCCTTGCTAGGATGTTTTTAAGCAGAGGTTGGTTGGTTGGCCATCTGTCATGGATGCTTTAGTTTAGATTCCTGCATTGCAGGGGCTTGGACTAGATGACCCTTGGTACTATGGATCAGGGTTGTGCAGTAAGGCGATATGGTAGAGTGTGGAGTGTGCAGTTGCTCACTTTCTTAATCTCCACAGTTAATTGGAATAATTGTCTATTCCTGGACCTCTAGATTCCTTCGGCAGACGCCTCTTCTGGTTTGGCAAGCCATTCTTTCTTTTCTTCTTAGAACAGCAAGGTCCAGTTTAGATGCTCTAAAATACTCTACTTGCTTCTTGGGTTTGCCATGCTAGCAGGCACTCTTGCCCCAGTGTCAATTTACAGGAACACAGTGAGCAATAAATATGCCACCGTGCTCATATGAATTTCTCCTGGGAGGTAGCATCTGTTGGCATGTATGGGCATTACTGTTCTGGCATTGGCTTCCTCTTCATGACTGGGTCTGCCAGGGAGGCCTTGCATAGAGTAGCCTCCACCAACCTGGTGCTCTCCAGATATTTTGGACTTCAACTCCCATCAGCCCCAGTTTTTGTGGTCCAAAAACAACTGGAGGGCACCAGGTTAGCAAAGGCTGGCACAGAGCACAACTTGGGCCAGAAGACAGCAAACCATAGGCTATGTACAAGCCTGTAGTTTCCTTCAATGGGTTGACTTCAGTGGGTATTCACAAAAGTCATACTGGTTTGTTCCAGTGCACATAAGATACATCAGGCACCCCCAAACTCAGCCCTCCAGATGTCTTGGGACTACAACTCCCACCATCCCAAGCTAACTGGACCAGTGGTCAGGGATGATGGGAATTGTAGTCTGAGTTTGGGGATGCCTGAGATACATTGATCACAACCCCTAAATTTAGGCTCCTTGTGAGAAATTCATGACTCTGGAGAAGTCAATAGTAAGCTTGCAGTTGAAAGGGGTATGTGCGTGTTGTGGGGATGGGGGGAACAGAGGGGAACCCACTCCTTTGAGTAATTAACTGCCTTTTTTACTGTCAGATCTGAGCCATAGGCAGCTGTGAGGTTACAGTCAGGAGCTGAGAGCAAGGAGTTTAGTCAGTGGGGCAGAGCCTGAAAACAAGCTAAGAGCTACCCCCTCATCAACAATAATGTTCCAACTTGATCTCCTTACATTCACCACACAGGGCAGCTATGCACAGAGGCAGAAACCTCTGTTTTTTACCCTGGCAGTCCCAGCTGTTGACTAAGGGCAAGGGTAGCCAACTCCCATCCGCCTTGACAACTGACCATGGTGGCTGGGACCCCTGGCAGTTGTGGTCCTACAATATCCGGAGAGCATCGTGTTGGCTACTGCTGACTAAGCAGGGGAGCAATTTGCATGGCTATTCTGCTCCTGTTCTTTCTTTTTCCTGGAGAGATTATGCTAGGTTAACAAGGAACAATTTTGCTGAATCCTATGTCACAACTGCAGATCACACCTATGGAAGCCACTGCTGAAGTGGCATGCGGCAGGTTCAATTTGTCAACATAAAGCAAATTGAGCAAGAAAAGAAATTGCATTGCCCTGCATGTTGTCATTCTGTGCCCTGTGAATTGAAGAGCGAGTAGCTAGCCCTGACTGACTGACAGTGAAGATTTCAATAGATTACTATCTTTCGGTGTTTATTAATGTAGCCAACTACCTTTTCCTTCTCTATCAACAATTGAGCATTTCAAAGAAAAGAATTCCTGGATATATTCTGCATGCCTCATCTGGTGAGTAGGATGAAAACAGCAGGCAGAGTGTGAGTTACCGCAGCTCTGCACTGATGCATAATTGTAGACTCATAACAAAGGAAAGAGAATCCGCAGGGTTAGGTCTTGTTAGGAGCTGCTCCTATGGAAGGTTAAAACTGGAGTTCACGTCACCTTCAGATTAAATTAGGTACATAAAAGGATGGCAGAAATTGAATTAGAGCTGGACTGACATTTAGACCATCTGGTCCTGTTCCAATTGTATGACACCTCTCACCCATTCCCCTCAGATAACATGTAACGGATACATTTTTAGTCCCCAATTTTCATAATGTAGCTGTTAACTTGTCAGAGGTATATCATCTTGATATGTAAACATTTATATTCCTATGAAATCACCGCAGCCCACAGATAATGGGAAGATAGCTTGCAAGGTTGCTGATGTCTGCTGCTCAGAAGTAACTCAGTGTGCAAAGCCTTCCAACTCTATAATTCCATTATTGTATGACTATCTTTGAACTTATTTTGGTGCTGGAAATATTAAATGCAGCTTTTATTATTCAACGTTACAGTATATGACCTCCCCCTTCCTTTGGATGAAGTAGTAAGGTGTTGTTCAGCTTACATGCACCCCCTACTTATTTGAATGATAGAATGAAGGGAAGACTTATTCTTTTGGTACAGCCCTAGAGCCCTTTTCTACAGATGTTGCTGCCTGCAACTCTTGAAGAGGGCTGTGGTGTACATCAGGGATGGGGAACCTTTGACTCTCCAGATGTTGCTGGAATACAGCTCTCCTCTTTCAGGACCATTGGCCAAGCTGCCTGGGGCTGATGGGAGCTGGAGGGCAGCAATGTCTGGAGGATGGCAAGTTCTCGATTCCTGGTGTAAAGTGGTTTCTGCATGTGGGCATGGAAGCTGCAGTTGTGCCACTATCTTATACTGCTAGAATTCGGGATTTTGAAATAATATTTATTAAATAAGTATCCAGCCAACACATGCCATCAGTGAAAAGATTTATGCTAGCACAGCTTAACTTTCCTTCACTCTCCTCCCTCTGTGTGTTCCCCAAATCTGCTCTGGCATGTTGGGAGAACCTCTTGTACAGATTTAGGGGGCATGTGCAGGGAGGAGAGGAGGAGAAACTTCTGTTGCAAATGTGTAAATGCTTGTGCTGACAGGACACATTAGTTGGTCACCATTCAACATCTTATCCTTATAGGAAGTTTCCAGATGTTGCCAATCCACAGATCCAGAACTTCTTATCTTCAGTAACGGTGTAGCTTTCAGATGCTCTCTGACCATTCACTGACTCCAGCATTTAGTGGTCTTCAATTGATGCAGACATTGCAGTTTCTGTGTTAGTGTTTTTAGTACCATCTTGTATGTGTGTGTGTGAAGTACATTTTTTAAAACGTGATTGCTTTTATGACTGCATTATTTTACCTTCTTTATTATTCATCGCCTTGGGTGGCTTTGTGCTGAGAATCAATTCGTAAGTATTAAAACTAGAATGAGCTAGACGTGTAAAGGAGCAAATGCTGACATTTAAGGCAGCTTGATAATGGTTCCTTAATGCTTCTATACTGTGCCCTCTCCAAACAAACAGGAACATACCTTTCCCAAATGGCATCATCTCGCAGGGGAAAGGGCTGTGTCACAACACCGGCAAGTCCCCTATGAGGCACAAGGATCTGCCAATTTAATGTGCATGTTGCATAAACTGAGATTTGTCATTGCTTTTAATGAGAGAGATTAAAACCTCTTTCGTGACAAGTTAACAAACAGACACAAGAAAACGTGTCATGCTAGGGAAAGCAGACTCTGAAGATGCCTCTTGAAGACGTCAGGCTCTAGACAGACACTTATTTCAGAGTTTGAATGTAGGTTGGAAGCAGGCATACTATTTGTGGTAGTCCTTTTCAAATGTTTTGATGCAGGGATGAGGAAGTGGCTTCAGCTGGTGGATGTAGGAAGGGCCATTGTAGCACATCTGCTTGGCATGCATGCAGGTTCAATCTCTAGTATCTCTAGCAGTGTTTGAAATTAGCCAGGCGCCAGGTGCATTTTGCACCTGGCTTTCAACCACTTGCGACCAGGTGAAGATGCCTGGATGCCAGTCTGGCACGTGACATCTCCACCATCCAGAGGTGCATGCCTGGGGACCATTGGATCTGGACTGGTTTCACACACTGATACTCCATCCTATAGAATTCTATCAATTATATTTTATCTGTACAATCAGAATGCAGTCACCATTAAGAAAAAGAGGTCAGAATAGGCCAATATATATGTCGACTGTCCCTGGATCAAATGACTTTTCTTCTTTAAGTTCTCAAAGCTCTTAACCTAGCTCAAGGTTGTCATCTGAACTAGCCAGATGTTTAACTAAGAATCAATCACAGTCAGACCATCATTTGAAAAATAAGTCATTAGAGCCGTCTTGCCCCAAATTGACAACTAGATATTCCATTTTGGTGACTGTAACCTTCGTTTAAGGAGTCAATTGGCACCTAGCTTATATATCCGAGTTTGTAACACTGATGTAGTTGGGGCTGGGATAGAACCCAGCCTGAAACCCTGAAAAGCCACTTTTGCTCAGTGTAGACCAGGCATGGCCAAACTTGGCCCTCCAGCTGTTTTTGGACTACAATTCCCATCATCCCTGACCACTAGTCCTGTTAGCTGGGGATGATGGGAGTTGTAGTCCCAAAACAGCTGTGGAGGGCCAAGTTTGGCCATGCCTAGTGTAGACAGTTCTGTGCTAGAGGGTCCATCTTGGTCAGCTTCCTAACTTTCCTGGTGGCAGCCATGTTTTTTTTCTGTTCAGTTCCTCCCCAAAGCTATGGAATGTCACCATCACTCCCGGGTCCAAGTTGCTGTATGTGCAGCCAAAGCAAAGCATGGTAGCGAGTAGCCCCATGCAGTTGAGGCTCTATGGTAAGGATTCAAAAGAAAGAATTATACTTTATGGGAAAAGAGGTGTTGCTGCAGTCTCGCAAGCCCCAGGACGACCCCCCTCCTCCAATTTGTTCAGCTATTCTATTTACCATTTAGGCCCACATTTTGACTAGAGCGGACTAAAAATGGTTTGTGCATATTTAAAACTCTCGCTAGCGTCAGTGTAGGTGTAGTGCTCAAAAATGTCAATTTTTGCTGATGCTGGTAGCTAGACTATCAAATGCCAGTGAATTATATTGCTATTAGGATCAGGTTATGGGAATAGCTTAGTAAATTTATTGACGCTTTTAATCATTTTTCAGAGTTTAACAGCCTTTGTGAATGGATTGCATTTTGCATTATTTATTGTACAGCTTTCAGGATCTTTCCACCTCGCTTCCTATAAACTTGGTGATTGATATATTTAAGTACTGCATTTATACCCCACTTTTTTCTCAAAGGAGCTTGAAGTGTTGCACACAGTCCTCCCCACCCCCACCCCCATTTTATCCTCAAAACAACCCTGTGAGGTAGGTTGGTCTGTGAGACTGTGAACCGGCTCAAGGTCACCCTGTTTGCTTCATGGCTAAGTGAGGATTTGAACTCTGGTCTCCTGGATTTTCTACAGCACTCTAGCCACTGCACCCACCCCACACATCCTAGAGTTTTGACAATAAAACGTGCTTGGTTAGAAGGCGCAAAGGGCAATGGGGAGCTGACATGATGATGTCCTCCAAAAGTTTTAGACTATATCCCCTATCTTCTCTGACCAAGCTGGCTGGGGCTGATGAAAATTGTATTCCAAAAACACTACCCTGGGTACTGTTGGGCTAGGGCACATAACATACGATATTTGTTATGATAGTTCACCCAAACTTGAGGTGAATAGGAATTTATTTTTAAAGGAGACAGAACTGTATAAATAGAATACCTGACCACACTGCTCCTTTTATAAGATGCAAAGGAGAAATGCAAAAATAACCCCTTTGCTTTCCTGGGAGGCATTAAGGCAGGTTCTCTGAAAGATGATGTCACACTTCAGGGAATTCTAATACACCATTTATCGGAAACATTGTCTAACATGTGCAGATTAACCTTTGACTTCTGACACCATTTCTCTCAAAGTCTCGAACTAATATGAGCCTTCTGGAGACTGTGCAGTTTATAAATGATCAAACACAGTTACTAATGACTTCAGGTCGGTGCCTTGATCCCAACATACTGATGTGAATGAGAAACACCTGTGAGTGTTTTTGATGCAGCCCATCTCCCATTGAAGTAAATGGCACCACTTCTGTTCGCCAAGAGATTGGTTCTGCACCCTTCATTCCTGTTGCATGATCCTATGTACAGGGTGTTCAAAAAGTCACTCCACACTATCCTGTAAGTAAATGTCCATAGGTGTAGAGTTACCTTTTGAACACCCTGTACATCTTTATGCATTGTTTTGAAAATCAGAAAAACAGGCAGAGGTAACATTTGCAGGATGCTAGGCTTTATACATCTAAACTGAGTAATTGTTTAGTTCTCCCGCTTACAGATTGAGAAATAATAATAAACGGGTGTAATTCAACTATGTCTTCCTCAGAGTAGCCTTATTGAAATTAATGAACCTGACTAAGTTAGAGCCATTAAGTTCAATGGCTCTACTTTGAGGAAAACTTTGTTAAAATATTAATACAAATACAGAAAGCCTTTTGCATATGTTATCTCAGCAATTCTTATAACACTTCCGCAAAGTAGGTGAGTATTTTAGCTTTGAGGGTTGAGAGAATAGCTGCTTGCCTGAGGCCACTTGGTGAGTTTATGACAGATACTTGAACTAATTCACCGCTCCCTCACTTCCAGCCATTAAACTACAGGGGTGGAACAAGAGTTGCTTAGGAAGTTTTGGCCAAGATCACAGACTCGTATTCCAAGCCTCTGATAGTAACCTTATTATGGCCCTCCTGGCCCTCTGCATCATTATTCTGCTAAATATTAATGAGTTAATAATCTCATAATCTGTGTGAAAGACAATGTGAGTCATGGTATCCATCTCCCTACCCCCTTCCAAGCAGGGCTGATTTCCTTGGTGTATGTGGTGGGATTTTGATGAGGAAACAGTTAAGGGGTGCCACTTTCCCAGTTCAGTTTCCCCTTTTATAAAAGTTGCTTGCAGTTTGACCCTTATTTTAACCATCTACCTGTATAATTGAGCTTGCTAATGCCAGGATGTTTGTGTTATTGTTAACACTAGTGAACAGTCATCGTAATAGCACACTGCATTCCTATACTTGTCTACTCAGAAGTAAGTCTCATTTAGTTCAATGGGGCTTACTCTTAGGTAAGCATTGCAGCCTTAAACTTGATCATAATGGTCACAGTGCATTTTTTTTTTTGTTTCTGAGCATTTTATTTCCCTCTGACCTTGCTTCTTGTGACCCCCAACCCCTCACCATGTGCATGTATTTGTCTGCTAACTTGGAACAACACTTTGTACATCTGATGAAATGAACCTCAAAAAAACTTATGCTGCTATGTTCTGTTTTGAGGGACGGCCTCATCAGTAGCGGAGTCATGATCTAAGATCAGAGTTCCAGTTTAGGCAATCACGGCAAGGCAAGGGCAAGGTCTAGATTGCAGTTCAGCACCTTGGATAGCTCCATGTGTGTCAAGTGGACAGAAAGGGATGGGAATGCTTGGTGACAAGATCTGGTGTTGTAGGAATATAGAACAGCAAGTCTTCTTAAGCTCATTAAATACATAATAAAAATTCATGCCAAGTTCCACTTTTAAAAACAGCAGTTACTGGGCAAAGGTCTAGGATCATTGTTATAGGGTTTTCATCCATACAGTTAACTGACAAGTAACACCAGGGCTGGTCCTATAGTTAGGCAGAGTGAGGCAGTCACCTCAGGTAGCTGATCTTGGTTGTCATGAAAAGACAGCAAATTATTATTTATAGACTTCAGTTAGTAGGCAGGGTATAAATGCTCCCAAACACACACACACACACACACAAACAAATAAACTACCAGTATAGCATTAGTGTATTCTTTGTGCCAGGGAGCAGGAGATAGGCTTGTGGGATTTTCTGCTTCGGGTATCTGAATGGTTTGACCAGTTTGAGGTATTATAGATTGTAATCAACCCATTGAAACTAATGGAGCCAAATTAGTAATGTTCATTAATTTTAACGAGTCTACTCTGAATAGGACTAATATTGGATAAATGCTTTGTGCCTTGACGACATTGTTGTGGGGGGCAGTGGTTCCATTTGCTTCTCCGTTTTAGGCTGCACAATATCCTGGTTATAATAATTTTATTTATTTGCTTGTTTAAAAAAACGTATATACCACTTTTCATTTATAAATCCCCAAAATGGTTCACAGTAGGCATAAAAGCCATTAAAATAATAAACAAACAAACAAACAAACAAACAAATTCCAGCAACTGCAGCAGCCAGAATTCATTATCAACAGCAAGGAAATTCAAAGGTAAACGGAAAGATCTTTAAATCTGTGAAAACATCCCATTGTTGGTGGTTGCCTGATCTCCACAGGGAGCTCATTCCATAGAATGGGTGCTGCAACAGAATAGGTTCCCCTCTGAATCCCAGCCAGCTGAATTTTTGATAGGTTGCAATGCAGTCAGGAGGCCCTCAGAACTGTAAATCTAAAAGAAAACCAAAACTCTTGTCATCAAGCAGAGATTTTAACATCCTGATTTGCTTTTTCTTTGTTTTAGTGACTGTTCCAGCAGCTGTTCCCTTGGCGTGTGAACCTGAGAGCAATAAGACCAAGGCGCACAATCCGCGGCCACGACTCTCTATTTCCTCCCCGCGGACAACTGTGATCGCCAGCATGGAAGCCCCATCACAGGGTTTGCAGACGGTCATGAAGTGGAAAACGGTGGTGGCCATCTTCTTTGTGGTTGTGGCCTACCTGGTTACCGGGGGGCTTGTGTTTCGTGCCTTGGAGCAGCCGGAAGAAAGCAGGCAGAAGGACAGAACAGCCAACGACAAGGCAGATTTCCTTCTGGAGAACAAATGTGTATCTCAGCAGGAGTTGGAGGAACTGATTAAGGTGAGAAAACTAGAAGGGATATACTAATGAAACTCAATGACACTGCAGTCTAGATTCGAAGTTATGGGAAATGATGCTTCGCCGCTATGTAAATGAACTACGGCAAGCATTGGGCTTGGGTGCTCCTCTGCCCCATTTTCTTCAGTTTTATGACTATAGGAATGAAATCAAAAGCACCTGCCTTTGGTTTTAAGTGAAGTGTGGCTTTCCGTCATGCCTGAAGCCGAAAACTGTGGCTTGTTAAAATTATGGTTAATGAGAATGCTCAAAGTGTGGTTTTACTTGAGGTGTGATCTGAAAGCATCTTTTTGCACAAGTTCTGGAGTGGTTTTCCTGGTGACCTGAAGGGGCTGCTTTGGATCCCTTGGATCCCAGCCACTGTTTCCTAAAATGTTTCCTAAAATGTATCTGAAGAAGTGTGCATGCACACGAAAGCTTATACCAAGAACAAACTTAGTTGGTCTCTAAGGTGCTACTGGACAATTTATTTTATATATATATATATATATATATATATATATATATATATATATATATATATATATATATATATAGACTGTGTCAGACCAACACGGCTACCTACCTGAATCTAAAATGTACAGTAAGTTGAGAAGAAAAGATCTCAAGAGATGTTTCCATTCAGAATGTTTCTAAGTTCAGGCAGAAGCAGGTCTGGCATGTACAGTCTACAGACCCCAGTTTTTATTTTATTACATCAATATACCAACTTTTTTCCTCCAAGGAGTTCAAGATAGCATACATGGCTCTTCTCTCCCCCCCCCATTTTTATCTTCACAACAATCTGTCAGGTAGGTTAGGCTGAGAGGTGGTGACAGGCCCAAAGTCGCACAGTGAGCTTCATGGCTGAGTGGGGATTCGAACCCTGGCAACCCAAGTCATAGTCTAACACTCTGAGCACTGTACCATACTGGCTCTCTGAATGTACTATTGTATCATGGCAGTAATATATTGCTTATTGCCCTTTAGAAGAGGAGCAGGAAGATTTTTGCAGGATGAGTGCCACACTTCCTCATGGCTAGCCTTGGTGGGCAGTGGTAGGCAGAACCAAAGCAAAATTGGGTGTGGCCAGAACCCCCCTCAAGGGCGCTCTCTCTCTCTCATACACACACACACACACACACACACACCCCTTTCCCAGCTCAGCCCTCCCCAGATGCAGTGTCCACAAAGATCACCCCTCCACCACACAGCAAGTGCACTTGAAACAACCTTTCCCCCCCAAGCCTAATTGTGGTGCAGGCAGCTGATTTTGTTGGGGTGGTCTAGCGCATAAGGAGGCGGAGTTATATTCCCTCAGTGGTGAGCCTGTTAGGGCAGGGAGGCCAACAGTAGGTGGCGCCAGAGACGTTAATAGACAGAGCCAACTAGTTTGCGTTTTGTCCCCATCCTCCTCCTTGTTGAGTTCCACAAAGGCAACACTGGGACCAAGGAGAAGGAAGCTTACAGGCCATGGTACCATCTGGACTGGTTGTAAGTAAGAAGGGAGCCAGGTGGGGGCTGGCTGGGAGCAGGATGAGGTTCAGTGCCTCATTTGCCCAAAGGAACCAGCTTTCACTGCCTTTCCCTCCCCAGCTTCAGTCCTCCCCTTCTATCCATGTCAAGTGAATATTCATGCCAAGTGATGTGTGGGGGGAAGAGGAAAGGAGAGGAGTCCTCCATGGGTTTCATCTGGCCCCAGACTGACAGCCCACAGGCTCATCCTTGCTTTAGGGAACACATGGGATAGAAAGAAGAAATACAAAAGACATGGCCTTTAGTGCTGTGGCAGCTACACTTTGGAATTCCTTACACAGGAACTAGTCTCTGCTGTCTTTTTTGTCTACCGAAGACCTTCCTCTTTCAATAAGCCTTTTATGCAGAGATCTTGCCTGGTTTGCATCTGTATTGACATTGCTTTTAGCCGTTTTGTTGTTTGCATGTTTGGGAGGAAGGCCAGCATATGAACATGGACAACAATGACATCCAGTTTTGACTCTCTTTTTATTATTAGGAGGAATTTAGCACCGCTTCCGTGGTCTCTGACTACTCACGGTTAAGGAAGAATGTTAATGGGTTAGGAAGGAAAGGACCCCCCTCCCAGCCAGATGTTTTGCAAGCCAGCAAAGGTGGGGGCAGGTTGTTGGAGACAGCAGCTGAACAGCTGATCGGCTGAGCATCCATGGCCAGATCCACTTGGCTGAGGAAGAGCATGCTGGAACTGGCAAGCGCACAGACTAAAGCACAACACCAATAAAGTGTGAAGTTGTACTTAAACCAATAAACCTCTTGGCAGTACATGCTGGCTGTCTTGCATGCCGGCAGGTTTGAAGCCAAAGAGAGCAGGAAATGGGTTGACAGGATGGCCAGCTATTAATTGTGGGAATGTTTAGGAGTGTGGATGAGTATATATTATTTATATATCTCAATCCCAGCTTGTGTGAGCAAGCTCCAAACTTAGCAGAGTTTACATTCCCTTTTAAAACACAGCAGAAAACGTTTGCATAGGCTTGCTTAAGCCAGCTATATTCCTGGTATATTTCCCCTTGTTCCCTCTTAAAAGCAAAAAGACACAATACTGATTATAAGATATGAAAGGAGTTTACTTACAGACATCCAAGAGTTACAGTACATGCTTCAAGGAGGCAGACAAACTTAGATAAATGTATTTACATGCAGTGAAGCTGCTTCCATGAGGGAACAGGCTTCACCTCTGCTTCTCTCAGCTGCAGGCTGAGAGAGAGCATGCTGCTTCTTCAAAGGATGAGGCAAAATGGAGAGTCTTCTTTGGGATCTTCCTCCCAGGTAAGACCACACCTACTTCTGGTTCCTGTAACTCAGTCCAGGTAAACAGGAAGTTAAGCCTGGAGGACTGAGTTACCTTCATGTCCTCTCTAGGAGTGTTGTGTTTGGCTGCTCTGTGTTTACATCCCACAAACCCCTTCTCAGACGAACACAACATACAAAAACATACAACTTTATTCAACCACCCAGAGTCCCAGCTTGACACGTAGATTCTGGAAACTCTCTCTTGGGAGGGGCTTCGTCAGGATGTCCGCAGCCATCTCATTGGTGCAGCAGTACGACAGTTCCACAAGTCCATCCTGGACTGCCTGACGTATATAATGGTACCTCACACCTATATGTTTTGTCCTGGCAAGGAACTTTTCACTCTGAGTCAGTTTTATGCAACTCTGATTGTCCTCCAGCAAACTGACAGGTTCCTTTCTCACCAAACCAAAGTCCTTGATGAGTTCATCGAGCCAGGCAATCTCTCGGCACGCTTCCGATGCAGAAATATATTCAGCTTCTGTGGAAGATAATGCTACACAGTTCTGTTTATAACTGCCCCACACAACAGGTCCATCCCCAAACATAAAAACATGACCACTTGTTGATTTATAGTCAGCATTATCCCCAGCCCAATCTGCATCAGTGTACCCCACCAACTTAGGGTCACTGACAGCTGGCAACCTTAATTTACAGTTCACTGTACCCTTCAGATAACGCACCACCCTCTTCACGCCAGCCCAATCATGCTCAGTGGGAGAACTCACTTTCCTGCTAAGAATCCCCACTGCATTGGCTATGTCAGGTCTACATGTGGTAACTAAATACAAAAGTTTACCAATTACCGACCTATATTCACTGTTATCTGGCAACAGCTTCGAATCCTGCTGATTCTTCAGGAAGTCTGTGGCCATGGGCGTTGCAACTGTGTTTGCATCTTGCAACTGCATGCATTCAATCAGTTCATTTATTTTCTGTCGCTGGCTGAGAAGAAACGATCCGTCTTCTTCTCTTTCCACTTGGATTCCTAGGTAGTACTTGACATCTCCTAGTTCTTTGACTCCCACCTCTTTGCTGAGGTGTTTCACAATTTGCACATAGTCTCTGTTATTAGATGTTGCGATAATCAAGTCATCAACGAAAGCCAATATATAAGAAAATTGTCCATTATTTGACTTACTGTACAAGCACTTGTCAGCGTTTCCTTGCTTGTATCCAAGTTGCACCAGCATACTGTGCAATTTCTGATTCCAAGCTCTAGCAGCCTGCCTTAATCCATAAAGTCCTTTTTCTAATTTGCAGACTAGATGAGCCTCATTCGGTTTTATAAAACCCTTAGGCTGTTTCATATAAATCTGTTCTGTAATCTCGCCATGCAAAAACGCAGTCGAAATATCGATGTGACGCACGTCCATTTGCTTAGAGGCTGCTATGCTCAAAAGCATTCTTACGCTACTGTATCTTACAGTTGGTGCAAACGTTTCATCATAATCTTCACCATATTTCTGCGAAAATCCTTGTGCTACTAGCCTTGCTTTGTAGCGTTGCACTTCCCCTTCTGACCCCTTCTTAACCTTGAAAACCCACTTGCAGCCAATGGCTTTCTTACCCGGAGGTAGTTCTGTGAGGGTCCAAGTCTTGTTTTGATGCAGTGCATCCATCTCCTCCTGCGCGGCCTTCTTCCAGAGACTAGCTTCTGCAGTTGGCATCCGCTGAATCTCTTCCCATGTGGAAGGTTCCTGTGGTGACGCCGACCCTGCAAGGTAGGACAACCTTACCGGTGGAACACCTCTGTTGGTTCTGGATGAGCGTCTGACCTCTGGTTCTGGTTCCTGAACCGCATCAGCTTCTTCATCATCCTCCAACGCTGGCATGTCCCCTTCTGGATCCTCTTCGTCTCTGGAGCCGCCAGGATTCTGGTCCTCTGCGTCTTCTGGTGCATCACCTGTAGGGGGCGCTATGACACTAGAAGGCAGATTAGTACTTTGTGGGGTTACAGAAGGAAAGTGTATAAGTTCTTGAGTCCATTCTGACTCCTTGGAACAGTCAATGACAGTCTTCCTTGTGTCAACCTTTGCATGCTCATCAAAATAGATTGCATGTTGTGCGCTGACCTTACCAGTTCGTAAGTCCATCACTCTGTATCCTTTTCCTCCAGAGGCGTACCCAACCAGGATACCTGCCTGTGCTCTGGAGTCTAGCTTGTGTCTGTGTTCCTTGGGCACGTGATAGTAACACAGACTACCAAACACACGTATGTGTGACAAATTAGGCGTTCTTCCATGCCAAAGTTCAAATGGTGTGCGCTCTGCCCCCTTGGTGGGCAATCTATTCTGGAGATAAACGGCTGTATGGGCTGCATTTCCCCATAGTCTTTGGGGCAAGGATGCTTCCTTTAGCATGCATCTTGTCATTTCCATAATGGATCTGAATTTCCTTTCGGCTATCGAATTCTGTTGTGGGGTATATGCGACTGTGGTTACATGTATGATACCTTCCTTGGACATGAGATCTTGCATTTCACGTGAGCAGTACTCACCTCCATTGTCACTCATCAACACACCTGGAGCTCTCTGGAACTTGTTCTTGACCATGGCAATGTAGTCTCTGAACATTTCTACTGTCTCACATTTCTCTCTGATGAAATATGCAACACAATATCTCGAAAAATCATCAAGAAATATCAATATATATTTGTTGTTTCCAAGTGATGGAACATTGATTGGTCCACATAGATCTGAATGCACAATGTCCAAAACTTTAGTACTTCTTTGCTCTGCACAACGTGGAAAAGAAGGTTTTACAGCCTTTTCAGTTATACAACTTATGCATTTTGTTGGAGCCTGGTTGTTGCTCCCTTTTACCTGCAAACCTCTTACAAGATCCTTCTTTTGTAGATCCAGAATGACGTTTCTGTCTCTGTGTCCCAATCTTCGGTGCCACAGCGTTAAATCTGCTTCATCCTTCTGGCTGGAATGGGCGACTTTTGCAGACTGCTTTTCTGAAACATTAAGCTCATAAACCCCATTTGTTAGTCTGGCTTCAGCATACACTTCACCATCTTTGGTTACACTACATTGTCCATTCTCAAATGTGATCTTGAAGCCTTTCTTGTCCAAAGCGGACACACTGAGTAAATTGCAGTTCAATTCTGGCACATACTGAACATCAGACACTCTGGTTCTAAAAGACTCATTATCTACATTGAATTCCAAATGCACAGAACCTGCACCTTCCGACTTCAAAATGCGGCCATCAGCTATTTCGATCTCAGATTCTTGATCATTTAATTCATTAAAATATTCTTTTAAAAAACAGTAATGGGAGCTCGCTCCAGAATCTAAAATCCACGTATTATGCACATTTTCATAATTCTGGACAGCTAAACTCCTCTCTTGTAACAGCATGGAGCACTTAAATCTTTCCTTCCTTTCTGCCTTTTGCTGAAAGGTCTGGGAATTCTTTGCTTTAGAAGCATAATTACAGTCACTTCTCCTAGAGTTGCGTTCTTGAGAATCCAAGCTTTCTCTGCATTCCTCTCTTAAGTGGCTGATTAATTCATTAAAAGTCAGATCTTTTGTGTGATCCATTAGGCTTCTAAATGAAGAAAATGCTGGTCCTAGCGATGCTAGCAAGAAAGTCACCTTAGTCACTTCATTAAGAGCTTCAGGAGTGAGAGCAATTCTTTGCACAATCTCTGAAAAACTCTTAACATGTTCTGTGAACTGCTCTCTGGAGTTCATCTTTAACTTGAGCAATTTATCTAGCAAATGCCTGTAGGAGTTCTGTGTAGATGCTCCATAAATCCGCTCAATGTCTTTTAAAATCTGGGATGCATCATCCTCAATGTTTATTAAGGATAGATGCTCATCGCGAAGTGCACTTAAAATTATGTGCTTGGCTTCGCTATTCTTCCTTTCCCAGGCTTCAATTTTGGCTAAATCTTCTTCTTTATCTCCTGTAGGCTTTTCATCTTTTATAGCCTGCAGAACGTTCCTTGCACTCAGATATACCATTAAGCGTTGCTTCCAGTGCACAAAATTATGGTCGTTCAGCAGCATATAGTTTGGCCTTGCTTCACTAACAAAAGCTACACTAGCCATCTTAAAATTCAAAAAGTTGAAAAAATTTCAAAAATCCAAAAAAATTGTCAAAAATTCCAAAAACAAAAACTCAAAAATGCTCAAAAATACAAAAAACTCAAATAAATCTTCACTGCCTCTGAGTACTGTAAACTCTGAGGGAGGGGAGGGGGATTAATCCCTTTTCAGCACAGTAACAAAAGAACAAAGACAAAGAAACATGTGCTCACCAGGAAGTACTTTAAAAAAAATCTAACTCAACTCAAAAACACAATCCAATGCAATCCTTCAAAAATACACAAAAATATGCAATACTGGGCCCATAACCCTTTGTGGGAATGTTTAGGAGTGTGGATGAGTATATATTATTTATATATCTCAATCCCAGCTTGTGTGAGCAAGCTCCAAACTTAGCAGAGTTTACATTCCCTTTTAAAACACAGCAGAAAACGTTTGCATAGGCTTGCTTAAGCCAGCTATATTCCTGGTATATTTCCCCTTGTTCCCTCTTAAAAGCAAAAAGACACAATACTGATTATAAGATATGAAAGGAGTTTACTTACAGACATCCAAGAGTTACAGTACATGCTTCAAGGAGGCAGACAAACTTAGATAAATGTATTTACATGCAGTGAAGCTGCTTCCATGAGGGAACAGGCTTCACCTCTGCTTCTCTCAGCTGCAGGCTGAGAGAGAGCATGCTGCTTCTTCAAAGGATGAGGCAAAATGGAGAGTCTTCTTTGGGATCTTCCTCCCAGGTAAGACCACACCTACTTCTGGTTCCTGTAACTCAGTCCAGGTAAACAGGAAGTTAAGCCTGGAGGACTGAGTTACCTTCATGTCCTCTCTAGGAGTGTTGTGTTTGGCTGCTCTGTGTTTACATCCCACATTAATAAAACCCCAAGCACAAAAACCACACTTCTGCCCTATATAAGCTTTGGAGCAGCTGTCCTATCAACTTTGTATGGGTCTTCATTTGCAAGGATCCAGAAACAGTGTGAATTCTTGCATCAGAAGTCAGCCTTTAAGGTGACTTCAAATAGGGATTTTAAAAGCCCACACAGAGACCAACCAATGGTAATAGGTGGAGGCTTCCAGCCTAATCCCTCCATCTGAATTCAACGCATGGGGTAGCGATCACAAACCGTTATCACCCGACAGCTGTGTGTTGGCCTGTATGAAATAGATTTCATCTTGCCGCAGTTCTCGGTTGAAAGGTGACTTGGTTTCCAGAGCCTTTCTTTGTCAAACTAAGCAGGGGTCCCAGAGTATATGAGTGGCCTTGGAGACCTGATTCTCGTCTGTGCAGTTTAATGGGTTTTCTTTTCAGTCAGTAATCGTGGGGCAGGCGGGGGGTGGGGGTGGGGAGGAGGAGGCTCTGTTGCTGCTCATGCTGTTTGTGTTGTGTGGGTAAAAAAAACAAAGGGCTTGGTATTGTTGCTTTTAATGTGGCGCTTTCATTCATAGCGATATTTCTTTTTTTACAAACATCAAGAAACTGACTGCAAGACTGCTCATTAGTCCTGTACAGTTGTATGAAAGAGGTATTCTTGATAGTGTGCTTGATCAAAACAAGGGCTTGTTAATTAGAAATTAGAGGGGTTTTTAATTGATTTTTTTTTTTTAAAAATGAAGATTTTGGAAATTCACTGACCTCTTTCGCTTTATCCTGCATGAGCAGATTATGTTCATTTTACTTCTCCCTACTAGCAAGTGGACTATGATCTCTGGCTCAGGCTACATTCACACCATGCATTTTAAGCACTATGGCTTCCCCCCTCCCCAAAAATTATAGGAGCTGTAGTTATGTAGTGCTGAGAGTTATTAGGAGACCCCCCATTCCCCTCACATGACTACAATTCCCCCCCAAAAAACCCCGTGAAGGGGGATAGTTACAACACTCTGGGAACTTTACCTCCTTTAATTGTAAGACACCTTTGTACAAATAAAATAAACTTTGAGGTAAGGTAAGCTATGGATGGGTTCAGTGCCCCACTGTGCACTTATTTATTACATTTTTATCCCACCTTTCCTCCAAGGAGCTCAAGGTAGCACACAAGGCTCTCTTCTTCCCCATTTTATCCTTACAACAACCCTATGAGAGAGGTTAGGCTGAAAGACCAGGACTGGTCCAATGAGAATCGTGAATGGGGAAGTTTCAAGAGACACGAGGGGATACATTTTTATAAAAAAAAAGAGATTGGGATTTTGGCCCCCAGGGTAGAAGACCGCCTACTCATATTCTGCATCTTCAGGAGTTTGGCCAAAATGTGATTGCACTAGCTCTGCCTTTCCATTTTAACTAGATATTTTGTGATGCTGTTGGTTAGGGTAATCTGCTGTGCTTTGTTGCTGCTGCGGAATGGGACTTGACGTCATTATTGCTCTTGTTATTTCTGTGGCTTTTGAAAAGCACAGTATAGCTTATTAAATAGATTCATGTGGCATGGGAATGTAGATGCAGGGGCCAGGTGGGTCAATTGGCATGGGCCTACGATTTTTAGGGGGCTACTCCGAGTCCTCCTGGTAGAAGCAAAAGGGGTCCCTTTTGGTAAATATTATTGAAAGGGGGCCTACATTTCCCAACTGGCCTGGGCCTACTAACCAGCTTTGCACAGCCCTGAACATAGAAACATAGGGCGCTACCTTACACCAAGTCAGACCATTGGTCCATCAAGCTCAGTATTGTCTACATTGACTAGCAGCAGCTCTCCCGTATGTCAGGCAGGAGTCTCTCCCATCTCTGCCTGGAGATGCCAGTTAGGATTGAAACTGGGACCTTCTGCTTGCAAGGCAGAAGGTCTATCACTGAGCTATGGAACATGAAATTGGGTTTTTTTGTGCATTCCAAAACAGAACACATTTCTGTTCCACAAATGTAAGTGAGAGAGAACCCAAAGAAATATGCAAAAAGACTGGAAATGTTCCATACAGAAAAAAACCCATTTAATATAGCCCTTGGGGGGAATTCCGTTGCTTGGGAAAATAGGCATGAGTTGTCGTAGGCAGCACGCCTATGATAACAAATAAATACATCACTACAAGACTTGGTTGATTTAGTTCCAACAAGCCAATACATCTCCCCAGTTTTATTTGTCTAATGAAGATAAAAACAAGAGTGTGTCATAGTAGTGGATGGAGGCTTGCACTTGGACCAGAGGGACCTGGGTTTATGTCTCTGCTCAACTATGAAGCTCACTGGATGACCTTGCACTAATCATTGCCTCTCAACCTAACCTAACCTGACTGTAGTGAAAGGAATGATTTAGTTTGAGGTGTCATGCCAAAGTCTCCTACAACTCAGTGAGCGTGCGCACACACGTCTCTAATGCAGTGGTGTTTTTATTACCTTCCCTTCGCTGGATCAGGGCCATTCCAATCCATTCCAGAGTTGTGTAGGAGAGGGGTAAAGGCATTCTGCTCTCTGCCAAAAGTCAGTGGCATGAAACCCGGCAGTTCTGTCCATTCTCAGTGAAATATTTATTCCCTGAAAGGTCAGTTCTGGTTTTGCTTGTGCAAAGTAGGTAATCAAGCCATTGTGGTTGCCAACTGGCCATTTTTAGAGCATTTTGGGAGCCCCAGATGCCTGTAGAATATATAAAAAAGAGCCAGTTTTGGAGTTGAGCATTAGTGGGCTCCCCATCCTTTTTTATGTCCCCCCCCCAATCCTTGAATCTCCCCCATTTGTGTTTCTCCTTGGGCCAGTCACAGTCTCTCAGCCTAGCCTGCCATAGAGGGTTGTTTTGAGGATAAAATGGGGAGGAGCTCCTTGGAGAAAAGGTAGGCTAGAAATGTAATAAATAAATAAAGGAAGTTATCTGATAAAAAATAAATTGACACCCGTCTTGTGCTAGGGGAAGAGCAAAGCAAAAAAGCTACCTACGGGTTCATGTTAAACCATTAGCCATGGGTTTCCATGCAAATGCTGCTAATGCAGAAGTGGAGATTGTGTGCCAGGGGTTTGTCACTGATGTTCTGCTGGTGGGTTGTAAGTCCAAACTGCACAACACCTTACTTTTAAGTTGACCTCCATCAATTGCACCAACCCAATTTTTCAAAAAGAGAGAAAGCAAGAAATACAAGTGGAAATAATGGAAGAGAGGGGAGGGGAGAGAGAAACCAAGGCAGAGAAAGAGAGAAGAGGTGGTGGGGCAGCAATTGAGGAAGAGAAAGGCATAAGACACAGGCTGTATTCACATGTTACTTCATTCCATTTTCACTATGTCTCCCTAGCTGTTTCCACATTACGTTATGGATTATTTCTGGAAATGAGTTCTAAGCTTGCACTGTATTCCACTATACAGTAGTTCCAGAAGTGGCTTTTATGCCATCTGAAAGCTCATCTATAATGTGGAACTTAACAGTTAGGGAGATGTCATGCGCGCACACACACACACACACAGATAGAGAGATAGAAGGTTAAGTGAAAGGTAAGTTCTGGGCCTGCAAAGGCTGGAGACTCTTGCCCTGACCCTTCCTCTTTTCTCCTGAGCGGCAACTGGGTTTTCTATCTCCCTTTTGTCATGCATTGTTGCCTCCTGTGCTGTGTGCTGTGGTCGGTCTGCTTTTGCCCAGCCGTGGAGCATTTTTGTTCCTTTTCTCTCCTATTCTTTAACCTCAGTTGAGGTAATGAATGATCGCGGAGCTAATGAGCGGGCCGGCTTTGTCAGCGCTTTGTCAGCGCATGAGCCAGGTATTCTAAGCAAGCCTTTCCTCAGGGGAATTCACTTTTGTCCTCAGGCGTTTTGTTGGCTCGAACGGGAATCGTTTCTGAAAAGTAAATTAAATAGGTTTAGCTGCTTATCGTATCAAATGGCTTACGGCCAGCAAGTGCACAGTATTGGAATGGATTTTTGCCGGTAAAGGAAATCTTCTCTTTGAATTTTTTTTTTTGCTTAGGTGCTGGGAAATGGGTAAACATATCTCACAGAAGCACATATTTTAAACATACACTGCCCCCCCAAATGTTGGTTGTAAGTAAAGAAGTCAGAAGGTCAGAAGGTAGAGGGTGGCTCTTTTAAAGAGTACTGTTGCTAAAGGGTTAAAGCACTATCCTCTCATGCCTCCATGTGGATTTGTAAAAAATGAGGCTTCCCTACAGCTGGCAAAGGATCTTACTGCATTGCAGCTAGTGTTGACCTGCCTGTAAAAAAAGAAATAGTGTGCAGAATGATGGAGAGCCAGTGGAGCATCTTCCTTGGACACGGCCTTAGATGCCTTCAGAGCTACACCTAGGCAAGAACAATGTGAATTAAAGTGAGACTTACTTGCAGTGTAATAATAATAAAATAATAATAATAATAATAATAATAATAATAATAATAATAATAATAATAATGTGACAAAACATCAAACATTAAAACTTCCCTAAACAGGGCTGCCTTCAGATGTCTTCTAAAAGTTGTGTAGTTCTTTATCTCCTTGACATCTGGAAGGAGGGCGTTCCACAGGGGGGGCGCCACTACCAAGAAGGCCCTTTGCCTGGTTCTCTGTAGCTTCACTTCTCACAGTGAGGGAACCACCAGAAGACCTAGGAGCAGGACCTGTTCTGTTGGATACTTGGTTCATGACTCTCCCAATGGCAGTGCCTGATTCCTTTTATTCTACAAATGAATGCTTCCATGGAACAGATTTAGTGTGTGGCAGGAACGATTTCAGTCAGTGGAGGCTGCTCCATTAGGGTGAATGGGGCACTCCTCAGCCAGCCCCCACTTGCTTGCCTCCTTACTTACATCCACAGTACTACTCCCATCAGCCCCAGTCAGCCATGCCATGGCAGTTTACAACAATTCTGACCTCAATATAAGTCCCAGGGTACAGTCTGAAGGCACACAAGGCCACCATGTTGCTGAAGCAAAGTATGTCCTGGTATGGTCAGTGACTGCTTGGGAGCTACACCTTGGGTTCCAGGATGGAAGCATGATGGGATATAAATATACTGGTAATAAAATAATTCACAGTTTAAAAAAAACAGGGCACACTAAGAAGCCAGAATAACAACATAACCGATCCATGCATGCAAGGTTAAAATTCACTAAGAAACCTGGCAAAAAAAAAGTCTAAATTGCCCACTGAAGACATCAGAGAAAAGTCCATACTAAGAACTCCCTGCGAATTTGGAAGGTTCATATTAAAAAGCAAACCAAATGGATTTCATCGCTATCCATAAATTCTATCAGTTCTGTAAGCTGAGGGAACGCCGGACTAGTGAGATCAACAGTGGCAGTACTTTCACACATTAATTCGAGTGGATCAGCCAGTTTATATATAGATCTCTAGTATAAACCAACTGGGAAATGTGGAATTTGGGGGAATAAGTGGACTGCTTTGTTCAGGGCAAAGCTTATTATAAATCCTTTGCCTTTATTTGCTTCTCACAGTAACTCTTGCTTTTCAGATTGAGCTGTCTAATGCTAATGTGTTCTGCCAGGAGTGTTTGTGCTTTGGTGGGGCCAGTTTGGTCCTAGCCTCCCTAATGAAATCGCCAGTGTCTCTTTTCTAAAGTAATCAAAGCTGAGGCTCTGTGCTGCGCGAGGCAGGGAGCATGGTGCCGTCATTTGGTCCTTGTGTGGCACAGTAATCACTGCATGGACACATTTCTGATTTCATTGCTGGAAAGCAATTTGTGAAATGAAGGAAATGCAAAAAAAAAAAAAAGTAACAATAGTAACTGAGAAATCGGAGCGTCTACTGACAGCTGTTGGCTCCCAGTATGAGTTTGTGTGGATCGCTTGGGCAAAACAGAAAAAAACCCTGTGAAATAAATTATATTTCAGACTTAGGAATGTAAAAGGGAAAGAGCAAATTTGGGGGACGCAGTTCATTATGTTTAAACTATTTCTATATTGCCTTCCATGTAAACACCAAAAGGTGGTATACAAAAAGGCATTAAAATTTATATGCAGAATAAATGAAGTAACAGTCAACTTTATGACAAAACGGGCACATCAAGTTCTTACGAACAACTGGTGTCCGTGTCTGGCAAGGGCTGGAGTGAATAAATAAATAAATAGCAGTTGTCAGAATGCCAGTCACTGTCTGCTTTAATTGAGAGGAGAGGTGATCTGAGAAAGAAGGTACTTCTACCAAAAGGGCTGTCCTCTTATGAATATAAGAGGTTGGGTAGAGAAAGACCATAGCTTAACAGCAGATGGCATAGTAAAGTTTGCGCGGTGTAAACTGACTGGTGGAGCCAATCTGGCATTCCTGATGGCGCATTTGCACTTTGCAAACCTCCTCTCCATCTCAGTGTGTTGCAGTGACTCAGCCGGATGGAGGTCAGGTGGGCAAAACAGCCCCACCATCATCTGCTGCTGGCATAGCCTTTGAACATATTCTACAAATTTGAGTGTGATCAGCATTAGAGCCCGTTACACATTTACTAAATGTTTGGAAATTATAATCAACAGCACATTTACTATAACAGGATTTCTTGCTAGTTTGCTAGAATTTGGGTAGGGCAATTGGTGGCGTGGAGAGAAAACTGTTCTATTATAATTCATAAGACTCGATTTCACATTTTTTCCACATTTCTTACATGAAAAGTGGACCCCCCCCCTATTATTTCCACAAATATTTTGCCTCACTTAAAAGTGGCATCTTACAGGTAAGGTAACGGTAAAGGACCCCTGGACGGTTAAGTCCAGTCAAAGGCGACCATGGGGTTGCGGCGCTCACCTTGCTTTCAGGCCAAGAGAAGAAGAGTTTGGATTTGATATCCCGCTTTTCACTACCCGAAGGAGTCTCAAAGCGGCTAACATTCTCCTTTCCCTTCCTCCCCCACAACAAACACTCTGTGAGAGCTGGCGGTTGTCCACAGACAGCTTTCCGGGTCATGTGGCCAGCATGACTAAGCCACTTCTGGTGCAGCAGGACCCCGCAAAAGAGGCTAGAGTGCACAGAAACACCCTTTACCATTCTGCCACGGCGGTACCTATTTATCTCCTTGCACTGGCATGCTTTCGAACTGCTAGGTTGGCAGGAGCTGGGACAGGACAACGGGAGCTCACCCCGTTGTGGGGATTTGAACCGCTGACCTTCCGATTGGCAAGCCCAAGACTAGAGGCTCAGTAGTTTAGACCACAGCGCCACCCGCGCTTACATCTTACAGTTGGGATACTCACTCACCAAAACAGGATAGAGTTTTTCAAGAGGCTAGATTTTTCTCGCAAGCTATTCTGGATCCAAGAATTATTGAATTATAAGTAAGAATTACTGAATTATAAGTAAGTAAGTATTGTAAGTGAATCGAAATAGGATGAATTAATTCCCCATTCAGATATTTAAATAACCTAGTATTCTACATGCTGTGAAATGGACAATATCACACTAATCTTGTGCAGTTTAATCACCCATGCCTTTGTAACTTCCTGGTAGACTATGGTAATATATTTTTCTGGGGCTGCCTTTTAGGACTCCTCATAAATTTGCTTAATAATAGAATGTAGAATTCTGCCGTCTAACACCTGTGGATCTCATATTGTACTAGTGATCGAGAATCAGCACTGGCTTCTTGTTACTTTCTGATGATAGCAATTGAAGCCATGGGCTTTAACTTGTCAAGCCCCAAATGCCTTGGATGAAATATATTTCTCCACCCTGCCAAGAGGACTGCATCTCTGCATTCATGTAGAGTCTGTCCCTCAGCTACGAAAGTCCCACAAGTCCAAGTTCCTTGGAGAAGTAATATAAAACTTTTAACATGTCATTTTGGGGTAGATCATTCCTGTGAGGTGCTGTCACTCTCTTAGTTTTGTTTCTGTTCGGTTTTATCCTGTCTGTGCTTTTATCGGTTACTGTTGGCTATTTGGAATCTTCTGAATTGAAGGCAATTTACAGATAAAATAACTCATGCTTTTGTTATTTCATTTTATTGAATGTGTTTTTATACTGCCCTCCAATTAAAATTTTCCAGGTTAGTTTACAGTAGGCCATAAAACACAATAAACAAGAGCAATTGGGAAAACAGTAAGTTATATCACTACAAGTATGTACTAAAAACAACCACAAAATAAAACACACCACAGTTTAACAGAGTTATGATGTCCAGTGAAATTAGCTGGCAAAATTATACAGGATTGAGATTGGTCATCACCTATTCCTCCCCCCCCCCAACCAGTGGCAGTAACTCAGGCAATTAATTGGCCACCAGGGAATATCACTTTGTGCGATGAATATGCCACCTGACAGCCATTGACCAAGCCTTCTGCAGGCCCGCAGTGCTGTTTACACTTCATTCACTCTCTTAAAGATGTTCTTACAGAGTGTGGCTAGGAGCTAATTTATTTTTTATGAAGACAACGATTCCAGAGAACAAGATAGGAACTTAAATCATGTATGTTGCAATGCAGTCTCCCCAAAGCGGGGGAAAGTGGTGATCTACCAAATAATTCAAAAGGGTAGAATGGATTTTGGAATCCATTCATTTGAGCTAATGGTCTGTTGCCTGGTTTTGGCAGGGGTCGTGCATGAAGAGAGCTCGTCTTTTTAATCTTCCACGTATGCTCCAGAGCAGGCTTCCTCAGCCTCAGCCCTCCAGATGTTTTTGGCCTACAACTCCCATGGTCCCTAGCTAGCAGGACCAGTGGTCAGGGATGATGGGAATTGTAGTCTCAAAACATCTGGAGGGCCGAGGTTTAGGAAGCCTGCTCCAGAGCAAGGGTTGCCAAAGTGTCACCCGTGGATGCGCATGCACTTAAAGAGATCTCTCCTGGTACCTACAGGGTCCCTTCCCCCTGCCTTTCCTCCTGGTTTGCAAATGCAGCCATGCACCCCAAAAGGTTGGCAACCCTTCCCCCAGCATGTTCTGGAATTGGGTGGGGTGGAATCCATAAAAAGGGACCAAGGTTTAATGACTGGAGTTCAAATTTCAAAGGTACTTTTCATGTTTTGTTCTGGTTGGTTTTTTGATCCCCTCCCCCCCCTTCGCCCCTGAGGAAGAACTATTGGGCCTAAGGTCATTGAGGGAATGGAAGTTCGTGCAGGTAGCCGGGAATTGTGGACATGTCTAGAGTCATAGTTCAGTGGTAGGAAGAAGAAGAAGAAGAAGAAGAAGGGGAGGAGGAGGAGGAGTTTGGATTTGATATCCCACTTTATCACTACCCTAAGGAGTCTCAAAGCGGCTAACATTCTCCTTTCCCTTCCTCCCCCACAACAAACACTCTGTGAGGTGAGTGGAGCTGAGAGACTTCAAAGAAGTGTGACTAGCTCAAGGTCACCCAGCAGCTGCATGTGGAGGAGCGGAGATGCGAACCCGGTTCACCAGATTACGAGTCTACCACTCTTAACCACTACACCACATGCTTTCCCTATGTCCCCACTGTGGAAGGATGTGTGGATCCAGATTTGGCCTCCACGGTCACTTACGGACTCAACTGTTAAAACTGTGTTTATGGAATCGGCTATGAGTGATCGTCAAAGAAGAAGATGAAGAAGACATGCTTTGCACACAAATGGTTCAATTCCTAGCATCTCTGGGTAGGGCTGGAAAGGACTCATTTTTGAAATCGTTGAGAACACGTGCTAGTCAGTGTGGAAAATACTGGGCTAAATGGATCACTGATCTTATTCTGTACATGTTATCAGTTTTAGTGTCTAGGACTATAACTTTATTAAAAAGCTTCTTGATTATTGTAATTCTGCAGCCCCTTTCCATCTTCTCTTAGACCTTCAAGATGGTGACCTGTTCTGTGTTTGACAGAATATTTATGGATTAGCCAGGAGTCTATTAGCAAGAAAAATGGGCAATTTGGGGTCTCATTTAGACTTACAAATCAGTCACTGTCTGTAATCATAGCCAATTAGGCTCCTTTTGTCATCTTCCTCCATTTAAATTTCCCCTTAACATTACATAAAATTAGAGAAAGTTCAAAGAAAGTATCTTGCAATACTGTACACACTTCCTTGGGAATAAGGGTGCTTCCAAATGGGGGTTTAAAATTGTAAATGGGTCACTGAGATATCAGAAAAGGGTTGGTTTTCTTGGAGTGGGGATATGAGCTGGCATTTTGATGATAACAATGTTGTGTGGACACAACAAAAAAACTTGCATGCATGATACTGATTCAACAATAAACACCCATACAGGGCCGTCTTACCCATAGGCGTTAGGGGTGCGGGGCACCTGGTCGCCGGGCTCTCAGGGGCACTAGGTCAAGAGGCTGGAGCCCAAGAGTTGAGTCGGGGAAGTGCCCGCCTGTTGGTCAGAGCACCACGGCGGGCTCTTCTGCTGCCGGCGGCTCTTGGTTTCGGGGACGACTGAGCCAGCAAGGTGCTGAGGCGGCCGGTTGGCTCCGCCCTCCTGTGCACCTGGGATTGGGCAACCTGGAGGGGGGTGGTGCCGGGTGGATCTTTGCACCCCGGTGCCGCATATGCTTAAGACAGCCCTGCATCCATATGAAATCACCTAAGTCACGCTTATCTCAGTCGGACTTTTTTCTGTATAGGAGTTAGTTCTCCTTAAAGATAAAGAGCACAAGCCTCTATTGTCCTGTGGAATTTTTTTAAAAAGAGAAATGTGTTAGGGTTCTCTTTTATTCTTCAAGACCCAACTTTCTGGTGTAGTATCAGTTTGAGACTTGCCTCCCTTCCTGCATGTGTATTAGTTATAAAAGATTTGTATACCTCCTCCTTGTAATAAAATCTCGTAAGTGGCTTACAAGAAACATTTAATTATCAACAAAAACCAGTTGATTTTTCTGGTGTAGCACCCCCCCTTTTTTTGTACCGCTAGGTTTGTAGCTATTCAGATGCCTTTGTGGGCTTGTTTCTTACATCATGTTTTCTTCACAGGGCCATTTGCACAGTGAGTAATACACACAAAGTCTGTTTCAGAAGAATAATTAAAAACAACAACAACAACCCCACATTACTTTTGTAGAAAAGATCAAATCAGACAACAGATGGGAGCCTCCAGCTGGAAACCCTCCAAACCACTCTTTCTATCCCTCGGGACTCCCCCCAGGCAACCCCCAAGAATTCAGGGTAGGATTCTTCTCAGGAGCCCCATATGTGGAAGCCCTGCACAAGGACTTCTACATGTGCAATGGGGCTGTACTCCTCTGCTCCCCCTGCACACTTTCTGAACCCCCCAAATTGACTCTGGTTGGAATGTGACTTTGAACTGTGATAATGCCTCTTGCTTTGGAGATGGAAAGATGGGCGGGGGGTAGGGGGTGTAGAAACCTCTGATGCCTGGAATGTAGCCTATCATGCAAAAGCAAGGGCAGCATCCATGGCTCCACCCACTATTGTCTTTGGCTCCACCCACCCCTGGAAGGTTGTCCATGAGAAAACGCAGCCCGTGGGCTGGAAAGGGTTCCCTGTTCAAAAAGCGCACACTGGTCCGTCTAGTTGTAAAGCTTTCCCCCCTCTGCGTTCTTATTGAGGAAGACAGAAACACCCCCCCATACTTTGATGGAGTCCGTCCTTAGAGATTGAACTAAAGCAGCCCTAAATTCATGAAGTGAAAAACACTGTCGCGTCGCAAGCAGAAAGCCAAAACAGCCTTTGTCTGGGGTGCACCGCTCTCAGGCAACTCGTTCCTAGAGGTGCACTGCACACCTTTGGCCAAGCAAACACGTTAGGCTGGGCGAACCACAGATGTGGTTCTCGTACTCTGGGTCATGCCGCGTACGGTGCTGCCTCTGGGATGGAGAAGGCGACGCATCCTCTGGCACAAGTAACACCAGTTGAGGTGACAGCGTGCCGTGGCCTGCCTGTCACGTCGAGGTGTCAATTAAGCTGATTTATGCTCTTCTGGGTAAATAAACAGAATGCTCTCTGCACTCTGAGATTCTGCTATGTAGCAAACAATTTTTTCCCTGACACCATTGGGAACCTAGTAGATAGACATCCTAGTCCCCTTCCTGTATATTTTAGCTGTGCTGTCAGCATTTCCCATCTTCTCTTTTCCCTGTTTAAATATCTAGATTTTAGGGTAATTAAACATTCAAAGATAATCAAATAACCAGAGGTAATTAAATGATTCAAATGATTTGGGGCCTTGGATATTTTTTGACCAGGGGTCAGTAAACTTTTTCAGCAGGGGGCTGGTCCACTGTCCCTCACACCTTGTGGGGGGCCAGACAATATTTTTTTGGGGGGGAGGAGAATGAATTCCTATGCCCCACAAATAACCCGGAGATGCATTTTAAATAAAAGCACACATTCTACTCATGTAAAAACACGCTGATTCCTGGACCGTCTGCGGGCTGGATTAAGAAGGTGTTTGGGCCGGATCTGGCCCCCTGGGCCTTAGTTTGCCTACCCATGTTTTTGACCAATACGAGCCATGCTGCACACAGAGATCTCCCCCACCAACCCCCGGCTGAGACACGAATGATATGCTGCCTCTTTCTTTCTTTTGCCCTTTATTGTTTGTCGGGTTTCGTGGGTTGCTTAAACTGCAAGGCCATCTGAGCATTAATTTCATTTCTGCTTTTAATAAATAAATAATGGGGTTAGCAGGGCCAGGTCGGTGTCCCTCATTTGCATCCCACGCCACTCGCAGGAAGCCACCATTACCTCAGCCTCACGCCCAAACCTAAGAGGCTGTGAAACCTTAGAGACAGGTGAAAAAAGGCTTTCCCATGTAAACAATGCTCTGCCAATCACTCCCACCCAAATGCACTCGCCGTGGGGAAATAGTCATTTCTTTCGTGAGCCAGAGAATCATAGTTTCTTAATGCCAACGTGATACCTTCCAGGTGTTGCTGATTACAACTTCCATTTGACGTAGCTAGCATGGTTTTCATGCACCACCACAATTCAGATATTATTTATTATTATTATTATTATTAAAAACACAAGTACGAAGTTTTTGTGAATGTAATATTACTATTTCATATGAATGAAGATGGGTGTACGCCCTATGCAACATTACCAAAGAGGAATGGATGCTAATGGCTACCTTAAATAAGCAGGACTTACAATATGAGAGTAGCACCCCCAAAGTGCAGGATGAAGCCCCCTTCATACATCCACATGTTCTACTAGACCGGCCATCTAGTTAGACGTAGCAACTGCCTTTGGTAACTCTATCCCTACACAGCTAGTGTGACTGAGAGCTCTTGAATAAATGAATTTAATAGATTTCGACAACTGGTACCAATGCCATGGTCTCTGTGCTTTCCCTCTCTAATCCCAGGTTGCATTCATGACATGGTCAATGGTCAGGGATGATGGGATGATGGGAGAGCCAGTGTGGTGTAGTGGTTAAGAGTGGTAGACTCGTAATCTGGGGAACCGGGTTCGTGTCTCCACTCCTCCACATGCAGCTGCTGGGTGACCTTGGGCTAGTCACACTTCTTTGAAGTCTCTCAGCCCCACTCACCTCACAGAGTGTTTGTTGTGGGGGAGGAAGGGAAAGGAGAATGTTAGCCGCTTTGAGACTCCTTCGGGTAGTGAAAAGCGGGATATCAAATCCAAACTCTTCTTCTTCTTCTTCTTCTTCTTCCACAACATTTGGAGGGTTACCACATTGGCTACCACTGCTTTATGCGACTAGGAATATGAACACAATAAGTGCCTTTAAACATGGCAGGATACACATTGAATGCTTAGGCAAGTAAGCACTTTACCTGTGGTCTTCAGCATGTTTGGTTCAACCCTCTCTTCCCCATCTGCAGTAGTAATGCTGGCTTGTTTTACTGGGCTGTTGAGATAATGTGCATCAAGTGCTTGGGATGCTGTACAAATGTTTTGTGGTGATTTAAATGGGTTTGTAGTGATGGTGGTGATTAGATATGAATGAGATGAAGGGATTACTGTGCTTTCTGAGTGTGTCCATTCAGATATCCATGCTGCACATTTCCTCAGTGAGCTTTGGATAACAGGTGAGAAGGGCATAGCTCAGTGGCAGTACACATGCACTACGTGGAGAAGGTCCTGGGTGATGGGAAATACATTTACTGAAGAGCCACTGTCAGTTAAAGCAGAGGTAGAATGGACAATAGGTCAGATCTGATAGAAGCAGCTTCCTAGTTCCTAAGCTTCCATTGAAGTCCAGTTCCAGCTGTGCTGTATTTCACAATAAAGTATTCTGCGGGTTAATTTTACTGTTGATTTTTTTCCCCTCAGAGGCTCATTAATGCTACCAGTGCTGGAGTCAATCCTGTCGGAGATCCCGTTAACAGCAGCAGTCACTGGGACCTTGGAAGTGCCTTTTTCTTCGCTGGAACCGTCATCACAACTATAGGTATGCATTTACATAGTAGTTAAGGTAGAGGCAGAGATGGAAATTATCAGGGTTTTTAGGGCTGTTCATGTAGGCAAACAATCCTGATCAGTTTCTGCGTGGAAAATAGGGGCAGGCAGCACAACCCCACCACAAGCTGTCTTTCTGTCTTAATTCTGCTCTCTCTCTCTCTCTCTCTCTCTCTCTCACTCACACACACACACACACACACAAATACAGAGATCAACAATCCAGTGCCCCTGGGCACCATGGCACCCACAAAGGTCTTCATTGGTGCCCCCTAGGCACGCACCCCAGATACTTAGGTTTCTTTCTTTTTTTAAAGCAGCAGTCTGGTCCTCCTAGAAAGAAAGTTATGAAGCAAAATGTGCAGGTAGCTTTCTAAGCAATTTATGTGATGTGAGCTTGCTGGGTACTCTTGGCTGTCAGTATTTTAGCTAATGAGAAAAGGCAAAGCTGTGATTGATAAGTGAGTTGTTTGGACACAAGGCAATAGGAACCCCTTGGGGTCCTAAAGAGCTGCTCCCCCCCGGTCTTATTGGAATCTCCCTAACCGTGTCTTGGTTTGCACATCCAAGAGAATGTACCAGCTCCTGGCAAGAAGCTTGCACCTGCTTTTCTCCCCTCCTGGGATTCCTAGGTCAGCACAGGATGACAGCTAAGCCAAGGTTTGAATTAACAATTCACACATCTGTAGGCATATATTTATTGAATTGTAGGTAGATGCAGAGATTGAAAACCAGAGTGCCAAATGCAGGTTCTTGGCTATTGGAAGGATGAGCAGAGTGCATTTTTCCAGGGGCTGAAACTTCATCCTGTATTCTGAACTTAACAATGACATCAACACAAGAGTGAGAGAGAACAGAAAATAATAGCATAGATTGTAATCCAAACTCTTGCCATCTTGCAATTGTGCTACTGATGTTAACGCAGATGGCGCTCTCTGTTTTGACTCTGGGTTATGAGGTGGTCTTTAATGGGGGCAAAATAACAATATAAGTATTTCAATTAAAATTAATATTGAAATGATAAGAGATCAAGTTGATAGGAAGCTCAGCTTCTGGATCAATATGCAAATGTACTGCAGCATTATATGTGAAGATATTAATTAATTGGGCAATGAGCTGCATGGCTGATCTTGCATTCCCAACAAGGGGAATCCTATGCAAGTAGATCTCTTTGCATGCAGACCTTCTGAGGAGCTGGGATGCTACACGATCAGGTTTCTACTCTGATAAGGACATAAGAGGAGCCCTGATGGATCAGGCCCTGTTTCTAGTCATATTATTTCTCCTAGCTGCTGATATTCTGCCAGAGTCCACCCCTTGTTAGGGCTGCTTTCTCTTTCCTGCTTTACTCACATGGGTGATCCAGTTCAATACAATCAGAGGGAATCTAGGGAATTTGATGTTGTTGGGATGGTTACTGACATCACTGACGGCAGCAGCTGTTCAGAGTTAGGGCAGTGCTTCCTGGATAGAACACTTCTGAGGACATCAAAGCAATCATTGGCTCATTTTGCCCCACAGTGCCTCTCTACTACTACTGTGCCATGATGTAGTATCCTTTCAGACGTAGCGTTGAAGGGAAATGCTGGCGCTAATCCATTTAAGGAGTGTGTGTGTGAGAGAGGAGAGTGATGGAGGGACAGAGGGATCCTACAGTCTTTTGCAGGGTGCATGACAGATCTAATCTAAAAAGCTTATCCTTTGTTTTGCTTGTTTCTGGGTCTGAATAATTCATTCTTGGTCTGATCTCTGTACATGGGTGCATGTTTCCAATGTGAAAGTGCATTTTTATTGCCAGGCTGCAAACCGCTGAAATGAAATGGATTTTAATGGAGTAGGCAGTAAAACGGTCTGAACTTTGGTGCCGTAACTATACTTTTCATTTCTGCCTCTTGTTTCAATGAAAAGAGGTGAGTTGAGGAAACCCAGTACAACAGATAATGAAGCAATGAAGTCTGTCTAAGTGGCAGTACATTGATATCAATGAACGTCTGTTGGATTAAATTGTCTGCAGCTATGGGTAGCACACACACACACACGAGAGAGAAAGAGAGAGAGAGAGAGAGAGAGAGAGAGAGAGAGAATATGAATGGGAAACCTACAAGCTGCAAATCTAAAATAGGTCTACCAGGCCTCTCCATTTGACCCAACAAGCCATTTGGCTAACTGACACCCACCTGTCATCGTATATGATGTCACATGTGAGGCAAGTAAAGAGATCTGACACAACCAAAAGGGGGTTTACAGGCACAGCCAGTCAGCTGATTGGCAGCACCAGTAAGCCTGATGTAAAGTGCTGTGTGTACAGGACTTTGCAAGTCCCAACAGTCAGCTGATTGCCAAGTCTTGTGAAGCCCTTTGCAAAGTGCTATACGATATGGTGCATTGCAAAACCCAGCAGTCAACTGATTTTCAGAGCTCAGGAAGCCCTTGGCAAAAGCACTCTGAAAGAGAGGCCTTGTGAAGCCCCTTGCATAGCACTGACGAGTCAATGCTGTTCCAAATCCTTATTGCAAGATTCAGAACTGCAGCCTGAAAATGTGATTACCCTGTTGAGTCACACTCCCATAAGCAGTCAATTTGCAAAGGCTGTATGCAGTAGCATGACAAAGCATGGCTTTCCTTTAGCAAAAGTCTTGTATCCTGCTGTGCTGACAAAAACGCGTTTCAGATTAATCAAATGATAGGTTTCATTAGGAACTCAGTTCCATGAAGAAATGGTGGAAATGGCGGGGTCTGCAGGTTTTCAGGGCAATTAACTCCCGAGCCGCTGTGAATCCCATTTAAATGGAGGACCAGGCAGTGGCCTGCTAACCCAAAGTACGTCTTATAGAGATGAGCACAATGTATAGACGGGTTCATACAACCTTGCTCCTGTGGCTATATCCTGGCAATAGCTCCCTCTGATTGCACCAGTTCCTGATGGGCATTATCCATTATCTTTCTTGGTTGAGAAAATGTTTGTCCTGTGTGTTTTGTGTGATGTCTGAATAGACATTGCAGTTCACATCTCAGATTAGATCTGCTGGCTGGGAGGGCTCCAGGCTCTTGCCTGAAATGGATCCCCCATTCATTGGCAGATAGATGCTATCCTTACATGCTTCCTCGGTTGGGGTGGCTGTGCTTGAACCAGCAGAAGAGGACCCTGTTTCTTAGAACTGAGCTCCCCCACTCACCCCAATCAGGCAGATTTCCAAGTACCCCAGTGAATCTGCCAGTGCCAGTGAATGAGGACCATGTTTCAATTGAGAGGCTGGAGTCCTTTCAGCCAGCAATTGGGGAAGGACCACAGCTCAGTGGTAGAGCATGGAATAAGTCCCATGTTCAATCCCCGGCATCTTCACATAGGCCTGGGAAAGGAAGTGGCTTGTCAGGTAGGAAGGAACTGCTGTGCTGGTTTCCTGGCAGGTCAGTAGCTGTTGCTTACAGGAAGGGAGAGGGACAGGGAAGTCAGGAGGTTAGCACGGTGCATCTACATCTGCAGAAATGCTGGATTGCACTTTGCTGGATTGCACCCTGCTGGTGCATTTGCGCTACCTACCAGGAAGCTACCACATCGGCTCAGCTCCAGCTGGTAAGCTGCTTCTAGCTGGGATTGTATCCTCTATGAAGCCCAAGAGAGCCATTGCTAGTCAGTGTAGATGGCACTGAGCTAGGTGGACCAGTGGTCTAACTTAATATGTAAAGGTAATAGGGATGCGGGTGGTGCTGTGGTCTAAACCACTGAGCCTCTCGGGCTTGCTGATCAGAAGGTCAGCGGTTCGAATCCGCACGATGGGGTGAGCTCCCGTTGCTCTGTCCCAGATCCTGCCAACCTAGCAGTTCGAAAGCATGGGAAAGTAAATGGCATTTCCATGTGCTGTGGCTTCCGTCATGGTGTCCTGTTGCACCAGAAGTGGCTTAGTCATGCTGGCCACATGACCTGGAAAAATGTCTGTGGACAAACGCCGGCTCTCTCGGCCTGAAAGCGAGATAAGCGCCGCAACCCCATAGTCTCCTTCGACTAAACTTAACCGTCCAGGGGTCCTTTACCTTCTTTAACCTTCTATTTTTTTAAAATAATTTTAATTAAATTTTAACTAAAAACATACATAAAAGAAAACACATAACTACACTTAACAACATACACAAAAACACTACAAAAACAGTAATCTATTACTTTTCTATTATGATCCTTCCTCACATCATAGTGGGACTTCCTCCTGTCTCCTCCTCCTGCGTCCCTTGTAAATACCTTTTTTGTAACCTCCGAAATTTCCTATAATTCTATTCTGTTTTTAAACTTTAAATTCATTACTATCTCATAGCTCTTAACATTTATTTTAACATTACCTAATTGCTCACACTTATATCTTACTTTAATCCTTATCACCTTCTAATTTAATCATCTATCTTCTACTCTACAGCCTATCTTATCCTTGGGTTATATCTGACTTTCAATCATACAATGATCTTTCAAATACAATTTAAAATTTTTCCACTCTTTCTCCACCGCGCTGTCTCTCTGGTCCCGGAGTTTCCCGGTCATTTCTGCATGCTCCATATAGTCCATCATTTTCATCTGCCATTCTTTACCTTCTAACTCAATATAAGGTGGATTCCTTTGTTCCTAAT
The DNA here is from genome assembly GCF_009819535.1 of Lacerta agilis. NCBI lineage: Eukaryota > Metazoa > Chordata > Lepidosauria > Squamata > Lacertidae > Lacerta > Lacerta agilis. Next base: position 22,906,501 of record NC_046312.1, read on the forward strand.
TCCTGGCCACTTTGAAATTATTCCGCTGTGAATATATTTGATTGCTTCCCCCCCCCCCCAACATCTTTTGTTGTTTGCTTCCCTGATTGCCTTTGGGGGGAGGGAGGGCTAGATTAAATCTAGTGAATAACTACCTGTGAATAAACACCTCATGTTTGGAACAGGGCTCTTGCTTTTGGGTATCGTGCAGCTCCTTTTGGTGGGCACAAACCCAACGTAACCTCAGACGAGATCAGAGAGGTTTGCAAGTCAGGGTCAACATACCCAATACCTGCAGTATGTCCAAGGCCTTTCAGTGAATCATGCTGCTTCTCCCATTCTTTTAACCAGAGATTTCTTTAGATGCGGGTTAAGTAAAGGGATGTTTCAGCATGTTGACAGTTCAAACAGTCACAAAATGCTGCACTACCACACACTTCAGTGTCATTCAGGTGAGGATAATGCACTTTGAGCAAAGTGCTAATAGCTGCTAAAAGGGCTTCAACGGATGTGCAGTTCAGCGAGGAAGAGAAAGGAACAACGGTAAGGTTCCTTTTATTTGCGTCAATGGTCCGCTTCTATATCTGTGCAGAAATCAGTTGGGAGCCCTTTGTATTCATTTCCATTACTCTTACTTAAAAAGAATTTGCTACAATTACTTCTTACCCAGGAAATGGTTAAAGGTTCAACTGGTAACAGCTGCAAAATTATTTCTGAGTTGGGTTTTTGTTGTTGTTGTTGTTGTTGTTGTTGTTGAACCTGACAAACTTGTGTTTAAAAATGTGTATTGCAGACAGGCAATAAGAGAATTGGGACTAGCTGCGGCTCCCTGTTGAGTACACTTGGTGACTAGTGGGGTGTTTTTTGTGCAGTGTGTGAAAAGGTAGTCAGATAATCAGTAATCAGATATCACTTCATTTTACTTTATGGCAAGATAGCATTGTGTCTTCCTGCTACTTAGCATGATGGCTATGTCCTGAGTCCATAGTTGGAGGCAGTAATACTTCTGAATCCCAGATGCTGGAAACCACACGAGGGGAGGGTGCTCTTTTGCTCGAATCCTGCTTGTGGGTCTTCCACAAGCACCTGGGTGGAATCTACACACACATAAAAACCGTTCTGAGGAGCATTTTTAAAAAAATACATCGAATTTTCCATAAGGCTGACCATCGCCCTCTAGTGTCACATTGAATATTGCACTTAAGACACACCTAAAACATTTCATTTGCAGCTGTATAACTGAGTCCCTGGTTAGCCACTGTCAGAACAAGATGCTGGACATGATCCATCAGGCTCTTCTGGTGATGTTCCAGTGGCATTATTCCTTTTGAGGAGTTGCTAACATAAGCTGGCATTTATTGAAGTGGAATCCATTGTAATTAATTAACATGACTAAGTTAGATCCATTAATTTCAATATCTTCTTTGAGTAAAACTTTGTTGAATACCACCCAGACACCTTTAAAATACACTGGAACAATCTCCACATGATCATCAACATCAGATGCCAGTATCTGTCTGCCAAGAACTCTTATCTGTATCTCATTTTTACTTTGTCAGTGAGGACTCAACCTCCACTCCTTTTGTTTTCATCCAGAATTTGATATGTTGTAACCCCAGATTCGGACTTGACTGGACCTAATGGTCAGGGGACCCTTTACCTTTTACTTGGTTAATAGGTTCAAAAAAGCTTCTCAATAAAGTTAACAATGACAACAAAAGAAATAGAGTGCTGACAAGTATGCTTTGTTTATGGGATTCACATCAAGTTGAACACTTGTGCAGGTGTACATAAAGCTGGAAGTTCAGCCCCACAGGGTGTATAAATTAAGACAAGGTGAATGCAATACTCTCCACACCCCATTTTTATTCTCTTTCTGGCAACACAAAGCAAGTGAGATACGAAAAACTCCAAGAATGATTTTCGTGAACACAGCTCTTGCACCACCTGCAAATGTGCTCCAGAGGCTTGGAGGAATTCCTAGAGCAGATTTGGGGGTGCATGGTTGGAAGAGAGGCAGGGGAGGTTCTGTTGCATTTGAGGAACTCATTCCACATGTGCAGTGTAACTGGATATAACCTCATGAGGAGATGTGGGGCAATAGAAATGGGAAATTCCTCATTCTGTGTATACCTTCATTGTTATTTAGCATCTCTCCCTTTTTCATTTCCTCAATGACTCTTCAGATACTGATCTGAGAGATGTGGGTGATTTTTTCTCTCTCTCTCTTTCAACAGGGTATGGAAACATTGCCCCAAGCACAGAAGGTGGAAAAATTTTCTGTATTTTGTATGCCATCTTTGGGATTCCACTCTTTGGCTTTCTGCTAGCTGGCATTGGTGACCAGCTTGGGACCATCTTTGGAAAGAGCATCGCACGAGTGGAAAAGGTTTTTCGAGTAAGATTGAAATGGCTTTATCTCTTTTTAGTCTTGAACCCTAATGACAGGTCATACACATGGCTAGAAGATTTTGAGTGGTAAGACACAGTGTGAGTTAGGAGTTAAAAACACTTCTTGTGTCATAAATATGCCTTAAAATTTTGGGGAAATGTGTTCTTTATACCTCTCCAAATTCATTCATGTATCTTCATAATCACTGATGAAGGAGATGAATGAATTTGGAGTGCTTGTAGACTAGAAGAGAAAATAGATACAGTGGTCATATCAGAACTGGTGGCCCTGTGAAAACATCTGGCTAGAAAACCTATACTGAAAAATCCCTGGATATAAAACTTATATAAAATAGATCCCTGGGTATAAAACCTGTAGAAAGATCAAATACTGGTGTTATATTAATTTTATTTTAACAAATCTGATATGCTGCTTTGTTGTTAAAAAAAGAAGCCCATCTTACATGGGGGGGAAAACACCTCATGAAAGCAAACAAGTACATGCTTTAATGAGCGGCTTACATTACATACATAATGAGCTACCTTTACATTGACCTAGTTTGCACGTAATGCTAAGCCATGGTTTATTCAAATACAGTGTATTGAACTATGGCTTTTTTGATACTCCAAACCTGTCCAGTTTGTTTTTGACTTATAAGCCTTGCTTTGTTTTAACTATGGCTTTGTGTGTATGTGCGAACTTGTACTCTTCTTTAATCATGGGTTGTGTGACTGTACCACCCCAGATGCTCACCAAGCTACAAAGGCATAAGGCAAGAACAATTGGAAAAGAAACAAAACTTTGGAGAAACAAGCCACGGTTTGGTTGCCTGTAGAAAATGCATGGTTCAGTTCTCATTAACTTGTGGTTTGTTAAACAAACCATAGCTTTGCATCACGTGCAAACTAGGCCATTGACTGTTAAAAATAACCATACACAGAACAAAATGTGACTTCTGTCAGCTCAGCCCCATAATGTCAACTTGGAAATAAACCCCAATGAGTTCAGTGGGACTTACTCCCAGTTAGGCATGTATAGGATTGTGGCCTCGATATATACAAAACAACATATGACAAAATGTCTGAATGCAGCAAATGATTGTTTCTTAACAGTCACATGAACAAAAAATAGAGAGACAATGCTTGCTTTAATCCTGAGTGGCACCTGGGATCTGGTGCGAGATTACTGCTATGCAGCACTTGAGTCTCTGAGTAGTGAGAGACTCCAAGGTTCCTGTGCTTACCCAATTTTGGTTTGGAATGAAGGTCAATGGTGACTGTGGTGTCTTTAAGATACAGTTGTACCTTGGAAGTTGAATGGAATCCATTCGTCTTCCAAATGTTTGGAAACCAAAGCGCGGCTTCTGATTGGTTGCAGGAAGCTCCGTAAGCCTCATTGGACTTTCGGCTTCCAAAGAACATTCACAAACTGGAACACTCACTTCTGGGTTTGCGGCATTCGGGAGCCAAAATGTCTGAGTACCAGGGCGTTCGGGATCCAAGGTACGACTGTATATGGTTTTATTGACACACATTTACAACCTCAGCATTAAATGGAGAGACTCATATCATCAACACCCCAATGGATCTTGCTTCCCCATTTGGTTTCCTGGGAAGCCCTGAAATCCAGCAGAGAGCAAGACATATATCTGCACACACACACACACACACACAAACAAACAAAAAACACTCTTGTTCTGTGTAGCAGCTAAGTGAGGGAAGGTCCACCCATTTGTTTCTATGGCACAGGGCAGCTTCTTCGGATAGGCTAAATCAAGGCACTTACTGTAAGTAGCCAGCCAAAGCCATTGCCTTGGCAAAGGAACTGGTTCTGTGAGGTTCCCCTTATACATTCTACCCTCACAGATACAGGATTGCAGGTTTGGAAGGGGACTCATGGGGGGGCATCCAAGCCACGCCCATCTCATTCATTATAAAGGATGTTGAACCACTAGGAAACATGGTCCCTCAAGGCATTTTTCTTCTTAGGAGTGAGTAGTTAAAACTACTTTTCTTTGAGTGATTTTTCTTATGCAACCCAAGTTGGACTTTTCGGGTTGAAAGAGTATCTGTGACAACAGGGTATCAGTGCCATGTTTTGCCAGGATCTACCCCTTCCACTGATCTCTGCTGGACTCCAAGGCAGTCTGCTTTTCAGTCTGCCAGGCTATCACTATAGATAATTTATAAATGCTTTTAAAACCTACAATACTTTGAGATCTGCGGATGAATACACTTCCTCTTTCCTCCTTTTGGCATAGCTCTCAGATCCCATGGGACTGTCTCCAGAACTGTATGCAAATTAATATTAATCATATCCTCTATTAGGATATTTTTCTAAGTCTGCAGAAGGAATTTGCCTGCCGGTTGGGGTGGCTGGGAGGAAGTGACTCTCCAGATCAGGTACTGGGATGAACTGCAGCACCCCCTGACTTAAGCTAGAGGAGCCATGAAAAGAACAAAACTCTAGTTTCTGTGAAGTTAATCTTGACTGGGACTTGAAGAATCTCCCCTACTGAGCTCCAACTAAATCAACCGTGTTTCTGTAAAGCTCTAAGTATGTAGAAATTGCTTTTGTGCCAGCTGTAGCTTATAGTCTTCTCCTTTTGATGTTTCCTGTTTGACCCTAAGGGAAATCAGTGTACTAAAGGATTTTTCCTTCCTTCCTTTCCTTCTATTTTTTTTTAAAAATAGTTTTTCAGTTTAAAATTTTAAAATCAATTATCCAACAACCAACATAAAAACAAGTTTCCAAAGATTCTCCTGAACTTCCCTCCTCCCCTTTGTGCATCCTTTTGTTAACCATTTCCTCCTGTGAAGAGAGCCAGTGTGGTGTAGTGGTTAAGAGCGGTAGACTTGTTATCTGGGGAACCGGGGTTCGTGTCTCCGCTCCTCCACATGCAGCTGCTGGGTGACCTTGGGCTAGTCACACTTCTTTGAAGTCTCTCAGCCCCACTCACCTCACAGAGTGTTTGTTGTGGGGGAGGAAGGGAAAGGAGAATGTTAGCCGCTTTGAGACTCCTTCGGGTAGTGAAAAGCGGGATATCAAATCCAAACTCTTCTTCTTCTTCTTCCTGTATCTTTTATAATAATCCACATCTTTTTCATCTCCATTATATCCAAAATTCAACATTAAGCTACAAGTGGTATTCCAATCCTACTAATGTTTCAGCTGTTTACAATGGTTTTTAAGATAAATTATGTATCCCCCCCCCATTCCTTATTAACATTTTCGTCTTCCTGATTTCTGATTGTTCTGGTCATTTTTGCCATTTCGGCATAGCCCATCAACTTAATCTGCCATTCTTCTCCGGCAAGGACTTTGTCCGGTCTCTGGGCCATTAGCATCCAGGCAACCTTCCATTCATTCTAGTGGCCTGCACAAAGTCTGTCTCTCTCTCTCTCTCTCTCTCTCTCTCTCTCTCTCTCTCTCTCTCTCTCACACACACACACACACACACACACACAAACATAAAACTGCATTCCTGCTTGCATGTCCTCTAATTTGTTCCATCGCTATGCAGTGGTACTGACTTGGACACAAACCTTGCTCTAACTCTGCTGGCTGATGTTGTGTGCGTGTGGGAAGGCTTGTTCTTTCTCTTTGTGCATGTGCCTGGAAAGCCGATGGGATGCGCTCCACAATTTGGAACTCTTCCCAACCAATTTCTTCTGTGAGCAATTCGGTTGCTTGCTGCAGCAACAACAGTACTTTTAGCAGTTCTCCTGGAGCATAACTGGAAAAGTAGAAGGGTAATTTCTCCCACAGGAATAAAACTACAGTATAGTTCAGCTTTAGCTAATCTGAATTTGAAAGGACTAAACTTGGTTACACCACATTTTGCAAACACATTCGAGTGTTCTAATTGCACACAGGCTTCAGAACTGCTGAGGTAATAATTTAACCTCTTCAGGGTGATGTCCAGAGGTATTCTGCTCTCATGCTGCAAACATTTTGATATATGAAATTTAAATTATGTTTGAGTCTCTCTCGTACTGTTTATGGCAGGCATGGCCAAACTTGGCCCTCCAGCTGTTTTGGGACTACAACTCCCATCATCCCTAGCTAACAGGACCAGTGGTCAGGGATGATGGGAATTGTAGTCCCAAAACAGCTGGAGGGCCAATTTTGGCCATTTCTGATTTATGGGAATGTTAATATGGAATGGAAAATCAAAAGGGTGTTTGTATTTTCAGATGAGAATTCTGGCCAACCTGGGCTTTTCATTTCTTATTAGAAACTCAACTGAATCAAAAACTGCTTTAAGCCTCAGGGCCTTTTGGGGGGGGGGGGAGGGATATAAACCATGGCTGCAGGTTCAAATCGAACTGAATCCAATTTCAACAGTATTGTGCTGTGGGTATAAATAGCCCTCAAAGCAGTGCTTTATTTGACTGCCCAGTATGAATAATTCCCTCTTAACTTCCTTAGTTTACCAAAATGATCAGTTCAGATTTCAAAGGATGGAAACAAGTTGGTTACCATATTTCAGTTTAAGCTGATATTATTATTATTATTATTATTATTATTATAGCTTCGTGTTTTTGATGAAAGAGTAAACTATGGTTAATGAGCTGCTTCATGGCTTAAGTGTAAAAGGGCTCCATGCCTGGGCAAAAGGCTCAGGCATATGACAATGTAAGAAGCTGGATGCTGTATGTGGATAGAGTTGTTATTTATTTTAGTCATTAGATTGCACTGGGTGGAGCCAGGAATTCCTGTGTCTTGTTCTGTCCCTGTGCGGAGCTGACGATTGAATACATAAGCTTTGGAAGATGCTCCAAAAGTGAAGCTCACTAGACACAATTACTAGTAAACTACAACTTCATATACTGTCATGATTAGTACCACTTGTGCATAGCAATTTCATGCTTATATGAGTGGTGAGACCACCACATCATTTCGGCTGCATTCAGACAACATTCCTTTCTGCTTTCCTGACAATTTCCTTGCCTGATATTTTTTAGCAGTGTGAACTGCATTATACTGTACAGGCTCTTCTAGAATATTAGCTATGGAGATGTTGCAAACTGTTGTGACTTCAACTCTTAAGAATCTGCTCTCATTGCTTTAGGAAGGTAGGGAGCTGCTGTTTCAAAGACACGTGGATTTTGTTTTGTTTTGTCTTTTTAAAGTCAGTGTGATATGGGGATTTAGCTGCATGGCTCCCCACTAAATGTGGTGTTTAAACACTCCACTTTAAATCTCACTGCAATGGTTTTATGAGTCCAAACCAATTATTCCCATCACATGGAGCTGGGAAACAAGCAAGTATTGAATGTACGATTAAGAGTTTACTGCACTGCTTGTGTTACCTGGGCCGCTCTGTGTGAAAAGGACAGCTTGATATTGAGGCTACCTCTCAGATTAAGAGTAAAGATTTATTCACATTTTCCAAACACCAGAGCTATATGCTAGCTAAATCACAGCCTAACTGGGCCAGTGATCATTATCCTCCTTTCCATTGCTTGCATTTTGCACAAAATCACCATGGTGAGTAGAAACAAAAGAATGCCTAACATTAGTAAAGGTGAAATGAAAAAAGACGTCATTCATTTTTCCAGCATGGTTATTTCTAATCAAGATCAATGCACACATTTCCATTGGTTTTCAGCCCCTTCCCATCACTTGCTTTCCCTTAAATGAAGTGGCCACCTGGAGATTAACATGTATTCATGTTGGGTGCCGAATGATTTTCACCTGGGCTGGATCAATGCGTTTAACAGAATCATAAAAGTGATTCAGTTAAATGCGTTGCAAACTTCGTACAGGGAAATCCCAGTGGCGAAAGATGGGACTCCACAGCACCATCTGGTGTCACTATGTTATAACGCATGCAAAGTGCTTTATTTTTACGAAGGTAGAGTCCCTGAAGTAAATAAAAGGGTAGAAAACGCAAGACAGATAGTCTTTGAGTTAAACATAGTTCTTTTCAGTTAGACCCTTCTCTAAACATTGAGCTACAGGAGACTGCCCATTATTAGCATGCGAGTGTGTGTGTGTGTGTGTGTGTGTGCAATAATTGAGAATGTTGTGGTTGTTTAGTTGAGTCTATGACTCACCTGATGTTGTTCGTGCCAGCAACTAAAATAAAAAGCTGCAGTCCATTACCTCAGAAGATTTGTGCGCCCCATACGGCGTTGGCGTCTCTAGGAGAAATACAAAAGGGGGCTGAGAGGCTGCTTTTGTAAAGAATGCAAACCATCAATCATACATATTTGGATTTAGCAACTGCAGTCTTTTGGAAGCATGGTCGATTTTATGGGATTGCAGTTGCTTCATATTTTAGTGCTTATACTGCATTATGTGTTTCTTTGGATGAGCAGAAACAAGAGTTGGGCACAGCAGGGGGTAAAATAATTCGTGAGCACTTCTATACCTGTCAGCAATAGGATCCCTGTCAAACTAAGGCTCCCTCTTGCATGCTATGTTATTCATGTTTTTAGCAGGTTAGGTGCACTGCGCACACAGTGACCACCTCCAAAATGAGGGTCTGCTTCAGAGGGGAGTTTGGAAGAAGGGTAGGCAGAAGGTACTGTAGATCGGGATCTACTGGTAGATTTCCAGATGATTTGCAATAGATCAGCCTGGGTTTCCAACTACCAAGGTTTCAAAAACAGCAATACTTGTGCGCGGGGTGCTGGGGTGGTGGTGCTTTGGAGATATCCTGCTTTGGCTTGGAAGAGCCCCAGAACTGTCCAAAGATCTTGATCTGGGATTTGTCTGAATTCAATGCACAACCCTACAGGGAACCGCAGTGGGTACAGAAAAGCTGCCCACTGCAGTCTCCTTTCGTGACAGAGGGGTTTGTGGAATTATTGCATTTGTCCCCATTGCCTCCCCTATGTGTTAATTAGTATTTTAAAGGAAAGCCTGAAGAGAGCTATAGATACAGATATATCACACGTTGTGGATTTGATGGGCTGTTTTTTATTGGGTTATATTTCTCCTGTTCATTTGATTTCTTCAAAGATAGACACAGAGCCGACATATAACCAGGGAAATTACAGGAGGGAATAATAACTTGCAGTCTTAGAAGCAAAATTGTGTTGCTGAGACCTGTGGGATTATTATTCCGCCCCCCCTTCCAAGCTGCTACCTGGCGATTGACTGCAACATTTCACATTCAGGTGACCTTTTCAGAGCTGAGGAAATGCAGTTTCAGCTTCTTCAGTCCAGAGCAATGGAGACGCTCGTTGGCAGGTGGGATTGGTAACTGCCAATTTTGCAGCTGGCATTTCCATAGGGAATGAGGTAGAGAGAGTTTTCTGAAACCCTGTTTCCTTTCTAGGTGATCTAACGTATAAACTTAAATAAATCCATCTACAGAAGAGACTATTTGAAACATTTGAAACATTTGTATCATTTGAACCACTATCCAGTATCACTTTACTTCTGTGGCCTGTGTTCTTGCCCTTCTACTATATTTATAGTCAGCATGATTGGAAGAGATAAGAGAACTAGTTCAAACCAGCTTCCCAGAAGGTATAACCCAAACAGTCATGAAGCTTCTGCCTGCTTCTCTCACTCAGAGAAACTTCTAGTAGCTTCTAGAATCCTCTTGTGTTAATCAGAATAGAAAAGATCTCCACACATCAGCTCAATACTTCATGCACTAAGAAATGCAAACTGACATAGCACTAGAGGAATTCCTTGCATGGGCTTCTGCTAGCAGGACGAGTTAGGAGAATCTGGGCCACAGGCCTGTGTTGCATTTGTATGTTGTTGTTGTTGTTCAGTTGTGTCCGACTCTTCGTGACCCCATGGACCAGAGCACACCAGGCACGCCTATCTTTCACTGCCTCCCGCAGTTTGGCCAAACTCATGCTAGTCGCTTCAAGAACACTGTCCAACCATTTCATCCTCTGTCATCCCCTTCTCCTTGTGCCTTCCATCTTTCCCAACATCAGGGTCTTTTCCAGGGAGTCTTCTCTTCTCATGAAGTGGCCAAAGTACTGGAGCCTCAACTTCAGGATCTGTCCTTCCAGTGAGCACTCAGGGCTGATTTCTTTAAGGATGGATAAGTTTGATCTTTTTGCAGTCCATGGGACTCTCAAGAGTCTCCTCCAGCACCATAATTCAAAAGCATCAATTCTTCGGCAATCAGCCTTCTTTATGGTCCAGCTCTCACTTCCATACATTACTACTGGGAAAACCATAGCTTTAACTATACGGACCTTTGTTGGCATTTGTATATTCAGCATTAAATTGCAATGCTGTAAAATTTCCTTGATTTTTATTGCCTTATCTTTCTGTAGACTGCTTTGAAGTGCTCCCAGGCAATGATTCATTTTCTCTTGGTTTCAGGAAGCATTGCATTAACAATCGCAAATAAAGTTTTGATGCTATTTCATTTTCTTTTGCAGAAGAAACAAGTGAGTCAGACCAAGATCCGGGTGATTTCAACCATCCTCTTCATCCTGGCCGGTTGCATCCTCTTCGTCACTATTCCTGCAGTCAGTTTCAAATATATTGAAGACTGGTCAGTTCTGGACTCCTTTTACTTTGTGGTTGTCACTCTGACCACAGTTGGCTTTGGTGATTTTGTGGCAGGTGAGGCATGTAATTTGGCACCCCAGTGTCTGGTGGTACGTTCTGGGGGAAGGAGTTCTACTCTGTTACTGGTATTTGGAAATAGACAGTACTTTGTTTTGATTCCCTCCCCTTAAATTTAACTGTAATGCAATCCAGTTGAGGGTAACCAGTTTGGAGGTCAGACACTGGATCAAGCAAACAAGAGTCAAGGTGCCAGAGGGAAGTGATGTGGTCATGGATGGGCTAGTGGGCAGATCCCAAGGCTGAGGAAAAAAGGCTCAACAACTTTTGTGTCTGGATTTTCACTTTTTGAAATATGGCAACCCTAGCCTTCATTGGTTCCTCAGTACCCTTTCTGGCCATTATAATGGTAGTGTTTCAGAACAGAAAACACCAGGACAAGCTGCCTATTTGGCACAAGGAGTACAATGCCTGGGCCCTTCTATCTGAGCCCCAGATGCAATTCTCCCAAGCACCTAACAGTAGCTCTATTTCCTGATTCAGTAGCTAGGGCTGCACAAACAGAACCAGTTTGTTTTTTTTAAGAAAAGCCCAAACTTAAATCCCACCAGGAGGAGAGGGAGAGGGAATAGATTAAGTCTCCCCATGTTTGGTAGGATTTTAGCATTTTAAAAGGATGGTGCATTCATAGCCCAACCCATCCATGCATCTTCAGTTGGACTGGAACCTGGAGGGGAGAGGGAATCTGTTTGTTTGTTTGTTTGTTTGTTTGTTTGTTTTGTCCTGGGGTAGAGAAAAGAGGTGCAGTAGTTAGTAGGGGAAGAAAGGAAATTATCTGGAAAAGGGAACTTTTCAGAATGCAGATGTCCTGGTGAAGAAATGAGTGAACAGCTGCAAGTCATTTGGGAAAATAGTAGTGTGTGTGGTATCCCCTGCTGGGAATCAGTAGCGTCCAAACCATGCATAAAAGTGAATGCAGTTTTTCCTATTTCACACATATTTCTTCCTAATAAAAACAGCCTCCCTAAGGACATCAATGTTTTAGAAACACTTAAATTCAAAAGTGGAAGTAAGATCAGAAATGATAGATGTCCAAAAAGCTGTTCTTCAGTCTTTGAAAAAAGGGATACACACACACACACCAAAGCAAATGGACAACAGCTTCTTAAGCGCTAGCTTGTAGAATTATGTTCTCTATCTTTAATAGAATTCTTGGCGCTGGATCCATCCCATTATAGAAACCTGACATTGGAAGTGAAAGACTAATGAGGTGTGTAGTGCAGATGTTATGTACTTGCTGGAATGAGAACACTACAATTCTGAGCCATAAATATCTGTTCCTGTCAATTACCAAAAAGCAAATGTACCGTTTCGGACTGGAGGTCAAAGAGAAGAGGGAGTGTCGCCCCCCCCCCCCCCGTTGCCATGATGAAGAGAAGATGCTTTGACTCCATGTTTTTCTGTAGAAACTCTTAACATAATGTGCTTCATATCAGTTGGCATGAGGAGGCAACAGTAGTAGGGGGCAGTATTACCTTTGTGCCTTATTTGTGGGTTTCTTGCAGGCATCTGGTTGGCCATTACTTGATGCCAAACGAGGGACAAGGTGGGCATTTGATCTCATCCAGACAAGCTCTTCTTATAATATTACTATCTTTGGTTGCAATCCACCAGTCATTGCTGCCACAAATTCCATTCATTTCACTGTGCTTTCTCAAGAAGGCCATGAATGAAGGATATACTGTGGGGAGTCATTGTGAAATGGCTCTTTTATCTCTTCTTCTTCCAACATTTTTGGTTTCAGTTGTATAAATATTATCAGGGTTTAACAAGTGCTTTGAAATGAAGGTGAAGCCCTGTGTTAAGATGAAAGGATGTAGGCAACTGATCATTTTGCTTTCTATGAAACACACTAAACTCTTGGTAGATTAGGCTGCAATCCTATATTCCAGGTGTTGGCAACATAGTGCCCATGGGGACAGTGATGCCCCGTTGGTCTGCTCCAATATCCACAGAACCTCTGAGCCCACACCTCTTGCTGCTCCCTTGGTGATGAGGTGATAAAATTGTTTAGCTTTCTCATCTCTGAAAAGCACATAGGGTTGTATTCAACCAAGTCCCACTCAGAGCAGACCAATTAAAATGAATGAACCTATGTTAGCCATGCTCATTAACTTCAGTGGGCCTGCTCTCAGTACAGCTAGGGTTGAATACCACCCATAGAACTGAATGAGGATGACACTTTGTCCACTTCCTCATTCAACTCTATTTACTCAGATCCCTTGGAGGAGTGAAATGTTTGTGCATGCAGTTTCTCTCCTCTCTCACTCTCTCTGGGGTGGGAGCTGATTGAGGGAGAGGTGATAAGAGCAGAGATCTAGTTATTGGCCCCTGGACTATTTACCCAGAAAACTTGAATAGAACTGAGTTTATCCATGCTTCCTTATATTATCAGTGTTGCCAGTCTTGATACAGGTAGGTAGCCGTGTTGGTCTGGCATGTCAAAACAAAAAACAAAAAAAATAAAAAAAATTCCTTCCAGTAGCGTCTTAGAGACCAACTAAGTTTGTTCTTGGTATGAGCTGAAGAAGTGTGCACGCACACGAAGGCTCATACCAAGAACAAACTTAGCTGGTCTTTAAGGTGCTACTGGAAGGATTTTTTGATTTTTTATTTGGCCAGTCTTGATGGTTTTCTTCTGAGATTTATGAATGGAATAGAATACGGAATTTGTAAGGATGGAGCTGGTAGTGAATCTTAGGACACTAGCAGATCCAGATCATCTATTAACAATCCAATAACATGTTGATGAATGCCACCAGCTAGGAGCTTTCTTCCTGTTGGCAGCTTTTTTTATTTTTAGGAGATTAACTCTTGAGACCAACTTTTTTTTAAGGAGACTAACTCTTGAGGGGACACGGGTGGCGCTGTGGTCTAAACCACAGAGCCTAAAGCTTGCCAATCAGAAGGTCGGTGGTTCGAATCCCCATGACGGGGTGAGCTCCCGTTGCTCGGTCCCTGCTCCTGCCAACCTAGCAGTTTGAAAACACATCAAAATGCAAGTAGATAAATAGGTACCGCTCCGGCAGGAAGGTAAACCGTGTACTGCTCGGGTTTGCCAGAAGCGGCTTAGTCATGCTGGCCACATGACCCAGAAGCTGTATGCCGGCTCCCTCGGCCACTAAAGTGAGATGAGCGCCGCAACCCCAGAGTCGTCTGCGACTGGACCTAATAGTCAGGGGTCCCTTTACCTATTAACGCTTGAGAAGAATTGCCGTATGACAAGTTCCTTCAATGCACCACTGTGTTCTAATAGCAATTGCCATCCAATAACGTGCCGGTTGCCTGGACCTTCCCATTGCTCTGTATTGACTATCCTGTCAGGCTATCTCCCCTTTGATCTTGAAAGAGCTGTTTGTAAAATATAAATGACACATTACCACAGAGACACAGATTAGTGGATGTTGGTAGAATTATACCAAAATGGCACTCACTGTGCTTGTGTGTGTGTGTGTGTGTGGAATTGTAACTGTTGATAGATTGTGGTGGCACCGGTTGATGGAAAAAGAAAATAGCACAGGATGAAGCGGCACCTCTGCCATGCTCCCTCCTTAACTCTGTGCTTAAATCGCCGTTATCTTGCTTTATGGCAAATTCCCACTGGGCCACATGTGATCAGAATAACCTCGCCGCCTCGTAGCAACGAAGAGCACAACCGCTTGCCCTTTGTTATACTGGGAAAGGGAAAGGCATCAAGCGATGGCAGCACGTATAGCGTACGTTGAGAGAAAACAGTATTTGGATCCCTGCCAGCAATTGTATGCTTTGGTTTTTATATGAGTCTTCAATCATTGCACGCCTGCTCCTGGACAGGTTGGGCAGAATGCACTTTAAGGCTTCATTGAAATGGATCAGATTGCTAACAGCCTGCAAGAGTGCAAACGCTCAGGGGGAAGTGAGAGGGATGTCTGGACTGAACCACAGTGCAGGGGAGGGGTGGCACATCTACATGCATAAATGTTATTAGGCAGTGGTGCTGTCAGGGCAGAAGCCAAGGGCCTTGAATGAACAGGAGGGCCCCAGGAAATTGCTTCGTTTTGAAGTAAGGTAATACAAATTTATTGTATATATTGTGGTGTGAGGACTGAGCTCCATAGGGCTATTTAAGTCCAGGCTTAGGAACATAGGAATCTGCCTTATACAGAGTCAGATCATTGACTCATCCAGCTCCACACTGTCTACACTGACTGGCAGTAGCTCTCCAGGGTTTCAGGTAGGAGTCTGAAGAATCTCACTCAGATCTACCTGGAGATACTGGGGGCCTTCTGCATGCAGAGAAGATGCTCTACCATTGAGCTGTGGTCCTTTAAAATTACCTAACTGCACCACTGATCTCAAGTGGGCCTTTGCCGATCTGTCAATATTTAGCTATATAGAAAAGGGGGGAATTTAGGGTGCAATCTAATAAACATTCAATATAGTTGAAACTTAATTGGGCTTCTGAATAGGCATGGAAAGTTGCACTTCAGCGCTGCAAGTTGGTTATGTTTGAAATCTGCCTTGCAATACAGCAAAAACATTTCAAACTCTAAACTTTGATTCAACATTTGCATTCCTGAACTTTAAACTTTGAAGACGAAAAAAAAAACACCCTTGCATAATGACCTGGCATATGGTTGCCAGTTGCTACCCCAATTAGTTTGAAACAGAGCTTGCTCTAATATGATCATTATTGTTTTAAGAAGTTATGAACAAGAAAAAAGGAAATAAACAAATGAAAGTTCCAATTTTAGTTACGGATTTGCAACAATTTAATTTGATATTCCAATCCCTGCAGAGTGCTGGCTGCTGGGACAGAAGTTATTACAGCTTGATTTCAAAGGACAGATTCGTGCTGCTGTTTTAAAGCCATTGGCATGGAGGAAATTGTTTCAGGAAATGAATGGTTGAAGGTCCAGTTTCAGTAACACTGTTGACTCGAGAAAGGAGCCACTACCATACCAATTGAAGGCTTCGTTCCTAAAGCAAAGGTTTCAGAACCGAACTGGGTGTATTTCTCAATAAGAATACTTCGGATATTATTATTGTAAGTCTGCCATCCTGCATCAGGTATGGTTAAGAACTCATCGAACCTTCACAGGACAATGTAAATTTATCAAGAAGCAATTTGCACACTGCGGCAAGCTATCACTTTGTAAATAGTCATTTGCAATGCTTATAGAATATTAGAGTTAAAAGGTACCCAAGGGTCATCTAGTCCAACCCCCTGCAGTGCAACAATCTCCTTGCAAAAAAAGAAAAGAAAAAGGTGGGCTGATAACAGTGACTAAACATGGTTTCACCCTTTGATATTTCTGCATTTAAATTCCTGGGTAAAACCAAACACTTTTTGTTTTTGTCTGTCCGTCCCCCCCCCCCCCCCAGGAGGAAATGCTGAAATTCCTTACCGGGAGTGGTATAAGCCCTTAGTATGGTTCTGGATCCTCGTGGGCCTTGCGTACTTTGCTGCTGTCCTCAGTATGATTGGAGATTGGCTGCGAGTTATTTCAAAGAAGACTAAAGAGGAGGTAACTACAGGCAAATAATAATAATAATAATAATAATAATAATAATAATAATATTTATTATTTGTACCCCGCCCATCTGGCTGGATTTCCCCAGCCACTCTGGGCGGCTTCCAACAGAAACCAAATACAACAATATCAAACATTAAAAACTTCCCTAAAAAGGGCTGCCTTCAGGTTTTTTCTGAATGTCAGGTAGTTGTTTATTTCCCTGACCTGTGATGGGAGGGCGTTCCACAGGGCGGGCGCCACTACCGAGAAGGCCCTCTGCCTGGTTCCCTGGCGGGTTTTCCTTTGCCAGTTAGTGCTGGCTTTGATTTGCCCTTATTTGTTCATTAAGTCTGTTGTAGAAGACTTGTACCCCACCTTCCACTGTTTAAAAAAAGTGTTCAAAATGGTTTGTATAAAATATTAAACAAAACATTTTATTTGTTTTTACCCTTATCACGGAGAAGAAAAGGCTAAGGAGTAAATCCTACACAAATCCGGAGTGGAGTCCCTTAAGATGGATGGATGGCATCATGTTTGCCGCCTCCTGGCAACTCCTGCAGCCAAGCTGGTGCCAAACATATCAGTCTGCTTCCCTTTGGCCTGCATTAGCAAGACTGAGAGGAAGGTCTTGTCGTTTGGGCAGCCCAGGACCTCCATCCACTCTACTGAGGTCACTTTGGTGCTACAAACGCAGTGGTTTGAGTTCACCTCCGGAGGCACACTCCATTGTCTCTCGAGACAGATGGATGCACCTCTAACCTTACTAGATACCCATCAATCTAAATGGAAAGATACTTTGTATGAAAAGTTGAGAAGTTTGGGGTTTTCTCTGCAGACCCTGATAGTGGCAGGATATGAAAAAGCTAGAAATATAGTTCGCCAACGTATTTGGGACGTGGAGTTACAATGCCACATGAGTGAAATGAACAGACATGCAGTAATAAGAGATTATGGAAGAGGGTTCTCTCCTGCAAACCATCTGTCAAAATTACAAACATCTAAGTATAGACACTCCTTCACCCTTGCCAGATTTAATGTGCTACCCTCTGCCCTGTTACAAGGCAGATATGAGGGTAAACCTTATGTGGCATGAGTCTGCCCATGTGGTTCACTGGAAGTCGAAACAAATTTACATGTGTTGTTACACTGTAGTTTCTATGAGGACTTACGGTTGACCTTCATTACACCGGTCCTACAAAAGTTCAAGAATGAACCTGAATCCCAATGTCTAAGAGCCTTGGTAGATGACAAGGATCCCGAAATCACGATCAATGTAGCCAGATTTTGTGTATCTGCCATTAGACGTAGGAAACAAGAGCTTCTTAACGGCTGACCCTTTTAACGGCAACCAGTGGGGGCATGCCAACATGTAATCTTAATTGCTGTTTTACTTGCACTGTAATGCTCTTTGTATCCCTCTTATGTTTTGCTATGTGATTTGTTGTATAAGCTGGAGCTGGTCTGAGACCGTTTTAATAAATTATTATTATAGATGGATGCCATCATCAATACCCTTATCACCATCCCAATTTTATTTGTATGCTGCCTTTCCACAAAAAAGAATCAGGCTCAAAGTGGCTTACATCAAAGAAAACGGGAAGGCATCTCAAAATCTACCATCGTTAGAACAATTTCATAATAACATAATAAAAAAACCGGCATAATGCCAAATATAACAACATACACAAAAACCACAACAATTTCAGTGCTATAAATATAGCAAGATTGCATTAGCAACAGTAAACCTCCCAGCAATAGCAAAAATAATGAGGGAGCTTGACAGTTTCAGCTTGGTCAAAGAAACACCTCTTCCATGTTGTTGCTCTTATATCCTGCATTTCTTCCGTCATAGAATCCAGGTCGGCATACATGTGGTGGACACCCATTCAAGCACCGACCAGATCCAGGCCTCCTTAGCTTCAGCAAAGTGGTAGCCTTGCATACTTTCAGATCATGCCCTGTGATGATAGATATAATATTTTAACAGAAGCATCAATGAAACAAAGACACACACAGCACAGATGGAATCCATTGAAAACAACCAGATCATGTGTTAGAAATTGCTAAGCAGGCAAATTGTAAGCCTATCTAAGATGAAACAAGGGAGGACAAATAGAGAGGGAGCCTGCCAGGCCTTCCTTGGAAGAGAACCCCAAATTTTAGGTGTAATCTCATAGAAGGCTCAGTCTTGCCTCAGTCATAGTTGGGACACAGAAAAGAAGCGCCTCTATTTAAATTCCTTTTAACATTCTTTCTGGTGGCACTTTATAGAGCTGCGGTATTGATCCTATAGGGCGAAAGAAATGGGACCAGGGATTGATTGAATCTGAAAGCACTTTGATGATCAAAGCTAACGTCATGGGGGAAACAGAAGGGTGGGTGCATATTTATTAACACAATGCAGAGACCTTCTGGTTTCTTGGAAATCCACCTCATGGTGTCTCTCTGTGTGTGTGTGTATTGGGGGGGGGAACCACACACAAAAGCCTGGCCCCTTGTGAAGAATCTCAATTTGCTATTTAAGCTTGGCGTAGTATGTCAAAATGGTGTATTTTGTATGAAGCTGAATGTCACAGCTTTGCCACAACTGGTCTCAAAGGGAGCTCTTATGCCTTGAATAGCTTGTGTGAAAGAAGACATTTGGCCAGCATCGCCTCCCGTGTGGCTTTAAATAGCATGAATGCAATATAGTAGGAAGTAGACAAGAGCCATTTGGAAACCAAGTGAACAATTCTAACTAGTGTAGCTTCCCCTCCCTGCACCATTTGATCTATACTTGCGGGAGTTTCTAAGTACCAAACAACTACAAAAACCCACCCTTAAAAAAAATAATACTATGATTTTTTTTCAGCTCTTTGTTCTTGACTTTTTTCACAGGTTGGTGAAATAAAAGCCCATGCGGCTGAATGGAAAGCCAACGTGACTGCGGAGTTCAGGGAAACGCGGCGGCGTCTGAGCGTGGAAATCCACGACAAGCTCCAGAGAGCAGCGACGATTCGGAGCATGGAGCGCAGGCGGCTGGGACTGGACCAGAGAGCCCACTCGCTGGATATGCTCTCTCCGGAGAAACGCTGTGTCTTTGCTGCCTTGGACAGTGGCCACTTCAAGGCTGCATCTCAGGAAAGCATCAACAACAGGCCTAACAACCTGCGCCTTAAAGGGACGGAACAGTTGAGCAAGCATGGGCAGGGGGCCTCCGAGGACAACATCATCAACAAGTTCGGCTCTTCCTCCAAGCTGACCAAGAGGAAAAACAAAGACCTGAAGAAGAGCATCCCGGAAGACGTGCGCAAAATCTACGAGACTTTCCGGAACTACTCCTTGGACGAGGAGAAGAAGGAGGAGGATTCCGAGAAAGGGTGTCACTCGGAACATTCCAGCACCGCCGTTCTCACCGACTGCATTGAGCAGCACATGGGCCTCGAGAACGGGATGATCCCCAGCGAAACCAAAGAAAGGGAACACGAAAACAAAGCATTACTTGAAGGCAGGAATTAAATGTGAAAACAAACAAAAACAATGACCCTTGACTCTCACGAACCAATGTTAATCTTTTATATACGTACAAGATATATATACAGATATATCAAGAAGACATGTGCCTTATACAGACTCCTAATTCAGTCTGATTCCATAACATCCTGGGATATTTCACTGTGCCATAACAACCGAAGTTTGCTCTGCCAAAAGAAATCACTCTGGAAAATGGCGTCTGCAGCTGGAATATTGACAATGAAAGCCTACGTGTGCTTGCCATAGAGGAACATCCAAACACCAGGTTCATACAGTTGGAAAGGCAAATAACACAGCGGGGATGTTTGGGAGCAAAGACAGACCTCTTAGAAGAGCATTTCGGGAAGTGAGGAAAGAAGGCTACCTTTTCAATGAATGACAACTTCCTTGCTTCTATCACTGCTGATTTTTTTTTTTTAACAGAAAGGCAAAATAACTTTAAAATAAGGCAGTGTTTATGATTTGGCATAGGATCCAAATATGATTGTTCTCCCATTTTGTATTTCAAATATATATAAATATATATACACACACATACAAAAATGGATGAATTAGCTTTCAGTAATCCAAAAATAAATAAATAAATAAATGCCCATGCACAAGGAAGTTGCCTGGACACTGCTGAAACACTGATGAAGACAACAGCAGGATATTCGCCCCCCCCCAGAAAAAAAGAAAAGAAAACACACAAAAACAGCACATAACAAATGGAAATTTTAAAAGGGAAAAAATGGGCTGTGGGAGGGTGAGGGTGTTTTTCCCTGCCCTTGGAAGAAATTCCTATTATAAACTGATAATCATACACTGGAGAACCTTCAAAATTTTAGGACCTGCATTGGAATAACCTTGCGCTTAGTTCAATTAAACAGTCAGCCCCTTGTTTTAAAATGTTCGCATCCACACTTTGTGTCACTGACGGAGTTTCCGTTGTAATGCTGTAATACAATGAAGACGGAGAGCGAAGCCTTTGCATGATGTCAAACATTTTGCTCTTCTCTGTAGCAGAAGCTGAATTTTTTAAAAAGTAGGCATAAGTGCATATACAATGTAAAGTCATGGGGTAGGGCAACTTTCAAAGCTCAGGACTCTGTGTCCCTATTGGTGGTTAGGATTTAGGTATGAGAGACAGACAACTTCCCAAAATACCACGAGGATGATGAAGGCGACGATTAAAAAAATGATCAAAATTTTTAAGTGCTTATAGCTTTAAGTGCCATTAATAACATCATATTGTGCAACTGTTAAATCACATGCTTTGTCGACTATCTTCCTGTAAGTGCTTTCTTTCTCATTTGTTTTAGTTTCTCTTCCTCCCTTCCTTAGAACCTAATCAAAACCTCCTTTGGTTCTAAGGCTAACAACAAACAACAAGATAATTATTACTACACATTTTTATACCCATTGACATATCTTTGGTGAGCGCATATGGAGAGCACAGATAGCTTCAGACCTCAAAACAAAGGAAGTGGATGTGAGGAAATTAATTAATGCGATCTTGGGTGTGTTTGCTTGCGTAAGAAACAGAGTGAGGGGAAAGGCGTTGAAATGAAAGGTTGGTTGGAATACATGTGCAAACTTGCATGTCATCTATGAATTTTTTTGCATAGCCTTCAAAGACTGTCACCAACAGCTGTGTTTTTTCAAATCCCACCAAACCTAGTGCAACACACTAAACCTATCTCCTTCCATACAATCCACCCAAACTTAGTTTATGAAGATAATACAACCAGGAATAGTTTCTGTAATCATGCCTTGACATTCTAGGGAAAGCATGGGGTGGGCCCCATCTACAACGCACTGGGCTTCTGAACACACCAATGAAGAGTTGTCACTGGGACTTTGCTCCTGTAGCAAATGTGGGGAGGTGGTGGTGATTGAGACAGTGGGGAGCTTTGTACACCTGATTTCCCCTTGTGAGATTTTTTTTAAAGAGACAAAATTGAAGGCTGTGTAGCTTGATCCTCTGTTTCAGAAGGATGTAGTCAAAGTGCAT
Source organism: Lacerta agilis (assembly GCF_009819535.1). Lineage (NCBI taxonomy): Eukaryota > Metazoa > Chordata > Lepidosauria > Squamata > Lacertidae > Lacerta > Lacerta agilis. Next base: position 22,928,429 of record NC_046312.1, read on the forward strand.
AATGAAAGGAGGTGCTTGGGAGTTGGGACCAGGTGCAAAACCTGGGGTGGGAGTGTCCAGAGCGAGAGCAGAGGCTGCGAGAAACTTACCTGTGCCTGACATGTTTTTCTCAAAGGCTGCCCTGGAATCAGCTGGTCTAGGAGGCCATTGAAGCAGTGACAAAGATCAATGCTGGATAAGTTCATAGATTAAAAGCCTTGCGTGACCTTTATCATGAAAGATGTTGCTTCAGAAACCGGAAAAAAAGGCTAGAAAAACAACTCTTCCCAACCTTGCAATCTATGGATTTGTTGAACCAAGACAGCCATGAAAGCTTGCTCAGTTGGTTGCCCTTCACTTTATGATCAGATACTGGGAATTACATTCTCTTAAGACGTGCAGTTTCTGTGATAACCTTGAGAGGGAAATAGTGGCTAGACTTGAGAGCTCTAATCGCACAGATCTGATGTTTTAAAGACCTGATCCTTCAAACCTTCATTCTTTGAACATCGGATATGCAAAAAAAAAAAAAAAAGTTTAACAAAAACTCCCTCTTTATAATGCCATCCGTTAAATGTTACTTTGCTACCAGCTTTCTCTTACAAGGAGAGTGTGCACGGGGGATGCTAGTGCTGCTAGGTGAGAATTAATTAAATATCAAAGGGCTTTAGTGAGCCCAAAATTTCCATCATCAAGGATGCCCCAAGTGTCGGCTGCTCTGGCCTTGACATCTTTCAGCCAGCCTCCGCTGGGAGGCAGGTATTTCTTCTTTGCATTGAATATAATTGGAGAATCCATTCATTCCAGGAGCAGAGGGACAACAAAATGGCCTGCTCCTGCAGGAACCTGCCACTTCTTTCTGAGGTGGAAAAGCCCAGCCATTGCCTATTTACATGCATTAACTAGTGGAAAAGAATGCAAATTGAAATTGCCTACTGACTCTGTTTATTGATTGATTGCATTTTGGCTCAATTCCTTTGTGTGTGTGTGAGGTGGTGATGGGACCTTCCCTGGCATATTTTAGTGACAGCATGGCAACGTTAGGGTGTTCCTTATAGTGGCTGTGAGTTAGTGACCATTAAAAAAAAAATCTTCCAAGACAAGGAGTGACACTGCATAATTATGTAGCATCACTCCTGGGGGAGAAAAAAAATGGCTGCTACCAAAGGAATGCCAGAGGCATGCTGTGAGTTTCCAACTCACCCTGAATTTTGAGCCTCCTGAAAATTGACCAAAATGCCCTCTTCTATCAGTTCTCGCAAACTGGACAATTTCAGATCAGCCTTATACATCTGCTTAGCTGCATGAGTCTTCAGACCCCATTCCTCCTGGTGCAGGGCCTGACATGAAAAGTTAAAAACAAACCCAGGGCTGTCTGATATGTAAACAACGGTTGAACTCAGTATTGGTATCGTGAAGCCTGATTCTACAACACGTTTAGTCATCCTACTTTTCTAAATTCAAATGGCAAGTAAAGTCCCTAGGATTTCAGCCTTTTAGATCTGCTTAGGTTAAACTACACTGAAAGCATTTGTCAAGGCAGGTGAGCAAGCTGACTTCTCTTCATGACAGTTTGCAAGTTACAGTTGGCCCCTTTCCACGGTAATGAGAGCAATCGACTTGAGAATCTGGAAGATGCACCTTAGAACTTCTCTGAGACCCATCAGCTTCACGCTCATAAATGATGCTGCTGGTGCAGATTGATGTCTTACATGAATGATGGGAGTGGCTGAAAGTAACATCTAACTAAAAGGACTGTCTGTTTTTTTTTTGGGGGGGGTTGAGGTAGTTTACTGTTTCAACTGCAAGGGAACAACGGGTGATGATGAGATAGGATGCACACACCTCTGTAAATTGGCTCAGATCCTGGGGGATTAAGTGCAGCCCTCTCTGTGTGGTTTCGATGAGCTACATAGTAATTAGATCTACATATTTAGTTCACAGACATCCTTCCTAAAATAGAGCCATTTACAGTATGTTTATGAGCTGTCCTATAGCAATACCAAATGTGTTGGAGAAACTGGCTCTCTAGCTGTTGTGTTACTTTAACTGATGCTAAAAATAGAGGTGGATTCTCCTTGCCAGATTTAAGAATTTACTACGAAGCAGCTGCCTTTTGTTGGTTGAAAGAATGGTTTACCTTAGATAATGCTGATGTATTAGGTTTGGAAGGCCATGACAATGTGTTTGGTTGGCATGCATATTTGTGTTGTTGTGTTACAACTCCCACCATTAGGCATGCTGATGGAGGCTGATGAGAGTTGAAATCCAACAATATCTGGAGGGGCACAGGTTCCCTCATCCCCCCTTTTATGGGATGGCCTCATAGGTTTGAACAACCAAAATATCTAAGGAATGACTATGGGTGCCTATGTTTGGAAGGAATTAATTACTTTTGAATTGATGGGGTTATAAATGTTTGTTTCATGCTTTCCCATCATTTCTCTTTTTTATTGCCAGGCTTTGATAAGGTGTTACTATTTCCCTTTCTTTAGTTGAAATAACATCTGGTTTCTTCCCTGCGGATCTGAGAATATTGTTAATTGATATGTGTAGATATGCCACTGTGTAAATGACAAAAAATAATTGCAGTCTTTTAGATGGATTCTGAGGCTTAAGCTATTCACATTAGATGAGATAATCCCAAATGCAAATTAACATGGAAAATAATCAAATGTTAACCATAGAAAACTGTTTGAAGTCTAATTGTTAATGGTCAGGATTCCCTTTACCTTTACTTTTACATGTGTTATACATGACTAGTCCATTATTCCAGTTGGATTGGGACAATTAATTTCAGTTTGAAAGGTGGGCAAGAACAGCTTAAGGGCTGAAATTTTTGAATAACTCATTTGGACTCATTGGAGATAAAGGTTCTCACTACTGTGAAGTTTGTGACTTGGGTAAATGTTGAGATTTCTTAAAACCCAAAGCCATGAACTGGAAGTCTGTTTTGACTGAATGAAATTGAGGATTTGGAGTGAGGGCTGGGACTGGCTTTCTCAGTAGCAATGTGGGAGCCAATATTTTCAGTGTGGCTCCCTCTCTAAATTGATAATAATAATAACAACAACTCAGTCCTCTTGCGGAAAAACTTTCTATGCCTTCTCATACCATTTTGACTTGCTGGTTTCCATATAATTTCACGGTGCTCTGGAAAGCTATTTTTAGAACACGACAATTCTCTAATCAATATCATTAGCTGGGTAACAAGCCAAATACACCTCTTGCCATCTCAATAAGTTCTGCCGCAACTGTGTGTTTTGTTTTGTTTTGTTTTGTTTTGTTTTAAACAATGTAATGTCTTCCAAAGATGAGTAAAACTGCAACAAAGACCTTCTGGAGGATTACAACCATTCTTCCTGTTGTTTATTCTTCTTCTTCTTCTTCTTCTAAATCTTTTGTAGTTGGATATTCCATTCATCTTTTGCATTAGTTGTGCAGTCAACACTGTTAGCATGTTGTGGCTAATATTTCATGAAGAAGAGAGTGATCAATAGCTACCAGCCATGATGGAAATGCTCTGTGGCCACAATTGGAGGCAGCAATACTGCCAAATACCAGTTTCTGGACACCATGGGAGGGGAGAGTGCTCTTGTGCTCATATTCTGCTCCCCGATTTCCCGCACGCACCTGGTTGGTCACTGTAAGAAAAAGGATGTTGAACTAGATGGGAGATTGGCCTGATCCAGTGGGCTCCTCTTATCTACTTATTTATTTATCCCTTGTCACCTTGTGTTTTGAGATCTAGTGTTGTGGAGGGAATGGTCTCTGGTCAGCCACTATCTTCCATTGCTAAAGGCCTGTCTTTAGCATGACTGTCTTAAATTTAGTGGTTTGCAGCACCAGGGACCCATTATCAGGACTGGACCTGTTTCATGTGGGGAGGGAGGATTTAACCCCTTTCCTCCTGGGCGTCAGTCTCAATGAAAATTACTTACCACCACCAGGAGTTCTGTTCCAGGAATGGCCACAGCAGCATGAGCCTTTGGACCGAAGCAGGGGGAGGGAGGTGGTTGTCCTGGCAAGAGTTCAGGGTTAAGCAGTGCACAGTCAGAAGAAGCTAAGCAGAGCAAAGGCCACACTTTAGCAAGCTCAGGGTGTAGGTAGCACCATGGACAGCTCTGCAAGACACCCAAGCTGAGGTTTCATTGGAACAAGATTCAAATGTTGCGCAATGGGCAATCTCTTGACTGAGCCTTAAAACAAAACAAAACAAATAAAAGCAGCACTTCTGTCTGAAAGTCTTGCTCCACTTCTGGTGAGAGATACTTCCTCAGCAGCTACTGAGTATAAGGGAAATGTGGTTCCATGGGGGTTCCATGGGATTGGAGTCCATGGAACCAGAGGAGGGCCACACAATCTGCACCATCTGCCAAAAAGTGGGGCATCTGCAGCTGACTCTGCAGGAAATTCTCTCTCATGGGACTATATGAAGGAACATCAGAAGCTGCCTCACACAGAACCAGACTATTGCTCCATCTAGTTTGATATTGTCTACCTTGGTAGCAACTCTGCAGCCTCATCCTTTGAAGACAGGGAATGAGATCCTGAGTTTTTACACCGAGGTTCTAGTTGGCATAGGAAGAAGGTTTTTGTTTTGTTAATCTTTGTCAGGATTGTAGCATCAGAGGGAAGGCTCTTCCCCACCCTGTGTGCTATGGCCCATACTGTGTAGCTTGACCATTGGCCTAACCTACATCACAGGCCATTGGGGCAAACTATGGTACCTAGAACTCAGAGAGAGGGTGGGATTAGACAAATACGTGGAAAATAAGGTTATCAGTCATGATGGCTATGCTCTGCCTCCATGGTTGACAGCAGTATCCTTCTAAATACCAGTTGCTAGAAATGGCAGGAGGGGAGAGTGCTCTTGTGCCTTGGTCCTGCTTGTGGATTTCCTATAGGTATCTGGGTGGTGATGGTGAGAATAGGATGCTGGACTACATGGGCCATGGCCCTGATCCAATTGGCTCTTCTTAGGTTTTTTTGGGTGTAAATGCAGCCACAGAAATAATAACAATAAAAGAGGTGTATTCATCACTGAATTACACAAGTTACATAAAATTTCTCCAAAGGGTGGTGTGGGAGTTCTCTTTGAAGTCAGAATCCTCTGATACAAGTTGGAGCTGCTTGTGGTTATGCAGTGGTGACTCATATTCTTTCACATTGTATGGCACCATATGTTTATGCTGCAAGCCAAGACTTCCTGCAGGCAGCCTCCAGTCAGTGCCTTATGTTTTGCCACCAGGGCTGTGTTTCCAGCAGGAGGGCTTGGTATTGTTGGGCAGCTGCTGAGACCTACGCTTGGTAGAGGGCCTGGAGACTCCTGGCTCTGTAGGGCTCACCCTTCTTTCTGTTCCTTCTTGTTCACCAGCCTTCTCCAAGCAAAGGAGCAATGTGAGCAGAAAGAAGGCGAAACAGTAGGAACCTCTGCTACATCATGCTCTCTCTCTCTCTCTCTCTCTCTCTCTCTCTCTCTCTCTCTCTCTCTCTCTCCTTCTTTCTCTCTCTCTGTCCTGTCTCTGTAACACACTTTGGGAGGAAGAGTGGAATATAAATTGTGTAAATAAAATACCAACTCTCACACTGAAGTCCCAAAAGGATTAGTTTCCTGGTGAGAGTAATGGAACTTTTTGGATGACTGTAACATCCCTCTCTGTCACACCAACCTGCCGAGATGGGCAAAGCTGGATAAAGGCAAGACCCCTTGGCTTGGCCACCCAGGTTTTCGGGATATGCATGGATGAGGTGGCTGACCTTGTGTGCATAACCCAAACCTGGGTGGACATGCTGTGGGGCCCTGTCCCTGCTGGGAGATCTATGATCCCCTGTTGGGGATCTATGATCAAGCCGCGGATGGGATTTGCTTTATTGTGGATTGAGCTGGCTTTATTTAACCACCAGATGAAAGGGCACATCAGCACGGTTACCCAAATCTCCATTTAGGGATGACTGTGCAGGGGCGACAGACATCAAGTATCTTCCCTTCTCCTATGCTGATTATTACTTTTCACCCCACTCCATACATCTCCCTCCCCAATCCCCCCAAATTTCCTCTACCTGTCCTCTCTGACCCAGGCACATGATGCTTTTGTTATTGTTTCCTCCACCCAAATGCCACTGCTCAGTCCCACCACAGAGAAGTTCGAGATCTCCTGCCCCTTTCAATGTGAGAGATAAAATGGTAGTTATTCCACTTAGCAGAGTTATTCCCTTGCATCCAGGTCCTCTCTTTTGCTCAGAACCCAGAGTCTTGTTCTAGTCCACCTCTGCCTTCTCTTGTTAAGGGTGACTACCACAAACACATGCCAGGGGTTCATGCTCATGCCCCTGTGTTGACTCCCCAAGGGGACAATCCACAATTCCCCCCTTTTCATCTGTCTCAACTTGCTGACTGACAGTCACTGAGAACTGGGCCGAGGGATGAGTGGAGAAATTTGATCCTGTTTGCATTTAAAGTATACCCTATTTGCACTTTCTGAAACTAAATGTGAATTGAAACTTCTCTGAAGTTCTCAACGCACTTCTCCAGCCTGTTTCCTGTTGCTTCTACAAGGTCTTGATCAACGTAATTCATCTTTTTCAGGGAGAGACAGACAGAAAGCAGAGCCATTAGCAATGCAGCAGATTTCATGCATTGCTTTTAACCAGATCTGATTTGCTACTCTAAGCACACATCAATATTCCTCCTCTCTGTAGCTGAGACTGCTGGAGGAAATTTTATTCTGGAAAATTAATGATCCTCCTCCTACCACCACACTTCCATGCTGCCAATTTAACTACATTAATTAGATGATTTAATTGGACCAGAATACACTAAGAATAGCTTACTGGTTACTTCCAGTCTTTTCAGCATTATTGGGCATATATTTTAAACTGATTCTATCAGAAAATCGTATCAGGTGTCCATACTGAGTCAGCACAATGGTCCATGCAGCTCAGCACGGCCTATTTTGAATTCCAGTAACTCTTCTGGGTGTCAAGCAGAAGTCTTTCCTGGAATTTCTAACAAAGATGGTTTTGATAGAGCAAATTGGATGTTACAGGTATGTATGTGGAACTTTTTTTAAAAGACATACTTGCAACCCCCTGTCTGCAGTCACATGTTGAGGTGAAAAACTGGGATGCACTTGTCATGTGATCCTTGTGAAACCGTGGCCTCAAAAGACATGCTATTTTTGGGACGAGGCATGATCTCACACAGCACCCAAAAATGTGTCTTTGGGGGTGCTGTGTGATATCACAGCCCTGAAAGAGATCATGGCACTCCCAGAACACATATTTTTTGAGTGCTGTGCTCTTATAGGAAAAAATGGGGCAGTTGGATGGTATTTATTAAGAAAATTAATGTTTCTTGTTGTTCAGTCATTCAGTCATGTCCGACTCTTCATGACCCCATGGACCAGAGCACGCCAGGCACCCCTAACAAGCTGGAGCTTCCCGACCAGGTGCAAGGCTAGCTCCACACAGAGTGCATTGCAGCAATTGAGACAATGTTCCAGACCACAGTAAGCCTCTCTTGGCTAAGTTGTAATGGAGAAACAGAGCTACCTATCGTCAGTGTACTGGTGACATTTTGCCCCCAAACTCTGAATGGCCACTTCCAATGGCTCCCATTCAGGCCTTTTCCAAACAATTTTCCTATTGGATTTTGGCCATCATTGACTTTCCTTTCCTTTGAAAGTTTGAGCACAACTGAATCAGCTTTGAGAGATGCCCATTTGAGAGAAGTTTCCGTGCATTTTCCCTGACAGATTTATAGCCTCTTTGATGGATGTTCCCAGCCCTCAGCATGTTCCATTATTAGCCTCTGTGAAACAACAAATAAAAGGGGACTTTGAAAGCAGTCACCTTCCTTCTATTCCTTCAGAATTTATGGTGGCACTAAATCAGGAGCGTTCTTGCTGGAAGTGAAGGGGTGAAATCTTCACATCTCCACTTTCACATGCTTCTCCAACCGTCATTCCACAAACACATGCTGTTAAAAAAGCAAAATCATTGGGGTTTTTACCAACACATTCCCTCCCGGTTTGCCTTTAATACGATTGCTGTGCCCTCAGATTACATTACACTGTGTTTATTTCCTGAGTTTGAAATTGAGCTGAACATTGACTATGTGGAACTGAGCAGCAGGGCCATAAATCAGACACTTTCCGTTGGCCCTTGTGCATCATGATTAATCACTCTGCAGATGCAGGAGCGAAAGTCTTCTCATGACAGTCCTTTCTTTTGAGCTACTTAACACCATTCTTCCCTTTTAAAAAATTAAACAATACCAGTTGCCACTATAGATCCATGGATGGGAATCCATTCGAAAACGATGCCGTATTGACAGTTTGGGTGCAAATATAATATTCTACCACCCAGAAATGAAACTCTTGCCCCCCCCCATTCATAGGACAGATCGACTTCATGCTTTGCATGCATGATGCCTGCAGGAGTGAATGTCAATTGTTCTCATGAAAGAAAACAGGATCTGGCCAAATATTGAGTTCAATGTGCATTACATCATCTGTGTCCAGATTGGTTTTCAGCCCATAGTGACAATCTAGAGTTGAGGAAACTTCAAATAAAGCAATCTGAGGATAAAGAATGATCCAATCATCATCATCATTAAAATTTGTATGCTGCCCTTCATCAATGATCTCAGGGCAGTTCACAACATAAAAAATACAACATAAAAGCACAAATATGTGATAAATAAAAGAACAAATCATAACACATAACCCCTACCCCCACAATCAAAAAAACACATTTAAAAGAGGTAAAAGATATTAATCAGTCAAAGGCCTGGTTAAAGAGGAACGTTTTCACCTGGCACCTAAAGCAGACCCTCCAAGTGTCCTTATTTCCCAGGGACATCCCTGATTTAGAGAAGCCATCCCAGTTTCTGATTTGATCCTGGAATGTCCCACTTTTCCTTAGGATGTCCCTATTTTCATTGGAGAAATGTTGGAGGGTATGCTAAAGGTGTATAATGAAGGTGTCAGCTGAACCTCCCTGCTGCATCTTCATCCCTCACACTGGCCACTTGTGTATAAGATAAATAAATTAACCATTTGCTTTGGATATATATATATATATATATATATATATATATATATATATATATATATATTCATAATCCTAAAAGAAAACAAAAGTACACAAGCTTCTCCCCTTTTAGTATCTGAAGCGAGAAAACTTCCTCACAAAAACCTCATTAGCAATTACATTTGTTCTCCTCAGCTTTTCTCCTTCCAGCTGTCAGGAATATCCAGGGACAGTCTGCTCCCCCTGGGTGAAAAGGAAGAGACAGAAGACTTCCTTGGGGAAAGGAGATGGAACAACAGAAGGCTTCCTGTCTGCCAGGCAGTCACAAATGGCTTCTTGCTTCCTGTTCCTTGCTACTGCTATATGGAAGCAGGAACCAGAGTAACTACATTTGGGAAATCTTAAATGGATTCACCACCCCACCCCTTTGTCTGAAGAGGAACGTTAGTACAATTACATTTGTAATAATGTGTGAGATCTTCCAATGGGGGTGGGGGAAACACTTAAGAAGGAAGAACAGAATCCTGTTGTTGTCCTTGGTAGCCATTAATAAACTGCTGCATTGGTGCATTTTAATCATTTATCCTTTCAGTAGCACTTCACACACACACACACACACACACACACACACACACACACACACATACACACTTGTTAGAATAGGGACATGGAAGCCACTTAAACATGTAACTGTGTGGGCACCATTCTATGTGGGAAGCTTTTTGTGCAAATTGGCTTCTTACATGGTTATGAGAGTTTCAACCACACCATCGTGAATCTTCTTTCTCTAGGGGAACTGAAAGTGTAAGGAGAAGAGATTTGTTGTTGTTCAGTCGTTCAGTCGGGTCTGACTCTTTGTGACCCCATGGACCAGAGCACACCAGACACGCCTATCTTTCACTGCCTCCCGCAGTTTGGCCAAACTCATGCCAGTCGCTTCGAGAACACTGTCCAACCATCTCATCCTCTCTTGTCCCTTTCTCCTTGTGCCCTCCATCTTTCCCAACACCAGGGTCTTTTCTAGGGAGTCTTCTCGTCTCATGAGGTGGCCAAAGTACTGGAGCCTCAACTTCAGGATCTGTCCTTCCAGTGAGGACTCAGGGCTGATTTCTTTAAGGATGGATAAGTTTGATCTTTTTGCAGTCCATGGGACTCTCAAGTGTCTCCTCCAGCACCATAATTCAAAAGCATCAATTCTTTGGCGATCAGTCTTCTTTATGGTCCAGCTCTCACTTCCATACATCACTACTGGGAAAACCATAGCTTTAACTGTACAGACCTTTGTTTTTAAGACACTGTCTAGGTTTGTCATTGCTTTCCTCCCAAGAAGCAGGCGTCTTTTATTTTCATGACTGCTGTCACCATCTGCAGTGATCATGGAGCCCAAGAAAGTGAAATCTCTCACTGCCTCCATTTCTTCCCCTTCTATTTGCCAGGAGGTGATGGGACCAGTGGCCATGGTCTTAGTTTTTTTGATGTTGAGCTTCAGACCATATTTTGCGCTCTCATCTTTCACCCTCATTAAAAGGTTCTTTAATTCCTCCTCACTTTCTGCCATCAAGGTTGTGTCATCAGCATATCTGAGGTTATTGATATTTCTTCCAGCAATCTTTTATATACAAAGACAACAGGCATATAAAAGGAGAAGAGATTACCCAGGTTGAATTCTCAGCTGCACTGGTTGCTTCAACACTACTACTCTTACGTGCAGCCACTGAAAGGCTCTTCTCCTTCATGCATGAGGATTGCAGCAGCATTTTGGGAAAGCCAGAGTTTCCTAAACTTGGGTCTCCAGCTGTTTTTAGACTACAACTCCCATCATCCCTAGCTAGCAGGACCAGTTGTCAGGAATGATGGGAATTGTAGTCCAAAAACAGCTGGAGACCCAAGTTTGGGGAACCCTGGTTTACGTGGTCCTTAAACTGTGACTAGGCCCAAAGGCATGTCATACCTGTGCACCAGACAAGGGCCCTGTCATGGCTCTGAAATCCATCAGAAATCAAGAAAAATAAATAAAATTGATTTAAAAAGGAAAGGAAAAGAGATTCCACCAGGCTTGGCTAAAACCCAAAGGTTTGCAGAAGAACAAAACTAATAGGGAGTGAAGGAGACAACTTCAAAAGCAGTTCAATGAAGACTGAGGGTGCTCAATGGATTGGTGACTGGTTGTTTGCGGAAGGGTGATTAAAAACTCTAGGGTGGGTGGGAAAAGGGATGGAATGGAAAATAACAGCAGGACTCCAGACTGCAGCATTTTGTTCTCAGGCTCATTTGTTCCCTGTTTAGGGAAGTTTTTAATGTCTGATGTTTTATTGAATTTTAAATATTTTGTTGGAAGCCGCCAGATGGGCAGGGTATTAATAATAATAATAATAATAATAATAATAATAATCCTTAACGAGGAAAGCTTCAAACGAGGAAAGTCTATTTGCACTATACATTTAAAGCAGCATCATGCCACATTAAACAGTTGTGGCTTCCCGCAAAGGAATGCTTGGAACTGTAGTTCATTAAGAGTGCTGAGAGTTACTTGGAGAACTGCCTTCTCCACAAAGAGCTATAGTGGTCAGAATGGTTTAACAACCAAGCCCCATTCCTAGGAAATTGTGGGAATTGTAGCTCTGCGAGGTGAATAAATGGTCTCTTAATAGCGCTCGTCACCCTTAACAAACTACAGTTCCCAGGATACTCAGGGGCAAACCACAACTGGAAAGAGATTAAAGAGAGCTCAGCTGCCTGGACAATAATATGTATATTATAATCACTGTGCTTCCTGAGGCAAACAACCCCACACAACATATATCTTCTCAGTACCGCATTCATGGCATGTACAAATTGAAAAATAGCAAGGTTTGCTATACATGGCAATTACCTCAGGCAGTGAAAGAGCATAGTATTTAGGATTGCAGCCATAATTTGAGACCACAAACATATCCATCACTGCAATGTGTTTGAGAGCAGAGTTTGGATTTTTTTTAAAAATCATTTTGCCTGAAGAGCTTCTAAACCAAAATTACAGTGACGTATCTTAGTCACCAGAAAACTTTTAAAAAAAAAAGATATTCCATGTTTAGAATAAGCTGAGATTCAATGTACAATATTTGCAAAAAATGAGGAGACTGACAAGGCTAGATATTTATTACTTGTGTTTCTTGGTGTTTCTGGACTGAAAGACCGCCCGGAAATTTCTCGGGTGCGAATAACGGCAGAGAGGCCCTCCTGATTATTTGGTGTTTTTTTTTAGAAGAATTTATTAGCATTTTCATAATACAACACAAACCCAGACCCACACCTACAAATACAAAACAATTACAAATACACATAATGCCAGGATTCTTCTTCTTGTTTATATACCTAGCAAAAAAAAATTCTATTTCCGAATCTTGACGTTTGACTTCCCCTGCCTCTTCACCTTCGGTTTTAAATCCATATTTTACTTTCTTAACACCTTTTCTCTATAAAAAAGAATTTAACTCAAATTAAAGATAACACAATTATCTTCATCATCCTATTATATCGTAAATCTTGACAAAATATTCTTATAAAAACTAAACTTATTTCTTCTGTCCATTATCATGCTGCTTTAACTTAAAATCCAATATCCCCTTACTTATTCAAAATAAACTTATAATTAACAAGCTTCACTCTCCGATTTCAGATACCATAACAGACCATTTGCATTTTACATTTAGTACTTCATCCCACCCCCCCTCTGTCCATTGTCTTTCTCTGTCTTTCGCCGGAACCAATCCTTGAGATGTCTTCTTTTACCAAATGTCCACAGATCCAGGCAGTATTCACAACAGACCTTGCATCAAGTTTCAGGGTACACATCACACCCTTTCTAGGCTCCTCCGTTTCTTTGTACCATACTTCTTCTTCATGTAGATATCTTAATTCCATGACCCATGCCCCCGAGCTCCCACCTCGGGGTCTGGATATTGTAAATTTTCCCGTTCCGGGGCTGCCACCCCCAGAAAACGGTTCCTTTTCCCGGAGTCGCCCAGCCATTTCAGACCATCCTTCAAGTACCCCTCCTAACTCTCTGCCAAGGTTTTCTTCCATTGTGTAAAACTTTTGAAAAGCCTCCTCTGTGGGAAGTAAGTTCTTTTTATTTATAATCCCACTCAAAACTTGCAGTTTCCGATTAAGCAGTTCCAGCCTCAAGACAGCAAACATTTCTTCCTCCTTTAGACCAGAGTTCAAAACAAGTTCGAGCACAAAGTCCAGCATTTTGGAGGGGAGGGTGGGTGTCAAATTTCAGTTCCTGTCTCTTCCTTCCTTTGTTTCAATTGTTTCCCACGTTTCCCACGTCAGTCCAAATTTCCCATCGCCATTTTTTCTGAAGCCAGAGTGTAAAGATCAAAACTTTAAAAGGAGATATTTTCTGCCCACTTAATCCCCAAAGGGAAATCTCAGCAGTCTCAGTTTTCAAATTCCAAACACTTTGTATCCATTGTTGTAGCAGCAGTCACTCAAACTGGTTATTTTCTTTCTCTCCCGAAGGGAGGGAAGCAGGCTCCTTTTCCTCTTCCCCCCGGATCGTTCCAAAGATATAAAAGTCAATCAAAGTCAATAATACTCACAACCACCGGGTTCTTTCAATTCACAAAAGACAGGTAGAACTTAGACGCTCATCACAGGCTTTGCCGCCGCATTTACATCCCGGTTGGGGCATGTCCCCTATAGCCCGGCTCCGTCGTCCCTTCACCCCCACTCCCCCTTTACAGGGGGAGCGAGGGAAGGGTTCGGAGCCACAACGGGCACAGCTGGGGAGCCCAGGGTGCGGGACGCTCTTCCTGCACCCCACCGGAGCCCCGCTTTGTGGTAGCGGGGCTCCAAACCCCCGGGATGGACTGGGCGCTTCGCAGCCGAAGCAGCCCACGACCACCCGCAATGGCGTCGCCGCCGGAAGTCAAGAGGCCCTCCTGATTATTTGGCTGCCCTCAGAAGCTCAGGGAAGTTGAGTGGTGCTGGTAGTCTGAGAGAGGGCCTTCTCTGTGGCAGCCCCTAAATTGTGGATCAGTGCATAATCAGTGTATTAATGGATTTGTATACTGCTTTCCCCAAAAGTGCCTAAACAGTTTGGCTTCAGTCATCCTCCTCTGTTCTGCAGAATGTCCCATGGCAACATTTACTTGCAATTCTTTTAGAAATACTCATTGAACAGAGAAGAAAGAAACAGCCTAGTGATCTGCCACCATCCAACTCCCAGGGGTTGTCCTTTCCCCTCACCCCACAGTCCCCATAGGGCCTTCTGCACGATTATTTCCCCCTGAGGGGAGCAAAAGAACAAGCAGTCACAGCTAGGGAATGGATGAAGCTGTCAATTTAAGTTACCTCATGTTTTCATTCTTCTCACTTTAAATTCAGTTCTCCACATTTCTGTAGCAGCTTGATATCTCTATCTTCACATCTATATTTATGTATCTCCTCATGAAAATTTCATTGGAGGGTGAATTTCTCCTAATAAACACAGTTTTATATGCTGCTTTGCCTGATATTGAACATATTTTGCAAGAGGTTTCCCCTAATGCAATGTACTTTATTGCTATTTCCACCAATCCATGCAGTTTATTATATAATATATTTTCACTGACATATCCTTATCTGATTCTAATGCTTATCACTTTCCCCTCAATCGTTTACTGTTAGAGCACATGAGAGATAGGCAACTATTTTTTATTGGTGTTCTTTATTTGTACTGAAACTTGCAAGATAAAATTATTTTTAAAAATGAAGTTTATGCAAACTTTCCCCTGCTATATGCATCATTGCATGCCTTGCTTGGTTGGAGAACTGCATCACGAAATTCAAATTTTCCAATATAATTTTTTATTTTTTTTTGTAAATCAGCTTCAAATTCAATAGTTACATTGTTTCTCCCACACCATCTCCACAGTGCTTTTATTCAAACTCTTTTCTACTGCATTATATAACAAATTATAATCTATTACCAATATCCCTCTGGATAAAATTCAAATTTTCCAATTTATTTACTACTCTAATGATCTTAAGTTCACCACTTGTGACGTTCACCTGAAGATAAGCTATATATACTTTAAATGAAACAAAATAATAAACAGCTATTTGGTGGTCTGGTTTTTATTAGGAACACAGGAAGCTACCTTGTATACCAAGTAATAATACCTTGGTTTGTCTAGTTCAGGACTCTCTATAGTGCCTGGCAGTGGTTATCCAACATGGAATTGCTGACAACTGCACTGCCCTACAGCCATGGGCCTCCTGCTACAGCCCGCTGCCTTTTTGCCACAACAGGGCAAGAAAAGATTATTGTCTTTTTGCCAGCAAAACAGGCAAACACCCGAGTTTTCAGCCAGCCACCACCTACTGTTGGGTTAAGCCATGACTCTTGAGATTAAGAGTCTCATGCTCTTTACCATGCTCTTACTAGTTTTGTAACACTCTTGCACACATCAATCTGGAGGCTCATTTTTCAAGAAAATATCATCCGTGGCCCAATGCTGCTAAATGAAGCCTGCTCTAACCAAATACCTGATTTCAAGGGGAGAAATCTTTTAAAGAAATCAAGGCATGTCAGTTGGACAATTGGCCTTAATACTTAATCTCTGTTTAGTACGTTAATAATAACCAAGGAGTAGGATATTTACTAGGGATTAATGTTCCTTTGGGTCATCAAGGAGTCTGAGCTGATCATTAATCTCCCGGAAATGCACTGTGTCTGGATCATTAGTTAAACAACAAACTGTATATTAAATCTAAATTAGATTGGGCACTCAACTTCCCTTGCAAATATCACAGGCGGTCTTCCTGTTGTCAGATCTAGGAGTCATGGGAAGCTGCCTTGTATAATACTAAAATGTTTGACCAATCTAGTCCAGCCCACTGGCTGGTGTTAGTACTCCAGGGCCTCAGACAGTGTCCTGCCCCCCATCCGCTATGCCAGGGATTTAATCTCACGCATCATAGTATCAAACTAAGGTTGCTTTTCTGTCCTGTCCATTTGGCTTGCTATGATTAAATGATCTGAATGAAAATATCCTATCCAGGGCAAAGCTCCATGAAGATGTGCTCTTGAAGTAACATCAAAGGCATCTTTTGTTTCCTTAAACTTTTTTTTTAATGTCACCATATTTCTTGAAGGATAGTGCCAGAAAGCCAAGGTATTGCCAATTTACAGCTCTTTCTTACTAAGATTTTCTTAATTTTGACCTGCAGATCAGTAACATGTGTGTGTGAGGTCTTCAATGAAATCCAGTTTTCTGTGAGGTTAAACTTGTACTTTTTTTTAAAAAAGGTTTTTCCTAGTAGAACACTGGAGTTCATTGGAAATCATTATGCAAAATGTGGCTATGTGGAAATTTTCTGGGAGAGAAAAATTGAATTTTCAGGGGCTGTCCAAATACTAGAATTCTCAGATGCTCATGTTTAATCATTTACTTATGATGCAAACTAGAATTTTTGTCACCTGAGTTGAAGGACAAAATGGTGACCCTCCCATTTCATGTACAAAAGCTGATTGGAGTACCAGCTGAATCTTTAGGCAACAGGGCAGCAGACTTCACTGCACCAAGGGGCAGCAGCCTACCATCTGAGGTTCAGGGTGCACAGTCCTGCCTGTTTATACAAATATTCCCAGCAGAGGTGGCAGCTAGCGAGGGCAATTGGCGGGGCCAATGTTGTTTGTGTGACGTCAGGATATCGGGAGGAGCTGCGGTGGAGCCAAATGCGGAGGCTATGTGGCTTCAATGGCCAGAGACGACTCCTCTGCCTCCTCTGGGTGCCACCACTGGTGAGAGGCTGCTTCAACCCTCCTTCCCCTCTGCAGCAGTAGGAGAAGGAGAAGGGGTTGGCAACAGCAGGCATGCCATGGCCGGCTCTGCGCTTCGCTTCTGCACTTTTTGAACAATGGGAGGGCACTGCCCCAAAATATTGGGGGGCAGTGGCGCAAAAGGGCTTGTCCCCCAGGAACTGGCACCCCTGGTTCTCAGGTACCATGGGTATACATGAAATCACGTATAGTGGGGAACACCATCTATTACCAGACTGGCATTAATGGATGCAATGGGGGCTCTCACTCTTCCTCATCACTGGAGGATGACGTGGAAACAGTGACAAGGAGGGTAGACTGGTACCCTGAAGTGCTTGGCTGTGGGTCAGATTCATTTGCGGCTGCAGCTGGCTTTTCCGGCTCTTTTGGGGACATTTTTGCCCCTTCTGTGCCTTTCTTGTGGTTTAAATTGATTTATTTAATTATGTCATGGCACTGCATGTATGCGCGGTCATGCACGAGTTGAACATGCACCTAAGTGGGGAAACACTTGTACCTCATTCCGTTCCATTCTGATGACTTTCAGATTGGATTACTGCACTGCGCTCTACGGGGGGCTGCCCTTGGAAATAACTTGGAAACTTCAATTGGTCCAAATTGCATCAGCCAGATTACTGGCTGGGGGTCCTGGCTCACTGTGCCTGCACAACATCAACCTCCCTGCTGCTCAGCCCCTTCCACTCTCTCTGCTGGTCAAGGCAGCAGTGGCTTCACTGCCAGAGGTCAGGTAGATCCTACTGCCCCTACCCACCATCTGCTACTTAGGGGGATTTGCAAGGCACTGGATGTCTGACCTAGACTTTGCTCTTGTTTCCCTTCCTTCAAACCTCCTCTCCATCATTCATGGAGTATACAGAAGTGTCCATGTTGCACCATATACTTTATGATCCCTTTTCCATACCTTGCAGCACTTTTCCAACCCTGCCTAATATTTTTACCCAGTTCACTTTTGCAAATTATTCTCCATCACCATGCTTCAAAAGTTTCCATTCATTTCCTCCATGTCTTTCATGGCTCCCATTTATACAGAATTGTACTCAGAGTCACTATTTACACAAAATGTCTTTTTTTCAGCTGTAAACTGTTTCCTCCTGCCTGCAGGCATTTAATCTAATAGAACGCCATTTTTGCCATGCCAATTTCACTTCTAATTTCTGTTGTGGATCTTCCATCTTCTCGTTATTTTACTTTTGAGACTTTTTATTTTAATGAGTCAGTCTTGCAACCATAAACATTGGAAATGATTTCTCAACAATCTAGCATCCACTGACTTTTGAACAACCATTTTACATCAGAGGTGGTCAAGAGAAGTAGCTGGCATCCATATATTTTTGGACTTTAACACCCATGGTCCCCAACCAGAATGGTCAATGGTCAAGGGGTGATGAATCTTGTAGTGCAACAATATCTGGGTTACAACTGATTTATGCTCCGATTCCTCCAGTCTGGTTTTCCATCATAAGCTGGAAGGAAGATGCAATACCTGAGCCATCATTGCTATTGATCTTTAGGTATTGCTATGATATGTTTCATAGGCTATTTCGGTCCAAAGCCTTAATCAGAAAGAGAATACCCAAAGCAAACCAGGTTGCGACTGTGCAGATGTCTGGTTTTTTAAAGAAACCCTTCTTGCTCAAGACAACCACCCTTCTACCCCTGTTTCCTTGCACAACAATTCTAAAGACTACTCAGTGTAGCAATCAATTGTCTATGATTGATAGTTGGTGGTCCTGCAGTTTCTCAGCCTCCATGTCCGTCCTAAATTCCTGCTATTCTTCAGGCACTATTATTCCTTCAATAATGATGTCGTTTCTCTGCAGTGCTTTAATGGAGTGTCATGCTGGTATAGACAGGCTATCAGATAATGAATAGCCCGATGGGGGCAGAGGGGAACAGTGAAGCTGAGATATTTTCTGGATTCCATCTTTGAGTTAAAAGACTCACATATGTAATCAATAGATTATACTTTTAAAGTGACAGCAGAGATAATAGTATGCTGCTTCTCTAATACATTGTTGGAACAGTTTTTTTAAAAGCTATCTTGTGTGTGTGTGTGTAATGGCCCTTAAATTATTTGTTTCCATTGAGGCTATAAAAAGCAAATTTGGGGCGGATGGGTGGGTTAGTAAATTTAACCAAAAGAAATGACTGATTAGCTATAAATGTTGTTGTTGTTGTTCAGTCGTTCAGTCGTGTCCGACTCTTCGTGACCCCATGGACCAGAGCATGCCAGGCACGCCTATCCTTCACTGCCTCTCGCAGTTTGGCCAAACTCATGTTAGTAGCTTCGAGAACACTGTCCAACCATCTCATCCTCTGTCGTCCCCTTCTCCTTGTGCCCTCCATCTTTCCCAACATCAGGGTCTTTTCCAGGGAGTCTTCTCTTCTCATGAGGTGGCCAAAGTACTGGAGCCTCAACTTCAGGATCTGTCCTTCTAGTGAGCACTCAGGGCTGATTTCTTTGAGAATGGATAGGTTTGATCTTCTTGCAGTCCATGGGACTCTCAAGAGTCTCCTCCAGCACCATAATTCAAAAGCATCAATTCTTCGGCGATCAGCCTTCTTGATGGTCCAGCTCTCACTTCCGTACATTACTACTGGGAAAACCATAGCTTTAACTATACGGACCTTTGTCGGCAAGGTGGTGTCTTTGCTTTTTAAGATGCTGTCTAGGTTTGTCATTGCTTTTCTCCCAAGAAGCAGGCGTCTTCTAATTTCGTGACTGCTGTCACCATCTGCAGTGATCGTGGAACCCAAAAAAGTGAAATCTCTCACTGCCTCCATTTCTTCCCCTTCCATTTGCCAGGAGGTGATGGGACCAGTGGCCATGATCTTAGTTTTTTTTGATGTTGAGCTTCAGACCATATTTTGCGCTCTCCTCTTTCACCCTCATTAAAAGGTTCTTTAATTCCTCCTCACTTTCTGCCATCAAGGTAGTGTCATCAGCATATCTGAGGTTGTTGATATTTTTTCCGGCAATCTTAATTCCGGTTTGGGATTCATCCAGTCCAGCCTTTCGCATGATGAATTCTGCATATAAGTTAAATAAGCAGGGAGACAATATACAGCCTTGTCGTACTCCTTTTCCAATTTTGAACCAATCAGTTGTTCCATATCCAGTTCTAACTGTAGCTTCTTGTCCCACATAGAGATTTCTCAGGAGACAAATGAGGTGATCCGGCACTCCCATTTCTTTAAGAACTTGCCATAGTTTGTTGTTTTCGACACAGTCAAATGCTTTTGCGTAGTCAATGAAGCAGAAGTAGATGTTTTTCTGGAACTCTCTAGCTTTCTCCATGATCCAGCGCATGTTTGCAATTTGGTCTCTGGTTCCTCTGCCCCTTCGAAATCCAGCTTGCACTTCTGGGAGTTCTCGGTCCACATACTGCTTAAGCCTGCCTTGTAGAATTTTAAGCATAACCTTGCTAGTGTGTGAAATGAGTGCAATTGTGCGGTAGTTGGAGCATTCTTTGGCACTGCCCTTCTTTGGGATTGGGATGTAGACTGATCTTCTCCAATCCTCTGGCCACTGCTGAGTTTTCCAAACTTGCTGGCATATTGAGTGTAGCACCTTAACAGCATCATCAGCTATAAATATGCATATCATCAAAATCTCAACCAGTGCCTTTCTGAGGTATCAACTGAGGCGTTAACTTCCAATAAATAATGGCCGCCATTCCTTGTTAGAAAGAAAAGTCATCGTGTGTATTATCTTTTTCATTCTGTATCACAGTAGTGCAAATGAGAAAAAGTTGCTTCCAAAAATAAATGTGCCCCCCTGAATTCATAGCCCCTTTGTCTTCACTGCCTGACAACTTCACCTTGACTTCAGATGTCAAATAATTGGGCGGAATCTGAAAAATCACCTACATAGTCCAATCCGCTGCAGCATCCCTGAAAGGTGGTCATGCAGCCATTCCTTAAAAATCTCTAATGCCAGCATCCCCAACCTGTAGCCCTCCATGATCCCTAGCTAACAGGAGCAATGGTCAGGGATGATGGGAATTGTAGTCCAAAACATCTGGAGGGCAGAAGGTTGGGGATGCTTGCTCTAATGAGTCCACCATCTTCCCGGGAATCCTACTCCACTGCCCAACAGGTCATGTGCTCAGGACATTCTTCCTAAAGATTTAGTCAGGAAGAACTAAAAGACTATTGCTTGGGGGAGACTAGCTTATATCTCTAAACCCAAGGTGGATGAGCGGGCTGCTTCTTTGCTTGGCATGGAAGGGAATCTTAGGCTTCTCTATATGGCTCACAGGACTCTCCCCAGGCAACACACCACACCAGCCCTGCTCTGCACTCTACCTGATTGTTTTTGCCTGACTGGAATGTGCCATTGAACTCTGATAATGCTTCCCAGATAGAGGATAGAGCTGTGTGTGTAGAAACTAGTCTACTGTGAAAATATGAAATTAGCATTCATTGCTCTGAGATTTTTACTTCTGCTCCCACCCACCACAGGCATGTGGCCACCAGAATGTTGCTTAGAAGGCAATGTGGCCCCTGAGTTCTCAAATGGCTCTCAGTTCCTGCCATGTCAATGGCCAGCCATGCAACATGCTGCCATGACTCCATCTCTCCAACCTCATTCTTTCTTCTTGAAAGGGCTGAGGCATAGCCACCTCTCTCCCACGATGACATGGAAGGAGATGGTGCTGTTCCTCTGCCCATTAGAAATACAACCTTCACACTGTTCCTATCTAGGAGGAGCACAAGCTGTGTTTTTGTAAAGCTCTGTGCTTCCCATCCTTGTTTACTATCATCCGATGCTGCTCTTGGTAAACCAGCATAAAGAGCCTTAAGACTGGACCCATGAGCAGACTACTGGGAAATGGTGACTGAAAGTATTGCAAACTCTCTAAAGCCCACACAATGACTTCAGCAGCTCACAGCAAAGAAGCACCACTCTTTGGACTGGAACAAAACCACTGTGGTTGAACTCGTAACTAAATATCATTTAGTCTGTCTGGGAATGCTTTGACTATTTTTGTCAAGCATTAGTATATTGCAGTATTATGTCAAGTACACTCAAAAACCAAAAGGAAAAAAAGTTCTCTTGCTGAGGTAAATCACTATTCCACATGGACCACACTGCTGAGCTAATATGCGGCTGTGTGGTTGCAAATGCGTGTGTGTTTGTCCTTGCTTTGAATAAGCGCACAGTGCTTCACCAATGCTCTCTTCTCAGCTGTTTAAATAGTCTTCACCTGTCATCAAATGTGACATTCTTTGCCACTGAAAATGTTAATGGGCGTCACAGGACTGATACATCTGTTAAAACCGTTAGAAATATCATATAATGCAGGAAATGCTTTTGGAGTGGCTGCGTGAACAAAATGCAGCATTATAAGTGGGTGATTAATATGAAATGAAAGCTAATGGCATGGTTAAAATTTCATGATAGATACTTTGTGCTGTTTGTCTATGAAGACAATGTGTCTCTGGCTCTCACAGTCCAGAAACTTTTAATTTTTTTTTTCATTTTGGCTACTGTGAGCTAGGAAAACAGCTTGTAGCTGTCCGTGGTACCTTAGCCATGATAGCTTTAAACAACATAATGAAATTCAATTTATGAAGAAGCACACGCATTGTGGGTTTTACTTGTCTCTGATTTTCAAAGACCATTTTGCCCGCAGATCAGGATAATAATCTAAGTGAAACCACTTGAGAATCTGCAGGCAAACGCTTGATACCATTTTTCCAACAAATTTCAAATAAGAGATTTACAATTCTCTGAAGCAGACAAGGAAGAAATATTCTGGTAATTAATGACAGCTTAAGAACCCATGAATAGCACTTCTGTACAAAAACTTCTAAAACCTTGACAGACCAAGCGTCTTTAAACACAGTATGCCTACATCCAGGCAATGATGCACCCACAGTAAAATCAATGAGAATGTATTGATTTTCATGAATCAATCCTAGGTCACATCATCTTAAACACATTAAACATATGCATTCAATGACAGGCACATTCATCCACTTGTGTATCTTCCTGTTATTTTGACAGAGGTGCAAGTAGCCACAATGGCGAGATGAAGTGCCCAAAGCTAATGTGCACGTTGCTAGAGATCAGCAAATGATTATTCAGTGGCTACAACCACTGCTGTATATGAGATCAACATGAGCATTCATGCTGAGTTCTGAAAATTCCATGTCCTAACTATGCTGCTTGAATTTGAAATGCTGGAGGGCTAGAAACTAAATGTTTGTTTTAGTCAACGACTTTGTTGTAAGAACATCTGTAGAGGCCCTGAACTGTGTGTTGCTACATGCAAAAAACAGAGCTGCAGAAGGCGGGACCAGAACAACCAGA
The DNA here is from genome assembly GCF_009819535.1 of Lacerta agilis. Taxonomy (NCBI): domain Eukaryota; kingdom Metazoa; phylum Chordata; class Lepidosauria; order Squamata; family Lacertidae; genus Lacerta; species Lacerta agilis. The sequence continues at coordinate 22,951,576 of NC_046312.1, forward strand.
ACAAGCAGATTTCAGCTGTTCACTGGGAGAAATGTCCTAATGGTAAGAGCTGTTTGAAATGGTGCAGACCGCTTCCCTAGATCATGGACTCTCTTTTGCAGGGTGCCTTTAAGGAGAAGCTAGGTGGCCACATGCTAGGTATGCCGTAGTTGCAATCTGCATTGTTGATCAGAACATTGGACTAGCTGGTGTTCAAGCTTCTTTCTAATTGGCTCATCGGTGAGCATGGCTTGGTGTAAAGAGACATTGATATTCTAGTTGTGGAATTCCATTCCTTTTTGAGACTCAAAAGTCTCCTCACTAATTATCTTCAAAAGACAACTAAAAAACCTTTCTTCGTGCAGGTATTTGGGTGAGGACTATGTCCTGGTTTTGGTTTTAATTCAGAGTTGCATTTTTTTTTTTTAGTATTGTTTGATTTTGTGTATATGTTATTTTGAGGAAGTATAAGAAAACAACTGTTGTTGTTGTTGTTGTTCAGTTGTTCAGTCGTGTCTGACTCTTCGTGACCCCATGGACCAGAGCACGCCAGGCACCCCTATCCTTCACTGCCTCTCGCAGTTTGGCCAAACTCATGCCAGTCGCTTTGAGAACACTGTCCAACCATCTCATCCTCTGTCGTCCCCTTCTCCTTGTGCCCTCCATCTTTCCCAACACCAGGGTCTTTTCCAGGGAGTCTTCTCTTCTCATGAGGTGGCCAAAGTACTGGAGCCTCAACTTCAGGATCTGTCCTTCTAGTGAGCACTCAGGGCCGATTTCCTTGAGAATGGATAGGTTTGATCTTCTTGCAGTCCATGGGACTCTCAAGAGTCTCCTGCAGCACCATAATTCAAAAGCATCAATTCTTCAGCAATCAGCCTTCTTTATGGTCCAGCTCTCACTTCCGTACATTACTACTGGGAAAACCATAGTTTTAACTATACGGACCTTTGTCGGCAAGGTGATGTCTTTGCTTTTTAAGATGCTGTCTAGGTTTGTCATTGCTTTTCTCCCAAGAAGCAGGTGTCTTCTAATAACATGTAAATAAGTAACAATGTTTCTTAGGCCTTTGTATAGCTTTGGAACACCTCTGAGAGACATTCAGCCACAAATAATGGCAGGCTTTTTGTAAGAAAGAAAGGGCCACAGTAGGACTGTGAGGTGTGTGGAATCAATGGTATGAGGTGGGATAGCTGGGTCACTCCAGATGTTGTTGAGCTCTGCTTACTGGGGCTAATGGTTGTTGGAGCCCAAAAGCATCTGGAGGACCACCGGACCACCACCCATGCTTTATAACAGGGCAGGGGAACCTTTTTCGTCTCAAGGACCACATCTATGTCCTGAGATAGCATGAGACTGTGTGGGGCACTGCTGCTCCATCACCTTCTTGGCGTTGTTGTTGGTGTTGCTGCTCAGTGGGGTTGGAGCAGGGCAGGATGGCAGCACTGAGTTGGCAGTGGCAACTGCTCAGTTGTAGGCTTAGGTAGAGCACTGCATGGATCCAGGGGTTGTGGCAAAGGAGAGATTTGTGGAAAAGCAGGGATTTAAGGAAGGATTTGAAGGAAGTAAGGGAGGTGGCATCATAGACGTGTTCTGGGAGATAGGTCTGAGCATACAAGCTAGCCCAGGGGAAAGTGTGGTGCCTTTGGAGAGAGACGGAGCCATTAAGGTGGCTAGAGGCTGGAGAAGCTGGAGTAACAAACACAAGAGGCAGGGATGTATTACGGCAGAGGGCTAAGGGGGACCAATCATGGAGGGCTTTGGAGTGAAGTAAGTGACATTGTAAAAATCAAACTTGTCCAATTGAAAATCAAGCAAGCACATGCAATAGGTTTGGATATTGTGCAAGGACCCTCTGCCAGCACAATACATGCTTTGGGGGGTATAGCTAATAATTAAAACAAATATCAAGCATCTCCTGTGTACAAATATGGCAAAACCAAGAAGTGGTAATGAACAGGTTGCTTGTCATATTTTATTTTTAAAACCATTTGTTCTTTATGAGTTATTTGGGAAAGACTGCCATATCCTTAATTTAATTATACTGTTTGGCTTTCTCAAGGGGATAATTTTGGATCTCCCAAATCAATCTAATTATGAAGATTAGAGTAAATATGTGACTCCTTCTGTTCTAGTCTACTCACATGAAAGGCAGTTTTGGATTGGATGCAGTATGTAACAAACTAGCCCTCAGTGATTTGCAGCTAATTCATTTGAATTAAGCATTTATTGGCCTAGCTTGTAAAACGCTATCCCTGCACACATAAGAACTTTTCAGCAGGGAATGCAATTTAATATCTGCAGCAGGGACACACCAAATCATATCCTAGCTTGCCTTCCCTTCTCTGCGCGCAACCACTTACAACAGCAAAGTTTCCACTCTTAAACACTTGGCCATGAAGTACAAACTCATTTTTTTTCATTTGCATTCCTAAACCCACCTAATAGGGAGCTAGTCCCATTGGGCACTGCAAACTTACAACTGAATAAGTTGCTTTCTCTTCCAACAAGCCTTTAAAGGAGAGATTAAAATAAAAATAAAAATCTCCACCTTCATCTCCATTGGATCAGAAATGGTATTTATGTGGGTGTTTTTGTTGTTGGTGTTTTCTTCCCTGTTAATCAGTTTACATTCATAAATAAGAAACATTATTGTGGGAAGCTGCCTTACCCTGAGTCAGACCACTGCTACATCTAGCTCAATAGTGTCTACACTGACTGGCAGCAGCTTTCCATCTTGGAGATTCCAGGGATTGAACCTGGGACCTTGCATGCAAGGTGGGTGCTCTAAAGCCCCTCCTTTTTATGAGGTAATGGCTGAAAGAAAGTCACCAGTCGATGCATTACTGAGCCAAGATTTGAACCCCCTTCCCCCAGGCCTATTTTTACAAGGACTCTAAGGAGTAAGCAAATGGTTAATATTTTTCCTGGTTTACTGTGAAGAACTCAAAGTTATACTAGAAATACATCTAATCTAAAGAATCTGATACTATACTCAGGATCAAATTACTTCCTGAAAGGAAAGATGAGCTTTCTTTGTCCGTTGCTAAAAATTAAAAGCATTCAAAGAAGTAAAGGTAGTTGCCATAGCAACTAGCTGTTCATTCCCAACTACTGTTTGACTCTTTTTTTTTAAGTCTCTAAAATGAGAAACTGGGTTTGTATCAAAGCAACTGGGAAACAGACTGATATTCTCAAAAGTATTCAAATGATTGCCTTTTCTTTTGAAAATTTTCCCTAAGATATGCATCTCTGCCCTCATCGACTTCCTTTTACAACTTTTCTTTAAAACTAAATGATATTATTCCAGAGACAAAGGTATGGGCGGGGGGAACCCTCTTGACTCCTGAAATCAAGGGCAGAAGTAGCGCTGATTCACCCATTTTTTTGAAGTGTGCATCAAACATGTATAAAGTCTGCACTTGATAACGTAAATTATTACTCCAGAACTATTATGGGGGTGGCGGAAACACTTTGGTGCAACATTCAGGCAGAATGATAAAGATTAATGGCACATATATCATTCACAATATACTCACGACTAGTGCTCTTCACATTAAGTACAGTATCATTTTGAATCTGTGCAAAGATGGGACTTCATTCCAATTGAATGCCAGAGAATTTGGTGTCTTGCAGCAGCTCTGGTTGAACCAAAATTCCTTCAGCCAAAGCCATTTTGTTTTATGCTACAGAATCTAATTCCATTCACCCGCATCTCCTGTGGGGATGTTAGTGGGGAAGTCCAGGCTAGCTATGTAGTGAGCTGCTGATAACTCATCTCCCCTCCTCCAAATAAAGGGGGTCACAAACCCAAAGGAAACACAGGCAGTACTTCACGACCGTGAGCCAGCACTATCACTCATGCACAACCAAGGAACCCAGTGCAACAGGCCCCAAATGCCTTAGCGACACTCAGGGATGCAGACTTATGAAAGGGCGTGAGGGGGCACAACCAGGCACCCCTACAAGAGGTTCTTTCACTCACCAAACTGCTCCCAGGCTGGGCCTTCAAAGCTGGGACAGCGGCGGTGCCTCCTTCCCCTCGTGGCTGGTGAAGGGTACAGGATGGAACTGGTAGACAGCTGCCATGGACACAGAATTCACCTGTGCCTCCATGGACAGCTGTGAGTCCAAGATGACGCTGAGGCTGCACACCTGGTCTTTTAAGGACACAGTTACCCCATTCAGGAGTCGCCCACAATTGCCCACCCCCTGTACCCCAGAAACAGTACTTCTGTCTTTTTGGGGTTCAACCCCAATCCATTGACTGCCATCCATCATCCAACCGTCTCTGGATGCCCACACAGGAGGTTCAGCACTTTCATTGGTTCTGATTATGGGAATGACCTGCTAGTGCACTCCTGTGAATGCATTGTTAGAATTGGCCATTCCTGCCAGGCACTTGGGTACATTTGCACTCCCTTCCTGAATGAGCATTTAACAGTTACGAGCGACCTTTTAATGAGAAGCTCTGACAAAACTCTGCTGTTTTTATTTCATACCTTTGTAATCCAGCAAAGTAAAAGCCATCTGCCCTGTTCAGTTTTTGCTGAGTGCTTGTTTGTCCAGGAAAACTGACAGCCTGCCAAAAACAATAAAAGACCTGAATGTTGGACAAGTGGGTTTATATTACTACGGGTATTGGCCACTTGCTGCATATAATACTAGGAAGACACAGAGGCTGGCTACTGGCAAGACATTCTTTTCTATGGTAGCATTACAGTTATGGAACTGCCTCCACATTCCAATTTATTGGGCATCCATTCTTCTAGCTTTCAGCTGCCACATAAAAACCTGTTTGTTTTATCTATATGCTTAGTGGCACAAGATATTAATTTGTGAGCGATTGTGTTTGCTCCAGTCTTGCTCCATCAGAGCATTGTAACAATCAACCCTCTTCCCAGGGACCTTTGGAAATTGTAGCTCTGCAAGAGGAAAAGGGGTCACCTAACAACTCTCAGTGCCCTTGACAAACTGCAGTTCCCAAGATTCATGACGAAGTGGCATGACATGGTTTTAAATACATAATGCAGACAGGGGCCTAAGTTTTACTCAGAGGAGACCCACTGAAATTAACATACTTGTCTAAGGTAGATCCTTTAACTTCAGCATATCACCCATTGTATTTAAGCTGTTTTTGAAATTATTTATTGTAAGCCACCCTAGTGCACTTTGCGTTATGGGGTGTCATGCAACTACCCTAAAACAAGCAAGCTCAGATAACAGAAGCCCACAAGCAAGACAGAAGGACTTATAGACCTCATTTTCTCTTTGCAAGAAATCAACTAGACTGATAGTATCCCATCCAAGGCTGGCCTGGGAGTGTTTAGGATCTTGCTAATGGATGAGTCACTACAACGCAGTGGAAGATTTCTTTTTCTTAAGCTGCTAAGCTTGTGGTGTTATTATACTGTTTCCTTCATATTTGTTAGCTGTATTTTCAGCACTATTTCAAAACAAAATTTGATGTAAAAGAAGAAGAAACCACCTAAACCATACTGTTTTCTCAAAATCACAAGACCCAGCCTATCATTGTTACAAAACAACTTGTTTAGTGGTAAAAGTTCACAAGGAGAAGGTTGCGTAAGTGCTGAGGGAGATAATGTTCTAACCTTGAAGGTGATGCAGTCTAGAAAGGTACAGACAGCAGAAAGTGAAGAGAAAGTGATACACAAACAAGACAAGAAAATTGAAACCATGCACGTGACTTATCAATCGTGCCTTTGTTTTAACCTGATCATATTTAATTACCAGTTCTCTGGAAGATTCTCCTAAGGAGAGCCTTACTACCAAAGAACCCAGCCAAATTTATGTAAAGGGGCATGGCGTAATAGAATGGCATTGTCTGATTAGTGGCAGAGTGGCAGAGTGGCAGAGTGATGTGGTTGTCTCAGGTGGCAGATGCGGGTGAGCAGGGATGACAGCAGAAAGGTGTTCAAGGATGGAGCTGTGGAATGGAAAAGGGATGGAAGAAGGTGCCAATTTCAGTTGTCTCGGTTTCTCATTTTCCCAATCTTAAGTTCATGTCTCCACATTTCTTCAGCAATTTGCGAATTTCTTTAAAATAAATCCTCATGAAAATTCTTCAGTAGTTTAGTGCGGATTTCTCCTATAAATTATTTTTTTCATGCAGTTTTTAATGATGTGCACATTTTTGCAAACACATTTGTATAATATAATGCATTTTTATAGTTTATTTCATGAATATATTGATTTTTATCCATACTTCTCCCTAATATATGAATTTTTGTTGGAGAAGTGTATTGCAAAATTCAGATACATGCAAATTTTGATGGATGCCTATGCTCCAGTTCTCATACTGTTTCAAAAAGTGCAAACTTGATAGATTTGCCTTTAAATAAGAACTGAATCTACCGGTAATTTCTTCGCCATCCCTATGAACTACATCTGAGGCTGGCTATGCCTTCATTGTAGCGCAATACCCACATCCAGTCTTCTGTCCATTCCAGTCACCTTCTCTTGTTCCTCTCTTGTTCCTAGCAGAGCCAGAGTGGCAGCAATGGGCACACAGTATTGTTTTCTAACTTGTAACTCCAACTCAATGATGCAAAACAAAACAAGAAAGCTAGAAGCATAACTGGTCCCCTCCAGATTATCTGTTTCTTGAGCATTCATTCTGATTTGCTTGCATAAAGCTTACATATCAGTTTTGTGATGTCTTCTCGTAAATAAGCAAGTGTTACGATGTCTTTATGGGGAGGTTATACGACAGTGAGCATTCAACCTGAGTTGCTTGCATGGAGGTCGGGATGGGAGAAGCAATTTGATTCATTTTGCATTTAAATGCAAATTTACCTAATTAGCACTTTCCGGAACAGTACGTGAACCGAAACATGGCCATCCTTCAAAATAAACAGTTATCTGAACTTTGCAATGCCATTTACCAGCCACATGTGCACCAATATGCAAAATTTTACTAGGGTAACATGTGCATGTATCAGTGAAAAGGACATAAAACATGCTTTGCAAAATGGCTTTACAAAAGTGCATATGTTAGGATAAATTGTTTTGGGGAAATGTGTATATTAGGGGGAATCAGCGCTAAAATACTGCTGAATTTTCACGAGGACTTTAACTCCCCTCCCTCCTACTCCAAACCAATGTGGAGAACTGAACTTAAGATTGGAAACATGTGAAATGAAAAAAACCCCAAAATGGATAGATTTGCTCATCCCTGGAAAGGTCCCACACTTTGCATTGCATTCCCCTGTCACTTTCCTAGCTGCAGCAGAATGCAAACAGGAGACATATTGCTGTGTTCTACCCTCTCAAACAAAAAAAGTAAGGAGTGATTATTTGTCTCTATTCTCTGCCTATGTAGGCAGGGAAGAGAATACCAGTACTATACTTCAGTGGGAACAACCAGCAAAAGCTTTCTGGATGTCATGAAAAACTTCCAGACAAGAAAGAAAGTTTCACCTAGATAGGAAATAAATATTTTTACTGCCTGGGGGAAAGTAATCTAGACAACATACAGCTCTTTTTTAAAAAAAAAATGGTGCTGCATAAAATATTCAAATTCTCTACAGAAAAGCATGATTGTAAATGATCTGTGGCTATTGCCTCAGGCACCAGAACAACAAAAATGAGCCTGCCTTGTTTGGTTTCAGGATGGCTCCTATTATTGGATTGTGTTTATCTACCTACCCATCATTTTTATAGATCTTGCGCTCCTGCCTGCTACAGGCGAATCATTTCATTTAGGTTTCTAGTTTTAGCATCATGTTGACTGCAAATTGTTACCTCACAGTTTACCTCATGAAATTTGTTCTCTCACTGTGGGTGGGTGTGTCGGTTTGTGGGTGTACCTATGTGTGTGAGAACATGAGTCAATGACAGAGAGAGACAAAGGTGAGCAGGACTCACTAGTGTACATTTTGCCAGCAAAATGTCCTTGGCACTGAGAAGGCAGAAAAGGTCTGCCTTCATGATTTCCACATACAAGATCATATTGGAATCATATAGGTCCTCCTTCTTCAGGTCCCTTCTTTGAAGGAAGCTCAGAGGATGATGACAAGGAAGAAGAGCTTTTCATTTTCCAGCTCCTTGCTTATGGAGTGCTCTTCCTAGTGAGGTCTGCCTTGTGCCGTCACTGGCATATATTTTTTTGTGCCAAGTAAAAACTTACCCTCTTCCTGCCAGGCTTTTGATGGACTACGCTGATATTTTTTGCTATTCATATGCTAAAGCCAAAGATTTCTGTTTCTTTTATGGAGAAGTTTCTCCCAAGTTTTATGGTTTAAATGCAACAGATAACAGGGTCACTTATATTTCAAAATTAATTAATTCCAGTCCAACACAGGGCCTTTATGCTAGCCCAGCTGAACGTTTCCCCCTCAGTTTTGTCAAGGGCAGACATTTAAACATCCCCAGAAACAATAGACATTGTGGATGTTTTTTGAATGTGCCCGACACAGTAGAAAATATTCTTTTCTGCTGTCCATTGTACAACCAGCTACGCAAACACGTGCTATCCCCTTTTGCGGATAGTCTGACATCATGGCACAATGAAAATATTGGATTCTATCTTTCTGGCATTAACCCGGAAGTAACTGCAAAGGTGGCTGAGTTTATATCAATAGTATCTCTCAGTGTGGTGTCAAACGGACTTCTGGAAGGATTAAGTTTGGCGCTTTTGTTTTTGCTATTTTGCATTTTTGCTTTTGAGGCTTATTTGGTTAATTAGTTTTTGTTCAGCTACTGATTGATTGCGGAAATACATAAAAGCCCCCCCCCCCCAATCCAAACATCATGAGTGCAGGTAAGAAAAAAAATAATTTTAATTTTTATCATCTACAATACTGTCTTATTTATTTTATAGTACAGTACATTGATTATTGTTTTCATTTTATGGATCAATGGTCTCATTAGATAGTAAAATTCATGTTAAATTGGTGTTTTTAGGGGTTGTTTTCAAAAGTCTGGAATGGATTAATCCGTTTTGCATTACTTTCTATGGGAAAGCGCACCTTGGTTTTGGAACGCTTTGGTTTTGGAATCGACTTCCGGAGTGGATTAAGTTTGAGAACCACGGTACCACTGTAATACTTTGACAAAGTAATTAAGTAAGTACTATTATGGAGGGGTTGCTTTTCCCCCCCCCCCCTGAATTGCATGTGTTTTTCTGTAAGTATGTCTATATTATATTACTTATGTTTTCAAATATGCTATGACCTGCTGGAATACCTTTTTGTGTAGGCTAACAAGCAACTAACAGGTTTAATACAGGATAATGTTATAGGATTGGGGATCTGGTAGTAGAAGGAACAGCTGAACTGGTCAGACTGGTTTATTTGTGTGGCCAGCTCTGTAAGCACGACTTAAAGAGTGGGCAAATATCTGGGCCTCCCCCGAAACCTGGCTGAATGCCATCTCATCCTAGGAAGGGGAATAATAGACCAGAATGGGGATAGCTTTTTTGTATGTGAGTTTTATCTGGCCAGGAAGCTGGACAGAAATGCTTTTCTTTTCTCTGTAGGCTGAATCCAGAACTATGGCTTTGCGTCTGTTGGAGTGTTAAGGCCATGAGCCCTTCCATTCTAGGATCAGGTAGTATATATGTGAAAATAAAACCATATACAGCGGTACCTTGGGTTACAAACACCTTGGGTTACAAACACTTCAGGTTACAGACTCCGCTAACCTGGAAGGAGTACCTCGGGTTAAGAAATTTACCTCAGGATGAGAACAGAAATTGCGCGCTGGCAGTGCGGCAGCAGCACCAGGAGGCCCCATTAGCTAAAGTGGTACCTCAGGTTAAGAACGGTTTCAGGTTAAGAACGGACCTCCGGAACGAATTATGTTCATAACCAGAGGTATCACTGTATCCAGTTACAATATCCATAGGTCATAATGTGATAAGGGCCTTTAGCTGGGCATATATCCATGGGATATAATGCTGCTATATTTGACATTGGTAGAACAGTGTTTGATGCATTATGTTCAGTCCTGTGTTAGTAGCAACATAATAATAACATACTTGGTACATAGTACAGTATAGGAATGGTGAGACTATACATTTCCCCCATGCTTGTATGACTTGTGACTTTGAAATATTGCAGTGTGAGAGAGACTAAGACCCCTGGCAATATTTCATAGCTGGAATTAAATTAGAACACACTGAAGGGTTCTGCAGTGTCTTCTTAAGGGAACAAAAAGTTGCTTTTCATGAAATGTATCCAGAGGTAGTTCATGACATGAAGAACACATCAATCAGGCTATGTAAGAAAGGGTACAATTTAGGTTCTCATATAGCAAGTACATTAATTCACCAGAAGCATAGCTAAATAGGCTATAATGAAGATAATGTGCTAGTGAGAAATTGTTTATGGTACCCTAGATGGAAACACTGGCTATAATCCTCATATCAGTTATTACAGATTAAGTGTTTGGAAGTTAGTGAAAATATGACCTTAATAAATTATTTCTCTAGTGTCTCAAAAATATGCTAGCATTTGTCATTCACCATGATAGATTTATTTTGTGCTTAAAAAACTCTTTTATGTGTAATCGGAAATATTATATTTATAGTAGGATTTGTTTTTAGGCACAGACCTTGTTCGGTCTGTTGTATTTAATTGGGATGATCTGTAAACTACCGTAATTTCCTGTGCTGCCCCTAAAAACTTTCTTTAATGTTTCACTGCTCATTTGTTTTAAGTGTTCCTGCTTCATGTGGGTTCATTTGTTGAAATGAAACTGTATTACTTGGGGGCAACTTCAGTCTAGCCAGTGTGGTGTAGTGGTTAAGAGCGGTAGACTCGTAATCTGGGGAACCGGGTTCGCGTCCCCGCTCCTCCACATGCAGCTGCTGGGTGACCTTGGGCTAGTCACACTTCTCTGAAGTCTCTCAGCCCCACTCACCTCACAGAGTGTTTGTTGTGGGGGAGGAAGGGAAAGGAGAATGTTAGCTGCTTTGAGACTCCTTCGGGTAGTGAAAAGCGGGATATCAAATCCAAACTCTTCTTCTTCTTCTTCTTCTTCTTCTTCTTCTTCTTCTTCTTCTTCTTCTTCTTCTTTAGATCAGGGGTGGTCTGCAAGCCTTTTTCAGGTGGTCCGGTCCATTAGGCACATCTGTAAAAGTACTGTTGTGAGTTGGGGAAGGGGTTAGGCTGTGCAATGCCTGGGTCCTCGATCCAGCAAGGGTCAAAATCTAATGGAGGATTCTATTGTTGAATTATCCAGGCAAGGGTTGTAGTTTCCACCTAAGTATGATTATTACTGTAACAAAGGAAGCTGCTTTGTGCCAGAGGGAAAATGGGTGGGCTCCTTTCTCGCCTGGCAAGTTGTCAGAAACACAATAGAGTGGTAGGTGTGTGAGGTGGGCTAGAAGCAGGCAGAAGCCAAGGTGTCAGAGCCATGCTTGATTTCCGCTTGAATCCAAGGCTGTGGCTATCGGAGAAGCAAGACTTTCTGGGGTGTTAATGCTGTGAGCCCCTCCATCTTAGGCTCAGGTTGTATATTTGTGTAGATAAACCATATATCACAAAAACACAATAGTCTCTGCTGTCCCTCATGCTAACCAAACTCTGGGTAAACGCCTGGAAACCCTGGAATCTTGCACTGCTCAGAGATTGGGGTGGCATGCAGCAGTGCAATTAAAAAACCATACAGAATCTAATCATTAAACAGCTTGGCAAAACCCTCATCAACTTTCAAGTAGTCTGTGGGAAGGAAACCACTGCTCCAAACACTGAGTATTATGCAACTGTGAAACTCATTGCAAGGGGTGGAGCCAGAACCAAAACTGTACTGGGGTTGAAAGATTGAAAGATTCAATCTCTCTGTCTCTCTCTCTCTCTCTCTCTCTCTCTCTCTCTCACACACACACACACACACACACACACACACACAAAATGTGGAAGCAGAGGACTGCAATAAATTAGGATAGGTGCTGAATGCTGCCCACCACAGATTTGGTACTTTTATATCCTTTCTTTAATCAGTTCAACATACAAGCAGCTTCTAGGTGGGCTGCCATCCCTGAACTGACTAGCCCTTTCAGCAAGGTATCTGAATCATTGCTTTCGGACCATGACCTGGGTCAAATCCTTGGATTTTTACATATGCAATTCAAATATAAAACCTACCTAAGATTTTCTTTTCTTTTCCTCTTTAACAAAATGTATATACCACTTCAGTCTAGCAATACCTCTAAGCCATTTTCAAGAAATATTAAAATTATCAATGGAACAGTTGAAAACATTTAAAAACCTTTTAAATTGTAAAAATACAATAAAAATAGACCAACACTTTTGTGTCTGGATAAGCTTGCTTAAACAAATAATTTAAGCATGTGCCAAAAACAGTACAGTAAATGTGCTTTCTGCTGCCACGCTAAACTATATTGCTGCTTATCTCAACCATTCCCCCCCCATAGGTACTCAATCAACTATCTGCCTCCTTCTGCCAACTAGGTATCTAGTGTAGCTGCCCCACTGGGAATCTGGTTTAAGAACTGTGAAGTATTCGGCTGGACTTCTAATAGAGGCAATTTAAGACCACACCATTTTGAATGCCCTTGCAAATTATATCCCAGGAGAAAACATTGATAAATGGTTCCCTCCCACCTTCCTTGCATACATAGCTCAGTAATTTATACCGTGGTTGAATCTGAGAAGGACATATGGTATCCTTAATCAATTAGTATTGACTCCTCCTCACTTGTCTGCAGTTGTACACGCTACTGAATTACTTCTCTGGGGACAAAAATAGAACTTGTCAATAGGCCACTGAGGTTATCAACATGTTTTGCTGATCACTTCCAGGGACACAAATCTTTCCTTCATGGCTTCAAGGTCCTAACTACCATCACTGCCCAAGGCAGTTGTCATCACAACCATTCGCCTTGGATTCACCGTAAGTGTGCAAGTAACATCAATGAGAAGAAATGATAATTAGTACTAAATAAAACAGAGTGGAATACATTCTCAAAGATTCATGTTAGACAACTAACTCATCAGAATTCTTTGTATATATTCCAACAATAATGTATCTATAACCAGCATGGTGTTGTGACATTTCTAAAAAGGTCACATAGTGCCTTGTTAATCTGTCTGTTAAGTTCTAGCAGTTTTAAAAACAGTTTGGGGGGACATGCTTCATTTTCAGAACAGATGGTGTGGTGGGGTAGCGATGCTCACCTGACCTCCTGACAGCTCAGTCACTACTGCTTTTCAGGAAGGTGAGTGGGAAGACTGAAGTGGTGGGAAGGTCAGTATGGTGCAAATGCACCAACAGAGCCCATGTAGCATTCCTGTATGCACTGATCTCTCTGCTGTCTCCCTCCCTCTTTCCCAGTACAGAGCAGGGACTCAGCTGCTGGGAAGTCAGATGAGCACCCCTACCCCACCAAGCCACCAACTAAGCCCCTGGCAGCATCTACCTCTGCTATACCTCCTTTGTTCAGTCATTCAGTCGTGTCCGACTCTCCGTGACCCCATGGACCAGAGCACGCCAGGCACGCCTATCCTTCACTGCCTCTCGTAGTTTGGCCAAACTCATGTTAGTAGCTTCAAGAACACTGTCCAACCATCTCATCCTCTGTCGTCCCCTTCTCCTTGTGCCCTCCATCTTTCCCAACATCAGGGTCTTTTCTAGGGAGTCTTCTCTTCTCATGAGGTGGCCAAAGTACTGGAGCCTCAACTTCAGGATCTGTCCTTCTAGTGAGCACTCAGGGCTGATTTCTTTGAGAATGGATAGGTTTGATCTTCTTGCAGTCCATGGGACTGTCAAGAGTCTCCTGCAGCACCATAATTCAAAAGCATCAATTCTTCGGCAATCAGCCTTCTTGATGGTCCAGCTCTCACTTCTGTACATTACTACTTACTTATGCTTGTTTACCTGCCTCTCTGAACATGCAAGCAGTGATAGGAGTGAGAAAATGGAGCATCCTGCTCCACTGATGCAAATTTTCATAGGGCTGGATTGGATGACATTCCCCCCCCCCATTTTCTCACCTACATGCAGTGGCTATGGGCAGTGAGACTGCATTCTCGTATCTATTTGGCATGCCTGCCCTACTTCTGAGCAGTCTACTTGCCTCGGACATGAATGTTGAATACAGTCCAGTGAACATAAGCCCATTCACATGACTGATTTCCCTAAAATCCAGGGAGCCACTGCATGATCTGAGTCTCTACGCATTGAACTGCCAATTTGACAGTCCCACTGGAACATTACATTCCCACAGGAATGGCTTGCTTGAACTGGAGGTATGGCGGGTGTGTAGGGAGGCAAGACTTTTGCTCCATGCTATATGTATGGAAGCAACAATGCAATGTTTTATTTGACCCATACCTCTACTGTATAGCATTTTTGCTTGGAATAAATAATAACAAGCTTTGCCTTAAAAAATACCTAGTTTATTTTAGCTGCCTGTCATTATTATCTGTATCTGCAAAGGGATGGCAACAGCTGTGTCCAGCTTTCCATTGTTCAGGTGATAGACGCTTGAGATTCCACATGAAAAATCCCATAGTGATGTCTGTCGAGCAACCCTAGCATGCTGGCATTACATTATTTAGCTTTTATGTTGTTGTTTTAAAAAAACGAACTCTTATTCCTGCCTCTCACTGTGTAATGTGAGGCAGTCCCAGCAGATGTTAGTCTATTTGCAATAATACACTTTTGCCGAGCAACTGCTCATGTACATGTTGCCCTATAAATGGAAAGGAAAAAAAAACGTAGCCTTATTTTCACTCAGATAAACTCCTAATTTCCCAAGTGATAAATAAACTTCATGAACAAGACCAGAGAACAGAATCAAATTGGCTGAAGACATCATCTATTGGACGAAAGAAAAAAAATCTTTATTTTGAACTGAGGAGCTATATTTAGCAGTTGTATAAGGGTTTGCTCCACTTAACTTTGTGAGCAGGAACTTGACCCTTCTGTGCATGTTGGATGGCTTCTGTGTGCATACAAAGAACGGATGGACAATGAGGGGTGGCAGGTTCTATTCTCTACTGTCTGTGCACTGAAACATACATCTGGAATATGCTTTTATGCAACAGCATGCACGCACTGGGCCAATGGCAGGGCACAGTGGGTGTTAAGTATAATTGATTTAATTGACACAGAAATGGAAAATGTACATGTATTAATGAAGGTTTGAAATGGAAAATGGCAAACTGTGTATTGCTAACATTGGGGTTTCTTCACAGTCATTTTCCTAAGGGCCTCTAAGCTCCTAAATGGGTTAATTGTTGGTTGTTTTCTGTTACTCTAAACTGTTGTAACCTTAGATCAGGTGACAAAGGTATTGAGTTGCAAATTCGCCATGTTGAAAGGGTGGTGGCTGTTAGTTTTTCTCTGAATGCCACACACAGGGAACAGAAGATGCAACTGAAGCTCTCAAGGAACACAGCTCTAGGGAAATGGATGCTGTTAAACACCTTTGCTTGTAGGTTTGTTTGGATTATATCATATTTTCTAAGATGCTGAGCCTGTGTTGGACAGCGCAAGACATTGTATGACTATTTTGGGTGTATATTTGATGCTTTTGTTTTGTTTTGAAAAGTTCTGCTGGTAAAAGTTTGAATAATATTTCTATGGGCCTGGACAATAATTTCTTCCAAAAGGAGTCAGTTCTTATGCTTCCAATCACTTCAAACTGTGCAATATTAATATCTGCAACAGTGGGCAGGATTCAGCTAACGAATCCCGATAGTGGAAGTAATGTGTAAGGACTCCTGCTTACACAATGGGGTCTTCCCCTCTCTCCTCCCCCCCACACCCCTGAATTTGCTTGGTGGGGTTGACAACCCCCAGAACAGCATGCAGGTGGAGAGAGAGGATTATTATCTCTGGCAAGCTGAAATGCTTGTGCTCATGGAATGATCTGAAGGGTGCGACATTGAAGTCTTCCCTATATGATTTGGAACAGTACCATGATGCAAAGATAATGGGTGTAGGGTACTAATAATAAATAAATTAAAAATACCAACACATTTCGAGTAACTAGCAGTTCACCTGGAGACGTTGGTATGATTTTTTTGGGTGACGTCCTCCAAAAGTAGCCTCTCAACTCTTGATTTCTGTAATGGTAGCTATTGTGATTTCTTACAGTAAACAAAATATATGCCTAAGAAGTTGGATGGGTCTTGGGAATGCACCATGTTTGCAAGAGTAAAAAATAAATAAACTTTTTGTTAATTTTGATGGCAAGATATGCACACAATGTACAGAAATTTTAATATTAGGGCCAAACTAGGCATGAGATGGGAGGGGTGTGATTAAGTCGTCCCATGCCACATGTCCAAATCAAATTAGGACTACAACATTGGAGGAGAGTTAACTATAGGGCCATAACTGGTGGAAATGTGCATTGTCAAAGAATATTTCTTGAAATCAATCAGCACTCAAATGTCAAATACGTTAGGGTATAAGATACCACTGAACCCAGTATTTTTTTCTGTTAAACTATACAGATGGTTTAGTTAAACAGGAACATAAGGAATTGGCATCATATATGGTGTTGGCAGAAAAAATTAGTTTGCGGGGTGTGTGTGTGTGGAGACCAGCAACATTACCAACTGTTAATTAGGAGAGAGAGAAAATGTGGGAGCTTGTCTGAACGGCCAAATTAACTATTTTTGATGGATTGAAAGAAAAAACAAACACAAAGACAAGATAAATCTGCAGCAAATTGGCAACAATTTTTGGATTTTTTTTTTTACCATCTCTTAAATTCACAAATTCAATCCACTTTATTATTTCAGCCGTTTCCCAAAGCTTGGGTTGCAATCCTATGTATATACTTACTTGGTGAAAAGTCCCTGTGTGCCTTACTTCTGAGTAGACATCATTAGTCTTGCACAGATGGCTATTCCTGCAATGTTGGGAAAATGGAAAATCCTATGTACACATTCCCCCCCCTTGTAATTATTATTTTAGCTCCAGTTCCTAAGTTGTGTACTAGCTCATAGAACTTTAATCTGATATCGTTGTTTATTTGTGGTAAATTCTATCCTATCCGTGGGCTAAGGTTGACTAACCACCATTGTGAATTGTAGATGTGCATGCACGATGTGGGGTACCTGTAACTCTGCAGATATTGTCAGACTTCATCTCTCATCATTCCACACTATTGGCCATTCTGGCTGGAGCTGAAGGGAGGACCACATTTCCCCCATCCCTCCCTTAAGGTACCCCCTAAATAAAGACTATGTAAGTAGGAGGAGGAGGAGAGGGTGGGTGGGAAGAAGATAACATGAAATTTTAAAATACTGGTAAACACAGATGAGGAATAATTAGTAGAGGAGGGAATCAAAGGAATCAATCCTGGCTTACCCAGTTGCTTACAAATATTCTGAAGGAGAAAGCTGCAAATTATACATGCTTGCTGCCTTCTTTATGCTAGAAGCAATACAAGTGTACATTGTGCTTGGGTATTAGAATCCAAGTGGAACATGTTTTGCTAGAAGGATGGAATGGAATGCTAAATAGAACTTTTCCTCAATTAACTCACACATTCTGTTGTTTATGGATAAAACAAACCCCAGTGCTTCCCTCTGGCATGTATATTAGAGACATGAACCACGTGCATGTGCTTGAGAAGAAACTCAAGACACTCATTCATACTTTGAACTACTTTCCACCCCTCCCTCCCCATCTCTTTGTCTTATGTTATCCAAGGGGGGCACTAAATCAGATTTATGAGTCATTCTCAGCAAGGCTGTATCCTTCCATAAAGCAGATGACTGTAAGATATAGACAGTGGAACTAATCACAGATACCAGAAGCCATTTATTCTGCAATAAGAGCACTGCAAAAAGCCATACCGCTACTTCACACCTTCTATAAAGCCCGTTATTGACCTTTCAGGCAAAATGGATAGGCTGGAAGGCTAAGATTTGCTGGCATAAGGGGGAAAATGGGATTACAAGGGAACAATTGAATTTCTGCTTGGTACGACTGGAAATCAATCCAAAGCAGAGATGGGAGAAATAGGGGTTCAGTCATTTTATTTAAAGTTCAATTTTTTAAGAGAGAGAGAAGTGTCTAAGATTCAGTGATAGGCTACAGCTGGCAGAAAAAGAATTTGCTAGATTTTATATTCCTAGTGGTTTTGAGATTAATATCCCTGCTCTGGTACTAAAAGTAAATTGGAACCAAGAATGCCTTAGCCACTCATGGAGAATAGTGATCATCCATATACCACACATGAATGAGGAAAGAGGAACAGAGGAGGGTTACTCCAAGTTATTTGTTTCATTTAAAATAAGCCCACATTTCATCAATATCAATATCAGGGCTGGATACATAAAATGAAAAAAACAACAACAAACCAAATAAAATAAACAACAACACACACTCAATTCTACCATCAAACAAAGAAAAACAACAGAGCAAGCTGAACCAGTTTACAAAACTTAAAATGCCTTGGCAAATAAGCAAGTCTTAACCTGGTGCTGGTATGGTTATAGCAGTGACACCAGTTGTTCCTGTAAGAAGGGGTGCCACCACAGAGAAGGTTCTTTGCCTTGTTGCCACATTGCAAGCTTCTCTAGACTGCAGAATATGGAGAAGAGGCTTCACTGAAGAATTCTTTAGCTACCCCACACCAGCCCACCAACATCTTGAGTTATAAATAGATAGACAGACAGACAGACAGACAGAACTCCACATTCAGAGCTTTACTGACCCTGAGGCCTTTACTGTTGGACATGAATAACGTGTGGTAGACATTATTTTAACGCCTTGCTTCTGGAGACAGAATGCTTGACTAGAAAGATTTCATACTAATCTGGAACAGCAAGTTCTATTCTTATTACAACCCAAAACATCAGTTTTACTTATTTTTGTCTAAAGAAGTGTATTCTGATCCATAAATGTAGCAGCAGAACATGTTCTTGCTGATGGTATTGATGCTTCAATCAAAGCAGATTCATAGCCATTATTTAGAATTGCTCTCCTTGCCCGCCACCTGCCCAATACTTTGTTTTTCTGTGCCTGATACAGAGAAACTGAGGGGAGGCTTTCCCCATAATTTAACCCTTGAATCAGAAAGTACTCTCCCTACTAAATTTCTGTGCATCCTATTAAGGGCAAAATGTAGTGAAAGCCACCAACTTGGATGCTTTAAAGTCATGGAGGATAGGTTCTATCTATGGCCTGATCCACGATGGCCATTCTTAAGAACTGAAGAATTCATTTAATTGTCAGGTTCTGATTAAGGCCCTATCTGATAAAGCAGTAACAGTAACAACTTCCCTCACAGAATCCTGGGAACTGTAGTTGTTAAGAGCGCTGAGTGTTGTTAAACAATCTATTCACCTCAGAGAACTACAATTCCCAGAGTTCCTGGAAAGAGGGATTGAGTCTTAAACCACTGTTGGAATTGTTCCTCTGTGTGGGGAATAGGGATCTCTTAACAACTTGCAAAATCCTTTAAAAACTGCAGTTTTGAGGATTCTTTGGGGGGGGGGGAGCCATGACTGTTTAAAGCGTTGTGCTACTGCTTTAAACGTATTGTGCAGATGGGGCCCAAGTGTGCTAGCTGTTGGTCCTCCTCATCAATGTCTGAGCAAGAATTTAAGAGTTGATCTCCCTCTTCCAACATGTTTCTCCTTGAAGTTCATCCTACTCAGGCATGGCAGAAATGTGTCCATTAGTATGACAGATGTGCTTGTGCAGAAAAATCTCTTCTTTGCTACGTTTCCATTAGACCCAATTGCCCTTATTTACATGTGCTGCACATGTGCAAGGAGTGGAAGGTAATTGATCTTCATTCATTTTCAGCATATTACCATTCATGTTGAGAGTTTCCCTGGAGACAGCACTCTCACAGTGCTGAATTCATTCACAAAATAGAGACACTGGAGATAAAATAATACATTGTTCTTTCTTTCTTTCTTTCTTTCTTTCTTTCTTTCTTTCTTTCTTTCTTTCTTTCTTTTCTAAAAAAGAAGCATGTTGCATTTTTCAATCATTAAAAAGGGTTCTTGGTTTTTATGCTAAGCAAGTTAGCTCTTTTATGCACACATTTGTGTTACATCTGACTTTCCAGTACGGATGTGTCATTTTGCTAAGCAAAATGTGTAAGGATGAAAACAACACATGTTTCAGAGTTTCTTGGAAGATTTGATACCTTAGAATTTGAAATGTGGTGTAGGCCTAAGTCCTTTTTTATAATTATTTTTATTAAACAAATTTAAACAAAACATATTATCAATCAATATACCCAATTACATTCCCCCCTTTCCCCCTCCCCTCTCTCCCTTTCCCACCCTCCAAAGACTTCCTCCAGCTCCCCTCCGGAAGTTGTATGGAGAAGGACATTTCTACTGCCCTGTTTGGGGTGGGAGTCGCACGCTAACCAAATGTGTGAGCTGGGAGTGGAGGAACCAAACAGGGCAGCATACCACAGTTGTCCTTTCGATCTTCTCAGGCTGCAACTGAAACCGATGGCACAACCTGTAATTCTATGCTGCTCCAGGGTCCTCCAACCAGCCTGAACCAACTATAACATCAAGTTCAGCATGGATCTGAGTAATTTCCACCTTAGATAGACATCCAGGTAATTGGGAGGGGTGGCTAATACTCCTGAGGACAGGATCACACTTCAAAATGACCTTAACAGATTAGACAACTGGGCCAAAGCAAACAAGATGAATTTTAACAGGGAGAAATGTAAAGTACTTGGGGGGAAAAATTGAAAGGCACAAATATAGAATGGGTGACACCTGGCTTGAGAGCAGTACATGTGAAAAGGATCTAGGAGTCTTGGTAGACCACAAACTTGACATCAGTCAACAGTGTGATGCAGCAGCTAAAAAAGCCAATGCAATTCTGGGCTGCATCAATAGGAGTATAGCATCTAGATCAAGGGAAGTACCGGTAACAGTACCACTGTATTCCACTCTGGTCAGACCTCACCTGGAATACTGTGTTATTCAGTCACAGACCAGCATAAAACAGGATATTCATTCATTCATTCATTCATTCATTCATTCATTCATTCCTGTGTCCAGTTCTGGGCACCACAGTTCAAGAAGGATACTGACAAGCTGGAACGTGTCCAGAGGAGGGCAACCAAAATGGTCAAAGGCTTGGAAACGATGCCTTATGAGGAACAGCTTAGGGAGCTGGGTATGTTTAGCCTGGAGAAGAGAAGGTTAAGGGGTGATATGATAGCCATGTTCAAATATATAAAAGGATGTCATATAGAGAAGGGAGAAAGCTTGTTTTCTGCTGCTTCAGAGAAGCGGACACGGGGCAATGGATTCAAACTACAAGAAAGAATATTCCACCTAAACATTAGGAAGAACTTCCTGACAGTAAGAGCTGTCCGACAGTGGAATTTGCTGCCAAGGAGTGTGGTGGAGTCTCCTTCTTTGGAGGTCTTTAAGCAGAGGCTTGACAGCAACCTGTCAGGAATGCTTTGATGGTGTTTCCTGCTTGGCAGGGGCTTGGACTGGATGGACCTTGTGGTCTCTTCCAACTCTATGATTCTATGATTCTATGAACTAAAGCTGCCATCACCACGTTGGCTACCCCAATTTAGACCAACAGATAAATCCCCCTTCATCTCTTCAAGACTTCTAATGCAAGGCTCTCCTCTTCTTGTAATTCCCCGCATGCGACTTTGAAGTCTTTGGCTGCAACTGTATTTGCACTTGCTTGAGAGTAAGCTCCACTGAACTCAGCAGGGCTGCCTTTTGAGCAGCCAAACGTTTGGACTGTGCTGTTGATATGCCATTATCTGATCTCCCTGTTTTGTAAGTGTTTCCAAGGGACTAGAACCATCTTCATATATTAATTCATTTAAAAGGCCTTTCAGGGTGTGATTCCTCAAATGATGGTGCAATTATGAGGCTTGACAAGAAGGACAATTTACAACATCAACAAGCCAAAGAACCCACGTAGGTATCTGGTTAATATTCACTGCCATGCCTTTGAGAAAGAAAATAAAATCTTGTGACCACTCAGTCTAGCAATGCGAGTCCAATTAATGTTATACTGAATAAATTAAAGCGTCCCTTTGTTTACTATGGGGAAACTGCCATGGTGCTGTGAAAGGTATTAATTTTATGTGTTTGCAATTAGCCTCCATGCTTCTAACAAGCAAGAGCTCCTTGAACGTGGGACCTTCAAAAAATAACTTTGATATGAGGTTTAGATAGGACTGTTTTTTAAGTTAGAAATTGAAATATATAATTATCAGTTCAAGCAGTGCAGCTTTTCTCTGTGTAGAAACGCAGTAGAGAATTTGTAATCCTCAGCACTGAAAACATACCAGGCCTATGAATATAATGCAGTGGGGTGATTCATAAGGATGCAGCCCTATGCCCGCTTTCCTGTAAGTAAACCATATTGAAAACTATAGGACTTACTTTTGAGCAGGCATGCTTGGGGCTTTGCTCTTTAAATGGATTTTGATATGGCTTCTAGCAAAACATAGTAAATGAGGCTGCAACCCTGTGCACACTTACCTGTAAGTAAGCCCCATTGAACTCAGTGGGCTTACTACTAAGGATCCAGGTCCTGCATTGGGCTGTGAGGTCTGAGTTCAAACACCACCTCAGCCACAATCTAAGCCACTATTCTCTCTCAATCTAAGCCTCAAATCTGAAATACAGACTTAACGTGTGTGTGTGTGTGTGTGTGTGTGTGTGTGTATAAAACGCTGTTTACAAATGCCCTATTTTCTTTTCTTTAAGGATTTTTAAAAAATGGTTATTTGCTGTTTTTATGACCAGGACTATTCACTCTTGTGATTTTGATTTTGTCCCTGTGTCTGTTTTGTTACTTGTATATTACTGATAAAGGTAAAGGTAAAGGTAAAGGGAAGTAAAGGTAAAGGTAAAGGTAAAGGTAAAGGGAAGTTGAGGCTCCAGTACTTTGGCCACCTCATGAGAAGAGAAGACTCCCTGGAAAAGACCCTGATGTTGGGAAAGATTGAGGGCACAAGGAGAAGGGGACGACAGAGGATGAGATGGTTGGACAGTATTCTCGAAGCTACTAACATGAGTTTGGCCAAACTGCGGGAGGCAGTGAAGGATAGGCGTGCCTGGCGTGCTCTGGTCCATGGGGTCACGAAGAGTCGGACACGACTGAACGACTGAACAACAACAACAACAAAGGGACCCCTGACTATTAGGTCCAGTCGTGTCCAACTCTGGGGTTGTGGCGTTCATCTCACGTTACTGGCCGAGGGAGCCGGCGTACAGCTTCTGGGTCATGTGGCCAGCATGACAAAGCCACTTCTGGTGAACCAGAGTAGCACATGGAAACGCCGTTTACCTTCCCGCCAGAGTGGTAGCCTACCTATTTATCTACTTGCACTTTTGACATGCTTTCAAACTGCTAGGTGGGCAGGAGCTGGGACCGAGCAACGGGAGCTCACCCCGTTGCGTGGATTCGAACCACCAACCTTCTGATCAGCAAGCCCTAGGCTCTGTGGTTTAACATACAGCGCCACCTGCGTCCCTATATTACTGATAGTTGCCTTTTATTTCTCTTTTATTTTATTCCCTTCTGTGCAAATCTTGAATGAAGGACAAGTCGTAATTTTCTAAAACCAAATCAAATCATCCATCCTATGAACATTTGCTTCCATTGACCTCGGTGGAATTCATTTTTGAGTAAACATGTGAATGATCAGCCTGCAATGCCCAATCCATTTACTGTGTTTTTATTATACTGATCATTCCCAGCAGAGAAAGTGCATCTTAACAGAGCTATGCTAATGACTTTTTTTCCTTTTCCTTTTCCTTTTTTGCCTACACACTGTAATTACTTCCCACTTTCACTCATTTCTCGTTCTCCACATATTATTTCATGGACTGTGTACAGTGTGTTGGGAATTGTAGCTCTGTGAGGGGTAAACTCCGGTGCTTTAAACATATGGGGTGTGTGCAGCCATGGTCCCCGCCTCCCCACAAGGAGTTATAATAGAAATAAAAATGCTTCCTTTGATCAGGGAAGCCCCAAAGCCTCATTCTAAGCAGAGTTGCTTGGAAGGCCTCACTGGGTTAGATGGGAATCACTCCCAAATAAACGCACACAGGATAACCATTCTGTGATAACTCTGTGTGGGAAGATTGGAAGAGCCATCCGAATCTTGGAGACCTCAGCATCATCTTCTATGTTGCTTATTCCTGAGGGTGCTGCGAATGACAGCTTTATCTTCCAGCAGGAACTGTCTCTTTTTGCACTGAGCTACCTCTGGGGAAGTATAAACTCCCTACTGTGGTAGTTGCAACATGAAATTGGCAATAAAGTGCTGGTGCCAGCACAAGTTAATAGACAGGAATAAATCTTCAGCGGAAAAGCTAATCCAGCCTGTTAAGAGCATCAATTTACTGGAAAGCAGGGGTCTTTTAAGGCCTGCGGTCTCAAAAGTAGCTCGGTCTGCTGAAATATTAAGGGCGTTGCCGCGAATGCTCCTCAGACATTGATGGGGCAGTCCCGGAGTCCCCCCCCCCCGCAGGT
Source organism: Lacerta agilis (assembly GCF_009819535.1). NCBI lineage: Eukaryota > Metazoa > Chordata > Lepidosauria > Squamata > Lacertidae > Lacerta > Lacerta agilis. The sequence continues at coordinate 22,976,014 of NC_046312.1, forward strand.
GAATCCCACACATTTTACATGTTCTGTGTCTTCAGGAGTAGATCAGATCATAAAGGGTTCCAGCAAGATAAGGCGTCTATGGCCCTTCAGATGTTGGTGGGCTATAAATCCCATCATCCCTGATTGCTGGCCATGTTGCCTGGGGCTGATGCAGGTCAGAGTCCAATAACATCAGGAGGTCCACTGGTTTTCCATCTCTGGCTTACAGCTTTCATTGATATCTTTGGTGACTTCCAATGATACATCTAATAGTTGATTTTGAGGGGTGGTGTATGAGGGGTGGTGTATGAGACAGCATCTTAAAAAGCAAAGACATCACCCTGCCGACAAAGGTCCGTATAGTTAAAGCTATGGTTTTCCCAGTAGTAATGTACGGAAGTGAGAGCTGGACCATAAAGAAGGCTGATCGCCGAAGAATTGATGCTTTTGAATTATGGTGCTGGAGGAGACTCTTGAGAGTCCCATGGACTGCAAGAAGATCAAACCTATCCATTCTCAAAGACAGTGTTTTTCAACCACTGTTCCGCGGCACACTAGTGTGCCGCGAGATGTTGCCTGGTGTGCCGTGGGAAAAATTGAAAAATTACTTTATATATAGTCAATATAGGCACAGAGTTATTTTTTTTTAACATTTTCTAATGGTGGCGTGCCTCGTGATTTTTTTCATGAAACAAGTGTGCCTTTGCCCAAAAAAGGTTGAAAAACACTGCTCAAAGAAATCAGCCATGAGTGCTCACTAGAAGGACAGATCCTGAAGTTGAGGCTCCAGTACTTTGGCCACCTCATGAGAAGAGAAGACTCCCTAGAAAAGACCCTGATGTTGGGAAAGATGGAGGGCACAAGGAGAAGGGGACGACAGAGGATGAGATGGTTGGACAGTGTTCTTGAAGGTACTAACATGAGTTTGGCCAAACTACGAGAGGCAGTGAAGGATAGGCGTGCCTGGCGTGCTCTGGTAAATGGGGTCATGAAGAGTCGGACACGACTGAACGACTGAACGACGACGTATGAGCACTGTGTTAGAGCAATTAACTTCTCCAGTTTCCATGCTTTTGGTCATTAATTTGAAGAGTGTTAATGTGACTTCTTTTAGTTGGGTGGGATCTAGAAGTCCTGCCTTTTTTCTGTATACCGTGTTTCTCATAAAATAAGACACCGTCTTATATTTATTTTACTCAGGAAAATAAGCCTATGGCTTATTTTCGGGGGTGTCTTATTTTTTTATTAAGTACCGTACGGTTCTGGGCGCCTGCCTCCTCCTGCTGTGTCCAGCATTGGTGCTGCTGGGTCCAGCTGGCTCGGGGCGCGCGGCCCTGCTGGGCACCGACCCGGCAGGCCACCTCCTCCTCCTCCTGGCTCCCGGAGGCTCGGGGGGCTGCTGGGCGCCGACCTGGCAAGCCTCCTCCTCTTCCTGCCATGGCTTGGAGCCCGGAACTGGCTGTTGCTGCTGAAGTGTTGATAAAGCGCCCAGCAGCGCCGCGCGGATCGCCCCAAGCCGCGACAGGAGGAGGAGGATTCAAATTGCTACCGTACAGAGCACTGCTGGGTCCCGCTGGATCGGGGCTCCACGCGGCGCGCGCTGCAGCTCCTGCCGCGTCCCGCTGGATCGGGGATCCATGCGGCGCGGTCTGCAGCTCCTGCTGGGTCCTGCTGGATCGGGACTCCACGTGGCGCACACTGCGGCTGCTGCTGCTGGCTGCTGCTGGCTCAGGGCTCCACGCGGCGCGCGCTGCAGCTCCTGCCGGGTCCGGCTGGATCGGGGCTCCACGCGGCGCGCGCTGCAGCTCCTGCCGGGTCCGGCTGGATCGGGGATCCACGTGGCGCGCGCTGCAGCTCCTGCCGCGTCCCGCTGGATCGGGGATCCACGCGGCGCGCGCTGCAGCTCCTGCCGCGTCCCGCTGGATCGGGGATCCATGCGGCGCGCGCTGCAGCTCCTGCCGGGTCCGGCTGGATCGGGGATCCACGCGGCGCGCGCTGCAGCTCCTGCCGGGTCCCGCTGGATCGGGGCTCCACGCGGCGCGCGCTGCAGCTCCTGCCGCGTCCCGCTGGATCGGGGATCCATGCGGCGCGCGCTGCAGCTCCTGCCGCGTCCCGCTGGATCGGGGATCCACGCGGCGCGCGCTGCAGCTCCTGCCGCGTCCCGCTGGATCGGGGATCCATGCGGCGCGCGCTGCAGCTCCTGCCGGGTCCGGCTGGATCGGGGATCCACGTGGCGCGCGCTGCAGCTCCTGCCGGGTCCCGCTGGATCGGGGCTCCACGCGGCGCGCGCTGCAGCTCCTGCCGCGTCCCGCTGGATCGGGGATCCATGCGGCGCGGTCTGCAGCTCCTGCTGGGTCCTGCTGGATCGGGGCTGCAGCAGCAGCAACATCCGGTTCTGGGCGCCAACCCGACAGACCTCTTCCTCTTCCTTGGCGCCCTCCAGAACTGCCCAGCATTACGGCTTATTTTCGGGGTATGTCTTATATTTTGTGAACGCTTGAAAATCCTGCCATGGCTTATTTTATAGGCACGTCTTATTTTATGAGAAACACGGTAGCTGTGTTTCGGGTTTTTTTACTCAGTTGTTCTTAATTGCTTTTAATGTAAATCACTTTGGGTCACTCTGTGAGAAAAGCAACTAACAAATACGATAATAATAATAATAATATGAATAACAATAATAGAGGAACTGTGAAGTCTGAGTTCACAGTTGTGCATGCATATTGTTTGTGTATTAGCTGGGTTAAGGCAACATATTCCCAAGCTCTTCCCTAAATGAAGACTTGGGACTTTAAGGCAGGAATTGCTTAATGATGATGTATTTTCCCGAGTAGTATATTCTATATCTCACTTTACTACGCAGAACTGCACTGCCATCTACTGAAAAACAACAGCTCTAACCACCCACTCTTTTTGTTAAGCAAGAGGGTGTTCACAAACAAGGGCAACTTCCAATTATTGTGTCAAGTGTGAGTTGCACTAATAAATCAAACACCTGAGGGATCGTCACATGGATGATGGAGAAAATTTGTTTTCCATTGCTCCAGAAGTAAGGACCCAAATTAACAAGATCAAATGACAAGAAATGGGATTTAGTCTAAAAATCAGGAAGAACTTCTCAAGAGTAGAAAAAATTGTCTCAGAAAGTGGCGCGATCTCTTTTGTTAGATGTTTTGAACCCGAAGCTGGATGCCTACCTATCATGGGTGCTGTAACAGTGCATTCCCAACATTGGCAGGAGGTTAGACTTGATAACCCTTGATGTTTGTTTATGCTTCTTTCTACTCAGAAGAAAATTCATTTGAGGGAGATGGAGGAACTACAGAGATGAGTGTGCCAGAAGAGGCTAGGGGGATTTATTTATTTTTTGACTCAGACTGCCAATATTAAAGGGGAGAGAGGCTGAGAGCTGAGAGCTGCTGGGTGAGCAAAAAAAAGCTTCTGACTCAGTGAGGCACCTGCTGTGGATGAGAGACCCAGAACCAAAAGAGAGACATAAACTGCAGAGATAAGATTGCAACAGAAGTAAGGACTTTTGGGAGGTGAGGTTTGAACAGAAGCCTCCAACCCAGAGAATATGATAGAACCTGTGCCTAGAGAAAGGTAGGGATAAGAAAGTATCAGGAGGTTTCGTTTTTATTTACAAGGAGACCGGGCAAGAAGCGAGTATTTTTTTTGGTTTGAAGGGGAACCTCCCAGGGAGACCTTGTAATGAAAAGCCACTGCTGTTCCTGAAGTAAGGGAAGCAGGCTGGATTCTGAGGGTGCCTGGTAAATCATAGCAACTGTTATGTATAGGGGTGTGTGTATATAGTTCATTCTGTTGCAGTTTTCACTCAGGTCCGCACATGCAAATGAGGGATTGAAAAGTGACGTTCAGGGATTGGGTAACTACAGAAAGTTGTTACTGTTGCTTTGTAGCTGAGTTCTATATAAGCAGGCTGCTGAGCCCTTCAGCTCACTTCTGTTCCAGCCTGAGAATAAACAAGAGCTGCTTGGAAATCACTGTGTCGTCTGCTGTGTCCACCCACTACTTAACAGCAACTCCTCTGAGTTCAATGTGGGTCACACCCTGGTAAGTGGTAGAGGATTGCAGCCTTAAACTTATTCAAAATTTCACATGCATTATCTTGGTAACCCACATGACAGACTCTGTCACTCTTAGCAATTCTGTTACATGTATATCATTTCTTAAGTAAGCGGCCTAGCCAGAGCAACTTGAACCTCCACAGCAGACTTCTATTATTAGATCTGATTGATGTAGATTTCATAATATTTTGCATACATAACAAAGAACAGGATGCTTCATGAATTTCCTAGGTTACTGCAGGCTGCACCAAAGTTAGTCACTACTCCCTTGATAGTATCAGGTTACTATTTTTCCATTTCCTGTGTTGCATGCTCCTCTAGCAACATATGGGCTTAGATGACTTGATAAAGCCTTGACGTAAAATCGAGGAAAATAACACCAGGGTGCATCTAGATAAAATGTGCAGGAAATTATGAGCTGTACATCTGCGGTCCCCCATGCTGTTTCAGAAGTAGCACAAGAGTTTGTTTCGGAGACAAAGGGCTTATCCACATAATGTAGATTTGAAGCTGCTTGTGCCTCAATGTGTCTGGCATTGTCCGCATGACATCTGTCCCATCCACCTGGCAGCCAGGAATTGGCCATGCCAAGTTATCAATGGTGGTTTCTTTCTCTTGTGCACTAATGGGGAAGAGCATTGGTGTGTTGAAATCAGTGGTTGAAAGTGGCGTGTATATGGTAAATCATTAACTATGGTTTACTGCATCAAGTGAATGATACCATTATTTCTATCGCCCCTCTCAACACCTATTATTAGCAGAGTTCAGTTTAAGCTTCTATTTTCCCTAATTTATCCTCCCTTAAGGTTTCCTTTCCCACTTACGGTTCTGTTTTCTGGGCCCGTGACCTTTTGACCATACAATGAAGAGCAGTTTCTAACTAAAACAGAAAGCAACAGAATGATCTAGAACAGCCTTCCTGTGCACAGAAGACATTTTATTTTATAATAAATTAAACTTTCACCCAGACTTTTTTTTTTTTTTAAGCAATCATGCCAATGTGGAAATAAGGCAAACTGAATTTGACAATGAATGGGGGAGTGGGGAGAGAGAAACCAAACTTTACAGCTTCATTCATTTCAAACTCCCACTCCAAGTATCTTTTGCCAGGGAAGAGTAAAGCAGCTGCCTTAGATACTGGGGGGATGGGGAGTGGTACCAAGATGTTGGAGAACAGAGTTGTGCATACCCCTGCCCTTAGGTGTGGTGGAAGACACTGACCCAACGCCAGCGCTGAAGTAAGATTCAGCTGGCAGTCCAGTCAGCGTCTGGCTTGGGTTGAGGGCACCATCTTGTTCTTTTCACTCACACAGCCAGGGGCCTATGAGACTTGAAGTCCAACAACTTACAGAGGGCCACAGGCCACCCCCCCCCCAATTTCTGTATCTCTGCTCTATAGCACAGTTTCTGATTTCAGAACCATCATGGCTTTGTCCTGTGAACTACTGGACATGGCAACCTTTTGTGAAAGTTGTGCATCTCTTTGGCTCTCAGAAGAGCTGCACTTGAGCATGTTCCAAATATCCATTCTTCCAGTTTCACTCACGAAGCAATAGAGAATTGGGTCAGCTATACAGTTCAAACTTGTCAATGCAGTTGTAATCCTGTAAGGTATAAACATCCTCTGGGCAGCGTCACAGCCACAGCCACAGTCACACTCACATGGCTCAATGATACTGCGAATGAACAGAACGACATGATAAGGAGTGAAACACAAAAAGAAAGTGACGACGATGCTCAGCAATAAGTGGTTGATTTTCCTCTTGTCCCTGTTTTGGGTTGCTTGATTGTGCTTCACTGCTCGGTATATTTTCTGATAGCAGAAGACCATGATGGCCAGTGGGATTGCATAACCCACAACCACACGGTAAAAGTTCAATTGGGCCTGCCAGTTTACTAGAGGGTATGTATCATAACAAAATGTATGGCGGCTGTGGTTTGTGTATACAGAGGTTTCATTAAATATGTCTTCATTCTTTAAAACCTGATAGTTTGACATGATTTCGAAGGCCCAAACAAAGATGGAGGCAAGCAAGGCAAATCTTCTTGTACGCAAATAATGGAACCTCAACGGGTAGACTACAGCTAAGTATCTATCAATGGAAATGCAGGTGAGAAATGCTGAGCTGGTGTAATAATTCAAGTACTTAAGGAAAGCAGAAAAAGTGCAAAGTTGCTGGGAAAGATCCCAGTTATCCTCATTCTGAGCATAATAAATCCATAGAGGCAGGGTCAAAGTGTACAGTAGGTCAGCTAAAGCTAAACTTAAAAGATAGATGCCCAGCTCATTTTTTTGCTTTATTTGGCTGTAGGATATATAAAGGGATGCAGAGTTGGCAGGAATACTGATAATAATCAAAATGCTGTAGAGAACAGGAAACAAATGTTTATCTAGTTCGTGAGTTACAAGACAGGTTGTTGCACTGCATAATGATTTATTACAGGCCATTCTTTCCATTAAAACCAGTTCACTCTAGGTGGAAGGGATATGATTCCAAAAATTACTAGTTGTCCCAATCCAATTTTGGGTCACAGAAGAGCAGATAATAGGTTCTTATGGTCCAGATTGTCACCCTTCACCAAAAAGCAATTCACTGCTTTTTTGTTTTTGTTTCTTTGCTGCAATGGAAAGAAAAGAAAAGATGCAATTAGATGGTTTGTTTAGTTACTCTGATCGAGACAATTGTCAATGACACTCTAAGCAAAAAAAAAAAAGTAGTAAAAGGATGGAGATGATTAAAGGTACTACATCTGTCATTTTGGGTGGCTTTAGTTTCTCTTTCCCTCTTTTAAAATTCTGAAAGCAAGGAAAGCTGAGCAATCAAGGACCATCTAGAAAGAATGGCTCATGTCCAGAACAGACTCTGAGGGAGAAAATAACACAGCACAGATTGGAATAGTTACAAAGAAGTACAAAAAGGGAGCCAGTGTAGTTAAATTGCAGGATCACTTGCTGAAGGAAGAAAAATGAAAAGACCACAAACTGTAGCAAACTCTGATAAGGTAAGCAAAGGAAGAATGTGTGAAGCAAATTCCAAAAAGCAGAGAAGCAAACATTTATTTAAATGTACCACGAGCAGGAATCCAGCCAATGAGACAGAAGAAGGTCTAGACAAAGAAAAAATGTGGGGGGATTAAAATACCTGAGGGAGGAAAGAGAGGTCACAGAGAAGGCAGATAAATTCTTTGCATTGGTCTTTACTGTGGAATCATAGAATCATAGAATTGTAGAGTTGGAAGGGACCTCATGGGTCACTTAGTCCAGCCCCCTGCAATGCAGGAATCTCAGCTAAAGCATCCGTGACAGATGGCCATCTAACCTCTGCTAAAAACCTCCAAGGAAAGAGAGTCCGTAACCTCCTGTTTCCATGTCGAACAGCTCTTACTGTCAGAAAGTTTTTCCTGATGTTTAGTTGGAATCTCCTTTCTTGTAACTTGAAGCCATTGGTTTAAGTCCTACCCTTCAGAGCAGGAGAAAACAAGCTTGTTTCCTCTTCCACATGGCAGCTCTTCAGATATTTGAAGATGAACATCATATATCCTCTTTTCCAGGCTAAACAAATCCAGCTTCTCTTAAAGCTTGATTTCTAGACCCTTGATCATCTTGGTCACCCTCCTCGGCACACATTCTAGCTTGTCAACATCCTTCCTAAATTGTTGTGCCCAGACTCGGACACAGTATTCCAGGTGTGGTCTGACCAAGGCAGAATAGTGGGACTATTATTTCCCTTGATCTGGACATTATATTTCAGTATAAAGCAAGTTTCTGTCTTCCTATATAACACAACATTGGGTTCAGATGACATTCATTCAAGAGTTCAGCAAAAATACACTAAAAAGAAGTTCAGAACATGAAACAACATGGATTAGTATGAGTGAATGAGTGAGTGAGTGATTCTAGGAGAGGAGATCACACCTGCTTTGTTCCTCTCTAGTCATTCTGCAGCTGTGTTGCACTGAGTAAAGCCATAGTTTGGCCCAGCATGTTGTCCAAACCCAAGTTCATATGTGGTTTGCCCAGATAAGCTCATACCTTAGATCTGGGCAAACCACGAGCCACTGATTGTTTGGAATTGGGCTGGGGGAGAAATTTGCATTTGCTGGTGAACCAACCTAATTCACGCTTCCGAAATAGGCACATGGGCAAAACACAGCCATCCTTCAAAATTCACACTTCTCTGTATTTTACAATGCAGTTTTCCAGCCGAGTAATGTTTACTAAATGAAATGCATTTACTAGAGTAAGATGTGCATAAATATGCATATATGCCTGAAAACAGCATACAGAAATGAATTGTAGAACAGGAAAATGCTTTGCAGAAATGTGTTTATTAGGCAAAAGTGCAAGCAAAAATTTGTATTAGGAGAAATTCTTACTAAAATGCTGCTGAATTTTCATGAGGATAGAAATGCGGAGAACTAAATTTATGAGTGTGGGGGGGGGGATGAGGAACTGAGATACACTGAAATTGACAGATTTGCCCATCTCTAGACTGGAGAGAGCTAAACCACAATCTAAGGTCTGCACAACATGCTAAGCCAAAGAAGCGTGTGTGCGTGAGATGCAGGGCTGGAGCAATGGTGCACACTATACACTAGTAATGTGAGACATTAATGGGAGTGGATATATGACATTTGATCAGCGTTGTTGTAGACCCTAGCCAATAAGTGCTTTGACCTTCAAGAACCCCCACTGCACATTTTCTAAAATAAATGCAGTAGCAGGAGGGTGGGTGGGGGGAGGGAGGTCACTTTCCAAGCTAATCTATATGGATTTATGTTTGGGGGAAAAATAACTGTGGGAAGAGAATTATGACTATTATATTTATTTATACACTGCATTTTCCTAGCCCGAGACTCAAGGCGGCTTACACAGATAAAACAGAACAAGCTAAAACCATAGAAAAGTCTATCATTAAAATGTAGTTAAACACTAATAGAATTAGAATAATATACAATATGCGCTCTCGCTCTCTCTCTCTCTCTCTGCCAGTGCAGTGGTATTTGCATGCACTCAGAGATAAGGGGGATGATCGAGACCTGATGAACTCTTATTGCACTTGTGTGTGAGTGCACGCAGTTGCCATTCACCCACCCACATCAACACAGGGCACGGGGGGGGCGCGTCCATTAAGGCGAACTAGGCAATTGCCTAGGGCGCCAAAATGGAGGGGGCGCTGGCCAGGCTTGGGCAGGGGGGTGGGACGGGGTAGCAGCAGCTTCTCTGCTGTAGCGGAGAGGTGCTGCTTGCCCCCTACACCACCCCTGGCTCCCACTAAAGCAGGCTTGGGCGAGGGGGCGGGACGGGCTAGCAGCAGCTTCTCTGCTGTAGCTGAGAGGTTCTGCTTGCCCCCTACACCACCACCCTGGCTCCCGCTAAAGCAGGCTTTGGCGGGGTGGGTGAGCAGCAGCTTCTCTGCTACAGCGGAGAAGGTGCTGCTTGCCTCTCCACCCCCCCCACCTCCTGCTAAAGCAGGCTTTGGCGGGGGGCGGGGGGGCGCCAGAAGGTGGTCTCGCCTAGGGTGCAGGAAACCCTAGCACCGGTCCTGGGGGGGGGGAGAAAAGAAAGGCAAGGTTGCATCTTGGTGTTACATTCCCTGCCGGCCGTCGGCCAATCTATCCATACAATGCTCCAAAGCCTGGGCCAGAAAAAACCCACATTACTGATCTGTTTGTTTGTTTGTTTGTATATAGTTTTTTAGAAGTTATAGGTCAATGTATTTTGAAACAATTTATGTCATTGTCTGTCAAGAGGGAACCTCTTGTGTCACCCTTTGTTTGATGACATAGATGCCAAATCCCTGGGGCGCTGGGTGCCCAAACGCCCACAAAATTCCCCATGAAAGTGCCGGGCACCCACAAATTTCAGTGCCAGACCCGGGCACCCACAGTCAAAGGGCCAAGCTGGCACTGCTGTTTGATGATCTCAAACAGATCTCGTAGTTTCAGCCTTTATACCTAGCCTGAAACCTGTATTTCTAGTTAAAGCCACTCAGCAGACCATATTTAGTACCAATATAAGAGAGTCTGTTAGTATTTTGTAAGAATTAGGACTTACCTTACTTCTGTTGTGACCCTGCTCTGCTGCTTTGCTTTTGTTACTTTAGACACTTCACCCTCAGAAGACAACGTGCTCTAATGAGAACCAGTTCTCATGCAGAGACAGGAAATTGCTAGAGAAATCTGCTTTGAGAGGTTAAGAAAAAGAGGAAACAAATTTTGCAGATGCTGCTGGTGATGGGAGGAAACCACTGTTTCTTCTCTGCCCACATGATCCGGAGCTTAAATCTTTTCACACTTATACTAATTGTACAGGGAAAGGGGCCATAAGATTCACTGAGGATTACTGTAGGGTTGGAGAGTCAGTCTGGATTATCATCTGTGGGTCTCTTCAAGGCCTGTGATGTTCTCTGTGAGAGGTAAAAATCTACAAGAGAAAATCTGCTGAACCAGCCAGAGCACTCTCTGTCTTAGGTGCTCTCACCAACATCTCAGAGAGTGAGCTACGTTGCCATAGTGACAACTAAGTGTTGGTCCTGTCCAGGAAGAGGACACGTATTTCCTCACCTCCATCATCTTAGGAAAACCATAACAGACCAAGGGGATATCTCTGTGTGAGAGAGTTTGGACTGATGCTGTAATCTGGAGAGACAGAGACATGTGTTTGTGCTTCCTTGGAAGCCTAATGGGGAAGTAAAGATACCACAGTTTCCACTGATCATCATTCCAAGGAAACCAAACCCCGGGAAAGCACAGGTACTGCTGGAGTCACTCCTTGAAGACTGGGACGTGTACAACAATATTCTAGGTTTCACTTACTTAGGGGAAAAACATTGCACAGGTTAGGCTCTGCAATGAGATTTATCATAGATTTATATACATATATGAAACCCCTTTATTGCCACTGATTTTTACTTGACAATAAGTTAACTCTCAATTTTTTTTAACAAATCTCTTTCTCAGAATAGATTATTTCATAGCAGGCTGACAAATGAACATATCCTCCTTGACCTCAATCCAAGACAGACCTGGGTGTGTTTAATACCATTAGAATCAAAAGCCGGCATTCACCTACATTTTTTGTGTTAGTGGAAGGGAATTCCCCTCCTCTCCTCTGTCCCACACTATCTCCAAATGTGCTCTGGAGGGCAAATTTAGGGGGTGCATAGGGAGAAAGAGAGAGGGAGGTAGTTTCCTTGCACAAGAAAAAAAAAACTTTGAGTTGACAATCTGATTAAGATAATTGCATCTCTGCCTCTTTAACAGCGTATTACCGTAGTTTGTGGATTTGGGCAGGAGTGTCTCATTTCTGCTTAACAAAATTCCTCCAAATATTTCATGTTGCATGAAAGCAGAAGCTGCTATTTACTATATTTTCCATTACATCTGGCTTCGGAAATGAGAAATGAAACTCTGAATCAAAAAGTTCTTTCAGTGCCACAGGATATTGCAGTGGAGGGCTTCTGTTCCATTTGCTGTGCCCCTCCCAATTTTTCCTTCATTGGAGGTCTTAAAGTAGAGGTTGGATGGTCATCTGATACGAATGCTTTAGTTGAGATTCCCGCATCCTACTGGATGACCCTTGGAGTCCCATCCAACTCATTCTATGATTCTGTTACTTAGGCTTGCCTAACTCTTGATTTGCAAGATACAAGGCATAAACCATTTGCTGTAGTAGATTAGAAGCAATTATATACCCAGTTTTGACACATTGCCAATGTATGACTTCAGGTAAACTCATCGACCCGTTTGCCTTGGTAAAAGCGGAAACTTGATTTGTACATTAATCAACACCTTTGTCTGTCTAATCGATGAATCTGTCTAATGAGGATAAGGAAAAGCATTGAAAAGCAAGCACAGCCTCTGGGCAAAAGTATTGATACTGGGATGGAGACCAAAAAGGATTACGTACCAACCTTAAAAAGACAACAGTGCCAGTACAGGCTTGGAGACAGAGCCTAGGAGGGGCGAAAAAGCAGAACTAAGTCCCAGACTTGAAAGAAATTTGCAAAATTCTCAGAGTAATGCACACCGATAAATTGATCACCCTGTGATGATTCAAATACAATACTTCCCAGTCTCACTTTCCCAAGAGATACTCTACTTTTGATTGGCATACATGTTGCAAGCCATGTATGATTCATGACTCCATGAATCATGACTGTGTGCAATCCCAAGTATTTGCACTATATATTTAGCACCAGAATGACACTTAGCTGGCTGTACACATCTGTAATTAAAAATAACGAGCTTAGGCTCCAACATTCAACAGCTGGAATGTACACCAATTAGCAGATGCATTGCATGAAAACAAAACGAAAACAAACCATCAAGCCTTGATCTGTTATGTTTTAATTGATTTTTGCCTGAATACAAAACAATGAACGAATCAACAAATACCGTAGTACATTTATACTTTAACACATCAGTAATGTGAATATAGTACATTGTTGCAAATTCCCACGCCATGGAGAAACCTGGTTGGCTTAAGGAGTACGTGTTGCGTATTCACATAGCTAATGAAAAGAAACCAGGTTGCATCAGATTAACCAAATCTTGATTTTTAAGCTCACAATGAATATGGTTCTACTTTTCTGTGCTGGCTCCACGTTTTGGGGATCGCTAGTGCAAGATGCTTGTTGGGTGTGTTGAATTTTTCAATTCTCAAATTCTGAACATGTGGGGTACTAAGAAGTTGCAACATGACTTGGGAATTCAAAATATATTTGGGTTAAATTCACATGATTTAGTTTGCATGCTAAATAAAATGTGTGTAACGTTGCATAGAAATCATTATAAATGATTGCCAAGTAGGCTACTTGCAGTTATATTATATATATTTATTTTATCTATATATTATACATATTTTATATTTCCTGACACTTTCAGAAGGTAAAATTAAAATTCTTTGGTTTTCCCAGTTTATTCTATACACCATTGGGAGGGGGTTGAGACCTTTAGAACAGTAGTATACACATAATGTCTTGATGGCAGAAAGTGAGGAGGAATTAAAGAACCTTTTAATGAGGGTGAAAGAGGAGAGTGCAAAATATGGTCTGACGCTCAACATCAAAAAAACTAAGATCATGGCCACTGGTCCCATCACCTCCTGGCAAATAGAAGGGGAAGAAATGGAGGCAGTGAGAGATTTCACTTTCTTGGGCTCCATGATCACTGCAGATGGTGACAGCAGTCACGAAATTAGAAGACGCCTGCTTCTTGGGAGGAAAGCAATGACAAACCTAGACAGCATCTTAAAAAGCAGAGACATCACCTTGCCGACAAAGGTCCGTATAGTTAAAGCTATGGTTTTCTCAGTAGTAATGTATGGAAGTGAGAGCTGGACCATAAAGAAGACTGATCGCCGAAGAATTGATGCTTTTGAATTATGGTGCTGCAGGAGACTCCTGAGAGTCCCATGGACTGCAAGAAGATCAAACTTATCCATCCTTAAAGAAATCAGCCCTGAGTTCTCACTGGAAGGGCAGATCCTGAAGTTGAGGCTCCAGTACTTTGGCCACCTCATGAGAAGAGAAGACTCCTTAGAAAAGACCCTGATGTTGGGAAAGATGGAGGGCACAAGAAGGGGACGACATAGGATGAGATGGTTGGACAGTGTTCTCGAAGCGACTAGCATGAGTTTGGCCAAACTGTGGGAGGCAGTGGAGGATAGGGGTGCCTGGTGTGCTCTGGTCCATGGGGTCACGAAGAGTCGGACATGACTGAAAGACTGAACAACAATACACATAACATATTTTTTTTTTGCAGGGGGGATTCTCACCATCTCCCTAAAAGAGAAATCAGGTTTACTTCCAAGTAAATGTGCACAAGATCAAGCTATAATCCTATGCACACTTCCTCTTATAGAGCAAGCCCCACTGAACTCAAGACTTCTTTTTACGTTACCAATATGTTGAAGTGTGAGGACTGGGGTTTAGGGAGACCTGAGCAGAAATCACACACAGACCACGAAGCTCAAGTCCTCTCTCAGGGCAGTGAGCCCAATCGTACTTCACAGAGTTGTTGGGAGAAGACTGGGGGCCAGTGTTGGTGGTGTGTGTGCACGTGCAGAAAAGAACCCAGAGCGTCTTATTTGCATTTCAGCCATTCATTTTATTGCCATTTATACCGATAATAGTTTCAAATGGAATGGGAGGGATCAGGTATTTCTAATATTGCAGGGGGTAGGATTATAGGTGACCCTCCCAACTCCACAGCTCAAGGATTCCCTGCCCCCACCTTCCCTTCCAATGAGCTCAGGGTGACGTTCCGCCCCGACCTCCCCATCTCGTCCTCACAACAACCCTGCGAGGTAGGTGGAAGCTGAGAGCCCACGAAGGACATCCAGCCAGCTTCTTGGAGGAAGGCCGAGTTCTACACGTGGGTAAGTAAAGATAAATCGCCGCGGGCTGCTAGACAGCCAAAAAAAGAGCCTACAGGCAGCGCTCAATCCTCCTCGGAGGAGGAAAAAAAAAACAACACTTCAAAAGCTACCCAGCATCTACAAGGGAGTCCCCGTCACGTGACTGCAATGAGGCGGCGGGAACTTCTTCGGAGGTGACGGGTCACGGGCGGCGGCGGGAATGGCATTCCGCGGAATGCGCGAAAAACCTCCCTTTCTTTCCGCAGAACCATAACAACCGTCAGGTGACCTCGCGTCACGTGACCGCGCTCGGGTGGGGGAGTGGAGGCCTCGAGCCGCTCGCGCTGTTGCTGACAGGGTTTATGACAGGAACCGGGAGGCAGCAGAGCAGCGCTGAGGCGACGCGGCTGCTCCTTCGTCCCGAGGCTGCAACAGCGCGGCAGCCCCGCCGGCCGGCCGACCGTTCGTTCGTTCGTTCATTCACCCACCCGGCTCGTCTTGTTCCGCCTTCTCCCAGGCTCAGCGCGGCGTGCGAGGATGACTTGGGGTCTGTGGGGCTTCGCGCTGCTGGGCTGCAGCCTGGCCTCGGCCAGGGGCGTTTATCGGCTGGACGACGCGGTGGGGCTGGCCTGGGAGTTCGACGGCATCGGCGCCCTCAGCGGAGGCGGGGTAGGTTGAGCGGTGGCGGCGGGTGCTGGCGCTACCCCCGGGGGCAGGTGGGGAGGTGTGTCTGTAGGCGCATCACCACGGTGCATGAGGTTCCATGCGCGGGAAATGCTTGTGTGTGTGTGTGTGTGTGTGTTGGGGATCCTATAGAACTGTAGAGTTGGAAGGGACCCCCCCCCCCAAGTACAACCCCCCTTGCAATGCAGGAATCTCAGCTATAAAAGCATCCAGGGCAGCTGGCCATGCAACCGCTGCTTAAAACCGTTCCCTGTTTATCTGTTTGCTTCGTAACACAACCCCCCCCATAAAAAACTAATTAAAATGAGAACACCCTCCATGGAAGGAGGGAGACAGTTCTGCAGTTGAACAGCTCTTCTGGTCAGGAAGTTCTTCCTGATGTTCAGTCGGGAGGGTTATTGTTCCAGTCCGTTACTACATTACACATTTTTGGGTTTTTGGTTTATATTATGAACCGCTTTGTGATCCTTGGGCAATGGGCGGTATATAAATTTAATAATAACTAATTAACAGAGGTTGGTGAAACTGGCCTCCGGTTTGGGGTGCAAGCCCAGGTGTGTGTGTGCAACAATCACCTATCAGATTATGGAGTGTATGATTTTTACTTTTTACGGTATAGAGATATAAACAGTAATTCCAGAATTTTCCTTATTTCTCTTCTAGGCTACTTCCCGGCTTTTGGTGAATTACCCAGAACCTTATCGATCTCAGATTTTGGATTATCTTTTTAAGGTAAGTGCGACACTGCTGTTCTTGTAGACTTTGACCTAGGGCAGTCATTGAATCAACCTCTTTTTGACCGTTTTTTTATTTCTTTAAGAAATGTTTAAGCCGTCTAGCCTTGTTACCGATCCCAGGGTGTGTTGCATTATAAAACATCACATAAAAACAGCTGAACCAGAGCACGTAAAATGCATAATCAAAATTCCATATAGGTGACTTTCTCGACCTCTCCAAATTGCTGGAACAAATAAATATGTGTTTAGTTGGCACTGAAAAGAAATCTCAATCATACTTGTGAGGGAGGGTGTTTCATAACTGACGTGGCACTTAGTACCCTGACTGCTACATTCTGGACTGTGTTCAAGGGCTGCTCCATGTGTTAATGTGCTGACAGGTATTCTTTACCGTACTTATATTATGCAGTGCTTGATATCATGACGCTGGACCTCAGTGTCTGGGCAGAACGATGGGGGTGGAGACGCTCCTTCATGTATACTGGGCTTTAAAGGTCAGCACCAACACTTCAAATTGTGCTTGGAAATGTACTGGGAGCCAATGTAGGTCTTTCAAGACTGAATCATAGAATCATAGAGTTGGAAGAGACCACAAAGGCCATCCAGTCCAACCCCCTGCCAAGCAGGAAACACCATCAAAGCATTCCTGACAGATAGCTGTCAAGTCTCTGCTTAAAGACCTCCAAAGAAGGAGACTCCACCACACTCCTTGGCAGCAAATTCCACTGTTGAACAGCTCTTACTGTCAGGAAGTTCTTCCTAATGTTTAGGTGGAATCTTCTTTCTTGTAGTTGAATCCATTGCTCCATGTCCACTTCATTGGAGCAGCAGAAAACAACCTTTCTTCCTCCTCTATATGACATCCTTTTATATATTTGAAGGACTGGTGCTATGTGGTCTCGGCAGCCGCTCCCAGTCACCAGTCTAGCTGCCTCATTCTGGATTAGTTGTAGTTTCCAGGTGGGAAACATTGAATTAAGAAAGCTTGATTGTAATTTTCACTCATGATCAAATCAATATTATTTTGATCCATTGTCATGTGGCCCTTAAAAGGCCCATGAGCCAAGTGCCTGTTCTGCCTATTTGGTAATCCGGCACAGTGCTAAGGCTGCCACCCCTTATACAGGGTTTCATAACTGACGTGGCACTTAGTACTCTGGCAGCTACATTCTGGACTGTGTTCAAGCGCCACTCCATGTGTTCATGTGCTGACAGGTATTCTTTACCGTACTTATATTATGCAGTGCTTGATATCATGACCCAAACTGTCAGGGAACTGTCCTCGCCTCAGCGTAGAGTTGTGCAAGGGCTTTCAGGGTATAGAGTGCCCCTGCAAAACCTTCTTAGCAATTCCTCTTCGTCCAGCGGGGAAAGCAGCAGTCCCTCTAGTGGGGAAGGGGAGACTGCCCAGGAAAGTGCGGACCAGGGCTCTGGGAAGGTTCCCACCCACTCACACCGCCCAGGCATAGGGGGAAACGCAACTCTTCCATCTCCCCACTTGCGCAGAGGGGCCAGGCGCAGGGATGGTAGGAGGGGGTTCTGCATCCCGTGGCATTTATGTTGGGGAAAGAACCGGAAAGAGTCATTCCCGGATTCTGCGGAAGGATGAGAGAGATGTGAACTTTTATGCTCTGCACTGTATATACTTGCACAACAGAGAAACTTAAAGAAACAGCAGAATCCGACTGGTTACTCATGGGCAACTACTGAAAACCTTACACAAACCTTATCAGTGCATTAATATCAACTTGTATTTTTTTTTTTGCCATGGTGTATGCTTGATGTTTGCTTTATACGGCTGGCAAATAAGATGTAACAATTTGAGCTAGGATGTTTTTCTTATTCTTGTGCCCCCCCCCCCCCCGGCCTGCTTACTGTCGTACTTATTGGCATTGGTAATACTAGCTAAATAGCTTGTGGAAGCTTAGTGGCTGCTTAACTGTTGCAAAGTGCTGTAAATTCATGTTGCAATTGGGCTTGTAAATATTCTCAAGACAGGGCCATGAGCGAAGCCTCAAAGTCTCACTCCATAAAACTGAGATGCTGCTTTTCATTTCAACATTTAAGAATGTTGACGAAAGACTGCAGAATAGAATGTGAGAAATGTACTTACAGAAACAGCCTGGGTATTTGGGCAGTGCTGAAGTGGTGAAGGAATAAGGTGAGCAGCACAGTGCTGGGGCTTTTTTCAGAGCAAGAATAATGTCATCTTCTGGAGTGCTTGGGAAATTTATGGTCTTTCCTGCTAAATGTATTGGGTGATAACAAGGCTTTCAAGATTATTTGTGCTGCTTTTGACAAAATGGTGTTGAGGAATATGATAAGCTTTTTATTTCTTTTCAGGCAAAATTCTTACTGGTTCAATTTATTGCTTGCCTTTCATCAACAGGTCCAGGGTGCGCTTCAACAACTTAAAATACTATATTAAAAATAGTTTAACACTAATTGCAGTCAAAAGAACAGACTGAATCCTAAAGATGTACGTCAAAGGCCATGGTGAAGATGTGCATCTTCAGCATGCGTCAGAAACTGTATCATAAAGGTGCCAAATGCACGTCTATGGGGAGGGAATTCCACAAATTAGGGACTACTACAAATAATGTCTTCTCCTGGGCTGCCCTTGCACAATCTTCTGAGGGCAGTGGAACTACCAAGAAGTGGGACACAAATGGGAATGATGGAGAAACTGAAACCCTTTATTGAAAGATGTGGGATAAATATATATTTCCTCCATGATCATATTTTTTTTTCAGTTTCAAAGTTTATTGATCGCAGCAGAAAATAACAAGAATAGTTAAATCAAACAGTTTAGGGGAAAAACCTTAGTTCAAACTATCTCCAATAATGGTACAATCTACATCGAAGCATAAGAAAAAAGTTAATAAGATAATATTTTAAAATACATCTGAGTGTTTCAGTATATGAATTTTGCTACAAAGTCATAGTACTGCACACACAACAGTCTATGGTCTCAATGTTATTGTTGATGACTTGGAGTAAAATTCAGATTTCTGCATCCTGTGTCTCTCTCCCGGCAAGGGCTCAGGGCGGTGCTGTGGGATTACTTCCAGTCTGGAGAAAGTGCTGTGTGTTTCATAGCCTGTTTCCCTTTCCACTTAATTGTAGGAAGGCACAGTACATACAGCTAATATCAGTGCCATGTTGTTCTTTTCTCTTACTGGGATAATCACTGGGACACAACTACATGTCCCTGTCCTTGACTGCACAATATAATCATGGCTTTTCTTGGATTAAGGAGAAAGCAATTTGAGGTAACTGCAACTGTATGAGCAAAGCTGGGAGAAAATAATTGCAGAAGAGCCACAAGGCTAATTTTTTGCAGCACACAGAGAGGGGAAAGGCTGATGAAAGGTGAAGGCATAATAGGCTTCTGTACCAAGTTGTACCAAGAAGGCAGATCGCCGAAGAATTGATGCTTTTGAATTATGGTGCTGGAGGAGACTCTTGAGAGTCCCATGGACTGCAAAAAGATCAAACTTATCCATCCTTAAAGAAATCAGCCCTGAGTGCTCACTGGAAGGGCAGATCCTGAAGTTGAGGCTCCAGTACTTTGGCCACCTCATGAGAAGAGAAGACTCCCTGGAAAAGACCCTGATGTTGGGAAAGATGGAGGGCACAAGGAGAAGGGGACGACAGAGGATGAGATGGTTGGACAGTGTTCTCGAAGCGACTGGCATGAGTTTGGCCAAACTGCGGGAGGCAGTGGAGGATAGGGGTGCCTGGCGTGCTCTGGTCCATGGGGTCATGAAGAGTCGGACACGACTGAACTAACAACAACCAAGTTGCTTTGTAAAGATGTATTAAAATCCCTTTCCCTAGTGCTGGTGTTGCTGGGCGACTAGTTCCATTAGCACTGCAGAACTGATCCTCTGTGGGATATTGACTCCCAGCGTCTCAAAGGCTCTGAAGCCTGACATATTATGTGCTGTGTATGCATGCACAGCCACTGTTTTGGCATATCATGTGCAAACACAATCCCTGTTTTCCATCAAAGAAGTAATGATTGTTGAGCATCATATTAGGTGATAAGTCAGTACCAGTCACGACTGTAAATCATTTCCTATTTACATGATACACTGTGATCCATGAATAGCATAAATGTTAACACTGCTTCCTCTTTTTTTCCCTCTGAAGCCAAATTTTGCTGCTGCTTTACAAATCCTCAAAGTAGAGATTGGCGGAGATGCACAGACCACAGGTATGAGCTGTTGAGGAAAGAGATTTAACCATAAAGCATTGTAATAATGCTGTAATTATGGTTTGGTTAGTTCTAAACATTGTCAACCAAGTTGCTCACCACGAGCTTTGCATGATATACTGATTGTGCCTCTTTACTAGGTTCTGGAAAACTGATCCTGTTATGGTTGGAACAAAATACTCAGTAGTGGATATTTCTCTCAAGCCCCTTGATGGGGATATAATTGCCCTTCCCCAGAGTTATGTTGATAATTTGATAAGCAGGGTGGGGGTGGTACCCCCACAGTTGATCTTTGTGCCTGTGTGTTTGGGGTGTGTGAGAGTGTGTGGATTCACATGAACAAGCAGGCAGAGGGCCTTCTTTGTAGTGGCACCCACCCTGTGGAACGCCCTCCCATCAGATGTCAAACAGCTAAATAAGTATTTGACTTTTAGAAGACATCTGAAGGCAGGGAATTTTTTTAATGGTTGATGCATTATTGCATTTTAAATATTTTGTTAGGAGCCACCCCTAGTGGCTCGGGCGACCCAGTCAGATGGGTGGCACATCATCATCATCATCTTCATTATTATCATTAAGATTATTAAGATTGTTGTGTGTATGGCGTTTTGTTTTTGCAGGGTAGGGGGAGCTGTTGCCTAGTGGGTTCCATATTAAGTTGGAGAATATCTCCTGAAAATGGGATGTCCTCTTGCTATAAACATGCTTTACTTTGCCGTAAACCCATTGATTTCATTAGCACTTATTTCCAAGTAAGCTTATCAAGGTGCTGTTAAATGGGTAGGCAGAAGCATATATGAAACTTCCCCCCTAAGTTCCAACTGTTACAAATTATACTGTAGCCTGGACCTGTATGTGTGGAGGGCCGCTGATTCACTGTTGAATGGGACACAGCTGTGGACAGCTTGAGGCTCCCTCGCATCTTGGCACCTGCCCACCCACCCTACAGCAGGTGTGGGGAACTTTTAACTCTCTGGATGTTGTTGAACCACGATGTCTATCAGCCCCTGGAAGCATGGCCAATGGCCAGGGATGGTGGGAATCGTAGTTCAGCAGCATCTAGAGGGCCAAAGGTGACCCACACCTACAGTGAGAGACAAGGGTGAGATCAGCATGTTCAGGGGACCTTCATTGTTGTGAGAGATGCTGAAGTGACCTGTGAGTTTGTTTGTTTGTTCCTAGGGGAGAGGCGGGAAGCTGAGAGGTGTTGTGTGGGGAGGTGTGTTAAGAGAAGGGGATACCATCAGCTCCCAGTTACTGTACTGGTATCAACAAAGATCAGTGTTTGATTAAGTTGTATTTATGGTTTTATTGCATATTTTGGTTTTTTTATTTGCTGCATACTGCTTAGAGGTATTTTATATATTAGGTGGCATCATAACATGGTGCCATCTGGGCACTACATTTCATGTACATTTCAGATTTTAGTATTTTTTGCCTTCCTGTTTCATGTGCTTGTGATTCTCCAGCAGATAAGCCCCAGAAAAGCCTGACTTAAAGTATAGCTTTCCACTCAGTAAGTTCTTACAACCTGTGATTACAGGACAGGCATTGGAATGTCTATAGAAGACCAGGGTTCTTAATGTATGTGCATAAGTACAGAGAACTGCATTTGTTGTTAATCTCCTTCCCTTGATGCTATCCAGGGTGCTAAAATTGGCGTAAGAATAATATTGCACATCCAGTTTAATGATACACATATAGTTTACATGTCTTGAGAAATGTATTAGATTGATGTAGCAAAGGATGTGTCACACATTGCTGAGCTACAATTTTGTTTTCCTTCTGTAGATGGGACTGAACCATCCCACATGCACTATGAAGATGATGAAAATTATTTCCGGGGCTATGAATGGTGGCTGATGAAAGAAGCTAAAAAGAGAAACCCTAATATTAAATTGATTGGTAAGAATGCAGATCTGTGAGCTGTGACGTTTCATCCTTACCCTGTAATTTGAGAGCGCCTTTGTGATTCATTTTAAACCATTCTGTTCCAATGTAACGTGCAGCATGCTTTAAATAATATTGATTTACTCAGCTTGGAGTGTGTGTGTGTGTGTGTGTGTGAGAGAGAGAGGCTGGGTTTGCTCAACTTTGCAAGCCCAAACTGTGGCTTACCAGGACCGTATGAATTTGCAAGCTCTCAGAGGGGAGCTGATGCTTTTCAGGCCTAAGCTGTGCTGAAGTTAGCCAGTGTTTGGCTTTGAATGACGTTCAAACCCAGGCTGGTGGTTATTCTCTTTACTCACTAGCCACGAGCTACTACCAAGAAAGGTGGTGGCCGGGGGGGGGGGGGGGGCGGATGGGAAGAGAGAGAGAGAGAGAGAGAGAGAGAGAGAGAGAGAGAAAGAGAAGGCATCCTCTGCTGTTGTTACTGCTTACATACAGTAGGAATAAGTTGGTGGGCAGATGGAGCGATTTTCACCTGTCAGTCTTTATTTATTCATTCCTTTAACAAAAAGAGAAGACTTTTACATCATGATTAAACTGTAAACATTTTGCTTCTCCCAAATTACTTTCCCCCTCGCTAAAAATTGGGTTTCGGTCAGCACACCCCATGTTAACACACACTTAAGTGATTGTGTAGTTTGAATCCCCCGCACGAATTCCAAATCATTTCTGTTATATAAACTTATAATAAAATCCTCTTAAATTTGGAACGGAAGATTTGGGGATGTATTGTGATGGAAGCATAGTGTTAAGAGAACATTATGATTTTCATATAAAAACGCCAATATACCACATGCTTTGATACCAAAATTACCATTGCAATTGATAAGGAAGCCTTATTGAAGAAATTCAGCCTGTTTGTAAAAATACAATATGCAGGAACCTGTAACACTTCTGGAAAATTAAATTGTGACGTTGGTTGGGGACTGAGGTGAAGCCACAGGAGCAAGCAGCTGCATTGTATAGTCTCTTGTAGGGTGCCCCAAAGAAAATCAGCATAACCTGGAAGGGCTGACAACAAATGAGGAAGACTAGATGCCTGGAACTGTTGTTTGCCTCTTTTGATAGCCTTAGGCAACACAGATTTCCCATGCATTGTAGTATCTTCCTCTTTCAGGAGTGCAACGGCATGTTGCCTCACCTTCCTCTTTTTACAACGGAATGTTGCCTCACCTTCCTGTTTTTGCATTTCTTTGCCCACACAATCAACATGTCATTTCCTGGGTGCTTGATTTGTTTTTCCCACTCTGGATGTTTCATGGAAAATGCACACTCTGGATGTTTCATGGAAAATGCACACTCATGGAAGTGCACACTCAGAATATGAAGGAAGCCCAGGACCAGCCTGAAGCGGTGCTGGTCACCTGACTGTAATTGTTCCTCCTGGAAGCCCAGCCAGATGGGTGGGGTATAATAAATTATTATTATTATTATTAGTACTCCATGAGATGTACCACTGGGTGAAAAGCACTGTTCTGTGGCATATGGTAAAGGAGGGCCTGACAGCAGAAAGAGTGCAGTTTGGACTGGCTGAGTCTTTGAGTATTCGTTGGTTGCACCCTGTCTCCGCAGGAACTTAAGCCCACAGCTTTGCTGGAGGAAGAGAGGGAAGGCCCAGTAGCAGAGGGTATTGTTTGTCAGCACACATTTCTGCAGAGAATGAAAACAGAATTTATAGTTATATTTGTGGGGAACCGTGGAAATACTGAATCAAAACTTACCAACAAAAGAAAATTGATGTTTAGTGCTGCCTGATTGCCAAACCATGGTTTGGTTAGTTATCTGGGCATGTGTGCTTCTCTTATCTTCTCCCCTCTCTCTCATCTCTCATGTGGGCATGCCCTAAGAGCCAATAGTTATTAACAATAGTGCAGATATTCTAGTTAGCCCAAACCAGTTTCCCTACCTGCTTCTATCCATGATAGTTAGACTGGTCTTGGCATTAGCACCCCCATAGGTGTAACTTGCTTTTTAATCTCCGTAGTTGCCAGCCAGACACTAGGCTAAACTCAGGGGGTTAGTACTGGTGTACAAAGCCTTACATAGATTGGGACATGGATACCTAGCAGATAATCTCACCCCTTTATACCAGTTGAGCACTGCGCTGCGCCTCTCCCAACCGCAGCTCCTATGCCTGCTCTTGCGAGTGGCGGCAGAGTGACGAGCAGCCCGAAAGGAGCCCTTTCGGGCTGCTCATTCCTCCGCCACCGCCGACAGTGGTAAAGGCGGAGGAGGAGGTGGATGGAGCAGCCTGAAAGGGCTCCTTTCGGGCTGCTTGCTCCTCCTCCGCCGCCAACACATGCACACGCACTCCGGCCCACCAGGAGGTTTGTGGTGTGGTGAACCAGCTTATACTTGAGTCAATAAGCTTTCCCAGTTTTTTTGTAGTAAAATTAGGTGCCCTGGCTTATATTCGGGCCAGCTTATACTCGAGTATACACAGTAACAACAATAACAACAACAACAACAACATTTCTGGAGAGAATGAAAACAGAATTTATAGTTATATTTATAGTTATATTATAGTTATATTTATAGTTGTTGTTGTTGTTTCTACCCCACCCATCTGGCTCGGTTTCTCCAGCCACTCTGGGCGGCTTTCAACAGAACATTAAAAACTTCCCTAAACAGGGCTGCCTTCAGATGCATTCTAAAATTCGGATAGTTGGTTATTTCCTTGACATCTGCTGGGAGGGCGTTCCACAGAGCAGGTGCCACTACCGAGAAGGCCCTCTGCCTGTTTCCCTGTTTCACTTCTTGCAGTAAGGGAAATGCCAGATGGCTGAACGTTGGGGGTGGAGAAGCTCCTTCAGAGATCTTTGTCCCAATCTTCCTCTGTATTGAATGTTTTTATTAACGCATTCATTCATTCATTCATTGATCGTTAATTGCTTGGGGGTGGTTCATGGGAAGCTATTCATAAAGGAAATAATAAATAATGACAGCAAGCTCTGAAATTGAAAGTTTTTGGGGAAGTGCCTCTTCAAGATGGTAGGTATTATGCTCCCATGGCCAAAGAAGTAGGAAGCTTTCTGTATAATTTCTAAAAACCAGAACTGAGTGGTGCCTCACTGGTTTCAAGAGGAAATAAGTGTGTGGATTGTTCCGTAGCCTGCGCACATCCCCAATGCCTCTCTTGCAGGGTAGGTTTAAGTTTGAACTGTCCTATTCTGAGAATAGGGGCTGTGTGCTAAGCTTTTCTGTTAATTTTATGCTTGTTTTTTTTCCCTCTTTACAGGGTTGCCCTGGGCTTTTCCAGGATGGGTTGGGAGGGGTGAGAACTGGCCCTATGATCATCCGGATGTCACTGCTTATTATATTGTGTCCTGGATTGTAGGCGCTAAAAGATTTCATGACTTGGACATTGACTACATTGGGGTTAGTAAAGGAATTCCTCTTTAAATACTTTTGAACATGATTCATGTTAGAAATTCCAAAGTCATCCAATACAAGTCTGCTTCGACCATTTTCCTTAAAAAAATCCACTGGGTTACTTCACACCCCTCCCCCCGATTATTAAAATAATGATTAGGAAACAGAGGTGCTCACACTTTAGGCTTATGGGATTTGCCTTGTTTTTTTTTTTGTCCTAGAACCTTAAGATCCATCAGTCAGAGCCTGGTACAAAAGACATACATTTCCTTTGTGTACACATTTATATATGAACACACACATCCTTTTTCCTACCTGTAACACCTGGAGAAGGCGCTACAATTAAACCATTCTGAGCCCAAGCATTTGTTTTTACTACCAGAACTGCATTGAACTTAAGTTCCTTCCCTCCACCCCACCCCAATTTTCAGTCCTCCTTCTCCTGCTTTCCTCATTTCAGTTGTTGTTGTTGAACAGTTGGTAGTCAGAATTTAAAACAAAATTAAAAATTAAAAAATTCCTTCCAGTAGCACCTTAGAGACCAACTAAGTTTGTTCTTGGTATGCACTTTCGTGTGCATGCACACTTCTTCAGATAGAGAATTTTTTACTGATCTACTTTTAATCACCCAGAGATTTACTAGTAGATTGCAATCTTCCTTTAGGCCATCCACCACTGCCTGCCTTTCGTATCTGTGTGCATTATTACTACACGTTGGGCCAGGACAGAGAGCGTAGCTTTCAGTGCAGATCCTTAAGTCTGGACAGTTTCTTCTGCAGTATATCAGACCTAGACAAAGCAGAGGCTTCATAAATACTAGGAGCAAAACCTTAACCTGGTTCACGTGTAGTGCCTTTTCCCCATTGGCCCTTCAGGCTTAAGCTCAGGCAAGGCATGCCAGGAATTGGGTTTGAGTGTGTCTTCTCTTACCTTTGTATCACTTCTATTTTTTTATTTTTTTGTATTTTTAGATCTGGAATGAACGGTCTTTTAGCAGCAAATATATCAAGGTAGGTCAACTGATCAATTGACATCCATTTTTTAAATGATGCATTCTTAGCACGTATAACATAGAACTTCTAGCAAAATTCAGCTAAGTTGTTGTACTAGTGCAACAGGATCTCTCCCAATTTTGGTTGGACACATCAGAACAGCACAGCTAGTGTGTCTATGTGTGCATCTTTGTGCGTAGAAGAGGGCAGAATGCACTGACACTTACCTTTATCAGCTTACCTACAGTTCTAGCCTTTTGTTTTTGTTCTGTTGCTAACAAGTGGCAAAGCTTCCTAAGGCAGTTTTAATGGATAAAGATGCATAGAAAATGGTTGCAATCCAAACATGCCCAGCTAATGCCTCCCAAATGCTTTGGGCTGCAATTCCCATAATCCCTGGCTGCTTGCCGTGTTGATTGGATGATGGGAATTGTACTCCAATACATCAAGAGAACGTCTGCTTGGGAAACACTGGACTAGAGGGTCTCTAGATCCTCAGTGTTGGTTTTATTCTTTCTTCAGTGTCTGGCTGATACTATTGTTCATTAGCGAATAAGCCTTTTTCCTGTGCACATCGCCCCTTCGCCCCTCCCTTTGAGGTGTGAGCAGACACATCAGGTCTTCAGTTAACCATAGTCTCCCATTCCCTCTGAACTGGGAAACAAGTTCAATTACAGTCAGTTTATAAGTTGTGGCGGTATTATTAGTCTGATTTATTAAATGTAAGATAATGGGCATAACTCATGGGAAGTCTTATCTTTATGATACAGAAATATTTCTTGAAGATTATCATCTTTTCTGTATGTGTAGAGTGGTTTATGTTGTATGAATGATTTCTGAATTGCATAAAATGGGAGATTGCAAGATTAACAATGAAGGAAATAGGGTTTTACAAATGGAAATTTTCACTGGTTCTGCTTTAAAGTAGAGGTGGGGAACTGGATCTGGCCAGGAGGCCAGATCATCTTCTCCCTCCCCTCCCCTGCTGAAGACCAAATTTGGCAGGTGGGTGGGGCTGCTCACATCTCAGTCACCTGACATCCCAATGATGTCAGTTACCCCTTCCACTCTGCACCATTTGAAATCAAACAGTGCAGGCAAATTCACAGCCTACAAAGTACCTTTCAAAGCACTACTCAAGACCTGACAATTCACTGATTGTCTGGTCTTGTGAAGTCTTTTGCAAAGCATTCTGCAAGACCCCATGACGGAGCTCTTTGTAGATGGTTTTGCAGACGCCACATATTGGCAGCCCCTGCAAATCTATTTCAGCTGAGCCAGGTGTTTCCTTTCATCTGTGGGGCAGGTAGATGTGGCCAAATGGGGAGACCTGGTGGGCCTAATCAGGTCTGTGGGTTGGAGGTTTCACACCCCTGTTTTAAAACATGGTATTAGAAGCTGGCTGCTAAGTGAATGTAGGATGGAGTTATCAAACACTTAATTGACTTCTGAGTTCAGGGTGTCATGCCAGAGCTGCCAAGGATTTT
Source organism: Lacerta agilis (assembly GCF_009819535.1). Taxonomy (NCBI): domain Eukaryota; kingdom Metazoa; phylum Chordata; class Lepidosauria; order Squamata; family Lacertidae; genus Lacerta; species Lacerta agilis. Next base: position 23,003,885 of record NC_046312.1, read on the forward strand.
TAAATCTCCAGCATTTCTGCTTTCTCGGTCATTAACAATTCAGTTATTTTATTTTAGAATTCTTACATTATTTAAATTGGATGATGACGTGCCTTAATGGGTGAGATTCAACAAATGAGTCCCATCTATTTGTGCAATGGGGTTTCCATACTCTCTGTGCATGTCCTGAAATTGGCTTAGGAGAACATCCAGAACAGTGTGTTGGAGGTGGCAGATGTATCACCAGATGTAAGGGAATTAGCGGTGGCTAATAGGTGGCTACGAAAGTCAACCTAAAAAAAAAAAAGTCAACCTGTACACCTGCCAAGGCACGCCCTTCAAGTTCCAGTCTTGGAAGTCATTATTTTAACAACAGGTTCCAGGATTAAGAACTGGTAATACATGAATAACTTGGGGAACTGGGAGCTTTGGAGCACAATTTAAAGCAATAGTTTAACAAATGTTGAAAGTACATTTCATGTATATATTGGAGTGCTCTCTCTCTTCCTGGCCTTCACACAGTTAATTGGCTTAACTATGCATGTCCGCTCAGGGTTATGTTCCACTGAATTCAGTGGGGCTTGCTCTCAGGTAAGGGTGTTCAGGATTCCATTTGAGAGCTATGACACTTGGGCAGATTAACTGTGTTTGTAGAAGATCAGCTCTTCCATCATTTCATAGCCCCCACACTTTAATTTGATCTGTTAAGATAATGTCACACTCTCCCCATTGATGAAAGCTGTGCTATCTGTCAAGTAATGTTATCTGTTACCAAGGTACTCCGCAAAACCATGGACAGAGTGGGTTTAAGGAAGGTTGGCATCATTGCTGCGGATGGCGAATGGGACATTGCAAATGAAATGCTAGTTGATCCCTATCTTAATGACTCGGTTGAGATAGTAGGGTAAGTGTAGAAGCCTTGGGTAATAATAATAATAATAATAATTATTATTATTTATACCCCGCCTATCTGGTGATGGTGATTCCTTTGTGCCTTTGATCACAGTTCCATATGAACTGAAGAAAGTCTGGATCCACGTTTGACCATCAACTGAAGGAAATTTGGATCCAACTTGGCCATTTCTGCATCTCATACTTGAGGATAAAGTCCTTACTGCATGGGGCTATGCTGCCCCTTTTGCCACCTCTGCTCCTGCACTTGACATAGTGCATTTAGTGCAACCTAGTGTCTCTCTGCTGCTGCTTATTCTGGTGTCTGCATCTTTTTTTTTATATATCTTCTACAGTCTTTTCGGTGGTGGTTGTGTGGTTTTGGAATACTCTCATTGTAGAAATCCTTCAGGCTACCTCTCTGGCCTTTCTTTTCTCTGAGCTGAAAACTTCACTTTCAACATGGTTTTAATATTTAAAGCAGTAATATTTTACTGCTTTACTATATTGTTACTGTATTTTTACTCTTTTTTCAGATTTCCTGATTTTTAATGTCATTTGTAGATGTGCTTTTAATGTGTGCCTTTCTCTTGCTACATATATATGTGTTCCATATTTCTTAGCTGTGAAACTCTTCTAGGTGCTCCACGGGAGGAGGAGCAGGGTATCCATTACCTACATTTATTTATCAATCAAATTTGTACCCAGCCCTTCCTCCCGAAGGAACCTAGCAAACAACATGCTGTGAAACACTTTAAAAATACCTTTAAAGAACTCCCATTCAAAGCTGGACTCAAAGGCATTTTGAAAGAGGAAGGTCTTCAGTAGGTGCTGAAAAAGACAACACCTGTTTAATATTCAAATTCATGTTGTATACGGAAAGTTAATGGCCATTTGGACATTACTAGTGACAGTCTACGCTTAAGATGCCTTCCCAACATGGAAATACAGTACTTGTTTTAAAAAGGAATCGCCCAATATATCGGTACATGTTCAGACACTATCGCCCTTGGGTTTGTGATATTTGCTAGGTTTGTAAAATAAGCTTACGGAAGTGCCATCATTCCCTCTGTTTCTGACATTCGGGTATGAAAACAATTGTTAGGTAGCCTAAACAACCCAACCCACACATAAGAGGGAGGTTTCAGCAGCCTTGGGGGGGGGGAACACTAAAATCTGCCAAAGTAGTAGGAAAGAACCTTAAGGAATACGTGGGGGATAACCCTACAAAGCAGCACAGTGACAGCGACGGAGCTAGGCGCTTGGGCACCCGGAGCCACACACATGGCGTGCACCCGGGGGCGGGGCGATCCGCCCAGGGGGCAGGGCGATCATGCCCGGGGGTGCGATCTGCCATTGTGGCCCAGCCAGGGGTTGCTATCGGCACAGCCTCGATCAAGCGCCCCCCTCCCGGATTTTGTCACTCCCCCTCACGGATGATGCCCGGAGTTCAGCATGCTCTGTACCTATGGAATACTGGCTGGCTCTTGGGAGGGAGAAATTGGGAAACTGGGTAGAAGTAAAGAGCACTGAGCAGAAACACTCCACACAACAATATTTTGCGGCAGCTCTTACATTTACATTTTTTAAAGCCATGTACACTTCTTGGCAGGAAAACTACAGAAATACAAGTTCCTCTTCTGATGTACCCCTTAAGTAGGGGGCAAGCACTATTCTGAACAGGCTCACTAGGGGGCAAGCATCATTGAACTAAGTGAGGCTACATAGGGCTGGATCATAAATCTGTTTTGTGAAGGCTAATAAACCAGTAAGCAGAATCTACCCCTTTTAGCCTAAACAAAAGAGTTATTTTAATTAGTTCGGAAGAGGCTGGCTCCTCCTAATGGGGTCTTCATGCACCCGAATTTTGAATATGATGATGATGATGATGATAATAATAATACCATCCTTCATCTGTAGAATTCAGGTCGGTTCACAACAAATTTGAGGCACTCATCAGGGCCATTGGTTTTCATATTACCTGTTCTGCAGAGTTGTCTAATGTTACTAAATTGCCACAGCAACAATTAACTCTGCTGACTAATTCAAAAGCAATTCAGCTGGTAGTCACATTTGACCCAATTGTGGATTCATAATCTAGTTAGCTACATTCACATACAGACACACCCGCACACGTGAAAACACACACACACATACACACAAAACTGTCAGCCCTCAGAAGAACTTAAGGATTTCCAAAATGATAACTTGCCATGGAATAACTTTTCTGATTGAAAAATGGTAGTCAGGCATCATAGGCAAGAGCACCTCAAGGTTTATACTTGGGTGTGATTAGTAGCAGGCACTGTGTGTGGAATGATGCTGCTCACCTGACTTTGCTCTAGCCGAGTCACAGCTGCCTAAAGGGACAAGAAGGGGTGTTGTGGTGTTGAGGTTGGTGTGGTGCAAATGTGGTGGCGGAACCAGGCTAGTGCTCTTGCTCGCATGTTTGCAATGCACTGATCTTTCCTCTGCCTCTCCATTCCAGTATTCCACAGCGACTCAGCTGGAGGGAGGTCAGGTGAGCAGCGCAGCCTCAACCCACAGCCTGCTATTGGGTGGTGGAAAAGATTGCCATGGATCATGTCTTGCTTTTCTGAACATGCTCATTTGGGCCTCAGAGTAACCATGTAGCTATGCAGATAGGCTTCCAAAAACTAGTCTCATGCAGAGTCCTCCTAACCTAGTTATTGGACAGGTTGTATATTGAAGCTTGTTCATGATAGGTAAATTGATACTATAACCATTAAAAAAATGACATGCCTACTCCTAGGACCTTTGCAGTTAATTGTATGAGGAAATTAGGATTCTTAAATGCACCAGATTTTAGTGTCTTGACTGTAGTGTCACAGTCTGGCTCAGTAAACTCCACCTGTGTTTTGTTTTAGATTGAGGCAAACTGAAATAAGATGCAGTTTGAGGCTGTTTTCAACTTCTTAAGCTGTGTTTTTAAAAATGGGTTTGAAAGTTGATGTAATTAGAACTCCCAGTATCTTTCCTTTACAAAGGGAATTGAAAATGGGTTTGGGCTTTAGTTGGGAGAGGAGAGAATTTGCTTTTGTCCCCAAAGCCATTGCAGTAACTGGCTTAAGCATAGAGGGCTCTGGCTGGGCTCCATAGAGTTTGTTCAGGAGGTCAGCTACTTGGATTGTAGCAACTCTGCTTATGATAGTCACTTCTAGCATGAACGTTTGTGTGCTCAGTAGGTGTTGAATTGGCCCCGTGTGTCCAGGAGACATCTCTATTGATCTTTTCTCTGCTCCATAACCTTACTTGCTTGCAAGAAATAAAAATAAAGTTTCTTCCTGATTTGGAAGGAAGAGATGGAGGTGTGCTGGCTTGCTCAGCCTCTGCACCCATTGGAAGTTGCTTGGTTGGAGTACCAGTGAGGTGCAGAGGAAGAGCAATACTTTGCATAACCCCAGCTCTGAACTTTTGGAGGTGGAACTTGTTTTCATGTTCCCACTTCTCCCCCTTACTCCAAACATAAAAGTTCAGAGGAGCAGATTTTCTTCTGACTTCTGACCATGTGCCGCATTTCAAACAAGCTGTAGGACCCTGTCCTTTGGAGGAGTGGGGTCCTGCCAACAACAAATGCTTACCTCCGCTGGTAAGGCCAGCCAAAATGTATTGACCCTTGACAAAGTTTGAATTTGAATTCTTTGTCTTGGTCCAACTGGAGGTTGGTTCCATTTACAGTATTGGGAGTAATCTAATATTTAGGAACTTCTATGAGGTGCCATCCAAACATATACTAATCCTACTTTTGCAGAAAACTAGTTGTATTTGTGGAAGAAAGTAGATGAATGCTCTTAAGATGGTTGGATGGTGCCTTGTATGCCTCCTTCTCTCAACTCTGCTTTCCTTTGGACAATATCAGTGAGATTGAGAAGGGGATTTTTGTCATCTGGGTAGCCCAGATGCACACTGCATGTACATTGCCCTGGCTTGCATCCCAGGAAGTCACTTTGGTTCTGCTATTGCAGTGGTTGACTTCACCCCTGGAGGTGCACTCCATTGTCTTTCAAGACAGACAGATGCCAGCAACCATAGTAGCTCTCTTTGTATATCTTGAAGACCTTTCGTTTCAATGGGGTTTATGGGTCTATTGCAGTTGTTGTTGTTGTTTTAAGCTGCTAATCTTTTGAAAGAGGTATCAGTGTCTTTGCTGCAGCAGAATAACACGGCCACTTTGTTTCCCCTTGCATGTGTTGACAGGATGTTGTGGTTAGCCACTGAGCCTCTTGGGCTTGCTGATCAGCGGTTCAGATCCCCGCAATGGGGTGAGCTCCCATTGCTCTGTCACAGCTTCTGCCAACCTAGCAGTTCAAAAGCACACTAGTAGCTGTCGCTACTAGTAGGTACTGCTGCAGCGGGAAGATAAACAGTGTTTCCATGCACTCTGGCTTCCATCACTGTTCCGTTGCACCAGAAGCGGTTTAGTCATGCTGGCCACATGACCTGGAAAGCTGTCTGTGAACAAACGCCGGCTCCCTTGGCCTGAAGGGGAATACCCCATAGTCACCCCATAGTGACCTTTGACTGGACTTAACCATCCAGGGGTCCTTTACCTTTACCATGTTGGTCACCTGGGCTGTACATAAAGGTCTCCCATGAGCTTTGTTTAATAGTGATACCTTATAGTCTGTTTATACCAATTCAATCCATCTTTGGTGAAGTTCTTGTCTGCAGTTTTTGAAACTCTACCATTTGTGCAGATGTCTCTTGGGGAGATGAGGAACAGGTGATAAAATCTTGGAACAGACTAATAAAGCTGTAATTTGTGCCCTCTCCCACTGCTTGCTGATTGTTCTTGAAACCCAGCTTAAAGTAACATTGGCACAAGAATTCAAGCTTACACTTTAGAAGCTGCTAATACTGTATCCTGTGTCAGGGCTATTGCACAGAGAGACGGTTGACTTTGTTGATTTTGTCTATCAATGGATGTGAATTAGAATAGGGTTCTTTTCTCTTACTTCCCAAGATCAAATCTCCTGTTTAATACTGTACCTAGCCTTCAGGAGAGTGAAGCACATCATTTGCCTGTTGCGTACCAAAAGAAGCACGGCAGCCCTGATTTTTGGAAAACGCTTTGTGTGGGAATACTACCTTTTCATCTCTTTATTTTCCAAGCTTTTAAGATACACTTTGGATAAACAAGAGCTGCAGCGGGTGAGGATCATAGCCAGCGATAACCTCTGGGAGCCAATTTCCTTTTTCATGCGGGTTGACTCTGAGCTACGTGATGCAGTCGATATCATTGGGTAGGACATCTCTTCAAAGCTGATTTTTTTCCACCCATAATCCCTTCTGAAAAATTCTGGCAAATGATGGGAAACAGCAACTTTGGAAAAACTTTCTGGAATACAGTGGTGCCCCGCTAGACGAAAATAATTCGTTCTGCAAGTATTTTCGTCTAGCGGGTTTTTCGTCTAGCGAAGCGGCAATGCAAACCGCGGTTTTCGCTAGATGAATTTTTTTCCCCCGTCTTGCGAGGCAGCCCCATAGACAAATTTGTCTTGCCTTCGTCTAGCGAGTTTTTCGTCTAGCGAGTTTTTCGTCTAGCGGGGCACCACTGTATCAGCATAGCAGTTACAAAATTCTGGCCACGTGCCTCTTTAGCAGCAATCCTGTATGCCAAGGGCAGCATGTGTCATGCCCATCAGATGTTGGAATGCAACTCCCACCAGCCTCAGCCAACTTGGCGGTGGTCATGTCTCATGGGAGCTGTAGTCCCAATAGCATCTGCAGGGCAGCATGTTGGCTACCCCTGCCATACACATGGATCTGGGAGGATGACCAATTGTTGCAAAGATGGACTGACCTCTGATTAGACATCCATAGGATGCTTTCAGGGATACTGAACTACGCACACACATTTATGTAATTGGAACATGACAGCCCTCTCCTTTTGCCTCATTGCTTCAAATCATGCCACCCACCTCCCCAAGCTGTTTTCCCTCCTTCCAAGATTCCAAATATATGTCTAGATATATGTTTGGTACTCTGGTGGAGGAAGTCTTTGCTCAAAATCACATCCTCCCAAAGCTACATGATGTTTTCTTTGGACAGTAGGGAGGCCTGTCAGGCTCTACTTGCATGCAATTGGCTGTAATTCACAGTGGTACAGTAGGTCTCCTTAGTTCTGGTTGTTCCCTTTTGGTAGAGTGAATGGTTGCTGCGTAGATCACACCAATCCATGTGGTGATATTAGCTCTTCAGTGAGTAAAATTCTTTTTGAAAGTGGTGATTGTGGAGATGGACTATATTCATTTCAGATCTGAATCGTGTGTGTGTGTGTGTGTGTGTGTGTGTGTGTGTTGTGGAAGGTAAATTGGTGTGATTTAGGTTAAAACGATAAGGTAACTGTAGTTCAAGATTTCAGAAGATAGAAAGTTCTTAGGGATAGCTGCATGTTTCAGCACTTCCATGTTTCAAAATCAGCTTGGCATGCCCGGAGTGAGGCAGGGGTTCCTGTTTTGAGAAACAAGAACCCCAAGCCCTGTTGTGTGACATTTTAGTCCTTAAGGTCTTTGACTTTGGGTCAGGAATGGCGGCTGAGAGTTAGTAAACCTATGCAGTTTAAATTCTGCCTCTGCTGTGAGCCCACCAGAGGCTGAGAGAGAGAGAGACAGAGACACACAGAGAGAAAATGGAGACAGTGATAATGACTTACTTTGCAGGGTTTTTGCAAAGATGGATGTGAAAGTATCCAAAGCTCTTTTGAATGTCCAGAATGCTGTGTAGATGCTAAGTATTGATTTTTCCCCTTCCAAGTTTTGAGTTGTAAATTATTATTTTTCAGTCTGTTAGTCACCCTTCACCAGCAGGTCCCAGAGCTGGTTACAGCAGTTTAAAATTCAGTATTCAGAACAGTTAAATGGAAAGTCTTTGGCAGAAAATAAATCTCTGACACTTTCAGGTTCAAGTATTCTGTTCTTCCGGGTCATGGACTTAACTGCGTATTGCATCCAAATGGATGATGCAGCCTGGCCTTCACCAACCCCGTGCCTTACAGACATCTTGGACTGCAGTTTCCATCATCCCTGACTGTTGGGCATTCTAAATGGCACAGATAGGAGCTGGATTTCATAATGTCTGCAAGGCAGCAGGTTCAGAGATGGCAGATGCAAACACACAGGAAAAAGACACCCAATTTCACTGGGTGATCAGTGATTTGTTAAATGTATTCTGGAGGTGTTTGGATCCTAATCTCTCCTGATAAGAAGAACTACTGTAAAAGAAAGAAAAGAAACTACAGTTTGCTAAAGTTTAAACTTACTGCAATTAAGTGTATTTAGAGTGCTTGCTTGGAGTTAAAATGCACTTTGTCCTTGCTTTTCGTTTTTCAATATCCAGGACTCATTACCCAGGGACAGAAACGGTGTTTAGTGCGTTGCTGACAAAGAAGAAACTCTGGGCTTCAGAAGACTATAGCACTTTCAATGATGAAGTGGGGGCAGGTTGCTGGGCTCGAATCCTGAACCAAAATTTCGTGAATGGGAAAATGACATCGTATGTCTTGACTTTCATAAAATTATAGATGTGTGTGTGTGTGTGTGTCTATCATCTATCTATCTATCTATCTATCTATCTATCTATCTATCTATCTATCTATCTATCATCTCCTGTGAGAAACAAGGTAGAATAAAACCTTGTCCAATTACCACTATGCTGGTTGCCAGGTTTGCAATTTTCAGCTAATGAAATCCCCGTGGGCTTGAAACTTGTATTTCTTAACAATCTGGTTCACTTTTATCCAAAACAGAAGAAGTAGGCTCAAACAATTGATATTGTGGCCCAGTTAGGTCTTAATTTCCCTCTGCACATGTTACCTCCAGTTGTTGTTGATGACCTGCATGATGACCTCTTGTTGGGAGAAAGACGGAGGGGAAATATGTCCCTGTTAATTCTCCTCGATCCCTCAGCGGCTTTTTGTACCATCAACCATAGTATCCTTCTGGAGCGGCTGTCTGAGTTGGGGGTGGGTGGCACCCACTTTGCAATCGGTCGGGTGCTGCTTGGATGGTCATTTCCAGAGGGTGATGCTTGGGGAGTGCTGTTCGGCCTTGTAGAGCCTTCATTGTGGGGGTTCAATTTTATCCTTGCTGTTTAACAAGTAATCTGGAGTTTTGGAGTACGTTGTCAGCAATATACTGATGACATACGTTGAGCTACATACAGCCCTATCTCATAGACAAATATATTCCCAGTATATTTATTGGTCTAACCATAGCATGCTAGACCAATTCTTTACATGATTCTCTTTATTAATTCCTGTCTTCTTTATCCCTATATCACACAGCACTATTGCTTGGAATTTGGTGGCTAGTTACTATGAAAACTTACCTTTTGACCGGTGTGGTTTAATGACAGCGCAGGAACCATGGAGCGGGCATTACACTGTGAACCCCCCCATATGGATAACAGGTAATTTTTTTAGACAGAGCTTTTTGAAATGAGATGTATGTTTTTCAATTGTGGCTTTTCTAAGTTATTAAGGCTGCAGCACACTTCATTAGGCATACAAACTATTTAACCCAGCAGGGCCAACTTCTGCATAGATATGAATGGGATTGCACCGCAAATGTTTTTTGAATTGCTGCTATGTGATGCAATTTTTCAAACTTATTGGACAGCCTTTGTAGTAGTAATGTTCTTGGCAAGTATACTAAGAGCTGGGAGGTTGTGGCGTATTTGGAAATTAACTTGTTTGGGCAGAATAAGGGCCAGCTCAAGGCACAATCTTCATGATAAAAAATGCCACGTATTCATGCTATACACACATATATGCACATGTATTTACAGAGTAGCCCTAACTGTGGCTCAGAAGCCCTATTGAGTTTAACGAGGTTTACTCCCAGGTAAGTGGAGTTAGGATTGCAGCCTAATTCAATGATTAAATTTTAGTAAGATTCCATGTTTCCCCCAGGGGGTCCAAACTAAGCAAATTCTCTCTCTCTGTGTATGTATGTATATGTACATAGGGCCAGCTCTAGACATTTTGCTTTCTGTGGTTCAGCAGCAAATTATGCATTTTCTTTCCCTAAAGTACATAGTACCCAAGGCCAACAAAGTTATTTTGGTGTCCGGGGCAGAAAATACTGCAAATTCCTCTCCTGTCTTGTAAAACAACAACAACAACAACAACAACAACAACAACAACAACAACAACAACAACAACAAATGCATAAATATTTCCTGCAACGATTTCATGTCACCTCAAATTGGCTGCCTGAGATGGCTGCATCACTCTGCCTACTGTTAGGGCCAGTCCATTTGCATCAACCTGTGTGTGTAGAGCTGGGGTCCCCAACATGGTGCCCATGAGCACCACAGTGCCCTCAGATACATCTATGGCGCCTTCCTTGGGCCTCTGACCCTCCTGATTTTTATCTTAGTTTTGGAATTGGGGGAAGTTTTGAGGGGACAGGGACTGTCTGCTTTTTTCTATCTTTTCATTATTATTATTATTATTTTGCTGGTGTCAGTTTTGCAAAAGCAAAAACCCTCAATGCAGTTTGCAAAAAAGGATAAAACTGTAGTAAAGTTATCAATAGAAAGAAAAAACAACAACCTCCTTCTCTGCTTTTTCTGTTTTGACACAGCACACACTACCCATTTTACACAACCAGGCTGGTACTACCTGCAAGCCGATGGACACCTGGAAAAAGGTGGCAGCTACGTTTCTCTGACTGATAGGCAAGGCAATCTCACGATCATCATTGAAACCATGGTAATGCTCTCTTAACGCACTCTGCCAACGTCTACCTAGCTCAGAACTGTATTCTAGCTATGTATTTAAAACAATGGTGTTTTAAAGGTACCTGTGCTGTGTGCTGGTCTGCCATGGTTTGTTAGATGGAACTGTGATTGGGAAGGGCCATCTATAAATCTCACCTCATCTATGAATTCAGAAGCTGGCCTTAGATCTCTGCCCCCATGCCTGCATTACAGGAGCCGCTTGTAGTGACCTATTTTATAGAATTGTGGAAAGGCAAGGTAAAATTTGGTGAACCTACAGCCCTCCAGATGTTGTTGAACCACAACTCCCATCATCCCTGACCATCATCCATGATGGTGGGGGGGGGGCTGATGGGAGTTGTAGTTCAAGCACACTGGGAGGGCCTGCTTCTTTCTCCCATCCCTATTGTAAGGGTTCCTGGAATGACATACCTGAAGTGCTTTGAACACTGAAGTGACACAGTCATTCAAAGTATGACTCATAGCAGTATTGCGGTTCATGGCACTTAACAAGGAATGTGAGGACCACAAAACAAGGTGCTTATGAAAGATTTTTCTGCAGCTGCTGCTGGCGTGTTATTGCATGATCTTGAATGGAGTTTGTTCAGTGTGATCTACGACCTGCTTCAGACGGTGTTCAGTTGCTAGCAATGCAAAGTTAGGTCATGTTTGTGCCAAGGTTTGAGACTTCTCAATGCAAGTTGCATGCAAGGAGCTTTGATGAATGTTAGCGTAGTTCATAGGATCACCACCCACTCCAAAAAAAGAAAGAAACACAACTTAGCAGTTTGTTGCTGTGGGCAACAAACTGTGCACAGTTCCCAATCTGGTCCTTCAGAGCAGTCCTGTTCTGATCCAGGATTGATTTGATGTGCATTCAGGTCCTGGACTGAATCTGGTTCCTTGCACAGTCTTTAATTGGAGTTTAAAATCTTAATTAAGCTTGGGGTTGGAAGGTGGGGTGGGGTGGGGGAAGGAGGCAACTGACTGTCCCCTTTTGACCTCCCTATTGCTCCCCTTTTAACAGCCCCAAAGTGATCCAGGGTTGCCTTAACCCATTTTGGCTCAATTCTGGGTCGACCCAAATTGGCCACGTTCAGGACCTGGAATTCAGCCAGAGCCAGCACATAGCTCCTAAGCAACACATGGAGTTCTAGTTGTGTTGTTAATATGTGATTCTTTTGAGTATTAAGTTTCAGATAATATATTGTCTTGAGTTGAGATGGTAGTTGATGTGAGTTCCTTGCTGTTCATTTTCAGACTCACGACCACTCCAAGTGCATCAGGCCACCACTACTTCCCTACTTTGTGTCACCACAGAAAGCAACTTTCCACCTCAAAGGATCCTTTGTAAGAAATTGCATACACTTAATTTGCTGCCTCTCACTTCTGTGTGCTGCCACTAATGTACAATATATGTGCAGTAGGACATATGAAGAAAACAGAATCTTGGAATAATTTTGCATGTGATCCATATTCGTTATTTTGAAGTGTCTATGTAGCTAGGCACCATATATAAATAATCCTACTTATTTTAATTTATTGGGGACGTGGGTGGCGCCGTGGGCCTAGGGCTTGCCGATCAGAAGGTCAGCGGTTTGAATCCCCGCGACAGGGTGAGCTCCCGTTGCTTGGTCCCAGCTCCTGTCCACCTAGCAGTTCGAAAGCACGTCAAAGTGCAAGTAGATAAATAGGGACCGCTCTGGCGAGAAGGTAAACGGCGTTTCCGTGTGCTGCTCTGGTTCGCCACAAGCGGCTTTGTCATGCTGGCCACATGACCCAGAAGCTGTACGCCGGCTCCCTTGGCCAGTAACGCGAAATGAGTGCCGCAACCCCACAGACGGACACGACTGGACCTAATGGTCAGGGGTCCCTTTACCTTTACTTATTTTATACTCGGCCGATCACAGCTTTGGATCACTAATTAGTAGGTCTGTTCTGTGTGATGCATTTTTTAAAGTGTTATGGCACCTACCCTTCCACTGAATGTTGGACAGCTGCTGTCTCTATTGCCTTTTTGGCAGCAGCAGAAGACCTTTCTTTTTCAGCTGAGAGTCGTACCAGATTTGAAATTGTTTTTAATATATGATATTGTTTGTATATGTTTTATTGTTAAATTGCTTTGAGATGTTTAATAAAAAATGGTTTTAAAAAGGGTGGACTTTACTGCCACAGACTTACAGTCTATACATTCTCATTGAGTTGCCAACACAGCAGTTGTATATGAATAAATTAATATTAAAACAGTAGGCAGCTAGGTATTCTAGATCCATGGTGTTTGGTTATTGTCACCAGCCCATGATCTTTATGTGGGCCTTACATCTGCCAGGAGGAAGACTTCTACTTTGCTCTGGCATTGGGAACCTCTTTGAGTGTAGCTCCCATAAGCATGGCCAATGATTTGGATGATTAGAGTTGTAGTTCAAGCAAAAAAACTTGTTTTGATGAATTGGAAGAGCCGCAAAAAGATTCCATTGAGCACATGGATTGATAATATGGACAGATTAGCTACATACAAACGAATTGCATGTTGATGCAAAATAAGAATGGATAAATATGAAGAAATCTGGAACGAATATTTAAGCGATAAGGCGTATAGTTATGGGAAGTAGTGGGAGAGAGAGGTGGGAAAATATTGTTAAAAAAAGGTGTAGTCATAGGTATATCAGTGTATTCAAATCTGAATTGTCAAATTGTGTTGTTATTGTTATTATGGTTTTTGTTATATGTGTCTTTTGTGGATGGTTTGCATCAGAAAAATGATTAAATAAAAAAAAAAAAGCTGAAGGGCCATAGTTGCCCCATTCCTGATTGAGCTGGAATCTAGACACGTATAAAATCCGTGGTAAAAATGCTTTTTAAAAAATGTTTTGAAAGATACATTGAATTTGGCATAGCTCACTGTTGCCATCTAGTGTCACCTTTGTATATTGCACTTTACAACACATTCAGAAACCCACAGGGTTTATAAGAAGACTCATGAAAGTTTTCTCCCCCTTCCTCAGAGCAAGCTGAAATCTCTTCACATGTGGTATTCTAAACTTGGGTTTAATTCTTCCAACTCCACATTGTTCCAGTCTCTTGGACCCTTAAACGTAAGTGTGCCTTAATTTACTTGCAAGATCGCCTTACCCCATAAATGTCAGCTCCATTGCTTTGATCTGCTGAACTGGCACTGATTCTTGCTATCCAGACATGTAGAATGTTGACATGCCTTTTATCATTGACTGTAATTTTTAAAAAATGTTTTAAATGGTTCTTTCCAACTGCCCCCCCACCAATAATTTTATTGTTTTATTCTTTTGTAAACCTCTTTGAGGTTTTATTACCATCAAGCGGTATATAAATATTGTAAAATTAATTGATTAATTTATAGCAATATGCTGCAGTCTTCAAGAAGAAGAAAAAAATCCATGTTGCTTGTGATCTTTTCTCCAGGCCTATAAATAAAGGTTGCCTGGTGAGTTTACTGCATAAACTCACTATTGTCCCAGGCCTGAAATGTAATGCCTCACCGTACTTACCTATAATGCCTTGTATTGTTGCAGTAAAACGTCACATCTAGAGGTTGTCTGTTGCAGTAAAACGTCACATCTAGATTAACCTGGTAGTGTTAATCTGAACCAGGAACCTTTTGTTACCTTGCCGGTCCTAGGCTTGCACCCAAGATGAAAGATTTCACCTGTATTTCCTGCCTCTAGTCAACCACTTGTGCATCATATTTCTCTCTCTCTCTCTCTCTCTCTCTCCCCCCCCTCCCTCTCTCCCTCTTTCTCCCTCTCTCTCATTTTTATTAAATTTTCATCCAATGACTTTCCTTCTTCTCTTTCCATGATTCACTTTGCTTATCTTACATCCCTGCATATTTTACAATAACCATTACAATCGGTTTTCCACTATTACGTCCAACAAGAATTATTTACTCTGTTGAATTTATCTTAACGTTGCCAGCATTTTGAGCTGTACAGTTATTTTCCATATACTCAATAAACATTTTCCAATCTTCTTTTAACGTAGGTTCTTCTTGCTCTCTTATTCTATATGCCAAATCTGCGAGCTGTGCATATTCTGTCAACTTAAGTTTCCAATCCTCTTTAGATGGGACCTCGCTCACTTTCCATTTTGGGGCTAACAAAACACGGGCTGCAGTTGTTGCATACATAAATAACCTTTTCTGACATCTGAGAATTTGAGTCTGGGTTATCCCCAGCAGAAAGCACTCTGTTTTTTTTTTGGGGGGGGGGAAGTAATTTTAAACATTTTTTTCAGTTCATTATAAATCATTTCCCAAAACTCTTTTGCCTTTTTGCATGTCCACCACATATGAAAGAACGTTCCCTTCACCTCTTTACACTTCCAGTACCTATCTGATTCTGTCTTGTAAATATTGACCAGCCTACTTGGAGCTAAATGCCATCTATGAATCATTTTCAAATAGTTCTCTTTCAAAGAATAATATGCTATAAATTTCAAGTCGCTTTCCCAAAGTTTCTTTTGCATCCTTTCTCCACGCAGGTTTCCGAAGGCGTGTTGACACTAAATCTGGGTCTGGATGAGGTCTATACTTTGACAACCTTGACAGCAGGCTTTGAGAAGCCTTTCCCGGATCCTCCTGCATCCCAGCCATTT
This sequence comes from Lacerta agilis, assembly GCF_009819535.1. Taxonomy (NCBI): domain Eukaryota; kingdom Metazoa; phylum Chordata; class Lepidosauria; order Squamata; family Lacertidae; genus Lacerta; species Lacerta agilis. Next base: position 23,019,128 of record NC_046312.1, read on the forward strand.
CCTTCCAATTACAAGGATGATTTCAATATCCGTAAGTAATACTTGGAAGTCATTATTTGGGGTTGGGAGGTGGGATGGGATATTATCTGGTGGTCCCAGGCTACCACAGGGTCCTTATCAATAGTATTAATTCTCAAGCATACTTGATTAGAAGCCTGCATTAACACAAATGTTTGACCTGGGGAGTATCCAGCATATACTCAGTGGATGTTCAAGTTTCTTTTTTGTGGACCTTCAGCTTCAGGAAAGACTTCTGATCCCCAAAGGCAGGGGTGTTAGAACCTCAGGTCTGGGGGCCAGTTGCAACCCACAGCCCTGGCTCCTCTGTCTGGCCCTCTCAATTCTCCGCAGCCACACACCTCCTTGGCTCTGTTTGGACCCTAAGCATTTCTGCCTGGCTGTGATGTGTCTGATAAAGCCTCTTGCTCGACAGGGTTGAGGATGGAGAGGAAAGTGTGAGTGTGTGCAGAAGGTAGCCTACTTTGCAAAGGTAACGTTTACATGTGTGGCCCCGCCTCCACTGCCACGTGGCCCTTGGAAGGTAGACCAGAAAAAAAGGATGTGGCTCCCAGGCTGTAGAAGGTTCCCTAGCTCTGCCACAAGGTCAAAAACAGCCATCTGTGTTGAGATTGTGCCAGAACTGCTTGCAGGTTAGGATTGAGGATCCTCCATGGGCTTCAATTCCTGAAAGGCTTTCAGGTGTCCTCTTCAACTTTGATGAACCTAATGAAACATTCAGTTTGTTACCAAATTGGGGGGGGGGTGTCAGCTCTGTGTCAGGTTCTGCCTGCTGCGTCCCTGGTGTTGCGGTGGTGCTGAGAGAAGCTGTCACGTCTACTTTTGTAGTGCAGGCGAGTGAAATAATGAGCTTTCTGTTCTCCCAACAGGCAACCCGCCTTTCAGTGAGGCCCCAAACTTTGCCGATCAAACTGGGGTGTTTGAGTACTTTGTAAACGCTTCCGATCCAGGGGAGCACGTCTTCACCCTCCGACAGGTGGTGACGCAGAGGCCTATAACCTGGGTTACCGAATCAGAGCATCCCATCACCATTATTGGCAACTATAGATGGTATGTAATTAAATGCAGTGCAACCTGCTGAATTTCCAGCTTGGTGCAAAGTTTCAGTGGAATCCAGTAATTGCATTGATTTTATTAGCTGTGGTATGCAGATTTGAACATCAGTGAATGCAAAAGGGCATCCCTCTCCCATGAATTGCAAGCTATCTTTTTGTTTGCTGGGTTTTTGTGGTCACATAAATCAGGTGCTGCATGGTGACGTACAGTATTTAATGTGATTCAAGGCTGCCCCCTGCTGTTGTCTTAGCATAACTACGTGAAAAGAAGCTGATGGAAATCAAGGTGTTGCAGAGAGTGATTGTATGAGCATGCATGGTTGAACATAAAAAGAAAACTGCCTTAGATTGTGTGCTGGGAAATCGGAGTGTTACAGGATTGTGAACGGACTTTGGTTCAGAGTATTACTCGCTACTCTTTTTATCTCTTAAGTATTGGAGCTCTGCGCTTATAAACGTGCTGCAGTCCCTGCAGTTTAGTTTTCCTTATCAATTTGGTTTTTTGCTCTATAATAAAGATGTTGGGTTGTATTCAGTGACGTCATTGCACGGTTGGAACAACTACTGCTCACACAACAGAACTTACTGTTCTCTTTCCTCCCTTGTGCCCCCCCCCACCCTAAAAAAAATGCTCTTGGGTTTCCCTAACCCTCTGGAGTAGATTTAGTAGGTGAGGAGGAGGAGAGGAAGTTGGTGTTCAATTGTGCAAGTAAAAATCATTTTGCTCGCATAAGGATGTAATAGGATACAACCGGTGCTTTTTCCAGGGGGTACTCAAGGGTTTGCAGTACTGGCACCCTCACCCTCTCTCTCTTGGTTAAAAAGTGTGGCACTTACTGCAACAGCTTCGTGGTGAGTACCAGCACCTATTTTTCCAGGGGGGAAAAGCACTGGCTGCAACTCCATTTGAGGGTGGCTTACATATAAAAAGAAAAAGCAGTTGGCTAGGTGCCTCTTTTCCTTCCCTATCTTCTTCCTCCTCTCCCTGGGATTCTGTTATTTGCCCTGCACAGTTTTTTTTCCTACTCCTCCTCCCATGGAGTTATGCCAGGCTAGCAAAAAACAAAACAAAACAAAACAAAACAAAACAAAACAAAACAAAACACAGTGGTGCATATCATTTCTGGCAGGGATGGCACAGCTGGGATAGCAGAGGAATGGACAGTCTATGCAGCTCTTGGAAAATAATGTGTGTGTGTGGGGGGGTAGTCAATCTCTGTTGTGCAACAGTACTGATCCAGATTCCACCAGCTGCAGTTTCTAAACACAAAACAAGTTCAGGAAGAACTGTATTATAATTATTACAGTATGTTTATTTATTGATACTCTGCCTTTTTCCCGACAGAGACTCGTGCATACAGGTCCTTAAATGTGTTTACACTTAGAAGTTGTTGGAATTTTTCTTGTTGTTGGAAGACTAATGCCAAAACTGACACTTTTCCAGTGCTGAGAACTGCATTTGTCTTTTTGCAGGGTAAACCTAACGATAACTTGCGACATTTACATAGAATCAAATGATGGAGGTGCATTCATTGCGGGAAGAGTGAACAGAGGTGGGGTATACATCAAAGCTGCTAAAGGCATTTTCTTCTGGGTATTTCCTGATGGTACATACCGAGTCACAGGTGATCTCAGTGAGTATCCTTTAAAATGGATTTTGCATGCTTAATTAAATAGTTGCAGCTTATCCTGCAGTAGGTAATGCAGAATGGCATTTCTAAGGGTTTGAGGCTTGCACGGCAAATCCATTATGCAACAGTTCTCTTACTTGTAATTGCTGTTTTCTGTTGGGTGTCCTCCTCCACCCCTCATTTGATTTTGATTTCAAGCTGAGGTGCCTTTGCTAGCTTATCAGATAATAATTATAACTGGCACGGAGCAATCAAAGCAAAAAAAAAAAAAATCCAACCAAAAACGGTTCTGAATGGTTCTTATTCGCAGCGTTAAATACTCAAGTGTAGAAGGAGGGCTAGCTGCTTTAGAATATTGAAAGTGTTTCTAAGTGGTTTAATATTTTTTGAAAAAAATCCCTAAGTGGCATACAAAATAGACAAAAAAAGAATAACACACTATCAAACTAACAAACAAACACCCCAGGAACTTGGTAAGAACAGGGTCGAACCTGGTAAAATCACCAGGTCAGGAAGGCATCTGCCTCCCATTTTTTTCTTAAGAAGAAGAAGAGTTTGGATTTGATATCCCGCTTTATCACTACCCAAAGGAGTCTCAAAGCGGCTAACAATTCTCCTTTCGCTTCCTCCCCCACAACAAACACTCTGTGAGGTGAATGGGGCTAAGAGACTTCAGAGAAGTGTGACTAGCCCAAGGTCACCCAGCAGCTGCATGTGGAGGAGTGGAGACGTGAATCCGGTTCACCAGATTACAAGTCTACCACTCTTAACCACTACACCACACTGACTCTCAGTTGTGAAATTGCTGATCCTTGAACAAATATTATTATCATTATTATTGCTTTAAAACATTTATAAACCTGCTTAATCTCTCAAACAGTATACCAAAATACCAACCTTCAAACAGTAAAAACACATGCAAAAATAAAAAAAAACACAGTAGAATAGTATTATAAAAGTGGATAAAAAATCAGAAATTCAGTAATAAATAAGGTGTAGCCTTAGGGGTCAGGGAGCACCTGGGCAAAAATATGCCCTTAGAAGATGCCTGAAGCCACTGCTGGCTGATGCTTCATGCATGGCAGAGGAAAGGGCACAGTGTAGGCGCAATTTTCAGGCCATCACCTGTGATACTCTGTTGGGTGCACTGCTGTGAGTAAAATATCAAGTCACCTTTTGCTTGATCAAATGAATTACTTTAGAGTCCATGGCCTATAAGGCCTTTGTACAAAGGTTTTGGTTTTTGAAAAACAAACAAACAAGCAAGCAAGCAAACAAACACCACAATCTTAGATCTAGGCTCTAGAGGTTTGAAATCTGGAAGGCCTCTGAGGCATGTGCATAGGCCCTCAAATAGTGTGCCTGTGCAGAATGGCAAATAATGTAGCTGCTCTAAAGAAGAGCCATTTTTGTGTAATGGCCAGGAGTTCTTGTGATTGCAAACGCTGTGGCAATATGCTAAAAACAATGAATTCTCTTTTCCCACTGCTTACTAAATTAGTCATAGAATCTTAAGAGTTTTAGAGCTTTAAGGGATCCCAAGGGTCACCTAGTCCAACCCCCTGCAATGCAGGAATCTCAGCTAAAGCATCCATGACAGAACCATCCAACTTCTGATTGGAAACCTCCAAGGAAGGAGAGTCCACAACCCCCCGAGGGTGACAATTTATCAGTTTGCCCCATGCAGTCGATAGCCATTCACTGATGGAAGGAGGAGAATTAATCTTCCCTCCTTCCCATTAAACAGCAAGCCAAATGAGCTACTGTTTAGAGTAATGAACAATAATTACTTAATCTTTAGGTAGACTATTATATCTAACATAACAGGACAGAATAAGCACTGGGCCTAAAGGAAAATCATTTGCTGCCATGCTTCCAATTTTATTTCCAATAGAGTTCCAATACAGTGGTACCTCAAGTTACAAACGTCTCAGGTTACAAACTCCGCTAACCTGGAAGAGTTACCTTGAGCCAGGATGAGAACGGAAATCATGTGCCAGCACTGCAGTGGCAGCAAGAGGCCCCATTAGCGAAAGCACGACTCTAGTTAAGAAAAGTTTCAGGTTAAGAACAGACCTCCGGAACGCATTAAGTTCGTAACTAGAGGTACCACTGTAATGTATAATTTTAGGGCAGGTCCCAAATAAAGAAAATGTTCTGAAACAGCTTTTTCTTCTTCTTGCAGGTGGGGAAGAGGTCTTGATGAAAGGACTGTCTGGTGTGCGAGCCAAGGCATGGCATACCCTCACTCTGATTCTTACGGTAAGCACCCAAGCTGGAGCATAAAATAAGATTCATTTTGACTGATAGCAAGGGATTAAACTCTTTAGAGTTCTAAAATAGCTGTAAGCCTAAAATAGCTATAATTTAATTTGCTATGAGAAGTATTCCCCTGATAAATATTGATGACCTGCTAATACCACTTGTCCATCATAACAGATGGAACCCACAATGAAAATGCTGCAGTGCGGAGTGCTTTAGTTCAGGGTTTCAGCCAGCCAAAACTTTTTTCAGGATCTTCCATTCTATAGCCACTAAGCAGGCTTTCTCCTCCCTGGACTGTTTTGCTCCACCCCTGCTCCCTCTGCAGAAACCTTAGTGTACCCTGGAGCATCTCTCATCTTGTATGTAGATGATGGTGTTTTGGCTATATAAGGATCCACACTTGGAAAACCTCCTTTGCTATCAGTATATAGGATTTTCCAGAGGTGCTGCCATGCTAGTCTCTTGCAGCAAAAACAATGAAAGGCAGAACATATCCACCATGGGTAGTAGCCATTGATAGCCATATCCTCCATGAATTTGTCTGGTCCTCTTTCTCAAGCCATCCAAGTTGGTGACCATCACTACTGATTGTGGAGCAAAATTCCTTAGCTTAACTAAAACTGAATGGGCATTGGGAAACACACTTGGATGTCTTTCACTTCAACTCACTTTGCAAAGCAGTTTCCAGATAGCTTTGCAGCCCTTGTTCTCGACCAGTTTACTGAAATCCACATCAGACTCTGTACATTAATGTTCTCCCCTTACTTTTGACAGGGCACCAATGCGTCTGGCATGTTAAATGGCTATCCTCTCTGGGCGAACATCACCGTAACGGATCCTGGAAATGGATGGGCAGCTATTGGGACGCACACTTATGAATTTACACAATTCGACAACTTTCACGTTCAGGCCAGCTGAGATGCCCGTCATACTTGGACAAGCCAATTCTTGACTCCTTTTAACTTGAGCCAGTTTCAACCCCGTTGCTGTTGTCATTTTGTAATTGACATTGGTACAGAATTTTCGTTTCGTTTCCCCTACAGCTTTTGTGAACGAATTCAACTTTCTTTTAAAGTATAAATGCGTTTGTGTTGTCCTAGTTAGGATTTTCTCAGAATTCGATTTTCTCTCTTGGCGGAAAGAATTAGTTTCAGAAAGTCTCTATCTGTCCCATTGCCCCCTTTTCTTTTACAAAGTATAAATGGAACTGGAGTACAGTCCTTGTCCTTTTATTGGTGGGAATTGTGACTGTTTAGCCTCATTTTAAGAAATGTGCAACAGAGACCTCAGAAAACTGCTGTTTTCAACTGTTTCAAAAGCTATGAAGTCCATTCCTTTTCAGAAGTGCCTGGTGTTATGAAGTGCTGTGAACTGAAAGATCCTTTTGCCTCTTTCATACTTTATCTGAGGTGATGGAATAAGGGACTCAACGGATTTAAATGCCTCCTTCCAGGAAATGAAAGGTTTATCTCCTCCTCTTCTAAAGTCTTTAATTCATATATCTGTTTTTAATGAAAAGCCAGCTGCTAGCTGGATTCCTTATGAAGTGCCTTATTTTAAACTACCTCTGCTAATGGCAGTGTAGGAAATATGTTGATGGTGCCTGTGGCGTTTGCCCATTCCTGGGGAATATATGAATGTGCAGGAGTGAGTAAAGTGAGAGCACTTGAAGTTGCCAAGCTTTCAGCCATGCACCATTTGTGGGAATCTCAACCTCCATATGGGTCAAGTTAAATATGTGTCCTGCAAGGAGAAAATAGCTCGTACGAACAATACCCTTGCATGAGTCCAGTTGCAACTTTATTGGTGACCAGAGAAATCACTGTGAACTGTCCTTGAGACATGTAATGCTTGTACTGACTGCTAATCTATGGTGGAAAATTTCAGGCTTGCAGGATATAGTAGAGCTATGAGGTCCACCAGCTAGACATGGGTGCAAAGTAAAGAAGGTGATGATGGAGACAGAGACAGGGCTTTTTGTCAGCTGGAACTCAATTCAAACCAAATTCAAAAGTGCAGATAAAGATGTTCATTATAGCATTTCCTTCTTGATGGGCTTTGACCGTAAGCAGTGAAGATGTAAGGTCATGACTGATTGGCTGCATTTATTCCAAATATTTCTCCCCCCCTTTTGTGCTGTGGCAGATAATTTCTATTTTTGCATTGTGTACTAAATGTAGCATATTTTTGCATTGTGTACTAAATGTAGCATATTGGTTTCTTGTTAATTTATTAAACGGTTGACTTAAAGTTGTTGGGTTGTGAATGTGCTCAACAGGTTAATGTTTGCTGAATGTTTGGACTTTTCATGATTCTCAACAAGAATTGCCTTAATGTTACAGCGAAAAGCTGGCATATGGTGGCTGACTACCACAAAGCCTAATGTTTCAAACTGGAAAAATAAATGCTGCTTTAAAACCTTTATATGTCTACGGTACTGCTTTAAAAATTGTCGCTTTCTCTGAAGGTTCAGAGGTAAGCTTTCCTCTTTTGTAGAGTCTGATCTCAGACCCAAAGAGGCTTGTATTTTCACAGCCTCCTTCACTAAATAGGAATATACGCTGAAAGGTTTCACCACATGTGTGGTCTGCATTTTACAGTGACTGAGCAATAAATCATATATTGGCAACACCATTAAAATAAAAACATAATCAGTTGGAAATATAGGAACACTTTGAAGAATATCTGGATTCTTGTCCACAAGAGGGAGCCCCATCCAAATCTACTGGGTCTTCGGGTCTAGCCTTAGAAGTTGCATTATTTGGATAAAGTATATACTGATTAACATTTTGGCAAAATCTCCTAAGCGGTTTACACACACACACACACACACACACGTATACGCAAACAGAAATCAAGATAACAACAAACATGTAGGATATTACAAATGGAAATCAAAATACAAGAGGTACATTAGAAAAATGTCTTCATTTAAATAACATTCAGCAGCTGCACAGAATATAAGTGGGAAGTCCGTATCACCTGTTTTTCATCTTGTATTTGTTCAGTGTAGGCGTAGGTAAATCAGTGTAGCAGATAGCATTTTTATAGGACAAAATTTATGTACCACTTGATCATAAGAGAAACTATAAGTGGTTTACAAAAATACAAAATGAAGCATTACAATTGCCTACAAACACTTAAATCGGGTATGTAGAAACATTCAAAATAGGATTGAAATAAACAGGAGCTAAAAAGAGATAAAACACATGTAACTTCTCCATGTCTAGGTAAGCTTGCCAAAACAAAAATGCTTTAAGCAGGTACCAAAAAGAGTACAGTCAAAGTGCCTGCGTGATATCAATACAGAGAGTGTTACAAACCGTAGGTGCTGCCACACTAAAATATTGATTTATGAGGAACCTGTAGCAGTGACAGTTCTGGAGACTCAGGCAGTTGGCAGGGTACATGTGGTTTAAGGCGATTCTGCATGTCAATGAGTCTCAGGCTGTTAAAGGCTTTGTATGCTAATGGTAGCACCTTGAACTTGGCAAATGGACAACCAGTAGAAACTCTGAGCAAAGTTGTTACATGCTAACAAGGTCTCACTGCTGTCATCAACACTGCAGCAGCACTCTGCAATAACCACGGTTTCTAGATCCTGTGCAGGGAAAGCCCCACATACCGTGTGTTGCGGTTATGTAGTCTTAAAGTTGCCAGTGCCTGGACTGCTGTGGTCATGCTCTCTTGGTCTAGCAATGGCTGTAGCGGTTGCACCAATCGCAGCAGGTAGAAGGTGCTTCTGGTTACTGAGGCTTCCTGGGCCTCCAGCAACAGAGCTGGATCAAGAAACACGCCCAAACTCTGCACTTTTCTCTGTAGGGGGAATGCAGCCTTTTCCAGGGCACTGCTAGTCCAGTCTTCACAAGGTAGTGATCCAACCATGGTAAGGAAGCCCCTTGCACCTCCTATCTTCCTTCCATCTTTCATATCACTTGCGGTAAATACGACGACAAGGGTGGGCACTGATTGATTCGTTGGACCAATGGCCAATAGTGAATTATGGAATTGGTTTGGGTGGCCTCTGTTCAAATTAGAACTGGGCTAACAAATCCAGCCACCTCCTTTTTGACCACTTGCAAGAGGAAAATACACACACACACCATTTCTTTCTCTTTTTTTATTTAAAGCCTTGTGCCACTCAGAACCATGTGGTTGGCAGGAAACAGAGAGCACCTTGTAATGCTTCCTGGTTGCCTTGGGAGCAATGGGATGTGGCACACTTTTGATATTACTGTACGGAAGTGAGAGCTGGACCATAAAGAAGGCTGATCGCCAAAGAATTGATGCTTTTGAGTTATGGTGCTGGAGGAGACTCTTGAGAGTCCCATGGACTGCAAGAAGATCAAACCTATCCATTCTTAAAGAAATCAGCCCTGGGTGCTCACTAGAAGGACAGATCCTGAAGTTGAGGCTCCAGTACTTTGGCCACCTCATGAGAAGAGAAGACTCCCTAGAAAAGACCCTGATGTTGGGAAAGATGGAGGGCACAAGGAGAAGGGGACGACAGAGGATGAGATGGTTGGACAGTGTTCTCGAAGCTACTAACATGAGTTTGGCCAAACTGTGAGAGGTAGTGAAGGATAGGCGTGCCTGGCGTGCTCTGGTCCATGGGGTCACGAAGAGTCGGACACGATTGAACGACTGAACAACAACAAAACCCTCAGCCACCACAACACAAAAGTGAAGTATGGGATCTCTCGTTCCCCCAACAAACTGGGAACTTTTTATCTCCCACAACCCTCAGAAGAAAGCAGCAAATCTATTCCTGATTTCACAGGGAGTGGGAGAGCAGCCCAGCTTTAATTGAAATTCCTTTCTTGCCCATGAAGCTCACTGGGTGACCTTGGGTCATTCAGTTAATCTAACCTACTTTACAGGGTTCTCAGGATAAACTGGGCTTTATCCCTATGGATGGCACACCCTGAGTCTCTTGGAGGAAGGGCGAGATGTAGTCATTCTTGGAACCTACAGCCTCACCTTTCATAAGTGCTCAGTCCAACATCGAATGCCCTTGGGAAGGAAACAGGCTGCCAAAATGTTAAATATCCCAAAGATTTGTAATTGGCCGTTGCAATCCAACATCCCAGATGGTTCCGCAATACTGGGAGCATATTTCAGTACTGCTCGGTGAAATATGGAGCAAGGTTGTATTACAATGTTTGGGTTTGCCGGAATTGAGGAAGGAAGTGAAAAGGATAAATCCCAGGCAACATTGCTTAACGTCTATTCGGAACAGATGTACACAGAGAACTGCAACGATGTAGCTACTCTGCATTATGCTGGTAGACAGCAATGCATTGTTCTCTATTAAGCATATCAGGAAAATAGAAAAGGCAAGCTCAAGTTAAATTGTGAATGTGGAAAAACAACAACACCTCGATCATGTGTTAGTTTTCAGTAACTTGAAAACTACCGTATTTTTCGCTCCATAGGGCGCACCGTATCATAGGGCACACCTCGTTTTTAGAGGAGGAAACAAGAAATTTTTTTTCCTGGTTTTCCTCCTCTAAAAGCCCTGTTGTTGTTGTTTTGAGGATCAGCTGAAAGTTTTGCAGCTTTTTTGCAAAGGGAAAAGTCCTGGTTTTTTTGAGGTTCAGCTTAAAGTTTTGCAGCTTTTTTGCAAAGGGAAAAGCCCTGTTTTTTGAGGATCAGCTAAAAGTTTTGCAGCTTTTTTGCAAAGGGGGAAAAGCAAAGAAGAAAAGCCCAGTTTTTATGGGGTTCAACTCACATTTCTGCAGCTTCTAAAGGAAAGGGAGCCTGGGGAAACAAACAACCTCCCTCTGCAGCACATTCAACAATGGAGGGTGGGGCTGAATGGGAGCCGGGACTCTTATCTCTCTCCCGATCTCTTGCTGATCAGCTGCTGAGCGGGGTCCTTTCAACACTCCCTTTTCTCTTTGTAAAATAAAAAGCACGATCTGGTTTTGGCCCCTGGGCAATTTGGTTCCAGGGACCACCATTTGCTCCATAAGACGCATAGATATTTCCCCTTACTTTTTAGGAGGGGAAAAGTGCGTCTTACGGAGCAAAAAATACGGTATTTGAAGAAGTGTGCATGCACACGAAAGCTCATACCAAGAACAAACTTAGTTGGTCTCTAAGGTGCTACTGGAAGGAATTTTTTTTATTTTGTTTTGACTATGGCAGACCAACACGGCTACCTACCTGTAACTTGAAGCAATGAGTGGTGAAGAGCCCCCTCCCCCTCGCCGCAACAATGGATAGAAATAAATAATAATAAATGAATAAAGAAATGCAGAACACACTCAATAGTTCCACAGCTGTATCATGCTTTTTGGGTCAGGAGAGAGAGTAAAATAAAGAAAATATTCAAATGCAAAATGGGATGTTTCCTTAGTTCTGCTTTTGGAGCTGGCTACATTCTGCTCTGTTATAAGACAGCTGCTACCTTGCTCTTTAACACACACAAGCACATCACAGGAGGAGAGACAGAGAAGAGAGAGGGGGAGAGAACAAAAACCTTGAAGTGGTGTATGTGCGGGGGTGGAGGGGTGGGCAGAGTGAGAAGAGGAAATCACAGCACCTCAACGTTCGAAACAAGAAGAGGAATCTGAGATTTGCGTTCTCCAACTGCTTCTGCTAAGTCTCTCTGTGTTGCACAGTCTGCCACACATTCTTCCAACAACAAGAGAAGCTCCCGTTGGCAGTCCCTGCTGCAGGCTCCTCTCAAGTTAAATCCCACCCAGACTCACAATTTCAACCAAATGAGACGTGCCCTAAGAGGAGGTAGAGGAGGAGGAGGGTGGGGGAGAGGGACATTATCCAGAGCGTCACCATTTTCTTTCAACTTTCATTTCTGTGCCTTCTTCCTCCCTGCCCCAACCTCTTTCCCGTATCACTGTCCTTGTCTGCCCACCCCCTTTATTTTCTTCAAGTTGGCACCCTTGCAGGTTTTCACAAGTGGGGAGAGTGATGTTGTGCTCAGGTTCTGCTTCTGGGTTTCCTGTGGGTATCTGGCTGGCTGCTGTGAAAACAGAGTGGTGGTTGAGATGAGTCATTGGCCTGATCCAGCAGGGCTCTGCTTACGTACTTAGGAGTTGGAGTCTAACAGTACCTGGAGCCTCCCCAGCCCTGTCTTAATGGCTTCTTGCTTTTGCCTCTGTGCTGCATAGCAGAGCACTCTGAATTTTGTTGGAACAACAGAATTAGGCAGCAGGCTGATCAAAAAGTGGCAGGGGGCATGTATCTCCTGCATCACACATACTTTTGGCCCTTAAATTTCTCTTGGCTTGAGAAATTTCCCTTTTGAGGAAACACTCCTCCTCCAGTCTCATTACCACATCGTGATTCTGAAGGTTGAGCAGCCCGGATGGCTGACTGATATTCAAACCATGCGGCCAATTGTATTGAGGAATATGTTGCAGGTCTCAACCTCATATTCCACTGGAGGTCAATCTTGGCGATTCCAAGCAGCCGTTCGTATGAAATGCTTTTGCATACATAATGGAAAATAACCATCTTGTGGGCTTCTGGAAATGTTCTACAACACAGTAAATGAGTGGAGCTGAGGGGTAGCTCTGGCATTTCACTGCCCTGAGACATATGTGAACCATTCTTCAGATTCAACTATTACCAGCGCTGTCTTCTCCAAAGAATCAGGTGTGTTGAGGTATCAATCACTGGGTTCTTCTTTAGCCCCTTTCATATCTGGCTTCTGTGTATTATCTCTGCTTTTCCACCATTGCAATCTTTCATGAGATCCTAGCACAGAATGTTTAACAGGGCTCAGTCCAGAAAGGGTGCTGCATTTCGTTTTTCATTACAAAGATGGATTGCAGCAATTCTCTGCTGTCCAGCCTCCCTGATGAGGCCTTTCAGCATCCACAGATGCTCCTGCTGCAGGGTACTTAGTCTTATTAGGTCGTCTCAAAAGCAAGCTACTTTTGAGAAGTTCTCTGGCGTCATGTGAGGCAAGCCTGTCTTTTGAGCAACGGGTTTCATTTAATGCCACGAATTAACTCAGCATGTCCAGTCTGGATAGGTTTCCTTTCCCCCCTTGCTGTTACTGTGGTGAGCAAACTATTTATTAAAGCGGGTGAGGGTCAAGGAGTGTGGCTGTATTCCATGCCAAGAAAACCCAACATTGGACCATTAAAGTGAAAACATAAACAGAAGAAGACCCTGCTGGATCAAGCCAATGGTCCATGTCATTCACCATCCCGTTCTTACAACAGCCAACCAGTTGCCTTTGCGAAACCGACAGGCAGGACCTGAGCAACAAAGCATTTGTCCCTGCTGTGGTTTCCAGTGACTGGTATTCAGGAGCCTACTGTCTCTGACTGTGGATGTAGAGCATAGCCTTCATGGCTAGTAGATTTGCACCCGCCCCCATTGATGTTGTATCATTGCTGTGTCTGCTGCCTTGGGCTCCTTCAGGGGGAAGGGTAGAATATAAATCAAATAAATTAATAAATAAATGGCATGAGGTGATGGGAATGGTAGCCCCCAACAACCTCTGGAAGGAGCCAGTTTGGGGAAAGCCGCAGAATGCTGATGTGGCAAATAAATAAATGACAAGTAAGTGCCAAGTTGCAAAGACAAATGCGGCCATCTTCTTTCCTAAAAGGCAAATTATTTCTTTCATTTCTGAGTTTTCACCTGCTGTCGGTCAAATCAATGCTCCCTGGGGATGGGGGGGGGGGAGAAAGGAAATTGGTTGCTTGCATTTAAAGCTTTCTAATTTGCACTGTCAGAAACAATATGTGAAGCAAAAGAAAGCCATCCTTCTAAATTTCCACTTCTCCAAATTCTGCATTGCAGTTCTTCAGCCAAGTAATTGTGCACAAAACTGCACGTCCTAGGGCAAAGAGTGGGGAAATTGACGTACTAGGGGAAATAACATACAAAATTGCATTCTGTTAGGGAAAAACTGTGTTGCCAAAATATGTACGCAAAGGTGTGTATATGAGTAGATATTTTCATTCAAATGCTGATCAAATGTGGATGAAATTGCATGTGAATGAGGAAATGCGGAGAACTGAACTTAATATTGGAAAAATGAGAGACTGAGAAACTGAACTGACAATTGCTTCCTGTGTACTGTAATATCAGATTCCGGTGGATTGGATGTGGTTCAATGATACTGAATGTGGTTGGATCTTGATTCCACCTCACTGATAAATAGAAATAAACACATCAGGATGACAGGGGGGGGGGAAATAACTTAACGGTGGCATTTCCCTGCACAATTCGCACGTACAACCACAATCTGAATCTGAATCTGAATCTGAACCTGAATATTATTATTATTATTATTATTATTATTATTATTATTATTAAATTTACATACTGCCCTATACCCGGAGGCAATTGAACCAGTGTGGTGTGTTCAGTGGGCTGAGATGTGGGGAAATTAGGCTCAAATCCTACTCAGCCATAATAAACTGAAATTTACAGATTTACCCATTTCTAGTCATGGACAAGTCCCTCTAGGGATGTTCAGTCATTGGACCTCCAAATGTATGAATTTCAGATGAGTCCCACTCACTCCCTTTTGTATGTATTTATAACATCAGCATGGGTGGCTAACAAGTGACTAGCATCTTCTCTCTCAGTCTAATACCTCACGTGATTTCTGGACAGTTTAAAAGGTGGCCAGGACTTCCTTGGAGGAAGGGTGGGATGCTGAGGGTCACTAAACAAAAGGAGAGCTCCAAAACACAGGCCTTTCCCAACATCATGTGAACTCTTTATGCAACAAACCCCTCTCTCCTTCAGAGCAAGCTGCTATTTTCATTTGCCTCTTGATATATCACTTCCTCAGTGTGAAATAATTCTGAGCTACCCTCCTTCCCTTCCCAGCAGTTGCCCTCTCTGTCTCTCTCCCCCTTCACCTCCCATGGAAAGCTTAAGTGAGACATGCTACTTGTCTTCCTCAAAATGGCTGCCCTGTGGTAACAAGTACTTTCTTACAGGAAGACAAGCTTTTCATTCATTTGATTCATTCTCTCAAAGTTACTTTCAAGGGAGCTATTTTGAATGAAGTCCCAAATAGCCAAAGTGGTGTTTAAGTGACCATGCTTTATTACACCACAAAGTCCTGTGTCATACTAAATTTATGGCTATATCATTTGCGTTCATGAAACTTATCACACAACTTGGCTGGTCTCTGCAAGTCAGCGCTTGCTGAGAGAAGAAAAATCCTAACCACTGAAGCAACACTCTAGTTGTGTTTGTGTGTCTGTGTGTGTGTGTGTGTGTGTGTGTGTGTGGTTACACACAAACACACCTATATGCACACATAAAGCAGAGGAATAATAATAATAATAATAATAATAATAATAATAATAATAATAATAATTCCCTGCCCATCTGGCTGGGTTTCCCCAGCCACTCTAGGCAGCTCCCAACAGAATATAATAATAAAAAGTGATAAAACATCAAACATTAAAAACTTCCCTAAACAGGGCAGCCCTCAGATATCTTCTAAAAGTCAGATAATTGTTTATTTCCTTGACATCTGATGGGAGGGCGTGGCTGCCCAACAGGGTGCCCATTTTATAGCTAATTTAAAAAGACACAAATACAAATAGTATTTAACTGGTTAGATTCCAAGTCTTAAATCATTTTGCTTCCATGACATGTGGAAAAATGAACGGGCTCCATTCTCTGAATTTGGGACCTAGTCAATGGTTGGTAGGCATGTGTAGGGGAGTGGATGTGGAAAATTAAGGTTCATGACACTTCTATCTTTTTTTTTTATCTGAGAGATGAAGGAGACAATTCCATGAGTCTTTAAACACAGAACCTCTCAGGTAGAAAGGTGTGTGTTCATTTGAGGACAGCCCAAGGCATTTTGCTGCCTGAGATGAGGCAGGAAATTGCTCTCTCCACCCATCACAGTGCATAATCCCCAAGGCCGATCATGATATTTTGGCACCTGAGGCAAAAAAGGATGTAGTTCAGTTAGGGAGCATCCTCTTTGCAAGCAGATGATCCTAGTTCAATCTCTGGCAATTCCAGGTTGGGCAAGGAAATCTGGAATCCTTTAGTGCTGTTGCACAATGCTGAGCTAGACAGACCATTGGTCTGAATCAGTATAAGCAGTGCTGTTTTTCTTGAAAAAGAGGTGCCAGAACTCACCATGAACACCTCCCTGTTTCTCTTATAATGACAATGGCACCCACCTGAGAGGTGCCAGAATTGAGTTCCAGCAAGTTCCCGCTGAAAAAAAAGGTGTTCTACAATTCCACAGGCAACTCCTCCCTTCTCTGGTATTAAAAACACAACAACAATAAATTATATGACTAATCGTTTGCTACCCTTTCATGGCACCTCAAATCAGCAGCCTCTCTTGTATTTGTGTGTGGCCTTTAGTTAGAGAAAGAAAGAGAATAATACCTTCAAACTTTGTTTGACTGACGGGGTGGGTAAAGAATATCACTTATGCAACAGAAACAGTTAAGCATCTATTATGTAACTGTGTATGAGCAAAGATATCACCAAACCACACAAACAAACAGGCCCTCTTTCGACACATTGATGCACGTGGTCTATTTTTATAGCAGTTAATGAATGCATGTCATATCACAGGTGGTTTATCGCGACACCTTGCTAGGAGTCGACCTCATCCCTTTTGAGACGCTTCTAAGCCTCAGCTATTCTTTGAAAACTGTGCCAAGGCTGCCAATGGTGTTACCTCAGTCTAAGGAAAAACAAACAAAACAAAAAGCGTCCCCTTCCAAACTTATTACAGCAGGTCTGATCTGTACGTTTAAAGAAAGAAATATATAGAGCTATCGCAAAGATCAGTCTGCAGAATGGAAAAGAGAAGCTTGGCAAGAATTTTTATGGTCTCCTTCTTTCCAAAAACTTTTTGACAAGTCCACACAAGAGCACAACATACCTCTAGATGGCAGTGATACTATGGCTAAGGAAGCATGTAGCACCTTTTGAGCTTTTTCTGCCTTCCTCTCAGGCATGGGAAAGCAATTTTATTGATGGCTGCTTTGAGACGTCATGTTTTTGTCAGTGGCCTTACTGCCCACCGTAGTCTAGCATTTTGGAGCTAAATGTCAGTCTGAAATGGTTGACAGGAAGGAGGAGGCTTGGTGGTAACTGTAGACTGGGGGTGGGGAACACTTGGTCCTCAAAATGTTGTTGAACGACATTGCCCATCAGCCCCAGGAATGGCCAGGGAATATGGGAGTTGTAGTTCAGCCACATCTGGATAGCCAAAGGTTCCCCCCACCTGCATTATGGTCAATGTATTATGGGGGTCAAGAGTCTGTCAGGACTCATGCAAAACCAATACCTTAAGTACATGCTGATGTCTCATTCATTCCTATACAGAATGCTCAACAACATTTTGTGTCTGTATTTTAACCTCATGAAATATGGCAACCCAACTTACGTGATATAATTTCTGGGGTGAATAAAGTTTGCCTACCTTTTGGACAAACAAGAATTTTCTTCTTAATTAAAAAAAAAAGGATTAAGATAAAGAGGGCACCCATGGACTGATAGAAAGGTACCGGTATTTCCGGTCTCTCAATGGTTATCATCCCCCCCCCCAATGGCATCAAGAAAACTAGTTGTTACTTGGTCAGGTCACCAACAGGATAAGGGTTACTAATACTGACTTAAACAGACTACTGGACTGAATCTTGTGCTCCCTTTGCCTTCCACATGTATTTGGAAAGATCCAAGAAAGATAGGAAATGTTGTTGTTTAGTCATGTCCAACTCTTCATGACCCCATGGACCAGAGCACACCAGGCACTCCTGTCTTCCACTGCCTCCCGCAGTTCGGTCAGACTCATGTTGGTAGCTTCGAGAACACTGTCCAACCATCTCATCCTCTGTCGTCCCCTTCTCCTTGTGCCCTCAATCTTTCCCAACATCAGGGTCTTTTCCAGGGAGTCTTCTCTTCTCACGAGGTGGCCAAAGTATTGGAGCCTCAGCTTCAAGACCTGTCCTTCCAGTGAGCACTCAGGGCTGATTTCCTTCAGAATGGATAGGTGTGATCTTCTTGCAGTCCATGGGACTCTCAAGAGTCTCCTCCAGCACCATAATTCAAAAGCATCAATTCTTCGGTGGTCAGCCTTCTTTATGGTCCTGAGAGGTTCAAAGTGGTTAAACCGGTTCTCTCAGTACAACCGAGACCTGATGATTCTCTTGATCATCATGACCCCCTCTCCTGTGACATAAATATAATTTCATTTCATCAACTTGTGGAGTTTGAGAATTTCTTTCAGTACTTTTGAGAAAACTCTGTAGGGTGGCTGGAGGAACAAATGCAGGAATTAGGCTCACTTCTCAAACCATCAGTGCCGGATTTACGTATAAGCTAAACAAGCTATAGCTTAAGAGCCCACTCTCTTGGGAGCCCCCCCCCCCAAGAAAAATTAAAGGAAAACAAAACCTGGATGTACATTTCCAAAATATAAGATAAAAAACAAATAAAATACATACAACAACAGTGTTTTGTGTTGTGTAGGCTCCTATTTGTTATGTGGAAACGGCTTTAGATACCTATTAGGTCCATAAATTACCACATAGAATATATTCAACAACAACAACAACAAAAAACCAGTGACAATTTGTTGTTGACAAAGGACAGTTGGACATATAAAGGGCCCCATTACCTTCAGTAGCTTAGGGCCTCATCAAACCTAAATCCGGCCCTGAAAACTATCCAGGAAGAAGACAAAGCTAAAGGCAAATTTCACGTGCAAAGATTTGCTAGTGTTTGTGGCAACTTTTGACTAAAGAAATCTCAAGGTTTTCTTTCTCCCCTTGCCACCCCCTGAGTTGTTGTGAGATGTTATGTGTTATATTACGAGGCTGAAGCACAAAGGAACATCAGATCTGGAAACAGACAGGGCTGAAGAGGAGGAGATGGCATTGTTTAATCACTTCAGAGAGATTCAGATGTTTGAAAAGCCTACTCTGAAAGCTTCAAAACGATTTTTTGCTTAGTCTAAAAGAAGCCAGAATAAACATTTTCTTTTCTCCGTCTTTGTTCAAGATATGTATCCCAACAAAGGCACTATAAAATGATGATTATTTGTAGCCTTCAATTTAAAATGCGAATGAATGCACAAACCGCGTTCTCAGCTGTACCAGATCTGAATTATCAGAATCAATTCATGTGTTCCTTCCTTAATTTGTTTTGGTGGGTAGATTTTTTTTTTTTTAAGCTAAGGCCGCTGTGATGTGAGAAATCCATTAAAAAACCACTCATTCTTTCCATCCTCCAAGTAGAGAAATGTCAAACAGGCCACTTCTCTATGTTGATGGAGAACCAAATGTCATGTAACCAATTATTAAGAGGATGATGGTAATGGCTGAGTACACATCATATATTTAAAACACATTCCCCTGTAAAGAAACCTAGGAACTGTAGTTTGCTAAAGCTGTTGGGAATTATAGCTTTGTGAGGGGAAGCTGCAGTTTCCAGCATTTGGGGGAAGAGGGAAAATGTGCCTTATAGTGCGTACACAACTGAGGTCTCCCTTTAAATCTAGAAAGACCAAAATTTTGTTTCCAAGATTTTAAAGAGGAGAATTAATTCATTTCCCACTGTATACCATCTTGTAAATTATTTTAATGAAGAAATATTCCAACTATTTTATGCCTCTGCTGTGTTGGAAAAATCTGCATGTGACTCTTCTCTACTATTTTGCCTGATGTTGCACGAGAAAGAAAACAACAACAACAACAACAACAATAATGGTTCACTTTATCCATAAGAAAGAAAGTCTTCAAATGAAGGAAGGTTTGTTTTAGCTAACCCAGGAGAAGGTGCTCCCACTGTCAGAAAAGGATGGGGACAAGCCTGGAATAGAGGAGACTGAGAGGAGATAAGATAGCCATCTTCAAAGATCTAAAGGGCTGCCATGTGGAAGAGGAAACAAGCTTGTTTTCCACTGCTCTGGAGAGTAGGACTCAAACCAATGGCTTCAAGTTACAAGAAAGAAAATTCCAACTAAACACCAGGGAGAACTTTCTGACAGTAAGAGCTGTATGACAGTGGAGCAGACTCCCCCAGGAGGTGGTGGACTCTCCTTCCTTGGAGGTTTTTAAGCAGAAGTTGGATGGCCATCTGTCATGGGTGCTTTAGCTGAGATTCCTGCATTGCAAGGGGTTGGACTGGATGACCCTTGGGCTCCCTTCCAACTCTACGATTCTATGATAAGCTGTGGCCATCCAGATGCTGTTGGATTCCAGCTGCCATCAACATGGCCAGGAGAGACAGGGGTTGTAATGTTTTCTGGGTTTCCTACAGACATCTGGTTTGCCACTGTGAGACTAGGATGTTGGACTATATGGGCCATTGACTTGATCTAGCTGGCTCTTCTTCAACAATGTCTGGAGGGCCACAGCTTCCCCACTTCTACTGTTAGAGTAGTTCAGCAGATCAATTGGTCACCTAAGATGCCCCTCCTCCCTATTCAGTATTTCAGTAGTAAACTGGAAGCAAGAGGAGTGTTCCAACAAAAGATGGGTATTTTCATGAATGGGTCAATGTATTCTGCTGGCCGTGGTGGAGGTATCCCTGCATGAGCTAAGTTTGTTGTGAAATCTCTTAACAGATAATAGAGGATCCTGGGGAAACTGTGTTTGTATGGAGAGCAGGCTAATGGAGGCTACCACCAGCTCTGTTGAGATGCCAGGCTACTCCCTGCAGCAATTATCCCCTGGAAGGATTACAGCACACGGGTTTAACCCTTCCTTCTCACACTGCAATCCTGAAAAAGTTCGCTCCCATGCAGCAAATAGGAATACAGTGTTATCTCTGGTTACGTACTTAATTCGTTCCGGAGGTCCATTCTTAACCTGAAATTGTTCTTAACCTGAAGCACCACTTTAGCTAATGGGACCCCCCACTGCTACTGCGCTGCCAGAGCACGATTTCTGTTCTTATCCTGAAGCAAAGTTCTTAACCTGAGGCATTATTTCTGGGTTAGCGGAGTATGTAACCTGAAGTGTATGTAACCTGAAGCGTATGTAGCCCGAGGTACCACTGTAATAACAAATGAAATAGGTTTCTTCTACTTCTAGTGTTATTTGCTATAGATAGAAGAACATTTTTGTAGGATCACAGCAGGGGACAGAATGGTTAAACCTCCCTTCTCTGCATGCTGTGATTGCAATCCTGATTGCTCCCCCCACCATGTCTGCTTTTTGCTTCAAGAGACACGTTTAAGATCTTTAGATCAGAGAGTTTAATACCAGACCCTGAACGTGCACTGGGCAAGCAGTTAATAGATCCATTTTAAAGACAGTGGACACTGAGACTGATGATAGTCTTTAAACACTCTTGAAACCCATGATAGTGAACTCAAATCCATGAATATAACCTATATCTTATTCCAATAGCAGAATCAAAAGCAAGTGTATCAATGGCAAAAAGAGCTGTGGCGTTCGTACAGAGCCCCCGGTCGTTTCACCGACTATTGACCTGTACACCACTGCTTTATTTTTCCGCTGCCACCTATCAGGTTTCTTCTGGTGAAATACTGAGTCTCAGTCAGGTTGTAAAGTCAACAACGAAGATGAAAGTTTATTGAAGAACAAACAAGTTTTAAATATATTCAGAACGGTTTCTCAAATGCCCGCCCTTAACTAGATGTGGCACTATCTCATACTGAGGTGTGGCACTATCTCACACTGTCACACTCTTCTCTCTCAGCTCTATCCCTGTCTCTCACTCTAGCTGTCACAATCACTATGTTCAACTTTTACTGGCTGATCACCCATTCCCACCACCCTTCTGAGTAATACCCCTCCCCACTCCCTCACTATATTTAAGGATCTGGTGATTTCTGTTTCAGTGTATCTGAAGAAGTGTGCATGCACACGAAAGCTCATACCAAGAACAAACTCAGTTAGTCTCTAAGGTGCTACTGGAAAGAATTTTCTATTTTGTTTTTACTGGCTCTGTCTGACTCTGACTCCTCTATTTCCCAATGGTAAAACCCCTGGGCTGAGCCTCAAAACCAGGTAGGCTCCGCCTCTGAGGTAGGCTCCGCCTCTGAGCTTTCTCATCCGTCAATCTACATTAACCATTTCCACCCCCCTGTACAAACATAATCACAAGAAATGGGCAAACGCCACAAGAGCCCTTTCTATTATTATTATTATTATTATTATTATTATTATTATTATTATTTCACAAGCATCGGCAGACCAAGGAAACAACAAATGCAAATAGGCATGTAAAAATGTTGAAGGTATGTGTTTCTGTGAACGTTTTTGAATACCCTCCCCACAAACGACAGCTTTCAGAGAAAAACTGAATTTCATGAAGCTTCTCGAAACATTAAGAACAACCAATCTTGCAAAAGCCTTATTTACTGAATTATAAAGCTCCCCTCAATTGTTTGCTTGTTTTCCAGAACCATTTGCCTTTTGTTGCTTAATACCCTCCCCATCTGGGCAAATATCCCTTCACCCTCCTTTCCTGTTTGTTCTCTTATTTTCTTTAATTGATCATACCTATTCTTTGGGAAGCATGTTAGATAACCATTCGCCATCTCTCTCCCTCTCCCTCGCGCACAAAACCTGCTCTAAGTTTTTGCGACTTGTTGGCTTTGAGTACAAAAGTGCCTGGAAAGCAAAAAAACCCATTAAGCCGGGAAGCACTGAAATATGATCATTAAATCTTGATGGGGGTTTTCCTTTTGCATTGCAAGACCAATTGCTTACGGGAACAGCTTAGGTGAGAGACGAATATGCAATAAGGTGGAAGAGATCCCAAGGCGTCCTAGGACCTGTAGAGAAGAATGCTTATTTAGAAGCATTTCCAAGGCAAGTGAAAAACAGCTCACTCTTTGTAAGCAGGATAACACCAGGATACCACTCCTGATTATAGTGGGTTATTTTTTTTCTGCGTAGTCAGCACCATTAGGCAGCCTGGCAGCGGGTGCTTGTGAGGTTTTTAGGCCATCTGAGATGCACTGGGTGAATTATTTAGAAGAGGAATTTGCTTAAGGAAGAACTGAGGCAACTCAACTGCGAGAGAACTCATACCCTGCACTCTTTCACTGGTGAAAATAGAAATAGTTATCTGCACTGGTAAGGTAAAAGGTAAAGGTAAAGTACCCCTGGATGGTTAAGTCCAGTCAAAGGTGACTATGGGGTTGTGGCGCTCATTTCACTTCAGGGAGAGGGAGCCAGCATTTGCCCACAGACAGCTTTCCAGGTCATGTGGCCAGTATGACTAAACCGCTTCTGGCGCAACGGAACACCGTGACGGAAGCCAGAGCGCACAGAAACGCCATTTACCTTCCTATTTATCTACTTGCACTGGCATTCTTTTGAACTGCTAGGTTGGCAGGAGCTGGAACAGAGCAACGGGAGCTCACCCCGTTGTGGGGATTCAAACCACCAACCTTCTGATCAGCAAGCCCAAGAGGCTCAGTGGTTTAGACCACAGCACCACCTACATCCTGCACTGGTAATACTTCCATTCTCCCACCAGGATCACTCCTTGAGCTCCCCCACCCCAATATGCATTGCA
Organism: Lacerta agilis; assembly: GCF_009819535.1. Taxonomy (NCBI): domain Eukaryota; kingdom Metazoa; phylum Chordata; class Lepidosauria; order Squamata; family Lacertidae; genus Lacerta; species Lacerta agilis. Next base: position 23,042,586 of record NC_046312.1, read on the forward strand.
GAAACCTCATTTATTTATACAGTTTCATTCCACCTTTCCTCCAAGGAGTTTAGAAGTTTCTCCTTGCCGCTCCAGCCATTTCACAATCACAATAGCCCTGTGTTACATGTGTATGTCTGAACCCACATGCATGTCTGAGCGCCATGTTTTATTTATTTACCCTACCTTCTTCTCTGAGGAGCTCAAGGTGGTGTACGTGGTCCCTTGTCCTCCTCATTTAATCCCTACACTAACCTTGTGAGGTAGGTTTGGCTGAGAGGAAGTGCCTGGCCCAAGTTCACCCAGCAAGCTTCATGCCCGAGTGGGGATTTGAACCCTGGCTTCCCAGGTCCTAGTCTGACACTTTAACCACTATGCCACACTGTCTCCACCCTCCCCTGGTGAAGAAACTGAATAAGATGACCTGATGAAGAGGGAAAAGAAGAGAAGAAATCATCTTAGATTACCTCAACGCACCATACATGGGATGGCCTCTGAAGACGGTTTGGAAACTTCATCTGGTTGAGAATTCAGTGGCCAGGTTGCTCACTGGGGCAAGACGACTTGAGCATATTACCCAGATCCTGGCCTGATTGCACTGGCTGCTGCGAACCTCCCTTTCACACTCCCCTCCCCTGTTACTAAGTTTATTTATTATTTATTTTTATTTGCTCAGGTGTTCCGGGTCAGACTATTTAGCCACCCCACCTGTCCCTCGGAGGTCCGTCAATGAGGTTCACTCCCTTGTAGTTATAAAATAGGAGTATCTTAGTAACTGGAGTTTCTTTGTCCAGCTGCCGCCGCAGTTTAAAATCCTTGCTCTGGGCTTCAGGGGTTAAACACCTTTTGGCCTACAGCCTCAGGGTCTCTCTCTTGAGATTCCCTCACTGTATCAGTCTGCTAAACCCTTCTAGCAACTCAGTGGCATACACAATGTTTCAGCCCGCTAGCCCCTCCTGAGTGAAACCCCTAAGACACAAACTAACACCCCGCAGGACAGTTTGGACTCTTCCCTGGGTTCACCTCTTCATGAGCAGTTTATAATCCGCTGGACCCCAAAATTGACGACATCTGACTTATAGCAACAAAACTAGTCTTTATTTTCTTTTTAGAGCATAACGGTTTCAGAGAATCAAATCTTTAAATGTAGTTTCATAACAGCATAAAAGGTTTTCTATTCAGTATAACATACTAAACCTTCAACCTAGCCTAACCTACCCACCACTATCCTGGTCTCTAACCCTCTCTCCCTCAGTCACCACTTACTCCCTCTTTCTCCCCCCTGACCAACTGCCGCTCCCTCCTTTTAAAGGGCGAAAAGTCCCGCCTCCTGCGAGCGAACTGCCACTCAAACAGACAGAACCTTAACTCTTCACACGTTGGGGTTTCTGACCATACCCTGCCTAAGGGCAGATCCGTTACAGCTGCCAATTAGTTTCTGGGCCCAATTCAAAGTATTGGTTTTGACCAATGAAGCCTTAAATGGCTCAGGACTGAATATCTCAAGGACATCCTCTCCCCAAATGAACCGACCCAGACTTTGTGATCGTCATGTGCATCCTCCACAAGAGGTCTGCAGGGTGGCAACACAAGAAGGGGCCTTTTCTGTGGTGGCTCCGTCTGTGGAAAGCTCTCTCCATGGAGTCTTGCCTTCGTTACATACCGGTACGTATCTTCAGGTGTCAGCCAAAAACATTCCTCTTCTCCAAGGTGGTTTGCCAATTAAACCATCTATGGCCTTTTAAACAATGTGTTTGTTGCAATGTCTATGTGCTTTTTGTGGTTTTTATATTGCAAACCACCCTGTGATCCTCGGATGAAGAGTGGTCTAGAAATTTAATAAATAGATAAATATATCAAGGAGAGAGCAGAAAGGAAAATGGACTCTGATTAGTTCTAAGAAACTATCACCTAAATAGCCCACCCTCATCTTAACTGCACAACAAAGAAGTGTGGCATATAGACTTAACAATTCCTATAAATGTCAAGAGGAAAGACATTAGCAGATTCCCACTCAGTGGGGCTGCACTCTGAGAAGCCGCTCCAGCAGACTGAGGAAATATTTTTTTTGGGGGGGGGGCTAGCTGGGGTTTTTGCCCTGGGTGAAGCCTCCAGAGGGGTGTCATTGAGGCTCACAGACTCTGTGTGTGTATGCAAATGCGCCTGGCAGGTGCCAAACTGGGTCTTTGACCCGGGTGAAATGAAGCCTAGTTTTGCCCCTGCCTTTTGGAATAGGATAGGATGAGGATGGTAGGTTTTACACTGGTTAGACTGGTGGGAACCAGAGACCCTCTTCTTGCAGAAGTGGAAGTGTTTTTTGTTTTGTGCTGGGGTTTTCTGGATCCCACCCAGCAAATTCTTCGCCATTTGTTTCATTCCAAGGTTAGACGGAACAGGAAAAACAAACAACCCCCTCAATATTAGTAGCAATATTACCACTTGTGGGTGTATTCGTATATTATAGCAATCTCCCTATGGTTCAGAGCGAGTGGAAGGAATGTTTTAGTGTTGTGTTTTGCACCTGAACAAATTAGTGAAATAAACCATCTCTGGAGTGTTTTGAAATGGCCTTGAATATACTTTATTAAAAGCGATAAATCAAGTACTGTGATGGAAATGATTTAATTGCATCAGACCAAGATGTTGTCTCTCTCCCCCCCCCCCCCCACTTCTTTCTTTTGAAATGTCTCCCCATACATTAATGACTTTGAAACAAAGAACTGGATTTAATAGTTTGCAGCAATTTAATCTAGCACAAAATATTGTGGGAGAGTTTACTGAAATGAGCTTTAGTTTATCATTATATAAGACTACTTTTTATGGGTTTTGCAGTAAAGAGGGTTTTAACTCATTTGACGCAACAACTCCCTTTCCTTCCTCCCCCGATCCAGTTATGTTTATAAATATTTGTTCGAGCAAGAAAGCATCTTCAAGCTTATTAAATTGGCAACTTATTCATAGGTCATTATGCCATATACAGAACGTTAGTAAAGATGTAAAACATTCGCAAGAATGGCTGTATGCTTTTAATACAACATGAGCCAATGAAAACAGCAACATTTAAAAGGCAGTATGAATTCTGCAGATAGTTAAAATAGCCCTGTTTACAACTTTGACAAATCTGCTAAATAACAGGACCCATTCATTTTACATGACTTGTGAATCTCATTGAAAACAACCATCTCCAACTATTCACCACCTCAGCGACAGTATCTTCTACAGTTACTGCACCTATTTAAGATTTGGGCTTACAAAAGCTGTCTTGTTTTAACACATAAAAGTAATATTTGCTAAGCATACTGATTGCACATAATTTCTGTAGCTTTCCCCCACCATGTGCAAAATACTTCAAACCTAATTATGTCATTGACACCTACCACACTCAAGTTTGCTGAAACGTTCCCATTTTACAGATGAAGAACTGAGAATGGTCAGGGGAGTCCAGAATTATCAGGCCAAGCAGTGATTTGTACCTGATTAATGTTATCCAATGCCAATTTCATATCCATATCTGATGTAACAATGTTAGTGAGAAACCCCAGCATGAGCAAAATTCACAGACATTCCTTTTAAAATTCTGTTTCTGAACTTGAACACCAGATTTCTGTTGGCTCATATGAATAATGATGTCGTTCTATTTCAGTGTTTAGTCTAAATCCCCCTTTTGTGATTTGGGTTTTGCCCTGTGGAGCAATTCGTTATATCATTCATGTGAAAGCCATTTAAATATTTGAAAAATGCCATCACACCACGGGTTAAAGAGACCAAACTCCTTCAACGTTTCCTCTTGGGCTTGGTCTCCAGTCAATCTAACCTTTCATCGCGGGACTTGATCTCTTTCACTCTCTTTGTTGCCCTCCTCTGGACATGTTACAGTTTGTCCATATCCTTCCTGAACTGCAGTGTCCAGAACTCAACACAGGACTCCAGGAGAGGTCTGACCAAAGCATAACAGAGTGGTACAATTTCTTGTGATCAGGGCACTGTACTTCTGCTAGTGCACTCTAGAACTGCATAGCCTTTTTAACCGCTGCATTGATTGCTGACTCATAGTTAGTTTTTAGTCTACTAAAATCCTTAGATCTTTTTTGACATGCACTGCTGTCAAGCTGCGTGTCACCCGTCTTGTATTTGTGCATTTTCTCCCTACTTAAATGCAGAAATTTACATTTGTCTCTGTTGATAAATTCACATGTAGCTCTTATCTCATGGCAAGTAGCTCTGCTGAAATTCATTTTTTTTAGTTTTAGCCTCATTCTACATCCTGTCAAGATAATCTTGAATGCTGTCTTTCTGCTCATTCTAAGGCTTCAATGCTAACTCCTTCCCTTATTTCACGCAGCGGGGTAGTGAGGGGGTTGAATTGAGTGGAGGCATCCCTCAGTTCGCTTCTCCAGATCATCTGACCTCTGGCTGCAGGGGCATAGCAAGGTAAAATGGTACCCGGGGGCCAAAAAAAATTGTCAACCCCCCCCCCGGCATAGGAAGGTCAGGTGGTACCCAGTGCAGAAAATTTCTTGTCACCCCCCATTGATCCCCCCCTGCAAAAATGGTTTTACATTATTTCATATTTTCTTACAAAGGAATAATAACAAGTAATAATAATAATAAAACTTTTATTTATATCCCGCCCTCCCTGGCCGAAGTCGGGCTCAGGCTGGCTAACATCAGATACATAACATTGGTATAAAATCATACAATAATTAAATTACCTCCTAAAAACATCTCAAAATCAAATTAAAGTCTAATTAGATGGCTTTCCACAGGGTTAGGGTTGGGAACAGGAAGTGCTCCACTGAACTGAAATTTCAGCCTTCACAACATAGGAAAACAGCCAAGTAAACAGCTATTTTGGTGGAGGAGGGTAAAGATATTAACCGATATGCATGAAATTTCATATCTAGCTATATAATCCCTAGTATAGTAAGGTAAGACCTTTGGAGCAGGCATTTTTTTTTTAAAAAAAGTTTTTTTAATGAACTGCCCTAGTAGGGCAGTAATTGTTCCTTGATAATTTGTCACCCCTCCATTATGGAACATGGGGCGGACCGCCCCCTATGCCCCCCTTGCTACGCCCCTGTCTGGCTGGTCTCCACTGACAGAGCAATGTATGTGTCATTCTGCCAGTACAGACCTCTCTCTTCTGTCTATCATAGGTACAGATGGGCAGAAGACCTATTGGAAGCACCTGCTGGGTTGTCCTGAGGGTGTGGTGGCGCTGAACTGACCCAGACCCTCCAAGTGTCCCTAATTTCCAGGGACATCCCTGATTTAGAGAATCCGTCCCAGTTTCTGATTTGATCCTGGAATGTCTTCCTTAGGATGTCCCTATTTTCATCGAGGAAATGTTGGAAGGTATGGAGTTATCTGACCCTTGAGCTGTCTGAAGGCAACCCTGTATAAGGAAGTAATTTTTTTAAAAAAATGTTTTATTATGTTTTAATATATGTTGGAAGCTGTCCAGAGTGGCTGGGGCAACCCAGTCAGATGTGTGGGGTATAAATAGTAAAATTATCATTATGGAATGGGACATAGAATCATAGAATCATAGAGTTGGAAGAGACCACAAGGGCCATCCAGTCTAACCCCCTGCCAAGCAGGAAACACCATCAAAGCATTCCTGACAGATGGCTGTCAAGCCTCTGCTTAAAGACCTCCAAAGAAGGAGACTCCACCACACTCCTTGGCAGCAAATTCCACTGCCGAACAGCTATTTCGGCATTGGGCCTGGACATATTCGGCATATTTCCCTATTTTCATTGGAGAAATGTTGGCGGGTATGCGACAGGCAGTTAGATCAGCCCACCTGTCAATCACATGGCATTGGGTGACCCAGAGTAATTTATTTCCTTTGTAGATCTGGCTTAAACCTGACCTGCAGAGGAAGCTCCTTTGCCTCACCCTGTTCAGTTCATGTTGCGCTAGGATTGACGATTTGTGCTTACAGATAGCCCTGTTTGGCTTCACTCTAGAGTTTCTGATCCCAGTGGGCTTCCTTTAATTGATGTTCAGCTGATTGGGGCTGAGAGCAAGTCCTGCTTTGCCTAGCCTTGCTTGTTAAGGAACACTGGGGTTGCATTTTGAGTTTCTCAATACTTTCTGCAGCCACATCTCTGTCCCATATCTGGTGTCCCAAATGTTGTCAGGCGTGGGGCAAGTAAGTGCCCACGGTTTGCAGAAAGCAGCCTCACAAGCTTAAACTGGAACTTGCATTGGGCCTAATTTGGCCCATGGCCCAGAGGTTCCCCACCCCTGGCATAAAACAATAGGATGAGAAGTGGAAACAGCAGAAGCTGGTGGGGGTATTTTAAAATGCACTCACAAGTTGCCAGTCCTGTCAGCTGTTCCTTTGGGACACTTGCTTACCTGCTTTTCCCTGCTTGTCACCCCTGAAAGCCCAGGTTGCTAAGGCTGGAACTTCCTCAGAAGCTTCTGCAGACTATTTGCTGCTTGCTAGATCTCAGGCAGAGGCTAAATGCAGCTTTTCAGCAGCAACAGAAATCTGCCTTCAGGCATTCATTTCAAAAGCCACTTGGAAGATTCTAGCTGGATGCTGGGCTCTTTTCAAGAGTCTGGCAGCAGAGAAGTGTGCTGCTACCAGTGTTTCTTCAGTCTTGGTTGAGTGGGCGAATTCTGCCAATCGCTGGGACAAAGAGCAGCAGGGCACCCCATGTATGTATTTTCATGTTATTTAAGGTATTTATATTCCCCTTACCTGCCTAAGTTTTTAAGCAGTGTAAATAAAGAATATGAAAGCAAATAGGGGATAAAATCAACAAGAAGGCCCATAGCTGCAGGATACAACATTGGCTTTGCATGCAGAAGATCCTAAGCTTCATTTGGCAAGAAGAATTCTGATATTCAAAAATTAAGCTCTCTCTCTGTGTGTGTGTGTGTGTTTAATGGGGGAAGTGTGAATCTGCACTCTCTGTTTGCAAGCTCTGGACTCTTTGCTCCGTGCTTTGTAATAACAGCATGTCTGCAAATCACTTAACGGTGACCTGTTCTTGTATTCTTTAAGTGGAATGAAGTGGCAACCAATTTTTGAAAGTGATTTCACTCTCTGCAAAGGGGTAAATGCTTCATCATAGACCCACCCAAGTGATATAATATTGTGGTCTGATCAGATAAATTGTCATCACCCGCTTGCTCTTGAAAATCAAACGTTTGGAAGGAAGATGACAATTTTTGCCAAACAGAACAAGATGGCCATGTTCAGTTTTGACTCAGCCTATTATTACTACCAAATCACCGGTTAAGAGCATAAGAGGAATCTGCTGGATCAGGCCAGTAGCCCAACTAGTCCAGCATTCCCTTCTCACAGAGGCCAGCCAGAAGACAATAGTTTTTACTAAGTAGTTCGGCACCTCAAACATAAGTAGGGGGGGAAAACTTTCTTGAGTTGTGAGAAAATGCTGTACTAGTTATAACTTAAACTGTACTGCACCATTGATGCCAGCATAGTGCACCATTTACTGGGCTATAGAATAATATTGCTTTCTACATCTAGAGCACCTTCTGTCTGAGTAACTCCAACCCCCATGCTAATTTTAATTAACTGAAACTGTAAGTCAGAAAAATATTCTTGCTGGCATGGGACATTAAAAATTATTTCCCACAGAAATAATAACTGAGAAAGGAAGTTAAATGTTACTTTCAGTAGCTTTAGGATAGGAAAGCGATGCATTCACGCTAAGGGGCAAATATGTGTGGCAGAGCTAACCACATCGTATGAGTGCTTTATGATGGGGCCAGAATGAGGTGCTTGCCAGGGTTATAACTTCTGTTATCACTCTCCAGCTAGGAACATTTCACATACTGTATGTCCAGATAGGGTTGCCATACGTCCGGAATACTGCAGTTGGCAGCAGTGTCTGGGTGGGAAATGCCCGGGAAAATCCAGATGTATGGCAGCCCATGTTGGCAGTGCTGTTTCCCCATAAAAATAGCTCAAAAACGATATCGTTGCGTAAAAAGCTCAACAACTTTTGCAAATAACATTTCTGTCCGTATTTTCACTGAAATATGGCAACCCTATGTCTAGAGCCACTGGTCCCATCACATCCTGGCAAATAGAAGGGGAAGAAATGGAGGCAGTGAGAGATTTCACTTTCTTGGGTTCCATGATCACTGCAGATGGTGACAGCAGTCACGAAATTAGAAGACGCCTGCTTCTTGGGAGAAAAGCAATGACAAACCTAGATAGCATCTTAAAAAGCAAAGACATCACTTTGCCGACAAAGGTCCGTATAGTTAAAGCTATGGTTTTCCCAGTAGTAATGTATGGAAGTGAGAGCTGGACCATAAAGAAGGCTGATCGCCGAAGAATTGATGCTTTTGAATTATGGTGCTGGAGGAGACTCTTGAGAGTCCCATGGACTGCAAGAAGATCAAACCTATCCATTCTCAAAGAAATCAGCCCTGAGTGCTCACTAGAAGGACAGATCCTGAAGTTGAGGCTCCAGTACTTTGGCCATCTCATGAGAAGAGAAGACTCCCTAGAAAAGACCCTGATGTTGGGGAAAATGGAGGGCACAAGGAGAAGGGGACGACAGAGGATGAGATGGTTGGACAGTGTTCTTGAAGCTACTAACATGAGTTTGGCCAAACTGCGAGAGGCAGTGAAGGATAGGCATGCCTGGCGTGCTCTGGTCCATGGGGTCACGAAGAGTCGGACACGACTGAACGACTGAACAAATGTCTAGAGCACTTTTGACTGGGAAACTCAAAGCAGCTTATGAGGCAGTGAAGAAATAACATCACCCAGAAGTGTCTCCACCTGGAACTAAAGCAACAATGATTTGCTGCTCTTTCATGATACCCTAAAGCAGCTGCTGAATGGTACGATTGGCTCAGGGTGTCACATCAAAAACCTTTCTGTACGTAACAACAACAACAACAACAACAACAACAACAACAACAACAACACTTCACTCATCTGACTGGATTGCCACAGCCACTCTGAGCGGCTTCCAACATTAATATAACATTAAACATTAAAACCTTCCTGGTACAGGGTTGCCTTCAGATGTCTTCTAAAACTTGTGTAGTTCTTTATCTCCTTGACATTTGACATTTGATGGGAGGGCATTCCACAGGGAGGGCACCATTGCCGAGAAGGCCCTCTGCCTGGTTCCCTCTAACTTCCCACAGTGAGGGAACTGCCAGAAGGCCCTCGGAGGTGGACCTCAGTGTCCAGGCTGAATGATGCTGGTGGAGATTTTCCTTCAGGGCTGAGGCTCTTAAGGTCTGTAAAGGTCAACGCCAGGAGATTGCCTCTCCTGGATCCCAAACAGTACTGGTACCCGAGTTATAAAGGTACCCAAGTTATAAAGCCTCAATCAGAAGCCCACAACAGGGGTGTACTTGGGTCTTTAAAATTTCAGCAGCACCCTCTGCAAGGCCCAAAGTCTGCATCCCCTTGCCTCTTGCCTTTGGTTCTGCTCGATTTACTACATTATAGTTGTGCTGTCCTGCGGCACACCCTGGGTTCAGCTCCCGGTGCGGCGGAACCTGGCACACTGCCCTAAATCCACCACTTCCCACAAGTTAATAGGCAGCCAATATTCTCTGAAATTGCAATCCTCTTACTAGGCCCTACTAAACTCATTGAGGCATACTGTTAAGTAAACGTATATATACTTGCCTGCCACATTACCCATCTTCCAAAGGTTGAGAGGGGCTGCATGTTTCACTAACTGCAACTTTCAAGGACTCTTGAAAATAGTCCCTCATGGAGTCTACACTGGGGTTAGCTACCATGGTGCCATCTAGATGTTGCTGGACCACAACTCCCTTCATCCCTGACCATGCCTGCTGGGGCTGGTGGGAGATGAGTTCAACAATATTGGGAGGGAACCATGTTGGGTACCTCAGTCTAGATTCTCTGCAGCTAAGGTGCTCCGTTCCATAAGACTTCTGCCCAGCAATGACAACACAACTACACCAATGTCCTGTTGTTGCTGCTCTTGTTGGTTGCTCTCTGGCTGGTGCTGAGCTGTGACAGGGATTTATCTATGGAATACAGAAGAAGAAGAAGAAGAAGAAGAAGAAGAAGAAGAAGAAGAAGAAGGAGAGTTTGGATTTGATATCCCGCTTTATCACTACCCAAAAGAGTCTCAAACCCGCTAACATTCTCCTTTCCCTTCCTCCCCCACAACAAACACTCTGTGAGGTGAGTGGGGCTGAGAGACTTCAAAGAAGTATGACTAGCCCAAGGTCACCCAGCAGCTGCATGTGGAGGAGCAGAGACGCGAACCTGGTTCCCCAGATTACGAGTCTACCACTCTTAACCACTACACCACACTGGCTTTCACTGCAGAGGTGTGTTTGAGTGCACATCCTCAACAAGGGTCACCCTTGTTAGGCTTGGTTCATTGAGCATGGCTATGGTTTGCCTTGGCTTCTTGGTGGTTTTCTTTTTGCCTGCTCAAGTGTTTTCCTGTCAGGAAGCTTGCATAAATGTCAGGCTGGATTTATGGCAGGCCTTGTGAACGGGTGGCAGGTGTTTCATAACAACACTCGGAGCCGTCGTCTCAGAAGTGTTGCTCCGTTTAGTGCAAATGCGTAGGAGAGAATTGTGGGGAATTTTGGCTCCCTTTAATGTCAGTCTCTCTTCTCCAGCACGCAGACTTGCAGAACTCCCAACACCCCAGCAGATGGGGAGAAATGCCTTCGGGAGAGCGGCAGTGTGCAGATGAACTAAAGTACTGGAATGGAGCCCTGGGGATGGAACACCTACAACCGAAGGGGGAAATAGGTCGGGTAATGTGCAACCTTTCAATTACTTTAGAGATGTAAGGTGCTGAAGACTGCTCATTAACCAGAGTTGTAAAATGGCACATTTGCTGTGTCATTATTCTTTTGTGCATTAGCCTGACAGCCTTCTAAAAGGTTTATCAGAACTCATTCTGACTCACTGGAAGCCCCACTGCCTCCCTAACTGGAAGATTTCCTTCCTATGCACAGACTGCCCCATCCTTGCCTTTATTGGCCTGCTCCATTCACCACCTTTACTCTGCACAAATGCAGCCCTGATGTAGGAAAATCTCCCTCCTATCTACACCTAAAGCCACCTATCTCAGGCAACAGGGTTTTCAGACAACGAAAACATCTGCTATTTACTTGCAGTGAAATCCTATACATGTCTACTCAGGCGTGGGTCCCACTAAGTCCAATTGGGCTTACTCCCAAGTATGTGGGTAAGGAACTGCAGCCTTAATTTATTATTATATCATTTAATAGGGGAGGAGGGCCCAGTATGGGTTTATTGCCAGAGCTGCCAAAATGACTTTGAGGTGACCTTTTGAATGCTGTTATGTACGAAATGCAGCACTGAGAGCTGGAAACTGAGGAATGTACGTAATTGTAGTCTCACACTTGTGAATCATATTTCCTGGCTATCTAACACAGGATTCTGTGGGTTTCCCAACTTCCAGAATAGTTTAGCTTTCACCTTTTTAGCATAGTTTTAGCTCTCATAGAATCCTCATGGATAGTTTTTACTAGTGCTGCTGACAAAGTCTGGAAACAATGGGCTCATAGTAGGAATGTTCATAGCTTGCAATACTTGTTATCATTGAATGCTCCTTACCCTGAAACTTGGAATCCTGTCATAGCTGAGTGGGTGTCCTGTTCTCGTGCCTGAGCAGCTGATCAAACAAAGTTGGTGAGGGTGCAATCTATAGGAGGTCCATATTTCAAACTTGATTACTTTAATTCATCACTTGATTACAATGAGAAATTGTTCCCAGTTTTAATACCCCAGTTTTTGAGGGATGAAGATGGCTTTCTAATCTACTTACCAGAAATGATTTCGACTACCAAGTGAGGAATGAGACTAGGGTAAGAGGAGTGGAGGATGTGTTTTGCTGGAACAGGTGCCAGCTCTAAGGTGGTAGCTACTTTCCATCTGGTGAATGGACTGCCACCACCTATGTGACCAGAATTGTTGATACCTTGCCCTTCTCCAAGGAAGGGCCTGTCAGTTTTGCTTCCCTCACTTTCTCATTGTTCCAATCACAGATTCAGTTCTCTTCACTTCTGCAACAATTTCTTTTTTTAAAAAAGATAACCAGCATTTTTGTGCGAATTCCTCCAAAGAACACATTTTTTGTCGTTAGTTTTGACTAATGTTTGTACACATGTTTGCAAGCAATTTCTCCTAATAGGCATTTTTTTTTGTATGCTATCATCACCAATATATTCATTTTTGGCACCCTTTCCCACAACATACACATTTTTGTAAACATTCATTGCTGGAGAACTGCACCACAAAATGCAGATACAAAATTCAGATTTTGAAGGATGGCTGTGTTTCAGTTTGCATATTGTTTCAGAAAGTGAAAACACACACGATAGATTCACCTTTAAATGTGAATGGAATAGAATTTCTCCTCCATCCCTATCCTTCTCCACATTCTAGCAGTCAGTCTGGAGGACAGGGCATCAGCAAGTAAAGCATGCTAAGCCCATGTGGCTGGTTCTGACCTGGACACTGATTCTACTCACCTGCCTCCAACCCCAACACTAACCTGGATGCCTTGAGAGAAAACCTGAAGTGGAAGCTGGCTGTACAGAGGGATTTGAGATCACCTGTTTGGGCAGTCAGCTTCTCCTCAGACCTCTTAATATGTCTGGGGTGGGGTAGTGGTGGAACCAGCTGAGTGGGTTTAACTATCTGCCATGGCCCAACTGATGAGACAGCAAGAAGGGTTGTGTTTTCCTCAGCCATTACCGACTCCTTGCTTTCTCACCATACATTTCAACCTGGCTCACAGGTTTGCTTCAGATTCAATCTGGATATACAATCACATATACGGGTCAATTATTTAGCCTGATGAGGATTATTATAATTAGCCTAATTGGATGTTGTTACTTCTGCTCCATGCAGTTATTGTATGTAACTTTTTCTGATGGTCGTAAATAACTAATAATTTTTTGTAGTATTAGTTATTTGTGCAGATGCCAAACAGCATATGTATCGACACACCCATACATTAGTAACCACTGAAGAATACCTCATTTGCTTTTCCACGTTTACATTTGTGCTATAAATCTTCTTTATCAGGGTAACAGCATTTCATTTCATTCCCCCTATCCCAATTTGTTTGTTACCACAGTGTGGGTTGTGCTGGCATGTATTTCCTTTGTTTAACCGTGCTTAAACTTGAAACGGCATTTGCCGCTGCAAAGTGGCCGTAGTACAGGTGCTCTCCCTGCCGCCTTGCTTTGAAAGTAGGGTCCTTCCTTGGAGTGAGATAGTACCAGGGCACAGAGGAGCCTATACTGCTGCTACGGAAGTGGTGGCATTTTTTCTTTACAAAAAGCAGGAGGATGTCAATGTAATGGAGGGTTGTGGTGGCTAGGTTATCAGAGGCAGCACAATGCCTTGCAATGGCCCTGGGCTTTGACACGTATGGATTGCAATTTTACATGCTCATATCGGTAATAGTTGACCTTGAGCTTTCTTGCATATATATAAAACAACGCATGCCGTGCAGCATGGCACTTAAGAAATGTCAAGCCCAACCAGTGGAAGGCTAGAAGGATAACATTGTCCCACTCAATGCATTTGCTCTGCTGCAGTCTATATTGCAAAAGTAAACAATATGCAGATTTAAATATACCTTCAGGTATAGATTTTCCATAAACCAAGAAACCAACCTGGTTTATATGTTTGGCTTTTAATTCTGAAATTTATTAGCTCTCCATAGCCATTGCAGATACAAGCTCAGTCTTAATTGTTCCGTTTTTATTCCTGCTGAAAACACAGTAAATCTTAATGGTTGTGCTTTGAACATTAAGAGACAAAGTCGTAGCTGTAGGGAAAAAAAGTATTCAAAACATTAAATTAGCAACGGAGTAATAACATTTTCAAGCTGTTCATCAGAATTTATACTGAGTTTGAGAAAGTAATTGTCCCGAGCCATTCTTTAAGGGGCCTACTGATAGAACCATACTCCATCCCCAAGATAGTATTAAAAGACCTTTCTGATCTTCCCACCCGCCCATTTTGAGTCTTTCAGAACTGTGAAAATGATATTTTCCCACTTTAATTATACTGCTGGTTAAGAATGCATTCTGTTGTTTTCACTCTGTTACTAGTTTACACGCTGTTTGTTTATAGCTCTCTGAAAACTCATTTTAATAAGGTCAGCTTTGCAATTTAAATTAACTTTAATATTTCTTGCAAACTCCAGAACAGTTTGTTTATGGAATGGCATTATAGACTCTACTGGAAATTTATAGGGTTTTACATATATAAAAAATTAAAAATATATTTTGTTTTCTTTTCCAAATGATATATGATAGGAAATAAATAACTGTGGTCCTCCCCCCCTTTTTGTAAAAAGCAAACAAACAAACTCCAGCTCAGAACAATGAAAGAAATTATGTACTCAGCATAGCATTTGAGTTGATGACAGAATTCTCAGTGAGCAACCCCTTTACACAAACTGAGTTGTTCTTGTCTTCTGGAAGTAGCCTGCATTTAAAATAAAATGGATGACTCAGAGGAATAAATCAGCAAATGTTTTGTGTGAACAAATATCCGCCTGTTGGTAGCATTGTGACTATTTTGTATATCTCTTCTGTTCTTGTGAACAGATGTTCAAGGATGTAGTCTGGTCTGTTGAGATCACAGGCCATTTCTGCTGTTTAATTCAGTGGGTGACAGATCGATCTTTGGACTGGTCTATTGAATCTTGTGTTTTGTTACGAATTGCATGACCAGAGATCTATATGAGCATATATTTTTCCTGATCCTGCACAGAGTTTTACTTGTGTTCAAGTGAATGCAACTGGAGTCCTTATGTGGTTGTTCCTCATGCAATGTGGGAAATGTCAAGGGCTTAGTGGGTGGTGTGTGGTGCCATTGGGCAAAGGCTTGTGTGTATGCCCTTGCCCCCAATATAGTTTGGCATTCACATGCAGGTGGATGCCCGAAAACAACAAATCCTCTTGATATATAGATTTTCCTTTAGAACATTATCAAGCATCTGTCTCTTCTAAGAGCCCTCCCATTTTCGCAGCAGCAGAAGAAAGATACTCCTCTGTAATTTATAACAGTAAAGAACTTCCAGGCTCGGATGTTAAATCATGGAATGGCAGGACAATTCTACTAATGAAAATGAGTTGCTGAACGAATATTGTAATTGGGGCCTTCATGTCAATAATGCACTTCTGTGATTCATGTTTACCTGATATTTCTGATTGAAAATCCCTGCTATATAATTGAACCATAAGTTGTTAACATATTGCTGAGGCCTACGTACATGCCCTGCACTGAATAGGAGTGAGCCACAACCACATTTTGAAAGAGCACTTAAATGGATTTGTAATATATGGTCACACAGGCTAAGCTGACTAATGCGAACATCCAATTTGGACTGATCTTCACTTATTTTTACATTACAGCATAATGATAGGATCATAAGGAGTCATATTGGAGAAGATCTATTAGGTTTTGCTGTATCTTAGCAATAACTCTGCTACCCAGTCCAATTCTTGGGTCACAATATACCTAAAATGCATAAATATATTCCCAAATTGAGTTTTAGAAGATGCTGAGAGTGGCAATGTTCTATTGCCTGTAAATGTAAAGTTGTACCCAGTAGTTGTGAAAACAGAAGGCAGTTCATGCAATTTCTCTATTCCCTACACCCCCTGAAAACTGTCTTCTGTGGCTTAGGGACTCCCAAACAATGGGCATCTGTGCCACAACAGGCTGCAGCTCAATAAGGAATCACCCAAAATTAACAGTACAAATTCAACAGCAATTCAAAGAACATCAACAGTACAAATTACATACAACATAGATGTGTTCCTGTGTTTAGCATGAGTCTGCTGAATCGTATCCTGTCTTCATCATGAGAAACAGAGAGAAGGCTTGTAGTTAGAAAATGATTCAGTGGATGTATTTGGAACTTGTCAATGGAGGAGAAGTAATTTTTCAGATGATCTATGCTGAATTTGGGGTACAAAGGATAATAAATAGCTTCTTTTGAACAAGTTAAACATTTGATGAGAGACTATGGCATGTTGGCATGTGCCATGTGTTTTTCTCCCATAGACTTTGCAGAGGTGGTTTTCCTACAAAGATTTCACCATTTGTACTGTATCTTTTGGGAAATGCTATGCTTTGATAGGTCAATGGGATCGTTAACATATACTTTTGTCTAATAGTAGTGTGGGAGGGACATGGGTGGTGCTGTAAGTTAAACCACAGAGCCTAGGGCTTGCCGATCAGAAGGTCGGCGGTTTGAATCCCCGCTACAGGGTGAGCTCCCATTGCTCGGTCCCAGCTCCTGCCCACCTAGCAGTTTGAAAGCACGTCAAAGTGCAAGTAGATAAATAGGTACCCCTTCGGTGGGAAGGTAAACAGCGTTTCCATGTGCTGCTCTGGTTCGCCAGAAGCGGCTTAGTCATGCTGGCCACATGACCCGGAAGTTGTACGCTGGCTCCCGCGGCCTATAGAGTGAGATGAGCGCCGCAACCCCAGAGTTGTCTGCAACTGGACCTAATGGTCAATGGTCCCTTTACCTTTACCTAATGGTAGTGTAACATATTTGCGGGGTTTTTATTATTCTTAAAAAGACATTTTGTGGCTAGTGTTAGCAGAATTCCATAAGCACTCAAGAGTTTGAGTGGCATGAGAGGGAGCTTTAGGCAGAGTTGGTCAGTTGTTCAGAAAAGGATGGAGATGGGAGAGGCACCAGGTTCTTGTATTATGAAAGTATTGTGTTTTTATATTGCTTATCGCTCTGTGATCCTTAGATGAAGGAAGGTATGTAATTTTAAAAAATAAAGAAAGAAATAGGGACTCTGAATCTCTTGTTGTTTTGAAATGCAAATACCTGGTTCATGAAAGATGTTATTCATGTGGTGTTAACCATGCACACTCCCAAGGTCCGGTTTTTGGTCCCACCATTCCACCAGGCCAGAAATGGGGAAATCTAGACTAGATTAGTCTGGAGGAGACTCTTGAGAGTCCCATGGATTGCAAGAAGATCAAACCTATCCATTCTTAATGAAATCAGCCCTGAGTGCTCACTGGAAGGACAGATCCTGAAGCTGAGGCTCCAATACTTTGGCCACCTCATGAGAAGAGAAGACTCCCTGGAAAAGACCCTGATATTGGGAAAGATTGAGGGCATAAGGAGAAGGGGATGACAGAGGACGAGATGGTTGGACAGTGTTCTCAAAGCTACCAACATGAGTCTGACCAAACTGCGGGAAGCAGTGGAAGACAGGAGTGCCTGGTGTGCTCTGGCCCATGGGGTCACGAAGAGTTGGACACGACTAAACGACTAAACAACCAACAACAACAAGATTAGTATCCAAAGCCTTAATATTCAAATTCATTACACATGCAGGCTAAGACATATGTTAGCTTTCTATGACTGATATATGATTGATGGGAGGATTATATTTGCATACATCTGTTCATCTTAATGAATTCACACCTTTGTTATTGGGTCTCACCATCTTGATGCACTCTTACTTTTGTTGATCACTGCCAGTTCAGTTGAAAAAGGAAATCCATCTGAAGCAAATTTCTATTTTTTCTTTCTCTCTCTCTCCCCATTCAGAATAATAAAAAACCCAATATTTTTGTTCTTCATACTGGGGTTGCCTGCTGAGTTTAAGAAAGCAGAAATCTTTCTGTGGTCTCACTCAAGCAAACCATTGTTCACTAAGAGAACACAGGAATAATTCAAAAGTATACTTTTGCATTATCTCAGTCTGGAGCTTTGATTAGGGATCACAGTGAAGAGAAAGTGCTGGTGGGTACAAAATAATTTGTGGGAACCTTTCTCACGGGCATCTATGAAACTTCTGGACTCGTTCTTGTTAACAGAGAAGTGAAAGCAACCCATACTGGGCCGACGAGAAGATTTTCAACCGAAGTATACAACTAATACTTCTTTGTTAGATCCTCTCTCTGATTTGGTATCTAGTCCCAGCAATCCTTGTTTATGTCCAGCTGGTGTTCCTATGAGTTACTGTTCTTCTTGATTATTTATGTCCAATCATGACCTGATCCTATAAATTCTTCCTTGCCACAACACTTCCACCCACCCACCTATCTCCACTGTTTTTCCAAATTCTTCATGTTTTCCAATCGTTTGCTCATATCCCCAATGGACATTTGCAACTTTAACTGTACCCATCTTGCCACCGCCTGACCTTCTCTCCACTCCATTCTCTCAAAGTTCATATGGGGAGAGGCTGTCTTGAGGTACTGCAGTCCTAAGCTGTTTAAGGCTTTATAGGTCAAAACCAGCCCTTTGAATTGGACCTGGAAACCATGACAGCCAGTGCAGATAAGCTAGGATTGGTGTAATATGCTCAAAGCTGAGCAAGTTGGCCACTGAATTTTGCAGCAGCTGAAGTTTCCAACTGTCTTCTAAGGCGGACTTCCGGCGAGGATGCCATCGTGGGCGGTCGTGGGTCGCTTCGGCAGCGAAGCGACTCAGGCCGGCCCGGGGGTAGGAGCCCCGCTACCGCAAAGCGGGGCTCCACTAAACCGCGGGTCGAGCGTCCCGTGGCATGGGCTCTCCAGCGAGCCCGCTATGGCTCCGAACCCTTCTCCCGTTCCCCCTGTAATGGGGGAGTGGGGGTGAAGGGACCACGGAGCCGGGCTGTGGAGGCATGCCCCAACCGGACCGGCGAAGCGGCGGCCGCCGCTCACGATGAGCGAGATCGTTCTACCTGTCAGAAGGAAAACAGAAGAAGCCCGTTGGCCGTGAGTACGTTAACAATTGGACTTATTTTTGACATTTGGCGCTCCGGGAGATACGACGGAAAGGAAGCCCGTTTTTTTTCCTTTGTGTGGAGAGAAAGTAACTGCTTTGATGGCGACTGCTGTTGCAGTGGTGGATACAATATTTCGAATTTGATAAGTGAGACTGGTTAGACCCCTTTTGGGGGACCTAAGTTGGTGGGAATATTTCTTCTTGAAGTGGACAGAATGTAATCTTTCCGCCCTGACACCAGGGAAAATGGCTGCGGAGACTTATGACTGAGATGGAAAAGTACTGTGACTAAGATGGGGAAATACTGAAACTTGATACCCTATGCCCACTTCTACCATGTTGGGTTTCGTTTTCAAGCTGGTTTTAGACTCTGGACTGACTCACGAACAAAGGATTATTTTTTTGAACTTAGAATTGCTGAACCAGAAATTAACTTTGTTGAATCAGGATGACAATTTATATCTCACAGGAAAGACTATTCAGAACATTGTTAAAATGGAAGAAAACCTTGGCAGGGAGCTTAAGGGAATTATCGAAGTACAAAGTACAATGCTTTTGCAACTCCGAGAAGATGAAAAATCCTGTTGGGGTGAGAGGCCCAGGATTAGAAGACAATTTATATCCAATTTCTGGGGTGAGAGCCCAGGAATGATGGGGAAAAGATTTATATATCTACAATTAGAAGATGAACGGAATTTTGAAGCGGAGATGCTGGAAGGTGATGATCTGTGTACCCTGATGCTCCCTGTAAGGACTGTTATAGACTACGTCTGGAACTGTGGACTTATAAGAAAAGAGGACATTCTGAAAAATGGTTTTGGTGTAAGATGGAGGAATGTCTGGGGGGAGACCCCGAGATGGCGAAAGAAAATGGTTAGAAAAGGAATAGGGTGAAATACATTAAGGATAAAATTAGGATGGTTTATTATGGTACCCTGAAGCCGGTGTGTTAAGATTTTAAGCTTTTGAACTAGAGAAGAGATATTTGAATTTCTTTATTAGCAGCAGTCTAAGTGAAAGAAGATGTATGATTTGATACAAGAAGTAATAGGTTGTGTTATGTAGTTATATTATTAATTATTATGAAGTTATATTTGGAATAGATTTGATTCAAGTTAAGAAGTGATAGATTATTTTGGAGTAAAAACAAGATTTTAAGAAGTATGTTTAGTTTTGATTTTTGAATGATTTAATTTTAGAGATGAGAAGTTATTAAAGTAAAATTAGAATTGGAACCAAAGGAGAGAAAATGGGGGAAGTCACCTAGTATTGATTTGAACAAGAAAAGTTTTTTTTTGTGTAAACAAGAAAAAGAATTTTTGGTGTGATTTGTATTTGTTTTTTATTATGGTTTGATTGTTGGGTTTGTGTTTGGGTTTGTGTTGGTGTATGTGTTATGTTGTTCTTTGTTTTGCAAAAACCAATAAATTCTTTTAAAAAAACAAAAAACAACTGTTTTCAAAGGCAGCCCTATGCATTGTAGTAACCTAACCTGGAGATTACAAGACCATAGATGACAGAAGTTAGGCTATCCGTGTCCAGATAGGGGAGCAGCTGGGCCACCAGCCAAAGCTGATAGAAGGCACTTCACACCACTGAGGTTACCTGAGCCTCAAGTGACAGTAAAGGATCCCGAAGTGCCCCAAGCTATCTACTCTCAAGTCTTCCCTGATGCTGTACTTAGTACCCAGGTGGGCAGAGCTGGGTGAGACAAACTCCACCCTGATCACCCACTCAGATCTCTGTGATACAGACCAGATCAGTCTTCTCATCCACAATCAGGTCATGGATAATGGAGGTCTTACTCCAAGCAGAGCTGGCATTCAGCAACAGCAGCTGTAGACCCAAGGGCTGGCTGACAGGATGACCACAGTTCCCCAGGTTAGAGGAGGCACTGGCACATAGTGCATCTCATTGCTAGTGATGCTACGGTACTGTCATCATGCCAAGTGGCCAGCTGTATGACTTTCCTTTGTGACTCATCTCCATAGTAGCCATTCCTAATTTGATGGACTTTGAAGACGCTTGAACTCAGGACAAAAGGGAGAACGTGCTAAGAAGAAGGCACGTTTGACAAACCCTCACCATGATCAACTCCTGCCCAGAAACCTATGTCCCCACTGTGGAAGGACGTGTGGATCCAGAATTGGCCTCCACAGCCATTTACCTGTACAGACTCACAGTTAAGACCATGTTCATGGAAGACAGGGACGCAGGTGGCATTGTGTTGTTAAACCACAGAGCCTAGGTCTTGCTGATCAGAAGGTCAGAGGTTCGAATCCCTGTGACGGGGTGAGCTCCCGTTGTTCGGTCCATGCTCCTGCCAACCTAGCAGTTTGAAAGCACGTCAAAGTGCAAGTAGATAAATAGGTACCGCTCCAGATGGGAAGGTAAACGGCGTTTCCATGCACTGCTCTGGTTCGTCAGAAGCGGCTTAGTCATGCTGGCCACATGACCCGGGAGCTGTACGCCGGCTCCCTTGGCCAGTAAAGCAAGATGAGCACTGCAATCTCAGAGTCGTCCATGACTGGACCTAATGGTCAGGGGTCCCTTTACCTTTACCATGGAAGACAATCTTACTTGGCTGTGAGTGATCGCCAAAGAAGAATAAAGAAAGATATATCACATCAGAGCAGAGAGAACCAGCATCTTTTTGGTCAGTGCCAAATCATCTATATCTGAGTAAGAATTGGCTTGCTCTGTCTGAAAACATTTACTTCTATTGTCTCATTTGTTTACCTGACCTTCCACTGCTCAATGTATTGCCATCTGTTTAGACAACAACCTTGTTGACAACATATTGTTTAATCATGGTGGCACTGTTTGCTTCATAACCTGGTAGGGACTTTGGGTTGAATTCTAAAACTGTAATTTCATGTGCATAGGTATGCCATCTTGATTGCCCTAGACTTTGGCAGTATTCATCCAGATTTATGCCAGCAAGCATATTGCTTTTCCATTTAAAGGATACTGTGGTGATCACAAGGGGCCATTTTTGGAAGGCGCAATTTTTTTTTGTCTGCATGTCTATGTAGACAGAGCATTAAATCTTACCTTTTCTATTTGCTGGGTCCCCGTAGGCCAGCACGATACCTAATTATCTCCAAAATGATTGATTTCACTTATGCAGGTGGAATGTGTGTTGTAATTTCCCGTTCTTCAATTTATCTCCCTTTTACAGCTGATTGTTGCTTTGCGCATGGGATCGTGATAAGCTTTTCTAAAGGAAATATTTGGATAAATATAAAAAATTATAATCAGAACTGCATGACAGAGAGGCTTTTTGTTTGCTTCCCTCGTTCCCTCCATTCCCCCGCCCTCTCTCACTCTTTAACATGGAGATTGATTGGCTTCTATTGGCTAATCTGCAGGAGGCTTTTTAGTAAGGAGATGAGTGGGCACTTCAGAGAGTCTTGGATGCTCCATCAGGTGGTGACGGGAATTAAACACAATAGTTTAAAAGTTAAAGAGACAGATGTGAGGAGGAAAAACAGCTTTTGCTTATTGCCTTTTGTCTATAATGAATGGGCAATGCATTATAACATGGTATTAATATTTGCCAGTTACACAGTCAGACAGAAACATATTATCATTCAAACCGTATGAGGGTTTCTCCTTAATTCCCTTCTTATTGCTATAATATTAGGTCCAGATTGTCAGAGTTGCTTAGCCATCCATCATCTTCCATTCTTCCAAAAAAACGGGGCGGGGGTGGAACAGCACAACTGAGTAAATTTGATTGTGTTTTCCTGACCTGAACCCCCTGGGTACTCTGTTTCCCTTCCCACTCAATATACTAGCTGCCAATTCTGACATTTTGTAGTCTTCCCTTAAAAACCTTGACCCACCTGTCTGTAACTCTCTAGCCAGACAGCCACCTGAACCAAATCCCAATGAAGCTGACTGCATTGTAGTGGTTTTGAAAAGGTCATTGTGTTTACTGTAACACTGCTATCATTAAAAATAAAATGCATGACTTTTTGTTCAGTTTCACCAAAGAAAAGTGGACCTTTTTTTGGAAATGGCATTCAGCTCCCATAATATAAGACAATGGACACTGACAAAAACAATCACATTGAGATTGCAATCCTTGGGTGGGGCAGGGGGGTGGGTTGAAGGTTGGTCATCCGCCATCCACCTGACTCTTGCCAATAGAAGACAAGTGAGGCTAGAGAAGCATCCACGCATTCCACTGTCCTTTCCCCATTTACTGAAAACATTCCCCTCCCATTGAAAGCTGTGCTAACTCCTGGGCTGGCATAAGTCCCTGGGTTGAGGGCCTATTATAACCAGTAATATTTTGGATCCTTCAGACACAAGCTTCTTGCCCTGGCACACTCTTGATCTGCCTGACACGATCCATTTTGGACAAGCTAAAACCAGAGTTCTGACATCTATGGAGCCAGGGTTGTGAAATTTACAATGGCAGCAAAGAGGGAATCTGGCATAAGATCCCCATTTCTGAGACTGGTGTGTGTGTGTGTGTGTGTGTGTGTGTGTGTGTGTGTGTGTCTGCAACCTTGAGCAGGGAGATTAGATGTATCCTAGTCCCTTTGACCCACAGAATTGCAGCCCCCTATTTCCTTAATAATCTTAAAATTGCACCACCATTAATTCTACCTCTGCTAAATTCTGTTCACATTTGCCATTTCACCACAACTGCTGATGGCCAGGTTCAGTTTCATACGTGCATGCTCATTATTTGTTCGCTGCAACATCGTGTGAGATTACTCGCATGTGTGGATGGACCGTCACAGAAAGAACTTTCATATCTTGCCACATCATCTCTGACACAAAACTTTTAAATGGATTTTGCTTTCACATTAACCAAGCAGAGAAATCCTATACACACATGCACCTGTAAACTGCTGTCTATACCTGACTTTAATGAAAAGCATGTTTGTAGGTCCAAAATCCAGATTAAAGCTCCCATTGCAGATACCTTGATTGTGTTGCCATGTATGCAGGATTCAACCAATAATCAGCAAGAGAGCAGACATCAATTTGAGCACTTACCTGAGGATGTTTCAAGAAAGTGATGGGGAAATGCACTGTGGATATAACAATTGCTTGCTGTGATATACTCAATAAAGACTGGGTACAATCTAACCTCCACATAAGCTCTGTGCAAGCAAATCAGAATGAAAGCTCAATAAACAGGTTGTTTGGAAGAGTATTGAGTACTAAATGGATGCATACTTCTTCAGCCCTAGAGGGAAGGCTACACTTAGGACATCTGGAGGAGCCCTATTTATTGAGCATTCATCCTGATTTGCTTGCAGAGAGCTTATGCGGAGGTTAGATTGTATCCGGTCTTTATTGAGCACCTGTTCCAATTTGTTTCCAGGGAGTTATACAACAATAACCATTCATCTTACATTCATCACTATTTGTTTGTGTGGTCTTTATATGACTTCCTGTTAATCATTCATTCATTTATTCCACACTTCACAATGCATTTTCCTATCTCTTTCCTACCCCCCCCCCAAAACCCCTCCTGTTTCTTTTAAAAAGTTGATTTGTTGTGCTTTAAATGCACAAACCTAAACTTCCCGGTATGTGCTTGAATCCCACCTGGAGAATGCTGACAGTCCTGAGTCCTAATTGGTTGTATACTGCTTCATGGATCCCTTCCAGACTGTCACTATTTTGTCAGTGGGATTCGGTCATAGTACCGGCAGATTTAGTTTGTGAAATTAAGGTGGATTTGGTTCTCTTGTGTAACAAACCCCGAAAGCTAAACATAAAACTTGGGATTTGTTTTGAGGTAAGGGATATGATGGGGAAATGCACTAGAAAATGTGGGATAGCAATCATTGTGGAAGGTGTTGCAATGTAGTTATAAGGATGCTGCCCACTCATGATGGCTGGTTTTAGATTTAGCCTTATCCCTTAATTTCCATTTGCTTGCTTTTGTGGTTATGGATCTAAAAATGCGGATTCCAGCTCTTTCCTGGTTTGGCTGGTATGGCACAAGAATGCTAGCCGGATTGGCTCTTTGCATCATGCTAACTAGACCACTGCTGTGGTCTAAACCACAGAGCCTAGGGCTTGCCGATCAGAAGGTTGGCGGTTCGAATTCCCGCGATGGGGTGAGCTCCTGTTGCTCAGTCCCAGCTCCTGCCAACCTAGCAGTTCGAAAGCACATCAAAGTGCAAGTAAATAAATAGGTACTGCTCTGGCGGGAAGGTAAACAGCGTTTCCATGCGCTGCTCTGGTTCGCCAGAAGCGGCTTAGTCATGCTGGCTACATGACCCGGAAGCTGTCTGCGGACAAACGCTGGCTCCCTCAGCCTATAGAGCGAGATGAGCACCGCAACCCCAGAGTCCGCGACTGGACCTAATGGTTAGGGGTACGTTTACCTTTACCTTTAACTAGTGGTGGAGTTAGCTGCATGGGCGCCTAGAGCGGCGGCCATGCCTTACACCCGGGGGCGGTGGGACGATCCGCTGCATGGGGGCAGGGCAATCCTTCATGAGCGGCTGCGGAGAAGCGATCCACACCTGAGGGTGGTGGGGCGAGCCCCCCCCGACGTGCCTTTTTTGTCACCCCCCTCAGAGAGGTCACCCGGGGTGGACAGCCCCACCCCCCAACTTCCTACGCCCCTGATGCTAACCTCCATGCTTTCCTCTCCACTCACCTTTACCTCCCAGTAGGCAATAGCGATGTGACTGCCCAGAGGTCAGGTGAATGACACTGCCCCCTAATGCCATCTGCTACTGACTATAACATGTGTTAGAACTCCTAGCAAGTAATAAAAGAACTGAGAGCCCAGTCTGTTGCAGCCAATATGCACTGCTTGGATGTGCCCTCTCCCCTCTGAACCACCCTGAGGTCTTTGGAGGTGAGACTGGTGACATCAGTTTCCAGCCTCAGGCTCATCTCTCACTGCTGAACAGCTACAGGTAGGTAGCCGTGTTGGTCTGCCATAGTCAAAACAAAATAAAAAAATATTTTTTTCCCCCAGTACCACGTTAGAGACCAACTAAGAACCTCTAAAGTGCTACTGGAAGAATTTATTTTTTATTTTGTGCTGAACAGCTATTAAGAGACAGAATATTCTCGGGTGAAACTTCACACGGAATTTAGGGATAGAAGGAATTGATAATCTGATTGGTGCTAGCAGAAAGGGATGCAAAGAGGCAAGGGTGTGTGGGTGAATTTCATATGTGTCATCTGTTTGCCTGCTTGCTTAATTGAATAATTAAAAGCCCCTGCATAAACTCACATGATAGTCTCATACTTACAGCAAAGCTTGAGGCGCTGAAAAGCACCCAATGAATTAGGCTTTTGAGACAAACAGGGATGCAAAAAGGAAATTCAATTCCATTAAAACATTAGCGATAACATAGAATGTTTCAATGCTTTTCTCTCTGTTGTTTGTTATATTTTGCCTTTATTTATGCAACACCCCCCCCCCCCAGGTCATCCTGCTTATCATGCTATTTTCCCCCTCTCCAGGAGATGGTAACTTTTTCCTCTTTTTTTTTAAATTTACAGTCTCTGTGGTCCTTTTGTGGAAATTTTGTAGCAAGGATATATCTACGTAATTGATTAACAGCTTTGTATCAGGTGATTTTTTTGTAATCCCATGACTATTTATCTTCTGAGCGATTGCAGTGTTTGTAATTGCGTTAAAAGGATTAATAAAAACAAACAAACAAACAAACTGGGAACAAGCAAGTTACACAGCAAAGATAAAGCCTTACAAAACGACTGTTTATTCGCTTTTTGAGGATAGGATTATGCTTCTGAATTAATCTTCAATTAAATTTATGAATTTTATTTATAGCCCTTGTTGTTAGTTTAACCAGTTTAAAATGACACGGCATCAACCGCTGCTAACAGGATCTATGGCATTGTAATAAATATGATTAGAAAAATCCCCACTGGCCTATTTCCCCCCAGCATTAGCCAGTTTAAGTATGTATTTAGCTTTGGCTATCAGAAATTCATGCATTATATATAGGATAGTAAAATTGTCATTGTGAAAATGGACAGCCTTAAATGGTTCCCAAACTGGCAGTGAATGAGAAAAGCAGAAATGACAACAGAGGGACTTGTGTGTGTCCACGCTTCAGTGGCCAGGATTGTGCCTTCCTTCCTTCCTTCCTTCCTTCCTTCCTTCCTTCCTTCCTTCCTTCCTTCCTTCCTTCCTTCCTTCCTTCTCCTCCTCCTGTAATAACAGGTACAAATCACACCATACATCAGTGAAACAACTGTAGAGTCCTGCATAATTGGCTTTACAATATTAAAGACATATTGTATGTTGCAATAACATTTTTGGCTGTGTGCATATTACCACCCTGCAGCCTATCTACCACGTAGCCTTTCTACGCCAAAGAGAAACAAGCATTTATGTGGTGGGTGGGTGGGTGTGAAACAACTGCAAATTCCTTCCCTTTGGTGTTAACCCTTTAGGATTTGCATGAGGGGGACCACTACTTTCAGTTTTTAATTTTTGAATTTCATTCTCCAGTAGGAGGGATTGAATGATAAGTGAGTACTGTTGGATGGTCACGGAAATGTTATGCTTGTGTTTTGTTTTTCCCCCAGGGTAAGAGTTTGGGTTGTAATATTTTTGAGTATTCTGAAGCTGCTTAATGTCATTGAACGTGAAAGACTGAACCAATGTAGAGTAAGGAGCTACCAGAATGGGATACAGTGAGGAAGTGATTATGTTTCTGTTTTTTTTAATAGTGAGCTGCCCTAGATGTAGGGGGACTGAATGAGTTGGTTGGAAATTATGCTTAATTTCACCAGGGAATTTTTTGGTACGGTGTGTGACTGTGAGTGAAATCTCTCTTTCATTTATTTTGTTTTGTCATTGATATTTATATGTGCAATTTTTATTGTATGATTGTATTTGATTTGTATTTGAAATGCTTTTTTTTAAAGGGTTAAGGTAATAGTTTGATTTCCTGTTAATTATGCTGCTATAAATTGGGATCACTATTGTATTTGTTACCGTTGTGTGTAATGTTTTGTTTTTATATTCTGTAACGTTCTATTTGATTATATAAGACAGGGTGTAAACCGCTTAGGTTCTCCTTTGCGAATGTGAAGTATGGTATTTGATTTAAAGAAAACAAATAAAAATAAATATTCACAAAGGTCATGAAAGGAAACCATACTTCCTCAAAGTGCTCCTTGTTTATTAGCTCCCCGACTACTCTACTATGATGCATTAAGCAATCTCCCAAACTGTACAAATCCACCCTTTCACTGAAAAGCCATCACTGGTCTTTTGATGTTCAGCTGTTTCCATGCAGGCAGCTACCAGCAGGAAATTAACCAGATCCATGTGAAGGACATCAGAACCAAGTTGCCTAGATACCCACAGCAAAGCCAACACCACATTAAGAACTAGGATCTGACTTGTCATTTCAGAAAGCATGTTCTCCTTCATGGAGAGCACGTGTTGCGGTTGGGGCCTAGCAAGACACCCCTCTGTTGCTGGGCGGGACTCAGTTAGATAGCCAGGACAGGTGATAGGGTCTTTTGGGTCATTGGGGAGATTTGTATGCAGCAAATTTTGATAGACAGTTCAGGGGTTATATATTCTTGGTGCTCGCAGCATCAGCCCCTCTTTGCTGCGTGCACCGGATCACCTGCCCTCCCCCCGTTAATTAGGCTTGTGCGTTGACCTTGCTATGCCTGTCATGGGGTCGTCTGCTTTGGGGCAGGGGCCTGGTAGGAATTTTTCTATCTGGCTGATTGGCTGTGGCCATTTGGTTTTCACCTACTGTGTAGCAATTAGTCACAACTTGTAAGGTTGCGGTTAGGCATTGGTTATTACGTTGGTTGGTGGAGGGGAAGTGGTTGGCTGTGCCTGCCCCTCCAATGCTGCTGCTGTGTGAGGAATTCCGTTAAAGGAATCCAGGAGCTCTCCATGCTTTTGTCCATTCCCCTGATCAGGGGCTAGGGCCACGCAAGAGCCCCTGGGAACATTATGGGTGAGGCGAGGGTCCCGGGCCCCCTGACTCCATTTTCTCCCCAATGTGTTTTCCCTTGCTGACTTCCGCTAAGCGGGTGGATGTCAGTCTGTCCCCAGGAGGGGGCAGATAGTCGAACCAATGCCTAAGCAACCACTCACATTTTGTAATTTAATAAAAAAGTTGTGGGCCAAAATTATGCCAATAACCTTAAACAAAATTCCTGTGTGCGGTGTGAGTTATTTGGGGGGGGGGGTGACCTTGGGGACCTCTACATGCAATTCACTCCCATCTCTACGAGATGCGTATTTCTGAAAAGCAGTTGAAATCTAGGGCTGAATCCAAGGACAGAGAGGGGCAAATCTTTGGTGTTCCTCCGTTGTTGTTTTTTAAAACACCAATAATATTCCTGACTAAAATACTGAGATAATTTGGAGGGGGGGGGGCTCTGACTGGAAATGGAACTCTTCACAGTTTAGGGCCAACAGGGATCAGCCAGCTGGCAGCTAATCCACAGCTGAGAGCCATGGTGGAAGAGCCCTTTGG
This sequence comes from Lacerta agilis, assembly GCF_009819535.1. Classification (NCBI taxonomy): domain Eukaryota; kingdom Metazoa; phylum Chordata; class Lepidosauria; order Squamata; family Lacertidae; genus Lacerta; species Lacerta agilis. Next base: position 23,071,804 of record NC_046312.1, read on the forward strand.
CTTTTGCTCTTTGGCCTGCACCTCTGGCTCCCATGAATACCTGAAGGGTGGGAGGAACAGGCACAAGCTCAGAATACAGGCTGCAGCCTTCCAGGTGTTTCCTTTCTTTCCCCCCTCCAGTCCACTGAGCCAAACCTACACTAAAAGCCATCCTCCAGGTTACTGTGGAGCAGGCTTCTGAGATGTTTGGAACTTGAAGGAGAAACTCTCCCGCAGACCACAGTGACCTGCCGGGTCTATAAGGAATATATTTTATGTGCTGCATGAGTGACAACTTCTAGTAACTGCTTTTAAGAACTGTCTTTAAAACCACTCCTTCTGTCAGCGTTCCTTCATTCTCCCCTTCGCCCAGCTTAAAGCAACTCTTGTCTGCCCCTCCCCCTGGAAGTGATAAAAAAAAACCTCTAGAAGTTTTCAATCTAAGCCACTTTAAAAAATAAATAAATCCAAAGCAACACACAATGTCTCCCTTGAATTCAGTGACCTTTCCCCCCACTTTTGCTTGCAAGAAGCAATTGTCAAGAAGGCAGCAGGAGCCCACCTCATACTAGTGAACCTATTGTTTGCAGACTTGCTCTTTCGCTGTGTACGGTGGCCAGCTGTGAACTCTCACCCGAATGAGAGCTTGATTGACAGCTGTTGGGCAGCGGCAGGGAAGGGAATCCACAAATCTGAATAGCACACGGAGGAATGAGAAAGTTGTTCAACACACACTAATGTTGGGCAATATCCATTCTTATGAAGAGCTTTAAGCAAGCCCTTCTTAAAATGCAGAAGGTATGTTTGGTGTGATTGTCCACTAACATTGCCCTGCCAAACTGAATGAAGCTCACAGGGCCAGACCAAAGCTTAAGAACATATGAATGGTCTGCTGGATCAGGCCAGTGGCCCATCTGGTCCAACATCCTGTTTTTACAGTGGCCAACCAGATGTCTATGGAAAACTTGAGCACAACAGCACTCTCCCCTCCTGTGGTTTCCAGTAACTTGATATTCAGAAACTTACTGTCTCCGACAGTAGGGCAGAGGCAGTTTTAGGGCAGTGTGACCATTGTGGTCACACTGGGTGCCACCCTGCAAGGGGCGCCAAAACAATCCTGCAGAACAGAGTGCAAGAAGCAAGGGAGCGCTGAACTTTGAGAGCTCTCTGAGTGGAGGTTTCAGAGCATGCCCATCGGGGTTGGCAGGGACAGATAGCCATACCCTCCATGAATTTGCTTAATCCTCTTTTAAAGCCATGCAAATTGGTCACCAGCACTACCTCTTGTGGTAAACATTTTCTGCCTGAGGTGAAGGACAACATCACAGGACTTTCTTCACCTTCTGTCTCCATCTCCTTCTCCAGCTGCCTTCTGGCTGTGCTAGCGCCGCTCTATCTGACACACATTGACTGCCCTCCCCAAGCATCTGTACTCGGAATCGACCACCTCACTGTGCCTAATGGGAGGACCAGACCCCGTAACCCATTGTCCAGGTACAGAACCAAATAGGAACAAAACAAGCCTCCAGGTTTTGCTATTATCTATTATCTTACAAGGCTGGGGGACAGTTAGGTGTCGTGAGCCGCAGCGAGTACAGACCTGATTTTGGGGAATTATTCTGGGCCCAGCACAGAAGAAGAAGAAGAAGAAGAAGAAGAAGAAGAAGAAGAAGAAGAAGAAGAAGAAGAAGAGTTTGGATTTGATATCCCGCTTTATCACTACCCAAAAGAGTCTCAAAGCGGCTAACATTCTCCTTTCCCTTCCTCCCCCACAACAAACACTCGGTGAGGTGAGTGGGGCTGAGAGAAGTGTAACTAGCCCAAGGTCACCCAGCAGCTGCATGTGGAGGAGCGGAGACACGAACCCGGTCCCCCAGATTACAAGACTACCACTCTTAACCACTACACCACACTGGCTTGGATTGGACCCTCCAACTCACTCACAAAAGAGGACACAGATTTATATATGCTGTGCACCGTTGGCAAATTTGTATCCTCTTTTCCAAGGAGAGTGAAAGCCCCCCCCCCCCAAATAAAGCAGTGACCACACACACAATAAAATACCTGGCACCAGAATGTGAACAGAAAAAAAGGTTTACAGAAAAAAGTAAACAGAAAAAAATAGTTCTTCCTGCCACATGGCTGTTAAAGGCCATGTGGTATGCCTTGCAAACTGAGCTGTGTCAAACCTTACATTTAGACTGTTTCAGGCAGTTGGTGAAAATGGGCTTTTAAAAAGGCCCTTGGCTGACTGATTCACTGGCTGAGTCTTGTGTTTATTCGATGGCTGCTTTGGAATTCCTATATTGGTTTTTAGTTTGTGATAGCATGGTCTGATTTAATTTGGGAAGCACTGTCTGTTTATATGTTTTTCTGTGTTATGGATTTGTTAGCCATCTTGAATTCCCTTGGAAAATTAAGGAAACTGTTTTAAAGGCAAAAATTATTTTTCAGTAATATTTAAAACAAAACTAAATGAAATAAATGAAAACAACCCCTTAGGTATTCCCCCCAAGAAAGCTAAGCCCCTGCCCCCACGAGACGTGAAGTATGCCCCTCCCTTGCCAGTCTACAAGGCACATTCCCCTGTAAAAAAAAAGTCAGCTGGGAAACACAGGATGTATGGTTCTTTTGCCTCCCATCTGATTTGGGAGGAAGGGAAAATTTAAAATCCCTTGCCCCCCCCCATAGGAAAGGATGTTCCTAATAAGAGTTTTTCCCATTGCCTGTTCCTGAATACTGTATTGTTGTTTTTGGTCTGAGAAGGAACCAGGGAACTGATTGAGGGCTGGGTGGGCAGAGAGAGAGAAGAGCGGGCAGGTTGATTGGGAAGACTGGCTGCTTGAGGAATAACACTTTGACCTAAATCAGAGGAATCTGGGCCCGGCTTGAAATGGAATGACACTTCTCATATTTTCAGCCCTCCAAATTTTGCATGCATGCCCATCAATACTTTATACATGGACATTTTCTTCCCATGAAAAAAAAAATGTTCCAATTTTACAGGTATTGGATAAATGTTATTTTGGTCACAAACTAGAGATGGACATTTTAGCCTGGAGAAGAGAAGGTTAAGGGGTGATATGATAGCCATGTTCAAATATATAAAAGGATATCATATAGAGGAGGGTGAAAGGTTGTTTTCTGCTGCTCCAGAGAAGCTGACATGGAGCAATGGATTCAAACTACAAGAAAGAAGATTCCACCTAAACATTAGGAAGAACTTCCTGACAGTGAGAGCTGTTCGGCAGTGGAATTTGCTGCCAAGGAGTGTGGTGGAGTCTCCTTCTTTGCAGGTCTTTAAGCAGAGGCTTGACAGCCACCTGTCAGGAATGCTTTGATGGTGTTTCCTGCTTGGCAGGGGGTTGGACTGGATGGCCCTTGTGGTCTCTTCCAACTCTATGATTCTATGCGTCTATGATTTTACATGGTTACAATTTCCAGAAACCATGCTAGTCACATGTAGCATAAGCAACAAAGGGCCCTGAAGGCGCTGCAAGATTTACATGGGCCTCCCATTGTTAGCAACCACATAGCTCCATAAATGCATGAAGCTTTGTCATAGGCAGCAATTGACAAGTCCCACTTAACATACTTTATTTATATCCTGCCATTTGAGTAGCTTACGGTAAAAACAAAGCAAAAAAAAATTACACATGGAAGCTGAGCCACAATTAAATTATAAAAATAAAATGACAGCGTAAATAAAACTGCCTTTCAGCAGCAAGCCACCTAAAACCAGGAGCTGCCGGCTCAAACCAGCCCAATTTCTGTGCAGTGAAACAGACACACAGTCCTTGGCCACATTCATACCAAACATTTAAAGCACTATGATATCACTTTAAACAGTCATGGCTTGTCCCAAAAAATTATGGGAGCTGTGGTTTGTTAAGAGTGCTACAGTTGCTAGGAGACCCTGCTTTCCCTCACAGAGCTACAGATCTCAGAGTGGTTTAACAGTCTCCCAGGGAACTCTGGGAGTGAATAGGGATCTCCTAACAACTCTCACCACCCTTTAATAAACTACTTTTCCCAGAACTCCTTGGGGGAAGCCATGACTGTTTAAAGTGGTGACACAGTGCTTTAAATATATGGTTTGAATGTAGTCCTTGTGGCACATATTGAAGTAGAGTTTCTGGGCAGCAGAGAAGGAATTCACTCAGTTCGCATTTTAATGTTAGCCTACCTAGTTTGCATTTCCTGACTCTGTCTTTGAATTTTGTAATGTTGGTGTCTGACCAAAGAGCATGCATTTATTAGCTAAATAAATAAAGAAATCTACAGCGTTAGTCAATACTGCTTGCTGAAAATGTGTATATTAGCAAAATTGCATTCCACATTGCAAACATTAGGAGAGATATGCCCCCCCTCATGCACGTGAATCTTCCTGAGAACTTTTCAAAGAAAAATTCGTAAAAAGTGGGACTGAACCACATTTATGGTGGAGGAAATCAGAAATGGAAAGGAAAGGAAATTACTTGGTTCATCCAACCCTAGCTTGTGGTGGTGGCTACGATTCTGAAAACTCAGCCAAGTGGCATAAATTTCTACTTTTCAATTTTCTGGTAGTTTGAGAGTTTGACATTCTAATTGTGAGGTTTCTTTATGGGCCTATGTTAATATTTTATCACACAAATGCTTCATTATATTATGAAAGAGTGTCCGTGCCTGTGCAAATTTGATTTACATTCCTAATGGACCCTGCTACAAATTGACCTACCCCTAATGGAACTGCAGATTGCTATGTGCAGAGTATAAATGTTGGCTACTACTGCGTGACCCTGATATAACCTTCCACAGCTACTCTATTTAAAAAAGAAAGTGGGGGTGGGGGGGGAGAGACACACAGGAAAAGGGCAGCCAAACACATGCATTCGTGACCATTTCTTCTTAAGGCTTTGCTTTCCCCTTAACTTTCTGACAATATTATCAGTGTTAACTGGCTGCTGTTAAAATGACAAGTGGACATTGCTCTGCAGGAAATAAAAAAGTATTTCAAGCAAATCGTTATATTGCTTTTTATTTTTTTAAAACCCTCACTAAAAGCCAGCTTTGGAGTCAGAGGCTACAGCAGCATGCTTGATTAATGAGCTGTTTTATTAGCGGTGCAAATAATATGCAATGTCGTAAGACCCATACGTTGTGGATTAGAGATGAATTAAATTTACCTGGATGCCAAGCAGAAAAATTAAAGTATGCTTCTGGTAAAATTTATAATTCTGTGTTGTTGTTTTTAAAGTTACATGCAGGCATTGCCTATATTTATGCTTTTGATTAATGTAATGTCATGTTTACTTAACCTGGTATGGTATCCGATCAAAATTGATTCCCCAACTCTGCCTTTGTGAGACACCAATCACCCAGCCTGCTTTTAAGCAGGGCTGCTGTGTACATAAAGGCTAGCTTTGCTTGGAAGTAAATTGCATATTGAGACTCTGGACAAGAGCAGAGAAGCTGGATCTGAGAACCAGGAAGAAGGTGTTGTCAGTAGTGGCGCCCACCCTGTGAAACGCCCTCCCACCAGATGTCAAGGAAATAAACAACTATCTGACTTTTAGAAGACATCTGAGGACAGCCCTGTTTAGGGACGTTTTTAATGTTTGATGTTTTATTGTGCTCTTAATTCTGTTGGCAGCTGCCCAGATTGGCGGGGGAAACCCAGCCAGATGGGTAGGGTATAAATAAATTGTAGTAGTAGTAGTAGTAGTAGTAGTAGTAGTAGTAGAATGAGGTATTTGCCTCAGGCAGTGCATGCTGCTGTCTGTGTATGGGGGCAGTGGCTGTGTAATCTCCAACATTTCTCCAGTGAAAATAGGGACATCCTATTCCATAATAATAATTTGACTATTTATACCCCACCAATTCCTCGAAAGATTCTATCAACGGTGTCTCCGAAAAAAATTACACATCACTTGGGAAGACAGGCAAACTAATGCCAGTGTACTGGAAGAAGCAAAGATCACCAGTGTCGAAGCAATGATTCTTCAACATCAACTTCGTTGGACTGGTCATGCTGTGCAGATGCCTGATGATTGTCTTCCAAAGCAACTACTCTATCCCAAACTTAAAAATGGAAAGCGTAATGCTGGTGGTCAACAAAAGAGGTTTAAAGACTGTCCCAAGGCAAATCTTTAAAAATGTAGTATAAACACCAACAATTGGGAAACACTTGCCTGCGAGCGCTCCAATTGGAGAACAGCCTTTACCAAAGGTGTCATGTACATACTACTTTGCTGCAGAACTGCATTTTCAAAATTCAGAGAAGTGCGAATTTCAAAGGATGGCTGTGTTCTGGTTCACATTTTTTTTAAAATGTGGTTTCAGTAAGTTTGCCTTTAAATGTGAACTGAATCAAATTTCCCCTCCATCTGAAGGAAGCAACATTGCCTTGAGACATTATGAATGCTTATGAAAAGCTCCAGTACTTCTGCCGCAATGCCATTCTGCTGTAATTCCACAGGGGTGCATTTAACCCATCCAGCTGTGAAGAGAATGTGGCAAGACTGCAGCTCCCATGAGGGGATGGGCTTACATCGACTTAAGGGACATGCAGCTAGCTATTTAAGCTGGCTCCATCCCTTACTGGCCATCTTTATTAGGTAGAATTGCACCCTGCCATCCTTTTAAGCAGTATGGAATTAGTTGGGAGTAGGAATTGTTTTAAGGCATTATTTGATTGGCTGAGAGTTCACCAAATAATTGGCTTATTGTTGTTGTCACCAATGGCATGTGGCACGGACAGGGATGAGGGGATAGTTTAGCTGTTTTGGCAAGCAGTCTAGGCTTCACCTCAGAGTAGGGTTATTCACCCAACCTGTACTACCTATTGCCAACAGGGTAGACAGAGCAGAAACAGGCTTTAGGCACTAGGAGAAACTCTGAACAGCAGAGGAGTTGATATGTCTCTTGGAAGCCTCCTTCAGCTCTCATTCAAGATAAGTGGAGAAGGAAAGGCACCAGTTATCTGATCTGGTGTCTAAAGCCAAGATGCTATCACTCAGGTGAAAGGCAGAATCTTCCAGCACTTTCATCAAGTTAGGAGGCCTAATATCCTTGATATTTATCCTTGAGAAAGCTGTGGCCTTAAATCCCCATCCTGGATCATGTCACATGTTCACTCTGGTGTGTGGGAGCAACATCGTCTTCTCCTATGCGGTCAGTTATGGAACCAATCAGCTGCTGTGAGATCCACCAAGCCCCAGCCTCAGTGGGGACACAAACACCCATTCCCAACAGCAGATAATGGCTGTGCACATTGCCAGGTATTCAAACAAATTAGAGGGCTGTAGAAAGGGAAGGGAGATAAAAGGAATTCATTTTTCATCGTGGCCACTGGGGATTGTAAAACTGTTCTACCTGATAAAAAGGCTTGCAAAGTTGCAATTTTCAAGGCATGGTAACGTGTGATCATAAATGTGGGTGCAGATTCAAAAGACCATTTTGCTATTAAAACAAAACAAAACCCAGGGGAATAATCTTCTCAATAAAGGTTGTGTGAGTCACCGCTGAGTGTCATTCCTCAAGCTAGTAGCTCCAGTGTATCAGGCTCAGGACAGCTCTGCCATACCTTTATGAAATTAATTACAGCTAGATCAATTAACTTTGCAGACAACTGCCTTGACAAGCCCGTATCGTGGGCTCCTGTTCTGAGATTGATGCATTCAGAAGAGGAATGCGGAGTATGCCTGACCTAGAGAGTGAAACTGTCTCCTTGGAATGCTACTTCTTCCAGTTTCCTTAAGGAGGCTTTTGCAGAAGCAACCCAGTGAGTATTGCTATCTGTCAAGGTTAATTTGTGCCAGCTTAAATTTGTGCCCCGCCACCAATATATGTATCATTCACAGATTACAAGGGTGTTCATATCAAAAGAGCAGACACTGACAATTGGAAATGACTATGTAAATTTTCCCAGGATCCAATTAAAATACATATTTTGGAGGAAGCAATTAAAAAACAAGAACCCACCACCCCTTAGTGATTGCTGAAGAAGCGATACCTACAAATCTGCACAATATGCTATAAAAAGCTCATTACACATCCAATCTGTCTTTGTGTCAGCGTTGAATTCTCCACCATAGACATCGTGTAAATTCACACTTATAAAATGCTCATTTATATCAGCTGCAGAGCAATGGCATGATCTATTTCTTTTCTTTCTTTCTTTCTTTCTTTCTTTCTTTCTTTCTTTCTTTCTTTCTCTCTCTCTCTCTCTCTCTCTCTCTCTCTCTCTCTCTCTCTTTTATTTTCATCCTTCCTTCCTTCCTTCCTTCCTTCCTTCCTTCCTTCCTTCCTTCCTTCTTCCCTTCCCTTCCCTTCCCTTCCCTTCCCTTCCCTTCCCTTCCCTTCCCTTCCCTTCCCTTCCCTTCCCCTCCTTCCTTCCTCTTTCGCTCCTACACATCACTGCCCAATAACCATGAAATGGCCAGTGATGGAGAACTATTGTAGAAATAAGAAATAGAGAAGCATTCCTGTCATTTTCTTACTGTACTATTTTCTTTAACTACCTGTGTGTTTGAACTACTAGCCCCATTCATGAGGAGGGGCCCAAGGTCCCTTCCCAAGTGGCTCCAATGTGCATTCCTGGGCAGGATCAGGGTGGAGTTGGCAGAGGAGCAACTAGATAATGCTGAGGTCATGTGATAGCAACAAGCCCAATCTAGGACATTTTGTTATGCTAGCCTGGGGGAATTTCCCCCCTGCCAAAAAACACTGGCATGAATATGCTGGGGCTGGATGCAGTGCCGAATGCATCTCTCCACCAATGTTTTCTACTGCTCGATGGGGGTTAAGATTAACCCCCTCCCCTTAGTGAAGCCAGTTGTGGCCTCAATTATGTGGGCCCTTCCTCATCATGGAGATGCTTTCGATATTTTAAGGAAGCTGCAGGAGATGAAGTATAAATGACTTTGTTTGTCCAGCTCTGGTGTAAAATGGTCAATCTTTCCCCCAATGCTGGATGGAAACATCTTGCCTCTGTCCCCAAAAGAGGAGAGACAAAAGCCTTGCGGATGATTCACAGGTCCTATTTTTCCTCACTGCGTCCTTTGAATATCCAAAACGGCGCCAAGTCTCAGCATCTCATCAGACTGAGCCATTAAGTTAGCCAGTTGAAAATTCATCACATCTTGAATTTCAAAGAGCAAGTGCTCACACAAATAGCTTGAAAACAGGCAGCAGCCCAAGCATGTTATAGCAAAACATCAGCAATTTATGTTAGCAAATCACTCGAAGAAAAATAAAAGACAATCTGCCCAAGGTTGGGAAGAGACAAAAGCTGCTGAATAAATGATAAGTCATGAATTATTTTCCAGGCGATATTATCTACCTGCCGTGAAAAGACACGGAGACCTGCTCGATGGTGCACTTTGCCGCTTTTCTTAATTTAGGGGTTAATTTGAGGACTGCATTTACTGAAACAGTAGGAAGGATGTTCTGTGATGACCCAAATGCCACTTGTACAGTTAAAGAAGCAGTCAGTTTCAGGATTTACCTTTTACAGTCTGATGGCTGTGCCACATAATCCACTGCCTGACTTTTATGCTGGTTTCTATATTGAGCATTTGCTTCACTGCGTTTTCACACTCCCTCGCACCCTTTTATGTCCATATTGCAAACGCCTCTTTTTTTTTTTTTGCTTTAAATACGTCAAAACTCCCTTTATTGCTTCCTTCAATCATTCCTTCTCACAAACATCTTGTCCTTTGCAAATGATGGCTGATTTATGCTGCTCTTACCTTCCTTGTTGCCGCTCATTTTGCAGCTTGCTTTAATCACACCTTCCCTACTGTGCGTGAAGAAACACTTCAGCATTCGGATAAATTGTGTGTGTGTGTGTGTGTGTGTGTGTGTGTGTGTGTGTGTGTGTTTCAAAACAAGCTACATTTGCACTGCTCAGATTGCTGAAATATCCACAATTAAGAATCATCCTGCTTCTGGGGAAACAAGGAGATTTGTTTGTGTGTGTGTGTGTGAGAGAGAGAGAGAGAGAGGAGAGAGAAAGAACAGACATGAAAAAACTTCTGCTGGAAATTTTGTGGGTTTATTCTGCAACATGCTCTTGACACAACAAGATTGCATTGGTGGTGGGTTTATTCTGCTTCATGGGTAGTTCTGCAATTCTACCATATTAATGCTGTATGGAAGTGCTATATAGCCCAATGAAAGAAGAACAAAACTCAACCAGAACATTTGTGCTATGAAAAGTTACAGGATTTCAGTGGGATATGCACTGCTTGGAAATGAAGCAGCGTGACTGTCCTGAAACCTTCCCAGGTGCAAAGAGTATTGAAAGTGTGATCACGTCTGATTGTCTCAATAGCATCATGAGCACAAATCATAATGATGCATTTGAATGGGCAACTGATTACCTTTCTGGAAACCATAGGTGCCGGCTCATGGGGGGGGCCAAGGCAATTTGGCCTCCTGGGATGTGTGGTGTTCGGATCTGCCCCTCGGCTCCTTGTGATGTCACGGCAGGCCCCCTCAATCATCTGGAGAAGCTGGCGTCTTTGCTGGGAACCACTCCACAAAGATGCAGAAATAATGGTTGACAACTCCCTCCCTGTGTGTTGAAAGAACATGTGATGGGGGCCCAGGACAACACATGCTACCCCTTGGTTGACATACCCGGTAGATATGCCCCCAGCACAACACATGTTCAGTTGATGTGTGAAGAGTTTCTCTCTCTGTCTCTCTCTCTCTCTCTCTCTCTCTCTCTCTCTCCACACACACACACACACACACACACACACACAGAGAGAGAGAGAGAGAGAGAGAGATTCAGCTCCTTCAGAAGAGTGGGAAGGCAACCAACAGTCTTATTACATGGAGGAGCTCAACATTTGTACATTTGTGTGCACACAAAGTCCTGGCATGCACCAGTTGACTGTGGATGGTGGTTTGCGATAGCTGGCCTGCACATGGAGGTGTGGTGGGGATGGGAAAGAGAGCATGTTGAGTACATCTCAAACATACTTTCCTTCTGAATCCCATTCAGGCATTGGTTGTTTGACTTCTCTACCATATGTGTAGGGTCTTATGGAGCCTTATTTTCCCCAACGGGGTTCCTCAAGTTGCGCCCGGTGAGAAAATGGAAGCAGTCAATAGACACTGAGGCTGCTGGCTTCAGAGAGAGAAAGATTTATTTCTGCATGCAGAGGCACTTGCGGTGTTCAGACACCCAATCAAGTACAAAAAAGTCAATTTTCAGACAGTTCTTATAGACAGTTCCCTGGCTCATCTTCCCACCCCAGGAATCTTGTCCTTGTCCATCCTTGCCCATATAAGGAACATTTCCTGTTGTACATATAAGGCAAAAGGTCATTTAGCCCAGAGTTGGTTCATGCGCTAACATGCTCACTCCAGCAAGGCCATCCTATCTGTCTCTGACCTAAACAATTCCTCTCTGTGCAAGGTTGATCTTCTACTGTTATCTCCAGACTCTTAGTCATAGCTTACATAGTAAGGAGTGCAATGCAGATCAAAGTTCACAGCAAAAGCCTCCATAAGAAAGAGTTCTTTTATACTTCTGGACTAACAGTCCATTCAGGTAAATATATACAGGTTAGCTAATGAACCCCTTCAAAATGGAGAAATGCTTCTGTGTCCCATTGTAATTATAACAAACAAATAAAATACTACCACCACTACCACCACCATCACTACTAATAATACTAATAAAATTGGCACATTTCTCTTTCAATGTGAAAATGTCATCCAAGACCGTAATCCTATGCAAGTCTACTTGGAAAGAAAGCCTTTTAGGACTTACTCCTACATACATGTACATAGAAGTACCGATTTATTCTTAATTTTTGTGCATATTATATGAAAGAAAAACCTTCCATGTACAAGTTCACTTGTGAAGTGCAGCATAAAGGCTTATATTGCAGTCAGCAGTCAGGTATTGAAACAGAGTGGGAGCCAAACAAAAAAGGATGGGGTCTTGGCTTCTGTCCCATTTCTAATGCTCCAGAATGCTGTTTCCAATATGCTTTGTCTTCATTCATAAAATAGATAAGGGGTGCATCTGAATACTTTGTGTCAAATTCTAAGTGGAGAGCCATGGAGGCACAGCCAAGTGAATAGATCCACAAATGGTTCTCCTGCATAATTTTTTAAAGGAAGCATTTTAAAAGGAGAGGGTGAGCTGGGGTCTTTGGAATGGAGCTGTAACATGCTTTTCTCTTGTTCCAGTTTAGAGATTTGAATCCCCTCTGTCACATACTCATATGGAACAAAAGGAGGGGAGGGAAAGGAGTCTTGTGGCACCTTAAAAACCCATTTCACAACCAGAAAATAAAAATACAGTGGAAATGGTTTGAAGATTATATGTCCAAGTACTTCTCAAAAACTAACATGTTGATATGTTTGGATTGATGTTTTGTAAAGCTGGTTAAAAAATAAACAGTTAAAAGAGTTAAGAAATATAAATTCAGATAAAAATTGCAATGTGAAATATTATATTATAATATATAGGAGGGTGAAGGACGGTGGAGTCACAAGGTGTTTTAATGTTTGTAACCTAGGGTGGTAGTGTAATATGAATTTTGTTTTGTGTCTATGTGTTTGTTTATAAACAAAAATTTCTAATATTTTTTTTTAAAACCCCACTTCACTTGATGCCAAAAAGTGACTATCCAAATGGGTAGCATGTGTGATAAACGATAAGACAGATCTGAATTGGAAGCATGGTATGGTTTAAGTTGAGTTTTGAAATGTTAAAATGACTGTAAAACTATTGAAATGTATATAACTGAAAATCATAAATAATATATTTTTAAAGGAAGTCTTGTTTCTCAGCCACATGCAGACACATGTTAGTCTTCTGTCTCCCCAAAAGCAGTTTGATCCTTATTTCCTGATACTTCCAGAAATAGTTTGCTAAGTGTTTTCAATAAGAAACATTGCATTGGGCCCAGATTAAGTTAGTTGGGTTTTGTTGCCATTGAACTCAGTGCCACTGAAATCAACGGGACCACTTAGCCTTTGTCCAATTGCTTTCACTGGGACCTTAGTTCAACTAATTTAGGCTGGAGTCCTCCACAGGCACCCACTATTTAATTCAGTTTAAATTCTAGAGATGCTGAATATTGGTGGGGACTTTTACATGCCCAGCATCCACACTTTCACAGAGTTATGGCTCCTCCTAGACCACATAGCTCAATAGGAAGGAACATATATCAGCGGGAGATGCTGCAGGCCTTGGTTCTGGAGAATCTTCTACCAATGGAATCCTACCACACAGCGAGTGTGACCATTTCTTGTTTCAGCCATGAAAAATAGCAGGGCCTGGATTGCTTCATTGTTACAAATGCATTCGTTACAGATTTTGTTGCTTTTATGGGTGCTTCCTTGGCTTCTCTGCATAGTGTCCAATGAAAAAACACCCCCCACTAGATGCGTTAGAAATCCTGACTTGCTGCATAATCACTGCTCAGTTGAGTTTGTTAGGGGCTGATGTCATGACCGAAAGCCACCTTCTTGTGACAGCTCCTTTCTGAATCTAATTGCCTGCTTCTAGCTGGTTGAATATTTGAATGTCCCAGCTGCTGTGACAAATATTCTCAAGACATGCTGGCATTCCAGAGACATTAGCAATGCATGATTATGTTAGAAGAGATTGACAGTCTCTTTTTCGCCTCTGTATAAAAAAGCTCCTGAAACATGCTTCTCCGGATGGAACCTTAATGGCAAAGTGGCTTGAAATAGCACCACCTTGCATGCATGCCGTATGTCTGGGAAATAAATCATCTTCCTCCCACCTATATGTTCATGTTTAAAAGCAATGCAACATCACCATGAGGGAAATTTTATCTTTTTTAAACGACATCCATCTTTGCTCCCTCTTGTCCTCTCTGCCACTGTGACCTTGGCCCCTCCTGGCCAGGAAGAGTTTCATGTCTACATGCTTGTTATAATCTCCTCTGTATTTCTGACTGCCACCTTGATTTATCCTTTGCTAACCAATCAGGATGCATGACCAAATGCTGCTTTCCAGTCCAACCTTTGATGGAACGTTTGGCTGTATTGTAAATCATAGCTGGGGTTTAAGCAGAGAGGCTATAGACAGAGGGAAGACAGACGATAAGAAGATTCAGAATTGGGTTTTGTGCTCATTGCATCCCTGAGTCATGAGATTTCAGGGCAGCCCTTTCGCATTCAGTTAGAGAGTGGGGTTTATTATGGCATTTTGGTGAAAATTTGATGATAAGCAGGTTGGGAAGAAACAGAACAGAAGCAGTGGCCTGTGCAGGATATGGTAGAATCAGAGCCAATTCACACATGGCACTTTAATGAAGTACAACTTCATAACCAAATTCAAATAGCAAAAATGTTTGTGCTGTTGTTGTCAATGGTGAAAAGTATGCGTATGCATTTAAAGTCATGGGAGAAATCAACAATTGGGAGAGGATCGAAATAGTTGCAGACTTGCGTACTATGGAACCCTGGTCGAGGCCAAAATTTGGTGGGCTCCTAGCCCCCATGCTGCATTCCCAAAGACAGGTAAGGAGACACCCAGCTTTGGGAAGGAGGTATGAGGGCTCTGGCGAGGTCCTAGAGCCCTCCCACCTCCTTCCAAAAGCTGGGAATCTGCTAACTAGGCTTTGGGAAGGAGCAGGGAGGACTCTAGGACCCTGTCAGAGCCTCATACATCCTTCCCAAAGCCCAGTGCATTTCTTACTGGGTTTTGAGATGGCGTCCCCTCATCTCAGCACCTAAATGTTTGCAGCCCTAAATCTACCTCTGAACAAATTCACAAGGAAAGGCTTATTTGGTAAGACCAAAGGCCTATCTAGTACAGAATCCTGTGTCCAAAAGTGATCAGCCAGATGCTTTGTCCCTTACCTGGGAAACCATCAGGTGTTAAACCCTTACAGAGTCAAATTGAATAAGCATAGATTTCTGTTCTAGAAGTGCCTCCTCAGACCTTGAACCTCTGGGTGGGGAGTGAGTGGGCAGCCATCACAGAAATGCAATACCTTGCTGCAGTTGAATGTAAACACTATCAGAAATAGTTTACTTTAGGTATCTCCTGCGTCAATAACAGGGAGAGATTTATCTGGTTATGCAGAACCTATCTTCCACGAGAGGATCCTCCTTCAACACTGGTGACAGGACCGTGTCCTCCACAACACCCCAGGGCAGCACAAGAGTTTGTGGGGTTGCGATGCAGACTAGGCTATGTGGCAGCAGCTTTCTGCCACTCTCTACTCCCCAAATGCTTGCTGCCAAAAGCAGCTGCCTCACTCTGCCTAATGGTAGGGATGAGCTCCAGCAAAGATGAAGTTGTCGGTCCCTCCCTGCTTGAATGATTTGCTGATCTGATGTTCCCCAAAGGCTCCCCCAGATTTGTGACACATCTTGATGGAAATTCAGCCCAATGGTGCACATATTACTGCTCCTCATTAACAGAACAGCTTGTCATTCCTTCCCATGTCCCTGGTAGTCTTCCTTTGCATTTATACCCTGAAGCAATGTAGTAATAGGATGACAAATATGGGAATCAAAGTATCGCCTACCATTAAAATAATTATTTCTGCCCGCAAGCTTGGCATTTCTAGAAAGCAATCCATCCACATATGTTTGGCTTGGCCCTGAAAAATGGAGCTGTGCACTCTATACTACAGAAAGAACTCTGCTGCCATCCCATCAGATTGCTGTCGAGACACAGATGCATGCTTTTCACTCTCAATAACCCACTTCTTCATCACAAGCCAATGTTCATCCAAATTAAGGCACGGCAAGTCATTTCTGTGGGAGTGTGTGTGTGGGAATCTTCCAGCTTTTTGCTACCTGATTTATAGTTACAAGACAATATTGGGAACATTAAATTTTAATAACACTACTGTCGTTTTAATCACAAGGCTCCTGCTGAGCCGCCCAGAAATTCCTTCATTTTTAAAAGGACATCTATGGCACTGTATAGGCAGGTGCGTAATTCCTCACTTTCAAGAAATGGTGGGGGTTTTTTTGCCTGGAGAGAAGTCATAACTTTTTGGTTGCAGACGTCTTGTATGTTACTTGCACTGAGCAGTGCAGCCAATGTGCAAATGTATGAAGCTGATGTCTGCTGTGGATCTGTCTGAGCTGGTATTGACTACTCTGAGTGAAAGCAGCTCTCCAAACTCTTGATCAGAGAGGCGTTTCACAGCCGTGCTGCTGCCAGAGACTCTTTTAGCTGGAGATGCCAGGAACTGGGCCTGAGATGTCCAGCATTCAAAGGATGCACTTCAGCACCTGATGTCAATGGACAGCGACTGAGGCTCCAGTAACCTGGCAGGACTCACTGGTGTTGTCAGCCCTGGGTTATGGAGCAACCAGGTGTAGCAGCCATTAAAGTTTCTCACAGTGTCACCAATGCATCATTGTTTGGGGGCATCGTGGGAGATATAAATAGGGTCATAAGAATGTGAGAAGAGCTCTCCTGGATTAGGTCAGGGGCAGCAGGCAGGGGGAGGGAGAGCAGATGCAGAGGGCACAAGGAAGTAGGTGGGGTAGGGTGGTGATGAGGCTGGAGTGGTTTGGGCACCCTGTTGGGAGTGCTAGATAAGCTTTGCCAGTGTGCCTCACCTGCCCTGATTTTACTGCCAGTGTGCCTCACCACCTCACTGTCCCATTACATGACAGTGATATTGCTGCCTGGAGGCCAGGCCCATGGTGCAACTCCTCCCCACTCCCTGCATTTGGAGTGAGTTTGGAGTGTCTGTCCCAGAACCCTTGTAATATTAGCATTGGTGTGGCACCAGCTGATGGCACCTTTATGTGAAAAAATGTACTTTTCGGGTAGCATGAATTTTATTTTATTATTTTTTTGAGATTAATAGCTCCAAATTACCAGACCTCAAGGAAATACCTTGCTCACTGCTACCATCCTGGTAACTTTATACCCTTCAACATTTCTCCGATGAAAATAGGGATGTCCTTAGCAGCAGCAGCAACAACAACAACAATATTTCTACCTTGTCCATCTGACTGGCTTGCCCCAATCACTTTTATTATATAAAAATATACTAAAACATTAAACATTTAAAAACTTCCCTATACAAGGCAGCCTTCACATGTCTTCTAAAGATTGTAGAGTTACTTATCTCCTTGGCTTGAGGGTCACATAACTCTATAGCCTCCATTCCTTTGAAGAAAATAGGGATGTCTAAGGAAAAGTGGGACATTCTGGGATCAATCAGAAACTGGGATGGTTTCTATAAATTTGGGACTGTACCTGGAACATAGAGACACTTGGGGGGGGTCCTGTAACTTACTTTTTACATCAACAGTGCATTTCTCTACATATATATGCAGAAGTGAGTCCCTTTGAGTTCAGGTAAATGTGAAGGACTTTAGCCTTTGTATCACACTCATTTTCCTCTGCTAAATGTTGGGAAATGTATGGTTCAATTATTTTGAGCAAATATCGGTGCTATGTGCACATTTGGGATTAAGACTCGTGAGTCTATAGCTCACTGGATTTTTTAATGGGCTTTGCTCCTATTCTTATTGGAGAAAATAGACTTTTATTGATTTCCTCCAACTTGAATGGAAGTCTTTGCTGAGGATTTTCACTGTGATCTTCTAACAAAGGAAAGAGGTGAGGAGGTCTCACTACCTGATTCAGATTCATTGTCCAATTGCAAGTATTTAGGCTAACAGAGACAGGTTATTTTAAGTTGCAAAAAAGTAGAACTTAAAATTGCCGTTCCCACATTTGGAAGGAAGGTCAGCCTACTTCAGAGCCACTCTGCATCACTTTAAAGCCAAATCTAATATCCATTTATCACAACTGAATATTCTCTTTCTTCTAAGGAGCTTGAGGAAATGTTATTGGAGTCATCCCATGTTATCCTCACAACAACCCTGTGAGGTAGGCCAAAACAAATTGTGGGGGTTCCTCCTTGCAGTAAAGATCTGAGGAATTCTGAGGGAAGCCAAAAGACAGATGACTAGAGAAACTTAAATGGTACTGTATTTCCGGAAGTGGATTCCTAGCAAGAGATGCAAAACAGGAGATGAAATAAACCCGCAGGTGCAAGAAATAACAAATCAATAAAACTTTAACAATGCAAAG
The DNA here is from genome assembly GCF_009819535.1 of Lacerta agilis. Lineage (NCBI taxonomy): Eukaryota > Metazoa > Chordata > Lepidosauria > Squamata > Lacertidae > Lacerta > Lacerta agilis. Next base: position 23,089,847 of record NC_046312.1, read on the forward strand.
TGTATATGTTTCAAGTTGCACTCTTCTTTAGTGATAACACTTACAGATTTGTAAATTAATTTGTAAATTAATGTAATATTTGTTTTACTGCTGTTAACAAATGCAACTTTTAATTATTGTATCCCTGGTTTAATATTTTATATTGGATTTCTGTTTCTTTTAAAATCTGCTTTGAGTATTCATTACAACTGAAGCGTGGGGAAGAAGAAGAAGATTTATTTCCAAGGCCAGATTTTTGACTTGAACACAGATTTGAAATCAAAGATTTCAAGATTTTAGAACCAAATAGTAATTTTGGTACAAATATGGATTTGGATATGCCCAGTGGAATTTTTGTTGTAATATAATTTCCATTTATATTTTGTATATAATAGCACAACACTCCTTCAGACTTCAGTAGAATGCTTAGCAATATTATTCAATAATATCAAATTCACACCAACAATAAAAAACAAAATGAAATAAATTAAAGCAAAAGCCAGATAAAATGAAACTAAGCCAGCAGACTGACAAGGAGACTAAACCATTATGCATAAGCATAGCATCCTCATTCCCAATAATTTTTTTTAAAAAATAATACTTCTTTTATCCTTGCATTGCTATCCTACTATTCAAAATCTCCGTTTCAGAAGTCTGAAATTTGGCATGTCTGATTCCTTTGAGGAGTAATGGGGTACTGAAAGTTTTGTGCCAATAGGACTGGAAAACGCTGAAGTTTCAGACAGTTGAAGACTGGGCCTCTCATTAAAATCTATGGGGGAAATTAATCGGTGCGAGTTACAGAAATGAACCAACTGGTTCCCACTAAGTAGCAAATGAATGCAGTTCTAGAAAATGAGTAACAGAAAGAACGAGGTGCTTGACAGTAAAAATTAAAGGGGCGATTAAATTAAAAACATTTTCTTGCACAGTCTGAGGATGTGCACTGGTATCCCGGAAATCCAACTTAAAATAAGAGCAAAGTGTGAGAAAGCTACAGAGCCAAACTCAAAAGGGCTGTTGTGGCTTGAATGTTCCTTATGTCTCAAAAGTGTCAAAAACAGACTTCGCTGCCCACTTGTCCTTTGTAATAACATCCCGTGTTTCACAAGTTAAATGAAAATGCCCCCCCCCCATTTCAGCTTCAATTTAGCCTGTGGGAATGAAAATGCCTTCCCAATTTCAAGTGAAGCTTGAGAAGTGAGAAGCAGGATGTGATCCCCTCCCGTGTGTTAAATGCGATTGCAGAGGAAGGTCACAAATCCTTGTCCTGTTTCTCACAAACACCTGTTAGATGAGTTTCCAAATTAATGGCTCAGGTTTCTGGGTGGTTTTTTTTTTTTTGCAGTGGCTGACACCTCCCTCATATCTCAGAAGCTAGAGGCTGGGCAGCTGACTTGAAGCTTTTGAAATCATCCATCTGTCATACTGGATATTGATCTTTGTACGCTGTAAGAAGGTTGCCAGCACAAAACATTATTTCAGTTATTGGCCCCAAGCTATACCAACCTGCCACTATTTGTTGTGTGTGTTATTGTAGAATTTTGAAGGTTGATGGACAAGTCATTCGATTATGATTAATTACTATTATGTATTTCCTTTCCACCGGAAAGCAAAACAAAAAATGACGGGGAACACTAATCAATGGCTTGAGAGTTCCAAAACTACACAAACATTATCTCACCCTCTCGGCATTATGCATCCTGGTGATGTATGCTGAAAGTCAGAAAGGGGACAGAAGGTTTGAAACACTTTAGGCCCCTAACATGTTGACAGTCAGCACATCAGACAGATGGCACGTCAGCCAACATTTCGCAAAACAGAAATAGGGACGCACTTTGAACTCATTCTCATGGCCAGGACCACTGCCAAGGCATCCCTTTCATATACCTAAAGGGCCCGTTGCACCGTCTGCATTCATAGAACGTTGGAGTTGAAAGGGACTTTTGGTGGGCATCCAGTCCAACTTGCAGCTAAATGCAAGATCTGCAATTTGGATTCTTGACGAATCACTATCCAGACTCTGCTTCAGTGCCTTCAGTGAAGGAGAGCCAAAGCTGCATATTCCATGGTCAAACAGCTCTTACTGTTAATTTTTCTTCTTCTAATGTTTAGCTCAGATCTGCTTCCTCATTGGTTCTAGACTGGACCTGCAGAGCAAGAGAATATGCCTATTCTATCTTCTATGTGATGACCCTTCAGATACCTGAAGGCCATAATCAGAATAATTTTAATAATAATAATTTTATTATTTATAACCTGCCCATCTGGCTGGGTTTCCCCAGCCACTCTGGGCAGCTGATCATATCTGCCCCACAGGGCCCGCCCAAGACATTTTGACACCTGAGGCGAACCACAAACCGGGGCCCCTCCCCTGCCAGGGAAGAAGGGGTGAGTGAAGTTGTACATTGGGAACAAGGAGGGAATAAAGATCTGCAGTGGGAACAATTGTGGGAGGAGACCCAGCAGCACCTTCTATTCACCAAGAGGGTGCTGTAGAGGCAGCATTGGGTTGCTGCTGCTGAGGAGATGGCAGTTCCGGCCTCCAAGGAGTGTGCTGCAGCTGTCACTGCCACGACAGAAGCAGCAGGCTATGCATTTCTTGGAGGCTGTTTCTGCTGCCCCTGTGGATCCTGCCACCTGAGGCGGTCACCTCACCTTTTGTGGCATTCATACAGAGCCCCCGGTCGTTTCATGGACTATTGATCTGTACACCACTGCTTTATTCTTCTGCTGCCACCAACTAGGCTTCTTCTGGTGAAATACAGAGTCTCAGTCAGGTTGTAAAGTCAACAATGAAGATTAAAGTTTACTGAAGAACAAACAAGTTTTAAATATATTCAAAATGGTTTCTCAAATGCGCACCCTTAACTAGATGTGGCACTATTGCACACTGTCACACTCTTCTCTCTCAGTTCTATCCCTGTCTCTCACTTTAGCTGTCACAACCGGTATGTTCGTCTTACTGGCTCTGTCTGACTCTGACTCATAGAATCATAGAGTTGGAAGAGACCACAAGGGCCATCCAGTCCAACCCCCTGCCAAGCAGGAAACACCATCAAAGCATTCCTGACAGATGGCTGTCAAGCCTCCGCTTAAAGACCTCCAAAGAAGGAGACTCCACCACACTCCTTGGCAGCAAATTCCACTGTCGAACAGCTCTTACTGTCAGGAAGTTCTTCCTAATGTTTAGGTGAAATCTTCTTTCTTGTAGTTTGAATCCATTGCTCCGTGTCCACTTCTCTGGAGCAGCAGAAAACAACCTTTCTCCCTCCTCTATATAACATCCTTTTATATATTTGAACATTGCTATCATATCACCGCTTAACCTTCTCTTCTCCAGGCTAAACATACCCAGCTCCCTAAGCCATTCCCCATAAGGCATTGTTTCCAGGCCTTTGACCATTTTGGTTGCCCTCCTCTGGACACGTTCCAGTATCCTCTATCTCCCAATGGTAAAACCCCTGGGCTGAGCCTCAAAACCAGGTAGGCTCCGTCTGTGAGCTTTCTCATTGGTCAATCTACATTAACCATTTCCACCCCCCTGTACAAACAAAAGCACAAGGAATGGGCAAACAGCACACCTTGCCTCATGCATGGGCTGGCCCTGCTCCCTCAGCCTACCTCTTTAATCTTTTTAGGCTAAACTCTCCCAGTGCTTTCCACTATTCCCCACAGGAACCTCATCATCCTCATCAACCTATTCAAGAGGCTTGTTCTGTGTGAGGATGGTGCCTGCATGTTTGGAAACTGATTATGCAGGATTCTTGAACGTGTGAGGAGTCTCCTTTGGTACAGGATCTTCCCTGCTGCAGAAGTTCAGTCTCCAAATTGTGGAGAGCTGCTTTGCATGCAAAAGGTCATCCATCCAGTCCCTGGCATCTTCAGGTAGGACTGGAAGCCTGCCTGAAACCCTGCAGAGCTACTGGCAGTCAGTGTAGACAACACTGAGCTAGATGGACCCATGAAATGACACAGTATAAGGCGGTTTCATATGTTCCAATGGTTTGCCAGAGGGAGCAGGACTTGCACTTTCAAGTCTAGAGCTAGAGTCTTCCTCTTTGACCACTCAGTTACCCAGGATGCAAGATGAACAAAAAAGGCTCCTTGGCCCACTGCTGAAGCTTCAGTATTTAATCACAAGAATCTAATTCAGGCCATTCATTGGGTAAATACCAAAGACTTCGCTTGACTAATGGCAACATGATGAGCCTGATTTACTTAGACTCCTCGATTAATTCATCCAAATGTCTTCACAAATGGGCATCATCTAGCAATCAATTATCCACTGGCTTTTAATATAGATTGCTATGTCTATTTATTTCCCCCCTCCCTGTGTTGTTAGCATTTTAGGAGTTTAAGACGCTGCAATAATGAGTGGAAAATTATATCCATATTTACAGAGATGTAGATATAGTAGAACAAAAAAGGACTAAATTCATTGCTGGTTCAAATAAATGCCAAGGGCTGGCAGATATAATGAAAATATTCCATTTATTCAACCATTAAAACTTAATGATGTGTATAAGTAATAACGTTAATTCATACGTATGTGTGTGTTTTAATGCTGACTAGGATTAACTACAACAGCTGGAGACAATGAACATTTCCAAGTTACAAGGCGGAGAGAGACCTCTGAGGGAATGAGAGCTAGTGTTGGCTCATTCCAAGAGATTGTGTTGGAAGTCAGATAGGCTTTGGTTTGAATCCTGCCTCTGCCACGAGCTCAATCCGTGACCTTAGACAAGCCACTGTCTCTCAGCCCCTGTGGCTCCCCCTACATTATGTCACTGATTGTACCTGACAAATTACAGATATAATACTGTACAGGTATCTGACACAGAAACACTCATCTTTTCAATATAGTTTCATCTATTGCCTATATATCTCATGACAGGGGAGATATATGTGTTCTTCCATCAGATATGGCAGAAACAATACATTGTGGTTTGGCTGTCATGATCTTTGAACCACTCCCAATCCTCAGGCTTCTGGCCTTTATTTAGATGCAAATTTCACTGGATTGAATGAGAACACCATGTAAGGAATGGATTCCTGGCACTCTATAGAGTCTTAGGCATCCTAATAATTGCATTACCCATTCATATCCCAGCATGGAGAATCTACACAGCAGTTTTAGTGTCCGATGCAGAGAAGCTGTAACCTTTGCAATAAAGTGTGGAAAGTTTCTATCCCTCAGTGGACAGGGGGGTGCTGATGGAAAGAAGCATGCCATCTAATTTTCTCTCCCATCCGCTTCGCTCCTGAGAACAGCACATATTTCCCCTTCAGATTGATTTATCTGTAAAGCAAATAGAGCTTTATTATTCCAATTTTTACAAGTTTGAGTTCATGTCATTGTTTGAGCTGAAATCTTTACCATCTCTGCTCGTTTTGTTTACTCAGCATGAATATCGGGTACACACTGTAATTCAGATTAGCCTTATCAGACGTGCGGTCCCCTGGTAACAATGGGGGAAATATCTTCATTATTAATAACATTATGAGGATGGCAGCTTGCCCACAGAAGCCGAGTTTGCATATTTGTGGAGTGTGTCGGGTGTTATTATTTGTCCTCTGCTAATTAGAATTTAGCTGACAAAGGGATGAAGTGAACTGGGAAGAAAATTTCATTGCATAGTTGCTGGGGTCCTGGGCCTGTATGTCCTGGACTGTCAATATCACCAGGTCCAAAGATGATATTGGAGAGGGAAAAAGAAAGTAAAAAAACCCCTGCTTTTCCTAGATACTTTTTGTTTGTCTGTGCTCTATGCATTTGAACACCACTTAATTTATCATGGCTAAATCAAGGAGAAGATTATGGCCAAGTTTGGATCCAGTTGGAAGCCATTTTGAATCAAGATGGCGGGCTGAACTTTTCTTTTTAATTTTTTATTTGGTTTTTTATAATACACAAAGAAAAAGGAAAAACACCCATTACACCTATACTTTACAGAAACAAATAGACTTAATACAAACTGACTCAAAGACACAAATGACTTCCCGTCTACTCCTTAATTCAGGGATAAAAACCTGTTGCCGATACAAACTATTATCATAATTTAACTGCATCTTAATTTATCTTAGGTCTCACATCAAGATGAAACTTTCAAAACTGCGCTAATTTATTTATTTCTGAGGCCCTTCTCTATGAGCAGCCTCTAAGGGAGTTCCACAATGTCTCCATGAGAGAATAGGCTTTATCTTTAGTAGCGCTTTGTTGGTAGAATGCTTTCCTCAGGCAAATGTATCCTGAGAAGCATAGTTAATGGCATGGAGAGTTGATAGACCCCTCTAAGAGCTACAGTTCTCCAAGTTCCCTGAAAAGAGGCATTGATTGTTAAACCACTCTGAGAAGTGAGGCTCTGTGAGGAGAAATAGGGTCTCCTAACTACCGCCTCATGAGAAGAGAAGACTCCCTAGAAAAGACCCTGATGTTGGGAAAGATGGAGGGCACAAGGAGAAGGGGACGACAGAGGATGAGATGGTTGGACAGTGTTCTTGAAGCTACTAACATGAGTTTGGCCAAACTGCGAGAGGCAGTGGAGGATAGGCGTGCCTGGCGTACTCTGGTCCATGGGGTCACGAAGAGTCGGACACGACTGAACGACTGAACAACAACAACAACAACAACAACTACCGCCAGCACTCTTAACAAGCTACAGTTCCCAGGATTTCTTTGGGGGAAGCCATGACTGTTAAAGTGGTATAATAGTAACTGAAATGTCTGGATGCGCTATCAATAACTCAAGCTTTCACCTCAGCATGATCCTGCCCAACAAACCCACCTCTGCTTGGATGTGGGAGCCCGGCCTGGAAGTGAGAAAGCAGCCTAGTAGCTTTCACCGATTTTGCTGGATTTCTCCACAAAGGAGCAGCTGAGGATGGCTGCAATGTAGAAAAGTGACCCCCAACTCCCAAAGTTGCAGTATTATCATCTGTCTCTCCCCCCCCCCAAAAAATTGAAATATAGTGAGAAGTATATTGCATCTCCATACAGCCAATATCATGTTGCTCGAATTGATGAAAGGCTCCCTTTCAGATAACAAGTATTAGTACAGGGGAGCATAAAGGGAGGAGGAGAAAGCCTGCTAAGGAAGCAGAACAGCATGTCAGTAGAAATAATGCACAAGGACATTTCAAGCGCAATGCTCAGCAGCTTCACAACAAAACAACATTGTTTTGCATTACCCATTCTCAGCAAGGAACGAGAACATATGACAAGCTTTTATTTCCGACAAAACTTCTGTAGCTTTGAGATTCCCATGGATGTGATCTCCCTGAGGGCTGCTTCGCACTTCACACAACAGACAAGTTGTGCTATTTGCCCACTGTGCGACTCCTAATAAAAGCCCCCTAATGTCTGAATGTGGGGGTGGTGGGGTGGGGAAGAGATCTGTATGTGTAAATGCTCGGAGAGACGTGCTACTAGGCTCCAGTCAATCCATTGTGCATTCATCACCCTGTATTTCCCTTCAGCAATTGCAATGTTTAGGATATTAATGGACATGAGATAGTGAAATAGTTGCACCTACTTTTAGCCACACTCAGTGCACAAATGCAACCTTGGGGGGGGGGGGGCTGGCCAAGGTTGAATGCAGGCCTTGGACCAATAAAGTTATCTACCAATAATATAGATGTTAACTGGCCCACCGGGAAGAGCAACAGTCCCCTAGCATCATCTTTTAGAAAGAGTAACCTAGATAGGGATGGAACCAGTGAAGCACAGTGCCCTCAGTCCCCACCTTGGATATGTGGGGGGGGGGAAGGATACCATGGTTGATGTTATCAAAAGCTGCTAAGAGGTCCAGAGACTTTACAAGGTTGTACTCATCCTGTACTTTTCACAGTCAAGCTCATCTGTTAAGAGGATTTCAGACTCAAACTCAATCTGGTTCAAAGCCAGATTGAAGTAGATCTTGATACTCCATGTCATCCAGGAGTGCCTTGCCATCACTCGCTCAAGCACCTCACCCAAGAAAAATATATCCGTGATTAGCCAGTAGTTGGAATAATCCCCAGGATTCAGAGCAGCCCTTTCCATCCCCCAGGAGTGGCCTGTCATCCATGTCCCATCAAGGTAACTCTCACTAGGGGATTTATAAGCTCATTCATAGAGACACACAGAATATAAATAATAATAAGCCATAGTAAACCATTGAATCAGCACTATGTTGATTTTTGTGGTCATTGTGAATGAAAATATGCATCATTATAGCGCAACAGAAAAAGGAGAGCAGGTTGTCTTTCTCCCTCTTTTTCTTTCTGAACAAGGACAGAAGTGTATCAATGAGCAGCTGGTCTGCAGAGACACCCCCCCCCCATTTAAAAAGGAGTGAGAATGAGCTGTGCACATGCTTGCCGACAGTCTTTTTTGTGTCTTTCCATAAAGCCCTTGGCAGGACTCATCCATTAGGCTACAATGGGTGTAGCCGAAACAATCCATTTTCCGACTCCGGAAAGGCTGGGAATATCAGTGGCTCTCATACGTCTCAGTGCTCATCCTCTGTGTTTTGAAGATAAAGTAGCTGACTGACATTTGCTTCAGGGGGGGAAGGAATAAGATGAAACACTTGGATTTCAGATTTACAATTTTGACACTCCTTTTATCCGCTTAGCACACACATCCTTTCCAATAAGGACATAATCAAGGTATTTTACTGTCAAGCCTCCCCAAGAAACAACCCACACCAGGACAAAGGAAGAACAGAGTAGTATAAATTAATGCCACTTCTAACAGAGAAAAAAACAACTCTGACGGCAATGATTGCCTTATTACTCAGCCGCTGTTCCCGAAACTGACATTAATAAAACAAGATGGATGACTTTTGCAATTACTTTTGGAAATATAATTAATAGTAGTGGTTAACTAATGACTAATTGGTTAATAGTTGTAAAAAGAAAGCTGAGATTCTTCCTTAGCCTGCTGGATATTACACTGCAAGACTGTGGCTGGCTGGTGATGATATTAATAGATCAGAAAGACATGCAAAATACTTTCCTGATACAGCTATATTTGGCTTAGCAGCATGCACGCACATGCCTATTATACTTTGTTATTTGCTTTTTAGGTATATAGAATGCTTCTATACTGCCATGCATTTATTCCACACCCTCCAATATCTCTCCACTGAAAATAGGGATGTCCTTTTCCATCATCATCATCATCATCATCATCATCATCATCATCATCATTTTATTATTTATATCCCATCCGACTGGGTTGCCCCAGTCACTCCAGGTGGCTTCAGATATCTTCTGAAGGTTGCATGGTTACTTATCTCCTTGGCTTGGGGGTTACCTAACTCCAGAGGTGTAGTGAGAGGGGGGCCAGGGAGCACAATCAGGCACCACTGCTGAGGTGCAGCAGCAGACAGGTTGGTCTAGCGGGCAGGTGGATGGAGGCAGCAGGCAAGGAGCCTGTTGGAGGTAGGCTCTGTTCACCCTCTACATGGGCTTCACACGCATGCCCCAGTGCATGCCCCACCCCATCTGTCCAGTCCAGCAGCAGGGGCACAACACACACCCTGCCCTGGGCACCAGCAACCCACACTACGTTGCTGCATAACTCCATACCCTTCAATATTTCTCTGACAAAAATAGGGATGTCCTAATAGGGATGTGAGTGGTGCTGTGGTCTAAACCACTGAGCCTCTTGGGCTTGCCAATCAAAAGGTTGGCGGTTCGAATCCCCGCAACGGTGTGAACTCCCATTGTTTGGTTCCAGCTCCTGCCCACGTAGCAGTTCGAAAGCATGTCAAAGTGCAAGTAGATAAATAGGAACTGCTCCGGCAGGAAGGTAAACGGCGTTTCCGTGTGCTGCTTTGGTTCACCAGAAGCGGCTTAGTCATGACCCAGAGACTGTCTGTGGACAAATGCTGGCTCCCTCGGCCTATAGAGCGAGATGCGTGCCACAACCCCAGAGTTGCCTGTGACTGGATCTAATGGTCAGGGGTACCTTTACCTTACTAAGGAAAAGTGAGACATTCCAGGACAAAACACCAGCTCCCTTGCCCTGAAAGCGGAGATGAGCGCCACACCCCATAGTCAAATTTGACTGGACTTAACCATCCAGGGGTCCTTTACCCACCTACCCTATAAGTAGAGCTCTGCTCATGGGAACTTTTGTTCCAAGCCATAGAACAGTGATCCAGCTCTGAATCAGGTCTTCTACTTGCTGTTAACAAGTGTAAGTGGAAAGAATAAGGCTAGATTTTCGATTGTGAGGTTTCCGCCCACCTTAATCTTCTTTACATTTCTTGGGAGTTCCGCACCTTTGTGAAGGAAGCAAAAGGTGACAAACAGGAATATTTTCCCACCATGCTATGATATAAATACTTATCAACGTCTCTGGAGGAGTCATGAGAAATGTAATAACCAATATTTTTAAAGTGAATTGCAAATTTTAGTGTACAGCAACATTGCATACATAAATATATATTGCAAATCTTCTGAGTGACTACATTGAAGTGATTCATTAAGGGGGAAAAGATACATCCTTGTCAGCTGAAGCTGAGCGGGATAAATTACCTGGGAACAGCCTATTATGACTTTTCTTAGCACTTTTAAAATTACACTTGACATTTATTTCTAATAACTGATAATGCAATTGGGTGGAGAATATTCAGATACACCATAATGTAGCAAACACCTTCAGCTAATTATAATTTCCAGTTTTCTCATACCTTTAATTCAAGGATTTAATAACCTTTAATAAAGTGTTATAACACCTCATGTCAGGGGGTGGGAGTTTGCTTGCAACCCCGGACATAATGGAACATAGGAAATCTGGTAGACTTCAGCTAATTTGCAGATTTTAAATGACACATTAAGACAAATTGCATTAAAATTTACATAAGTAGGAAGTGCACCAGGATGTCACAAATTGAAGTTCTACAGCCCTCACTGTCTTTGTACAGTTTAGAAGTGGCATGGCTATTTTGATATGTTTTGAAAATGGTAATGGATTGAGATCTTGTTTTGGATATATTTTGATTCCACACTGGAAATGTCCTAAGTAATAGTGAGGACATCAAAGAGGAGATGGTCTGCTTCTCCCAAATACTCTTAGATCTTCTGGTACCCTCTAGATTGGTAATTCTTAGCAGTTGCTGATAGCCACACATAGGTATGGATGGACCTGCCAATTTCAGATCCTCTCACTTTCTCATCTTTCCAATCTTATATTAGGTTACCCACATTTCTGCAGTATCATTTGTGATTACTATTTAAAAAAATTAAAAATATTTCATGAAACTATATAAGCCTTTAGTGTAAATTTCTCCTAACAAACACATGTTTTTGTATGCATCTTCATATGATGTACACATTTTGGGAAGCAAACGATACATTTTAATGTTATTTACACACTTTCTCCATATATATTCATTTTTGAACACCTTATTTGGTTGGAGAACTACATCAGAAAATTCAGAGAACTCTTAATTATGAAGGATAACTGTGTTATTGGACTGAGAAGTGCAAATTAGGAAGTTTCTCATTAAAATGCAAAAAAGAGCCCCCGTCCTTTGCTGCAAGCTACCTGGAAGAAGGGACGTGGGTGGCGGTGTGGGTTAAACCACAGAGCCTAGGGTATGCCGATCAGAAGGTCAGCGGTTCGAATCCCAACGATGGGGTGAGCTCCCGTTGTTCGGTCCCTGCTCCTGCCCACCTAGCAGTTCAAAAGCACGCCAAAGTAGATAAATAGGTACCGCTCCGGTGGGAAGGTAAACGTTTCCGTGCGCTGCTCTGGTTTGTCAAAAGCAGCTAGTCATGCTGGCCACATGACCTGGAAGCTGTATGCCGGCTCCCTCAACCAGTAAAGCGAGATGAGCGCCGCAACCCCAGAGTTGTCCGCGACTGGACCTAATGGTCAGGGGTCCCTTTACCTTTACCTAGAAGTTCGCTTTCACAAGCTTCACAGACAAAAATGGAAATTATAGAAGACCTCTTACACAGCTTCCATTGATTTCACTGGGATTTACAAAGGAAAAAAACTTTGCTTGGGGCATGTCTCTTTTCACATTCCTGCACCTGGTTGTGTCTATGCCACAACTGATCCATTTCCTAGCTTATATATTTGGGAAGCTATGAGGAAATGTAATATTTAGCTTTTCATAAGGCCCCTTCATTTATTTTGCTGTCACCACCTACCCACAAGCTGGGTTTTGTTGAAAAGAAGAAGAAGTCAATCACCTTCCCAAGAGGTCACCTTGTACATTAATGACTGAAAGCAGATGAAATGTTTATTTTGTATTCCAACATGTTCCTTTGTCTGAACCACTTCGCTGTGCCATGTTCTGTCCTCCAGATAGGTTGATGGGGAAATAAAATGTTCATGTGGGTTAAAAAAAATCCAGAATACCTACAGTGCTGGCATATGGAGAGTGTAGTTTAGCTCTCAGCCTCTGTATCATCTCTCTCCCAGGCCATATGAACCGCCTGGCCTACATTTAATTAACATTTAAAAAATCTCCTTGAAGATGAAAAGCTCTCTGTAGGTGCTAAGCGCAACGATTATTTTTACTACTCACCACAGGTGTGGGCCACATGAGCAGCTGGAAGTAGGAGACCATGACTGCAAAGGAGGTGATGACAGACCTGGGTCTGTGATGCATTTACCCAAGATGCATTTGTGTGTCTGTTAAATGTTCAGTCCAGATTTCCCTTCTCATTTTTGTTTTTGTTTTTAATGATAAATGCCGTGCTTTTTCCTGGGTGTACTCAAGGTTAAAATAAGTTTTTAAAAGGGTAAAGGACCCTTGGGCAGTTATGTCCAGTCAAAGGCGACTATGGGGTTGTGGTGCTCATCTCACTTTCAGGCCGAGTGAGGCAGTGTTTGTCCGCAGAGAGCTTTCCAGGTCATGTGGCCAGCATGTCTAAACTGCTTCTGGCGCAACGGAACACCGTGATGGAAGCCAGAGCACACAGAAACACTGTTTATCTTCCTGCCACAGCGGTATCTATTTATCTACTTGCACTGGCGTGCTTTCGAACTGCTAGGTTGGCAGGAGCTGGGACAGAGCAATAAGAGCTCACTCCATCATGGGATTCAAACCACCAACCTTATGATTGGCAAGGCACGGGATTCAAACCACCAACCTTACGATTGGCAAGCCCAAGAAGCTCAGTGTTTTAGACCACAGCGCCACTCGTGTCCCTGCTGAAGGGTACTCTCTAGGGTATGCAGTACCGGCACTGCCCCCTGAAGAAAAGCACTGGTTAAAAGTGTGTCACTTACTGTAACAACTTCGTGGTGAGTATTGGCACCTTTTCTTCTAGAATTAAAGCACTGGATAAATATATAAGCAGGCAAGCATATTCTAACAGAATAGCCCGGGAAAGCAGAACATCAGTGTTCTACCCCGCCACCATCAGAGACAGTAGGTCTCTGAGTGTCATTTTCTGGGAAAACAGGCAGGAAGAGTGCTGGTGTCTTCACTTCCTGTTTGTGTGCTTCCAATGAGTGTCTGGTTGGCCTCAGTGAGAACAGGATGCTGGATTAGATCGGCCATTTTATATTTGCTTTTAATGATGATACTTCTGTGCATATTGGGAAGGAGAGATAGATTCATTTGTGTTTGTGAGGTTCATTTTTAAGAGGACCATGGATTTTAGTTGTGTGTTTTTTGTACTCTGTTTGGACAGGGCTTTTTTTTTTAAATCAAGCTGATTATAAGCCTTCTAAATAAAAATAACTAGAATTACATTTGGGGTTGTTATTATTTTTTTAGGTATAATTCCAAACAATGGCTTGGGGTAAGTGGGGCTGGGGGCAGCCAAAGTTGGTTGATGCATACTAGTGAAAATACAGTAGCCGACCAAGAAAAAGCAGCTATGTCCTGGCTATATCCTGAATTTACTTACTTACTTAAAATACAAACATTTGCCTTTTAGGACAAGTGTTCTCACAAGGTGGCATACAGAAACAGTTATACAGTGGTGCCTCACAAGACGAAATTAATTCGTTCCGCAAGTCGTTTCGTACTGCAAAAATTTCGTCTTGTGAAGCACGGTTTCCCATAGGAATGCATTGAAATTTAATTCCCATAGGAATGCATTGAAATTTTCGTCTTGCGAAGCACGGCCATAGAAAAATTCGTCTTGCGAGTCACCTAAAAAAATTGCAAAACCCTTTCATCTAGCGAGTTTTTCGTTGCGTGAGGCATTCGTCTTGCGAGGTACCACTGTATATAAAAATAATAACAGCAACCATTTAAAATCCACAATTCATATTTCTTCTGAGGTATGACGATCTTAGCAAATTTGTATTCGAAAGGTAATTATGAGTCTGATGACATCACCAATCCAAGGGTGACTCACACATAACTGCCTATGACTAAAATCCTATTAAGCACAATGAGCAGAGAGTAATTCCCATTGAACTCAACGGTTGATATGCAGATGATTACACCACAAACCATTAGTCTCACCATTTGGTAGTTTAAGTAAGATTGCCTGAGGCGGCAGATTTTGAGGCAAGCACAATAGCCATTATTTTGTCTCCTATTATATAATATATTTTTTTTGCAAGGCAGGGAAGAGAAGGTGGTTATCATTTGGATTTTGTGCCTCAGGTATCAAGTGTCTTCATTTGTCTTTACTTGTGTCACATGTCTATTGTTTAACTATCTTTTCTTAGAGATACAGATGTAGTTATAAGCTCTCTTCTATCTTTGTGTAGCATTTGGGTTTCTACATGTGTCGTTCTATCCTCCATCCAACAAAAGGCATTATCAGAGTCCAGCCAGGCAAAATCTCAAGGAGGATGAGGTACCCTGGTATGGCGTGGGAGAGTCTGGAGCGCCAAATAGATAGAAATAGAGGGCTGCATTTGCCCTGGCCCTAAGGTGTCCAAAGTCCTATATAAAATAGCCAGTATGAGAAAACAAAAAGGTTTGCTACTCTGCTACAGTTGCTGCTGGCCAAACCCTGGTAGTAATTCATGTGGCTAATATAAAGTGTGAACCAGACACACACACACACCCTGCTGCTGCCATACTGCTTCCAGCCATTTCTGTGATCACAGTGGCTTGAAGAACACAACTCTTCATTACAGGAGTTGATTCTGAGAGTCCATCGCTAATGAAACAGCTTCATCTTTGTGTTCCAAAGTTGTATATAAACAGCAGGGTTTATTAATATGCCATTACAAAAAATGCAATTATCGAATTACTGTAAATATATAGCCTGTTAAAAAGTGCTAGCCATTAATATTCATATATTCTACTAGTCCACCATTTAAAGCTTAGTGCATAAATCCAGCCCACAGTTATGTATATATGACTTTGGCAGTAGAGAGTGGAGTGAGCCTTAGCAACAGAAGGAAACCGATTGGAGCAAATAACTTGCCTGATACCCAGCTTCAGTGTGATGGATGCTTGAGGGACCATCCATCAACGTATTATTCAATGGCTGGGGACTAAGGGAAATGGCTTTAACAGAGGCATATGGCCATATTCAGTCAAGCAAGTGCATCTAGGTGTAACCATCATTATATCTGAAATACAGGTAAAGGGGCCTAGCTTTAAACATTGCTAAAAGGTTAGAAAACCTCTCTTAACAAAGAACTATTGGGGTGCACAAAACAACCACCCAATTCATGTTAAAAGGGCCTGATGGCACTTCTTGATCTTTGTTTCCAATGAAATTTAAGAATATAGAGCCCCAAGAAGAATAACCTCTTTGTGCATTGTTAATGCTGTCCAGGGGCCAGTTAATAGGCTTCTAAATTGAATGGGTTTCATTGAAACATCTTCATACTGTATAAAACATTTTTTTATTAGTGACTGCTTTGCACTGAAATAGCACTTCACTGGAAAGGTTCTCAAGATAATGCTCAGATGTTAAGTGCCTGCGCCTCTCTAATAGCTCCAGTTACAGGTGGGTAGCCGTGTTGGTCTGCCATAGTCAAAACAAAATCGAAAATTCTTTCTAGTAGCACCTTAGAGACCAACTGAGTTTGTTCCTGGTATGAGCTTTCGTGTGCATGCACACTTCTTCAGATACACTGAAACAGAAGTCACCAGATCCTTAAATATAGTGGGGGAGTGGGGAGGGGTATTACTCAGAAGGGTGGTGGGAATGGGTGATAGGCTGATAAGTGTGGAAAACCTGTTGACGACTCTAAACAGCTGCAATTAGTCTTGCAGGGAAAGGCAAGGGGTGAGATGGCTAAAGATGGCTTTGTTATGTATAATGAGATAAGAATCCAATGTCTTTGTTCAAACCAGGTTTCTCCATGGTTTTAAGTTTGGTGATTAGTTGCAATTCAGCCACTTCTCTTTCCAGTCTATTTCTGAAATTTCTTTGTATTAAGACAGCTACTTTGAGATCTTTTATAGAATGTCCTGGGAGATTGAAGTGTTCTCCTACTGGTTTCTCTGTCTTGTGATTCCTGATATCAGATTTATGTCCATTTATCCTTTGGCGTAGGGTTTGGCCTGTTTGTCCAATATAGAGAGCTGAAGGGCACTGTTGGCATTTGATTGCATACACAATGTTGGAAGATGAGCAATTAAATAGTCCTGAGATGGTGTGTTTGATGTTGTTGGGACCAGTAATGGTGTTATCCGGGTTTATGTGGCAGCAAAGTTGGCATCTGGGTTTATTGCAGGCTCTGGTACCAGTGTCCATGTTGAGTCCTGTTTTTGTATTATTGTGGGTGAGGAGCTGTTTGAGATTGGGTGGCTGTTTGTATGCGATGAAGGGTCTTCCTCCCAGAGCTTGAGAAAGAGAACTGTCATTGTCTAGGAGAGGTTGTAGATCTCTGATGATGCGTTGTACTGTTTTAACTTGGGAGCTGTATGTGATGACTAGTGGTGTTCTGTTATTTTCCTTTTTGGGTCTGTCTTGCAGCAAGTTCTCTCTGGGTATCAGTCTGGCTCTGTCGATCTGTTGTTTAACTTCATCAGGTGGATATTTTAGTTCTAAAAAGGTTTGCTGTAGATCTCTTAGGTGAGAGTCTCTGTCTGTAGAGTTGGAACAGATGCGGCTGTAACGTAGGGCCTGGCTATATACAATGGATTGTTTGGTATGTTTGGGATGGTAGCTAGAAGCATGTAGATATGTTTGTCGGTCAGTTGGTTTACGGTATAAGGTGGTGTCTATGTGTCCATCCTGTATTTTTATAGTAGTGTCCAAAAAGTGTATTTCTTGCATAGATTGGTTCATAGTTAGGTTGATGGTGGGGTGAAAGTCATTGAATGTCTTGTGGAAGGTGTCCAGGGTCTGTTGACCATGTGTCCAGATAATAAAAATATCATCAATGTAACGCAGGTACAAGAGAGGTTTGAGTGGGTAGGAGTTTAGGAAACGTTGTTCTAAATCTGCCATGAAGATGTTGGCATACTGTGGGGCCATGCGGGTGCCCATTGCTGTGCCGTTGATCTGAAGGAACAGGTCCTCACCAAATTTGAAGTTGTTGTGGGTAAGGACAAAATGACAGAGTTTCGTAGCAAAGTCTGCTGTGGTTTTATCTGAAATGGTGTTCCTTATAGCTTGTAAACCATCGTTGTGTGGGATGTTGGTATACAGAGATTCCACATCCATAGTGACTAGAATAGTATTGTTAGGAAGGTTATTCAAAGATTGTATTTTTCTCAGAAAATCTGTGGTGTCACGTACGTAGCTGGGAGCACTGATGGCATATGGTTTCAGAACAGAGTCCATATAACCGGAAACCCCCACTGTAATGGTGCCAATACCTGAGATGATGGGGCGTCCTGGATTTCCTGGTTTGTGCATTTTGGGTAGAAGATAGAAAGTTCCTGGTCGAGGTTCTGCTGGTGTGTTCATGAGGATCTGTTCTTGGATGTGTGGGGGTAGCTCCTTAACAATCTTGTTCAGTTCTTTTTTGTATTCTTCCGTGGGGTCTGAGTCCAATTTTATGTAAAAGGTGGTATTGGAAAGTTGTCTGTGAGCCTCCTGGATGTAATCAGTTTTGTTCATGATGACGACAGCTCCACCCTTGTCCGCCTCTTTAATTATAATGTCTGGGTTGTTCCTGAGATTATCTATGGCTCTCCTTTCAGCATGGTTTAGATTTTGTTGTAAGCGATGGTGTTTTCTGGTCACATCTGTTTGGATTCTGCGGCGGAAGCAATCGATGTACAGATCTAGTGTGGTATTGCGTCCATCAGGAGGGGTCCATGTGGAGTCCCTTTTAGTGTAACATTTTTTCGGTGGTGGTTGGTGGTCAATGTTCTGTTCATTAATGTGTTTGGAGGGTGGTGGATGTTCCCCAGTAGGTTGAGAGATGTTGTGTTGTGAAGATGTTGTTTGTTCTTTGTCTTGTTCTTGTGTGTGTTGGAAGTACTCCTTCAGGCGTAAACGGCGAAAAAATGCTTCCAAGTCCCCATAGAACTGAATCATCTGTGGGGATTTGGCAGGGCAGAATGATAGTCCACGTGAAAGGATAGATTCCTCAGCTGGGCTGAGAGTTTGCTGTGAGAGATTGACGATATTGTTGATCTTCTTGTTTTGATTGGTAGCCTGTAGGTTGGAAAGGTTAGAAAGTTTTTTGTTTTTCTGTTTTTTCAGTAACTCCAGTTGAGAGTGATAAATGGTTTGCTTTTCCTTGTGGAACTCCTGCCAAGCTGGGTGGATCCTAATAGAGTTGTCCAGTACAGAGAGTTCCTCCTTTATTTTCTTCTGTTTGGAGTACAGAACGCCGATCAGATGTTTGAGCAGCTTCTTGGAGAGAGTGTGGCACAGTTTCTTGGAATGTTCAGTGGGATAAGTTGATTGCAGGGGGTTCTTAATTCTAAGACCCTTGGGTAGGATGTCCAGGTTTTTGCATTTGGTTAGAAAGGAGATGTCTGTCTGTATCTGTGCCAGTTTCTTTGTGAGATTTATGGACTTCCATTTCATGCGGCTCAATGTGGTGCCTTCCATAGTTCCAGTTACAGGTGGGTAGCCGTGTTGGTCTGCCATAGTCAAAACAAAATCGAAAATTCTTTCTAGTAGCACCTTAGAGACCAACTGAGTTTGTTCCTGGTATGAGCTTTCGTGTGCATGCACACTTCTTCAGATACACTGAAACAGAAGTCACCAGATCCTTAAATATAGTGGGGGAGTGGGGAGGGGTATTACTCAGAAGGGTGGTGGGAATGGGTGATAGGCTGATAAGTGTGGAAAACCTGTTGACGACTCTAAACAGCTGCAATTAGTCTTGCAGGGAAAGGCAAGGGGTGAGATGGCTAAAGATGGCTTTGTTATGTATAATGAGATAAGAATCCAATGTCTTTGTTCAAACCAGGTTTCTCCATGGTTTTAAGTTTGGTGATTAGTTGCAATTCAGCCACTTCTCTTTCCAGTCTATTTCTGAAATTTCTTTGTATTAAGACAGCTACTTTGAGATCTTTTATAGAATGTCCTGGGAGATTGAAGTGTTCTCCTACTGGTTTCTCTGTCTTGTGATTCCTGATATCAGATTTATGTCCATTTATCCTTTGGCGTAGGGTTTGGCCTGTTTGTCCAATATAGAGAGCTGAAGGGCACTGTTGGCATTTGATTGCATACACAATGTTGGAAGATGAGCAATTAAATAGTCCTGAGATGGTGTGTTTGATGTTGTTGGGACCAGTAATGGTGTTATCCGGGTTTATGTGGCAGCAAAGTTGGCATCTGGGTTTATTGCAGGCTCTGGTACCAGTGTCCATGTTGAGTCCTGTTTTTGTATTATTGTGGGTGAGGAGCTGTTTGAGATTGGGTGGCTGTTTGTATGCGATGAAGGGTCTTCCTCCCAGAGCTTGAGAAAGAGAACTGTCATTGTCTAGGAGAGGTTGTAGATCTCTGATGATGCGTTGTACTGTTTTAACTTGGGAGCTGTATGTGATGACTAGTGGTGTTCTGTTATTTTCCTTTTTGGGTCTGTCTTGCAGCAAGTTCTCTCTGGGTATCAGTCTGGCTCTGTCGATCTGTTGTTTAACTTCATCAGGTGGATATTTAGTTCTAAAAAGGTTTGCTGTAGATCTCTTAGGTGAGAGTCTCTGTCTGTAGAGTTGGAACAGATGCGGCTGTAACGTAGGGCCTGGCTATATACAATGGATTGTTTGGTATGTTTGGTATGCCTGAAGGAGTACTTCCAACACACACAAGAACAAGACAAAGAACAAACAACATCTTCACAACACAACATCTCTCAACCTACTGGGGAACATCCACCACCCTCCAAACACATTAATGAACAGAACATTGACCACCAACCACCACCGAAAAAATGTTACACTAAAAGGGACTCCACATGGACCCCTCCTGATGGACGCAATACCACACTAGATCTGTACATCGATTGCTTCCGCCGCAGAATCCAAACAGATGTGACCAGAAAACACCATCGCTTACAACAAAATCTAAACCATGCTGAAAGGAGAGCCATAGATAATCTCAGGAACAACCCAGACATTATAATTAAAGAGGCGGACAAGGGTGGAGCTGTCGTCATCATGAACAAAACTGATTACATCCAGGAGGCTCACAGACAACTTTCCAATACCACCTTTTACATAAAATTGGACTCAGACCCCACGGAAGAATACAAAAAAGAACTGAACAAGATTGTTAAGGAGCTACCCCCACACATCCAAGAACAGATCCTCATGAACACACCAGCAGAACCTCGACCAGGAACTTTCTATCTTCTACCCAAAATGCACAAACCAGGAAATCCAGGACGCCCCATCATCTCAGGTATTGGCACCATTACAGTGGGGGTTCCGGTTATATGGACTCTGTTCTGAAACCATATGCCATCAGTGCTCCCAGCTACGTACGTGACACCACAGATTTTCTGAGAAAAATACAATCTTTGAATAACCTTCCTAACAATACTATTCTAGTCACTATGGATGTGGAATCTCTGTATACCAACATCCCACACAACGATGGTTTACAAGCTATAAGGAACACCATTTCAGATAAAACCACAGCAGACTTTGCTACGAACTCTGTCATTTTGTCCTTACCACAACAACTTCAAATTTGGTGAGGACCTGTTCCTTCAGATCAACGGCACAGCAATGGGCACCCGCATGGCCCCACAGTATGCCAACATCTTCATGGCAGATTTAGAACAACGTTTCCTAAACTCCTACCCACTCAAACCTCTCTTGTACCTGCGTTACATTGATGATATTTTTATTATCTGGACACATGGTCAACAGACCCTGGACACCTTCCACAAGACATTCAATGACTTTCACCCCACCATCAACCTAACTATGAACCAATCTATGCAAGAAATACACTTTTTGGACACTACTATAAAAATACAGGATGGACACATAGACACCACCTTATACCGTAAACCAACTGACCGACAAACATATCTACATGCTTCTAGCTACCATCCCAAACATACCAAACAATCCATTGTATATAGCCAGGCCCTACGTTACAGCCGCATCTGTTCAACTCTACAGACAGAGACTCTCACCTAAGAGATCTACAGCAAACCTTTTTAGAACTAAATATCCACCTGATGAAGTTAAACAACAGATCGACAGAGCCAGACTGATACCCAGAGAGAACTTGCTGCAAGACAGACCCAAAAGGAAAATAACAGAACACCACTAGTCATCACATACAGCTCCCAAGTTAAAACAGTACAACGCATCATCAGAGATCTACAACCTCTCCTAGACAATGACAGTTCTCTTTCTCAAGCTCTGGGAGGAAGACCCTTCATCGCATACAAACAGCCACCCAATCTCAAACAGCTCCTCACCCACAATAATACAAAAACAGGACTCACATGGACACTGGTACCAGAGCCTGCAATAAACCCAGATGCCAACTTTGCTGCCACATAAACCCGGATAACACCATTACTGGTCCCAACAACATCCAAACACACCATCTCAGGACTATTTAATTGCTCATCTTCCAACATTGTGTATGCAATCAAATGCCAACAGTGCCCTTCAGCTCTCTATATTGGACAAACAGGCCAAACCCTACGCCAAAGGATAAATGGACATAAATCTGATATCAGGAATCACAAGACAGAGAAACCAGTAGGAGACACTTCAATCTCCCAGGACATTCTATAAAAGATCTCAAAGTAGCTGTCTTAATACAAAGAAATTTCAGAAATAGACTGGAAAGAGAAGTGGCTGAATTGCAACTAATCACCAAACTTAAAACCATGGAGAAACCTGGTTTGAACAAAGACATTGGATTCTTATCTCATTATACATAACAAAGCCATCTTTAGCCATCTCACCCCTTGCCTTTCCCTGCAAGACTAATTGCAGCTGTTTAGAGTCGTCAACAGGTTTTCCACACTTATCAGCCTATCACCCATTCCCACCACCCTTCTGAGTAATACCCCTCCCCACTCCCCCACTATATTTAAGGATCTGGTGACTTCTGTTTCAGTGTATCTGAAGAAGTGTGCATGCTCTCTAATAGCTGTAAGTTGTCTGCAGTGGTCTGGTTCTTTTGTTCTCTGTTTGGCATTTAACTAGAAGTGTGAGAAGAAGCAGGTTGCTTGAACTTGTCATCATGAAGGTGTTGGGGAAACTTGGAGCAGCTGTGATTGCCAAGTTTAGTCCTCTGTGTGATGCTGAACAGGTGGGATTCTGAATACCTTGGGCTTGTTCACAAGAGAGGGTGGATATGTATTCATTGCCCACCTGACTTCTTGCAGAACCCCTTGCAGAATTGTGAACCTCTTATCCTCTTCCTTTGTTGTAGAACTTGGGTCTCTGCTGGTAAAGGGCCAGGAGATACATTTCCCACCCTGCTTTCCAAACATCTAGCCCCTCCTTTTGGATTCCTGAAATCCTGGTTCCATTGTCAAATGTATCAGAATCCAATAGGCCAGCATTCATCCCAGAAATGCTTTGGTCTTCTGCTCTTACCTGCCCTTAGCCATCATGGCCATGCTGGCTGCAGCTGATGGAAGTTGTAGTCCTATTGAGTCATGGTTTCCTCAAAGAATTCTGGAAGCTGCAGCTTGGCTAAGGGTGCTGAGAGTTGTTAGGAGACCCCTATTCTACTCCTGGAGCTACAATCCCCAGAGTTCCCTTTGAACAGGGATTGTTAAACCACTTTGTGACAGCGGGGGAGTGAGCCATGCCCATTTGGAGTGGTGTTATAGTGCTTTAAATGTAGGCTGTGAATGTTCAGTTCAGTTCAATTGTTCCAGCCAAAGGTCAAGACAAACTTGCAGCAATATCATTAATAAAATAAAATTTAAAAAACACCCAAAATATAAGTCAACTTCCATGAAAAAGAAGATACCAGAGGCACCAACAAGCTTAAATCTAGCTTTATTTCAGATTAAACCTCTGAATCACCAAACCAACTTATAGCAATTTTATCTAAATCCCCTTCCCTGATTGATTGATTGATTGATTGATTTTTATTTATTTTTTTATTTATGCAGCTGGAGGGCTGCTCTCTTTTGTTATTGCCGCTCCAACAAAACAAAACCAGTCAGGTTCCCTCTATTGTAATAGAACTTCATCAATGCCCCTGTGTTTTCTGTGCTTTGACTTTCACTGCCTCCATACAGCTTCTCATTCTTGGTTTGCCATAGGCAGCACATCATTAGAAATTAAGCAGCTATTTATTGAACTGGGGGAACATTAAAAAAATGAAAACCAGGACCACAGGGCATCAATGGATAGGAGAGCAGAATGGTTGGCTAGGATGTGATATCAATCTTACAAAAGTCCCTCCCCCCACTTCCCGTGTACTTCAGAGTTTCCTCACCTGAATCTCACAGGACTGCTTCAGAACTGATGGCTTACACCACAGATTCTCAGAATGAGTTTAATGTGTTCCTTTCCACAGACCTGCTCATGGAGATTTATAGTGTACATCTTAGAGGTTGCCGAATGGAGGGTTCTTAAGCACAGCTAGTGCAGAGGAGCTACAGTAAATGGATTTATAATAAAGAAAAGAACAAGATCATGTTTAATTAGGGACAACAGCAGTTTAAGTAGCATAAAGTCACTGGGGAGACACAGGGCTGGAAACAGGAACTCAACCAAGTCAAATAGCATATACTCTCTCCAGGAAGCTCTACGGTTGAAATGCCATTAAACCAAAAGCAAAATCAGCTTTGTGATACATATGTATGCACACACACACATACACACACACACACACATGCATGCATGCAAACACACACACACACACACACACAGAGAGAGAGAGAGAGAGAGAGAGAGAGAGAGAGAGTTTGTGATGGTACTCATATTTTTGTGTGCTGGCACCCACAGCACTTTAATCAAGATATAAGCACCTGGCAAGGACAATGCCTCCCCAAAACATATGTTTGTACAGTGTTCTATACTTACTCAATTTTGGGAGAAAGTGCAGGACTGTGTAACTACAGTATGACTGTGCAGAAAAAGTTAAAAGCGGAGAATATTCTATCGAACTATTTACCTACTGTATGGAAATTAACAACGGGACAACAAAAATGGACCCTGCGCACCCTAATGGTGGTCAAGAGATTGATACTGAAGAACAGGAAAAATAAAGATCTGATACCCTTTAATCAATGGATTGACGATATGACATCACATTATGAACAGATCGCTTATAGGCACAGACTCTGTTTGGATAAATATGAAAGCAATTGGAATGAGTTTATACAGAATGTAATTAGGCTATTAACATTTACATAAATATAAGGATAGTAACACTAAATCAATTTATATAAGAATGTATGGGAGCTTCTTATATTGCATTTTTGTATATATGTATTTCTTATATATCTCTTTGTTGTTCTTTTTAGAAGAAGAACAACAAGAGTTTGGATTTGATATCCTGCTTTATCACTACCCTAAGGAGTCTCAAAGCGGCCAACAATCTCCTTTCCCTTCCTCCTCCACAACAAACACTCTGTGAGGTGAGTGAGGCTAAGAGACTTCAGAGAAGTGTGACTAGCCCAAGGTCAACCAGCAGCTGCATGTGGAGTAGTGGGGATGCGAACCCGGTTCCCCAGATTACGAGTCTGCCGCTCTTAACCACTACACCACACTTTTACTCCCCCTCACTTCTCCTTTTTTCCTGTCACTTTATTTCTTTTAATTGAAAATGCTAAGAAGAAGAAGAAGAAGAAGAAGAAGAAGAAGAAGAAGAAGTAGAAGAAGAAGAACAAGAACCTGGGACATATATTGTGGGGGCCCAGGTGAGCCCTGCATAATCAATTGCACGACACAGTGCACACACACCATTTGAATGGGAATACCAAACAACTTTGTTTGGGCCTGCCCCCCTCAGATGTTTTATTGCGTGGCCCAAAGCCCCACAGCTCCAAGGAATTGGCTCCTATGGCATATACCACTCAATGCCAAAATAGGCTTGCAACCGGTTTTTAAAGTATCAGGGTGAGGAGTGGATGGAGAAGAGGATGGGGCTCCTGCGCCTTTAAGAGCTGTAAAGAAGAGGTGCAGGGACCTTGTTTTCTCTTCCACCTGGCCACCCTCATCACTGTGGTGGAAGCAGATTCTTTGCACTGCAAATTCAGTGAGACTAGCTCATTGAAAAGTATAAGGGAGAGCAGGCATATGAGGAGAAACTGTTAAAACACACACAACCAACCACATTTTGGGGCCAATGTATGTGTGATGCTCATTTGTGCATAATTTCTCTCTCTGATCCGTTCTTCTTTTTCTGAAATGTAGCTATGGAGGCTACAGTCTGCAGCAGAAGACTGGCACGGGGGGGGGGGACTGCTTCAGAAGCCCCTTTCTGCCTCCTCTCCCTTCTTCTTTTGGAGAAAAGGTCCGATGCATGCACTATCCCTGGAGGACAAAGAATTAAGGAACCTCTTCTCCCCTCCTACCCCCATCTTCTGAGTTTCTCTGACTGCATTTTGTAAAAGACAAGCATGTTGGGATGGCGGGAGGGCGGGAGAACCTACAGACGACTGAACATCATGTGTAGTTCGGCCCTTAGGAGGCAGATGATTGATGGGCAGGGTTGCAGCTGCTGACCCACAGGAGCTCACAAGCCTTTAATAACTGATTGGCAGGGCACAACACCCTGCTTCAGGTCAGAAGTTAGCAATCCTACTGATGTGGCGATGTGCTTTGAATATAAAGGATGCCAAATGTTGTGGAGAAAGTGTACAGGAGAAAATTGTTTACATCTTTTCACCAAAGTAAAAAGCTTTTAGGGCTAGTGTTTAGAAATGTGCACAAAGGTCTTTTGGAAACTCTCCACCCTGGTTGCGAACAGAGAATGTGTATTTCATGGTGTTTCTCCAGGGGGAGAAGAAATTCTTCTCAGTTTCTCAGTAGGGCTGCTTCTTCCTTCTCTGCTTGCTGTTGTGGAAGCAGCAGCAAATGTATTGGCTGCCTGCCCACCATTTTGCAAACCCACCCCCCAATGTATTGGGTCTAGTGTAAGGCTGCTGCATAGTGGGAGGGAAATGGCAGCTTCCACAAAAATACCTGCTTGGAAAATATCTGGGGGAAATTCTGTGAATGGCTAAGGGTATGAAAACCAAAAACTTACTGGAAGTTTCCTCAGGGGGAAAAAAACGTCTTCCGAGCTCAGCTCAAGTTTATACACTCTCCAGACTGAAGCAGCTAAAGGTTGCTTTTTCTGGAATATATATTCTTGAATATATGCAAGAGTGCATCTTTGACCCTTTTGGAAAATTGCATCTGCACCAAAATCTGACTGAAACAGTAAACACCGTCTGTGAAAATCTGAGCACCCATGCGTTGACAATCAGTTGCTCATTGGCTCTATGGCAGATGCAATTTTCCAAAAGGGTCAAAGATGTACTATTGCATATATTCAAGATGGCAACTGGGCTGTGTGTGCTCAGATTTTCCCTCTACGAGACCACAGTGGCCATTTTGGGCACCATGATATTGCACGAGATCTCACCCCCCCAAAAAAAATCTCTTTTTGGGGCCATTATCATGCATGGTGCCCCCAAATGCACATTTTTGGGCATCATGAGAGCACAGCCCTGAAAAAGTGTGTCTTTAGGCTCTGTGATCTTGTGCAGGTGACGTGACTCATGCAGGAGCACAGATGGCAAGACACGCGTCTTGGTTTTCAGACTCAACATGTTGCAGGTTATGGATGAAGCCATTCATTAGGAGATGTTGGGTGAGCTGTCACCAGTATATTGATGATATCCAGCTCTATTTCTCTGTAGCATTTGGATCAGGAGAGGTGCGGTGGTAAGCTGGATGGGGGCTAACAAACTGAGTCTGAATCCTGGGAAGATGTGTGTGCTGTGGGTGAGTGCTTTCTGAGTCCAGATAATTGGTCAATTGCCCACTTGCCCTGATGGAGCAAGTTCATAGTTAGGAGGTGCCCCTGGATCTAGTATCTGTCACTGGAGGACCAGGTGACATCCATGACTAGGAGTGCCTTCTACCAGCTTTGGCTGGCAAGAGAGCTATAGCCATTTCTAGACAGGGATCACCTGATCACTGTAATCAATATGCTGGTAAGCTCTAAGTTGAACTAAGTTGTATGTGTAGTTGTCCCAGAGCTTGGCCTGGAAGCTGGAGCTAGTGCAAAACACAGTAGCTTGACTGCTTATTGTAGCAGAATATCCCCATCATGTTATGCCACTGCTGAAAGAATTGCACTGGTTGCCAATGAGCTGCTGGACTGAGTCCAAAGTGCTGGTACCAGTGTACAAAACCTTATGCAGGATACCTAAAAGATCATCTCACCCCTTATATACCCAGTTGATCACTGCTCTGCAGGAGAAGGCTTCATTAGGAGGTTCCATATGATGTAGAAATTGGACTTTTAGTGTAGTGACATCTGCCTTTTGAAAATCCCAACCATATCAGGCAGGTACCACCTCTATTTTCTTTTTGGAAGCTGTTGAAGACCTTCTTCCAACAAGCCTTTTACAGCAAGATTTTTACCCAACTTTATCTACTTTGGAATAAAAATTGTATTTAAATATGTTTTTCTTGTTTATATGTTTATTGTTAATCATGTCAGGAAGCTTCTTCTTCTTCTTTTTTAAAAAAGATAGATCAAATAGGAAAAATAGCAGTGTATTTTAAAATAATTTGTTGTGGTAATTTTCTTTAACACATAATAACAGTAGGGATGTTATCAATACAGGTTACTGTTCTCTTTCTTCCTTTCTTAAAAGGATTTGTGTGCATTGGGCATAATACATATTGTCTAGAACAATAATAACTCAAGGTGTAGAAATAAGTGGGCCACAATTCAACACAAGGCACAATCCAATTTAACCCTTTTGGGATCAAACTCACCACAGTGCTAAAAGCTGCAACTCTATGCACCATATTCAATTTCATTTGACTTACTCCTCAGTAGACATGCATAGAATTGCACTGTAAGTGTGATTTACTCTGTTTTGTATTACGGCTCATGTGAGAGGCCATGATCCCTTGCTTTGGTAATTTAAAATTAGATGAGATATACAGATCTATGGTGTGACCACATTTGGAGTTCTGTGTACAGTTCTGGCCACCTCACCTAAAAAAATGACTTTGTAAAG
The DNA here is from genome assembly GCF_009819535.1 of Lacerta agilis. Taxonomy (NCBI): domain Eukaryota; kingdom Metazoa; phylum Chordata; class Lepidosauria; order Squamata; family Lacertidae; genus Lacerta; species Lacerta agilis. The sequence goes on from NC_046312.1 coordinate 23,118,303, forward strand.
GTTCAGAAAAAGGCAGGCAAAATGATCAAGGGGACTCTCCTATGAAGAAAGTTTGTGGCATTTGGGACTTTTTAGTTTAGAAAGAAGAAAAGGAAGAGGTGACATGATGCAAGTTTATGAAATTATGTATGACATGGAGAAAGTGGGGAGAGAAAAGTTTTTCTCCGTCTCTCATAACACTAGAACTCGTTGACATCCAATGAAGCCAAATGCTGGAAGATTTAGGACAGATAAGAGAAAGGACTTCTTCACCCAGTGCATAGTTAAATTATGGAATGTGCTCTCACAGGAAGCAATGATGGCCATCACCTTTGACTGCTTTAAAAGAAGATTGGACAAATTCATAGAGGAGAGGGCCACCAATGGCTACTAATCGTGATGGCTATGCTCCACCTCCACAGATGGAGGAAGCAATAATTTCAAATACCGGCTGCTAGAAACCACAAGAGGGGAGAGTGCTCTTGTGCTCATGTTCTGCTTGCTCGGTTCCCACAGGCATCTGATTGGCCGCTGCAAGAACAGGATGCTGGACTTAATGGGCCATTGGCCTGACCTAGCAGGCTGTTCTTATGTTCTTATGTACAGAGTAACTGAATAATGTGATTCTGCTAAGGACTTCACTAGGCTACCATAGTGGTTAAGACAACAAGCTAAGTAGGTCAGTTCAAGTATCATGTCAGTCATTCTCATGGGATTATAGAGCTGAAATTGACCTCAAATGTCACCTGGGCCAACCCCATGCTAATATAGGAAATCCACTACTACAGCATCTCTGCATTCTTATCCTGCCTTCTGCCAAAAAGCCCAAGGCAATGTACAAGGTCTGGGGGTTCTGTTAGACCTAGGAATAGGTTCCCTGCCCATGCTGTAAAGTACAATTATAATGACTGCAGGACTTAACAGACTTCTCTATCCCAGGTTTCCTTAACTGAGTAGGACTCTCTCTCTCTCTCTTTGGTTGGCATCTGTCTATCTCCGGAGACGGAATGGGGGGTGAAGTCAAACTGATGGAAGGTTACAGCACCTGCTGCAGCTGTAGAGACCAACACTGGAGAGACATATTTTGTTGCAGCTAGGACAGATGAAGGTGTCCAGCTGTACTACTGCACTGCTGCTGAACAATCATCACACATGGGAAAACTGCGCACACACGCACACACACACACACATCTGTGCATCTGATTCCCCCTCCCCTTTTGTGCTAGTATGCTTAAAAAGTAACATCAGAAGATGGCAGTAGAGATTGCTATATAATATTTGTCTAACAGGAAACAAATGCCTCATCTAAAAGAACACAGGGCAAGAAGTCTTTCGTAAGAACATATTGATTCTTAAAAGATGAACTCGGGGAGTGGAAGAGCAAATTCATCACTTCATTTTAAAAAAAACAACAAACAAACATGGAAATGATGTAAAAGTTCTGAAAGTGGCAGGGGGAACACTTGTAATAAATATCACATTCAGCACCCACCCCTGAATATCTCTATATCAAGAGGCAGAATGGTAAGATAGACATTATGTAAGACCACAGATCTATGTGCTATGTGCCAAATATCTGCTATGTGCCAAATATCTGTGAATGTTGCTGGGAGACTTGGTGGCACAAACACAGGAGATGTGCGATTAGGCATGTCTACTAGGCAGAGCAGGTGTGAGAGACTCTGACAATCGGAACAGTACTGATGGGCTAATCTGTCAGTTTCAATTTCTCTCAGTTTCTAATTTTTGCAATCTTAAGTTTAGTTTTGTATATTTCAACACCACTTTGCAAATTTCCTTTTCAAAAGTCTCCGTGAAAATTCAGCAACACTTTTCTTATAATAGCCATATGACTGTATGAATTTTCCCCCCTAATGTGCACACTTCTGCAAAGCAATTTCCCCCTAACATAACACAATCGTTAAATGCCCCCCCCCATATATGCAGTATATGCATACTTTAACCCTGGCACATGTATTTTGTACCTATCACATGGCTGGAGAACTGCAGTGCAAAATACAGAGAAGCATGAATTTTGAAGGAGGGTTGTGTTTTGGCTCATGGACTGTTTCAGAGACAGCAAATTAAGTAGGTTTGCCTTTAAATGCAATTAGAATCAAATTTCTCCCATATCCTTAATCTATGGAAAAACATGATTCCATGGAATTGTATGTAGATAACCAGGGGTTTTGTTAAAGGGTAGCCCAGGGAACCCAAGCCCCAAGTCTTTTGTTCTGGGCCCTGCACCATCTTTTCCTCTCACCCACTTCTGTTTTAAAACAACAACAGCAACAACAACAACTTTGCTTTCAGGGCATGCTGCAAAGCACTAACCATAGGAGATTTCACAGCATTAGCAAATCTGTGCCATGTGTTTGTGCTTCGAGTCTTAAGTAGGCATGTCAGAGAATAGATAAAAACCACTCATCTGGCGTAATAACAGGGCAGCGGCGGGGTGGGGGATGTAACTGTAAGCAGTAACAGCCTCAACCAGCTCCTGGGTGTGGTAGGTAGGTCCTTCTGCTTGAAAGGTTTAGGAAAGTGGTGCTGAGCTCTTTGCACCCTGTCTTCTGATCCGTTATGTCTTTCTGGTATGATTTTGTGACCATGGAAAATTGCTGGAAGGCATTGTGGAAAGAAGCCTGTGCTCTTGTGAGCATTCCAACATGGAACTTTGCTCAAATTTTGAGCCTATTTAAGAGGGCCTATTTTGCAAGGTGTGAAGTAAAAAGGAAGGAATTTGGCATAGCCCAAGCATATACACAAGAGCCAGACATGCGCTTGTCGTGTATGAGACAGGGCAAGCCATAAGAGCAACATTTGAGCTGATCCCTTTCCCTCCTTCTCTGATTCCTATGCCTGATATTCCCCATAGGCAGTACCCCACTCAGACTAGCATCTCCTAGCTTCTGATAACCCTTTCCCCCTTCCTTCCTTGTCTTCTGGCTAGCAATAAAGTGATACTTGCAGTTTTCTTCCTTTACAATAAAGTTTTGTGGATTCAACCTAAGATTCAAAACAAAGGTTGTGTGGTGTAGTGGTTAAGAGCAGTGGGCTTGTAATCTGGTGAACCGGGTTCGCTTTCCCACTCCTCCACATGCAGCTGCTGGGTGACCTTGGGCTAGTCACACTTCTCTGAAGTCTCTCAGCCTCACTCACCTCACAGAGTGTTTGTTGTGGGGGAGGAAGGGAAAGGAGAATGTTAGCCACTTTGAGACTCCTTAGGGAATGATAAAGCGGGATATCAAATCCAAACTCCTCCTCCTCCTCCTCCTCTTCTTATTTTATCTTAGACTACCAGGATCTTAGACTACTTACGGGCGAAATATAATTTGTATGAATAAGACTCTATTAGGGTAGCAAACACAACTCTTGACTATGGACCATGCTGGCTGGGGCAAGGGGAGGAGGAGAAATTTAATTTGGTTTGTGTTTAAACCCACCTAATTTGCACTTTCAGAAACAATATGTGAACCAAAACACACCCACCGTTCGAAAGTCACACGTCTCTTAATTTTGCAGTGCAGTTCTTGCAAGTAATGTACCATACTAGGGATAAAATTTGCCATAGATACACTTATGAGTGAAAATAACATGCAAAATGCATTAAATCACAGAAAATTTAATTGCAAAAAGTGGGTATTTTAGACAAAATTGCACAGAAAAACTGTGTATAGTAGAAGAAAATCACATGGAGATGCTGGGGAATGTACTTGAGGACTTTTTTTTTTTTTAAATGCAAATTGATATGGAAATGTGCAAAATTGAAGTTTGGAAAAATAAGAAGCCAAAGCTAATAGGTTCTCTCTTATATAGCTTAGGTTGATGGGAATTGGAATCGCAACAATATTTGGAGGACGCTGTGTCTGTTGCAAGACTGCTGATCTGCATTCCCTTCCAGAATGGCCCAGAAATGGGAAGAGAAAAGACACAAGAGCAATATAACTATTTGTTCACTTCTAATTTCTATGTTCTTTCTGTTTGCCGTGACCTTCCAGAGGTACTGATGCCTCCTTCCTGTGCTTCTGAGCACTCATTGTCAGATGGATGGTGTGAGGTTAAAGGAGACGTTGAGCATGGGAGTAAAAACTTTCATAGCCAAATATTGTTTCTTTTGGCTAATATTGCTTTCTACTAGCATTTCACCCTGGGGAGAAACTTGTAGCCCAGTAAATTCCTAATCATGCCGGCATAGGTCAGGACGTTCACCACTATTGCGTGAACCAGAGAGCAGGAGTTCGCTCAGAGATGTAGCCTCTGGTCTATAAAACATGCCAGTGTTTCTTTTTGACTGAGAGTTGGAATGTTATTTCTACCGAAACCTACCTTATCCCTTGTAGTAGTCTGGCATCTTGTATCTTGAAAATGGTTTAGTATAAGAGTTTATTTGTGAAGGGGGTTTTGTTTTTGTTTAAAATTAAGTTACAACAAACACAGGATGGTAGAGGAAATTAAGGATGGGGAAAGAATTGAACTCAGTTTGGATGTAAAGTAGAACTTAGCTAACTTGCACTTTCTGAAACGATATGTGAATTGAAATGCAGCCATCCTTGGAAATTCACATGTTTTCATGTTTTGCAATGTCGTTTTCCAGTCAAGTAATGTGTGCAAAACTGCATGAATTCAGGTAAAGTGTGCATTTAAATGCATATATTCATGACACTCCCCTTCATGGATCACTGCCTTGTCGTGGCGAAGGGGCTTGAATTACTCAGGGAAGCTATGGACAGGTCAAGATGGACAGGTCATAGTGGAGAGTTTGGACCAAACGTGATCCACCTGGAGAAGGAACTAGCAAGCCGCTCCAGTATCCCTGCCAAGAAAACTCCATGGACAAAGACAACAGGCATATAAAAGATATGACGCTGGAAGATGAGCCCCTCAGGTCGGAAGGCGTCCAACATGCTACTGGGGAAGAGCGGAGGACAAGTACAAGTAGATCCAGAGTTGATGAAGCGGCTGGGCCAAAGCCGAAAGGACGCTCAGTTGCTGATATGCCTGGAAGCGAAAGGAAAGTCCAATGCTGTAAAGAAAAGTATTGCATAGGAACCTGGAATGTAAGAACCATGAACCTTGGAAAGCTGGATGTGGTAAAAAATGAGATGGCAAGAATAAACATTGACATCCTAGGCATCAGTGAACTAAAATGGACAGGAATGGGCGAATTCAGTTCGGATGACTATCATATCTACTACTGTGGGCAGGAATCCCGTAAAAGAAATGGAGTGGCCCTCATAGTCAACAAAAGAGTGGCGAAAGCTGTACTGGGATGCAATTTCAAAAATGATAGAATGATCTCGATACGAATCCAGGGCAGTCCTCTTAACATCACAGTAATCCAAGTTTATGCACCAACTACCAGTGCTGAAGAAACTGAAATTGATCAATTCTATGAAGACTTACAACACCTTATAGAAATGACACCAAAGAAGGATGTTCTTCTCATTATAGGGGATTGGAATGCTAAAGTAGGGAGTCAAGAGATAAAAGGAACAACTGGCAAGTTTGGCCTTGGAGTTCAAAATGAAGCAGGGCAAAGGCTAATAGAGTTCTGTCAAGAGAACAAGCTGGTCATCACAAACACTCTTTTCCAACAACACAAGAGACGACTCTACACATGGACATCACCAGATGGGCAACATCGAAATCAGATTGATTATATTCTCTGCAGCCAAAGATGGAGAAGCTCTATACACTCAGCAAAAACAAGACCTGGAGCTGACTGTGGCTCAGATCACCAGCTTCTTATAGCAAAATTCCAGCTTAAACTGAAGAAAGTAGGAAAAACCACTGGGCCAGTAAGATACAATCTAAATCAAATTCCTTATGAATACACAGTCGAAGTGAAGAACAGGTTTAAGGATTTAGATTTGGTGGATAGAGTGCCTGAAGAACTGTGGATGGAGGCTCGTAACATTATACAGGAGACAGCAACGAAAACCATCCCAATGAAAAAGAAATGCAAGAAAGCAAAGTGGCTGTCCAATGAGGCCTTACAAATAGCGGGGGAGAGAAGGCAAGCAAAATGCGAGGGAGATCGTTAAAGATACAGGAAATTGAATGCAGACTTCCAAAGAATAGCAAGGAGAGACAAGAGGGCCTTTCTAAACGAGCAATGCAAAGAAATAGAGGAAAATAACAGAATGGGAAAAACCAGAGATTTGTTCAAGAAAATTGGAGATATGAAAGGAAGATTTCATACAAAGATTACCACAATTAAGGACAAAAGTGGAAAGGACCTAACAGAAGCAGAAGACATCAAGAAGAGGTGGCAAGAATACACAGAGGAATTATACCAGAAAGATACGGAGGTCTCATACACCCCAGGTAATGTGGTTGCTGACCTTGAGCCAGACATCCTGGAGAGTGAAGTCAAATGGGCCTTAGAAAGCCTCGCAAACAACAAGGCCAGTGGAAGTGATGATATTCCAGCTGAACTATTTAAAATTTTAAAAGATGATGCTGTTAAGGTGCTACACTCAATATGCCAGCAAGTTTGGAAAACTCAGCAGTGGCCAGAGGACTGGAGAAGATCAGTCTACATCCCAATCCCAAAGAAGGGCAGTGCCAAAGAATGCTCCAACTACCGCACAATTGCACTCATTTCACACGCTAGCAAGGTTATGCTTAAAATTCTACAAGGCAGGCTTAAGCAATATGTGGGCCGAGAACTCCCAGAAGTGCAAGCTGGATTTCGAAGGGGCAGAGGAACCAGAGACCAAATTGCAAACATGCGCTGGATTATGGAGAAAGCCAGAGAGTTCCAGAAAAACATCTACTTCTGCTTCATTGACTACACAAAAGCATTTGACTGTGTTGACCACAGCAAACTATGGCAAGTTCTTAAAGAAATGGGAGTGCCGGATCACCTCATTTGTCTCCTGAGAAATCTCTATGTGGGACAAGAAGCTACAGTTAGAACTGGATATGGAACAACTGATTGGTTCAAAATTGGGAAAGGAGTACGACAAGGCTGTATATTGTCTCCCTGCTTATTTAACTTATATGCAGAATTCATCATGCGAAAGGCTGGACTGGATGAATCCCAAACCGGAATTAAGATTGCCGGAAAAAATATCAACAACCTCAGATATGCTGATGATACTACCTTGATGGCAGAAAGTGAGGAGGGATTAAAGAACCCTTTAATGAGGGTGAAAGAGGAGAGCGCAAAATATGTTCTGAAGCTCAACATCAAAAAAACTAAGATCATGGCCACTGGTCCCATCACCTCCTGGCAAATAGAAGGGGAAGAAATGGAGGCAGTGAGAGATTTCACTTTCTTGGGTTCCATGATCACTGCAGATGGTGACAGCAGTCACGAAATTAGAAGACGCCTGCTTCTTGGGAGAAAAGCAATGACAAACCTAGACAGCATCTTAAAAAGCAAAGACATCACCTTGCCGACAAAGGTCCGTATAGTTAAAGCTATGGTTTTCCCAGTAGTAATGTACGGAAGTGAGAGCTGGACCATTAAGAAGGCTGATCGCCGAAGAATTGATGCTTTTGAATTATGGTGCTGGAGGAGACTCTTGAGAGTCCCATGGACTGCAAGAAGATCAAACCTATCCATTCTCAAAGAAATCAGCCCTGAGTGCTCACTAGAAGGACAGATCCTGAAGTTGAGGCTCCAGTACTTTGGCCACCTCATGAGAAGAGAAGACTCCCTAGAAAAGACCCTGATGTTGGGAAAGATGGAGGGCACAAGGAGAAGGGGACGACAGAGGATGAGATGGTTGGACAGTGTTCTCGAAGCTACTAACATGAGTTTGGCCAAACTGCGAGAGGCAGTGAAGGATAGGCGTGCCTGGCGTGCTCTGGTCCATGGGGTCACGAAGAGTCGGACACGACTGAACGACTGAACAACAACAACAATTCATGACACTAACATACAAAATGCATTATATAAGAGAATAGTGCTTCGAAAACAATTTTAATTTTAGACTGGATATATCCATACTTGTACATTTTAAATGTCGAACTTTGTATTAAATCAGCTTTGTGGTTCTCTTGCACAAACTACTTTTAAGTTGTGCAACATATTTTGAGAGACAACTCTACTCCAGCTAACTTGAGGTAAGCCTTGAAAATATATATTTAAAATCCTTAAATCCCCATTGCCAGCTGCCTTTGAATGTCTGGAGGGGTTGCCATATACAAGATAGAGCAGACTTGTTAATTTGTAGTTGTTTGTGGAACAGATTTGTTCTCTGATGTCTTTAAAATCAGATTTGAGAAATTCATGGAGGTTAAGTCTATTGGTGACTACTAGCAGACCTCTGAATATCAGTTGCTGGCCATCACATGTGGGGAGTGTGCTGTTGCACTCAGGTTGTGCTTTGGGGCTTGCCATAGGCATCTGGTTGGCCAGTATGAGAAAAGGATGCTGGGCTCGATAGCCCTTCCATCAATAGTTACAACCTTGTTGTAATTAGTGGAAGCTGGTGCATTAGAGCAAATGGGGCACTGCCCCACAAAACTCAGTCTGTCCCCAACCAGCCCACAACTTCTTGCCTGCTTACAACCGGTCCAGCATCCAGACCCTCCTCCTCTTCCTTAGGCTCAGTCTTGCCTCTGTAGAATGCAGTAGAAAGGAGGATGAGGACAAATCCAAAAGTTTTGCTCCATCTGTCATTGGTTCCGGCTTCATCTGCCACTGGCTCCAGATCCACCTACTGTTGGTCTCCTTGCCTTCTCCCCTACCAGCCCCAAAGAGCACCAGCCTCCATTGGTTGCAACTGAGGGACATATATTGATTAAGACATTTGGTTGTGAATATGTATGCACCCAGTTCATTCAAGGCTGTAGGCAATTGGGCTGTAGGCAGAAGCCATACTATGAGTTTTAGCAGGTTTATTTATCATGCTCAGTAAATTAAAACTTAGATCTGATTGAGTTTTAAAGCCTCAGATGCAAGGGGGTGGCAAAAATAGCACACTTCAGCTGCAAATGTCTTCAGTCAGTGAGGTTGAATCCCAGAGGGTCCATCAATACACTGTACCACTTCTCTCTGGTTTTTAATGATCAGTGTCAACTCTGATAAAGATGCACTTGCTATTTCTGAAAGATAATTCTCTCCCTCCTCCTCTATCTCTTTTTTAACCCAGCAACTTTAGCCTGTCACCAGTACAGCAGCGACATCTATACCCCAAGGAGCAATTTGTCTTTTGTCTTCAATGCCTTTCAGATACATTTTGCTCGTTTTTTAAATAAATAAAAAATAACTTACATGGATCTGCTGTGAAAGCCTTTCAAAGTAGTACTGTGTCCAATGATGGTGAGCCGCAAATCACCTGAGATCTATAATGAGATGGTGTACAGGTTACTTTTCCTGTGTGATTCCTTGTGGTGAGGTTCTTCCTGCCTGGTGTACCGTGCAACTTGGCTCTATTACATTGGGAATGTTCCCAATCCTTCCATCCACCACCAGTGATTTTCATTAGTTAGCAATTTGTGACATCTTCAGAGGGGCTGTCACATGGGGGATGAAGCAAGTATGCTTCAAATCACAAGGAAGGAGATTCTAACTAAATATTCAGAAGAACTTTCTGATGGTAAGAGTTCTTTGACAGTGGGACAGACTACCTCAGAAGTTGGTGGACTTTCCTTCATTGGAGGTTTTTAAACAGAGGTTGGACAGCTATCTTATTAGGAATTCTTTAGCTGTGATTCCAGCATTGTTGGGGGTTGGACTAGAAAACCCTGGACGTCCCTTCCAACTCCACATTTCTATGATTACATGACATTTGTATGCTACCCAACAATGTAATGTTCTCTGGCTATGCTCCTCTTTTGTTTTGCTTACAGTATTCTGCTTTTTTGTTTTGCCTCAGGCTTGACCAAACACAACTCCTCTAAAGACCAGGTGTGACCCAGGTACCTCTAAGCTGCCAAACTCTTTCCAACATCAGAATTTAGGAAACAGGCCTCAAGACTCAGCTTGTGTCTGTATGTGCCTGTATTGTGTCCATAAAAAAGTTACAGGTAATTCAAGTAATGTAGAAAACTTATGGATTATTTACTCCTCCCCTCCTTTGTAAACAAAATTAAGTTAAAGTACAATGAGATGTCATCCATTGTCCATGTTGTTGGTGATATCCCTGTTATGCTATGGCCGGGTCTTCCTGGAAAGACACAAACCATGTTACCAAGGCAAATGCCATCTCCACCCTGAATCCTTCAGGGGAAGCATAGCGTTACAGCTCACAACCATTGACCCCAATAAATGCACTTCAAGATCTACAGGTTTACTTACCAGTCCTCTATTTGAAAGATTGTCCGGCAGTTGATGTCCCATTTCAAGATAAAAAACCACGAAGGGAAAAACGGGGGCAATGAAGTTCCCCATCAACTTTTGGCACTTGGATGAGAAATGCAAGTCATGTGACCACAGCCCTCCCTTTGAAGGTGAGATATATTATACAGTGGAACCTTGGGTTGCGAACGTAATCCGTGACGGAGGCACGTCTGCAACCTGCAGCGTTCATAACCCTTTCCAGTACTTCCAGGTTTCCCACGGTCCACCACCTGAAAACACGTAACCCGAAGTGTTTGTAACCCGAGGTATCACTGTATTTCTATTTAAATTATAGCAATTATTTCTACAATTGCATCAATGCAGTTAAATACGCATATACAAATATTGTGCAAATCTGTCTGTCACCATTTTTGGGGTAATGTAATTCCTCTTTCTTCATGGCACACAAGCAGCTACCCTACTCTTTCTCCCCCCCCCCCCAGACCTGTCCTTGACACTTGTCCAGCATTTTTAAATGAAGTGAAGATGGATGTTTTGGCGTTCAGGTGGCAACACCTCAGCCTCTGTACCCTCCTAAGCACATCACTTTGTAGTGCTGAAGATGGTGCAGCCTGATACAAGTGCAGCAGTTTCCTTTGTGACCTCCAGAGAGTTGGTGCAGTCCTCAGGCTGTATGTTATCCCTGTTCTAGAGGTTTTCTGTAACTCACTACAATGAAAGCAGAAACTTGGAGCAAACAAGAGGTAAGAAGGGAAAAGCTCATCTTTCTAGGGAGCAAGCCTGGACAGTGTGTATGGAAGTTCTGGGCTGCCCAGATGACAAGACTCCCCTTTCGGCCTCGCTGCTGTGGTCCAAAGGAAAGCAGAGCAATACATTGGGCAGCTTGGCTGCAGGAATTTCTGGAAGGAGGCATACAAGACTCTATCCAACTGCCTTAGGGACTTCACATAAGATTTGTGTAGGATTTACTCCTTAGCCTTTTCTTCTCATGAAGATGCCCCACAAGGCAGAGGGTATGGATTGTTCCTGAGGATTTGCTGCTGAAGCCTTTCTTACAAATGTGTATAGCGGCATGACATCCAAATATTTTGCCTTTCTGATTCCTGGTTTACTGTGCCGCTTCTGAGAGAGAACGAGAGAAAGGAAGGCCACAACCTGTTCAACACAGGCGCTTTGTGTTTTCCAACCCCACTGAGAAGATAGAACAATTGACATTTGTCTGCCAAGTGGAGAAGAAGAAATACATGACAGCAATTTTGCTTTAAGTGACTTCTACCTCAACTTCATAATGTTTTAATTTCCAAGCTGTATCACAGTATCCATGAAAGGCATTAAACTGTTAGTGTGGGAGTCCAGACGCAAAGCAGACACAGCACGGACAGGGGGAACTTGAGCTTCCTTGCATCACTTTGCTGTCAACCTGGAGGTCCATTGTAAAAATCAAAACACAAACCCACAGCATGATTTGCAAGAGCGGAGAGGTGTTAGCTGAGGATGCCAGTCAAATCCCAATGACCTTACATAATTATTTTTGGCTACAATCAACATCCCTTGTGTTGTTGTAGCTGGATAACTTATTCATTGCTTTCTGTCCCAAATTACCACATAAACGGCTTTCTCCCACCCAGGAGACATTTCAGGCAGAAGGAAAAAATGATTTCTGTGTGTGTGTCTGGATGGTGGTGGAATCATGGCTCTGGAGATGCAAGCTTTGTTTTAGTGAGCTAAAACACCCAGGCTAAACAAAAGACAGAGGCTGCCATTTCCAGGAATCCAGACAGAACCAGAGTGAGAAGCAGTGTGTGTAAAGGGAGCCCTCCTGGATCAGACCAAAGACCCACCATTGTGTCCCCACAATTCAGAGGAAGCTAACTTATATTGAGTCAGACCATTGGTCCATCCAGCTCAGTGTTGTCTACTCTGACAGGCTGTGGTTATCCGGCATTTCAGCAAGGAGTCCTTAATGATCAGATGTGGGCTCCGTGCTGAGGTGCAGGCTCGACAGTTGCCTGGTAAGGCCCAACTCAGCCTCTAGCCTTGCCTCTAAAATAAAAAAGGAGACTACAACTCAATACAAGTCTTTACAGGAATGAGATTTACCAGGGGAAGTATCAAAGAGAATATAGCTCTGGACAGAAAGTGCCATGAAAAAACAGACCAGCATGAATTCAGAAAAAAAAATACTTTGCTGAAGACCATGATGCAAAATATTCTGCATAGGAAGTATGGAGGATTAGACTGAACAGAAATTGTCAAGAATCTGCGCTTCATGTTCCTCATGCTGTCACCAGAAAGAACCTGACCAGCGTATTAGCTATGCATTATGCATTTGGGGGAGCCGGCATTTATGGGCTAATCACTCTGCTGTTTGTTCCCTTGCTTTTACACCAGCTAGGAAATAGTTCTGCACTTCAGAGTGTTTGCTGAGGATACCTGAGTGGAATAAGCTGATGAGGCAGAGGTGCTTCACGCCGTTCCTTCTGTTCATGTGAATGCCGCCGTGATTGATTTTTTAAAAAGGAAATGGCTTCTCTTGAGGAGTAGATTACCATTTGCTTGAATTCCTTGATGTGCTCTTCTCTGTGTGTGATGAACATGAAGGTCTCCTCCTGAGTAGAAGCAAGATACGGTCTGAAATATTTTTAAAAGAGAAAGCTCCACTGAATAAAAATGCTCTGTGACCTATATGAGCTGGATTGGGTCAGGCAGATTATACACATGCTGACATTTAGAGAAAAGTGAGGTGATTTGCTGACAGTTGCTGTGATATGCATAGGAAACACAGAAACAATACAGGGGTGAGCCAAGTTTTCAGAGCCTGCACCCCTGCCACCATACCCATAGCAAAGATTTCATCTAGGAAATGTTTAAGTTTCCTGAAGCCTCTACATGTTTCATCTAGTTGGACTGGATTATTTATAAATCAAATGTCACCACTTCATGGATCAGAAACGTGTCTTCTTCACTGGGGGATTTGCTGCCTGTGTTTTTTAAACTGTGGAATTTCAAATTAACATGAAATTTGCTGACAGAAATTTAAATGGATTTAAATGTCCACCACTTGCTTTAGCTTCAGCAGCACTAAACAAATTGCATCTCCTCATACAGTAGCTGTTTTGGTGACTTATAAACCCTCACTCTCACAGTTGTTTTGGATCAAGAATGCAATGAGGCAATAGACTCCTTTATCTAGAACTTCTTGGTCAGCTGTATCGTGTTGAGATGTTGCTTGACCAGTAAAAATTCCCGTTGACAGGAGAAAGGTGTATGTGTGTGTCTCTCTCTCTCTGGCACAGCCCAAATCCGCTGTTTTTCTAGGATTTTGGAGTCTAGAGGGGAGGGAGAAGGTGAAATGGGGAGGAGTAAGGTGACGTTTTTGCCAGCCTTCTAGAAATGAGGTAAGATCTCAACAGCACTTAAACATTAAAATGCACTTAATGATGTGGAGTAAACATGTATTGTTCTTACAGGTGGGTAGCCGTGTTGGTCTGCCATAGTCAAAACAAAATCGAAAATTCTTTCTAGTAGCACCTTAGAGACCAACTGAGTTTGTTCCTGGTATGAGCTTTCGTGTGCATGCACACTTCTTCAGATACTGTATCTTGTTCTGTATGCTCAGGTAATTCAAAATCTGCTCCATAGGATTACCTGCTGAGAAGCCTCAACTTGGTCATCCAATTGTGCTGCCCATCTTTATCAATTCCTGTTTTATTGCAACGCTGCACTGATGCAGGTCAGAAAGTAGAAAGGTAAAAGGTGAAGCATGAGTGGCGATTTCCCAGTCTGCCTCGCTGGTTTTGCCACCTTTCTGTCCAGTATCCTGAACCAAAAAATGGGCAGCCAGGGGCCTGCCATGTTGCAAACTCCAGGTCACAGATTGCACCATACCAGACTTTAAAAAAGAAAATGTCAGAATCCAGAAAGAAACGAAGGCACATGTTCTGTTCCATATTCCAATAATCCCAAAGGGGACGTGGGTGCCTCCCGCCCCCCCTTATAAAGTCAATTAGATTCTGGATCTATAATAACATTTACAATAACAACAACAACAACAAACTGTTGTAATTACTAGATCTGGTGCACAAGAGGAGCTAAATGAGCTAAACACATCGGGAAGATTTAAAGACGTCAGTTAGCAACCTTTTGAGCCAATTAGGAATTCATTCAGTAGACATTCTCTGTATGAGGAAAGTCAGCTAATTAGCAGAGTAATTGGCACACACTATGGAGGCCGCTGCCCTGTCTTTGCAGAGAGCTCCATGGGTATTTTAATGAGCGCAAGTGACCATGACCTCAGTGTTGTGGCTCACTGAAAGACAGAACTCCACATGTTTCATAGATGGCCTCTTGCATTCTAATAGATCCATTCTTGGAGGTTACTCATACTTTAGACTTTACCCTCTAGCTTATATGCTACACACTGTGTTTATCTCTGTGTTGTTATAGGTTTACCTCTAAAGGTTGTGCAGGAAAGCAAAATTTCCCATGCGTTTCAAGCTTCGTGTTGAAGTGTCCCCTTTCAACAAGCAGATTCCACCCCCCCCCCTCATCAACTCAGTCTATTAGAAGGGCTGCACACCTCTCTTATGCTGAGGCTCACTGAAGCATGTGAAGTTATTTCCAGAGAATTAATGACTCAGTATTTTTAAAAACGACTCTGTTTTTTAAAAGACTCAGTTTAACGCCACACACAGTTAGCTAGAAGCAGTGCTTTTTTGGTTTGTGTGTGTGTGAAAAAGAGCTTCTGGTACTTGTATGATGGTGAAAGTGCTGTAGGTGCCAGCACAAAATGGCTGCCATGGGCAGCAGAGGAAAAGACATGCTGGTACTTCAGTGCATGCTGTCGCACGTGTGTACACACACACACACACACACAGAAATCTTGTCCAGGTGCAAGTCCCACTGAACAAAATTAGACACTTCTGTGTGTACATGTATAGGAAAGCACAATGAGGCTGTTATGTACTGAGTTGAATAGGATCCAAACTGCAGCAGTCTGATTGGTCCTAGAACAATAGGATTGAGATTGCAGCAGTCTGACTGGTCCCAGAACAATAGGATTGAGATTGCAGCAGTCAGATTGGTCCCAGAACAATAGGATTGAGATTGCAGCAGTCTGATTGGTCTGCAGGAGCCACCCAATCCAGCTCCAGGTAGAAGTGAATCCACACTCTGATTGGCATACAGGAGTATCCCAGAATTAGCCAATCACGTGGGGCCCATTGTGTAAATAGTGTATATAAAGCAAACGTTTTGGGGGAACTACATTCCTCACTCCTATGAGCTGAATAAAGAGCATGAAAGTCACACTGGACTCCGAGTATCTTTCAGAGGCGTTAATAAGGGATCAGGAAACGTTGGTCAGAATTGATCCAGCACAACTTAATCAAAAAGAGGATTTCGGCTGAAGA
Source organism: Lacerta agilis (assembly GCF_009819535.1). Taxonomy (NCBI): domain Eukaryota; kingdom Metazoa; phylum Chordata; class Lepidosauria; order Squamata; family Lacertidae; genus Lacerta; species Lacerta agilis. The sequence continues at coordinate 23,133,951 of NC_046312.1, forward strand.
AAGGAACAGATAACAAACATGGAAAATATTGGTTGGAATTCGGTGTAGCACTAGATTGGGGTATGCAAGCAGGGAATGAAGTCCACTCGTGCAATGGGGCTTTCCCTCCTCTCCTCCCCTGAGCCCCCCCAATCCTGTTCTGTGGGTTCCTCACCCCCCCCCCCCCAAGTAGATTTAGATTTAGAGGTGTGTGGAGACAGGGGAGGGAAAGTCCAGGTGCTGGACTAGGGCATCTCCTCCTGCTGCTGGGACCAGATTACTTCTCCCCTGGTCTCTCAGTAGCAGAAGAGGTCCGAAGAAGGAGCAGCAAAGTCAGGCACAGTGAAAAAGTATCAGATTGCTTGGGAAGGACCTGGGGGAGGAGGAAACTTAAGGAACTGCGGGAAGGCAGGGGCCTTCAGTGCCCTCAGCTGCCTCACGGGGGCAAGATATACTGGGACAAGTTGCTGTGCTCACTAGACCTGGCCTCCTGAGTCAACCTTGTTTCCTTGAATGAAGAATTAGCTTCACTGGTGCCATGTGATTTATTCCTGACCTGTTCCTGACACCCACTTCTGACATGTGCACACAGTGGCATTCCCTTGCACCCACAGGGTGCCCTCTCCTCCTACTGACTGCTGCTGAAGTTCAGCTTGAAAGAAGCACTCCATTGTAGCCAGTAGTGTGCGCTTGGTTGAGGGATGTCTGTGGTGTCCATGACACTTAAACTAGGAAATGTTTCCACAGGCCCGAAAGGTTGGTAAGCTCTGTTACAGGACACAGGACAGGGTGAAACAAAGGTCAGCCAAGGGTTGCCACCTGCAGCTTATGAAGGAAGAATGAAGCAAAGGTCAGGTGCAGACTTAGAAATTATTTGCAATTTAACCCGTAGCATCCCTAAGTCACCATGACATCAGGACACAGGTAAGTTTTACTGACATTATGGAGGGGAATGACTGACAGTCTCTGCGGCAGCCACGTGTTTTGTGATAAGTCCAGTTTTCCCCTTTTTCTGCCCCTGGACCTCTCATCAGAGTTAGAAAACTTTTTCACTCGTGTTTAACCTAAAGCCAGTTTCCTTTTCCTTAAATTGGAGCCTCTGTTCTGAGCCAAAAAAACATTCTGGAAAGAACTTTTGGCTGAAACTTAGTTTAAAATTTTCTTGTATGGCAACACACAACACTCCCAGCTTGGCACCATTGTTAAAACTGCAGTTTGAAATAGACATTTGGCTCTTTTGTTTGGTAATTGTCTGAGAAGAATTCCTGGGCAAAAGCTACAAAGCGGCAAGGATGGCATCTCCATTGGAGCAGCATAATTTGATTGATTTGACCTTTCCTGCGGTGTGTATTTTACACAAATGTTAAGGATGAAACTGGCCATGGGAAGGAAAAAATGGAATCTGAAGGGATATGAGGCTAATAGGACTTTGGACAATGATGCTATCCTTTGTTCCGACCTACCGGAAAGCTGGAAAGGTGATGTTTGAAAGAGAGCCTTTTTATTTCTGAACAATTCATTCCTACATCTTAATGGTAAATGACATGTTGGTTTGGGGAGCTGGCCTGCCCTCCGTCTGTAGCGATTGCTGCTCAGCTGGGGTGGCTCATTCTGAAACACAAACGAGAGCCCTCAAAGTGTGCTAAACAGCATGCCCTCTCTGAGCTGCTCCCTATCACTGGTTTCCCTGTTGCAACATTATGACCTGCAAGATTCTCTAGCTTTAATGGCATGCCGCTAACTCCCAGGTTCAAAGGCCAGGAAGCTTAGGCGCAAGTTGAGGATAATGGCTAAAAAAACATTTTCAGATCTGCTTGTGTCACGAAGCTCAAGTACAAAGGCCAGAATTTTCTTTGTAGGGACAAAACTCTTAACATTGTTCTAATAGGGGTGAAATAAAATGCACTGAACGTTGAGCACAGAATGCACTGCTTTTAAGCATGTGTGTTTAATGAGTATATACCTTATAGAAAGTGGGACTAAACCATCCCATCCCCATTACTTGTGTGGAGAAACGCATTGCTAAATTTGGAGAAGTTCAAATTTCGAAGTCTGCGTTTCTCTTTGCACAGCAGTGTTTAGAAAATGTGAATTAGGTAGGTATATTTGCCTTTAAATGTGAACTGAATGCAATTTCTCCCCCATTCCTGGTAGTACCTGAGATGAATGGGGCTTACTCTTAAGAAAATGTGTACAGGAGGATGTGTCTAAGGCTGCAGTTACTTGGGAGTTAAATGCCATTGAAGTGAATGAGACTAGCATCTGAGTAAACATGCCTAGGTTTCACCTCTATGTTACTTGTCAGGGTGCTACAAATCTCTTGAGAAATAACAGACCCCTCTCCTCCCCGCCCACTGAACCTGTTCCTTTTCACCGCAAAGCTGCTCTCCACTTCCCCAACCACTTTGCATTATACTTGGAATATGATCAACACTCAAACTTAATAGTCTGAAAAGCTTTCTATGCTTTGCTCTGACCTTCTACATCTGTGAAGGACACATGATAAGCCCTTTAACCTACTGCCAAGCTGAGAATCATTCTATTTCTGTGCTAGTTCCACTCTAATTAAAAGTGGATTTATATGTAAACCACAAGCCTAGGCTCCTTTTTATGAATTCTGAAAATGCTGGCTTCATTATTTATGTCATGCAGCAAAACTAGACCATGACAGATGAGTTTCTGAGCATTTGCTGATCATTCATCTACAAAACATAATAGTTTGATTCTCTCACTTAGGGCTATTTACAGAACCAGAAGTTGATGAATTGGGAGCACCAGTACTCTGCCAAATATCTCTATAGCCTCCCTTCAAACCCAGGATCCTCAGAGAAATCTTCAATACCATGGGGTAAATTGGAGATCAGTATTCCCACTACTCTTTTTGTTGTTGTTGAAAGAAATATATTAATTCTTTAGCCCCAAGATCAGAACGTTTACAATATGACAGCACATGTCTTGACATAAATCCAGTGAAACCTAGATATAGATTCATAGAGCTGTAGAGTTGGAAAGGATCATCTTAGTCAACCCGGCAGCAATGCAGGAATCTGAACTAAAGCATCCATGACAGATGGCCACCCAACCTCTGCTTAAAAACCTCCCATGAAGGAGACTCCACCACCTCCCAAGGAAGTCTGCTCCACTGTCAAACAGCTCTTGCCACCAGAAAGTTCTTCCTGATGTTTAGTTGGAATCTTGAAGTCATCGATTCAGGTCCAACCTTCCAGAGTAGGAAAAAACAAGCTTGCTTCATCTTCCATATGGCAAAGTTCAATCCCTGATGGTGGTTTACAGAAATAGGTAGCAATATGGACATTTCCAGCTCTGGGGTTATATATGTGAGGAGCTATTCAAACATGGCTGCTGTGGTAGCTCAGTTGGTTAGAGCATGGCGCTGAGAATGCCAGGCTTGCATGTTTGATCCCCATATGGGACAACTGCATCTTCTTGCATTGCAGGGGTTTGGACAAGATGATCCTCAGGGTCCCTTCCAACTCTAGAATTCTGTGATTCTATGTAACTCATTACCTGATGCTACAGTCATAAAGCAAACATAAATTGGAACACAAGTGGGGACAATGCTGTTGTGTTCATGGCCTGATTCTGGGCTTCACACAGGCATTTGGTTGGCCACTGTGAGAACAGGATGCTGGACTAAGATGGGGCTGACTTACATTTTTCTGGGTACCCCATTTCTGAGGACCCCTAATCTGAATGCACACAACTTCTCTAATGTGAACCAGCATACAGGTTATTGCGATCGCCATGGCTGAAAACCAACAATACATTTTTCACAGTTGCAGAAGTGATGCTAGCTGTAAATTTGTACAGCTCAGATCGCACACTGCTGTTCCTTCCATGCATCTGCAAGCACACAGCCAGCTGGCTGCAGGAGAAAATGTGTGCCTTTTCTAATGCTTGACAGTCAACAGATTAAATCCCGAGGATGACAATCGGTTTTTGTTGTTGCTAATTTGTGCAGGGTAAACAGACTCTTGGCTGATGTAAACTGATGTTACCAACATAAAAAAGCTGATACATCCCTCCTAATGATCTCACCCATGTTTATAGAGTCTGGACAGCACTTGGCTGTTTTCATTTCAGAGTGTGGTTCTTGGGGATAAGCACCAAGCTCCAGTGCTTAAGAGCCGCGATCTCTAATAATATAAAATAAATAAGCAGCTTTGAGATAAACCTTTCATTCCTGCCAGCCACCTTAAGCCTAGGTTTCCACAGTATTGTTATCATTGCAACTGGGAAGGTTTAATCTTGAAAAGAAAGTTCTTTATTGTGTGTCACTCACTAAGCATCAGTACGCCAACCCATGAAAGGATTTTATTTTACTTTGCATCCCTCTAGACACGAACAAAAAGAGGCAGTTTGTTTTCCAAATCAACTGCCATCCTGAGAATTAACTAAGTGGAGTCATTCACACCAGATGGACTCTGAGAAGATGGACAAGAGGGAAATAACATTGGCCTCTTATGGAGGAAGATAAAGTTATATAAGCTTAGACATTTTACAAAATGTAGTTTAGACACCTGTGAGTCCCTGGATTAAAGCTGTGATCCAAAACACCGTGGAATACAGAAACTGCATTATACTGAGGCTGCATTCACATGGCTGTTGTTGTTGTTGTTCAGTCGTTCAGTCGTGTCCGACTCTTCGTGACCCCATTTCCATGACATTTTAGTAACTGTTAATTTCTGCACTATATTTTATGTATAAACCAATGATGTAGAAACAAAAACAGATGGAACATAGTGCATACTTAACACTCATTTCCATATTTTTTTGATTACAGAAAAAATCCATTTGCATCCCCCTTTAACCTGCAAAATTGTGGGAATAAAGTGACAAAATATGGGGTAGAATATACTGACATACAGTTTTGTCTGTTGTTTTCATAGGGGAATCATGGGGGAAGAGAAGCACATAGCACACAGTACATGGTCAACAAAGTTAGTAGCCACTGAAAGCTTTATCCTCCATGAATTTATTATTTTATTTCATTTATTAAATTTGTATACCACCCTATATCTGTAAATTTCAGGGCAGTTCACAACATAAAACCACAATATTAAAAAAAAAAACAGAAAATACACAACAAAAACAAAAACAAAAACAACCCAATAATTCCACAACATATTTTAAAAGGGTATCCTCTGTCAATCAGTCAAAGGCCTGTTTAAAGAGGAACATTTTTGCCTGGCGCTTAAAGGTGTATAATGAAGGCACCAGCTGAGCATTCCACAAATGGGGAGCCACTGCAAGAAAGGTCCATTCTCATGTTGCCTCTCTCTGGATCTCTCATGGAGGAGGCACATGAAGAAGGGCCTCAGATGATGATCTCCAGATGATCTCCAGATGACTTTAGACATCAATATGTCTTAATCCCTTTTTAAAGTAATCCAAGGTGGTGGACATCATCACAATTTGTGTTGGTGAGTTCCATAGTTTATATACTATGAACCACTTCCTTTTGTCTGTTCTGAGTAAGTGGTCACACATTAGCCCAGTCTTATGGGTCTACATTTGAGCAGGTTGGGTTGAACTTGTTGTGGTTTCTAATCTTTTGTCATTCTGTGAGCAAGAAAGAAAAACAGTTTCACTCAAAACAGTTGCCAAAATGGACCCCCCCCCACCAACCTGATGAGAATACAAAGCAAGAAGACAAGCAAAAGGGGGGTGCCAGTCCATCAAATTTTGCTTGGTATAGCCATATGTCATAACAAAGTTGCAAATAAACATAATATTAGGACAAGAGTGCTTGTGGCAGCTCCTGACAAAGAGGAACAAATGATGTGAAAATCCAATTTAAACATCAACAGATTGATCAAAATAGCAGTCAACAAGATTGGTTTCAACAAAAAGACTGTATTCTTGCACAGCTAATTTCCATATTGGCTTTTTGAAAAACAGAATGTATGAATCATTGTTTACTGTGTGTTTATTGTTGCTTTAGTGTTTTTATTATATACCATTTTGGACAGTTGGGTTTTGTAAATTATAAATAAGAACACCATTGTAATGAATGACTAAATAAACCCATAGAATGGTATTCAACTAGGTTTTTCTTAAGAGTAGTCATTGAAATTAATGAACATGACTAAGTTAAATCCATTAAAGCACTATGCTGCCTTTTTAAACATTCATAAAGAGGTAGAGGTAAAGGGAGCCCTGACCATTAGGTCCAGTCGCGGATGACTCTGGGGTTGCGGCGCTCATCTCGCTTTATTGTCCGAGGGAGCCAGTGTACAGCTTCTGGGTCATGTGGCCAGCACGACTAAGCCGCTTCTGGTGAACCAGAGCATTGCACAGAAACATTCATAGCTCCCCTCAAAGACTTGTGGAGGTTGTAGTTTGTTAATGGTGCAAAGGTTTCCCCTCATTCCCTCCAAGAGCTATATCCTCAAAGTTCCAGTTACAGGTAGGTAGCTGTGTTGGTCTGCTATAGTCAAAACAAAATAAAAAATAAAATTCCTTCCAGTAGCACCTTAGAGACCAACTAAGTTTGTTCTTGGTATGAGCTTTCATGTAGGTATCTGTAGAAGTCAGCATGCACACGAAAGCTCATACCAAGAACAAACTTAGTTGGTCTCTAAGGTGCTACTGGAAGGAATTTTTTATTTTTTATCCTCAAAGTTGTTAAACAACCAATCTCTCTTCACATGGAACTGTAGGAATTGTAGCTCTATGAGAGAAATAGGGACCTCCTAGCAACTCGTTGCACCCTTAAGAATCTACAGCTCCCAGAATTATTTGGGGGGAAGCCAGAACAGCTTAAAGTGGCATTGTTGTGTGAATGTGGCCTTAGTATAACTAAGTTGAATACAACAATACTTTTTAAAAGTTCAGATGTGTTTTGCCCAAAGTGAAAGCTGCTGCCTTATATGTGACCTGCTTATTCTCATTTGTGAGCTGATAATCAAGAGGGAATGTGCTGCTGATGTCAAGACAGCTGACTTGTGTCCCGTAAATTAAAATGCATTGACAATTCAATTCTTAGGAATGGACTTTGCTGGCGGCCTTATCTTTCTTCTAGGACAGTGAGGGCAGGAGAGGAAGGGACACACTCAAGGTAAATGGCATCAAATTGATGACCTGCAAACTGCTTCCTTCCTGTTTCATTAGTCACTTGCTGTGATTCAGCTGCAGAGCCCTATAATTAAGCTGATACTCAACCAGAAGAAAGAGTTGGGGGTTTCAAGAAGCTTTCACACTGGATAAAACACATCAAGAAGTGCAAATAAAACAAGGCTGGCTGCATCTGTGTGGTATGCCTGCTTTATTTACAGTTGCACCAAAGGAGCCATCTCATGTCACAGACAAATGGAGATTAAAGAGAGACACCCGCCCTCCTAAAAAAGCACCAAAAATTGAGACTGGATTGTGTGAAGGTTCCCTGCCATTTTCCACAAGATGCTTTTCGACTCCCTCAAGCCATAATCAGTTATTTCATTTCAGTGGCTTAGCTCCTGCAAAGTAATGCTTCAAATTAAGGCTCCTAATTATGCATTTAGGTGGAAGATTGGGATTTAAGCTCCCAAAGTTCGTGAATAATATAATTAACCAGGATTAACTGAATTCCGAGCATATAAAAGTGGCCTCCCAGATTTAGGCAGCTAGGAAGTCATGCTAAGAAAATCCCAAGGTTCTCCTTCTGTGGAAAGACCTGGAGCAATGCACATGGACTTGCTGTAACAATGTCTACTTACCTGGTGTCAAACCGCTGGCAATTTTGGTTTACCAAATTAATATGTGCCAGTGCATTGTCAGCTGTTGTTTCCACAGTGCTTAACATGTACTGGGCATTTTACGATAAATGAAATACACAGCAACCTCCCCCCCCCCCCAATGACAGAGTATCTGAATGTACCTGCAGTACAAATATGAGACAATCACATGTAAATGTTTACACTTTGTATTTCTTCCCTTTGGGATAGTTTGAAGTTGTTCTAGGACCAATCAGACTGCTGCATTCTGGATCCTATTGTTCTAGGACCAATCAGATCAGTACATAACAGTGTGCATCTACTGAGCATCTCATTCACATGGCTCACACTACAGTGGTGCTTTGCATAAAGATTGTCAAAGGAGGCAATAACCCACATGCCAGCAGACACTCTCTTAGTGTGGACTCTTTCTGCTGTTACAAGAACAACTTCTGGGGTTCAAAAAAACAACTTCTGGAGGGCAAAGGGGATCTTTGCAGAGGCAATGCATGGAAAATGTCCTGGGATCACATTCACCCAGTGCTATACCAGCTGCACTGGCTCTCACTGGAGTACAGGATCAGGTTTAAGGTGCTGCTTTTAACTTTTAAAGCCCTATACAGCCTAGGACCCTCATATCTACAGGAGCACCTCTCCTGGTATGTCACACGGAGGACCTTACAGTCTGCAAATAACAACAACCCTGTAGATTCCGGGCCCCAGGGAGATTAGACTGGCCTAGACCAGAGCCAGGGCCTTTTCAGCCATGGCCCCGGCCTGGTGGAACGCTTTCTCACAAGAGCACAAGGCCCTGCGAGATTTGACATCCTTCCGCAGGGCCTGCAAGATGGAGCTGTTCTGCCAGGCTTTTGGTCAGGGTTCAGTCTGACTCATTTTCTCTTTGTATAAGAACAAGCACGAAGGAGGTTTCCCATCCCTCTCACAGGTCCTTATAATATCAGTGGAAACAGTTGGTCTAGGCAAGTATTAACCACTTTCAGTTTTAACTTGAGGATTGTCATTTGTCCACTTCTAATTTTAATTTTAATTTATTTGAATTAATTTTGGGATGCATTTTAATTGATTGCTTGCTTGTTTCTATGCATATTGTATTATTTATATGATGTTAGCCGCTCTGAGCCTGGCTCTGGCCGGGGAGGGCGGGGTACAAATATATTATTATTATTGTTGTTGTTGTTGTTGTTGTTGTTGTTGTTGTTGTTGTTGTTATATCTCCAGCAGGAAAAGACTTCTGCCTAAGACTTCCTATCAGGAAGTAGTATTTTCCATTTGATGCCAAAACAAGCTTCTAAGATTATTTACAAGTTTAAAAACCAATTACACAAGCATTAAAATATGAACATCCATAATTAAAACATGCAATTAAGATGCACAAAGTGATAAAACAATCCCATTCAAACAACACAGTAATTAAACAGGAGACTCAGGTCAAGAGTTCAAGGGAATGCCAGTATAAACAGGTGCACCTTCAAAAGCCAGCAGAATGCCAAAACAGATGGGACCCTTTGTATTTCTGATGGGAGCTTATTCCGTAACACAGGGGCCAGCAGTGAAAAGGCCTGGTTCTGTGTCACCAGAAGCTGATAATCATTAGGATGTGGCAAGACTAATGAACTGAATTCTGTAGATGGACCAAGCTAGATGGACCAAGGTTGTGACTCAGTATATGACAACTTCTTGTTTCATGGTCAGCCATTTGTCATGGCTGGATTTCATCCAAGAAAATAAGAATGTAAGAAGTGCTGGCCTTTCAAATGTCAAAGGAAGCGCCCAACACTAGGGTATACTGCCCGGGGTGATGTTAAGGGGTCATGCAACCATTGCTCTGCTTTTATTGGTGCCTTCTATCCTACAGTCATGCTTGTTGGGTTGTGCTAGAGTTGTCTATTGGAGTTACATGAGTCAGCGTGGTGTAGTGGTTAAGAGCGCCAGTGTGGTGTAGTGGTTAAGAGCGGTAGACTCGTAATCTGGTGAACCGGGTTCGCTTCCCCGCTCCTCCACCTTGGGCTAGTCACACTTCTTTGAAGTCTCTCAGCCCCACTCACCTCACAGAGTGTTTGTTGTGGGGGAGGAAGGGAAAGGAGATTGTTAGCTGCTTTGAGACTCCTTTGGGTAGTGATAAAGCGGGATATCAAATCCAAACTCTTCAGCTCATGTTTCTATAACTATTACGTTGCTGTCCCTGCTGGTGGGTGTTAACTGGATTGTGGTGATGATGTTACCTTACCTTAGCATTTGTCATGGTGTCACATCTGCTTCTGTAGCAGGACCACAACATCAGCCTGCCCCATTTTGGGAAAACATTTTGGAGAGATAAGCTGCTTTCCTTTCCCCATTTTACCTAATGCAATGCTATTTTTCTATATACTGGTATGCATTTGTAGATTCATGCATATTGTCCTTTTTATCATTTTGGGTGGAAAAAACAGGCTGTACAGGCTCCCCCCCCTTTCCTTTAATAAAACTTAAAAAAAATCCTCCATAGGAAATTATAGCCATGTGAAGAGATACATACCGGTACCTGCCTGGCTCTAGCCTCAAAGGCAGTGAAAATTGTTTTGTCATCAGGTACAGGGAGGGCCAAAGCCTTCTCTTGATTATATTATTTGCCTTTCAAGCCTTTTCCAATTTTGTACATGCCAAAAGTAACTTAATTCTTTGCAAACAATCAATAGAATCGATTCGTTTAATGGTCTCCATGAAAAATGGCGTCAGCTAGATGATAAGTGATCTTTGTCTAGGAGGCAGGGGGCGACCCGTGACCTGTAACGCTGAACACGCTGAAATGCCAGCCAGAAGAACTATAAGTGGAGAGATCTATTAGGAATATACGAGCTAGCATTTCAGCAAGGAAGCAGCAGCAAGGGAAGAAAACTTACACGATCTGGAACCACCACACTGTGGAAAACAAAGTTTTCAATGCTCTCGGCAATGGAAATGTTTACTATACCTAGGGAATTATACCAGTTAGCGGGAGGGCTCTTGAACCCATCAGAGCATTGCACCTCCCTCCCTAAGCCAGGCAGAAGATTCCTTGGCTTTGAGAAGAAAGTGTCAGGGGAACTTTTAAGGGACTAGCCTAGTCCCCCTAGTCCATTTACCACTGAGGGCCACAGGTGAATTTTCTGTATTGCTTGTGGACTTCACGTACACATCTGATTGGCCACTATTAGAACAGTATGCTGGATTAGATTGCTCTTCAAACTGATCCCTGTTCTTGAACTACTTGCAAACTTGCAGGAAGGGGCTTGATAAGTAGTCTTGCACCCCCTTTGGACTTGCATTGTCCCTTCATGTGAGTAACACCTGAACAAGACTTAGGAAGGTGCCTTACCTAATAGAGATACACTCCTTCTGAAGATTCTGGCTCACAGTTTGGGATTGCTTATTAAAACACCATTGCACTCCAATACATAGGTAGTACATTCTCACATGTTTTTTTTAAAAAAGGTAAAGGACCCCTGATGGTTAAGTCCAGTTGCAGATGACTCTGGGGTTGCGGTGTTCATCTCACTTTACTGGCTGAGGGAGCCGGCGTTTGTCCGCAGTTTTTCTGGGTCATGTGGCCAGCATGACTATGCCGCTTCTGGTGCAGTGGAACACCGAAACCAGGAGCAGCACATGGAAACGCTGTTTACCTTCCCGTCAGAGCGGTACTGCTACGACCGAGCAACGGGAGCTCACCCCGTCATGGGGATTCGAACAACCAACCTTCTGATCGGAAAGCCCAAGAGGCTCAGTGGTTTAGACCACAGCGTCCCCCTCACATGTTTAGGTTGGTTTTTAAGTAAAAAGGGAAATGGACTAGCCACTATGATTCATGTGGCATGGAGAATATGGCTTTACGGTGCTATCTGGAGCAGTCCATTTATAACCTCCACTTTACAAACTCATGGCATGTATTTATTCTGAAGAACCATTTTCTGTTACAAATTAGTGGCCTTTGAAAACCTAAACCAGGGATGGCTAAGCTTTTCTTGTCCCAAGCATAGCATTCATTGCTGTCCAACCTTTCAAGGGCCACATGCCAATGATGAGTGTGACAAAAGTGGGTGTAGCTGCTTCCCACATCTGCAATATATATTCACATACATGATCATAAACTGATCAGTTTGCATTCCCAACAGGGCAGTGGACTAAATGGAGAAGTTTAAGCATCTCTGTCCACCCTGAACCATTTTTTTCTTTTCCCCAGCACTGCTGTAATTGGTTTGGTCATGGTGGGGAGAAAATTTGATGGGGGGGGGGCTGATTCAGGCCCCAGACCAGGGATGGGTTTACCACCCTGTTGCTAAATTGCCTGGGATCAAGCACCATCCACTTCCATATATGGAAAATAATACCTTCAGAGGTGACACCATCTAAAATATATAGGTAAGAATATAAACGATAAGCAGTTGCTTGGTTGTTGAAATTACACTTAGATTGCTTTTATGACATTGTCATTGCATTCAAGTTCTAGTTTTAAATGGCATTTGTATCAGTTACATTTTTGGAAGCTGCTTTGTTTATGGAAACCAGTGAGTGTTATTGCGGAGATAAATAGATAAATTGACATGTTGGTTCCTGTGGACACCCTCTCACTACAGCAGAGGAACAAGATCTCAGATACAATGCAGAAGGTTTTGAAAGCCTGTATACACAGCTAATTTGCAGGGCCCCTAAGAGATGCGGTGATTAAAGGCATCATCATTTATACACTACATGTCCAGTAACACCCAAATTGCAGTTATCAACACAGAAATAATGCCAATCCTTTTCAGACTTGGATATAATTATGAAATATGCTGCCATTCCAATAAGGATCATGTAGCTACCCAGGGCCCTATAATAGCAGAGCAATGCCAAAACTGCACACCAGATCTGCTTGATGGGTTGCTTCCATTATGAAACTGTGTTTCCTAGAGCTATTTTGTTTCACATTAACATTACTTTCTGGGCAGAATATTTTTTTTGGTGAGGTCGAAACTCGATGGAAACTCGAGACGGGGAACCTGTGCCCTTCTAGATATTGTTGGACTCCAACTCCCATCAGCCCCTTCCAGCATGGTCAATGGTCAGGGATGATGGGAGTTGTAGTCCAGCACCAACATCCAGCTGGCCACATGTTCTTGATCCCTGATTTATAACATCTCACGACACCTGACAAGCTTTGCTGTCAGAAGTTGGATGCAACTTTCTTTTTCTGCTGCTGCTTTTTGATAAAATAAAAGTGAAGATGGGAATGCCAGAAGCCTGCAAATGCATGAGATGCCATGCTGGAGGCCAGACTCATCAATCTTTGCAATGATTGCAACCATGCAATAAAGCAGTGTACCTACCCACAAGTCAACCTCATCCGTAATATCGGTCTGAGGGTGTTGTTGTTTGTCTATGTTTCTTTGAGATGACACCAGAGGCCTCAAGTGCTCTCTCTCTCTCTGTCCCCCTCCACCCCTGCCAAACTCTCAGTATATTTTGTACAAATCGTTTTGGGGAATCTCTGGAGGTGATTTGATCCTGCAAGGCTTCAGGTTCAATTGGCAGGCTAGCAGATAAGCGTGGCTGCACTCTAGATTAGCACCCATCATTTGAATCCTTATCTTGCAGCTTGACTCATCACCACTTTTACTAAAGGTTTTCAAGTGGCATCCGTTGCATCAAGTCCCAGTCCCAAATCAATCAGTGTCGACTGTCAAATCCTCATCTTATAGTCAGCAAATGTGAAGAATATTTTGATTGTTGACATCCTGTTTGTAATTTTTGACACACATTCAATTCAGAACCTGTTCTACTTTGAATTCTGCCAGTAGCATGGCAAAAAAATAATAATCAGAGGTAGGTGATTTATAAATGATGGATAGATTAAAGAAACTTCTTTTTTTCTTTTTCTTTTTGCGATAAAATACAGTATGGAGTTATTCTGCAAATTCTCTTGCTCGCTTATCTTCATCATGATAAATTATTTCATACCTAATTACAAACAGACAGACTGAATCATTATGTTCATAGAGAGTTGCTTGACATGGTGGATATACTGCCTTGTTTTATAAACCTTTTAACATTCGGCCCATAAATATGCCAAAGCTAAGGAGTACTGTGTCTTTAAGTATATTAAATGCAGTCTTGTGTAACCAAACATAATAGGATTTTTAAATGAATTATAATTGAAGTACTTAACAAACAACTTTTTAAACTTTCAACATGTGTAAAAGCCCTTTGAAACTGACCAATTCAAATTAAATCTAGACATATAAACTTCCTATTATTTGGCAACATGGTCACAAAATTATATTATCTGATGCTGTCAAATGTGCAGGGAGAGGAATGGTGATGGCTTAATTGTTTTTTATTTATTTAATCACCTTTACAGTGGATTTCAAAGTGGAGAGAGAGAGGGGGGACACCATATTCTGCCTACAGAAAGGTCACAGTGACATTGCTCCAACATCTTTAGAGCTTAATATTAAATATGCTTTGATTGCACACGGAAAAGCTTGGATCCAGAAAAAAAATTATAACCAGGATTTTGGGGTTTGTTATTCTCAAACAGCAACCCCTCATGGTAGACCACCCTGAACCAGATGGAGTTTGAAAATATTTGATTTTCTGGCAGAGGATGCCTGTTGTTCAAAGAAGGAAAGTCAAGTAATCCTACAAGCTCTTGGTCCCACCTAAAGCAGCTGTATAATTTGTATGAACACTATGTATGTTTAAGACCAAATAAGTGGTTGAACGCTAGCTTGGCTCTGAAAAAATTCTCTGTCATCCATGATCTGCTTTTGGATGAGGAGGCTAGTCTGTATCATTGAGACCTGCGTGGGTGAGCAGAGTGGAGTTAGTCTCACCCAACCAGAGGGTGAAGATTGCAGGGGCCTGATGCAACATCACGAGGAGCCAGGGGGCAGAGCTGAACACCCTCTGAACATTGAGGGAGCCTGGACCCCTCAAAAAATACATTGGGGGCCCCTAGGAGCCGGAGTCTATGGAGCTAGCTGTGCCCACCTGGGTTCTCGGGGCAGCATCGGGGCAGACTTGAAGGTTGGGCATGGGGAGTTGCTATGGTCTTTAGCAGGGGTCAGCAAACTTTTTCAGCAGGGGGCTGGTCCACTGTCCCTCAGACCGTGTGGGGGGCTGGACTATATTTTGAAAAAAAAATATTGAATGAATTCCTATGCCCCACAAATAACCCAGAGATGCATTTTAAATAAAAGCTCACATTCTACTCATGTAAAAACACCAGGCAGGCCCCACAAATATCCCAGAGATGCATTTTAAATAAAAGGACACATTCTACTCATGTAAAAACACGCTGATTCCCGGACCGTCCACGGGCCAGATTTAGAAAGCGATTGGGCCACATCCGGCCCCCGGGCCTTAGTTTGGGGACCCCTGGTCTATAGACATTCCATCTCTCTCTCTCTCTCCCTCTCTCCCTCTCTCCCTCTCTCCCTCTCCCCTGCCATGAGGGAATCCCTTGCAGATGACCACAGTGTCTGGAGTTACTTTTGGACCAGCAGCAATCAATTGTCCAATCAATTGTCACAAGGCTCCATATTGCTCGTTTGTCGTATCATTAGCTGAATCACTCTGTACAAAAAAACAAAAACAAAAAACAAAAAAACAACCTAGCTGGGTGACACTAGGTTTGTAAATTCTCACAAGTTCCGTACAGAAAATTAGACTAATGTGCAGAGTTCAGGAATGGTGGTAGTGTTGGTTAGGAAGATCCCAATTCCCCAGTGAGTTCACTGAAAAGATCTAAGAGAAAGGGCAGTAGAGAAGCTACTGTAGAGAAGCTATTGTATACGGCTTGGATGTTTTTTTAATTATTAAGTGTTTAACAAATGCTTTAAAACAAATAAACAACCTGACTCGGAAATATCATTTTCCTTCATCCTTTCAAGTGTGTGTGCACACACAAACATAAGTTCTTCAGAATTCTGAATTTTCATCAAAAAATGAACATGTGAAATAAAAGGGAAAGATGAACTTCTTAGGCATTCAACCATTGTTTTCGGCTGCTCATACAGCCAATGCTGTAATCCTGGTAACCCAATTGATTCTCCTTTTTTGTTTGTTTGCAGGCAAGGGTAGGGGACTACTACTCATGTGCAATAATACAACTGCAGAAACAAACAGAGCAACTGCAGAATATTTGCAGTAGGATCTTAAAGCGTGTGTCCCTCTTGGGGAATCTGTTCTGTGAAGCACCATGGCATATTAATCCAATTAATGTTCTCTTTGCATCATCCTGGCCTATTTATAGCCTGAGAACATGGCATTCAGGGAAGGAATATATTCTGCCCAGTTACAATTTGATTCTGCTCTTTATGAGCTTCTCAGTGGGTTTCTGGAATATGTACGAACTGATTAAAATGATGCATCACTGGACATGCAATTCGTGTTGGGTTGCCATGAGAAAATCCAGGCCTGCTTTCGTATTCACAATGTTGATGTGATGCTAAATTCTTGAGTTCTGGGCAAGGCGTAAAGAAAACCGAGCTGGCTAGTACTTGGCGCCTATTGGCCATTTGCCTGGTTCTTTCCATTGCACACAATGAAGAAAGACCACACACTAGACTGAAGCCTTTGGGTTTGATCTGTCTGGCCCAATGCAGGTTTGGCCTAAACAAGTTAACCTTTGAGCTTGGTATATTTTTCTGTAACTGACTTAAGCCATGTTTTGGTGTTACGTTCGCCAAAGTGCCACATGAGCAGGGAAATAGGGATGACCATACTAAACACTGCCCCTACTTCTCTCCAAATTAAATGGAGAGCAAAGGTTTGAAGCAGGTAACATATGGGATCTGGTCACTGTAAAGTAAATGCAGCTGCAGTTACAGACCCTCCAAGTGTCCCTATTTTTCAGGGACAGTCCCAGAATTTCAAAAGCCGTCCCAGTTTCTGATTTGATATTGGAATGTCCCACTTTTCCTCAAAATGTTGCTATTTTCATGGGAGAAATGTTGGATATAGAGATATCCGACCCCCCCCCCCCCAAGCCACTTGAAGGCAGCCCAATCGCCTTCTAAATCCATCCCGCAGACGATCCAGGAATCAGTGTGTTTCTACATGAGTAGAATGTATGCTTTTATTTAAAATGCATCTCTGGGTTATTTGTGGGGCATAGGAATTCATTCATGTTTCCCCTCCCAAAAATATATATAGTCTGCCCCCCCCCCCAGGTCTGAGGGACAGTGGACTGACCCCCTGCTGAAAAAGTTTGCTAACCCCTGGTCTACAGTTAACATCAATAGTTGGCACTAGTGATAGTAGAGCTATATAAGACATGCCAAACAAAGTAAACCAAAGATGACTCATTAACATCAGGCCATGTGTCTGCTTTTTCTTATATACTACACCCACAATAGGACATTGCAACCTCCTTTACTCATCAGAGTTCCCTGCACAGTTCCAGAACACCGATGATGAAGGGTTTTAAAGCACATGAGAGCCTCCTCCTTCAGACCTTTGCCCTCCGCTCACAATGCTCATCAGTAGGTTCTTACATGTGAGCAGAATACCTGCATAAGCCTTTGATTATTTCTTTCCTTGTGTCAAACTAGTACCGGTATTTATTTATTCCTAAAAAAATGTATTCCCCACTTTTCACATGTGTCTCAAAATGGTAAACAAAACAAAACAAAACAAAACAAAACATGCCTTTTCCAAAGTTTAAAACATCAGAAAATAAGAACATGAAGGCAATATTCCTAGTGCAGAGGCCTCCTGAACTGAAAGTGCATTGACCTGAGGTCAGAAACTTTAAGGAGACAGTGTACTATTGCATACTGTTTCATACTGAGATTCTGTATGAAAGAGGCGCTTTTCAGTATTCTCCAGTGAAACTCAGCCTCATGAATTTCTCTGTCCATTTTTGGTGCATAGAAATGAAGACTCTTCATTGGTCAGTGTGTTACTTTGGTCAAATCACTTGGGGTTCCTTGCAACTCTACAATTCTATGATTCTACGTCCAGTTTAGACCTAAGGGCCTGACAGGAATTTCTGGAACTAGAATGAGAATCCTACATTTCTGTTTATTAGAACTGTAGCTGTGAACACCATCTCAACAGTGATGTATCATCAGGCCATTGGGCCATAGACAGATTCCTTTTGCGGGCTACGAGCTCTTCTTGGCTTTGACGTGTTGGCTCTCTCTTGGTTCCCTCCTCTACAGGCTCCCTGCTGACAGCTAACTATGGCTCAGCCATGACATGACCAAACAACTGTTTAGCTAATTGTGTGTTGCCCTCATACAATCCACTTCCCTCTCTGGTTTGCGGTAACCATAGTTTACCATGACACCTGACTCTGGGCAAACTCTTGTTTGTGCAAACTACTGTTTGCATCCAAACCAGAACTGGAAAATGCATTCTTATCCAAAAACCAGTCCTAAGAGTGGATTCTAAAAGCCTTTGAAATTAAATGAGAAGAGGGAGAACTAAGAATGCCACCTTGAGTTCCTTGGAGGAAAAAAAAAAGGTGGGATATAAATTAATTCAACAAATAAGTTTCATGTGGACTTGGGCTCTTATGTTGCCAACCTGTGCTGTAACAGTCTGCTTGTAGAACTGTGCCATAGGAATGATTCAGTAGCGAGGGCATTATCTTCAGTTAAAAACAGCAAGCTGGGAATGACATGGGTGACTTATGCTGATCTTATCATTCTAAATTCAATAGTGCCAACTTAAGGAACTAGTTGCTTTGCTAACCATCGACCTGGAAGTGATTAACAGATTGGCCACACTAATTGAGAGTAATGAGGCATATGCCCTCAGATTCCTTGCTCCGCTGAAGGCATGTGGTGCTCTGCTGGCCTCCCTCCCAAGGGCGCCCCTTCACCTCCTGTCTCCTCTAAACATTATTCCTCTACAGCTGAGATTCCCAAACTTATTTGGCCTACTGCCCCCTTTTTGGAAAAAAAACACAAACTCAGCACCCCGCTGGAAATCTACCTTCTTTAAGTGAACAAACAGAAAGGCGCTGCAGCTCGCCTGCCATTGGCCAAATAGGCAGGCGAGCTGCCATCCACTTCCCGGGCCTGCGTGAAGCCGAAAAGGGTTCACCCAAGTCTACGAAAACTTGTAGCCTCCTGCACAACTGCCAGATTCAGGAGAGGCATTGTTGCCATCCCACAACAGCGCCTGACCTGGCGGTAAGCGTCATTGCACAACAGATGAAATGTGTACAAATGTTTTTTTTCTTCAAAATTCTCTTCTTTTTTAATTCTTCCACAGCCCCTTTACTTTTATTCATCCCCCATGCACCCAAGGCTACTACAGCCCCCCTGGATCATTTCAAGGCCCCCCGGGGGCAGTATTTCCCACTTTGGGAAACACTGCTCTACAGCAAGGAGAATTAGGCCTATGCTCTCACTGGAAGGTTTTTGGAACACAAGCAGCTGCCTTATGCTGAGTCAAACCAGCATTAGTCCAATAGCTAGGTATCATCTACACTTATTGACAGCAGCTCTCCAGGGTTTCAGACAGCCCTACTTGGTGATGCCAAAACAAAATAAAAAATTCCTTCCAGTAGCACCTTAGAGACCAGCTAAGTTTGTTCTTGGTATGAGCTTTCGTGTGCATGCACACTTCTTCAGATACGAAGAATCATAAGAGCTCCCAGAGATGCCAGGAACTGAGCCATCTGCAGGCAAGACAGATGCCCAGCCACTCAGGCCTGGCCCATCTTGAAAGGCTTCTGAAGGTGTGATTGCCCCATATGAAGGCTGCACAATTTGTGTCCCGCCAATTCAAATGCAGCCCATGACTAAACTAGGGAGGGGCCAGTCCATTTTCACTCCCT
Organism: Lacerta agilis; assembly: GCF_009819535.1. Lineage (NCBI taxonomy): Eukaryota > Metazoa > Chordata > Lepidosauria > Squamata > Lacertidae > Lacerta > Lacerta agilis. The sequence continues at coordinate 23,153,454 of NC_046312.1, forward strand.
GTTGGTTTCACGTGTTGTCATTCATCCGTTCATTCCATTTCATTCCTGCATCATTCTGCACAAAAGCTCACCTTTTTGCAGTATGCAATTTATTATAAAATGCAGCTTTCATCATCATGACATCTTCATGTTGGAAATAACTGGGCCGGTTGAATTTCTGCCTGATAATGCAGCTGTTCATGGCACGTGATCCTCTGTCAGAAAAGAAAGAGGCAGCTGGTAACCCCTGCTTTTAAACTTAGAAAGAGGCAGGGAAGGGAAGGACGATGGGTAGGGAGCCTTCTGGGTTGACCACTTCTTGCCTACTTCTTCCCCCAGAGCTTCAGCTGTTTCTGCCCATTTCCAGATTTAGTGGTGTGCAGATGAGGCCGGCAATGTGTCGCCCGGTGTAATCCAAAGCTCTGCCTGGTCACACAATGATTTCAGTCACAAAGAGTTAATGGAGGAGAAAATCAGAATGTATTGATTGCTTCTCAGCCTCAGGAAAGAAACATTTCACTATGTTATTTTCTTCTTTCTTTAATGGATTAGATATAAAACCAGAACCTGATAGGCTACCAGGCAAATGTTTACAGCTTTGGAGTCTTTATCTCAGGCTCTCAAAAATCCGTGAGTTTTGCTGAGAAGTCCCATGGTGTGTGGGTGGGAGGGAGAAATCTTTTGCTAGTCCCTGCTTTCTCACAGCAGCCTCACAACTAGGGAGCGAATAATCTGCAAATGTGGGCATCTCTCAGTTTCTCATTTCCCCCCGTCTAAATCCAGTTCTCCACATTTCCATAGCAATTTGCACACACACCCTATAAAAAAATCCTTTGACAATTTATCCAAGTCCAGCATCTTCATTGCATAGCTTTTGCTTTATGCCGAAGACCCACCTCTTCACCTCGACCTTTGTTGTTGTTTTTGGCAGCTGTCTGTCTTGCAAGACGATGGAAGAGTGCGCCATCATGGGTAGAGTCAAACCATTGGAGAGTTACTATGCCTGCTGTTGCTGTAGATACCGATACGGGAGAGACATGTTTTGTTGCAGATGGGGCAGACAAAGCTGCTACGGGCACGCCATGAGGCAGTTAAAATATTTGTTTTGTGGTACCGGCCTCTTTTGCTGAATCTATACTGTTTTGTTCTATTGGAATGGTTTTACTGGTTTAACATTTGTAATGGTTTTTCCTGTTTGGTATAATGGGAAATTCTATTATTGTAACCTGTCCTGGAACCTAATGGCAAGGAGCTAATAAGATATCTAATAAGTTAAATTGTGAAAACAAAAGTAAAACACAACTGCATTCAAACTGGACATTTAATAATAATAATAATAATAATAATAATAATAATAATAATAATAATAATAATAATAATAATATCACTGAAGCAGCAGCCACACAAGACTGATGAAATTCAACAGAAACTGTAAAGGGCAAAGTGTCCTCTGGTGTCCCTGGGTGTCTGTTGCTGCTGTTATGAATCATCATTTATGAATTTCACCCCATGGAACTCCTCAAAGCGATTTCATACTACAAAACAAACATATAATTCAATTTCATATCTAAAAAGAGTTAAAACAATTGCATATATAAAAAAACCAATTTCAAATCTAATACAGATACATTCCCCCACAGTATCCCAGAATGATGTCAGGCTAGGGGCACTCTGGGAAATTCAAAGGGATGTCTAGGTCCAATTGCTTGGAACTGACACTGGTCAGAGGCAGTAATGTTTCTGAATACGGTTTCTGCAAACCACAGGAGGAGATAGTTCTCAGGTACTTGGGTGCTGCTTGAGGGTTTCCCGTAAGCACCTGGTTGGTCACTGTGAGAACAGGATGCTGGACTAGATCTGCCACTGCCTGATCCAGCAGGCTCTTCTTACGTTTCCAGGGGGGAAAGCCCACCCAACCGTGGGCTCTGGCAGCTGCTCAGGGATGCCAAGTGCCATAGAAGGTGTTATGTCGTGGTTGCAGTGTCTATATGATTTCAGCTCTTCGTGTCATCAGCTCTGGGTAGTGATTCAGCATGCTAGCAAGGATATGCTAGGAGTCAAGTCTAACAAGAACAATCTCCTTTATTGCAGTAGGAACTTGACTGACTGGAGGGAAAGGGCGAGCTCCTTTAATACACTCAGGAACAGGAGTTGGGGAAAGGATACAATTAGATTTTGGCGGGACCCAATCAGAGTAAGAATCCAAATTGAGCCAACAAGTTAACCAATAGCAACTGTCACCGCACCCATTTGAATCACCCTGGAGTGGGAAGGGTAGTTACAGAACTAGCAGTGAAACTCATGTGTGCATATTAAACCAATATACAACAGAAGGGGTGGACAAAGTGGCCAAGAGATACCTGCCTCATCTACAAACTGGTGGGCTGAGAAGATTAATTTATCTTACTTTGAGGTTTTGTTGCTGTTGTTTCTGCTTCCAAGAACTTTGCTTTGCAGCTTCTAGGAACAACTGCAGGAGTCGCTGACATTATTAATGCCTCCAAGGCACTTACAGTATATGCCGAGGCTACTATTTGAAAATCAACAGTTCAGCAACTTTCAGAACTACTTTGGGGGATGCTTTCAAAGGAGTAAAGAAAGGGAGGACAACAGAAACAAATAAACAAAGAAGGTGCAGTGGATTTTTATCCACGTGGTCAAGTGGGTTACCCATGAAGCATCAGCACGGCTCCAAGTTTGCAAAGTATATCATGATTAGTCCCTCTTGGATATGGTTCTTGGAGGATGGACTGAGAACATCAGTTATATGTGAAGTACAGAGAACAAAGGTCTTGTGGGAATGAGGACTTCAATTTGAAAGAGAGGGAAACAGTGGTCATTCCTCCTCTGGTCACTGTTATGGATCCACAACCTGACTGTCTGTCTCCAGACACAGTGGTCGTCTGCAGAGGATTCCCAGACGGTGGGGTTGATGTTGCCAGCCTTCATGTCACATTTGCAGACATTTTTGTAACGCAGAGTTGGTCTGCCAATGGGTCTGGTACCAGAAGCCAGCTCCTCATAGGGCACGTCACTGGGGTTCCTGCCATCTTCCATTCTGTGGACATTGCCAAGCCAGCATAGACGTCGCCGAGATTGAAGTGCGAACATGCTGGGAATGTATGCTTGGGAGAGCACATCTTTGTCTGAGAATCGATCCTGCCATGTGATGCCTAAAATCTTTCTGACGCAGTGTATTTGGAGGGTGTTGAAGGCATGGTGTTGATCTGTTCATCTGTAGCAGAGGTGGGGGACCTGTGGCCCTCCAGATCTTCCTAGAGTAAACTCCCATCATTCTTCACCATTTGTCATGCTGGCTGGGGCTGCAGGGAGCTAGCGTCTAATGGCACATGGAGAGCCATAGGTTAAGACAATCTTACTCGGCTAGGGGACAACAGAGGATGAGATGGTTGGACAGTGTTCTCAAAGCTACTAACATGAGTTTGGCCAAACTGCGAGAGGCAGCGAAGGATAGGCATGCCTGGTGTGCTCTGGTCCATGGGGTCACGAAGAGTTGGACACGACTGAACGACTGAACAACAACACTCGGCTATGAGTGATCACCAAAGGAGAAAGAAGACTTATCTCCATATAGAGATCCACAGTCATGGAAATTATTGGCTTAGGAGGCCAGGCCTCCTGAATGCCAGGTTTTAGAAATCACTGTGCAACAATTCTTTAAGGCAGTTCATAACTCTTTTCTATTATTCCCCCACTCCTGTATTATGTGACCTAAGTAGCTTATGTTGAATAGTGTAGTGCTGAGAACTAATTTTGTACATTGTGTAGGCCTCAGGCAAAATAATATTTGATACAAAAGAGAAATACTTCATAACCACTCAAGTTTGCAAACAAATAATACTAGCCATGTAAAAATATGCCACAAGCAATTCTGTTTAATAATAATAATAATAATAATAATAATAATAAATTGGCTGACTTTCAAAATTAAACTCACCCGCCTTCCCCTGATCAGCCATCTGTGACAACTGTATGTGAACGAAGTGTCCAGGCCCTGGAGGAAGGTGGTAGTCTTCCAATCCCACTGACAACGAAATAGCTATTGACATTTTGTCCCTGTCTGGCAATAAAATCTAAACCAAGGAAGCAGGTTACAATCTTGTTTGCAAACTAGCCCTTGTGAAAAGAGCTATCAGTTCTGTAAAACCGAAGTCTCATATGAACAACTGTCAGTCAAACACAAAACACAGCAGATCAGCTGAGTGTAAATCACCGAGAGATCAATGACAAGTACAGTCTCCATTGATCACTCCTGGGAGTCGATGTCATTCATGTGGAAGAGACTAGTAAAACTTCCTCCTTTGCAGGCAGGGTACCAATTTCTCGGTGTTTAGCTATCAGCCAGGAGAGGTGGCTATTTTGCTAGAGGTTTTATTTTGTCGGTGGAACTTTCCCTTGACTGTTTGATTGGAGATTGTAAAGGTTTAAGTTGACTTTAAAACTTTGATATTTTCTACAGGGTAGGCATTCCTAATAACACGGCAAAGCATCTCCCTTTCGGGAGGTAAACAAAGCATGCTTTCTAGGCAACACATGGAACATTGTGGAGCACATCCACAAACAACATACCTTTGAATATCACTGGGGGTACAAAGTAAGGTTACTGACATTTTAATATCCCTCAAGCTTTTCCTTTTGCATATTCTCCAAACAAAAGAAGGCTACACTTGCTTCTCAACTTCTGTGGTCCTATTCAGGCATTCATTTCCAAATGCCTGATGGGCCAGAAAGGGAGGGGGGTGGTAGATGCTACCACCACCCTTTCTATGCTGTTGCTGTCCTTAGGAATGTAAAGCTGTGCTTTCACATAAGGCTTAACAACGTGCTACTAGCCAAGATTGCTGTGTTCTGCCTCCATTGTCTTTGAATGCTGCCTGTTTGGAATCACAGGTGTGTAGAGTGCTGTTGTGGACAGGTCCTGCTTTTGGTCTCCCCATAGGCATTTGGTTGGCCATTGTGAGAAAAGGATGCTGGACTCGATGGACCATGGGCTTGGTGTAGCAAGCTCTTACTGTGTTCTTATGCCCATTAGAACTAAAATATTACAATCCAGTCATCACTCCCTCCAAAGAAAAGCAAACCCAGGCAAGCAGCTTCTCGTTCCTCAGGGAACTGGGAAGCCCTTAACAAGGACTTGGGAGACCCAGGTCCAAATTGCCATTTGGCCATGAAGCTCACTGGCCACCCTAGGTCACTTCCCCTCCGTCGCTATCTCCCATCCTAACCTTCCAAAGCAGCTGTGATGATTGTTGTGACAATAAAATCTTGGAAAACCATGAACGCCGCCTTGAGCTTTTGGGGGGAAAGTGGAATATAAATGCAACCACAAATAGCTACATACTTTTCTATATCACATGTGCTCAAGCATGCATGCTCAGCATGAGATTGTCCAGGGATTACTTGTTGCCAGGGCTGTGCAAGGCACCCCTGATTCAGTTCAGGGTCTGATTTGGGGATCCTGATTGGGCCCTAATCCAACTCAGACTGATTATGACCTAACTCAACCCAGGCCTGATCCAGATCCCAGACTGAAAAGGGCCATTGCACAATCCTAAGTGATTTAAGTGTTCTCGAAGCTACTAACATGAGTTTGGCCAAACTGCGAGAGGCAGTGAAGGATAGGCGTGCCTGGCGTGCTCTGGTCCATGGGGTCACGAAGAGTCGGACACGGCTGAACGACTGAACAACAACAACAACAACAAGTGATTTAATATATACTTGACAGTGAGAAGAGAGAAGAAGGAGACACAGAGGCAGGGATGCTTGCATTGTCTCCTCCCCTCTCCTCACTGCCTGACAAACCCCCTTTTGATAGCCACAGACTTCTCTAGATGGATCCACCCTGGGGCGATCTAGGGCTGTCGTGACCAAGTATGAACAAATCCTGGATCGGCCCAAATCAACCTGATTTGGTTCAGGATCTGGGATTTGTCTGTACTAGATGCACATCTCTACTTGTTACATGAGCAAATGAGCAGGGTTTGTACTCGATGGTTTATTCAGGACCTGCTCACTCAGCAGAATGAGCAGAAGACCCCTCAAACTCTATAGGGCTGGTTTACCACATCTAAAGGGTGACGGTGGTGGAACAGAGGAAGGTAAGGCTATGAAGTCCAAAGTCTAAAATTATCTACCCCCGCCGCTGTTTACACTTATTAAATCTGCTGGCCGGAACAGAGCGGAAGAAGCTGTAAATAAACATTCTAAGCTGGAGAGGATTTCGACATTCCTTTCAGTGCACGGAGACCATATACACCAGATAAATATAAGTTGAATGCCTTTTAATGGGATTACCCTCCCAGTGCCGCTACTGAGATTCTGACACATCCATTCTAGAAGCAGAGGTCTGATGGAGTCCCAGCTTTCTATTAGAAAAAGGGTTTATGCAGATATTCTCACGCATTATTCGGCACCCCTTATCTCTCCGTGGCTGCTTCACGCAAGACAACTTACAGAAACACAACTCAGCTTTCGTTTTCCACTTCATCCCTTAATCCTGCTGAATTCTATTGTGCTTATCACTTCATCAGAAAACCTGAGAGGCTGATTGGGCTGGCAAAATTGTATTTACGATCTTCTCAAGGAAGCATCTCTCCATATATGAATAATAAATCAGCAGGCAAACCTTGTCAGTTTTTGCGAAAATGAGAAATTTGTGAGCCATTTAATGTGATCTTAATAGACCGGGCTTAGCTTTTTGTGAAGTGCACTCACTGTGACTCTTCCCAAAAGGCTAGACCTGAATCTCTATCCCCCCCCCCTTTTTTGCTTTGGTTCATCAAAATGTATTGTGGCTCTCCAGGAGCAGAAATACTGGAACATACCAGTTTTCACTGCGCTGTGCCAGGGTTAGCAACATTTCTTCTTGCCTTGCGGCTGCCTTCACTCAACCTGCAGGTGGCCTCAGTGGTGGCTTGCTCTATGCTCAGCTTTGCCCCTTCCAGGGGTGGGTTAGCTTCGCCTCAGTTATTCTTGTTCTAATAACCTCACAATTGGATTAATGCATTGCACTCTATGTGGCACTGCCTCTGAAGATGGTCTGGAAGCTGCAGCTGGCGCACAATGTGTCCGCCTCATGGTTAAACGGGGCAGCTAGATGGGATTGTATCATAATGACCCTCAAAGCACTGAATTGCTCTCCTGTAAACTGCCACATAGGGAAAGGTTCACCTGCCCATTTCAGCTCCTCTAAGTTTTTCGTTTCTCCCATCTTGAATTCAGTTCTCCACACTTCCATATCACTTTGCGAATCTCTTATGAAGTCCTTGTGAAAATCTGCCAGCATCTTAGTGAGAATTCCTCCCTATGTAAACATTTTTTTTAAAAATTTTCAGTTCTGCCTAATATACATATCAAGGCCCACATCCTGTTCTCACAGTGGCCAACCAGAATTCTGCGAGAAGCTCGCAAACAGGAGCCGAGTTCTACAGCACTCTCCCCACAACTGATTCCTAGAAAATGGCTGTGAGGATGAAATGGGGAGGAGGAGAACCATTTACACCACCTTGAGATCCTTGGGCGGTAATCGTGGTATATAAATGTAATAAATAAATAAAAATACTGCCTCCAACAGCAGAGGTAGAGCAATAGCCATCACGGCTAGCAGCCATTCCTCTGGTCTTTGTTTAGAGCCATCCGAGTTGGTGCCCATCAGTACATCTTGTGGAGCACCTCTTTCCCCCCTAAACTAAAATATTCCAAGTGTTGTAACCTTCTCTCACAGGATAGTTGCTCCATCCCCTTCATTGTTTTCAGTAACTGTTTTCTGAATATTTTCCATCTGGCTGTTTTATTTTCAAACCCTTTCCTAATGATCCTTAACCTATTCCCTTTTTTTCCACAGCTGCTGCACACTGTATTGACATTTTCCTGACTCCAAGATGTCAGCCAGTCCTAATCTACAGAGGTTGATGCTGGGGGAATATTATTTAGTAGGGTTGCCATACGTCCGGAATTTCCCAGTCATAGCCAGGATTCGGTCATCGTAAACAGTGTCTGGGTGGAAAATGCTGAAATGTCTGGGAAAATCCGGACGTATGGCAACCTATGTCAGATGTGTAGGTTTTGGCGAATTTCCTTTAAAAAGCTCAGCAACTTTGCCAAAAATGGCTCAACAACTTTTGTGTCTGGATTTTCACTTTTTGAAATATGGCAACCCTGTATTTAGCCCCATGGATCCTTCAATGTTGAGTTTTAGCATCATACAGAAAAGACCTCCTGGTAAGGACACCTTCTCCTGGAGAGCAAAGCCATCAGCTGGAGATATAAGGGAGGAGACAACCCTTAAGGTATCCTGGTCCCAAGCTGTATATATATATATATTTTTTATAAGAATTTATTAACATTTTTCTTATTACAACACAAACCCATACCCACACCAACATTTATGCACATACAAATCCTGTACACACCCAAAACAAATACAAACACTGCCAAGTTTCTTCTTCTTCTTCATTAAACTTCTCTTCAGGAAAAAAAAAAATTTCTTGTTCCAACTCTTGACCAGACTTCCCCTGCCTTTTCACCTTTGGTTTATCCCCTTAATCTATTTATTTTAACCACTTCTTTTTTTAAAAAAACAAAAACAAAATTTAAACATGATTTTATATATAACATATAGTAGTCATTTTACTCCGCCTTATCTATGATTCATCTTATATTAGTTTTCTTACTAATACCCCATTATTATTATACAACATCGTAAATCCTCATGGATAATTCTTATCTTATTCCTTACTTATTCTTCTATCCTATAATCTGCTGCTAGTAACATAGAACCTCTGACATCTCCTTTACTTATTTAAAAACGAACAGTCTAAATACGCCACCGGTCTTCACTCCTGATTCGAATTACCGTATCCAACCATTTTATATTCAACTTAAATGCATCACCCCACTCCCCGTCTATCCATTGTCTTTCTCCTGATGGTGCCAGAGTCCAATTTCCAGTTGCCTTCTTTCCCCGAATAGCCACAGAACCAGGCGCAGTTCCAAACGCTCCTTTCAACGAACTTCAGGGTGTCCAACTCCCCTTTTCCCGGCTGCTCTGTTACTCCAAACCGTGCCATTTCTTCTTGAGAATTTCTTAATTCTTTGTCCCATGCCCTCGAGCTCACACCTCGGGGGCTGGATATAACAAAACTTGTCGCCGTCTTGGGGCTGCCACCCCCAAAAACGAAATCTTTTCTCCAGAGTAGCCCTGTCATTTCTCTCCATCTTCCTGTCAACCCTCTCAGCTCATTGCAGAGGTTTTCTTCCAAAGTGTCAAAATACTCAAAAGCCTCCTCTGTGGGAAATTCATCTTTTTTCAAGCCCCCACACAAGGCTTTCACCTTCCGACAAAGAATCTCCAGCCTCAACTCAAGTAGCCTTTGTTCATCCGTCAGAGTGGAGTTCAAAACAAGTTTACAGACAAAGCCCAGCATAGTAAAGGAGGGGGTAGGGGTGAGTGTCATGTTACAGTTCCTATCTCCATGTCCTTCCTTTTGTGAAGGTTGTTTTCCACCTCGGTTGGAACTTTTCGTCGCCATTTTTTGAAGCCAGGACGCAAAGATCGAAACTTTAAAACGGAGATATCTTTCGCTCCTTTACTCCCCAAAGGGGGATTGTAACAGTGTCACTCTTCAAAATTTAAATACTTTGTAATCCATTCATTAGCAACAGTCACTCAAACTGGTTAGCTTCTTCTAACCAAAGGGAGAGAGGCAGGCTGCCTTTCTTCTTCCCCCCCGGATCGCTCAAAACGCATATTGTTTAGTCCAATCTGGTACTTACGACCACCGGGTTCTTCGGAGCTATACATCGCAGGTAGAACTCGACGCTCATCTCGGGATTTATCGCCGCAATGTCACCCCGGTTGGGGCATATCCCCTATAGCCCGGCTCCGTGGTCCCTTCACCCCCACTCCCCCTTTACAGGGGGTGCGGGGGAAGGGTTCGGAGCCACAACGGGCTCAGCCGGGGAGCCCAGGGTGCGGGACGCTCTTCCCGCACCCCAACCGGAGCCCCGCTATGCGGTTGCGGGGCTCCTAACCCCCGGGGTGGACCGGGCGCCTCGCAGCCGAAGCAGCCCCGACCACCCGCTATGGCGCCGCCGCCGGAAGTCCTGGTCCCAAGCTGTATAGGACTTTGTTCATCAGTACTAACACCTTGAGCTCAGCCTGGAAGGTAATTTGCAATGCATTTCTTTCAAAAGTGATGTAATATGCTAGAGTCATTCTACTCCAGTGATAATAATAATGCCCCAAGGAAGAGGATGTTCTATAGCATCGGTGCAAAACTAGCTCTGATTCACATTTTAGTTTTCAGCTATGTGGGAGCTGCTTGCTTCGGACTTATTCACACCCTTTCCCTGTAAAACGAAGATGACAGAATCACAGTTCCTTCCCACGCAACACCACCTGACAAATACAAGACTTGTCCCAATACAAGAATGCCGAGGCATGATTGATTTATGTTTCAACATGGATGTAGGATGTGAACAGCTAGCAGGTTATCTCCATCCTTTCTGTGTCAAAATATCATCAGCTTCTCCTAAAAGCAAAAGGAAAGTGCTCTATCTGGCACTGTTGATTGTATCAGCAGCCTCTGCGTCTATTCAGGTATACTTTGGAGATACTTCGGTTCCAGACCACCGCAATAAAGTGAATATCACACTTTTTATTTTTTGTTTTCCTAGTGCATATAAGAGTTGTGTATATGGTAGTTTATTAAGGCAGGCCTCCATGGCTACAGGGTCAGGAAGGGAAAAAGCTGGCTACAGCCTTAGCCAGCTCTTCTAGTTGCATTCAGGCACTGTATGTAGTGAATGTTCATTCTGGAACACTGAAAAGAAAAAAGTCTTAGAATCCATGCTGACCTCTGTGTGCACGAAAAGAAAATCAGCTAGGCATGGCAGTTGTTATTACTCTTGAATTGTTTTGTCAATAGATGAAAGAGGCTATTGGGAAACATTAAATGAATAGGAAAATTAGTTAAAGGCCTCACCCACATTTACTTTCACTCTAGATATAGGTTAGGGTTTTCTAGCTCTGTGTCTGGGCACTTTCTTTTCTCTCTCTCTCCCCCCCCCCCCCCCGTCACTTTCCCCATGAAACCTGCTCTTAACTGCTGAATCGGAGCAAACAGCAATCAGTGGAAAACCCAAATTATTGTTGGCACTGGTTCAGTTTGGGTCTTCCTGGGAGGGCAGGGGGAAGTGTGTGGAAATGTACTGGGAAAATGCAGACCTAAGCCCAGAAGGTGTGGGGCAAAAGGTAAGTGTGAATATACCCAAAGTCTTAATAAAAAAAACAACACTGAAAAATGATTTTATATGGTGAGGGTTGATCTGAAGATCTAAATTATTTTGACTGGTTCAGGATGATGACATTAGGTTGCAATGGCTAAAATTGCTGTGATCCTTTGATTGGTGAACAGAAATCATGTGTGTAATCTGGAAGTGTTGAAGAAACATTGCTTTCGATGTGGTTTTTCACAACCTCCTTATTTCTGAGGCTGTCCCACTTGTATTTCAATAAAGGCCTGTCTTTTCACTTGGCGCTTGCATCCTTGTCTTTTGGGTTTCGGTTAGGGATACCTCCAGTCTAGGATCCCCTTTTAAATTTCTCCAACATCCTCCCATCAGGGGTTGCCCCTTACTCAAGTTTCCCTCAAAACTGGCAGCACTCCTGAATCAGCTCTGCGTTAAGACACATACTGAAATTAAATCTAAAGCCCAACCTTAACAAAAGAAGACATTTCATATGTTTTTGCCCTCTCTGATCCACTGGGAACAGGCATAATTGTGTTGGCACTTAAAGCTGCAAGGAAAGGCCATTGCCTTTTAAATGCTTTTTTTGAATGTTAACTTCTGATTTTGATTGGCTTTTACTACATAATCAAACTCATCTTTCCCATAAAGATTTTTTTTCTTTAAAAAACAAAACAGAAAAACCTTCACTGCCCAATTCATTTCCAGAAAAATGGGCATAACACTTGCAATTTGCATTGTGATTACTCGTGGAAAAAAAAAATCTAATTCATTTTGTTACCATAACTCATTTGTCAGACATAATTAAAATGACCTCAGGTAGGAGGTTAAAGCAGCTCAGTCAATTTGAATAGAATGAAATCAAAAGTTTTCAGGAGAGAAAGTGATGAATTTGAGTTCATGGGCAACATTATTGTTGTTTCCCCATAAATAAGAGAGGAGAAGAGAAGAAGAAGAAGAAGAGTTTGGATTTGATATCCCGCTTTATCACTACCCTAAGGAGTCTCAAAGCGGCTAACATTCTCCTTTCCCTTCCTCCCCCACAACAAACACTCTGTGAGGTGAGTGGGGCTGAGAGACTTCAGAGAAGTGTGACTAGCCCAAGGTCACCCAGCAGCTGCATGTGGAGGAGTGGAGACATGAACCCAGTTCCCCAGATTACGAGTCTACCACTCTTAACCACTACACCACACTGGAGAGAATGGTGCCCAGTACTTCTGACGTGAAATGATGGTGTTGTTGTTGGTGGTGGTGGTGATTATGATATCGAGGGCTCGGGGCAAACAATGAACCATTCTTGGCTCTAAAGCTGGGTGTAATCCCATTAGAATTTTACCAGGGGTGAATCTGATTCAGTGACTGCTGTTCTAGGAAGGGGAGTGAGAAATCAGGGCACACTTTGATGCCATTTTTACTGAACAGTGCAACCTCTTTGTCTTAGAAACATCACAAACTGGTTTTTTTTAAAACTTCCTTATATATAAAGTGATGAGCAAACAACATCTAATCTGCAGGGGTGAGGGGAGACATTACAAACCAAGTTTCTGCCTGTGGCTTCCCATCCACATCGCATCTTTATATATTCAAAAGGGTGCTTGGCAAATTTAAATGCAGATGGGGACAGAGCTGCTATTCTAGCACCCAGGCAGGTAGGTCCCTGCTGCATACTGGGGGAGGCAGTGGGGAAATATGTGCAGTGAAATCAGCACCTGATTTTGTTCCACAAGAAACTCCTTCTGAGGGGCAGTAATGTGATGACAGTAGGAAAACATTACGGAACAACCAACCATCAAAGGAATGATGTGTGGATGGTCCAGCATAAATTCATCAGCAATGCACTATTATTGCATCAGTGACATGTTGCTGTTTATACTTGCAAAAAAGCACACTGGTCTGGAGTGGCCCTTAGTGATACACCAGGGTTTGGCAACCTAAAGCCCATGGGCCAAAAGCGTTTAACTGGCCCATGGACCCACGCTGCCTGCTCAGGGACCCCTGCTGCCCGCTCGGTCGGCTCCCGTGCACCGCACTAAGCCGGCATGGAACAGAGAGGGGACCGCCTTCCGCAACACTGGCTGGCTTCCCATTGGCTGCAGGAAGCTCCAGCCAATGGGAAGCTGTGCACATCTCCTCCGTGCTGGGAGGAACGCCGGATATAGTGTTTGCACATGCGTGCGTGCACGCACACTGTGGCCCACCGCGGCAGTTGCGGGACAGTGAACTGGCCTAAGCCACAAAAACTTTGCCGACCCCTGTGATAGACAATAATTTGTTTCACTATTTTATAGCATGAGCCCTGATAGCTCAGACCAAGGACCCAGCATGTTGTTCTCAAAGTGGTCAACCAGATTGCTCTGGGAAGTCGACAGGCAGGACAGGAGCAGGACAGCATTCCTATGCTCATGTTCCCCACCAGCCGGTATTCAGAGGCATATGGCTTTTGATACTGGAGCTAATATAGCCATCAGTGGTTAGAAAGACAAAGGCCAGAGTTGGGAGTTATTTGAGAAGGGAGAAGCAAAAGCTGTAGGCTGGGTAGCCAGAGAGAGAGCGAGCCATGCATAATTTCTGCTTGAATCCAAGCCTGTGGCTATGGGGGAAGCAAGATCCCTGTGGGGTGTTAATGCTGTGAACCCCTCCATCATAGGCTGAGGTTGTATATATTTGTAAATAAACCATATATCAACAATATACCACTGTCTCTGCTATACCTTATTCTGAAGACAAACCCTGGAACTCCTGGAATCTTGAACTGCTTGGAGATTGGGATGGCATACAAAAATATGTTTGGAAACCAACAGGGGATCCTTAGTAAGAGAGCTAATAAAACAGCTATTAAACCTCTTCCCCATGCTGCAGCGAGAAATCATTTGTCCTAATTTCCAAGTTCATGTGTGAAGACACCATTTTCAAATATTGATTCTGATCTCCTGGAATGTGGAAGTCTTTCCCCCCTCTTTGAATGCATATGCATGGAATATTTTTTCTTTTTTCTTTTAGAGGTGGGAGGCATAAATGCAGTAAGTGTGTCAAGTTAGCACTGAAGGCAATGTGCAAATAAAGAGGGATCATTAAAAAATAGGCACCCAAAAGAAGGTCCTCTCCTTTCCTCTCTGTGTTCCTCCGAAGTGCTTTGGTCTGAACCTGCCTGCATCCCGGCAGCCTTCCCCCAAGCTCACAGTGGGCATTCCATCTCAAAAGCAACGCTAGCCTTTTTATATTCCTCCCTTGTTGTTCTTGCATTTTGCTTTGTCATCATTTCAGTGCCATTCATTAGCATGAGCATCCTCTCAACTGGCACATTAGTGCCTGGAAAAAGAAATGTCTTCCTGAATGCAGATAACTCTGTGGAAAGAAGAGGGGGGAGAAAAGGTGGGAAAGAAAAATGGAACCATCATTCCCAAGGACTGTCTTTCCCCTTCCCTCTGCTAGTCCAGTCAATCTAGCAGTTTAATTTCACCGCTTATTAGATTGGCAGTACTTCAGTCCATTATGTATATATTCCCTTTGCCAGCAATTAAAAAAGAAGAAGAAGAAGAAGCCACCCAGGTTTTTCAGCTTCTGGGAGTGAATTTGATATGGGAGCAGCACTTCATGGAATCATCTTTTTGGAGCTTTTTGCAGGGTATGTGTTTGGGAATGCAAAGTTCACACCCCACCTTGATTCTTGACATACACTGAGGGACTTTTCGGCATCTGCCCTGTGAGCACTGTAACTGGGCAAAGATTGAGGCACCTCTGCACTGTGCAGTGATCCCCTTTTCTGATGCCGAAATCTTTCTTTATTTGGTTGGGTTAATTTAGGCCGCGGTCCTAAATCCACTTACCGAGGAAATGGTGGTGGTGATGTTCAGTGGGGCTTACTCCCAGGGGACTGCACAAAGGATTGCACCCCAAATTGCCTCACAGTTTAGCAAGTGGAAGGGAAATAAATTCCTCCAAAAAGAGTCTTTAAAGTAGTGGGTCGGGGGGAGGGATAACGCAGCCAAGAAAAGAATGTCACACTTTAAAGACATGGAAACAAGCCTATGAAGTAAATTGTGCTTGAACACTTGTGTAAAATGGGTCTCTTGAAAGTTCTATTAAGTGTTTAAGCTTCCTTCTGTACTGGCGATGATAACTCATTGTCAGAATGCATTTTTCCAGCATACACAGATTCTGAATTATAATATCAGAGGTATCCTCAGCCCAAAGTTTCCATTTGCATTTTCCCAGCGTGGGATGGACAGCTGGATAGCATTTTCAGTGGCAGAAAGTGCCACAAATTGAGGAGACGCTGCCACCTTGAAAATGCAAAAAATGAATATTGTTCCCAGTCCTCCTCCTCCCCCCCCCCCCCCGTTACAGCATTCAATAAAAAAGTAGTAGAAACAGTAAAGAAGAGCACAAGAGGCCATTTTAAATCAAGCTGGCATCTGAGCTAGCCAGCCACACTGAATCAGAGCAAAGGTCCATCTAGATTCGCATACTTTCTTCCAACAGTGACCAGCTGTGAGCTTTTGGGAAGTTCAAAGTCAAGGTATGGAGGCAACAGTACTCTCTTGCTTTTTGCCTCTCCCAAACAGCAGATATTTTGATGGACCCAGCCTCTTGATCTGAGAGTGTTATTTTAGCAACTTGCTTTTTGATAGGGATGGATGAATCAGTCAATTCTGTCTCTCTCATTTCCTGATTTTTGCAGTCTTAAATTCAGTTTGCCACATTTCCACATCAGACTGATTTTTTAAAAAAATTCCTCACGAAAATTCACCCACATTTTAGTGTGCATTTCTCTTAATATACACATTTTTGTATGCAGGTTTCCATACTATGTACATTTTTTCTGCAAACAATTTCTCCTAACATAGTTCCTTTTGGGGGGGGGGAGGCAACTGGACCAATTACATTGAAGCCCTTGGTGAGTCTTGGTTAGAGTGTATGTAGACTTTACCTGTTGCAGTCACACACAGAGAGAGATGCTTGTAGGTAAGAAAGCAACAAAGTTGTTTATTATAGGAAAAACTCGACTACGATAGAAAATACTTCTAACTTTAGTCAAGCTAAATGGTGTAGAGAAGAAGAAAGCAGCCATGCTTGCTCCCTTGTTCTTTCAGGGGCTAGCTCAAATGTTACCTCTCATCTTGAAGTCTGAGAGAGAAGTGTGAGGAGGAGAAAGAAGTTGTAAACAGGATATAACCTAAGATATATCAGTCTAAACAACAAAGTGATAGTCAGCATAGATATAAAGGCACAGACAGGTATAGTCTGGGAATTTGTAGGTTTGGTGTACTGTCCCTTTAAGATCAATGCACCACTGGTCAGTACAGGTGAAAAGTAGTTAATCAGCCAGTGCTTTGGTCTGGCATTCCGTCTCTTGCTGTGTGTGTACATACTTGCTTGTCTTTGGATTATTGAATATACCAAAATGCCTAATGTGAAACTTGCTGAGGAAGATTATTTCGAAACAGTGTGATTATCCGGATCACTGTCCTCACGATCACCTTGGCACCACTCCACGTGAATGTACGTGCATCCTGAGACTGATCATTGTATCGCCAGACGTACATTAATCATAGTGATCGCTTAAAAGACTTATACGACTTATATTACTTTCAGAGACTTTTATGTTAGGAACCATATTTACAAAAGTATGTGGTCCTGTATTATGGGTTGTTTGTTACGTTTAATGAATTAGTGCCTTAATTGTTTATTGGTCTACATGTTGCCTTTCATTGTTACAGTCTAATGTGAGACTTCAGCATCATTGAGTTTGATCCACAGAACCTCTGAAAACCAGATGTGATACAAATCCCCCAAATACAATACATTTTCTTTGCACCTTAGTGAAGACTGGTACATTGTCTTCACATGTATATGCATTTTAATGCACAGTTCCCCCTAACATGTACATTTCTGTACACATGTTGTTGTACAGAGAACCTACATAATCAATGCTGACACCAAACCCTAGATATATTAAGGAAAATAGAAACATCACCACCCCACCTCACCCATCCCCCAACCCCCCCCACCTCTTCCCCCCTTCTCTCCCTAATGTCTCAATAACCAAAATCAATTTGTAAAAATGTTACATGGAAAAAATACTAGAGAGACATTGCACACACTTTTGTAAATCAAGAAAATCCTCAATAAAAATAAAAAAGAATGGTAGATTTTCAGTAATAGCTGCATTCTGGTTTGCTCATTGTTTTGGAGAGCTCAAATTAGGTCAGTCTGCATTGGAATATGAACCGAACTGTATTTCTTTCCCATCCGTACTGTTGATAGACTTATCTTCCGAGCATGTCTCCAATCCCCTTTTACAGCCGTCTGAGCTTGTGGCCATTAGCACTGTCCTTCACAGCCAACTCTATGCTGCTTATGGGATGTATGAAGAAGAACTTCCCTTTGTCTGTTTAGCTACGTTGCCTTTTGGCTTGTATGAATTGATCACTATTTACATTTCCCAGAGTCAGAGCCCATCATGCCAAGGCCTGTGACAATGTTTTACTCTTCAGTGGCCTTAACATTCAGCTTTCGTGTCTTGGATGACATCCAGAAACAGAGCCTGACATTTGTTTGCCAAGTTCTAAACAGAGCATCAAATCCATTAATGACTCTTCTGCCATTTTCCTCTATGACTTCAGCCTGTAATGTCAAAGAAAGCACCAGTCAGAGCTCCTTTGCTTCTGGTGAATGTAATACTTTACAGCTCATTTGAAGAAGCATCTCTGCAAAGCTTTATAGCAGAGAGGCTGACTGCTGAATCCTCAGATGGCATCTGGCAGATTGTGATACAAAGCAAATAAGGCTGGAGATGGTGATACCCCAGAGTGTTTATGCAAAGGAGCTCAGTTTAAGCAATAGCAACTTTTAAGTGCTGTTGACTCCATGCTGGAGGGTCCTGGCTTTTAAGTTGTGTTTCTGAAAGTGGGTTTGGAAAGTAGATACTGATGTTTTCAGTCAATGTTTTTTCTTACCCCCACTTAGCATCAGATGTTAGTATCAAAAGTTTATGTATTAGGGTCTCCAGCAGTGACAAGAGTGGTCTGCAGTCAAAGAATGATGGGTGCAATTAAAGACAGCTTCAGTAAGGAAGGAAGGAAGGGCTTTGAGTTTCACCATTTAAAATGGGCAAACTATATTTAACCATATTTAAATGGGCAAACTATATTTATTGAATACGCTGTCTCCCAAAGGAGCCCAGGGCAGTAAACATCAAAATGTTAAAACAGCATAATTTAAAATAATGAAAAGTATTTTAGATATTTCAAAACCATATAAAAACGTGTTGTTTTTTTTTAAAAAAAATCACTTAAAACCATACCTTCAGAATTTTATGGTTGCCATGGCAAGGAATATATATATATATTCTCCTGCACAACATTTCCATCAGCTCTTACCTGATACTTTGTATCAGAGGCACCAGGTCTGCCCCCAAGATCAAGGGGTCCTGACACTCATTGGGGGTGTGCGACATCAGAAGCCAAGCACTCTGGAGGAGCTGGCCACTGGGCCTGTGATGCACAACTTGCATTGCACATTTGTCATCTCACACATGCAACTCGTGCAGAGGTGACTCAAGATTGAGGGGCCTTGGCCCCCTTATGTCAGGCAGCAGAGGAACCAACCCCCACGGCAGGTTGCCAGGAATGGACAAGACAAGGGAAAGTCCTTGCCATCTGCTTTCATTCAATATTCACAGAGGGAGGCTTGGGAATGTGGCCTCTTGGAATAATGGTGTTGCTCTGAGTGAATCTCCACCCTCTCCCACTTCCTCATGAGTCATCACTACGGGTGATGGGAAGTGCCCTCTGCCTTTGAGCTCTTTGCTCTCCTACTTTCAAAGCCCACCGTGTTCTGAGAGAAGGAGAAACTGGAATACTCTCTCAAGACACTGAGTCTGTCAGCTGTCGCTCTTCTTCTTCTTCTTCTTCTTCTTCTTCTTCTTCTTCTTCTTCTTCTTCTCCCTCCTCCTCCTCCTCCTCCTCTCCCATTATTTCCCAACATTTCCCCTCATCTGCCTCTGGGCTGTGACCTCCCTCAAACCCCTGTTGTAATTCTGAACTGTCTCCTTCTTCTCTGGAAGGGTCAGGATGGGGAGGCGGTCTCCACCATTCCTCCTCTGCCCAGTCCCTGACACCTTAAAGCACATATTGAGATGGCCAAGGTGGCAGAGAGCAAGTTTGCCCCTGCTTTTTTTTGGTGGCTGCTTTCAAACTCCAACCCAATTCCCCTTTCTTCGCACAGGGTTCCCAATGTGTGTCTCCAAGGCTGAACATATGCAGATAAGCATGTGAGGTGTGAAAATGGATGGTGTGGAAATAGTTCCAACAACCCCTTACATGGAAGTGATTTTGGTAACAAATATGCTGCAGTGGTAGGATTTGAATTTGTTCTCACAGCGGCCGAACTTGATGCCTGTGGGAAACCAGCAAGCAAGATTCGAACACAAGAGCACTCTCCCCTCCTGTGGTTTCCAGCAACGGGTATTCAGGAGCATTTCTGCCTCCAACAAAATATATCAGTCCATAGGTCCTCAAGGTAAGAAAGGAAGGTGGAGGGGGGGAATTAGAAAAGAGGGAGAACAAGCACGGCTTTGTTGGCGGCTGCTTATGTTAAACTTAGAAATGACTAATAACTAACTGTCATAGCAGAAATTAAGGAAATCATGCGTTATTGCACAACAATGGGCTGCTTTGAATAAGAAAACATTTTAGTGTGGGTGTTTATGAAAAATGGATTGATGAGAGATACAACTCCTTTTAGGGGGAGAAAAAGAAATATGTCACCATATATATATATATATATATATATATATATATATATATATACACACACACACACACACACACACACATACCGTATATACGTGAGTATAAGCCGACGCAAATATAAGCCGAGGCACCTAATTTGACCACAAAAAACTGGGAAAACTTATTGACTTAAGTATAAGCCGAGGGTGGGAAATGCAGCAGCTACTGGTAAATTTCAAAAATAAAAATAAATACCAATAAAAGGCTTGGAAAGAAAGGGTCTCTTTACAGGGAGGGGGAGGGGGGAGGGGGCATATTCAGGGAGGAATTAAGGGGGGAGATTCTGGAATGGATTAAGGGGGAAGGGGGTTGATTCTGGGAATGTTTCAGGGGTGGTTGGGGCATATTTAGGGAGGGCATCAAGGGCAAGGGGGCATATTCTGGGAAAGTTTCAGGGTGGGTAGTTTCTAGGGTGGGCAGAGCTGGGAAGGGGTTAAGAGGGAAGGCTTGGAAAGAAAGGGTCTCTTTACAGGGAGGGCTCAGGGGGAGGGGGCATATTCAGGGAGGAATTAAGGGAGCAGATTCTGGGAAGGTTTCAGGGGTTGATAGTTTCAGGGTGGGCAGTTTCTATGGCGGACTGAGCTGGGATGGGATGGGGGCAAAAGCAACAGGCTCTCTGGGGCTGAGCCGGCTCGCGCGCCTGCTCGTCCTCCTCCTGCTCCCGCTGCCCCTGTCGCTACCTCTGTTCCCCTTCGGGGAGAAGGGATGGGAGGAGGAGGAGGAGGCGATCCTCGCACAGAGCAGTGACTGCTCTGTGCAAGGCATCGGAGAGGAAAAGCATCGAGGAGCACTTTCTCCCCACTTTTCCCTCCCGATGCCTTCCGCAGAGCAGGCACAGGATCATAGAGTCTCAGCGCAGTTTCTACAGTGGGCAGAGCTGGGATGGGCAGGGGTAGAGCAGGCACAGGATCATAGAGTCTCAGCGCAGTTTCTACAGTGGGCAGAGCTGGGATGGGCAGGGGTAGAGCAGGCACAGGATCATAGAGTCTCAGCGCAGTTTCTACAGTGGGCAGAGCTGGGATGGGCAGGGGTAGAGCAGGCACAGGATCATAGAGTCTCAGCGCAGTTTCTACAGTGGGCAGAGCTGGGATGGGCAGGGGTTAAGAGGGAAGGCTTGGAAAGAAAGGGTCTCTTTACAGGGAGGGCTCAGGGGGAGGGGTCATATTCAGGGAGGAATTAAGGGAGCAGATTATGGGAAGGTTTCAGGGGTGGGTAGTTTCAGGGTGGGCAGTTTCTATGGCGGACTGAACTGGGATGGGATGGGGGCAAAAGCAACAGGCTCTCTGGGGCTGAGCCGGCTCGCGCGCCTGCTCGATACTTGTCCTCCTCCTGCTCCCGCTGCCCCCGTCGCTACCTCTGTTCCCCTTCGGGGACAAGGGACGGGAGGAGGAGGAGGAGGCGATCCTCGTGCAGAGCAGGCACAGGAGGAGGGATCAGAGAGCAGGCACAGATGGGGGATCGGCAGGGCAGGGGAGACAAGCAGCAAGAAAGGATCCCTTTCTTGCCGCTTGTCCCTTTGCAGCCGCCCGCTTCACCTGAGTATAAGCCGAGGGCGGCTTTTTCAGCCCAAAAAATGGGCTGAAAAAGTCGGCTTATACTCACGTATATATATATATATATATATATATATATATATATATATATATATACACACACACACACACACACACATTCTGTATATATATATAGAAGCAGCACGTGAGCCATATTTCTATGCTTCAACATGAAAGGGCTAATTTCACTGCATTTTGGCAAGGCTGTAGAATTGGAATCTGTTGGGTCTACATGCCGTGCTCTCCTTGCCCACTCTTAGAACGGTAACACGTTACATAAAAACATGAACTCATGGGCTCCCCGCCCCCTTGAAAGGTGCTTGGGCTGGGTGAGTTTGGAAACAGCAGATGTGGAAGGATTTGGTGCTTCCATGTTTCCTTCTATGCATCTAATAGCAGCTCCAAGGGGATGATTTTGGATTGGGACTGTGGTGTGAAATGGTTAATCCCTCCCTCTTGCAGCTCCAGTCCAGACTAGGTGACCCTGAAGCAGTGGTGTAGCATGTGGAGGCCCACAGGGGCACAAAATTTCAACTCCCAGTGCTGCCTCAATACAGCTGTGCACTTCCTTCACTGGGTTCCACTGAAAATGGCTTCTCCATGTGAAACAGGAAATTACCTCTCCAGGCAACGGAAGGACTTTTCTTATTTCTGCATCTGCAATCTTCTGGGTGATGAGGACACTGTTAGGCAGTTGAATGCACATGCATACTCCATCTGTTTCTCTCACTCCCACCCCAACCCCCCTCTGTGCAGCCCTGGGCACTGGCAACTCATGCTACACCACTGCCCTGAAGTTTATTTCAGAAGCAACAGCACCAAACAGATAATGGAATTGAAGACAAATGCACACATTTCCATTGACAGGTCTCATTTTGTTCCAAGATTATCAGGAAGATCTCTGTGCCTAATGCTAAATCCCACAACTGCAGAAGATACAAATGCCCTGGTTTTTAATTGCTACATAGCATGCAAACAATACATGTGTTTTACTATATTCCTATCTCTAGCCCTTAAAAGAACAAATCAAAAGAATGACGCTTTGTCGTGTGTGCCTCTACCCACAAATTGTAATAAAAGAAAAGACCAGCCCATCCTGTTTTCATTTTGAGTAAGAATGAGTTGTTTAAAGAATAAATTCCTTAAAGCTCACGGACAAATGGATAATGAGTGCTTTTGCAACCAATTGGATTATATGCAGATTTGGTAGGCTTGTGGGAAATTTAAATCAAGTTACTTTCATCTCTTAAAATCCACCCAATCTCTAATTAGAGAGTGAATATAGTATCTCATATAATAGCTTTTGTGTGCAGAAGTGACTGCTTCACTGTCACTTTCGTAGAATTGCTTTGTTTCCCCATTGGTTCATCTGGCTCCATATTATCTACACTAGAGATTGGAAGACCAGAGTAATTGCACTACAGTTCCCATCATCTCTATCCATTGACCCTGCTGATTGGGGATGGTGAGATTTGGAATCCAATGGTACCTGGAGGGCCACAGATTCCCATCCCTGATCTATACTGGCAACAGTTCTCAAGGGTTGCTGGTGATTGCAACTGGGACCTGCTGCAAGTAAAGCAGATACTCTACCATTTTGCTATGGCCCTTTCATTAAGTGAGCATTACATTTGCAGTCCTCCTAAAAGCTAGCACTAGGGGGAAGGTAGACAGGCAAACCTGCTCTGTGGGATCTACCTCTCTTTTAAATCAGAACCAGTGAAGGCGGTGAAGGTACTGTGTGAGTATCTGGAAGCAGTTGGAGGATAGATGGTGGCTAACAGATTGAGGTTGAATCCTGACAAGACAGAAGTACTGTTTTTGGGGGATAGGGGGCGGGTGGGTGTGGGGGACTCCCTGGTCCTGAATGGGGTAACTGTGCCCCTGAAGGACCAGGTGCATAGCCTGGGAGTCATTTTGGACTCACACCTGTCCATGGAGGTGCAGGTCAATTCTGTGTCCAGGGCAGCTGTCTACCAGCTCCATCTGGTATGCAGACTGAGACCCTACCTGCCCGCAGATTGTCTCACCAGAGTGGTGCATGCTCTGGTTATCTCCCAGTTGGGCTACTGCAATGCACTCTACGTGGGGTTACCTTTGAAGGTGACTCAGAAACTACAATTAATCCAGAATGCGGCAGCTGGACTGGTGACTGGGAATAGCCACCGAGACCATATAACACCGGTCCTGAAAGACCTACATTGGGTCCCAGTACGTTTCTGAGCACAATTCAAAGTGTTGGTGCTGATCTTGAAAGCCCTAAATGGCCTCGGCGCAGTATACCTGAAGGAGCGTCTCCACCCCTATTATTCAGCCCGGACACTGAGGTCCACCTCCGAGGGCCTTCTGGCGGTTCCCTCATGGTGAGAAGTGAGGTTACGGGGAACCAGGCAGAGGGCCTTCTCGGTAGTGGCGCCCACCCTGTGGAATGCCTTCCCATCAGATGTCAAGGAAATATACAACTATCTGACTTTTAGAACAGTTAGGTAGCTGTGTTGGTCTGCCATAGTCAAAAAAAAAATCCTTCCAGTAGCACAAACTTAGTTGGTCTATAAGGTGCTACTGGAAGGATTTTTTATTTTTTATTTCGTTTTGACTTTTAGAAGGTATCTGAAGGCAGCCCTGTTTAGGGAAGTTTTTAATGTTCGATCTTTTATCGTGTTTTTAATGTTCTGTTGGGAGCTGCCCAGAGTGGCTAGGGAGGCCCAGCCAGATGGGCGGGGTATAAAACAACAGCAGCAGCAGCAGCAACAACAACAACAACATTATTATTATTATTATTATTATTATTATTATTATTATTACCTCACACACATCAGAATTGCCACACAGTTTCACAGGCAATGATTTTTTGACATAAATGTGAAAGCTTCTCATTTATGTGAAACTTTTGCAGAAATTTTGAGGAGAATTAAAAGAATTTGGGTCTGAGGAGTAATACTTGTCGGGGGAGTCAGATCATGAGGTTACATATCTCTGTGACAAAATGCTTTTAATAACCTTTTTTTTTTGCAATACCGCTTCAGGCAAAATTCAGAGATGTGCAAATTTTATATTGGTACAATAGCAGCAATCAGGAAACCGTTCAACCCCTCCCTTTAAAGCACCCGCTACCTGCATTATATTAGAGCTCGATGAACTGCTGTTAGTGTTTATGTAACCATATGTCTTGTTCATCGTTTTAAATTAATGCTGCTTCGTGCTGAAATTTTGTAATGCATTGCTCTCTTTGGCACAGGGAAAAGAAAAGACCTGGAGCAGAAATTTAATTTGTGTCAAATATAAAATGGATTTGCTAACTTCTGCTGCTTTAAACTCCCGAGACCCTGAATCAGATGCTCTGATCAGCTTCAAGAAATGGTAGAAAAGAACTTTTCTTCCATAAAAAAAAGGCCTTGATGTGTGGGGAAGAAAGCTTTGCTGTATACAGCGCCGTCCTCCTTGGGAGCCAGCAAGCAGCAGCTCGTGTGACTTATTAAAGCCGTTCATTAAAACGTCATGGCTCATGCTGCAGTGTCGAGCCTGTGCAATGTTCCTGAGGAGGCACAAATTTCGGATTCATGAACCAGAGCCAGGACAAGTTCTTTCCAAAGTTGAAAAGGCAAAAGAGGGGCTTTCAGGATGAGCTGAATATTCATTGGTTTTGGTCTTTGATATCAAAAGCTGACCTTACAGTGAGGTGGGGTATTGTATCAAAACAGCAAACTAACTATAGGCTTCTTCAGGCATTGGAAATAATGCTTGAGGGTTTGGGATGTGTGCAGTGCCTCTCCCCATGTTAGCCTGCATGCCAGCTCTGTTCATCCAGTCCTGGCCAGGGGCGTAGCAAGGGGGGGGCATAGGGGGCGGGCTGCCCCATGTTCCATAATGGAGGGGTGACAAATTATCAAGGAACAATTACTGCCCTACGAAGGGTGGTTCATAAAAAAACACTTTTTTAAAAAATAAAATGTCTGCTCCAAAGGTCTTATTTTACTATACTAGGGATTATATAGCCATATATGAAATTTCATGCATATCAGTTAATATCTTGACCCTCCTCCACCAAAATAGCTGTTTACTTGGCTGTTTTCCTATGTCGTGAAGGCTGAAATTTCATTTCAGTGGAGCACTTACTGTTCCCAACCCTAACCGTGTGGAAAGCCATCTAATTAGACTTTAATTTGATTTTGAGATGTTTTTAGGAGGTAATTTAATTATTATTTGATTTTATACCAATGTTATGTTAGCCACCCTGAGCCCAACTTCGGCCGGGGAGGGCGGGATATAAATAAAAGTTTTATTATTATTATTATTATTATTATTATTATTACTTGTTATTATTCCTTTGTAAGAAAATATGAAATAACGTAAAACCATTTTTGCAGGAGGGGGAATCAATATGGGGTGGTGGTGACAAGAAATTTTCTGCACTGGGTACCACCTGACCTTCCTATGCCTTGGGGGGGGGGTGTGTGACAAAAACTTTTTTGCCCCCGGGTACCAATTTACCTTGCTACACCCCTGGTTCTGGCTTTTGTGTGTTGAGTGCAAAGATTTGGAGAGTTCTAACACTGCTTAACTGAGAGCATTTAGAATCCTTTCCGCAAATTGGAAACCCTTCACATCTGTTGTTCCTGACTGAAGGGAAGATTCTAACCACATTGATTGATTTCATTTCTATCACACTGTTTCCTTCAAGGAGCCATCCATAGTTCTCTTTCCCACTCTGTTTTATCATCCCTACAGCTCGGTGAAGGAAGTTAGGCTGAGATGTTCTGACTGGCCCATGATCACCAAATAAGTTTCATGGTCAAATGGAGGACTGGGGTATCCAAGGTCCTAGCCTGACACTCTGATCACTACAACAGACGGACTTTCATTCAGAGAGTGGTTAGAATCCTCTGTGGAGTCAGGAGAGAACCGGGGAGGGCTACATTGCACGTCCTCAGCACCACCCAATTTGAACCCTCGTCTGCTCTTTTTAAGTGCCTGGAGAGGGCATAAGTGTCATGTCTATCCCCTTCAGTTGTTCTGATAGTGACAGTGTCCCAGCCTTGGAGCTAAGGAATCCTGGGCAATGATATTCGGATGGCAGCTACTATCCAGAGCTGTGAGACTCCAGCACAAGCTGAAGGATGATTGCAAAAGGGCTCTTGTCATTTGTGCTCAGGCAGTGGATCAGCTGTCAGCTGAGGAATCCCCATTGGCCCTAAATAGTGAAGAGCAGACTCCTCCTCCATAAGCAAGTTAAAGAACAGTTATATTGAGGCCTGTTTTCACCAGCAAGGCCCACCCTTGAAGTGCTCCTCAAAATGTCTGTGATATATTTATGGTGTCTGCCATTCCAGGGCAGAAGAGACCTGCTGCTCCTTTAATAATTATATATATATATGTATAGGAAGCTACAATCATAGTGTTGTGTATTAAATAAGATATTCTGGCAGCAGAGTAAAGTATTGTTATTGGTCAATTTGAAGTGTACAATCACAATCCACAGCCTGATTGGGTCCCGCCGGAAAGTTTGAATATTATTGGTTCCCGCTAAAATGTATCTTTTCCCCTCAGTCCCAATGTGTCTATAAATAGAGCTTTCCCTACCCCCTTTCCCCAGTCTTGTCTAATCCCTACAATAAAGAGCTGTTTTCACTAAGACGTGTTGCTGGACTTCTTGCTACCAGAACCCACGACACAACATACTGGCGACGAGGATGGGATGGAATTAGGCCGTCTGAGGGTTGTCGACCCTAGCGACCTGATTCTGGCGACAAGACTCCCTGTGACTGACAGGACAGATCAGTCCACTAAGATGGCTGCGTCACGGTTCATGGAACCATTTCATCCCGGAGCAACTGAGGCCTGGGATGCTTACCTCGAGCGCTTTGAATTCAGCGTGGCTGCAAAAGGGGTCACTGACGAGGAAAGGAAAAAGGCGTTGTTCCTGAGTTGCTGCGGGGCAGAGACCTTTGAGTTGGCTCGGGCAATTCTGGCCCCCACAACACTGCGGGAGGCGTCGTTCGCGAGTATTACGGAACACCTCTCGAATCACCTTAATCCTACTGCGTCGAAGATGACATGGCGCATCGAATTCCATAAGAGGCAACAACGACCTGGAGAGACGGTAGCAGTTTTTCTCACCGAATTAAGAAAGCTGGCGAGACACTGCAAATTCGCCAACTTGGAGGAGGCCCTGCTGGATCGGTTTGTGTGCGGCCTTCGCAGCAGCAAGGGCCGCAGGCGGATTGCAGCAAAACAAGACATGGATCTCTCGACAGCGCTCCGTGAGGCCATTGCGACAGAAAGCGCTGAGAGAGAGGAGCAAAACCCGGGCCCGCGAGCCGAAAAGAGAGCTGGAGAGTCAACCCACACCGTGGACAATCAGGATGTCAGCCCCAACCAAAGCCCTGTGCGGGGAATAGAGATGGTGCGTCAGGAGAGCACAGCAAATAAAGGACGGCAGGGGGTCTGCCCTGGCTGCGGCGGATCACATGAGAGAAGGAAGTGCCGGTTCCGAGAAGCTACGTGTCATGCTTGTGGAAAAACGGGGCACATAGCCAGGGTCTGCAAGTCGAGTGGCACGTCGGGGTCCGCGAAATCAAGAGGTCAGAGGACATCCACAGCGACGCACCAACTCGACGATTGCAACTATCTCACGCAAATCGAGGGCAGAACTGTGCCATTTCCAGCCCAAGGGAAACCAGCTGTGCGGGTCCTAATCGAAGGGAAGCCGTGTAACATGGAGGTGGACTCCGGATCCGGATTCTCCATCGTCTCGGAGGACACGGCCAGATCGTTATTTCCTAGAGGTAAGCTTCCGAGATTGGAGCCCTTCCCAGCTACGCTGCAATCCTATTCCGCCGGCCGCATAGACATTTTGGGGATGTGCGCAGTGAACGTACAGTTCCGCGAGAGGGAGGCCGTATTAAAGCTTGTGATCGCAAAAGGGAAGCGCACTAGCCTGCTGGGCACGGACTGGTTCCCGGCCTTAGGGTTGGGAATCTCAGGGCTCAACATGGTCCAGATAGCTTCCGAGACATTTAACACTCTGTACACGGAATTTGGGGAGCTATTTAATGGAGAGTTAGGATGTTATAAAGGGCCTCCAATTGACTTAGAACTGGACCCGGGGGTTGCGCCAATCCGCCTCAAACCCAGGCGGGTTCCATTTGCGCTACAGCCTAAAATAGAGACTGAATTGGAGAAGCTAATACAGCAAGGGGTGCTTTCACCAGTGGACTCTGCTAAATGGGAAACACCCATTGTCACACCCCTGAAAGCTAATGGGGAAATACGAATTTGTGCGGATTACAAATGTACAATTAATAAGGCCATCAGGGGCAACTCGTATCCAATTCCAGTAGTGTCCCAACTATTAGCGAAGCTGGCTGGGGGCAAGGTGTTTGCAAAGATTGACTTGGCACAGGCATACCAGCAGCTTCCAGTGACTCCAGCATCCGCAGAAATCCAGACAATTGTGACGCACAAGGGCGCCTTTAAGGTGAATAGGCTGCAGTTTGGAGTCTGCGTGGCACCTGGCATATTTCAAAGTCTTATGGAGCGCCTGTTACGAGGCCTGCCAGGTGTCCTGCCATATTTTGATGATGTGTTAATCGCGGGCAAGGATGCTCAAGAACTACTGGGACGCATCCAGACAGTCCTATGCAAATTCCGGGATGCGGGGTTGAAACTAAAAAAAGAGAAATGTAGTTTTGGGGTAGCAGCTGTGAACTTCTTAGGGTACAGAATTGATGCTGCTGGCATCCACCCCATGGAAGACAAGGTTAAGGCTATCGCCGCAGCACCGACACCTAGTAACAAGGCTGAGCTGCAGTCCTTCTTGGGCCTCGTCAATTTCTATCACGCCTTTGTGCCACACAAGGCATCGATAGCCGAACCACTGCATCGGCTACTCCAAAAGAAGTGTGCATGGCGTTGGGGGCAACCGCAACAGAGAGCTTTTGAAACGCTGCGGGGCGTGCTGTCAAAGGAAAGTACACTTGCCCACTATGATGCTGCTAAACCATTGGTGCTGGCGTGTGATGCCTCACAATATGGCGTGGGGGCTGTCTTGAGTCACAGGGAGGCGGATGGGTCGGAGCGTCCAATCTCATTCTATTCCAGAACCTTGAGCCCCACAGAGCGGAACTATGCCCAGATTGATAAGGAGGCACTGGCTATAGTCACAGGAATCAAGAAGTTCCATGACTACGTGTACGGCCGTCCTTTCACAATTCAAACGGACCACAAGCCTTTGCTGGGTTTGTTCAGCCCGCATAAACAAACGCCTCAAATCTTGTCCCCACGCATGCTCCGATGGTCCATCTTTTTGAATGGATTTCAATACGAACTGTGTCATGTGAAGGGTAAGCTGTTGTGCCATGCGGACGCGCTGAGTCGTCTACCACTACCTGGAGCAGCCGACGACGACCCAGCTCCAGCCGAGCACGTCATGATGATGGAAACACTTCCCGGACCACCCGTGACTGCCGTCGACATCGCCGTGAGAACTAAAAGGGACCCCGTCCTCGCCCGTGTGCTTGTGTGGGTGGGGAGGGGATGGCCAAGTGGGACTCAGGAAGAGAAATTTAGACCTTTCATGGCAAGACAAAATGAGCTGTCCCTCCATAAGGGTTGCATATTATGGGGCGATAGGGTGGTTATTCCAAGGTCGCTACAGAATGAGGTGTTAGACACATTACACATGGGTCATCCGGGCATGGTTCGGATGAAATCTTTAGCCAGGTGCTATGTGTGGTGGCCAGGTATGGACAAGGACATTGAACAATGGGTGCGCACCTGTCGAGCGTGCCAGGAGGTGCACCCAGAAATGCCCAGGGCACCAGTGCATTGGTGGGAGCGGGCTAAGAAACCGTGGAGCCGGCTCCATGTAGATTTTGCAGGGCCGTATCAGGGAAAGGTGTTCTTAATTGTAGTAGACGCCTACTCGAAATGGCTGGAGGTCTCAATTGTTCCAAACATGTCCTCAGCTGCTGTAATCAGGGCCCTTCGCGTTTTGTTTGCAACGCATGGGTTACCCGAGACCATAGTATCTGACAACGGGGCGGCTTTTGTGTCCCAAGAGTTCAGGGCATTCCTGGCCGATAACTTCATTAGAGGGGTAACTTCTGCCCCCTTTCACCCTTCCTCAAACGGTCAAGCCGAACGGATGGTGCGCACGGCCAAGGGTTCAATTGCACGCCTGCTGGAAGGGGATTGGTCTGCTCGCATTGCAAGGATGTTGTTCCTGCAGCACACAACGCCATGTGCATCTACAGGCAAGTCCCCAGCTGAGTTATTAATGGGGAGGAGGTTAGCCACAATCCTAGACTATGTCCACCCTGACAAGGTGCCGGGCCGCGATGCAAGAGAGCCACCGGCTGCCGAGGGTGACAGAACCCGATACCTGACAACAGAGGATTTGGTTTGGGTCCGGAACTATGCAAGGGGACCAGCATGGGTGCCGGGGGTGGTCACCCGACCCAGTGGGCCAGTGTCGTATTTTGTGACGTTAGAGGATGGCAGAGTAATGCGCCGCCACATTGACCAGCTAAGGCGCCGGGTTCCAAGCAGGGTAAGCCCGAGTGGGGAGGAGCCGCACACAACTCTGCCGGCGTCCAGTGAATCGCAGCAGTCTGGCCAGGAGGGTTCCGGGCCACAGGGGGTGGAGGGCTCAGAGAGTCAGGAAGCTGTGGGCTCAGAAAGTCAGGAAGCCGAGATCACCACTGATGAACCTAACCCAGGGACAACTAGTCAGCCTAGAGAGTCAGCTAGTGACACAGCTCCAGCTGAGGTACCCGAGGTTATTGGGGAGAGAAGTCTGACCACGGATAGTCCAAGGAGTGACACACCGGGGGTTAGGCGATCCGGTAGGACTCGAAGACCTCCGCAACACTTGAAAGATTACGTGTATAGTATCAACTGGG
Organism: Lacerta agilis; assembly: GCF_009819535.1. Taxonomy (NCBI): domain Eukaryota; kingdom Metazoa; phylum Chordata; class Lepidosauria; order Squamata; family Lacertidae; genus Lacerta; species Lacerta agilis. The sequence goes on from NC_046312.1 coordinate 23,184,954, forward strand.
TGCGGGGGAGTGTTGTGTATTAAATAAGATATTCTGGCAGCAGAGTAAAGTATTGTTATTGGTCAATTTGAAGTGTACAATCACAATCCACAGCCTGATTGGGTCCCGCCGGAAAGTTTGAATATTATTGGTTCCCGCTAAAATGTATCTTTTCCCCTCAGTCCCAATGTGTCTATAAATAGAGCTTTCCCTACCCCCTTTCCCCAGTCTTGTCTAATCCCTACAATAAAGAGCTGTTTTCACTAAGACATGTTGCTGGACTTCTTGCTACCAGAACCCACGACACAACACATAGACCAACTAACATGGAAGAAGTAAGGGCCTTTGAGCTATGTGGGGTAGGGTTTACCTCTGAATAGATGCATATAGAATCCTATATATAAGAGGATCCAGTGCCAAACAACATGCATTATATTCCCATCAAGGTAGCAAATAGGGAAGGAGAGAGGGTGGGGCACAAGCGCAGTAGACAAGGAAGCCTTTCTTAGCCAGAAGAGCCCATGAACAGAAAGAGGACTGGGCACAAAACCTGCTTTGGCAGCAAGGGAGTGATAGACCAGTAGCAAGAAGAGTGGCAAAAGCATGTGAGCAAAAGGAAGGGGGTCACTTCCTGGATGCGGAATGAGGTGAGAGCAATCTCTGTTTTGAGCATGATCTCTCCCCAGCTTTGTCAGCGTCCTTTCTCCCTTTCCCTTTCAGGTTCTGGAGCTGCACTACCTCCCCTTTCAGGATACTGTCCTTGGTAGGTATGGCAAATTTGTTTCCCTGATCCCACTCCCAGCCCTCCAGCTCTAGGATATGGACTGAGCTATGGGGCAAGGTGCTGCCTCATCACATTTGCCCTTCTGGGCAATTGCCCAGTTTCTCTCCTGTAAATATGTTTTTGTGTAGCCTCCAGATTGGGCTGATCCACTCTGTGGGACTTCCCACAGGCATCTGGTTGGCCACTGTGAGAGCAGGATGCTAGACTAGAAGGAGCACTGGCTTGATCAGCAGACTCTTCTTACCGTATTTACTCAAATGTAATGCACACCTTTTATGCCCAAATTGCATTGCGAAAATCAGGGTGTGCATTAGATTTGATGGTACCAGCAAATCCTTTTTTTTTGGTTTCAAGGTTTTTGAAAATTGAAGTGTGCATTAGATTCAATGACACATTAGATTCACGTAAATATGGTATGTTCTTAACAAGTTCTGGCCTCAGATTTACATAAGTATTAGATTTTTCTCACTTGGGTTGGTATTACGCCAGTGTCGTCTGCCATGCCAATACCTCCAGCAATATGGCAACAGCTGTGATGTCTTGGCATGTGTGTCCTTCAAACTGGTCCTACAGAATTGCCAGCAAAATCCAGAAAGGAGCTCTTTAGATGTGTTTGTGAGATTATATAGTTGCTTTTCCTAATCAGTAAATGCTGTGGGTTGAAGAATGCTCACCTTTTGCATATCTCTGAGCTGTAAAATTTAATTCATTACTGTTTATAAATCTTCAGATGGATGACGCTATAGAAAGAAGGATATTAATTGCTTCCATTAATAAAACAAGAATTAAATGTAGGCGTACATTTTTAATTACATTGTTTCCTGTTGCCTGAACTCACTCATCTTAAACTTCTGAAAGCGCCTACTTCTTTCAATGGGAGCATGTCGTTCATTGCTCGCTTCTTCATTTTTCATGCACCGCTCTTTATTTTCATATTGAAACCTAAGTTTTCTTTCATTTTGATGGTGCTGAAAACAGCCATATTGCTGTGTGCATAAATTAAAGTAGATGAACATTAATGATGTCAGACCACAGCTGTTCTTAACTTAAATAATTATCGCTCCCTCATTATGATCAAGATTCTAAAGAGCCAAACTATTCAATCAGGAGTTCACAATACTTCCTCTGGTTCTATCTATTATCATTGAAATTAGTTGTTATCTGATAAAGTACCTGGATAAATCACATTTTGGGGAAAAAAATGTGGTGGAGCCGGATGATTTATGAGACGCAGCCATGTTTGAAAGCACGTGGGGAGCTCTGTAACTTTGCAAACTTATTACATTTTAAAGCCCCTCAGATTAATGCTACATTAATTACTGATGCTCTGAATTCAACCACATATGCTGCTATTAACGTTACCCATTATCACAAAATAAACACCTCTTTATAAAAACAAATGATGCTTCATCTTAATATTCCTGATTGTGATCTTCCTCCTTCACAGCTGTTGCTGGTTCTGTCTTGGTGCTTTTTTTGTTATAAAGAGGCCCTTGTTGTAATCAACAGTTGGGCTGCCTGCATTTTGCACGCAAAATGCTCAAGTGCCATGAAAATGAGTAGGTGAATAATCTAAACAATTTGCTTAATTTCCAATAAAGCGGGCCTTTTTACATGGAGTTGGCATCATCAAATGATTTGCTTTCAAAGGAAGACTGGTAGCTGATCTCTCCCTCTCCTTCTCCCTCTCCTTCCTTTTCACCCTGAGCGTTACATTCCCCTTCGGGAAATCTTATATGGGCCACATGCCAATAGTGTGGTGGGCAGGTGCAGTAGCAAAAATGGGAGGCATTTTTAGGCAAGTTTCTACATACACTCACCCCCCCCCCCTATTCTCCATCCAGACAAACAAGGGGCATTATCAGAATTGAAGGACACCTTCTAGATAGCCCAAAGCACTTGGGTGATGAAGCATAGCCAGTGAGGGGAGTGGAGAATAGAATAACAGAATACTAGAGTTGGAAGGGACCACATGGGTCATGTAGTCCAACCCCTGCAATGCAGGAATCTTTTTGCCCAAGGTGGGGCTTGAACCCACAACCTGAGCTTAAGAGTCTCCTGCTCTACTGACTAGCCTGGGGAAAATAACAGGGGTCAGGTGAAGAAGCCTGGAGAGCTGGTTTTAGCCCTCGGGCCTAAAGTTCCTGACTCCTGACATACTTATCTATATGCATATCAATCCGCAACCCCATAGTCGCCTTTGACTGGACTTAAGCATCCAGGGGTCCTTTACCTTTACCTTTTACCTTACCTATCCCTACACAGAATCCCATGGATTTGGCAGAGTTAGTACCTCATTGAGAATTGGGAAACAGTTCTTCTAATTTGTATCTGAATGAGAATATTGTAATATTGTATACAGACTTTGAAGGAACAATAAAACATGCATGCTTGATTCTCACACGGGGTCACTAGCCATTGGTTTAGATAAACTGCCATGCCAATTGGCAATCATTTTCAAGAGTCTGTTCCAAATACTTTGTGGAGTGAATGATCACCTAGAATAAGAAAATGGTCTGCGCTATTATTAAAGGCATGGGCTGTTATTTCAGGATATAATGACTGAGATGAAAACATCTGTTTGGTTATTACTGGTTCCAACAGATTTCCTCCTTACTATGAGAAAAGAATTTTTCGCCATTGCTAGCTTTGGTGCTTGGTATTACCTATATGGAAAATAGTAGATGAATGTTGCTAGGATATAGATGCCAACTCAGAAACAAAGTTTACTGAATTTAATGAGGCTTACTCTCAGGTAAGTGGGGTTAGACTGCAGCCAAAATTGCTAACAAACAAATTCTTATCATTAACATTTGTTAGTTGTTTCATATATAAAGTCTCAAAGTGACTTAACAAGATAAAATACAAACATATACAAACAATTGAAGCAACCATTGATGTCAGCCTGTCCATGCTCTTAAACTGCTAATCTTAAATTATTCCATTACTGGGGTAGGCGAGCTGAAAATAATGTCAATATATTTCACATCTGGCAACCTTTGGTTTTAGATAGTGCATGGCTAGATAAGTCGAAAAAGCCAGGGCAACAAATTTTTACAGCCCTCTAGTGGCTATGGTGCCTCATTTGCTAAAACTGGAGATAAGCCTTTGCTGCTCCCTTTTATTCTCAAACGGCAAGCAGAGTATTATCTCCAATCTTAGTGCTGTGGGGTCACAGCACTAAGAACAGAAATAAGCCTTTGCCTGCTCTCATGGTCCAAAGTTGGAATCACCTAGCATCATATGAAGTCAGGTGATTGAGAGATGCGTCACTCTGACTATCCGTCAAAGTGGTCCATGGAGGATGGGCCAGTTCTGGAACCAGATCTAGTTCCTCACCCCTGCCATAGAATATACAAACAATACAAAGTAAGGAACAGCTTGCTGAATATTTATTAAGGAAATACCTATTGCTGAGCTATCAGCCTTTGCTCTAGATCTAAATACTGCCTAGAGCTAAAGAATATTTGACAAGCAGCAGAAACCCAATTACTTGAGACATTTAAAATAAGTCTCAACAAATAATTATTATAATTTTTATAATATCCACCTAGGATAAATCACGTATCTCATGGAAACTGGGCTAACTGAACTAATCTATGTATCTCCTCCATCCTTTAATGCATGAAAATTTCTGATCCAATACCTCCTTTACACCAACTAATTTAATCAGGAATTGTTGTTATTACATGCTACTGCAAATATCAAATGCAGTCTTTTATTTTGAGCCTAATAAGTCACTTCTGTTACATTATTAAATGCAAATTGGTTGCTAGGAGAGTTCACAGTAGGAGTGGATGGAAAAACCCAGTTGTTATATAATTAACTCCATAAAACCCAGTTGTTATATAATTAACTCCATAATTATAGACTAGCAAATGTATAGGTAAAGTTGCTGTTGCTCTACATGCTGAAGTCTAATGATTAACCATAGCAAATTAATCAGGTATTAATTAGCTAAGATAATATGTTACTCTAATCCAACTATATTAATTGACATCTGATTCCAGCCTGTTAGATGTCAATTTAATCACCCCGCAATGCTGGCACAACAAGAATCAATTAATACACAAGTGGGCTCTGAATTAATGTGCTAGTGGCAGATGGTATCTCTCTACATCACCTGTGCAGTTCTCACCTTTAAAAATAGTAATTTTCAAAGTGATCCCTCTCTGGCATATTATGATCCGGGTAATATTTAGTGCATAGAAGTAAACTTGCCTTCTTCAGCTGTGGGTGGGCTTGCTGAACTGGATGAAATTCTGTTCTCCATTAGGTCCATGCCGCTTTTTATTGCTTTAAACGGGTAATATCCAATGGTGACAGAAGCCAAACAGAAGCAATTCTGCTTGCACAAAGTGTGTGTGTGTGTGTGTGTGGGGGGTAATCCAATTTTTGCCAGTCTACCTTACCTACTGACTGCAGTTCTCTGTAACCAAATCCCATATTAATCCACAGAAGCAAATTCTGTTGGTAGGGAGAAAAGTGAAGACCAGGGCCCGGACCATTGTGAGTTGAAAAGCTTCTTCATGCCTACTGCTGCCATGGGATACAACCGTATGAAATAATTGGGTGTGAACCCTGTATCAATTGAGGATCACGCCTAGGGGCTGAAGGTGGCTCTCCAGGTCTTCCTATGTGGCCCTTAGAACTCTCTCCAGGTCACAGCCCTACCTGGCTCTGCTAGTGCACTCCAAGTGGGCATAAAAGGTTACAGGATATCAGGAGGAGGTTACAGAACATACACTGATCAGAAATGAAGTCGTGTGACTGCCCTGAAACTTTTGCAAGTGCAGACAGTATTAAAATAGAGATTGCCTATGACCACACTGGTAGCATCATGAATGCACATCAAAGAAGGATGTCTGGAGGGCTCTTTGGAAACAGCGGGGCAATTCCAGCCATGCACTTTAGATATGCAGCAATGCATAGGACCAGACCTTTATCCCCCCGAAGTCAAAGGGACAAAGCCAGCATCCATGATAGTGCGACAGCTGAACTAGTTTGTGCCCCATAACTAGAAGAACACAAAGTCTGTTTTTTTAATGAAACAACATAAGAGAAATGAAGGATTGCACCTTTCTGACTGAACCTGCATTTTGCACATTATAAGAGAAACGAAGGTTTCATAAAATGTAATGAACTCAGCATTGATTTTTTTTTGTTTAAATGAAAGATTGTAACTTGTCATCTGAATGAATTTTTTTTAACATTGGCTTTCTATTTTCATAGCTCTTCTAAATCTCCATTAATGTCATCGGCAGCACTTTCAGAGTTCCTAAATGAAGTCAAGCTTACCCAATCCACCTTACAACTGACCTTTCAATTTTTTGCCATGGAAACAAGAATACTCGCTTGATAAACGGGTACTAAACTTCAAAGAACAGAGGAACGTTTGCAGTTTTAGATTGCTATGATGAAAGCGTTCAAGCTCTTAATTTCTTTTTCCTCTCAATATGGAAAAAAAATATGGTCCATGTCAAATGCAAAAATTATCAGCATCTTGCTTTGAAAGAGGCCATTTTTATTTATCCTTTAGAAGTTGGGTAGGCAAACTAAGGCCCGGGGGCCAGATCCAGCCCAATTGCCTTCTAAATCCAGCCTGCGGACGGTCCGGGAATCAGCGTGTTTTTACATGAGTAGAATGTGTGCTTTTATTTAAAATGCATCTCTGGGTTATTTGTGGGGCATAGGAATTCGTTTGTTGCTTTTTTTCAAAATATAGTCAGGCCCCTCACAAAGTCCGAGGGACAATGGACCGGCCCCCTGCTGAAAAAGTTTGCTGATCCCTGCTTTAGAAAAATGAGAATTGCTTCAGCATAACAAGCCAACCCTTCAGAGCTGATTGTGTGGAGAGGACTGCAGTGTAGGTTTTTTGCATGACTGGAGCTGCAACATTGGATACAGCCCATGGTCTCAAGTTGACCCAGTCTACAGGATTCAACAAGGAGTCAAATGGTTTTCAAAAATAAAAACTGGGAGACAGGAACTGAAAGCAAGTTCAGTGGGTGAATTCTTTTTGTTTGTGGCATGTTTGAAACACAGGATTTAGCCAACAGCATCTCCCATTCAGGGATTGTAGATATCAGGGTGGGAAGGAATCTTCAGAAGATTATGGAGAACTTGGTAAAATTGACAGCATAAAGCTTCATGGACTATTGGTTGGACTGAGTATAAAGGTGTTTTTTTAAAAAACAACAAGTCTACTCTAGCAAAATCCAAAGCAAATTGTATTTTCTTCATATATACATAAAATGCAAGGCTGTTGTCATGTTGCAGTTGGTATGGCCACCAATAGGTATGTGCATGAAGCAGATGGTTAAGAGGTGGTAGGAGGCAATTCACACAGTGGTTTTTGCAAATCACTCTGTGAAGTGCCTCCCCCTCCTTTAAAAAGTATTGGGGTAAGGTGTGAAGAGAGGTGCTGTGGTTGGTGGGATAGATGAGAGGGTGGGTGGGTGAGGTGTGAAAGGAAGGGGTATTGGTCTGGTGTGGCAAAGGGGTAGGCAAGGGTGGTGATTCAAGTGAGCAGGGGACTCGTTATTAATATGTACTATATTTATATCACACCTTTCCCTCATGGCATAGATTCATTCCCAGGATGGAATCCCATCCAGGCATTGCCCCAAGACCTTATTCCTGTTCAACAATTTGTAGAGTGTCAACCATTTGCGAAATCAGCTTGCAGTCATAATAATAGATTCCCAAGTTCTATATTTCTATTTATGGCTCACCAACACTTCATAAATATGAAATAGCATTTTCAGCATAATTCAGCATATGCCAGTTTTCTATCATCACGAGAGTTTGGCAATGAAGCAATTACTCCTAACACTATTCATTATCAAACTGCTTTTGTATAGTAAATAATGGGAATGACATTTATTTGACATTATAGTTCAGGGGCGGGTGGGGAGGAGTACTCTCCAATTCCATGTCAGTGTATCTAACCCTCCAATTTACTTCCTGCAAGCACTTCTTATTCCGGATAATCCATGGCACTTCATATGCTTGCATTCCACATGTTTTATCTATGTTTACTGAATTAAATGGTTTTCATTTATTGTAATACTGTTTTATAATGGCCACACAAACTAATTGAGCATGTTGTATTTCAGTTTAATTGCATTAAAGCTAAAAAGTAGAATAGATAAAAATTCAGATAGGTCACAGATCCTAGATTATGTTATCCAGGGAAATGATGTCATGCCTACATCTCTTTTAACAAGTTGGACACTGTATGCAAGGTTGGAGTTGGTTGGGTGAGATTATGGTGCCAAAACAGGGATGGAGAAACAGTTGTCCTCTATTTGTTGTTGAGCTACAACTTCTGTACTCCTGGAAAACTGGCCATGCTGGCTGGACAAGATGGGACTTGGAGACCAACAGTATCTGGAGGGCCAGAGGTTTCCCATCCCAGTGTTAAAACAATGAATATTGAACTGTGGTTTCTGTGATGCAGTGGACTATATACAGTTTCAAGGAAGTCTCCTAAGACTTTGGCTACCCAGGGTTCCCAGCAATGGCTCAAAGATGACCATGGCAGGTGAGGCCACAGCCTCTTCCCACAACACTGAAATATTCCATCTCTAGATCTTAGGCTACAATCCTAACTTATCCACATGTTCCACATACTGGTAGGGCTTTATGGAGAATTCCACCCCCCTCCCCCAGCATAAGTGGTGGCTTGTATTACTCCAACATAATCCAACTGTGCTAAAGATAAATTAAAACATATGACACCATCTGTGAATGAAATATTCCTGATAAGTCATGCATGAATGTTTGCTTGTTAATAAAATATCTGTTCTACGTAGAATCTGGAACTTCCTTTTGAAGACAACACAAGGTACTAAGAGTGAAAGACATGGCTGTGGGAAGGTACTATGGAATATCTGAGGGCTCTGCATCCTTTATCTCTCACACATGATGCAGCTGAGGAATGGAAGAGGGAGAAGTTTAAAACAGCATTCCTTCTCCTTTCAGTGTTTCTCCCTTTTTGCTGTACTCAAACAACAGCAGAAGCTTGAGCCTTGTGGGGGTGGGGGTAGGGAGACCAGTTTGTTTTATTGAGGAAAAATAGCAGAGATGGGCACAATGTTTAACATGTAAACTGCTTTGAGAATTTCCCCCTTAAAAATAGAAGAAGAAGAAGAAGAAGAAGAGGAGGAGGAGTTTGGATTTGATATCCCGCTTTTCACTACCCGAAGGAGTCTCAAAGCGGCTAACATTCTCCTTTCCCTTCCTCCCCCACAACAAACACTCTGTGAGGTGAGTGGGGCTGAGAGACTTCAAAGATGTGTGACTAGCCCATGGTCACCCAGCAGCTGCATGTGCGGGAGTGGAGACGGACGCGAACCTGGTTCCCCAGATTACGAGTCTACCACTCTTAACCACTACACCACACTGGCTCCCTTTATAAAAATATAAAGCAGTATAGAATTGAAATGAATAGTAGTAGTACAGTAGTAATAATAAAAAAAATCAAATAAATGTAGCATTAGGATATTCAGATACTGTATCATAGAAAGTTGGCAACCAGCCTGTTGCATGTCGAGGTTACCGTCCCAGCTCCCCCCAGTAATTCAGACATGACACATTAATTTTGGTTTGGGTTTTTGGCATAATTTTGGCCACAACTTTATTTAAATACAGCCAATGTGAGTGGTTGCTTAGGCATTGGACCCGACTACTGTCCCCCCAGCCATGGGACAGCTGTCATTCGCTTTTGAGGGCGAAGTCAGAAAAGGGTGAACACCTAAGGCAGAAGCGGAGTCGGGCAACGACCCAGGCTTCTCCCCCAAATGCTCCCTAGGACTCCGCTTGGCCCAAGCCTCCCACCACTGGGTATGGACAAAAGCAGAAAGAGTCCCTGGATTCTTTTAACAGAATACCCTTATTTTCAGGGGTAGGCCCAACCAATTTCCTACCCCTGCCCCGCGCATTCAGAGGTAGGCCCAGCCTATCCATACCTCTGAAGCAGCGTTACTAGGGGCAGGCCCAGCCTATCCTGACCCCTAGTGCAAGCAAATTTATACCAATGCCTAACCGCCAACCTTACAAGTTGTGACGATTTGCTACGTAGTAGGCAAAACCAGTGACAAAAGCCAATCAGCCACCGGATAAATTCCTACCAGGCTCCCGCTTCAAAGCAGACAACCCCATGACAGGCATAGCAAGGTCAAGCAGCAAAAGCGCCGTTCCCAAATTAGGGAGGGCGGGCGGGAGATCCGTTGCACACCGCAAAAGTGAAACCAAAGTTTCACAAACTTAGGTTATAAAGGCAAGAACTGTCAATCAACCAACTAGCAACATGCTAAACTCCCCAGCAACTTGCCTTAACCAATCCTAGCTGTGGCCAGCCCAAAACCCCCTCCCATTAACTTGGAGCTGCTCCTTTAACCCTTCTGCAACCCGTGCTCTCTTCGATGGGAGAACACGCTTTGCATGTCGAGGTTACCGTCCCAGCTCCCCCCAGTAATTCAGACATGACACATTAATTTTGGTTTGGGTTTTTGGCATAATTTTGGCCACAACTTTATTTAAATACAGCCAATGTGAGTGGTTGCTTAGGCATTGGACCCGACTACTGTCCCCCCAGCCATGGGACAGCTGACATTCGCTTTTGAGGGCGAAGTCAGAAAAGGGTGAACACCTAAGGCAGAAGCGGAGTCGGGCAACGACCCAGGCTTCTCCCCCAAATGCTCCCTAGGACTCCGCTTGGCCCAAGCCTCCCACCACTGGGTATGGACAAAAGCAGAAAGAGTCCCTGGATTCTTTTAACAGAATACCCTTATTTTCAGGGGTAGGCCCAACCAATTTCCTACCCCTGCCCCGCGCATTCAGAGGTAGGCCCAGCCTATCCATACCTCTGAAGCAGCGTTACTAGGGGCAGGCCCAGCCTATCCTGACCCCTAGTGCAAGCAAATTTATACCAATGCCTAACCGCCACACGAGCTACCCCAGCTCGCCGCCAACCACTCACCATCCCAATCCAACCTTTCAACCCTCCGCAATATCCTCCAGCAAGATATCACTCCAACGGGAAGAAAGGTGGACTCCATCAGCCCGATAAAGCTGAACTGCCCTGGCAGAAATCCTCAGGTGCCTAATAATGGACCCACCCAGCTCCAGGACTTTAGAGGAAGCAACCAATTAATGCATTTCCTGGAATTTCGGTACCCACCGGGCGGAGGCTGCCTTGCCATTCCTGCCTCTGCCACCAATGCGATCAGAAAAGCTTAGACCCATGCACCAGCGACATTAATTCCCCCAGATCCCTCTGAATTGTGGAACGTAATGGAAGACAGTCCATGATCGGCAAATCATTTCCCCCCAAGTGCACCACTATTGCCTCAGGCCGACCATCCCAACTCCAGCGGTGCCGAATCAACGGTAAAAGTTCGCCCCACTGCAATCCATGCCTGGCTAACCATGACACCTGCACGTGATGGGGAAAGCCGAGCCCGGCACCGAGCCCAGACTCCAAAGCTCGGGCGCCATCCCAATGGACAATGCTGTGTCCCACAATCCAGATCCGGGTAGCCGCTACACCTGAGGGGTCAAACAGAAAAATATAAGTACCGCAATAACGCTTCCTCACATAGCCCTTATAGGCGTCAGAGTTCCACTGCCCCATGTTCCTGATTCTGTCAATCCCCAATGAGCGGCTGTAGATGCCGCCCCAATACGGAAAGATCGGGGGGCAAAATGGACGCCACGACCCCACAGGCTGTGATCGCCGTACGCATCACCCAGGAAAACAGCTGCCGCGTCAAGGGGAGCCCATTGACATGGATCAACAAAGGGCTATCGCCTGCAGGTTTAACTGCCAAAAATTTTAGACATGTCCCACGCTGGACGCGGCCCCACTAGCCCGATGGCCGGCAGGGAGACGGCCGTCCCCCTCCTCAGCTGGCCTGTTGCAGAGCTCCACATGGCCAGGGTAACCTCTGAAACAGGTAAGTCGACGGCCTGATAAAACAAGCCCCTGGTAAGCCCGGCCTCCGAGGTTTCCAAACCACCTCGCCCATCCGCAGTGCGCCAAAATGCAACAGGAAAGGCCGCTGATAAAAGTCTGGCCTCGAAACGTGACCAACCATGGAATGCAACCTAGAACACAGGTTGGTCAGCAGCTCAAAGGAAATGAGCCACCTAGCAGCTGCTTGGGGAGTGCGGAGCCTACCCCAACCTTCCAAAGCCTTGCGAATCGACAGATTCTGCGCAGGATCTGTGTCGAAAAGGGGCCTTACAGAAAAGGAAATGGCGGCCAACTGCAGCTTAAGTGGTCTTGGCAGCCCTCCCCCATTGGAAAAGGTGCGCAAGGTACCGCAGCACCTGGGACAATGGGGATGTAGTTCCACCCCCACAGTCACAGACTCCCGGTGAACTGCCAGGAAGTCTCTCCAGGCTTTATCATAAGACCTAAGGGTGTCCAGCGAAACAGCCACCGCTACTCCCTGCCCAAGTACATGCTGCCAATATTCCACCGGTGCACTGGAAAGGGGTTCCGGGAGAGGCTGAGCGTTCTGGGTAAGACCTGAATTGCTCGATCTGAAAATGGGAAAGGGCGACAGCCACCTCGTTAGTAACCCCCGGCCCAAAGCGAGCCGAAACCAATGTTGAAATGCAAACCGTGGAGCACAAATGGCTGAAGCAGGGCTGATACCCGAGGCGAGCGGGAGCACTGTGTGACCAGAATGGGCACCACCGCCTGGTTGACCGTCCAGAAACACAGACGGCGGTCCTTGAAGTCCTCGACCCAAATATAGACTGCTATAGGGAAAAAACTCCAGAAAATTAATCCTGTGTGCCGGCCTCCCTTTGCTAGGTGTGCGGCCAATGTCGTGCCACCAAAGCCCATTTCAATAGAGGCCGAAGCTTAGCGACCCCGCTGCGTCCGAATGAACTAAAGGCCGATGTGCAGGTTCCCTACGACCTGCCACCATAACCACCAATTGAAGTCCTCCAGAAATTGCAACCAAACCTGCAGGTTTGCCTTCCCTCTCTAGGCAGCCGTTGCCCATGGTGCGTGTGCAATGGGAGGAGGTCCTGCATAACCTTCTGCAAGGCAACTAATTTATCTTCAGGCGAACGAGACGTTTGCGATACCATAACCCATTGGATACCCCAGTGAGTTAGCTAGGTGGAAGGGCCCTCCGTCTTCCCGCAGCCAGGGAAACGCTCAATTCCTCCGACAGGGCCGTGAAGGCCCACATCAAGGTCAACAGTCGCCTGTATCGTCTGATGAAACCAGCAGGAAGTCAACGAGATAATGGGTGACCCCCCATAAGGCCAGTGTAAAAGTGGAGGGCCCAATCAAGGAGTGTGCTGAAGCACTCAAAGGCTGCCCAAGCAACCGAGCAGCCCATAGGCATTGCCTTGTCAAAATAATATGGCCCATCAAAGCGGAACCCCAGGAGCCAGAAGTCCTGGGGATGAATGGGCAACAGCCGAAATGCTGACTCAATGTCGCATTTGGCTAACAAAGCCCCCGGGCCAAATCTCCTGATTAATTTTATGGCGTAATCTAAATCGGACGAAGCAGCACTTGCTTCAGAGTAAGTATTACAAGTTAACTTCCTTCAGACAGACAGCATCTGCATAGGCAAGCGGTATATTTGGGCAACGATATCCATCTGGATCCCTAAATACGTTAAAAGGGAAATAATATGGCCCTCCGACTAATCCGCTGCCACAAGGACGCCCAGCTCCTCAGTGAGGGAATATTTGACATTTGATAAGCTTAATCACCTGAATCCAGGGACTCCTATGTCATGAAATAAAATGCGGGATAGCCTCTGAGTTGCAATTAATTATGTATCATACAGAAATCACATGGGGCTTCCTTAGGGACAATCCCCCATGGGGATAACTGCAAGTCAGGAATAAAGGGGGAATCAAAAGGAGTCCCGCCATAAGTCTCAATGCAAACTCCTACCATCACCCTTTTTACTGGCTACCACAGGTAGCACTCTAACCGACTTTTGAATTGCTGTATTCCGGGCCACCAGCTGGCTGTGGGCCCCCTTCACCACCACAAGATGGGAGGGTGTCTGCCTATACCACAAGCAGCACAAAAAGTGCATCCATTTGCAGGAGGATGGAATTAACGATCAAGAATGGACAAGCAGGGAGGGAGCCTGAGAGTCGTATTGGGCAAACTACCATGAAATGCAACAGTTGGTTCACCATCCCATTAGAACCACGCCAGAGCCTGCTTAGCACTGCAAGCTTGCAAGCATTTTTTTCTTTTTCTTTTTGCTGCATCACCAAGAGGTGCTCCCATCCTGGCAAACCGCCCCCTGGACACCTCGAGGTACCTGTGAGAGGCCGTTGGTGAAGAAGAATCATCGCCTTGACTCCTTATGGTCTACTTTTGGAACGTCTCTTGTGGCAACGCTTTCCGCCTGAAGACGTTCTTGCTGGAACTGACAGGCTGACCTCCACAGAGGACTCAGGCGCAGGATCCTGCCGCAAAGCACCTGGGAGAGGCTGAGGAAAGGAATAGGTGAGATACCAACCCCAGAAGAAAGCCTGTGTAAGAACTGAGAATACCTCCTGGAACGGGAAGGGGCCTTTTGCTGCCCCCTGCTGCTAGCTGCCCGCTGAGCTGATGCTCCCACCACTCGTACTGGGGCCTGTGGAAAGAAAGGAACTGGACTCCGTGAAAATTGGGAATCAGCAATTAAAAACCCCCGATTCCGGGAGCTCCTCCCCTTCCTCGCTGGATGCCGACGTAGCAGGAGATGAAGCCCCAATTGGGGGTGGTGGCCCTGCTTGTGCACTGGTTTGACGGGCGGAGCATTGAAGGGGACCATCCAACCCGGATGCAAAGCAGGCCAACACTTCTGGATCACCATCCAAACTTGCATGAAGGATTTAAATACGGCCCCCAGCACAACTAGGATTGGGCGACGAAGTGACTGGGATGGCCCCTTGATAGCCCTCTTTGCTGGGATAAAGGAAGCAGGCTGCGCAGAAGGCTTCTTTGGAGCCATTCTAGCTGCATACAGATAAAAGGAATCAGGCAAAACTATCACAGACCAAGCTGCTGAACCATTAAACCCCTGGCAATCAGATCCTGTGTGAATTGCCTTGTATATTCAAATTTATTTATGGAACAATAAGCCTCTCCCCCAACCACTAAGGCTGTGGTGGTTAAACAGGCCAGTTGATTGCTGTATTGCACTGGACCACTAGGCCTATTAAGGCAAAGCCCTTTTCCAGTGAAATAACAGACAAGAGGTGACCTGCCGCCTGTCTAGGTACCCCTGCATGCCCTTCTTAGAGAGAGGCACCCCCTCGGAACCCATAGTTCTTTCTTTTGGGGGGTGGGGTATCAATAATATCACAAATGGGCTTCCCTCAGGCAGGGGATATAGAAACATGAATAAGCTGCACCAACAGGGTAAAGAACAATTTCTACCCATGGGCTGAGGGGCTGCTGAATGAAAGACAGCAACATTGCAGCTGACATTAAGGGTTGGAGGTAATATGACAGCACACAGAGTGTGACAGTGACTGGGAGATTGGGGGGAGCAGGGCTCACTCAATCTCACTGTAAACATGTGGTACAGTGACAATAAGTATGTCTATTTCTATTCCACCTACCCCATAATAGAATAGCCCCAGTAAGGAATACCAAGAAAAAATAGACATCTAAAATTGTGAGCGTCACTATCAGGGCAAAACATAACTGAAGGCAATAAACTTGCTCAGAAACAGGATAGCTCAAGAGCATACACAGAATGCTCATAGACATATGAGGCACAGATAGTCACTGGCTCCACTCTGTCTGCCTCAGCAATGCATTAGCAACAAGCTACTGAGCCTGCAAACAGATACATTTCTATAGAGAAAATGAGTCACATGTCACAGAGACTCAGCCACATCTGCTAACAGTGGAAGGCTTAGGCTTGATGCAGGCCGAGTAGGCCTCACTGATTCCACTCTAAGGATCTTTGTCATGATGAGGCCCACACAAAATAAAAAAGAAGCAGCCCAAAACAGTGGTAACATCAAAACGCTAGGAAAGCACCCTTGCAATAGCAACAGCTGCAGTATTAAAAGAACCTGACCACAATGTTCCTGCCCAAGGCTAGATAAAATACAGCCAACAGCGCTGCACACCCCCAAATAAAGGCAGCCATCAGGGATACTAATGAAAGTGATTCCAGCCAAATAGGAATAGCCCTGACCAAACCCCACCATTATAAAATGTGGGAAAGGGGGGAAAACATTTTGTGTGAAGGAAAGTCCCAAATGGGGGCTATCACTATTGGGAAGGATTACGCATGGGCAGCACTCCCAGGGACAGGGGGAATCTTCCAAAGGTGCAGGGGTAAGGGCCCAAACAGGCTCCTAGTGTGGCAAAGCCCCTGCCAGGGGTGGGGTGGGAAATCAAACAGGAAAAAAGGGGGAATTAAAGTAATTAAGGGATTGGGGAGGAGTGGAAGGAAGGGGAAATGAAGAAATTTAACCAGACAATGAGAAGATCACTCCACTGTCCTCCAGGTGGTCCGAGTGTTCTAGGAGATCCGTTGCACACCGCAAAAGTGAAACCAAAGTTTCACAAACTTAGGTTATAAAGGCAAGAACTGTCAATCAACCAACTAGCAACATGCTAAACTCCCCAGCAACTTGCCTTAACCAATCCTAGCTGTGGCCAGCCCCAAACCCCCTCCCATTAACTTGGAGCTGCTCCTTTAACCCTTCTGCAACCCGTGCTCTCTTCGATGGGAGAACACGCTTTACTTGTTTGACTTCCCACTTGCAAAACATTTTATTTCCAGGTTATCATAAGTGTTTAAATCAAGCCTTCTCTCCCCCTGGCAATGCAAACTTCATTGTGGCTCAGTGTCAGTTGAAGAGAAAGGTACAGAGGTGCTTTACATAACAGTGGCTGTCAGATTTACTGAGGGGGATTTCCTAATAACATTAAACCTGCCAGTTCTTCACGACATCTCCTTTGGGTATCCAAATGAAAAGATTTTATTGCTGCTGAAAAGAAGATTCAAAGTCTCTTTTGCTGGGATGACTTTATGGCCCTCAGAAGAGAGTTTGCTGAGTCAGCGTCTCTTTGGTGCCTTTTGTGATATCCATTCATTGTTCGTGATGAAGACATGAGATAGCGACTGGAACAGAAGGAAATGGCCTGATGGCGTCACCAAATATTCCAAAAATCAGAATTATGCTTTAGCTGGCTTATACTCAAATCTATATTTAACAACAATAGTTATGATTTATCGAGCACCTAAAAAGAAATTAGGCTGCTTGGATCCTGCTCACAGATTTACAACCGAAAACTTAGGAAAACAGGCTGAGGAAATGTGGAGGCTGTCCATCAGCATGAGACCATAGCCAGTCTGTTACGTTATAGTTTATTTATACACTGCTATTTGACCCGAGGGCACACACCCTCTAGCAGCAGTGAAAACCATATGCACACAAAAGAAAGGTACAATAAATCAATCAAAAGAAAAGAAAAACCAGCAAATACCACCAATCACAAGCTATGAAGACTAGATTCTATTTCCACTTTGATGGCTACATTCTACCTCCAGTGGAAGTATGCAGAGTTGGGGGAGTGTGCTGCTGTGCTCAGGTGCTGCTAGTGGGCCTTCTATAGGCATCTGGTTAGCTACTGTGAGATGGGTCTTTGGCCTGATCCAGAACGGCTCTTCTTATGCTCATATGTTCACATTAGGAAGCTGCATTCAGGGCCTCATCACAGATGCAGCTCCCAAGCACTCCACCTTTTAGAACTCAATCCAAAGATAATGTAGATACTCTAGCAAATATATTGGTCTGATATTATGGCATTTTCCCACCTTCTTCCATGTAATATTTTGCAAGTATCATTTAAGCCTGGAGAAGTCTTCAGGCTGAAACAGGCAGGCTCTGATTTGTAACTAGGAACTGGGAAAGACCAACTATTCCCCTCCCCAAAGAACAAGGTGACAAAACCCATGATTTTTGACAGCAGCAGATCTATTTTGTTCTCATTGCTCTTGGATATACACTATAAGTTCCCCATGAGATCTATTAATATGTTCTTAAAATATTTTCTTGCACTTTAATGTCTGCTTGCCAAATACATGCTACACAAAAGAGAGAGAAAATAGGTTGTCACCCTAAGGTCCGGTCAGTATCAGGCATGCCAACTTCTAAGGGTTGAGGCTGTTATCCCCCCCCCCGAATTTTTGGAGGGGGCCAAGCCTCCTCAATATTCAGAGGGCATTGGCTCTGCCCCGTGGCATCACACGCACAGAGTCAGGGCATTGTGCAGTGTCACACACATTATGTTGTGACGTTGTGAGGGGTCCCCGCACAGGCCCCCTCAGTCCTCTTTAGAAGATGGCGCCTCTTGTCAGAGTAAAACAATATTGTGCAAGATGGTCCAATAGACTGAGACAATATAAGGAAGGTTCATATGGCTGCTAGACACATTTCCAGCATGTCGTGTGTACACCAGGCAGTGGTTAATCCAGAGTCTTCCAGTTGCTGTTAGATTCCAACTTCTCATCAGTTCCAAGAGCAAGTGTCAGATGAAGACATCTGGAGGGCCACCCACTGCCTACATTAAGAAATAATGCCACTGAATTTCTCCTTAAATGGCATGCCACCTTTGTTTGAAGGAATACACCTATTCCAAATGGACCTCACGACTGTGGTCACATTCACACCACAGTCATGGCTTCCTCCAAAGAATTGTGGGGTCTGCATTTTGTTAAGAGTGCTGAGAGTTGTTAGGAGACCCATATTCTCCTCACAAAGCCACAATCCCCAAAATTCTCTTTGGAAAGCAGCTGATTGTTAAACCGCTCTGAGAACTGTAGTTCTGGGAGAGCAATAGGGTCTCCTAACATCTCTCAGCACCCTTGACAAACTATGCTTCCCAGAACTATTTGGAGGAAGCCTTGACTGTTTAAAATGGTGCCGTAGTGCTTTAAATGTATGGTGTGGATGTGACCTATATCAAATCATTTGAGGAATAGTCTGCTTTGGTGTCCTTAGCTCAAGTTATGCTTTAAGCCTCCATTTACCTTTTATCTCCCCATGCATAACCAGGAAAAAAAAATACAGCAGTCCATAAAATTCTTCTTTCTCTCTGCTTAGGGCAACAGTATTTACATTCCTTTTTTTCTTTCACCATTTACTATAAACTGACGGAACTGATAAAAAGATCGAATTCCAGAGATGAAACAAATGCATGTGAATGCCCCTCTCCCTGTTTTGTTTCTAACTAAACATCGGGAAATGCTTATTAGTTAATAAGAATGTATTTTCAACTGCTTTATGATCTTCTATGCATTTGTTCCCTGCTACATATTTATTTGCTTGACATGTTTCCTAAATCAGAGACCCTTCTCACGGCACATTTTAATGGTCTTGAATAATTTTCAGAGGAAAATTAATTAAAGACCACATTTTCCGGTTGCTATCCATCAAGCGCAGGAGTCGACAGCTTATTTAGCAATGATGGCTGCATCAGAAATATTTCATGAGCCTGAGGTCTGCTGCTAATTTACATATTTGCACACATGTAATTAATGCAATTTGCATAATATTTGGCTGCAGCAATAATAATAATAATCTTCATTATCTCAATGCCTTTAATATTGAAAAACAGAGTGCAGAGGTGGGGAATGTCAGGCCTGGGGCTGAATGTGGGCCTCCAGACCTCTCTGTGTGGCCCTCCCCCCACAGGCTACACCCATTACTGGTCCTCCTTTGTACCCCACAAGTATTTGTGCCTGGCTGGAGTGTGTCCTCAAACTCTGACAATGCCTCTTGATTAGAGGATAGAGAGGGATGTGTGAGTGTGTGTAGAAAGCAGTCAACTGTAGAAAGCAAAATACATATTCATTGCTCCACCCACTTTTGCCTCTAGCCCCACCCACCACTGGCATGTGGTCCTCGGGAAGTTGCCCAGAAGGGTTTGCAGCTCTCAGGCTCAAAAAGGTCCCCCAACCATTGTCTGGTGCATGGGACTTCTTAAAATGCCCAAATGTAGTCAATCACTAGGCATAATAGGACGCGGGTGGCGCTGTGGTCTAAACCACCCAGCCTCTTGCGCTTGCCAATCAGAAGGTCGGCAGTTTGAATCCTCACTACAGGGTCAGCTCCCATTGCTCTGTCCCAGCTCCTGCCAACCTAGCAGTTTGAAAGCATGCCAGCACAAGTAGATAAATAGGTACCGCTGCGACGGGAAGGTAAACAGCATTTCTGTGCACTCTGGTTTCCGTCAGGGTGTTCGGTTGTGCCAGAAGTGGTTTAGTCATGCTGGCCACATGACCTGGAAAGCTGTCTGTGGACAAACACTGGCTCCCTTGGCATGAAGTGAGATGAGCGCCACAACCCCATTGTTGCCTTTGACAGGACTTTACCGTTCAGGAGTCCTTTACCTTTTTACTAGGCATGATGTTGCCATTGCTCTGTGCCTTTCCGCCCTCTTCCTGGGAAGGAATGACTGGTACAACGCAGCGCATGAGATGATGTCACCATGGTGTGTGTTTTTCCTACCCCAATGGCCAATCATGTTAGGGAAATACATTTGTGTTGCACAAGATATGGAGTTGGATCTAGACCAAGTGGAGTTGCACCCAGTTCTTGCTGAAATCAGAGGGACTTAAGACTGTTGCAAAGATTTCAATGAGAATGGATTTTATTTACATCCAACTCATTGGCAGAACTAGTGGACAAGGAGACATAAGGACATAAGAATAGCCTGCTGGATCAAGCCCCATGGCCCATCTAGATATGGAACAATAATAGTGTTCCTCATTGTTTGTGGTGTATAATATGTGATTATCAGGTCATTTCCTTCAAGTCTGGTGATGACCCCTGAGACTTGTTAGGAGACCCCATCACTGAGAGAAGATTTTGAGCATCCTTACTAACTAGAGTGTCCTGGATTCTTTGAGGAAAGGGATAGCTATTAATGCGGTACAAGAGTGTAGTGTAGTTGTGACTAAAGAGGGACTTCCCTTTAAAAACAGAAGCAGGGGGCAGGTTTCCGCCATAAGCCATGGCTAGTTGGCTACAAGTCATGGCTAGCTGGCATCTGCCTCCCTAGTGTAGAATCTCTATTTAATATGATAATTCCACAACAGTCATGTTGGTCAGAAATATAAACTTTTCCTTGCTCATCAGCTGCAAGATGCACTCAGTCACTGCTATTACTTTACCAAAAATGCCAAGGAAATAACCCAGAAGCAACTGGCTCTAGTATCAGGAGGAGTGGGGAGAAGCCAAAAAGGGGGAGGGAGGGAGGGAGGGGAAGCCAAATAAAGCAAAAATCAGAAACCTCACAAGAAATCTTTCCGTTAACCAAGGTAGGAATGTAACCCTCCAGGTGCTGCTGTTGCATTTTAAGGGTGTCTCAGATTTAATTAAATATGAAGTAGCATTTTACTCCTGCCAGCAAAAACATGCAGTGTACTGTACAATAAATCTTAACGTAATGTTAATGCTGCCCAGGTACCTTGCTGACTTCAGAGCTGCCTAATGATATATGATGGCTCGCCACACAGTAACTCCATTGACTCCACTGAGTACAACAGAGTTACTGCCTTGCAAATCACGAAACCAAGCAATAGATCTTGAGGTTGCTTGGACGTTTGTTCTGCTTGCTATGGTACAATGCATTTAAAGCGGAAATCCTGTAATATGCAATCATTCTACAGCTACAGGCCCTGAGGACATTCATGCATGCATGCAAAGAACATGCAAACAACAACAACAACAACAACAACAACAACAACAACAACAACAACAACAACTTCACTGCGATATTTTGCTAGCATTGTCAAAACTCTTACATTTCCATTGGAATTCTTAAGATAATTTGCCTGAGAGAGATTTGCCAAATCTGTAGTTTGAGATTATTTTGTTTTCGGTGAAATCTGATGAGAAACTAGGAACCTGCAGAATCTCCCCTACCCTTTTGATAGTGTTATTAAAACTCTTTGGAGGAACTGGCCAATTCACTACAGATTCCACTTCAGGCAAAATGTCACCGGCAACATAAATATGCCCATCCCTCATGTTGGAATAAATATTCAGACTTTCTTTGCTTTCTTTGCATTTTTTAAAAATATTTTTCTGGGTATAAATAATAAAATTACTACTACTACTATTACTACAGGGAAACCAGGGAGGGATAGCTCTTTGTAGGTTTTAAAATGGTCTCTATATGAATAATTTTCTGGTCTGAGGCCAGGTAGCTTCAAAACTGCTTGTTCTAAGATAGCCAACCTGGTGCACTGGCAGAGGAAGGCGGGTGTGGGGGGGGTGCAGTGCGCACTGTTGTCAGCCGTGAGGGCGAGTGACATCGCTGCGCCACCCACCCGCGCTCGCTCGCCGCGTGGGTGGCAAACCACTAGGGACAATGCTGCTGCTCGTTGCATGGGGGGCTAGAGGCACCCCTCTTGACGCTTGCCGTGCAGGCGGCTAGGGAAGCTCGCTGCAATGGCGGCAAGCAGTGCCCCCCATGCTTGCCACATGGGCGGCTAAGGACGCTCGTTGTGTGTGCAGCTAGCCCCGCCCCCGCACTGCTCCAGGTGCTGTGGCAGGTAGCTCCACCCCTGACCTGGTGCTCTAGATGCTCCAAATGACAACTCTCATCGGCCTAGAAGAAGAAGAAGAAGAGTTTGGATTTGATATCCCGCTTTTCACTACCCGAAGGAGTCTCAAAGCAGCTAACATTCTCCTTTCCCTTCCTCCCCCACAACAAACACTCTGTGAGGTGAGTGGGGCTGAGAGACTTCAGAGAAGTGTGACTAGCCCAAGGTCACCCAGCAGCTACATGTGGAGGAGTGGAGACGCGAACCCGGTTCCCCAGATAACGAGTCTACCGCTCTTAACCACTGCACCACACTGGCTCCCTGACCACATAGCCAGTGGTCAGGGAAATATGATGGGAACTGTAGCCCAAAACACCAGAAGATCACTAGGCAGGTGAAGGCTGATGCAATATTCTCTATCTTAGTTAATGCTTTGTAATATCTTAAGAGGATAAGTATGTGCAGTACAGAGGTGAACCCTTTTCTGTGTTTTGGAGGTATGTAGTTATATGAGTCCTTTTAACATCACAGTAATCCAAGGCAGTAATCCAAGGCAGTAATCCAAGGCAGTCCTTTTAACATCACAGTAATCCAAGTTTATGCACCAACTACCAGTGCTGAAGAAACCGAAATTGATCAATTCTATGAAGACTTACAACACCTTATAGAAATGACACCAAAGAAGGATGTTCTTCTCATTATAGGGGATTGGAATGCTAAAGTAGGAAGTCAAGAGATAAAAGGAACAACTGGCAAGTTTGGCCTTGGAGATCAAAATGAAGCAGGGCAAAGGCTAATAGAGTTCTGTCAAGAGAACAAGCTGGTCATCACAAACACTCTTTTCCAACAACACAAGAGACGACTCTACACATGGACATCACCAGATGGGCAACATCGAAATCAGATTGATTATATTCTCTGCAGCCAAAGATGGAGAAGCTCTATACACTCAGCAAAAACAAGACCTGGAGCTGACTGTGGCTCAGATCATCAGCTTCTTATAGCAAAATTCCAGCTTAAACTGAAGAAAGTAGGAAAAACCACTGGGCCAGTAAGATTCAATCTAAATCAAATTCCTTATGAATACACAGTTGAAGTGAAGAACAGGTTCAAGGATTTAGATTTGGTGGATAGAGTACCTGAAGAACTGTGGATGGAGGCTCGTAACATTATACAGGAGACAGCAACGAAAACCATCCCAATGAAAAAGAAATGCAAGAAAGCAAAGTGGCTGACCAATGAGGCCTTACAAATAGCGGGGGAGAGAAGACAAGCAAAATGCGAAGGAGATCGTGAAAGATACAGGAAATTGAATGCAGATTTCCAAAGAATAGCAAGGAGAGACAAGAGGGCCTTTCTAAACGAGCAATGCAAAGAAATAGAGGAAAATAACAGAATGGGAAAAACCAGAGATTTATTCAAGAAAATTGGAGATATGAAAGGAACATTTCGTACAAAGATTACCACAATTAAGGACAAAAGTGGAAAGGACCTAACAGAAACAGAAGACATCAAGAAGAGGTGGCAAGAATACACAGAGGAATTATACCAGAAAGATATGGAGGTCTCATACACCCCAGGAAATGTGGTTGCTGACCTTGAGCCAGACATCCTGGAGAGTGAAGTTAAATGGGCCTTAGAAAGCCTTGCTAACAACAAGGCCAGTGGAAGTGATGATATTCCAGCTGAACTATTTAAAATTTTAAAAGAGGATGCTGTTAAGGTGCTGCACTCAATATGCCAGCAAGTTTGGAAAACTCAGCAGTGGCCAGAGGATTGGAGAAGATCAGTCTACATCCCAATCCCAAAGAAGGGCAGTGCCAAAGAATGCTCCAACTACCGCACAATTGCACTCATTTCACACGCTAGCAAGGTTATGCTTAAAATTCTACAAGGCAGGCTTAAGCAGTATGTGGACCGAGAACTCCCAGAAGTGCAAGCTGGATTTCGAAGGGGCAGAGGAACCAGAGACCAAATTGCAAACATGCGCTGGATTATGGAGAAAGCCAGAGAGTTCCAGAAAAACATCTACTTCTGCTTCATTGATTATGCAAAAGCATTTGACTGTGTCGACCACAGCAAACTATGGCAAGTTCTTAAAGAAATGGGAGTGCCGGATCACCTCATTTGCCTCCTGAGAAATCTCTATGTGGGACAAGAAGCTACAGTTAGAACTGGATATGGAACAACTGATTGGTTCAAAATTGGGAAAGGAGTACGACAAGGCTGTATATTGTCTCCCTGCTTATTTAACTTATATGCAGAATACATCATGCGAAAGGCTGGACTGGATGAATCCCCAACCGGAATTAAGATTGCCGGAAAAAATATCAACAACCTCAGATATGCTGATGATACTACCTTGATGGCAGAAAGTGAGGAAGAATTGAAGAACCTTTTAATGAGGGTGAAAGAAGAGAGCGCAAAATATGGTCTGAAGCTCAACATCAAAAAAACTGAGATCATGGCCACTGGTCCCATCACCTCCTGGCAAATAGAAGGGGAAGAAATGGAGGCAGTGAGAGATTTCACTTTCTTGGGTTCCATGATCACTGCAGATGGTGACAGCAGTCATGAAATCAGAAGACGCCTGCTTCCTGGGAGAAAAGCAATGACAAACCTAGACAGCATCTTAAAAAGCAAAGACATCACCTTGCCGACAAAAGTCCGTATAGTTAAAGCTATGGTTTTCCCAGTAGTAATGTACGGAAGTGAGAGCTGGACCATAAAGAAGGCTGATCGCCGTAGAATTGATGCTTTTGAATTATGGTGCTGGAGGAGACTCTTGAGAGTCCCGTGGACTGCAAGAAGATCAAACCTATCCATTCTCAAAGAAATCAGCCCTGAGTACTCACTAGAAGGACAGATCCTGAAGTTGAGGCTCCAGTACTTTGGCCACCTCATGAGAAGAGAAGAATCCCTAGAAAAGACCCTGATGTTGGGAAAGATGGAGGGCACAAGGAGAAGGGGACGACAGAGGATGAGATGGTTGGACAGTGTTCTTGAAGCTACTAACATGAGTTTGGCCAAACTGCGAGAGGCAGTGAAGGATAGGCGTGCCTGGCGTACTCTGGTCCATGGGGTCACGAAGAGTCGGACACGACTGAACGACTGAACAACAACAACAAGTTATATGATATGCTTAGGGAAAGGGAAGGGGCATGATTGAGTGGCCTTCCACACTTTTTATTAGACCTGAAAATAAATATCCACAAGTAGATGTTCAGCTCAAAAGCTAAATGCTTTAAATGTGTCGGCAGCTCCTGATCACTTTGATTTTGGCAAGCTTAAAATACCAGCTCTCATAAGCTGACAGCTGTCAAATGCCATGTTATTTCTCTCTCTCATAAAAATGTAACAATGTCACTACGCAGCTCCCATTAGAAGATTTGTATAGTTCCTCATCACAATTCTGGGTTTGCATGAAGTCAGGGTGGGGTGGGGTAGGGTAACAAAAGCAAAGGCAGGCTATACCAAAGTAGTGAGCATGGAATGGGAGTGAGCAGGGAGACACACTGAGAGGGGAAATGGTAGTTTAAAACAATGGAAGAGGTTTGAGTAAAGAAGGAATGGAGAGTCACTGAGAGGAAACTTGTGCTTTGAAACACAGCAGAAGTTTGATAAAGAGGCACTGAGAAGAAGAGTTTGGATTTGATATCCCACTTTTCACTACCCGAAGGAGTCTCAAAGCGGCTAACATTCTCCTTTCCCTTCCTCCCCCACAACAAACACTCTGTGAGGTGAGTGGGGCTGAGAGACTTCAAAGAAGTGTGACTGGCCCAAGGTCACCCAGCAGCTGCATGTGGAGGAGTGGAGATGCAAACCCCGTTCACCAGATTACGAGCCTACCGCTCTTAACCACTACACCGCACTGGCTCTCTTTTCACAGAGGTGAAAAAGGGGCAATTTTAAACAATGGCAGCAGTCTTGAGTGGAGTAAGCTGGGAGTAACACTGAGGGTGGAAGTGGCTGATAACAATGAAGCCTGAGCAGAGCAAGAAGAGAGTTTGGAAAGGTTCTGTTGTGTTAGCTATTTTCTGGCAGCTATTGGAAGATCACAGCATAGATCTAGCAAGAACCAGCTTAAGAGAGAGATTGTGTGCCTACAGCTAAGAACTTTGGATGGGGGGGGGGTGGCAGACTGTTCATACATTACTGTTATATTTCATTTTTTGTTCTCCAACTGGAGAGTGATGGCCAAAGAAGAAGAAAGAAGAAGAATTTCATATATTTTTTTGCTAAAGTGATTTAATTTGCATTATGTATCCTTGTATATGTATGTGATTTACATAAAACACTGTTAATGTTTTATGTTTAAGAATGATGTTATTTAGTCCTCTTATGTTTAAGAATGATGCTGTTTGGTCCTCTACAGGGACTCACAGAAATGATGCTATTTCTGTGAGTCCCCACAGAGACCCTTACTGTAATAAAGACCTTTGGCAAAAGAACGTTAAAAATCATACCAAAATAGTTGCAAAATCCATAGTTACGAAAGTATTCCAGCAACCACGTGAGAATTTAAGGAATACCTGGATAATATTATACTTTAAAATCTCTAAAATATAATTTTTAGGATATTTGGGAACAAATTCATTTCAGCTCTGGTTTTCACAGTAATCTCTGCTAAAGGAAAAAAGCCAGTGGCTTTCATTCAATTAATCCTGATGGTCTTGGCTGTCCTAATTTCTGAAGGTCAGGTAATATTGAATTCCTATAGCATATTGCTTGACTGAGCTGTACTATTCCAGATGCAGAGAAACTTGTTTTTAAAAATAACGACATTGGTCTGACTCAATAAGCAGCCCTAACTGCTCTGTCCCTCTAGTTGCCTGTTTTAGGTGTTTTAAAGGATGTGGAAAGGGGGAAGAAAAAAAACCCCATTCCCTGATCATCTTGTTCTTGTTTAGTACAGCAGAAAGAGGAAGAGAGCCCAGCCAAGTGCATAAGCAAAAGCCCTCCCCCATGTGATGAAGAATCAAGGTAAACAGGCAGGCAGCTGATTCAAGCATCTATTATTGTTAAGGTAATTTATATACTACATCACACATCAAAGAGGTCTCTAAGTGGTTTATAACATTATAAAACTACAATATGTAAATACAATCCCCTAATAAAATCCCACATTTTGAAGCGGCATAGAACAATGAGATAAGATCCTGTTAAACTCCAATATAAACTTAAACAACTAGCATATGGCAACCATAATAACTGCTAGCAGACAGAAATATAGCAGAGAAAACCTATCCCACCCACCAGAAACACAACCACATATTTATAGGTAGCAGCACTCTCATTTCTGTTGCTATCTCCCACAGTGACTGCAAGTGTCCCGATTTAAGCAGGACATCCCTGATTGACAATCTGATCCCAAGCTTGGATGTCCCATTTTGGGTCCTGCACTCTGGCTGTATTTTGGTTCTACACTATAGTGTGAGAGGAAGAAGATGATATCTCCTGACACCATGCAGCCCGAAGGAGGAGGAGGAGGCA
The DNA here is from genome assembly GCF_009819535.1 of Lacerta agilis. Lineage (NCBI taxonomy): Eukaryota > Metazoa > Chordata > Lepidosauria > Squamata > Lacertidae > Lacerta > Lacerta agilis. Next base: position 23,212,779 of record NC_046312.1, read on the forward strand.
AGTGGACAATGCCTCGATTTCCCTTTTAGAAATGTGTGGGATGGTATGCTTCCTCCTTGAAGCAAAAGGTGGGGAAGAATCACACACACACACACACACACACACACACACACACACACGCCCCAGAGCTCCCTGCTTTTACCAAGGATCACCCAAAATTATTCCTCCTCCTCATAATACCCATGAAACAAAGTTGGGAACTGTTTATAGTGCCTCTTGCCACAGCCCCGGAGTGAGTCAGTAACCCATTTGAGTGTCCATGACCAACCCAGAGCCTGAGAATATGCTACTGCCAGGAACATTTCCCAAGCTGCATAATTATAACTCTTCACAGTGAGCAGCCCCTTATGGAACTCACATTTCCTGGTTCCAGCCCTGGAATGGCTTGGCAACCACTCATAATTAATATATAAGAACTGGTGGAGGAGTTTCTGGCACTGTTTGGGTTTTATTTTGCCTTGGCAGATCTTAACTTGATGCGTAGGAGTATAAGAGGCCACACAATTGGGAGACCACAACAAGCACCACATATGAGCTGGCCAACATCTCTGTGTGAACTTCCATGCAGCCAGAATCAACTGATTTATTCACTCATCACATGGCATGGGTCATGAAAAGAAATATATATATATATATATATATATATATATATATATATATATGCGCAAATCTAAGAATAAAATTAAGTCCCTTCAAATCAATGCTCGTAAAAGCAATCAAACATATCTGAGGCTTGGGTGGTGGGTGGAGAAAGCTGAAATGTTTCCTCAGGGATGAAAAAGGAGACCATGCTTTGAGTCTCCTATAACTTTCTGCACAATAATAGCATTTTGAAGTTATACTGATTGTATTTGCAATTCCCCCCAGGAAGGTTTTATCCCATGCATTTTGGTCTTAAATCTCTGCAAAATGGAGACATCAAGTAAGGTTCTCCACAAGATCCTCACTGCACATTCAGTTTCTCAAGTTAAACATAGTTTCTCCACACTATAATGACTGCCTAGAACATGGGTAGGCAAACTAAAGCCCAGGGGCCGGATGCGGCCCAATCGCCTTCTCAATCTGGCCCATGGACGGTCTGGGAATCAGCGTGTTTTTACATGAGTAGAATGTGCCCTTTTATTTAAAATGCATCTTTGGGTTATTTGTGGGGCCTGCCTGGTGATTTTACATGTGTAGAATTCATGCTTTTATTTAAAATGCATCTCTGGGTTATTTGTGGGGAATAGGAATTCGTTCTCCCCCCCCCCTTCAAAATATAGTCCAGCCCGCCACAAGGTCTGAGGGACAGTGGACTGGCCCCCTGCTGAAAAAGTTTGCTGACCCCAGCCTAGAATAAGGTTACCAGACATCCCTGTTTCCTGGGGACAGTCCCTGGATTTACAAATCACTCCCATACAAAAGCCTTTGAAGTTGAAAAGTGTCCCCAGATTCATTGAAAAAAATCTGGTAACCTTAGCCTAGAATTACCATAACACCACCTGGAACCAAATAATGTGGGTGCTCTCATTGTTGAGTGCTTGGAAAGATCTGAGAAACACAAAAATGATCATGTGAACATTTAACCCCAACAAAGAGTTGCCTTTACTCTCCACATAGGTGGAAACCTATAGCTCAAGGGCTGCAAATGACCATCCGCTTGATTTTATGTGGCATTCTCCCAGATTCCAAAAACCTTCTGCAAGCAATTGGTTCACACCTCTGTCAAGGGTGATCTGTCTTGCTCCCAGCAGAAAGAGAAAGCGATTTGGGGATCTGGAGGTAGCACTAGGTCTATCTGCCTTCCCTTACAGGAATCTTGGCTAATTCTTTAAAAGTAAGCAAATACATGCACTAATACATATGCACCTTAACTGGGAAGATCAAAGTGTGAGGTCTAAGAAGCTCAGTCAAAATCATCCAACCCATTAACTTGTCATTAATAATACGGTTTCATCCTCTCTGCATTTGCGTGTTGAGGTCCCAAGACACCCCCCAAATAAATTCACACTTCACACAGTAATTTAAGTTTAAGGTTTTTGGCATTATTTTGGCCACAACTTTATTTAAATACAACCAATGTGAGTGGTTGCTTAGGCATTGGTTCCGACTATCTGTCCCCCGCCTTGGGACAGAACTGACACCTGCTAGCCAGTGAAGTCAGTAAAGGTAAACACTTTAGGGGGGAGAGAATGGAACTGGGTGTCAGGCCCTCATCTCTCCCCAAATGCTCCCAGGGGCTCTTGTGTGGCCCTAGCCCTTTGCCGGGGGTACGGACAAAAGCATGTCGAGCCCCTGGATTCCTTTAACGGAATACCCTTGCAGCAGCAGCATTTTGAGAGGCAGGCACAGCCGATTCCTTAACCCTTCCACCAAACAATTTTAACCAATGCCTAACCGCAACCTTACAAGTTGTGACGATTTGCTACGCAGTAGGCAAAAACCAAATGGTACCAGCCAATCAGCCAAATGGACAAAGTTCGTACCAGGCCCCTGCTCCAAAGCAGGCGACCCCATGACAGGCATAGCAAGGTCAAACGCAAAAAAGGCCCTGAAAACAGGGCAGGAGATCTGATGTACGTAGCGAAAGAGAAAGCTCTGAAGCGTTTTTTGATTGTTGGAAAGGCTTCAAACCAATTTCTGCACACTAACGGAGCCCGGCACACTTCCTCTGTGCAAGTACCTGCCTGAAGCGTTTTTCCTTGCTGCCGTCTCCTGTGCTATTCAGCAGAGTTATCTTCTCTTATCTTCTCTCACGCAACGGGGTGTGTGCATGCCAGCATATTACAGACAACAAAGTCCGGCTTCTTTCTAATCTAGAAGCTTTATTTTACAAGGCATAAATCATTACATTCCGGGAGAGTCGCAAGCCATGTTGGTGGCTTCTCCCTTCTCTCCGTTCTCCGGACACAGAAAAAACAAGTATCACATTACAAAGTACAACAGTACACAGAGCATCCGGTGACGCTCTTCCTCCTGTGGGTGGGACAATCTGGTTGAGCTTGTTAACTCTAAAAGCTCCAAACCTCTACACCCCCTCTTGTCCCGCACACAGGGGCATTGTAAGCTTGCAGCTTACCTCACACAAACCCTCACAGAACTCCCCATGACGTTGGAAGCTCAGGGGCTTCGTGAACCCAACCTTCTGGTTCACCTGACCAGGACAGTACTTCAGCTTCTCCAAGCCAGTCTGAACGCACACGTCTCGAAAGAGAACGTCTAGGTGTTTGGGTCTGGCCTTGACTTGTCCAGACTCTGCCGCCAACAAACAGAGTTGGTTGTCCTCCCAAACCATCACGGGCAGGCAACTCTGAACGCAGATCTCTTGGACCAAACACTTATAGAACTCCAGTTCCCTGCAAAGCACTGACAACACACTGTACCTGGCTTCTGCACGAGAACGAGCAATGAGGCTCTGGCACCGGGACTTCAGCCCGCCTAGAGCTCCTCCACACTGTACAACCATTTCAGACACAGATTTCCTGTCCTCGGAATTTGCCCAACCGCCGTCGCACCAGCGCGTGAGCTGGGGCTCACCGGTAGCTGACAACTCCGGGCAAAACTCCTTAGTCTCCTGCAAACTCTGGAGCACTCTCACCATGCCATTCCAGGCATGCACGCTTGGATTTGCAGCCTCCTTGCTGAACAGATCCACAGCAACTGCTATGTCAGGTTTGCTCAACCATGAAGGAAACAACAGCCTCCCAGGAGCTGACCTAAACACCTCGGGGCTCTCGAACTCAGAGCGTTCCCCGGTCTGACTGTCCTCACCTAGACACGTCTCCATGGGTGTTCTGACATTAGCACATTCAGACACTCTGAACTTCTTCAACAACTGCACTACCTTGCCAGTCTGATTGAGCAAGACACTACCGTCTTCGGCTCTGTCTACCTGCACACCTAGGTAAACACCAACAGGGCTTAGGTTCCTGAGCTGGAAAGACTGACCAAGCTCCTCTGCGAACCATTGCACCTGTCCCCTGGTCTCCACCAGGTAAAGCATGTCCGCACCGGACTGCAGAACTAGACCCTGTTCTGGGCTTACTCCTGCCAGAAACAGGCAGCTATCAGCACAACTCTGGCTGACACCTAGCTTTCTCAAAGCTTCTTGCACGCCTGAGGACCAATCTCTGGCTGACTCCTTCAAGCCAGTGATTGCCTCGTGCAAACTCCACACCTGATTTGGCCCGTTGTCCTCGAACCCTGGCGGAGGTACCTCGTACCTCTCCTCATCCAGGTCGGAATCCAAACAGGCATCCAAACCAAAGTGGCTCGCCTCAAAGCTGCTTTGAGTCGCGACCGCTAACAGCATGCACGTGGTTTCGCTTCTGAGAGAGGGCGCGTCCAGTACCTCGGAACAATGGACCTCCTCCTCCTGAGTGAAACCTCTGGCTACTGACCTAGCCTTCCACTGCAACTCGCCAGTTGCTGCCGTCTTGAGTCTGCACACCCAACGACCTTCTGACAGCGTCGTGGTTGTGCACACACCCAAAGACCTCATTGAGCTTACCTGCTCTACCATGGCATCCTGCCATTTCTGGGCCTCACCTTGAGATACCCATTGAACCTTCACAAGGCTTTCCGGTTCACACTGAACCAAACAAGCACTCACGCTAGTGGCCGTGAACCTTTCGGGCAGAATCCCTTCAGTGGATCGTGCAGACCGCTGTGATACCACTTCAGATTCTCCCTCTGCTCCAGTTGCACTGGACTCCACCTGCACGTCCTTGACGTCAGGCATCTCACCTACAGACTTGCTGCGCCTGTGCATCCTAACTGAACCACTCAAGGATGACGTTGACGCGCCTTTGGGCTCCTGCTTCACTGCCAAAGAACCCTGCTCTTGCTCCGGGACGAGACCTGCGCCAGGCTCTCCTGGAGAAGAGTTGCCACACAAAGAGTTGCCAAGCGTGGCCTGCCTCCTAGTCCTTGACATAGGAGATGCGGGTGCACTCCCAGGCTGCTGCCTTGGAGTCACCACTAGCTGCGCTGCACCCTGGTGATGACCGGGAACTCGGCCCGAGCCACCAGCAGGTGCTAAAGCCACAGCAATACCCCCTCTTGGGGCTGATCCACCTGGACCATTGCCACCCAGTTCCACCCAGAACCCTTGTGGAAGCTCTGCATCCAAGAGCATGTCTTCAGTGGCAGCATGCAGCATCCTTTGCTGCCTCTCTGCAAGACCACATACCTGTGAAGAAAGCAGGTTAGTCACACTGTGCTTACTCCCCCTCTCACTGAGGACCTGGGAATAGCCTACTCCAGTAGAAACCTGCTGTTCCACTGCAACCAGTGGTGCTGCCTCAGTTGCCTCCTTGAGCAACGCAGACCACATGTGGTGAGAGAAAGCATCAGCCAAACACTCAGAACAACACGCTCCCCCCAGGTTAGCTTCTGGCATCCCTTCAGAAACAGCCACATGAACCAGGGAAAAGGGACGCGTGGTTTCCCTTTCAGACGCGGGGTAGCAGGATGTCGACTCCTCGACCTTGCAAACCCTGCAATCAAGAAAGCTGTTACATGCCCTTAACTTGCACCCTTTTAGAAAACTCAGGCTGCTTCAGCACACTGTCCCAGTGGCGACTTGCCAGCCTTTGGTACCACTGACACAAACATAAGTGGTGCGCGGGCACATTGGTGCGCTGAGCAAGCACTGCAGCAGCGCTACCACCTTCCGCTGTTCTTGCTTGAGGCCCCTCGACAGCAAACAGCCCGTCCTGGCTGCATTCCATGCGTAGAAGCATCTTCTGGCCCCTGCAAGCAGAACAGGTGATAATCACAAAGCAAACAGCAAAAACAATGGACAGAAGGTTTGATATAAACAACCAATACAGAGTTATGTCAACAACCACAGAAAACGCCAGTTCTGTCCCTTGGATCTGTCCCTTGACTGTTAGCAAAAAGTCAAGCCTTTTCTTGCCTCCAACAGTCAGTTCTCCAAACTGCTCTATAGGAGACTCGCAGTTCCTCACATGTCCACCAGGAGGAACGATGACGATGCAAAGAGACGCTGCACAGGCACTCATCACTCGCAGCCCACCAGGGTTGGCCTTCGTTGCCACGGCAACTGCACGACAACAGTAGGGCTTATCTTCTTCCGCCTGGGCTGTGGTAGAGCTGTTGCGATTCTCATGGCCAGTACCACACGTCATGTCCTTGGCCTTATCTTCAGCCATGCACGTCAACAAAAGACCAGGTGCAGGCAAGCCAAAACAAAGTTCCGCAGTGAAGGCCTTTACGCTGGCTTCAGACACAGCCCCTCCCTTTCTGGGAGCAAAGCCCACGGCGATCTGGCCCCCCCCTCCTGCTTTCCATGGCACTGTTGCTTCTCAACAGCCATAAGCCGAGCTGGGGGCGAGCTTTCCAAAGCCACTGCAGCCAGTCCCTCAGCCCCATGAAACTGGGCTAGGGTCTTCTTCCAGGCTTCACAAGCACTGGCCAGACCTTCCTCCTCACAGGCGTGGGCCAGAACATCAACGCTCTCAGGGAACAGCCCTCTGCATTGAAGCTGTGAGGCTGGAGGTGCTTGCAAACAAAAGCTTCCCTCCTCCTTGCTGGGAATGCTATGGCTCCCTCCATCTTGCCCAGGGGTAGCGTACTTACGAATCTGTAGCTTCGTACCCGGCTCCACAGATGGGGGTTTCACCAGAGAGGTACAACTGCTTTTGCAGCCCTCGATCTGGGCTTCCCTGCTGCCTTCCAACCTCTGGCAGCAGGTTTTAGGCTCCTGAGCCATTCAGCAGACTGCTGAATGCTCCTGCTGGCAAAGCAAACTTCCCTGGATGCTCCATCACAGTCCAAGCCAGGGAGGCAAAGCACACACAGTCTGGAACTCTTCAGAACCACTCCTGAACCAGTCCAGAATAATAAACAAGCGCAAATATGGGCCCATAACCTGAAGCGTTTTTTGATTGTTGGAAAGGCTTCAAACCAATTTCTGCACACTAACGGAGCCCGGCACACTTCCTCTGTGCAAGTACCTGCCTGAAGCGTTTTTCCTTGCTGCCGTCTCCTGTGCTATTCAGCAGAGTTATCTTCTCTTATCTTCTCTCACGCAACGGGGTGTGTGCATGCCAGCATATTACAGACAACAAAGTCCGGCTTCTTTCTAATCTAGAAGCTTTATTTTACAAGGCATAAATCATTACATTCCGGGAGAGTCGCAAGCCATGTTGGTGGCTTCTCCCTTCTCTCCGTTCTCCGGACACAGAAAAAACAAGTATCACATTACAAAGTACAACAGTACACAGAGCATCCGGTGACGCTCTTCCTCCTGTGGGTGGGACAATCTGGTTGAGCTTGTTAACTCTAAAAGCTCCAAACCTCTACAAGCTCAATGCAGGGAATTTAAAGGGCTATGGCTGTCAATCATCAACTCGCAACATCAACATCTCCCCAGCAACAGGAGGGGCCCAATCACAAGCGTGGCCATCCAAACTGACCCGCCCAGCAACAAGGGAGTTGTCTTGTTAAGCCTTCCACAACACGCGCTCTCCATGATGGAGAACTCGCTTTATTCAACACAGTATATCATGGCAATTTGGTTGATAGACAGATATGATGCATCTGCATGTCAAAGGGAAGGTTGATTCCCATCCTTAGCAAATCATCATTCAATATGGTTCTCCATTGGATTTATTATGGGGGGGACAGGGTACAACAATGGTTCCAGTGCCCTCCTAGTCAACCAAATTCAAGGGCTTTACACTGTCTTTATGCAATTTTTCAATACTGTCTGTCTAGAACTGGAAAAAGTCAGGGGGTAGCAGGAACTTAAAAGGTAAAGGTACCCCTGACAGTTAAGTCCAGTTGTGGATAACTCTGGGGTTGTGGCGCTCATCTCGCTTTACAGACCGAGGGAGCGGGTGTTTGTCCGCTTCTGGAGACAGATTTTCTGGGTCATGTGGCTAGCATGACTAAGCCGCTTCTGGCAAATCCAGAGCAGTGCACAGAAATGCCGTTTACTTTCCCGCTGGAGTGCTACCTATTTATCTACTTGCACTGTGTGCTTTTGAACTGCTAGGTTGCCAGGAGCTGGGACCAAATAACGGGAGCTCACCCCGTCTTGGGGCCTCGAACCGCTGACCTTCTGATTGTTGTTGTTGTTGTTCAGTCGTTCAGTCGTGTCCGACTCTTCGTGACCCCATGGACCAGAGCACGCCAGGCACGCCTATCCTTCACTGCCTCCCGCAGTTTGGCCAAACTCATGTTAGTAGCTTCGAGAATACTGTCCAACCATCTCATCCTCTGTCGTCCCCTTCTCCTTGTGCCCTCAATCTTTCCCAACATCAGGGTCTTTTCTAAGGAGTCTTCTCTTCTCATGAGGTGGCCAAAGTACTGGAGCCTCAACTTCAGGATCTGTCCTTCTAGTGAGCACTCAGGGCCGATTTCCTTGAGAATGGATAGGTTTGATCTTCTTGCAGTCCATGGGACTCCAAGAAGATCAAACCTATCCATTCTCAAGGAAATCGGCCCTGAGTGCTCACTAGAAGGACAGATCCTGAAGTTGAGGCTCCAGTACTTTGGCCACCTTCTGATTAGCAGGCCATAATTCACAACTTGCAGACTGTACCTAGTTTAGTGGACCACCAACTATGTAGACTTGACATGTACTGTCCTCTTATCCAGTAAGATAAGGGGCTCTAATGTTCACCTGAAATATAAAATGTTCTACTGACTATCAGAAAGAACTGCTAATGTTTCTTTTCAGAGAAGAGAATGGGGAACCCCATGAAAGATGGAGCTGGGGTAGCAGAGGACTGCAAGCATTGTCTAGTTCTGAGACGTTAGTTTTGCTGCAACTCATATCCTTGCCTCCAAAATGTGGATATTGCTACTTGCAAGCCCTATGCCGATGTATTGGCAGCCTGTAATAATAATGACTGCAAAGTGCTGAGATCGTGATGGGAGCCACACAATAAATTGCTAGAAGAGACCAAGATTATTGGCAGGTCCTCCCTTATGCAGAGCCCACTGTTGCCTCAGCTTTTAGAGTGAAATTACATTGCAGAGCTGATGTGTCACCATTTTTTTTGGTGACAAAGAAAGCATTTATGACGCCTTTTATTAAATCTTTAATAAATTGACTTCCCACACATAGAAAATATTTCTTGGGAATTAGTATCATTTAAGAACTAATTACAGAAAGTGGAGACTTCACATTTCTCATTCCACTGGCTCACACTTGCTGAACAGCAAGAACCAGTATATGTATAATCAGCAAGGCAAAAGATTATGGATAACATTGGTGGAAAAGGCGTGAAATGTCGAAGTGTTTCAATGTGAGACTTGCAAATCCAGCCCGATTGCTATAGAGGCAGTTTCTTTGAATACAGCCGTTACAGTAAAGGTAAGGTAAAGGTAAAGGACCCCTGGATGGTTAAGTCCAGTTGAATTTGACTATGGGGTGCAGTGCTCACCTCTGCTTTCAGACTGAGGGAGCTGGCGTTTGTCCACAGATAGCTTTCCGGGTCATGTGGCCAGCATGACTAAACCGCTTCTTGCGCAACTAAACACCATGACGAGTGCCAGAGTGCACAGAAATCCCGTTTACTTTCCTGCCACAGCGGTACTTACTTGCACCTTTGTCTACCTTTATTTACCTTTATCTACTTGCACTGGTGTGCTTTTGAACTGCTAGGTTGGCAGAAGCTAGGGCAGAGCAACAGGAGCTTACTCCGTTGTGTGGATTCGAACTGCCGACCTTCCAGTCAGCAAGCCCACCAAGATGCTCGGTGGGTTAGACCACAGCACCACCCGCGTCCTAGAAATTACACTTACATAAGCACATAAGAAGAGCCTGCTGGATCAGGCCAATGGTTCATCTAGTCCAGCATGCTGTTTTCACAGCGGCTGACCAGATAGATGCCTGTGGGAAACCTGCAAGCAAGATTTGAGCACAAAAGCACTCTTCCCTCCTGTGGTTTCCAGCAACTGGGATTCAGAAACATTGCTACCTCCAGTAGGGTTGCTTTCCTGGGGAACAAACACAAATTGTTGAGCTTTTGGGGGGGAAACCTAACCCAAAATATATTGATTTTAAGCTTTGGGAGCTGTCCCCCCCATTGCCATTTTTACACCCCAAAACCAGGACATGTCAGGAATTTTCCTGCCGTATGGCAAGCCTAGCCTCTAGCTGTGGAGACAGAGCATAGCCATCGTGGCTAGTAGTTATTGATAAGCCCTCCCCTCCATGAATATGTCTAATTCTCTTTTAATGCCATTTAGGTTGGTGGCCACCACTCATTCCTGTGGGAGCGATTTTCATAATTTAACCATGTGCTGCATAGTTGACTAAGTTTGCTATCAGAATCCTTAACTTGTAACAGAGATCATTTGTGATATGTGGTCGGCAGCTCAGGTCTTCAGTTGCCTGTCCCTACCCAGTCCATAACAATTTGGAATGAAATTTTGATTTCCGAATTGAAATATACTCGGAGTCAAGTGTGGATTTCATGCTCTTTATTCAGCTCATAGTAGCAAGGGATGAAAGTTTCCCCAAAACGTCTGCTTTATATACACTATTTACACAATGGGCCCCCACGTGATTGGCTAATTCCAGAATACTCCTGTGGGCCAATCAGGTTGCGGATTCACTTCCACCTGGAGCCGGATTGGGACAGACTGCTGCATTCTGAATCCTATTATTCTAGGACCAATCGGACTGCTGCTTTTGGATCCTATTCAACTCAGTACATAACATGAATTGTCTTCCAGACTCCACTTTATAGTGTGAAATGATATACCCGCTGCTAGTGTGTGTGTACGTGTGGCAGCCTGTTGACAATGGCATTTTAAACAACTTCTTAACTAGAGCACTGGCCACTTTTATGTGTTACAACACATGCCATTTTTCTCCCTCACTCCTACAAGATGTTTCATTGATCCGTAAAGATATTTCTTTTGCTGAATTCTTCACTGTCTACTTTTATGCAAAGACTTCATTGTTGGGCAGACCCTTTATTGATACCGAGAAGACTTGCAGGCAATTTGTGCTCCATTAATGGCTCTGCCGGGGACAATTTGCATGCTTGCAGAGGTGTGCATCGAGGCACTAATGTCAAATATGGAGATAAGATATCATCTGATGCTTATAGCTGAGCATTCCTTTGGAAAATGAATGTTCTTGACTCCATCATGCTATTTGCTTGAACTAGGTGAGTGGTGATTGCAGCTGATCTTATATTGTATGCTGGAATGCGTTCCACACACTTTGCCAGCAGTCTTTGCAAATGAAGCCAAACTGATGAATGAATAAAGAACAAGGGTGAGCTGTATTCAGAAAATACGTGTTTTAATATTGTCCACCCTTTCACGTAGCAGAAGCAGACACTGATCTTTATCTACAGATCTCAGGGTGGCTCACAACATAAAAATACAATATAAAAACACGAAATACTTAATGAAACCAAGAAAAAAGAAACAAACCCACACCCACAAACCAACAGGGAAGCTCTATTTTTCTACAATGGCAGCACCCTCCACAAATAATAGGCATGGGCAAGCTAATCTGAATCAGGACCACAGCAGGGGATATTGGGTTAAAGCCCTCCTGAGCCATAATCCGTATCCAGATATGGGACCTCATGACCAGCCACTTCTGAAAGAAAAATCCTGAACAACCACATGATTTCTGTAACATGCAATTTGGCTCCTATTCCCTTCATAGAGCTATAATTACCAGTGTTCCCTGGAATGAGGGATTGATAGCCAAACAACTTTGAGGCAGTCTCCTAACAACTCTCAGCACCCTTAACAAACGACAGCTCCCAGATTTTTTGGGGGGAAGCCATAACTGTTTAAAGTGGCATCATGGTATTTTAAAGGTATGGTGTGAATGTGGCCTAAGTCCTTCCTCTACCACGTGTGTCAAACCACTAATGGGAAGCTTCCTCTTCATCTATCCCTCTGCAGCCCCAGTACCTCTCAAAAATATTCTCTGGAAGGTTGGGAGTAGCCTCTGGAACAGTGTGGGAGGCAGACTGTTGTGGGAGTGTGGGAGGCAGACTGTTGGGGAAGGGAAAAATGGCAGAAACTGGCTGCCCACCTTTTCCCTCAAGTGGGAGCCTCTGATGGATCTGGCTCTTTCGACAAATGGAGGGAGCCCTCCCATTCTCAGAGGATCCAACCGACAGTGACCAAGTGCAGCGAAATCAAGTGATGTATATACATGTGTAAATCAAGCCTCTGTTCCCTTCCTTTGTTTTGTTCTGGGCATGTGAGCTAATTCCAAGTTGCCTGACCACTATTCCCCCCCCCCACCACCATTTTGGTTACCTCTAGTTAGGGAGATAATATATCAGTTGCTCTCCCTCATGGTGTTTAAGTTTCGCCAGGAAACTTTTCCTGAAGCTAAATGCAGAATTCAATTAGTGGGGAGTTAATTTCCCCACTTTCAGAGACTGATCCTAAAAGCGCATACCTTTTATGCAGACAAACATAGCACAAACCCACACAGATATATATACTTTTTAAATGGTCAGGCTCCATTTGCAATGTTTCGAAACACCATCTGTCATGATTTTTGTGTGTGTGTGCTTGCTATCTCATTAATTCTGTGCTTTGGTGAACCTCCTTGCATTTTCATGGACACATATGGAGGTTTTTCATTTTCTCATGCCTGGTGATAGGTGCTGTGAACTTCTGGCTAATTGATAAACATAAATTATCAATTGCCTCTCGAAGTATAGGCAAAAATGTATGCCTGCTCTGGGATCTGTGCAAGCTTGGGGGCTCTTTGTCTAACCTGACATTTATTTTATTTCAAGAAATTAGTTATGAAATTTCCCACATTGTGGAAGGGCTGTAGTTCAGAGGTAGAACATCTGCTTTCCACACAGAAGGCCTCAGGTTCATCCCCCAGCATCACCAAATAGGGCCAGGAATGTCCCTTGTTTGAAACCTTGGAGAGCCTCCGCCATTACAATACTGGACCAGTCCATAAACCAGCATAAAAATACTCAATACAAACCTGGATAGTGATACATATTTTCTGATGGTTGAGCTATTCATCAGAAAAGGTCTGTGTAAAGCAGAAGAGTCTCAGGTTCCACAATCTATACCAAGCTTCCCCAGACTTGGGTCTCCAGCTGTTTTGGGGCTACAATTCCCATCATCCCTGACCACTGGTCCTGCTAGCTAGGGATCATGGGAGTTGTAGTCCAAAAACATATGGAGTTTGGGAAACCCTGACCTAGATGTAGACCCCCTTCTAAAGACTCTATTTTTGTACAAGCATCATGTGGCATCCTTGATAGTTTCTCTACAGCTGAACATAAGGACTGGATACACAAATATGGAGTGAAGAGGTTCCTTGAGTAAGCTGGTCACAAGCTATTCAGGGCTTAATATATGAGCAGAGAAATCCAAACTATAGGATGCTTGTGTAATTTATACAGTGGTGATTTATACCACTGTGTAATTTACCCCAGTTTCAAACTCCATTCAGGAGCAGGGCTACTGATGGCTGAGCTTGAGCCTGGCAGAGGGGCAAACAAGCCTTTAAAATAGAAACAAAATAGAAAATTCTTTTAAGTAGCACCTTAGAGACCAACTGTGGTTGTTCTTGGTATGAGCTTTCATGTGTATGCACACTTCTTCAGATACACTGAAACAGAAGTCACCAGTTCCTTAAATATAGTGAGGGAGTGGGGAGGGGTATTACTAAGAAGGGTGGTGGGAATGGGTGATCAGCTGATAGGTGTGGGAAATCTGTTGACGACTCTTAACGGCTGCAATTAGTCTTGCAGGGAAAGGCAAGGGGTGAGATGGCTAAAGATAGCTTTTTGTTATGTATAATGAGATAAGAATCCAATGTCTTTGTTCAGACCAGGTTTCTCCATGGTTTTAAGTTTGGTGATTAGTTGCAATTCAGCCACTTCTCTTTCCAGTCTATTTCTGAAATTTCTTTGTATTAAGACAGCTACTTTGAGATCTTTTATAGAATGTCCTAGGAGATTGAAGTGTTCTCCTACTGGTTTCTCTGCCTTGTGATTCCTGATATCAGATTTATGTCCATTTATCCTTTGGCGTAGGGTTTGGCCTGTTTGTCCAATATAGAGAGCTGAAGGGCACTGTTGACATTTGATTGCATACACAATGTTGGAAGACGAGCAATTAAATAGTCCTGAGATGGTATGTTTGATGTTGTTGGGACCAGTAATGGTGTTGTCCGGGTTTATGTGGCAGCAAAGTTGGCATCTGGGTTTATTGCAGGCTCTGGTACCAGTGTCCATGTTGAGTCCTGTTGTTGTATTATTGTGGGTGACGAGCTGTTTGAGATTGGGTGGGTGAGGGTGGGTGAGGAGCTGTTGAGAATTTTCTATTTTGTTTCGACTATGGCAGACCAACACGGCTACCCACCTGTAACTTTAAAATAGAGTTTGGCTTACACCACTTTTTGTTTGTTTGTGTGTGTGTGTGGGGGGGTCAGTTTAATTTCTGCTAGGCTGCTGGGTCTTATTACCAAGCTGAATGGAGTTTGGAATAAGGGTAGGTCTCCCTTGTCCTATCCTGCGCCTTCCCCACAACACCCCCTTTTCAATACTTAGCCCTGGTCTTGGCTGAGCCCGAGCTTGGCTGGATCAACTAGAGATCGACCTATTCCTACCCTACACACTTCTAATCTCGGCAGATTTAGGGTTTGAACAGTATGTGTGTATATGTGTGTGTATATTTCTACCCTGTTGTTGTTCAGTCGTTCAGTCGTGTCCGACTCTTCGTGACCCCATGGACCAGAGCACGCCAGGCACGCCTATCCTTCACTGCCTCTTGCAGTTTGGCCAAACTCATGTTAGTAGCTTCGAGAACACTGTCCAACCATCTCATCCTCTGTCGTCCCCTTCTCCTTGTGCCCTCCATCTTTCCCAACATCAGGGTCTTTTCCAGGGAGTCTTCCCTTCTCATGAGGTGGCCAAAGTACTGGAGCCTCAACTTCTGGATCTGCCCTTCCAGTGAGTACCATAGCTGTCAAGTTTCGGATTTGAAAATAAGGGATCAGCAGTCTCACCTATCCCGGGGACAGTCACATGTCAGTGGTGGGCGGATCCAGAAGCAAAAGTGGGCGGAGCAGCATTGTAAACTCCAAGTGGGCTCGGGCTCGGAGCGGAGCAAATAGGAGGGCAGCCAGCAAAGAGGAGGGCAGCCATGTGCTCCGTTCAATGGAGCCCCATTGTCTTCTTGTCTGATCCCATCAAAACAGGACAGGAAGCAGCAGCTGCTCAAAGGCAGCCAGGCTCCACCCACCAGCTAACCCAGGGGGAGGAATACACCCCCCCTGTAAGCACGGGGAACGGCTCCCACTTGCTTTGAGGGCTGAGGCTTTTCTCTCCAAGTAGGCGAGGTCTTCCCACCCAGTCCTGGCCAGCAGGGGAGGAGCTGCTTCCATTAAAAACGGGAAATTTAAGGGAAATAAAAAATAAGGGAGAGCAGCGGGAAACTGCTTAAAATAAGGGAGAATCCCGGGGAAAACGGGATACTTGACAGCACTGGTGAGCACTCAGGGCTGATTTCTTTAAGAATGGATAGGTTTGATCTTCTTGCAGTCCATGGGACTCTCAAGAGTCTCCTCCAGCATATTTATACCATAGATAAAAAAAATAACGATAGTATATTTTCATTATTTATACAATCATCATCATTCTAGTTCCAAAAGCTTCAGATTATTCTAAACAGGGAATAACTAAGTACCTTGCAATGATGGCCTAATCAAAGCTCATTTCATCTCACTAAATCAACAAGGCTAAGCTGGCCTTTGTCTGAATAGGTTATTAAAACAAAGAGAGTAATGAAGCATCGAAAGTAGGAGATTACCTTTGTGGCTCACGTTAATCTGCACTGACATTTTTTTATTTATTAAAAAAATGTGTCCATTATCTAATGCTGAACTAATTTTCAGAATGGAGAAATAATTTTCATATATACACACGCATACACCTTCACCCATCCTCTCCCTTCCAACATTTCAGCAGCTTGCATCAGCTCTTCAGGTCCCCAGATGGAAGGCTAAGATATAGAATTCAAATAATAGCTGGGAAGAGAAAAGAACTAAGCAGGATAATGATGTGTTAGACACTGTACACAGTATTTCTAGGCCATTAACAAACAAATGGAATGTAAACAAATCCATAACAAAAGCCTATGAAAAGCCTTTAAAAGGCAAAACATTCCTTTTTAAAAGAATACTCTTTTCATTGTGTAACTGGAATGGTGAACCAATATTAGCCCCGGGGAGCTGTCAGTTGACTTTTATTGCCATTTTTTGGGGCTGTCTTCCTCATGCTAATGATACGAACCACTGTCTGAGCTCTATCTCCTCCATATTGCCAAGTGTATTTTTAGTAGAGGAACTGGACCATTGTATGTATGCATGTGTGTAGAAATAACTACCAACGCTGTATGTGCTGACACCATGCTATTCCCTTCATAATTGGGATGCAGGTGGCGCTGTGGTCTAAACCACTGAGCCGCTTGAGCTTGCCGATCGGAAGGTTGGCAATTCGAATCCTTGTGACGGTGGTGAGCTCCTGTTGCTCTGTCCCATCTCCTGCAAACCTAGCAGTTTGAAAGCATACCAGTGCAAGTAGATAAAAAGGTACCGCTGCGGCAGGAAGGTAAACGGCATTTTCATGTGCTCTGGCACTCATCACGGTCCTGTGTGTGCCAGAAGCGGTTTAGTCATGCTGGCCACATGACCCGGAAAGCTGTTTGTGGACAAACGCCAACTCCCTCAGCCTGAAAGCGAGATGAGCACTGCAACTCCATATTCGCCTTTGACTGGACTTAACCGTCCAGGGGTCCTTTACCTTTACCTCCGCACCTCCAAATTGTATCCACTACATTTTTTCCCATGGAAATTTGGGGTGCTTCAGGAATCTGATCTTCATGAATTCTGATCTTCATGAACTCTGATCTTCATGAACTCTTGACCCACTCTTCCTGGTGCCCATTGTGGCGATCACACAGGGTTCCCGGTCGTTTGACGGACTATTGATCCCTGTGCCACCACGGCGCTTCGCTGCCACCAACCAGGATCCCCTCCCTGGTAATAACTGTCACAGTCAGGGTGCAATTGTAAACAAAATAACAAGTGTTTATTTGAAAACTTCAACAACTTAAGATATTGGTTACAACCCTGTCCTAATCCTACGCTCACCACTCTACCTCACCACCAACCCTCACAATCAACAACCACCCACCAACCAACTCCCTCGATCAACTGCTCTTCATCAACTGCCTAACTCCCCGCTCTCTAACTCTAACTGACTCTCTTCAGCTGCCCCTAGCTCCTCCCCCCTCTGTTTATTGGTCAGCCTAGGGTCAGCCTCTTAAGCCCTTACTCACTCCTGCTCATATGTATTCCCTAGGAAGGGCAAACGCCACACCCATTGGGACTGGTAGAGTGGGAGGCAGGAAGCCAACAGAAGGTGGCACCAATGACAAGCAGAACCAGCTAATTCTAAGTTTCTCCCTATCCTCCCTGCTACATATTGCTAGGGCAGAACTGAGGCTTAGCACCCTAAGCGTTCACCTTAGCATCTACATGTGGGCGGGGTGGTGATGGTCATAAATTAAATTGTTATAACAAAAGAAAAAACCACTATGTAATAATCCCTATGTATAGGGACGTGGGTGGTGCTGTGGTCTAAACCACAGAGCCTAGGGCTTGCTGATCAGAAGGTCGGTGGTTTGAATCCCCACTACAGGGTGAGCTTCCGATGCTCGGTCCCAGCTCCTGCCAACCTAGCAGTTTGAAAGCATGCCAAAGTGCAAGTAGATAAATAGGTACCGCTCCAGCGGGAAGGTATACGGCATCTCCGTCTGCTGCTCTGGTTCGCCACATGACCCGGAAGCTGTACGCCAGCTCCCTCAGCCAGTAAAGCGAGATGAGCGCCGCAACTCCAGTCATTCACGACTGGACCTAATGGTCAGGGGTCCCTTTACCTTTAATAACCGTATAGAAAATTATTTTGCTTTCTGGTGCCATCTGGTGTGGCATGTTTATAACGAAATCAAAACGTTGTTTTTTGACTAATGTAGCCAAGTCCTAGGTGGCCTATTTTCCGCAAAGGACCAAGTCTCCACTGTGAACTAGACTGATGTGCAGCTTCAAATTTCTCAAGTGTTGCAACACAGTTCATAGTTCAAAAACTCACCAAAACCCAACTGAATGTGTATTTTCTGAAAGAAAATGCATGTTGAGAAAGCATATTTAAATATAGGTGCTTAAATGACATTTTCCAAGACAGCTCAGAATTAAATAATTCTCAGGTGAATACAGACATGGGATGAAACGTGCTTTGTAAGTGAACATGTGCCAATGTTGCACACACTTGAAATATACTAATTTGGTCATCTCTACTTAAAATACAGTACCCCCTCTTCCACTGTCACCTGAGGGGAATATTAGGTTGAAGTTTCTGGGCTGATTCAGACATGCATTTATATCTATTGTTGTTTCTCTCGCTCTGCTTGATTACTATACTTTGATGACTGACAGCTGAATGGGTGAACTGCCTCCGCTGAAAAGTATTGTCCAGGAGGTGATATGAAAGTTCTATTTATAATGGTTATTATCATGATTGCCCATCCACACATTTATGTCATCACTCGATGCTGCAATCATCTTGAACAGCCCACAGGTGTGAACTAGACCTACAATGTTGCAGTCATCAAGTGCTAAACATTCATATATTAACCAGCTCAATTTATTTTTTCTGGCATGCACGCTGAAACTCCATTTTAATTCGTTCTTCACCTACACACTAAACTGTGGTTGTCCAGATTCTGTCCCTTCTATCTGGATGACATTTCAGACATCTCACATTTCATTGAGAACTTCCCCTTCAGAGTGGGGTGTGCAAAACATTTGGATGAATCCTGAATCCTGAACATTTTGGGACAGATTTCAGGCTTGCCTGAGCCAAAGCGGGATTTCTGCAAAGCATAACTATGGCTGTTGACAACTGGCAGTAGGTCATAAGTCCAAGAAGCCCGAGAAGGGTCAACTAATCTCTCCACAGTCTCAGACAGGTAAATTTAACTCCATGCTCTGATGTGGCAGGTCACAGTCATTTTAGGGGCTTAAAATGTCATACCGAGTTTTTCTCTAAGAAAGTGAAATGAGGGCTTCTGAGAGATTTCTGCCTCTGAAGCTCCAATGAAGAAATCCTATGGTTGTTTAAAATGGGATGAAAACAGGCTTTGTAGGAGATTCCTCATATAACAAACCAGAGAGGTTCCTCCTATATTAAACCAGAGATATTTCTCATATAATAAAGCAGAAGGTAGCAAATATATAACCACGTGATATGGAAACTCTTCATTGTCTTTTGAAATAGGGTATATGGTTTATGCGTACTTTGTGTGACTTTTGTTGCTGCTGCCATTTCACTTGCCAGTTCATTAAACTACATTGTTGTTTACTTTTCCTTACTGCCACGATGGAAGAGGCATATTTGCATGGAACTGAAAAGCAACATATGGATAAATGCATGCTAATACGAAAAGAGTCGTGATAACTGCAGCACAGGAACCAGAATCCAGTTGAATTCGGTGCTAACCAGCAACAAGGCACTGCTCAGCAAACAGTTCTGTGCTCTGTGGTATTTCACTTCAAAAGTTGACACTCTGAAGCCGAGAATATTCAGTGAAGTGCTGCTCAGTGCCACTGAGAGAGGTAGAACCTCGATCTCTAAACCTGTTTTTCTAATGTATGAATGATTACAGCAGATGGCCTGGTTCTTGCCCTTTCTCAATCAACATCGCTACATTGGTGACTTGTTGCTGCTCCAATATATAAGACATTAGCAATTTTCACTTGTAAAAACAAATAAAATCAAGAACAAGAAAATACAGAGCATACATATATATGCACTCATTTTCTTGTCAATATGTGTCAGTTATTTCACTGGGCAGCAGATGCCGCAGGTAGACATTTTCTTTCCCAGCCCTCTATAATTTTCACCTTTTTCGCTTAATTCTCTGTTCAGTTTGATAGTGCTGTACATAAACTTTGAAGAGCTTTGATGCTAAAGTTATTTCTGCCACCACCTGCAAGCTGTTGGCATTGATGGAACTACAGCTGGTGTTGATGGCGTCTACGAGAATGCTTGTTTAATGCCTGGCTGGCTGTTTGCTATTTGTGTTTTCAGCCCTTCGAACAATTTTACTTCTTTCCGTCTGATCATAAATGGAGATTGCTCCAAACGGAAGCGCTAGAGCCAATCAACCTTGGTCTTGTGTGAAATCTGTAGCAAGAGCAACGTGCCACAGATGGCCAGAACTGAGTGATGTGCAGGGTGGCCTGGTGCAAAGGAAAGGAGGGAAAGGCCCATGGCAGCTTCCATAGTTGTGCAAAAGAGGGAATATGAGTAGAGGCAGTTTGCCGTAGTGGGGAAGGTGAGGCTAAAGCCTGACTTGCTGGTGTTGCTTATGATTCACATGGGATTAGGTCCCGTTATGAAGGGTGGGTAGAAGGGGCCTCATGATATGCAGTTACCAAAAAATGCAAATGCCGGGAAGAGTGTATAGTAGAGAGGGAGTAAAGCTGACGTTGTGAGATTAATTTATTGGTGTTATGTATTGAAGTTCTCACCCTAGGCCACTAGGGGTGTGTGTATATAGTTCATTCTGCTGCAGTTTTCACTCAGGTCCGCATATGCAAATGAGGGATTGTAAAGTGACGTTCAGGGATTGGTTAACTACAGAAAGTTGTTACTGTTGCTTTGTAGCTGAGTTCTATATAAGCAGGCTGCTGAGACCTTCAGCTCACTTCTGTTCCAGCCTGAGAATAAACAAGAGCTGCTTGGAAATCACTGTGTCATCTGCTGTGTCCACCCACAACTTAACAATTGGGTTTTATGTCCAGATGATTTCTTCTTTAGTCCATAATTCAGAAAGTTATCCAAACTCTTCCTTAGTTTGGTGGGCCTTTGCAGGGCAGTAGGGCCACTGAAACATCCATAGCCTTGCTGTGCACGGTGGCTTGGGCAGGAGGTGTGGGGTGGGATAGACAATAAGGCTCAGATCAGGCCTGAAGCCATCACATCCTGATGGCAGTGGGGCCACCTCAGCACTAGCCCTGGAAAGCATTGTCCTGCGGACAGAAGGAGGAATTTGTGCCAGCAGAGTGGTGGTGGCATCACTCCACAGGTGACATTTTGGTAGGAGGTCTACAGAGGCTATTGAGACTGGGAGAAGAACACCACTGGCCCAATCCAAACAACACGCATCGTGATTGCTATGTAACTCAGGGCCTTCAAAATCTGCTATAACTGCCACAGGTTGCAGCAAAATGGTCACTATCTTCACTGATAGTTAATTTTGGCAATTAGCTGAATCACCTCTTCCAAATGAGTGCACTTTTAGGCAGATCCATCAGAAATGCTATGGATATGGTGTTTTGCTATGGTGCTAGCACTGGGCCCAGCCACTGATCATTCATTGATAATGAAGTGCTTGTTCTGAATTATGAAGCAATTTAAGGATGCCTTTTGACTCCAGTCGATGATATTGACTATTTAATTGCTAACATTATTTCAGATGATCTATGATTTAACAGCTCCAGGACTGAATATTAGCATGGAAGACTTCCTAAAGCCAAGTCCATAGACACCAAATTTTCCACCCCAAATCCATTTTGTGTTAAAGGTGCCACTAACATTTCATCCAGAGTGAAATTTGAGAGTCGTTCTTCAAGAGAAACACAGATGAAAGAACAAGACGTTCAATAAATGCTTAAAAATTGTAATTTTTAAAATTACGTTTCTATCCTCCCTTTCTTCCAAGAAACTCCAGGTTGTGTAAATGGTTCTCCCACTTTTCATTTTAGCTTTAAAACAACACTGTTAGGTATGTTTACTTGAGAGATTGTGATTGGCCCAAGGTCACCAATGACCTTCATAGCTGAGTAGGGATCTGAACCCTGGTCTTCTAGCTCCTGGTTCAATGCTCTAATGGCTGCACAACTCTGGTGCATTTATTTACCATCAATATGCATTGTATATTTATTTATTATCAATTTATTTGCATGCACGTATTGCAGTATTGAGATTGCTGCATCCTATTTGCCCTCCAAAGCTATCAATATGAGTTCATCAATGCAAAAGCCACCCTTCAGCAGTAGGACTTTCAATGAGGCATACAGATACTGATAAAAACAGATACTATAAAAACCACAAAGATAAAACCACTGAGCGACAGAATATATTTATTAATTTGCTTCAAAGATTCAGAGATGGGGCTATTGCCCTATTTTCAAGGTGGTCTGCAGCAATTCTCTAAACTTTTAAAAATGTGTTTCAAGCATATAACAACAGTATTTTAAAAACCTCCTAAAGCCTTTCAAAAATGAATGTAAAGCCAGGAGCAGATCGCAAGGCCTGGGCAATAGAAAGGGTCTTCAGATAGTGCCAAAATTCCATCAGGATATGTTCCAGGCAAGCCAATCAGGAGAGGGAATTCCATAGCTGGGGTGGGATACTGCGAAGGCTCCTCCTGCAGGCAGAAACTTCAGATCCATTCTAGATTCATTCCAGTCTTTTTATTCTGCCTGTGTCTCTCCCTCTGTCTCCTTTCCTTCTCCCTTCTGCCTTTGTCTCTTCTACGCTGCCACTTTCCCATAAGTTGTAGGGACCTGGGTTGCTGTTACATACTCTCTACTCCTCTCCATTATCCTTTAAAAAAAAAAAAAAAAAACAACATTAGGTTGTGCCTGGGCATACCAGCTACACCTTGTGTGCACAGCTATGAATAATACATAACATTTCCAGTGTTATTTGTGTCCAAAGATATGGGAAAAGGCATTCTGCAAAGAAAACATTGTTACTGGGCTTTTGCAGTCTCTCTCTCTCTAGTATGCATAATATTCTAAATGGGTCATACTGACTGGCCCCTGAGAGTGCTGCAGGAGCAGATTGCAAATAGGAGGTGTTCATGAGGAGTGGGGAGTTGCCCCTTGTACAGCTAAGGGCTGTACACATGAATGCTCTGATTTCCAGCAGTTCTTTCTTCAACTACTGCCATGACACATTATCACTGCTGTTGCATTTTTAGCCCCCACCTGCAAGTGTTGGTCTACACAAATGGTGCCCATGGGACCATTGGCTGATGCCAACCAGCCCTCCCAAAATAATGTGCTTTCAAAAGCTTTATTTATTTTAAGCTCATTAGGCAGGATTCCAGAAAACTTACCGTATACTTTGTAAGCAATTGTCCAACATGAGAAAAAATGATGTATTTTGAGCTAATTTGAATTATTAAATCAAGTCTTATCCCTGCCTTTAAGTTTTATCCCTGCCTTTTATCCCAGGAACCTTTAAACCACCTGTCAACCATGGAGCCATGGATGTATCATCATTGACAAATTGGTCAATTCTGGTTTCAAAACCAGAAGCTTTTGAAAAAGGTTTTCAAAACCAAAAGGTTTAAATACTAAAACAGATTAAAATACACACAAAATTTATAATCTTTCTGCAGCAATTTGTGGTTGCTTTTCTAAAATCCCTTTTGAAATTTTTGCGGTTTGCACTTTTGACTAAAATGCATATTTGCTAAAATAATGCAATTGTGAATATGTTCATTAATATGTACAACTTTTCGCACACTCTTGTAATATATGTTTTGGTTCACATATTGGCTCAAGAAGTGCATATTAAGTAGTCTCTCATTAAAATGCAAATACAATCTAATTTCTCCCCAATAACCTATAACCTACCTGTTTATGCCACTGCTTTTGCTGAATTGGTGGAATCTCTATTCCTCCCTCCCCCTTTTCTGGTATATGGAGAGCTGGGAATTTTTCATTTTTTATCACTTCCTGTCCCATGGCTTAGTCGTTTCTGCCTGCCATCACAGCTGCTGCTGTAGGTCTGAGGGAGAGATGATATCCACATGGGAGCAGGTGGTGATATGGCTGTGAACAGATATGTTCTTGGGAGGCAGAAATGAGACTTGTGGATATGGGGAGGCAGGGATTGGACCCAGTTCAACCACTGCTTTTTTCTGGATTGAACCCAGTTTAACCAGTGCTTTTTAACATATGGATATGTTAAAAGTGTGACACGTACTGTAACAACTTTATGGCAGCTTTTTTTTCTAGAAAGAAACCCACTGAGTTTAACTCAAAACTGACTCCAAATAAGCCACACCATTTCCCTATTTAAAAATAGCACTGTTTCTTTCCATCCCAGCTTGAGGAGGCAGTCTGCCCATTGCTACTTTAGTTACACTGAAATGCTTCAAACAAAAGGTAACCTTACAACACCAGCCCACCATAGCTGGGCATTTTTATTTTTTATTTTTAATAAAGACCCACTAACCCCACTCACACAGAAAACCAAAGATCACCATAGCCAACCACAAACGAACAATCACACCCTACGCCAATCCCGACATCTCTCATCGCCAAAGAAACACAAGCGAACAACAGAGAACCTACACAATCAACACTGACACCAAAGCCTAAATATATTAAGGAATATTAGAAACATCGTCACCCCACCCCACCTCACCCATCCCACCCACCTCCTTTCCCCCTTCTCTCCCTAATGTCTCAACAACCAAATCTGATTTGTAAAAATGTTACATGGAAAAAATACGAGAGAGACATTGCACACACTTTTTTAAATCAAGAAAATCTTTAATAATAATAAAAAATGTCCAAAAAAAATTCAGTTTCAACAAAAGGTGAGTGCAAACAAAGGAAGATCTAACACTAAAAAAGAAGAAGCACTTCACACAGATGTCAGTTTAGACCAGGTGGTCATTGTGACATGCTGTAGCAATTGACATTACAAACGCGATGAGTTTTTCAATTGCATGAGCAAACAATGCTGTCTGATAGGTTGACTATTTATTTGGCAGTAGGAGCAAAAAATACTAGGGCCTGTAAAACCTGTGAAACTATCAATAAGGTCTGCCAGACCTCTCTCCCTCTTTCTTGGTACCTTATACAGGGGATCATATAGACCATGTGGAGCCAACATGACACCCTCCAGATGCTGGGGACTATAATGCTGTCTGGGCCTGATGGGAGTTGCAGTCCAATGATAGCTGGAGGGTGCTAGGTTGGGGAAGGCTGATATAATTCATTATATTTGGCCACAATAATATTTGTTTCCTCTATTTAGAAATTCTCTTCCATGTAAGCACAGAGGGGGAGCACAAACACACCTCCTGGCCCCAGCCATGATGTTGCCATTCCACTGTCCCCACTTTTGTCATCCATATGTTGATCTGTGGGTGTCACCAACCCGATGCCTATGGGAAGCACGTAAGCAGGACCTGAGTGCAGCAGCTTGTGCTCTCACAGACAGCCAGTGACATAGTACAAAGGTGGAGACATTTACATGCCTACAGGCATCACCTCTGCTCTGACTGGAACAATGTCACTCACGACTTCCTAAGGGTACTTCTGTCTAGATGAAGCAGTTGCCCAGACTGGCTTGCCCTTCTCTCTTTAACCCTCCGTGTCAGGCCCCTCCCTCTGTCTACGGCGAGCCCCAAGGGACCCTCTCTGTTTCTGCCTGGCTGTCTGCTCTGTGACATGCAGTAGACACCTTGTTCTGGGATGACCAGGGGTGGGGGGGTTGCAAACTGTCCACAGAGAAGTTGTGTGGTGGAGCTGTCAAGTCTGATTCCTGTGGCACCTGCCTGTTTCCTCCTCTTCATCCTCCTTCAAGCTTCCAGCATCCAGTACTTCCCAGCTTTCCTCCTCTGGGCTGTTGCTGGTTTCCCACCACCAGGAGCCCGGGTCCAAATCCTCTCTGTGTGCTTTCCTGGGGGGTGGGGTGGGGTGGTGTGGCTCTTGGTCAGGCGGCTTCCACCATTTGCCCTCATCCAGCCAGTCCCTGACAGCAGCATAGAGCATTTACCCCATTATTACAAGTCACAGCTCTACGATAACCAAACACAGGGCACATGAGCATCACTTTTCAATTTGAATGAATTCTTTTTATAGCTACTCAGCTTAAAACAAGAAATACGTTGCAGTTTGTAGGGGGGGGATTGTTTTTTCTCATGGGGAAAAGAAAAACCCTCACAACAAGCTGTCTTAATACAAAGAAATTTCAGAAATAGACTGGAAAGAGAAGTGGCTGAATTGCAACTAATCACCAAACTTAAAACCATGGAGAAACCTGGTCTGAACAAAGACATTGGATTCTTATCTCATTATACATAACAAAGCTATCTTTAGCCATCTCACCCCTTGCCTTTCCCTGCAAGACTAATTGCAGCCGTTACCCACCTGTAACTGGAACATGAATTTAACCACACACCAAAGCTAGCCTGGAGAAGTGGATCTCTTGCCTGGGAAATGCAGGAGTGCCTTTGCTGTTGACTGAGAAGGCAGAGTTAGCCTTCTATCAAGAAGCACCTGTCATGTGTTTTGCTCTTGGAATGCCTGCCTATAATATTTGTTCTGCTTCACAGTCTGTTACAACAATACACTGGGATGATGCCTTTACTGTTTGTTTGGGAAAGCAATGAGGGGTGGAAGCTTTTCAATTACATTATTCTCAGTGAAATTAAAACAATGTGTGAGGTTTTAAAGGGAAGTGGAAGAAAGCAAGGCAAAGGAAGTGACGGTGGATGGTCAAACACGCAATCACAGTCAGTAATGGGGGTATGATGAGCAACCAAGGTCATGAGCACCTATGATCCATATGGTTCCCAGGATAACTTGTGCAAGTGCAGGAAATTGCTGCCCTATTGCCCACGGCAAGCCCCCAAACCTGACTAATTTCTTTCAGTTTGTTGATTTTCCCACTGCAATGTTAATTAGCTATGGTAGCCTCCTTTGCTTCTTAAATTAGGTGCTCTTGCATATTTTTTGTGATCCACTCCCCAGATGGCAGAAGCAAAGGTCATAACAGCATTTGTATTGTGGAGCGAGAATGCAGCACAGCATTACAACTCAGAGTGATCTAACATTTGTTCCTGGTAGGGAACGATGCTTTGAAATCATCCATTGGGAAAAAAGCACCCAAAGAAATCAGTGATCAGAAATGCCTAGCAAACCTCCTGCCATTTGCCCTCTGACCACCAAAAGGTAGGCCCTATAAGGTTTGTAATAGAATAAAAATAGCCTCAGAAATAGGGATAGGGAACAAATTTGGTGTGGTTACATTTTAATACAAGTCGCAGGTGGCGCTGTGGGTTAAACAACAGAGCCTAGGGCTGATCAGAAGGTCAGCGGTGAACTCCCGTTGCTCAGTCCTTGCTCCTGCCAACCTAGCAGTTCAAAAGCACGTCAAAGTGCAAGTAGATAAATAGGTACCGCTCCAGCGGGAAGATAAACGGCGTTTATGTGCGCTGCTCTGGTTCGCCAGAAGCAGCTTAGTCATGCTGGCCACATGACCCGGAAGCTGTACACCAGCGAGATGAGCGCCGCAAACCCAGAGTCGTCCATGACTGGACCTAATGGTCAGGGGTCCCTTTACCTTCACCTACATTATTTGCACTTCTGGAAATAATACATGAACTGGTTTGCAACTGACATTCTAAATTCAGACTTTCCTGAATTTTGTGAAGAAGTTCTCCAACCAGACGACAAGACCCTCCCTTTCAGCCTCCATTGATGTGATGCAAAGGAAAGCAGAGCAATATGTTTGGCACCAGCTTGGCTGCAAGAGTTGCCTGAAGGAAGTATACATGACACCATCCAAAATGCATATACTAGTGAAAATGCATTCTATTGGGTACAATTGTCTATATTAAGCAAAATTGTGGATTAAAATATAATTGTGAGAAATACACACTATTATCCAGGGTCCAAACAAACTCACAGATAACGCCCCAAAATCTTACAGCAAAGAGGATTCCTGGAATCTGTTGATATCACTCTAGTATCTCAATCTAGGCTTGCACTTGCAGGTACTAAAGTTGATGGAGCTTCAGTTAGTGTGTTAGGGCACTGTGATCAAGTCCTTTTTGCTGATAAGGGTCAAAAAGAAGGATGGAAACACAGGGAAACACACTGACCAATGTTACCATTTGTTTTATTTATTAAATGTGTACACTGCTTGCATAATGAAGTTCTCTGGGCAGTTTACAGAGATCTTATAATATAGAAATGCAGTGCAAACCAAATGCAATATAACTGTAAAAACTGCAGCAATGGAAGCCATCTAAAAGCAGCATCTATGGTGTAGCACTCCCTTTCCAAATCAGATAATATTTGATTAATATTGGTTATGAAACTGACAGAAAAATCACTGCCAGCTCTTCTTTGGCACAGAGAAATGAAAGAAAAAGAAAAACATCAGAGAGACATGAACTATACTGTCTTCCAGGTGGGAATAGGCTTGTCAATTTCTTTCTGGAAGTGGTCCTCTGTGTCTTTAACAGCTTCAAAACAGCTAAATATTCAACCAGTGCAACTTACATGCTGTATAAACCTACATCTTTTGAATTTCAGACTGTGATGGCATGAGTAGCCCATTTTCAGTAATGATAGCATACTATCCACATAAGTTATTGGCACACAAAAAATGTGAACAGAAAGAGTTTGAGAGTTTCAAGTTTGGTTATATACCACACAGTGTCACAGTTTTTTATATAATGTATTTTAATTTTGGATATATAATCAAAACAGTTAATGGGGAGCTTGAACTGCACCATGACAACAGCCTGCACTTCTGAGGAAGGCTGTTTTCATAATATGAGAACAACTGTTCTAAAAGGTTGCTGTTTGTGTGGGTGGTGCTTGCTGGAGTCTCAGATACCAAAGGAAGCACTGGAGGTTGGTATTCAGTGTACTAAACCAGTGGTGGAGAAACTCTAGCCTGCATACCTATTTAGGACTGCCAGGTCTCTGGATTTGGCCTGTGAAGCCAGCTTGGGTGAACAGTTTTCACTTTTCCTGCACCTAATACGATTTGATATCAGTCACAGTGAAGTTCAGGTGTGGCTGCAAAGGAAGAAGTGGGAGAGAGGTCTAAGCTTTGCATTCAGTGCCTTTTCCTGTTGCCCAGCTTAAAGACCAAAAGAAGAAAGAAAAAGAAAAGAAAGACATCAATGTGCTCCCAATTCTTCTGCAGTCATGGATCAAAGTTTCCTGCACCTGACAGGAAACACCTGACATATGTTGTACCTGTCAGGTGACTGACAGGTGGGCGATCATGTCCACTTGGCAAAGTTGCCTGTGGAAGATTGCTCACTGTTGGATCAGTTCCTCCAGCCAACAGTGGTTTCCCATCCCTGCCCTATGCAGATCAATGACTGCCTCTATGCACTTATACTTAATAGTATAAACACCAACAACTGGGAAACACTGACCTGCGAGCTCTCCAATTGGAGAACAGCCTTTATCAAAGGTGTCATGGGTTTTGAAGACGCTTGAACTCAGGATGAAAGCGAGAAACGTGCTAAGAGGAAGACACGCTTGGCAAACCCTCACCATGATCAACTCCTGCCCGGAAACCTATGTCCCCACTGTGGAAGAATGTGTGGATTCAGAATTGGCCTCATTGTTAAAACCATGTTTATGGAAGACACCCTTACTCTGCTACGAGTGATTGCCAAAGAAGAAGATCCTACTGCTTGCAGATGTGAATTTCAGTTTGATCACACTGCATCATGAATATTGTATTCTTTAGGACTGCACAAACACTTCACTGTTTCTAAAATCCAGCTCCTACTATGAATGCTGTGGAGATTACATGATAGTTCAGTATGGAAGAGTGAAAAATATTACAAGAATACAGATGGTATGGAAAAGTAACAATATTGTGAGAATCTGGATATGGTGAAAATGTTTGCCAATATAAGCATTATTACAGTGAAAATGCTTTGGTTGAGTGATGCAGAGTAATTGAAAACATTATGAACATTTTCAGAGCATGATTTGGGAATGCTAGAACTACAAGGCTTGCTTCAAACCCTGTCTGTTTTATTTTTAATGAATATTAGGGGCAGGTCTAATCAAACTACCACAATGGAGGTCAGTGGAAAAGATGTCCTATCCTTGGTTTACCCATAAGGAAGCCTAGAGCTCTGGGTAAACAATACACCATGGTATATTCATTTAACTTCTACTTTTGCTTTCAAAGTGAAATTTTAATTGATTAGTTTTCTTTCTTTCTTTCTTTCTTTCTTTCTTTCTTTCTTTCTTTCTTTCTTTCTTAGCTTCTGGGGCTCTCACACGCTCTTTGTTCCCTGTCTTAAATACAAAGAATAAATTTATTTACAGATAGGAAAATAGAATGGTGTTTGGCCTTCAAAAACAATTAAAGGAAGGAAATCATCTTGTAAACAGAGTAAAATTGCTTTGCAAATGACTGCGACATGGCAACAAATAAAGAAGGAACCCTACAGTGCCATTTATTCACTTTTCAGTGGAAAATTACACTCTGAAGCATTTAAGATGACTTGAGCAACATTCATTTAAATGGACCGCTAATTGTAATCATGACAATTATCCTGCACAACTGCATTATTATAGTGAAGCACTGTAAGAGGATTGAGGCATATACCAAAGTGTGCAACAGCTGGTATTAGGGAATGCTTTCAAATGGATATCTCACATGAAGAGATACAGATTTCAAACTGTGAATGCATTTAATGGCAAAAAGAAGGTCATTATGGTAGGCCTTTCGCGATGCCTTCCATTTTCTGCTTGACTTCCCTTATCAAAGGTCAGATACCCAAGGCTGCAAAACTGAAATCACTTCCTCCGTAGTAGCCCTGCTGATTTCCAGAGCAAGTTTCTCAGATAAAAGTCAAATCATAGACTGAACAATCTTATACACCGCATACCCCAAGGACACCCAGAGGAATAATAATAAAATGCAGATTTGGAAAGGACCCTGAGGGTCTTCTTGTCCAACCCCCTGCAATGAAGCAATATGCAGGTGGCCCAAATGGGGAGAAAGATGCTGCAGGAAACTGCAAGAGGGAAGAGTACTCTTCTGTTCACGCCCAGCTTGCATGTTTCCTCACAGGCATCTGGTTGGTCGCTGTGAAAATAGGATGCTAAACTAGATGGGCCATTGGCCTGTTCCAGCAGACTATTATTATGTTGTGATTCTACTACAGCAGTCCATTGACAGTCTGCTATATCTCCATCATAGTGGTTTTGCTTTTGGCCTTACTTTTGTATGCTTTAGGTACTGAAGACTGTTCTTATTTGGGGAAGGTCAAAGGGTACTGAAGACAAGGCTTACGGACGTATGGAATGGGAGGACCCTTTGGTTCAGAGCTGTGGCTCATAAATAGCCTGATTGTCTGTTTCTTGTTCCAAGGGAGGACAGGGATTTTCCTCAGCTCTGACCTCTAGATGCTGAAATGGGGGGAAAGATGGCTCCATGGTTGCTATGGTGACTAGGCCTTGTCCAAACTGTGCCACAATGTACCATAGTGCAAGTATCACTTCAAGTGAAATTTCAAGGGACATTTGCAAATCTTGCTTAGGAGTAGACACTGAAGGTTTTTCTTTGGGGGAGGAGTTTCAATAAGGCAACAAAATTGGCTCGTATGAGTGAGGGTGCACGTTGGACACATCCTAGGTTGCCTCCATGTGAAGTCCTTAGGTGCTGCAATAACAGACGTCCCCACGCTTTTGGTGTATTAAAAACGTATCAACAGCACAAGCCTACGTGAGTATATTTATACCTTCCACACTGTTCTAAGGGGCTGGTGAGTAGGATTTGAGCGGCAGTGTTTTCCAACAGATATTATTCCACTTTGCTGCTGCCAAGTCCAGGGCAGG
The DNA here is from genome assembly GCF_009819535.1 of Lacerta agilis. Lineage (NCBI taxonomy): Eukaryota > Metazoa > Chordata > Lepidosauria > Squamata > Lacertidae > Lacerta > Lacerta agilis. The sequence continues at coordinate 23,244,466 of NC_046312.1, forward strand.
ATGTGTGTGGGGAGAGGAGAGAAACCCCTTTGATTCCTGGGAGGGGAGGAAAGAGAGAAAGAGAGAGAGAGAGAGAGAGAGAACATATACCTGAGGCATTACGCTAAGCCTCAATCATTTTCTTTCTTTTTCATTTCATCTTTAACAAAAAAAAGCCAATTTCAGTTCAGCTTTAAACACCTTTAAACACATAATTACAATAATAAACAGAATTTTAGGGTGGTTTTTTAAATTTAAAAATATTTTTTAATCTAAGTATAATTTAAGGTGTGTGTGTATGTGTGTGGGGGGGTAGAGTGCATTAAATAAAATTGTTATTTTTTTATAAAGTTACTTAGGAGACTTAAAATCAAATCTGTGGTTAGGCACTTGGACAATGGCCATAATACAAACGACTCTATTGTTTTTGTCTTGATTTATTTCCTCCACTATGGCCTTAAGTATTTGATCATAAACTATAGACATGAAATGGATAAAAAGTTGGGCAACCTGATCCCATTTTTTTTCATTAGTAAAACATTTTGATGTTCAGGTGTGTGTGTGTGTGTGTGTGTGTGTGTGTGTGTGTGATGTATTCTGGAATATGAACATCTCATTTTGGATGCATCTGAATGAATCCTGAAATTAGCAAACCTCTAGCTTGCATTGATTCAGCTAGTGAAAAAAAATAGAGCAACCCAAAATTGAACACTTCTAAAACCATCTTCAGATGTTCTTTTCCCAATGCAATTAACACTGTGAGGAAGAAGCACGGATGAGGAAACTCACCCCATGTCCCCTGCACAAGCTGCATATAGCAACTGTTTCCAGCACTTGTGTAACAACCTGCTACACCAGTGTTTTTCAACCTTTTTTGGGCAAAGGCACACTTGTTTCATGAAAAAAATCACGAGGCACACCACCATTAGAAAATGTTAAAAAATTTAACTCTGTGCCTATATTGACTATATATAAAGTAATTCTCTTGAATTTTTCAATTTTTCCCACGGCACACCAGGCAACATCTCGCGGCACACTAGTGTGCCGCGGAACAGTGGTTGAAAAACACTGTGCTACACACATCTGTTTTAGAACCCTTGGAAACCTGGGTTATAAAATGCATGGATAGCATACATGAGTAGTGCAGGCACCCAACTGCAGACAGCTGTCCTCCAACTTTTGGAGGCCATTGGTGATGGTGACAGGTGGAGCCCTCCTCCACGGCATGTTGTTTGTGCAGAGAATGGAATGCCTGAAGGCTTGAGCTTCACTGATTTCCATGGATGGAATGAAAATCCACTGGCAGCCTAAAATGGCAAACTCCAGATCCATTTTTGCTTCCTTATTTGCTGTTTGTGAGATTTACATCTGAGCCCAGTGCCGGATTTATGTATAAGCTAAACAAGCTATAGCTTAGGGCCCCACTCTCTTGGGGGCCCCAAAAAAAATTAAAGGAAAAGAAAACCGGATGTACATTTCCAAAATATAACATAAAAAACAACTTCTTCTTAATTGTATTTCATTTCAACAATTACTTTGATAAAATACATATTTTGTTATGTGCAAATGGCTTTAGATACCTATTAGGTTCATAAATTACCATATAGCATATATTCAACACAAAAAACAGCGACAATTTGTTGTTGACAAGGGACAGCTGGACATATAAAGGTCCCCATTAGCTTCAGTAGCTTAGGGCCTCATCAAACCTAAATCCGGCCCTGCATCTGGGTGCAATATTGTGATTTATGGGCTAAAAGAAGTGCTATAATTGTGTCCAAGAGACAATGTGAAAGCAGTATTGAACATGGACTACTAAAACAATGTATTTTCAACCTCCTTCTTCTATTTGGGTGCTATAAATATTCACCAGAAATATTCACCAAGTCTGAATCCGAAACAACGGTAGAGTTATCTTATGACTGGAGGTACTAAAAAGTTTCCCTGGGTATCAGATCGCTTTGAAATCCCAAGGTCTTGAATGCATGCAAAGCCACCTCAGTGTCAGATTTGTTATACATTTATTATTATTTTTAAATCTTTTTAAACATAAAAATTAGTAAAAACAATGTTCAGAAATATCACACTTGATTTAATTCTACCCCACTTTTCAATCCCTTCCCCCACCCCCAAATCCAAATTGTCCAAAGTGGCTTACATCAAAACAACATAGAACAGCAAAATATAATAGGATAAGAAATTCACATAAAAATTAAAAGCAAGCGCCAGCATTTAGAATTAGGGAATTGCACATATCCTCCATTAAAAAAGCAGATCCCAATCATAAAATGACTCTTGGGTTAAAATGGACTCACTCTTGGGTTTAAAATGTTTCAAATCATGCTTGAAAGAGAGAAAGAGAGGAAGTCTGTTGGACTTCCTTGGCAGACCTCCTATTTAAATGGTTTATTTTTTAAAAGCTCTTCCTGAACCCATACTTCACAAACAAAAATGGCCACCATGTGATTTCCAACAGGGACAGCTTTTTTTTTTTTTTTTGCAGAGGACTACTGTTCTTTCAGAAGCTCAACCCATCATCATTACTTAGTTCAGGCATAGGCAAACTTGGCCCTCCAGATGTTTTGGGACTACAACTCCCATCATCCCTGACCACTGGTCCTGTTAGCTAGGGATGATGGGAGTTGTAGTCCCAAAACACCTGGAGGGCCGAGTTTGCCTATGCCTAACTTAGTTTGTTTCAACTTGGGATGGAGCAGAATTTTACTCAAATTTGCCTTTAAAGGGTTTAATGTACCTAATTCACACTTTCCTAATTCACACGAACCAAACCACACCAATCCTATAGAATTCACGTTTCTCTGAATTTTGCAATTCAGACACAAAATGTACACAAAATTACAGGGGTAGAGAGTCCATAGAACTGCATATGGGAGTGAAAATAATGGACCAAAGTGCATTGTGTTAGGGGAAATTGCGCACAAAAATGCTCATACTATTGGAAATTTGTACTAAAATGCTAGTGATTTTTTATTAGGACTTTTTTTTTAAAAGTCACAAACTGATGTGGAAATGTGGAGAATTTAAGACCGGGGAAAACGAGAAACTGAAATTGTCACATTTGTCCATGCCTAGCTTAGCTCATTCCAATAGTTCAAGGAGGCACTAATTTAGCACAGGGCTGGGCAACCTGTTCCCTCCAGATGTTGCTCCACCCATCATGGCCAATGACCAGGGAATTCCAAGAGCTGTAATCTACAACAGCTGAAGGATGTCAGATCCCCCAGCCTGACACTAACTAATTGCACAGAGTGCAGTAAAACCTGGATTTGGATGAATTATTATTATTATTATTATTATTGTTACACTGGGGGGAAATGGAAGAAACTATTTTTTCCACTTTCCCTAGCATTTCATATTTCATAGCTTTCTGTTTTGACACATGTTCATAGTGATTAATGTTAAATAGGAAACTCTGCTGCTCCAAGCCCATCCTTGACAAGCATAACAAACTGGGAAACTCACTGAGAGGAACCTTCCTGTGAGGCATCAATTTTCTTACCTACAGCTGAGTCAGAAATGCCCATGTTTTGTCATGTTTTTATTATTATTTCTTGCGGGCACAGAAGCAAACAGGAAATACAAGCATGGTAGGAACTAACTAGGAAATATCAAGAAAAAGAGTTACTTTAACTTGGCTAGTCTTATTATCTGTGGTGTTTGCAATTACTTTTTTGGTGGGAGTTTGGTTACGTTGCTCCCAATGCTCTGCTAAGGTGCCAAGGCACAGCCTATTCCTCCCTCTCTAGACCCACTGTTGCTACTGCCCATTAATGGGGCTCCCTCTCTAGGAAGATGACAAGATGTGCAATGTGCTCTCTCTTCTGTCTGCCTTTCCTGCGTAATCAGGTCAGCAGTTCATGGAGAATGCAGATCAGCAGTTCATGGAGGAAGGACAGGAGACTTCTGGCATTGGGTGCCCCTACTAAGGTGTAGGTCTCAGCAGGTTCCTGATGAAATTGTCCTCTGATGCCCTTCCCATTACTTGTTACAAATGCAGATCACAGCCGTCTACTTTGTACTGCAAAGACTTTTCCTCCAATAATAATAATAATAATAATAATAATAATAATAATAATAATAATAATAATTATTTATTATTTATACCCCACCCATCTGGCCGGGTCTCCCCAGCCACTCTGGGCGGCTTCCAACAAATACCAAAATACAATACAAGTCACAGTTTAAAAACTTCCCTAAACAGGGCTGCCTTTAGGTATTTTCTGAATGTCAGGTAGTTGTTTATTCCCTTGACTTCTGATGGGAGGGTGTTCCACAGGGCGGGCGCCACTACCGAGAAGGCCCTCTGCCTGGTTCCCTGTAGTTTTGCTTCTCGCAGTGAGGGAACCGACAGAAGGCCCTCGGCGCTGGATCTCAGTGTCCGGGCTGAATGATGGGGGTGGAGACGCTCCTTCAGGTATACAGGACCGAGGCCGTTTAGGGCCTCCAAGTTCGGTTGGAGCACACTGACAGGAACCAGCGTCTCATTCACTCTTCAAATTGGTAATAATTCCCAACAGAAGCATGACTTTATTACTAGTTTGATGACCGTTTGATCTAGAATATGAGGAATTACCAAAAGTGTGGAGGAAGTTGTTTATGTTTGCTACAATGGCGGCCCAGATTGTCTTAGCCCAAAAATGAAAGGACAATAAGATACCAACAAAAGAAGAATGGCAAGTCAAATTTATGGAATTATGCAGAAATGGCGAAACTCGCGGAAAGAATCAGAGACAATGTTAATGAAGATTTTTTAAAAAGACTTGGAACCTTTTATGTTGTATTTACAGAAATACTGTAGAGAAATGGACTCACTAGCAGGGTTTGATTAAACACTTACAAGCAAGAAAATAAGATAAAATGTTAAGTAAGGATAACATGGAGTGAAATTGATTGTGAGATGTAATCATGAAAGAAAATCTAGTATAAAATTGATAAGAACTTAAGAGCATTAAGGTATAAGAACATAAAAATAAGATAATAATTAAGCAGAAGTAGTAAATATTTAAAGAACCAGAAGGGGAAGTTGAGGGAAATCACGGGGAGGGTGGGCCTCTTTTTTCTTTTGTATGATAAATGTTACAGTGTGTTGTCTGACTGAATATAAAACTGTAAAAAATCCAATAAAATTTAATTAAAAAAAGAATATGAATGTGGAACCTGTGGCCCTCCAGACATTAGAATCATAGAATCATAGAATTGGAAGTCCAACCCCCTGCAATGCAAGAATCTCAACTAAAGTATCCAAGACAGATGGCTATCCAACCTCTGCTTAAAAACCTCCAGTGAATAAGGTTTGCTGAATGACAACTTCCATCAGCTCTGGCTGGGGTTTATGGGAGTTGGGGTCCAACAACATCTGAAGGGTCAGACATTCCCTATCCCTGCTCTAGATCTACAGACACACCTCACTGAGGGCTCAGGGCTGCAGAATTAGACACATATCTCTTTCAAAAAAATGAAAGCAGCATCCAGGACCATTCCGCCATCACCTTTGATGTATTGTTGTATTGAACACAGGAGCATAGGAATCAGACTACTGCATGGGTAGGCAAACTAATGCCCGGGGGCCGGATTTGGCCCAATCGCCTTCTAAATCTGGCCCGTGGATGGTCTGGGAATCAGCGTGATTTTACATCAGAGAATGTGTTCTTTTATTTAAAATGCATCTCTGGGTTATTTGTGGGGCATAGGAATTCGTTATATATATATATTCTGGCCCCCCACAGGGTCTGAGGGACAGTGGACTGGCCACCTGCTGAAAACGTTTGCTGACCCCTGGACTACTGAGCCATCTGACTGGCAGCAGCTTTTGGGGTTTCAGAGACGGGACATTTCCAGCTGCACCTCCTCATTTAATCCCCAATACAACCTCATGAGAAGTTAAGGTGAGAGGCCGTAACTGGCCCAAGGTCACCCAGTGAGCTTCATGGCCGAGTGGGGATTTGAACTCAGGTCTCCCAGATCCTAGTCCAATACTCTAAGCCTTACACCATACTGGTTCTCCAGTGGCAATGAGGAGGAGGGTGGAGTTGATGCTCATGCATGCTCCCCACCACTGCCACACATGTTATTTTAAGTCTCAGAATGAAAGTCTGAATAGAGCTAAGCTTGAGCTCTAAGGTTATATATCTGATTACAAAGTTTAAAGAGAGAAATGCCACACCCCTTTTAACAACATGAAGGGGATGTTTAAACATCTTGAATAATTTGTTTTTCAAAAGTTTCCCTCCAGCGTGAAATGTTCTTTCTTCCTTCCTTCCTTCCTTCTTTCCTTCCTTCCTTCCTTCCTTCTCTTTTCTAAAGTGCAAATAAGTTTAAATAGTACCACAAACAATTCTTGACAATTGATCACGTTGCATTAGGGTCTTTCCTACCCTCCTGTAGGCACTTACGCAATGTTGTTTCAAAGCATAAAGCTTTGTGATGTTCAAATAAAGAACTCTGTTCAAAGCATCTTGACTCACAAACATTGTTTACTTAAACTCTTTATATGCCACTTTTCGAGTGAACTTCCGACTGCAGTTGGCTTTGACACACTGAAACAATAAACATCAATTAGAACTATATAATAAAGCAGGCAAGACTCAGGGCAAGATGGCTTCAAGGAAGACTTGTGGTGGCTTTTGGGAAGTGGGCAGGAAGTCACTGAATAAAAAAGTCAAAAACATGAAGGCAACTTGACAATAGGGTTGGGTGGGTTATAATACCATTACACCGTCCCTACCTGTTGCTAAGCAGCACAGTTTTGACAAGCTACTTATACTTTTTTGGTTTTGTGAAGCTACGATACTTATAATAGGCAGGTGATGACTGTTAGCAACTAAAGCAGGTTGTATGGATCACCGTGATCACTGAAAAGGATGGAGAGAATCAGAATAGGGAGAAACATGTCAGTGTGACCCTTTTCTCTCTGCATCTTTACAAGTTTGTGCAGGTACGTTAATTGAAAGCCAACTCTTGGTGATGAGCAAGTGTGTGGACTGAAGTTTTCCAGTGAGTTTCATTAGCTATTTATAATGGTGCTAATGGATTTTGCCGAAAGTGCTAAAAATTAGATTGGCACTAATTGAGTTTGGATGATGATAAGCAGCAGCAGGAGTAGCTGGTATGATTGATATAATCCACATTACATGAATAAGTGAAACTGCTTTTTTACTGTAACAAATTTCAGACAGTTGGTTCATGCCTACCCCAAATAGCAGTGGCTCTTCAAGGTGTCAAGCAGAGTTCTTCCCAGCTCTGCTGCTTAAGAGTGAGCCCTGAGCTGAAAGTTCTCAAATGACTCTTGGGGTGTGGGGAATGCCACAATGGCTATGTTCTACCCCCAACATTGAAGGTAGTAAGCCTTCATGTCGGGAGAATGCTGTTGCACTCAGGACTTGCTTGTTGGTTTCTGGTTGGCCATTGTGAGAACCAGTGGGTGATCTGGTCCACCATCCTCTTCTCACAGTGGAAGGGACATGGGTGGCGTTGTGGTCTAAAACACTTGAGCCTCTTGGGCTTGCCGATCAGAAGGTCAGTAGTTCAAATGCCCATGATGGGGTGAGCTCCCATTGCTTTGTCCCAGCTCCTGCCAACCTAGCAGTTCGAAAGCATCCCAGTGCAACGGGAAGCTAAACAGTGTTTATGTGCACTTTAGCTTCTGTCACGGTGTTCTGTTACGCCAGAAGCGGTTTAGTCATGCTGGCCACATGACCCAGAAAGCTGTCTGTGGACAAACACCAGCTCCCTCAGCCTGAAAGCGAGAAGATCGCCGCACCCCATGTCGCCTTTGACTGGACTTAACCATCTAGGTAGGGTTCCTTTACTTTTACCAGTGGCCAACCAGATGACTATGTGAAGCCCACATGAAGGACCCCAGAGAACGCTCCTCTCCTACAGTTTTCAGCAACTGGTATTCAGAAGTGTTACTACCCCCAATCATGGAGGCAGACCATTGTCATCATGTCTAGTAGCCTCTGAAATAACATTAAGATAACATGAGGCTATAGTTATTTAGATAACTAGACAACATAAGAAGAAAGTGTACCCTGTGGCATAGCTAGCCTCTGCGCTGCTGGGGGCGGTGGCAGCGCAGAGGCACCCCCCTGGGGGAGGGGCACGAGTGCGTCGTGACGTCATCATGACGTCACGACGCACGTGGATGCAGAAAGGGGGGATTTCCCCCTTTCTGAGGCTTTTTTCGGCGGGGGGGTCGTGGCCAGCAAGGAGGGGGTGACAAGTTTGACACCCCCCTCGCGGGTCCGACCCCCCCCCGCCGAAAAAAGCGGCGGAAAGGGGAAAAAGAAGCAAAGCAGGGCTTGAATGCACCCTGCTCTGCTTCCTTCCCCCCCTCCCAGCGGTTTTTTGGGGCGGGGGGTGGTGGCCAGCGAGGAGGGGGTGACAATTTTGACACCCCCCTGTGGGTCCGACCCCCCGCCGAAAAAAGCGACGGAAAGGGGGAAAGGAAGCAGAGCAGGGCTTGAATGCGCCCTGCTCTGCTTCCTTCCCCCCCTCCCAGCGGTTTTTTTCGGCGGGGTGTGGTGGCCAGCGGGGAGGGGGTGTCATGCCAGTGTGACACCCCCTCCTCGCTGCCCCCCCCGCCGAAAAATAGCTGCTGGAAGGGGGGAAAGGCGACATGCCCCCGTTCGGGTCCGCCCGTCGGGGCGGGGTGGGAGGGGGCGGCCAAAGTGTCACCCCCCCTTCCCTGGAACTAAGGGTGGCCCGCCCCCCGCCCCCCCTTGCGACGCCCCTGAGTGTACCTGTTTGAGCTTTACTGTGGGTTCTTGTAGGTGCTGCACTCACAAAAAAGACTAGGTTAGAAATTACAGCACGAGTCGAGAGTAGATGAATATATTGGAATCAAAATGATGTCATCTCATATTCTCATTTTTCTATGAGATAATAAGCAACAATCTAATCATGAAACAAATGTACTAAGCAAGGTGTTCTGGCAGCAATATTTAAAAGGCTTATTGAAGCTAAGTGAAAAGATGCATTTAGCACTAGAAGGGGAAAATTGGGATTGCAAATTTAATTTGGTTTCCTCCAATATCTAGGACAGCCCGAGTGTCTCCTATGCCCATGTCTTGGAGTCTCTGTTGAACCCAACTTGTCTTCCTTCTCTCTGTGTCCCTCCTTCACTTGGTTTAGGTATGCATGCATGCATGTATGCCTATATGTGTGGGTAAGAGAGGAGGAATAATACAAGCTACATGTCAATGGTTTCTGTACCACATGAACATGTATAAAGAAAAAAGCAAGGAAGGTGACCAATTCTGTGATTTCTAATGCAAGGAACAAAACAGCAACGGGCTCTTTTTCTCCCCTTGTCATTAAAAACAAATCCTTTCAATTCTGCTGCATCTTTTAAACAATGGGCTCCAATTTCAAATCTGAATTCATGGACTTGAGTACCAGTAGGGAAGGACATTGGGAAAGTGGGAAGACTGCTCCATATTGTTCACTTGATTTTGCTCTTTGGATAAAAAAAGAGAGAGAAATCACTTTCTCTCTGTGTGCCCACACAACTCTCCCTCTTGTCCTTCCTTCTTCTCTCTGTTCTGCAAGTGTAGCTGATGTATAGCGCTCTCTCTTCAGCAAATCTGCCGTTATGTCCCTTTTACTCTGCATGTCCAAAAACATCCGCTCTTGCTCAGAAAACCCTCCCCCCTCCCCCTCTTCCTCAACTCTGCAAGTCTGGCATGCAAGTATCTTATTCCAGCTCTATATTCAGCTTAAGATAAGAACTTGGGCTCTGTAGCTTAAGATAAGCTTTGCTAGAGGTTGGCTCTGTTGAAAATAAATTAAAATTTAGAATTTAGCAGCGGAACAAGTTTATAAGTCTGGTGTTCTGATAATGCCCACGAATAGGGCTTGAACTTGGTGCTTGGCAGTAGTCTTTTGATTAAAATAGTCTTTTGCAACTTGCGACTGACCAAGTCAAATGCAACCCACCAGCCAAATATTGAGGTGTGCCACAAGCTGGACATCACTGCGTGTCAACCCCCCACTCTGCCAGTCTTAGGAAGGCAACAGAAACAATGGGGTCTGAAAGACTGCAGGAAAAAGCATGGCTGTTGTGGTGCTTGTTTGCCTCTGCCAACATATATTAAAACATAATAATAATAATAATAATAATAATAATAATAATAATAATAATAATTTATTAATTGTACCCTACCCATCTGGCTGGGTCTCCCCGGCCACTCTGGGAAGCCTCCAACAAATATTAAAATACATTAGAACAATAGGTTGTCCCTTAAAATGAGTGGACAGTCCTTCATTTGCTGTCTGATTCAAGACCAGTGTAGGGATTGAAGAACCCTAAGAAGTCTTGATGTGCACCAGCAGTTAGCACCTGGAGAGCAGATTTTGATTGTAAAATTGTAAGAGCTTAAGGCTCTTGTAGTTTACAAAGCAAGGAACATCCAGCAACTTTCCCATTCATTGTTTGCTTTCCTCTATTCAGGGATTAACTGATTTTTCAAAGGTAATCAAATGACACAATTTATTCGGAATCATAAGAACATTTTGAATTATGAATAAATATTTTTGTGAATAAAAAGTCTAGAAAAAGGACTCTTATTTGGTTGGGGGATAGTTATATATATATATATATATATATATATATATATATATATATATATATATATATATATCCCCTTTGTGTGTCAATTCACACTTGGATGCTTATTGGATCAACTAATTTTATAACTTGTTAATGATTGATTTTAATATGTTTATCATTTCCTCCTATGAAGTTGAAACTCGTGACTGAACAGTTTGTTTAGTTGTTTAATGGGTTGATCAAGGGATCACACTAATTGAAACTGAACTTTGGTTTGGTTTGAAATTGAACTAACCAACCATCATAACTTGAAGTTCTTGTGTCTGTAGTTTCATGAATGGATGTATTACATCTTCCTCTCCCTCTGCTGCTGTATTTTGCTATAAAGAACACAGGATACATAGAATGGTCAGCACTAGAGGCAATGATTGTTACTTGGCACTTGGCTGGGGCATGGGGGCAGAGGTCCCTAGGCAAGAGGCATACCCAGAGTGCATCTGGGAGCAGAGTCAGCTCAAAGTTGTTTTGAGACTCAAAGTGTATAGACCCACAGGGAGATGAATGTAACCTAAATGCAAAGCCCAAAAATGGTAGCCGATGCCTTTTTCAACGAACCTCAGTTCAGGTACCTCAGATACCTGAAGGAGCTTCTCCACCCCCATCATTCAGCCTGGACACTGAGGTCCACTTCTGAGGGTTTTCTGGCGGTTTCCTCACTGCGGGGTGAAGTTACAGGCAACCAGGCAGAGGGCCTTCTTGGCAGTGGTGCCCTCCCTGTGGAATGCTCTCCCATCAGATGTCAAGGAGATTAAAGAACTACCGTACACAACTTTTAGAAGACATCTGAAGGCAGCCCTGTATTGGGAAGTTTTAAATGTTTGGTGTGTGTGTGTGTGTGTGTGTGTGTGTGTGTGTGTGTGTTGCTGGAAGCTGCCCAGAGTTGGAGAAACCCAGCCAGATGGCCGGATATAAATGATAAAATTGTGTTGTTGTTGTTGTTGTTGTTACTTGGTTGCCTTGAACTTAAACCAAATTCTTAAACCCAAATCTGGCCAAAAGATTGAAAAGCAGTGGTTCAATAAAGGCCATTATTTGCAAATGGCAGCCGAGAGAGGGCCTGATCCAGACTGGGACCATAGCATGGCCCTTGTGAGGAGGTTAGAAGAAGGTGTAACACCTCGTGTCTTGTGGCTGGGGAAACCCAGCCAGATGGGTATGTATGTATGTATGTATGTATAAATAAATAAATAAATAAATAAATAAATAATTAGATCAGCTGAAGACAATATATAATTTAATAGAAACAGGAAGCCAAAAAGATACTCTTCAACCTACTGAGCACTGACGATCCTCATTCCCTTGCTTATTTAAATTTGGTTGCCAACTGGCTGAATGGTTTCTTCCATTAGCATCTCACACATGCCCTTTCCCTTAGCAGTCAATTGATGGACTGGGTGGCAATGAAGTGAACTTGATGAAACAAATGGGAAAGAGGAGCATTCAAAATGTTCCTGCCAACATGCAGGCGAAAATAATTTCTGCTAATCTGGTAAAGAAAACATCGAACAGTTAAACTATAAACAAATTAAATGCATTACATTCTCTATTATGGTTCTAAAGTCATCTGGGCTTGAAATTAAGATTGTCAATCCATGACTGCATTTGGCAAAGGGATATTAACTATTAATTGTTCAATTTTCCAATATCCAGTCAGAAGTTGGCATTGTTAATAACTCTCTTTGCACATTCTCTGAAAGGTACACTGTGCAGCTGCTTAGAAACTTTCTCTAAACATGAATGGAGTGTTCAGATATGCAGCCTTCATTGACTTTCTTGCTTTGACTCCTTTCTCTTCTTTCAAGCTTGCCAATTCAAGCTAGATGCAGCGGCAGGCTGTCACTCTAAGGGCCAATCAACTGTAGCTCTAGCCTGCGAGTAGATAGTTCTGTCTCTGGGAATTGGGATAGTTGTCTGTCCTGAACAACAGTTAATATTTTTGGAAAGCCATGAAAGCTTTGACCATTTAGGTGCCTTAGGAACATTGGAATCTGCCTTACACTGAGTCAGACCATTGGTGCATCTAGCTGAGTATTGTCTACAATGATTGGCATTAACATTCCTGGGGTTCACACAAGGAACATTCACATCTCTGTCTGGAGATGCCATGGATTGAATCTGGGACGTTGTGCATGCAAATCTGATGCTCAACCATTGATCTATAGCCCTTAGATAGGTGGGATCTTTTTTTCATAGAACAGAATAGAATCATGTAATTGGAAGGGACCACTGGGTCATCTAATCCCTGCAATCAATGGAGGAATCTTTTTCCCAAACTCAGGACTCAGACTCATGACCCTGAGATTAAGAGTCTCATGCTTTACCAAATGAGCTATCCCAGAGCATTTTCTTACGTATGCCTTATATAATTTGTTATTTGAATGTTTTGCAACTCATTTGAATATGCAAGTTGTCCTGGAGGTATTTTTATTTGGAAATGTGGCATATTAAGTTTTTTAAATAATAAATAAATAAATATTCGTTGCATGCATCAAGAAAGGTCTAGAATCAGCAATGGGGTGGGTGAAGGAGAATTTAAAAAAACAACAACAACTGGATGAAGGAATGCAAAAGTTAATAGGAGAAGGATGTAGTAACCACCCAGGTTTACTCCTAAGTAAGCTTGCTGCGTCTAATGCAGCCTATTCTCACTGTGTGCATAGGAGGGGCTGCCAGAATGATCAGGGGGGTGGAGCAACTCCCCTATGAGGAAGACTTGCCAGGTTTGAAGAAGAAGAAGTGTTTGGATTTGATATCCTGCTTTATCACTACCCAAAGGAGTCTCAAAGCGGCTAACATTCTCCTTTCCCTTCCTCCCCCACAACAAACACTCTGTGAGGTGAGTGGGGCTGAGACTTCAAAGAAGTGTGACTAGCAGCTGCATGTGGAGGAGCGGAGACACGAACCCGGTTCACCAGATTACGAGTCTACCACTCTTAACCACTACACCACACTGGTTTGGGACTTATTGGGTTAGAGAAAAGGCAAGTGAGAGACAGCATGGCTGAAAATTTTAATATTATACAGTACATGGCATGGAGAAGGTGGATAAAGACAAGTTTCCCACCCCATCATCTCATAGCACCAGAATTTGTGGGCATCCAATGAAGATGAGTGTTGGAAGGTTCAGGAGAGATAATGGATGGCATATTCAAACTCACTCCCACAGAAGCTGGTGACAAATTCATGGAGGAGAAGAATATGAACAGCTATTAGCCACAATAGCATGAGTTTCGCCAGACCGCGGGAGGCAGTGGAGGATAGGGGTGCCTGGCGTGCTCTGGTCCATGGGGTCACGAAGAGTCGGACACGACTGAACGACTGAACAACAACCAATACTATAAGAGGTGCTATGCCTCTGAATGTCAGTTGCTGGGAACTGCAAGTGGACAGAGAGCTTCAGTGCTCATGTCCTGCTTGCCAGCTTCCCACAGGCATCTGGTTGGCCACTGTAAGAACAGGATGCTGGACTAGACAGGTCATTGGGCTGATCCAGCAGGCTCTTCTTGTGCTCTTTGGACAGTAGTCCTAGATCTTCAGCTGGAGCCAGCCCTGTTCCTTTCTTCTGAGCAATAAGGCTGATGCATACAATGAACAGAACCTCTTGCTTTGAACACATACTGCCAGTGGTGGGATTACTGGATTTTTTTATTTTTAGAAAGAGCTCTGATCATGTCCTTCTTTCAGTCCTGGCAGAATTGTTCAGAGTTCTGAAGGAGACCTGTATAAGCTACACAGGAACATATTGAATATTTGACCATATTTGACATTTGGCATCCCATATTTGATAATTGACAGCATTTGCTATTTGTCATGCAATGATATTTGACCTTTGATATTTGACAACCTGTATTTTATTCATAGTAGCACTTAATAGCCCACATATAATCTACAAGTAGCTATTTTTGTCATTCATATTTGCCATTTCACATATTCATTATGCCATAATCGGGATGGAATATCAGAAGCAGGCAGCCTATATTTGATTTTAATATTTTAAATCAACATTAGTTTGATGTAGTCATACATCCCAGACAATTCTTTGCCCTCTCTGGAGATTCATTTTTATCAGTGATTGACAGAAGTATTTTACCAAGATACATAGGCGTTACTTTTTATTTAACTGGATGTTGAAACCTAATGTGGTTTTTTTGGGGGTGGGGGTGAGGAATCCTGCCTAATCAGCTGCTGGCCACTGTGAGAACAAGATGCTGGGCTGCGTGGGCCATTGACCTTATCCAGAATACTCTTCTGATGTTCTTAATGGCTTTATATAATAGAAACAACAGAACTTGTGCTTCTCCATTTTCTTTACAATAGAGACATTTTTAACTAGCCTGTGGGTTAAACCACTGAGCCTAGGGCTTGCTGATCAGAAGGTTGGCGATTCGAATCCCCACGACGGGGTGAGCTCCTGTTGCTCGGTCCCAGCTCCTGCCCACCTAGCAGTTCGAAAGCACATCAAAGTGCAAGTAGATAAATAGGTACCGCTCCAGCGGGAAGATAAATGGTGTTTCTGTGCACTGCTCTGATTCGCCAGAAGCGGCTTTGTCATGCTGGCCACATGACCCGGAAGCTGTCTGCGGACAAACGCTAGCTCCCTCGGCCTATAGAGCGAGATGAGTGCTGCAACCCCAGAGTTGTCCGCGATTGGACCTAATGGTCAGGGGTACCTTTATCTATCTTCTTATAGTCTGTTACATATCGTGTCCTCCCTAAAAGACCCAGAGCTTCCTCTTTCAGCTCATGCATCGGAACCCACCCACCTCTCCCTATTTTTAGGGCATTTTGCAATTGACATTGCTATTCTGTCGTGTGTCGTCTGTCGTTGGGACAGGGGCATGGCAGGAATTTTCCCCACTTGGCTGATTGGCTGTTGCCATTTGGGTTTCACCTGCCACGTAGCAAATTGTCACATCTTGTAAGGTTGTGGATAGGCACTGGTTCAAGTGATAGGGATGGGGGGATGTCTCACCATCCCTAGGTGAAGGGTATTCCGTTAAAGGAATCCAGGGACTCAACTTGGCTTGGTCAACCCCCGAGAGGGGGTTGTGCCTGTGCCTGAGTCCAGAGGAGCATCTGGGGAGTGAACAGAGTCTATTCCCGGGCTTTTCACCCACCTCAGGTGTTCACCCTTGGCTTCTATGATGGAGCTCTGGGTCAGTGCTACCTGCAAGGGTGCAGGGAGCTAGTCGAACCAGAGCCTATGCAACAGCTCACTTTTCTGTAATCAATAAAGTTGTGGCCTAAATTCTGCCAAAAACCAAAACTAAAATTTGAGTCAAATGTGTGTTTATTTAGGGGGGAGGTCTGTGGGTCTGAACATGCAAATATCTTCTGTTTTAATAATTTCAGCTTTCCAAAACATTTTGCAAATTTTAAATGATTTTACCCCACCCTGCTTATGCTGGTCTATGACTGTAATAAAGATTTGATTGAATGGCTTTATTTATTTATTTATTTATTTATTTATTTATATTTTACTGCATCCAAGATCTACTTAGCTTCAGTAAGGCAGTGGTCTCCTTTGCCCTCTGCCTCACCGCATTCCAGATGTTAACACACTCTGAGAGAGGAGACCTGTTAGGGGCAGAGAGTTATCCAGAACTGAGCTAAAGGTTCACCGAAAGCCATTAAAATGCCCCGAATGATATTTCAGTGGAGGAAGAAAAGCAGAGCTTTCCAACCACAATCCTTCTATTTATTGGCACTCTGAGTCTGCTGATGAATGTTGGCTTACCTTGCAAATTGGCCTTAATGGGACAAGGGCAGGGATAATTCGCAATCCAAAATGTGCCTCTCTACCACCCCCCCCCAGCATTATTAAAAGCCTACATCGCAAAAAAAAAAAAAAGTATTTCAGGTAGGATGACAGTGAAAGTTTAGGTCAAAATCAAGCTAAGTGACAACTCAAAATCCCACAGGCTCGTGTGCTGAGAGACGAGGCACTTGCCATTCAAAACGGGTCCTGTTTTCTTCCCTGACATTCCACTTTGGGTTTGTAGTGGCTGCAAACAGCATTCCAATTATTGCGAACCTGTCAGGGCTTCTACGCAGCCAAATCAGCACACAAGTGCTCAGAAGATGGCGGTAATTATCCTAATGAATTTGAGGGAGGCTGGGAGGTTAAAAAGGCAGCGCTTTGTCTGCGTCGCACAGCTGCGATAAGGGGCAAGGCAATTGTATTTCTGGGCAGTGACATTTCTCTTGTTTCGATTCCGTTCTCATTAGGGTTGATGCTAAAGTGCATTGTGGGAGGGAGGGAATCTACAGTAAACAGGCAGGTGCTGCTCTGCTTCTAAGTCCTACTTCCCCTGAGGGCAACACCTGCATGTTGTAAGGAAACTTTTGACAAAGTTCAGAGGCTAGAGAAACATACATACCGGTAAGTGGTGGTCTATTTTCCTGCTTCCACATCCCAGCAGTATAATGAAGGCTGCCATCTAGTGCATTCGTTACATGATTAGAAGCCCCCTTCAGCAGAGAAGGCTTGAGTTGTACAACTAACGATGGATTTATAGGGCTGATCCAGAATAGGAATTGTGGGGAAAAAACCATATTCAATGCACATTTAGAGCACATGACTATTGCAGATATTAAGATATGAACGCAGCCCTGTATCGGGAAGTTTTTAATGTTTGACATTTATTATTGTTTGTGTTTTACTGGTGGCCTCCCAGAGTGGCTGGGGAAGCCCAGCCAGGCGGGGTATAAATAAAAAAAAAATATTATTATTATTATTATTATTATTATTACACAGCATGAAGCTACTGGATGCATAAAATCTGACTCCTTCTGGAATTATACATTGTCCAGACCCACGAGGCTGATTCAAAACTTTAGTTGCAGACCTTTCTTCAAAACAGAACAAAAAGCAATAGTGATACATACAAAACAGTTGCATTAAATATCTTGTGCATGTCCAGCATAGGCTCAGCATCTTCTAAGAACTTTTTCCAGAAATCAAAACTTTCTCTCTTATCCCATTCCAGCCTGCATCTTGCCTATAGCGATAAAGCTCCTGGAGACCCATTTACACATCTTTTGTCCTCACTGTGCGTGACATCCAGAGAAAGACCAACTCACATAAAATGGAGGCCCACAGATTAGCATATGCATAGAGGGTAATCCTATCTCTTTCATATGATCCAAGTCAGGCATGTGACAGTCAATTATTAACCCATCCAGATGCTTAGAGAGCTCTTCTTGCTCTTTTCAATGGAAATTTCCAGAGAAACCCTTAGCAGCACACATAGGCATTCTCCATTCCAGTGTTATACTTAACAGTGACTTCTCCCAGAGAATCATGGGAACTGTAGTTTACCTCTCATAGGGCTACACACCCCAGCATACAGGCTACTTTGAGGAAAGCATGTGTTTTAAATGTGTGTTGTATGTGCTTTGAATGTATAATCTGACCAGCTCCTCACACCTCCACCCCCAGTCTCCCAGTACAAGCAGAGAAATGAAGAGGGCAGAGTTATGATTGACAAGATGACAGAGCCTTAGGTTGCTAGGGAAGGAATGGGAGGAGGAGCCTTAGAGAGTGGTTGGAAGGCAAAGACCTTCATTCTTCGCAACTGCTTCATTGGAGCAAGACCTACAGGGAAGGGTGGCTGCAAGCACTAGGACTGAGCTGTTCTGTTTCTTTGAATAAAGAGTTAACTTCACTCACATCAGGTGTTCTATTGTTTTATTGCTGACCTACTCCTGACTGCAGCTCCTGGCAACACCCCTCTCTGGTACTCCTCCCTCCCTCCAAGGAGTGCCCTGAACATGAACAAGGCTCAAGAAGAAGACAGACTGTAGGGGTGGTGGAGATTTAAGTCAGTTCTCATTCAGTGAAATCCAGCTTGTGTCATCATTAATGGTATTATTGACAGGCAGCTGTCAGTCAGGAAACTGTTTAAGGAGAACAGTGAACACAGGTCTCTGAACTGAGGAGCATTGACTCAGATTGATTTTGGAGAAAATACATCTTGTACAATTTAACCTCCACGAGAAGCTTAAAAGAAATATTCAGAGTACCTTGCTTCCCGACGCTGTATGCGTATTACAAAATGCATGCATTGGATTTTCTTGAGACTTGCAAGTTTTGTTGCTGGTTTTATAGAAGTCCTTGCCTGATTTTACTGCTGCCAGTTCCCTGCTATAAAAAAATAAAAGTAAGAAAGCGTGACACACAAGAAGCCAATGAACATGAGTGAAATAAAACAGAAGAATGGTTGATACCCAACATTTAACTCGCAGGTTTCCAAGACAGAGGCTAGTTTCCCACCTAATGGCCTTTTTACTGCCCCCAATTTATCACATTTGGTTTTCCAACTTCCTACACCAATGGTTCTCTGACTTTTTTCTCTGGGCTACACTATCAGAATAAAAAATTGCTTGTGCCACTCTGATTTTTAAATTGATAAGAAATACATAGGAAAACAAAAAGAAACAACTCCTAGCAGTTCTTGAGTTGCAACATAGAACATAATATGATCATGGGACATCCAGAATGTATAAAGCAACGCAGCTACATAAAAACATGAATCATTCCCAAAATATAATGTTGAATCTTCCCACCACACTTGCCATCTTCTCCTGACACACCAGTGTGGCGCACCACATTTTTGAGAACCACTGTCCTACACAATGGAGAGTTTATCTCCAGAGGGGAAACCTATCAAACAGCTTTGTGGATTGTACCTCTGCAATCCCGGACCAACGTTTTTTTGTTTCTGATTTTGGTAGTCTAGGGTAGTGACTCATTTTGGGTAAAGAAGCTGTCGTTGTTGCTGAAATTTATTTTTATGTAGATCCTGAAAATACATATTACAAACAACCCTTTTATACCCTCAGCCCTCAAGGAACATTCCATGCGTATACAATGTAAAAAATACAATCAAACATTAAGCAGGTTTGTATAATAGATTTGAATTTATTCCGTCAGTTAAGTGTCCTCTACTTTCCATCTTAACAGATTGTCCCAGAGTAAGCTGTGGGCAGCTGGTGATGAGGGGACAACATTGTACTTTCCAGTGTACTGAATAAACCATACAATTTCAAAATTGTCTTTGATTTTTGTGTTCCTTGGTGCCCCAAGATACTTTGTTCCACCATACCTCTAGAGTTAAGGTAGTAGTTGATTTCCAGTATTGTGATAATATATTTCTAGCTTCATACATGAAAGTGATTTCTTTGTCCTTATATTCTTATGGTCTCCTATAAACAGATTTAAGGAAGCTAACCCTGGAACAGGTAAAGTTGTTAAGATATTCTTCCTCCTCAGAGAATCTTCCACTGCCCCACTCCTTCATGCCCCATTGTGGAACCTCAGCTAGTGAGCCACACATTTGTTCTAAAAGGGGCAGATCAGGTCACTGCCACCGTTGCCCTTTCTGCAGCTGCATCAGTGTCCTCTGTGGGGGCTGAGCCTCCCTGTCAGAAGCTGATGGAATCCAAAGGATTGGGATGTCCACTCCATCATAACCTTCTACAGCTGCACAGGTGCGGCCTTAGGAATAGAGCCTAAAGGTATCAAAATGTGCATTTAAATTATCGCCTTGAGAGAAAATACACCTTTAAATGTGAAGACACGTGTTTAAAATATGCTTTTAAATCCACATTTATGGATTTTTTGGGGGTGTCCCCTCCCTAAAACTGCAGATTTATGCGGAAGTGGAATGGAGTGGAATTATGAGGGGAAAGCACACAAACATGACATTTATTAGAAATAGACTGGTTTGCCCATTCCTAGTGAAGTGGCCCTTCATTCCTGCTTGCTTCATTCCTGCGTGGTTCATTTACTCACACTTTATGTGCACTTTCCTACTTATCTTTTATTATAGCTACTTCTTCATAGCTGTCAGTTCTGAAGTGTTTTCCTAATTTTTTTTTAATGCCGCCTCTTTAAACCCATTTTCAGCCTTGCCACCTGAGCCACATTGAACCATAACCACTTTATCTCTTTGCTTAAGATCCGGGGGGGGGGGGGGGAAACGACCTATTATTTCCAAGAATCTTAAGTCGCATTATAGAGCGGAAATTGCCTTTTCCATTTTTTATAATTAATATATATTGCCATGCGTGATTTTGATTCCCATTAAAGGAACAATGCTGCTTAACTCAGACTGAAAGAGAAGAATAGTAATAAAGAACAAGTCCCAACTATGATACAAACAATAAAAGGCTCGTGTGTTTATGCACTCTTTTAATCGAAAGGACGTCTCCACTGGCTTCGGGATGATTTGGGACAAAATAAAAAATAATAAAACATTTTAAGATAGGAATAGAGTTATAGGGCTAAAGTAAGACTGGAAGCTTCTTGGAAGAATGAAGACTAATAACTGATTTATTACATAGCTGCAGTGGTGTAGCGTTGGTTGCTGGTGTCCAGGGTGGGAGCACACAGGTCTGGTGGGGGGTGCCAGCCTAGCAAAGTAGGACCACGCTGAGCCACCTGCCTGCCCACACAGTATTGTTTACACCAGGCATGTTCAAAGTCCGTTTCGGGGGCTAATCCGGCCTGCTGGTCGGTTTAATCCGGCCCCCGCGGCAATTTATTTCCTGGGGTAAAATCCTGAAAAAACCCTCAACAACTTCAATCCTAAAAAAAAAGGTTAACAACTTTGGTCGGCCCTTCACTTCATCAAATCTGGCCCTCTTTGAAAAAAAAGTTTGGACACCACTGGTACACTAACTGGCAGCAGCTCTCTGTGGTTTCAGACAGTGGTCTCTCCCAGCCCTACCTGGAGATGGCGATTGAATGTTGGAACCTTCTGCATGCAAAGCAGATGCTCTCCTACTTAGCTGCAGTCCTTCAGTAGAAGAAGCTTATTCTCCCAACCATTCATCCTCTCCCAGCCATCTGTTCCCACTTTAGGTATTCCACGAATATAGCATTGCAAATGTACTGGCCAATGTTTAGATCCCAGTTTCAAATTGGGGCTCAAAACAAACCACATGCAAGAAATTTTCTGTGTTTGTCTCACCTCCCCCCCCCCCCCGCAATACATCATCCTTGTAAGTTTTGAAAGTCTTCTTTTCACTGCTCAAGCTGGCTTTGTTCACTTTCTCTTTGCTTAATTCAATAATAAGATGTTCCCCTGACATTTAGAAATGCACAGCCCACTAGTCCATATGATTTTGCTTTGCTCCTCAGTGCATTTTATTACATATCCCTGTAATATCCCTGTCTACACTTTCTGTGAACACTTCTAGATATCTTCCTTTTTCAAAAAATAATCCCTTATGAGGGATTTCCAAGAGGCTATAGCCTGTTGCAACCTGTACAACCCCTCAGGTCTCAAATTACAATTGTGGCATGGAAAGTGACTATGTGAAAATTACACCTTGCACATGTCTCTTTCCTGTGTCTCTTTGAGTTCTCTTCAGTGTCAGAAATAACTACTCATTAGCACTGAAATATTCTGAAGCTGCCATGCAGCCAAGATGTCTTGTGTTAACAGCTGTGTGATGAAAACACACCATTCTTCACCCAGGGTCTAATTCTGAGGATTGCAGAGGGGTGGGGAGGAGAGCTGTTGTGGGGGGGGGACCTTAAAAGAAGTTTGAAGGTCTTTGATTACTAAGAGCTGAATGGAAAGTGTAACCTATTTCAGTAAAGAGCATCACTATGTAAAGCTGCAGAGAGAGAAAATGCTCTAAGCAGTAGATTATGGTAATAAACTATTAAGAATATAAGAAGAATCTGCTGGATCAGGCCAATGGCCCATCTAGTCCAGCATCCTGTTCTCACAGTTGCCAGCCACATGCTTTTATTGTAAGAAACTTATAGATGCATCACTGTGAAGGAGCCTGCTCTGCATCTTGGGTGAAGTTGCAACATAAGCTTAATTGTAATTTTAAAATGCGGAATGTTGCTTGCATTTTCTATTGACAAAAGAGCAGAGAGCAAAAGGGGTTATCTATCAGAATACAAATTTGCCGTTGCCACCTGTTGACTGAAGCAGAGGTGGATTTGAGGGAGCATGAGTCGTTCACCTGCACTGGGCACTGAGCTGAGAGGGCGTTGCAGTGCCCTTTTAGATCAGAAGGTGAGAGGCAGAGGGGGGGCGTGCGCTGAATTTTGGTGCCGCACAGGGTGCCGCTGAAATTTGAAAGCCTAAAGTCAGCCACTAGTTTGTTGTTAGTTAGTTAGTTAGTTAGTTAGTTAGTTAGTTATTTGTTCATTCATTCTTTTAACAAAGTAATAATAATAATAAAATATGTGCACCCCATCCCTGAGACCATTCCATTGAAAATATCTAACCTCCCAAAATTTTAGCACCTCTTGCAAAGGTTTGACCCCTTTCTGTTTTAAGAGTACAAATTCTACAAATATCTTCCATATCTCCTCAAAATCTTTTCTCTTGCATATTCCCCGTCTTACCTTAATAGCACATGTTAATTTATCTTTAATAGCTATACCCAGTGCTTCCCACCCCCCAAAAAAGTTTAGGGGTATTCTCATTTTGACTCAAGAAGATCACCATTTTATAGTTCAAATCAGGGGAAAATAAATACAGTAAATGGACAAATGGACAAAGATCCACAAAATGTTTAGGCATATGTGTACCCCTGTGTACCCCCAGAAAAAAAAGCACTGGCTATATCCCACTCCTCTTCATACCATTCTTCCATTTTATATTCACCTTGCCCCTTCAACTTCCCAGCTATAGTAACTCATGCAGCTGTCAATAAAAGTCCTTCATAGCCTGTGAACCTTCCACCCCATCATAAATTGATAACAATGCTACCTCTAGACTCAGCAACTGGTTGAAGTGGCAAAACACCAAAATTTGTTGCTGCCACCTGCTGGAACAGTTTATATCACAACACTCTACACTTTTTGCATCTTGGTGGAAGGTGCAATGAACCCCACCTCACTAACTGCATTCTTGAATTAAACACAAGTAAGGCCAAAGGTGCAGGTGGCACTGTGGTCTGAACCACAGAAACTAGGGCTTGCCAATCAGAAAGTCAGCGGTTCAAATCCCTGCGACGGGGTGACCTCCCGTTGCTCGGTCCCTGCTCCTGTCAACCTAGCAATTTGAAAGCACGCAGTACAAGAATATAAATAGATACCGCTCCGGCGGGAAGGTAAACGACGTTTCTGTGTGCTGCTCTGGTTCCCCAGAAGCAGCTTAGTCATGCTGGCCACATGACCCAGAAGCTGTCTGAGGACAAACGCTGGCTCCCTCGGCCTATAGAATGAGATGAGCGCCGCAACCCCGAGTCGTCCGCGACGCGACCTAACGGTCAAGGGTACCTTTACCTTTACCTTAAGGCCAAAGATGATAGAATTTTTGTAGGCCTTTCTTTTGTCTGTTACTGGACTCTTTTTGATGCAACTCTTGTTTGCTAACTGGAATAAATACTGTTGTTTGGCCATATCTCAGGTGTATGTGAGTGAGTGGAGAAACGTTGCTGTCCAGATATCCAAACTGTAGTGCCAGGGGTGGGAGCTCAAGTCAAAACAGAAGAAAAGAGAAGAAGAAAATAACCTCTAATCACTGAACTGAGCCCTAGGGACTGACAAAAAGTGGGGGCTTCTTCAGGATCTGATTTGCACCGTCCGAGTCTAACCCATTGTGGAGACTAGAAGGCTGAGGGGTTGAAAACTGGTGGGAAGTTGGAAATACGGGGAGAGAAGGGAAAAAAGAGTGTTATTTAATCACCCTTTTCCATTTCTACTTCAAGTCTTTGGTGCTTGAGTTGCCTCTGAGACGCCTGCAAGCAGAACATGAACACAACAGCAGTCTTCTATTACTGTTTCCCAGAAGCATGCTACCTCTGATCCAGTACGACTAGCAACCATCGCTAGTCTTATCCTCTGTGAATATTGGTCAAATACTCATTTAAAACCACTTGAATTTATGGCCGCCGCCACACCTTGCAGTAGTGAATGCCACTGTTTAATTATGTGCTCAAAGAATGAGCACATAATAGCTCCGGATGATCAAACCAGTAAGACAAGCGGTTACATGAGAAGTCCCAGCCATGCAGTACTGTATGTGGCCTGCTTAAGTGCTTTTTATCATTTGGGGCCATTTACACACATATGCTGGTCATTTATTGCTGTGTTTCTTCTGTGCCTCAGCTGAGCTGTAAAATGGGATACTACTACTACTACTACTACTACTACTACTACTACTGTTGTTGTTCAGTCGTTCAGTCGTGTCTGACTCTTCGTGACCCCATGGACCAGAGCACGCCAGGCACGCCTATCCTTCACTGCCTCTCGCAGTTTGGCCAAACTCATGTTAGTAGCTTCGAGAACACTGTCCAACCATCTCTTTTTTTTTTTTTTTTTTATAAGATTTTATTGTTTTCTATTAAGACAAAGGGAAAACATAACATAAACAACAACATTCACAATATAAAAATACAAAATACCATACATAAACACAGCACAAAAACATAATCAAACAATCACAATAAAAAGAAACATATACAAACCTTTAAACTAACATTTATCCTCTTACTTTTCTTGTTACTATCTTCTCTGTTTTGAGGGACTTCCCCCATTCCCTCCACTGTCTTCAAAATCATATATATCTTCAAGGTAGCTTTGTATCTTGTTCTATTCACATTAACTCAATTTTTAATACACTTTACTTTGCTTAATCATATCTTAACTTTAACACCAAATCTTAACACAATTCCTAACAATTAAATTTTTCACACAAAAATATCTTACCAACAATTTTATCTAACATATATCTACTAAAGCCGCTATTCTATTTAATTCTGCTCAAATATTCAATTTTACTGTTTTGACTAAATAATCCTTAAATTTCTTCCAATCCCTTGACACCTTCTCCTCCCTCTGGTCCCGGATTCTGGCGGTCAGCTCTGCGAGTTCCATATATTCCATCATCTTCATCTGCCATTCTTCCACCGTTGGTATCTCTTCGCCTTTCCATGTTCTTGCCAATAAGATTCTAGCTGCTGTTGTGGCGTACATAAAAAACACTCTATCCTGACTGGGTATCTCTTCATTGGTTATGCTCAGGAGAAATGCCTCTGGTTTCTTACAAAAGGTAACCTTCATTACCTTCTTGAGTTCATTATAAATCTTATCCCAGAAAGCATTTACCACTGGGCACAACCACCACATATGAAAAAAGGTACCTTTCGCATGTTTACATTTCCAACATACATCTGACATTTTGGTATTCATCCTGGCTATCTTAACTGGTGTCAAATACCATCTATAAACCATTTTCATTATGTTTTCTCTTAAACTATGACAAGCAGTAAATTTAATACCTTTTTGCCACAATCCCTCCCAGTCATCCATCATAATATTGTGTCCTATATCTTTCGCCCAATTTATCATTGACGATTTAACCAATTCATCTTTCGTATGCCACTCTAGCAAAAGATTATACATTTTGGAAAGGTTTTTAAAGTTCGATTCTATCAGTTCTGTTTCCAGTTTTGATTTTTCTACTTGAAAACCAACTTTTTTGTCCATTTTGAATGTTTCATATACCTGATGGTAATGCAGCCAGTCGGGGACCTGACTTTTCACTTGATCGTAGCTTTTTAGCTTAAAAGAGTCCCCTTCCTGCTGCAATATGTCCATATATCTTAACCAGTTTGCAGACATGTTCGGTCTCTTATAGGCCTTGGCCTCCACTGGAGAGATCCATCTAGGGGTCTTTCTCTCTAACAAGTCTTTATATCTAGACCAAACCTGGTATAAGGATTTTCTAACTATATGAGACTTAAAAGTTCTGTGGATCTTAGCCTTGTCATACCAAAGGTATGCATGCCAACCGAACATATTATCATACCCTTCCAAGTCCAATACATCAACATTCTCTAGTTTAAACCAGTCCTTTAACCAGCAAAAGGCCGCTGCTTCGAAGTAAAGTCTTAAGTCCGGCAGGGCAAAGCCTCCTCTCTCTTTAGAGTCTGTTAAGATCTTAAACTTAATTCTTGGCTTTTTGCCCTGCCATATGAACTTTGATAAGTCCTTTTGCCATTTCTTAAAGCAATCCAGTTTGTCCAAAATTGGTATGGCTTGGAATAAAAACAGCATCCTTGGTAGGACATTCATTTTTATCACGGCAATTCTTCCCATTAACGACAGTTTCAATCTTGTCCATATTTCCATGTCTTTCTTTATTTCCATCCACAGTTTTTCGTAATTGTCCTTATACAGGTTCAAATTCTTGGTTGTGAGGTTGATACCTAGATATTTTACTGTTTTGACAAAATTGAGGCCAGTGCCTTCCTGTATTCTTTGAATTTGTTCTGCACTCATATTTTTTCCTAAAACTTTGGTTTTCTGCTTGTTTAACTTGAAACCAGCTACAAGTCCAAATTGTTCGATTATTCCCAAAGCTCTGGGGACACTGCTTTCCAGTTCTTGCAGGGATAACATCAAATCGTCTGCGAAGGCGCGTAGTTTGTATTCCTTCTCTCCCACACGAATTCCTTTTATCTGTTTGTCCTTTC
Organism: Lacerta agilis; assembly: GCF_009819535.1. NCBI lineage: Eukaryota > Metazoa > Chordata > Lepidosauria > Squamata > Lacertidae > Lacerta > Lacerta agilis. The sequence goes on from NC_046312.1 coordinate 23,271,530, forward strand.
GTATCATATTTAGGAGGACTTCCAGGACCGTAATGAAAAGTAAAGGGGAGATAGGGCACCCTTGTCTTGTTCCCTTTTCAACTTCAAACTCCTCCGATATCACACTGTTTACTATTACTTTAGCTCTTTGCTCTGTATAGATGGCATTAATGCCATTCAAAAATTTTTGACCAACTCCCATCCTTTCCAAATTCTTTTTCATAAATGTCCAAGAGACTTTATCAAATGCTTTCTCTGCGTCAACAAACAATAGTGCCGCATCTGTATTTATGTTTCTCTCCAGTTTTTCTAAGATGTCCACAATAATTCTCGTGTTATTACTAATTTGTCTTCCTGGCAAGAAACCTGCTTGGTCTCTATGTATATAGTCTTTCAACACTCTTTTCAGCCTTGTAGCCAATATATTTGCAAAAATTTTATAATCCACATTCAAAAGGGATATTGGGCGATAGTTTTTCATTTGAGTCTTATCAGTATCTGGTTTTGGAATCAGTGTGATAAAGGCTTCCTTCCACGTCTCTGGTGCCCTATCTCCTTCTAGTATCTTGTTGCATACTTCTCTTAGTGGCTGCGATAGCCAGTCTTTCAATGTCTTATAATATTTTGCTGTTAGTCCGTCCGGTCCTGGAGCCTTCCCCAATTGCATGTTATTTATTGCATCTTCTATCTCCTGTGTCGTTATTGGGTGGTTGAGAGTAACTAGTTTTTCCTCTGGGACCTTTTGCAATCCATTCTTTTCCAGAAATCGGTCAATTTCTGCTTCATCTATCTTCTCCTCCTTGTACAGTTGCTTGTAAAATCTTTGAAAACACCATCTGATTTCCTCAGGTTTCTCCACGTTTTTTCCGTTTACTACCAAGGTATTGATGACATTTACCTTTTGTCTTTTCTTCAATTGCCAAGCTAGTAATTTTCCACATTTATTAGCCGATTCAAATGTTCTTTGCTTCATCATTTTCACTTTCCATTCGATGTCCTGATTCATTATATTAGCATATTGGGATTGCAAGTATTTGATTTCTTTTTGAATTTTGACACATCTGGGATGTCCTCTTAGTTCTTTTTCCTTTTCTTTGATTGATTTCAACAATCTCTCCATCTCTGCATTTTGTTGTCTCTTCTTTTTTGCTTTTTCACTAATGAGAAATCCTCTCATTACAGCTTTACTTGCATCCCAAGCAATTCTTTTCTCCACTTCGGAGCTCCAATTTATCTGAAAATATTCTTTCATCTTTTTCACCGCTCTTTCCACTAGCTTGGTGTCTCTCATCAAAGCGTCATCCATTCTCCATCTAAAAGAGTCCTTGGAAATCATTTTTAAATTTAACTGTACAGGGTTATGGTCTGAAAGAGTTTTAGGGCCAATTTCTGCCTTTTGTATTTTTGGAGCCAATTCATTCGAAATCCAAATATAATCTATCCTCGACCATGACTGCTGAGGTTCGCTGAAGTATGTTGCCTCTGTATCTGTGGGATTTTTTAATCTCCAAGAGTCCACCAAATTCAGATTGTCCACCATTTCAAAAAAAGTCTTTGGGAGTTTCCCATCGTTCGTTAATTTAGTTCTTTGAGATCTGTCCATTAATGTGGAAACTGCACCATTAAAATCTCCAAGGCAAACTAATTTATAATCCAAATAATCCAACAGCAAATCATGTATTTTCTTATAAAAAATTGACTTTCCATCATTTGGTGCATAGAGTCCCAGAATCAAGAATTTTTCGCCTTGTATGTTAATTTCAATTGCGATGTATCTCCCTTCTTCATCTTTAAAAAGCTGTCTTGGGCTATATTTCTCCTTTGCGTATATCACTACTCCTCTCTTCTTGGCCTTATCCGATGATATAAACTCTTGGCCTAGTTTTTTGTTCTGTAGTAATCTTCTGTGACGTCGGGCTATGTGGGTTTCCTGTAAGCATATTATATCCAAATTCTTCTTTTCTATGCTGTAGAACACTCTGCGTCTCTTTGGTCTCTGATTCAATCCCCGGACATTCCATGTCATTAACTTGAGCGCCATTTTCCTTTCTCTAGTCTTCTCCTCCAGTTGCTTCTCCTTTCTTGTCTTCCTCTGGATCCTTGCCTGGGCTGGGTAGACTTGGTGGTGGTCCCGGCGGTGGTGGAAATACCTCTGGAAACCTGTAGAATTGTGCTGGGTCAAGTGGTGTGCCTTTAAATTGTTCCAGGTGCTTGTCCAAAAACTTCTGCTTCTCCGCCAGGGACCTTATTCTTATCTTTTTTCCTTCAAACGTAAATGCCAGGCCTTCTGGAAATTCCCAACTGAAGGGGATTTTCCTTTTTCTAAGCTCAGTTGCCAAATCGTTGTAGGGAACTCTTTTGTCAAGGAAAAATCTGGGGATATCCTTATAAAAAATTACTTTATTCTGCTCAACCACCAGGTTGTTTCTATAATGCAAGTCCAGAAAATAGTCTCTGTCGTGTCGATCGTGTAGCACAATCAAACAGTCACTGACTGTTTTGCTACTTTTCTTTCCTCTGGAGCCTCTTGGACCAAATCTGAAGGCCTTCACTATGCGCGCTGAGACGTTGATTTCTTCTATCTCCCAAAATCCTGAGAATAACTTCACTATGTAGTCTTTTAGGTCTTCCCCTTCCAATTCTGGAAGATTTCTTAGGCGGATGTTGCCCTCTCTTTGATGTAGTTGCAGAAACGCGAGAGACTCTTCAACCGACCTCTGTCGTGATCCAATACTCTCTATCTGTTCCAAATCTAAATTATCCAATTTTTCCTCCACCTTTTTTATTTTTTCCTTGACCACTTTAATTTCCTCTGAGTCCTTTTTCAAGGTGGTCACCTCTTGCCCAATCCTATTAATCTCTTCTCTGTTCTTCCTTACGTTCTCCTCAATTTGTCCAATGGATTTTTCTAGGGTCTGCGTAGAATTTTTAATGTCAGCTTTTATATCAGCTTGTAATTTTTCTATTGCTGAATTCACTGCTGTATTTCCTGATGAAACTTGATCTTGTGTTTGCTTCAACCCGTCAGTCACGCTTTTCAATCCTGCTGCAATTTCTGCAACACTAACAACTAATTTCTCCATTTGTTCCTGTAGAGTTAGGGAAACAGAGCCTTTTCTTTTTTCAGAGCCAGTTCCTTTAGATCTAGTTTCCATTCCCTGTGGGCTCTGCAGCTGTAATCTCAAGGTCACTCCAGTTTCTGTAGTAACAATCTCAGACATTCACAGCAGAAGGCCAACAGTCCCAAAAGTAAACACCAGGTGGCCAGCAGCTCAGTCCTGAGAACAAAGAGGCTGCTGAGCCAGGAGCCCACACCAGTCCCGAAAATCCAACTTTTAGGCAAAGGGTTTTAATTTTCCAAAATATAAGTTCCTTAAAGCCAAGAAGGGCCCATTTTCATGTAGCCCAAGTCAGTCACAGTTCCTAACTTGCAGTTACCACCAAAGTCCACAAAGTAACTTGTATCTGGTTACAAAAAAGTCAGAATGTCTCCACTGGTAAACAGTCACTGAAACACCAACAAAGGAAAAAAAAAATGGCAACAATGTATCACAGCCCGCTACTGACCCGGAATCCTAATCCAGAGGGTGAGGGGCATCTTCTTTTGCCATATCAACTGTTTTTAAGTCTTTAAACATCCTTTAAACAACTTTTAATCAACTTTTAAAAAGTTCGCAAAACTTTTCCGTTAGTCGCGGCTTTGATCTTTTAGCGCTACCAAGCTCGCGCAAACAGTTTAAAGGGAACAGGCTTCCTTTTGCAGTTCCTCTGCAAGCAGTGCTCTTAAAACTTGTAAAAATAATCCAATTCTTTAACTTACAGAGTTTCTTTGGAAGTTTCTATGCAGGAAGTGCCGGGTGCTCGAGTCTGGCGGGATCGCTGCTTTGATCCTCCGCAGGCAGACGCTTCTTCAGTCCCGTGCCGGCGCTCCGCTCGCCCGATTTTCCCCCTTACGAGGGTCAATCGGGAACGGAGACGGCACGTCTGGGACCCACGAAGCTCAGGTCCACGGGACGCTCTTCCCGTGGCTTTAAGGGACCCGTGGCGCAGGCACAGAAGTCCCTAAAGCCTGGCGGAGGACGGAGCCGTCGGACTCCCGTCCGCCATTGACCGGCACCTAACCGGAAGTCTCCACTGTCCAACCATCTCATCCTCTGTCGTCCCCTTCTCCTTGTGCCCTCTATCTTTCCCAACATCAGGGTCTTTTCTAGGGAGTCTTCTCTTCTCATGAGGTGGCCAAAGTACTACCTCATGAGAAGAGAAGACTCCCTAGAGAAGAGAAGACTACTACTACTACTACTACTACTACTAATAATAATAATAATAATAATTTTTTATTTATACCCCGCCCTTCCCAGCCAAAAACCAGGCTCAGGGCGGCTAACACCAATTAAAATCACAGCAAAAACATAAAACAATCAATTTAAAAATACAGATTAAAATACAAATTCAAAATTCAAAATTAAAACATGTAACTTGGTTGTTTAGTCGATTAGTCGTGTCCAACTCTTCATGACCCCATGGACCAGAGCACGCCAGGCACATATGCCTGGCGTGTCCATTGAGTTTTCTTGGCAGGGATACTGGAGTGGACTGCCGGTTCCTTCTCCAGGTGGATCACATTTAGTCTAAACTCTCGGCTATGACCTGTCCCATCTTGGGTGACCCTGCACGGCATAGCTCATAGTTTCTCTGAGTTATTCCAGCCCCTTCGCCACAACAAGGCAGTGATCCATGAAGGGGACATGTAACTTAGGGGATATTTTGTTGTCGTTGAGGATGTAATACACATGACAGACACATTTTGTATGCATGGCATAATATGCATGTTTAGAAAATATCGCAGAGCTGCAGGATACTGAAGTACAACAATATGACTAGCCCAAGATCAGACAGCAAACCGCATGGCACAAAATTATTAAGCGGAAATAATGGTATGGGGGTACTACACGACACTTTCCATGTAATGAATGCTTGGAGAGGATTGTAGATATACACCTGCTAGATGCACACCCTGGCTGGATCTAGACACGCCAAAGAAGCGATTCAGTTGAAAACTCATACAGAGATATCCGGTAGGGAAAGACAGGACTCCACAGCGCCATGTGGTGTCACAGTGTTATATCGCATATACAACACATATAAAACCCTTTTTCTTTACCAGTCCCCTGCTGCCACCATGGACCCTTGATAAAAGACTGATACGTAAGCATGGAGAATTCCTTCATGCAAAGTCTCCGTGTGCATATCTTTCTGTGTGGAGACCATTTTCCAATGAATGCCAAATGGAAATTTATCAGGGAAGTGTGGTGGTGGTGCATATCACTGGCAGAAGTGGAGCAACTGCTTTGCAAGCAAAAGGTTTCAGGTTCAAATCCTTGCTTCTCCAGGTATTTCTGGGAAATAGTCCTGCCTGAATATCTGGAGCGTTGCTGCCAGAGTGTCAAAATCACTGAGCTAGATGGACCAAAAGACAACTTCCTATGTTCCCTATGTTCCTGGCCCATGTGGCCCCCACAACCCACTCAGTATTTTCATTCAATATATGAAGGTGATGTGTACCTCATTTTAATCAGCACAGACTATTGCTACTTGACCAACTGGAGAGGTTTATGTTCACTTTCTGCTGTATTTCAAATTAGAAAAGTTAATATAGAATTTGTTTAGCATTCCATTGCTGTGATACTATATCTTCTGCCCTATATTATAGTTACACATCAGTATTGTAGACTGCTTATTTGCATTGAGCACAAATACATTTGCAGAAAATGCAATGCATAAATAGACTATGACCATGACTTCTTTGGGGCTCCATATGGAGTTGGAGAAGAGAAGGAGAGAACTAGAAATGAGGTTAACTTGACCATCCGTCCCTCCACATCACCCAGCCAAATTTCACAGACGGACTCAGTTTCATCATGTCCCATTCCTATTTCACTTTTGCATTAAGAATATTTGCCTGGACAAGAGCCTCATCAGATTTGGCTGCGGAGATGGTAACTTGCATTGATTTGGGTGTTTACAAAGAGAAACACAATCCATGTGTTATATGGCAAGTTTTTGCCCTAGCATAATGTCTGCCTCTCCCTGGAGAAGGAGGATTTATACAGAACGGAAACACAACTCCACCCTGCGCTGTCACACAGTGAATGGCAGTGGCATAATCACCTCTGCACTCTCCATTGGAATTGGATGGCTTAGTGCTCAGCAACAGCTGCTTTATTATTGTATTTAATGTCCATAAAGCAGGAAATATTGCATAATGCAGAGGAAGCATTCTGACAGTTCTGCCTGCCTGCGAGCATGTCAGTTTTATGGCACAGTTTGCCTTCCGAGGGGTTTCTTGACTAACAGGTGCGGCATTATACACATCAACAATTCACCGCCTAAGTAGAACAATAATGCAGCAGACGTCACGACGCTATAACTGACATAAGGAAATGAATGCGCTAAAGAAGCAGAATGGATTGTCACTTCACCGGCTATGAATGCTGTATGAGCTGCTCATTGTCACAAGGGCTTGGGATTTTTGTTGTGTGTTGCTTTGATGACTCGTTTGCTTTGACAATGAGCTTCATGTAAGAAAGAGCTGCTGTTGTTGTTGTTGTTCAGTCGTTCAGTCGTGTCTGACTCTTCGTGACCCCATGGACCAGAGCACGCCAGGCACACCTATCCTTCACTGCCTCTCGCAGTTTGGCCAAACTCATGTTAGTAGCTTTGAGAACACTGTCAAACCATCTCATCCTCTATCGTCCCCTTCTCCTTGTGCCAAAGTACTGGAGCCTCAACTTCAGGATCTGTCCTTCTAGTGAGCACTCAGGGCTGATTTCTTTAAGAATGGATAGGTTTGATCTTCTTGCAGTCCATGCGACTCTCAAGAGTCTCCTCCAGCACCATAATTCAAAAGCATCAATTCTTTGGTGATCAGTCTTCTTTATGGTCCAGCTCTCACTTCCGTACATTACTACTGGGAAAACCATAGCTTTAACTATACGGACCTTTGTCAGCAAGGTGATGTCTTTGCTTTTTAAGATGCTGTCTAGGTTTGTCATTGCTTTTCTCCCAAGAAGCAGGCGTCTTCTAATTTCGTGACTATGGTTTTATGTGTTGCAGATATTAACACTGTGCAGTTTGAAGTGACTAGAAGCATAAGAACTGACTCCTTTTAGAAGAAATAATTGTCCAGGCCCATAAAAATATCATGCTAACTTTTACTTGTAGAACTCTTTAAAAAGAGAACATAAGCATCAAAGACATACCATAAAATATCCATACAATGTCTTGTGCTATCCATCACAGCTCGGCATCTTAAAAAATATGAAATAATACAAACAATACAATAAGCAAAGTTTTCTTTCTCTGCAACAGCATCCATTTCCCTCGAGCTGTTTTTCTTGAGAGCTTCATTTATATCTTTTGTTCCCTGTGGCATTTTGAGAAAGAACAAACAGGTACCAAGCTTTCAAGATGGTGAATTTGCAACCTTTCAAGATGGCAGATTTGCAACTCAATACCTTCACCACATGATCAAAGGTTCCCTCAGCACAGAGTAGAGAGACAATCGACAAGTAATCATTAACTAGTTACAGCTTAGGGTCCTTTAGAAACCTGCTGTGAAAAAGAACCCCAATGTTAGCAGCACACATTTAGTCATTATCCATTTTTAAACTTCTTAAATACATATACGTTTTTCATTTCTCTGTGAATTAAATCAATTATACTTAACATTATGCCAATGGTTGTTGGGGCTAGAGGCAAAAACTGGGTGGAGCAATGGATGTGACGCTTACTTTTGTACAAAAGCCTGGATTCATCCAGCCATGTCAAAGGTTTTTACACACACGCACCAATACCTCTGCATGCACACAGGCTCAAGGACACATTCTAGTCAGGCAAAAGCAAGGGAATATTGTGTGGTAAGGGCTGTGCCTTATGGAGGAGATGTGGCCTAGGGAGAATTCCAAGGGTCCCCCAGGTCTGAGGTTTTCCACCCCAAATTACGCTAAATGTTGGGAATGTGTAGATTCAATAACAGGTTTCCTTGTATGCGATTACACAGAAACTACCTGGTTTGGCGTCCAGGCAATATGCTACTGAGAGATTTATCCTTTGCAGAATTTCAGTGCTGTTATCTTAAGTATCTTGATTCATTGAGTCTGTGGGCTATGCTAGCTATTCATTGGGCTGAACATGATGGGCCATTTCTGCATCTCTGACTCACAACTGGGCCATGCATTACAAAATGTCACAAAATAGTGTCAAGGAAGCTTTCTGAAGTTCTCTAGAACTCTTCAGCATGGAAGATTTTACACAAAGGATGAGGATAAATGAGGGTGTTCAAAAACCAGACTGGGTACACAACATCACAATGGATCAGGACAGGGAGAATGAAAATGAACACTTATTTCATTGACATTTGCTGATGGTGGCATTCGCTTCCTAACAAATGGACATTGAATGGAAGAGACCACTTTTGGGTCAATTTTTCATTCATTACAAAATGAATGCATTTAGACCCCCAATTAGATGTATGAAGGTGGTCTGATGAGCTTCAAGATATGGCATAAGTGACTGGCAGAAGTTTGATCTCCCTTCTCCAACCAAAATCCCTGCTCCAAAATCCCTGGCAGGATGCTTTCACTATCCTGGTGCCCTCCAGACGCTTTGGACTACAACTCACAGCACCAGCCAGCATGGTTCTGGCAAAGGCAGATATACAGTCTTCTCTAGTGCACTGCTGTAGGAGCATCAGCAGCTACTAAAGGGACAGATGCCAGCACTGACTCAAGCAGAAGAATATATCAAAACATTGGCCAAAAAAACAGGATTCAGGATTTTCATTGCATTTCTTTTTTATATTAATTTTTATTAGATTTTTAAAAAGTTTAAAAACAACAACATTAATTTGATTCTCATTGCATTTTTGAAGGGCTAAGAGAGAATGGGAGGCTATAAACACACTGAACACTAGGCACAGCTCTTTAGTTCTTGACTGCAGGACACCATGGTCTCATGACGAACCTTTGTAGGTACATGAATAGATATAGAGGATTTGATCCTACCAATTAAGTTTTTATCCATGTGTTCACTTCAGAGCTCTGGCCATGGCCAGGGCTCTGTCTACATATACATATCTTAATAATTTCAAAGGCAGCTACATAGCTAGAAGGGCTTCAGGATTGTGTCAAGTCATTAATATTATGTTTTCATTTCACTTTTGAATCTTTTCTTGTGATTTATGCCTTGGTCTATTCAGATGTGTTACCCATCCCATCATTAGAGCCATCTAAGATATCCCAAAATAGCCCCCCCCTTTAAAAAACAATATCCCATTACTACTTTACTACTTCTTATTTTGTTTTATGTGAGGGAACAGACAAAGTATATGCGGGCGGGGGGGGATATTCAGCTTTAGGGAAATTCGTAAAATGTGTGGCATGTGCAGTGAATGTTAAATTACTGAACGTTAAAGTTTTTCTAACCAGGTTTTTGTGTGTGTTTTGAGTGTGAAGATTTAGCTATACAACATAATTGCAAGTTGTCAAGGCCCCAGACATTTCAAATTGGTGAAGGTGCAGGGTGTGCCTTGGTGCATAACAACAATCTGATGAAATTAGAGGAGAGGTAATGGGGGAAAGTAGTTAAAATATTATGAAAATTGAAAATATTAGTTTATTGTCAGAACATCTCAATGTGCAGCTCAATGCAAAAGTAATATTTCATTGGTACAAAGGTAGTTCAATAGGATAGGGGATTTCCTTGCTATAATTATGATTGCTTCATACTAATTAACAGGCAAGCCTTGGCCCATATGGAGCTGTTTTCCTTGCACTCTTAGCTGGCTTTGTTGGCTTTGCTTCCTTTAATTGTTGCAGAACTGAATTTCCGTAAAACTGAAAATGGATTGAAATAAAGTCCCAGCCCAGAGAAACTTAGTTCTGTTTAAGTGCCATCAATAGAACAGGTTAGCTGCAATTAACTTAAATCAATCTCATTGATTTCCCATTGATTTCAGAAGGGTATCCTGCTTTCTTTGGATTGGTGCCAAAGAGGCTTTTTTATTTATGTTAAGGAGAATACAGAATGTTCGTTGCTGTAGTCATACTTTTTGGATAGGTGTACAGTAGATTTGGTGCTGCGTACTGCAGCACAATTAGCCCAGCTAAATGTAGACACAGTCCAATGCAGTTCTTGTTTGCATGTGAAGACCCCCCAAACCACCCTGAAAATAAATCACAAAGGACACAGAATATTAGTTTAAGGTTTTTGGCATTAATTTGGCCACAACTTTATTGATTACAGCATTTGAGTGGTTGCTTAGGCAATTGGTTTGGACTACCTGAACCTGCACTCAGGCAGGAACAGGACTGACAACTGGGCTCCACCAGAAGTCAGTAAGGGAAAACATACTGGGGGAGCACAGAGGCAGATTTACATCTATTAGTTCACCCCAGATGCTTCCAGGGACTCAGGCATGGCCCTACTGCTGATAGGGGATCGGACAGAGCAAATCGAGCCCCTGGGTTCCTTTAATGGAATTCCCTAGCAGCAGCAGGAAAATGAGGGGCAGGCACAACCAACCAAATCCGCTCCACCAAACAATGAACCAATGCCTAACCACCAACCTTACAAAGTTGTGACGATTTGCTACGCGGTAGGCAAAAACCAAGTGGCAGCAGCCAATCAGCCAAGTGGCAAAATTCCTACCGGGCCCCCGCTCCAAAGCAGATGACCCCTAGACAGGCATAGCAAAGTCAAAAACACTGCCCTAAAATAAAGGGAGGGAGGGAGGGAAGGAGATCTGCTGCATGATGTGAAAGAGAAAGCTGCTCGCATCGTGCAGTCCTTTAATAGCCCCTCTGTACCAATCAAAGCCCAAAGAGCCAAATTTTCTACCCCAGCAACCGAGGGGCAAACAATGGGGTGCAGAGGCCATCCAAACAGGCCCGCCCCAGCAACAAGGAGGCAGTTTAGGTGATCTCACTGCAACACGTGGCTCTCTGTGATGGAGGATATGATAAATCACAAATGAAACAGACATATGTGTGGTGGTTGGATGGGTAAGGGAGGTGAGCAGTCACAGGTCCGTGTCAGCTGTGGCAGGACGGCAGGAGAGTTTTCAAAGGAGGAAGAAAACTAGGGATGGGATAGAAATCCAATTCAGTCCACATGTAAAGGCGATATCAAATTTGCACTTCTAAAACAATGCGACAGCCATTACGCAGCCATCCTTTGCGCTCATTTGAATTTTGTGATGCGGTTCCGCTACCAAACAGTGTTTACAAAAAATGCACACATTACAAAACACGTGCATAAAAATGAATATATTAGTGAAAACAACATACACAAATGCAACGTATTAGGATAAAAAATGTGTACATTAGTCAAAACTGCGTACAGAAATGTGCTTTTAAAGGAAAAATTCACATTAAAACGCCAAAGGAAATTGATAATTGCTGTTGATATGTGGAGAGCTGAATTTAAGACGGGAGTTATGAGAAACTGAGAGAACTGGAATCGACAAATCTTTCAATCCCCAGTGGCAACAAAGACACAGTGAACCCCATAAGGAAAGGGTTAGTCGCATGGTATCAGGCAAGTTGCTTACTCCAGACACACCATTTGGAAGGCCTACCAGAAGTAGGAGAGGTACAGGTAGGTAGCCGTGTTGGTCTGCCATAGTCAAAACAAAATAAAATAAAAAATTCCTTCCAGTAGCACCTTGTTTGTTCTTGGTATGAGCTTTCGCGTGCATGCACACTTCTTCAGATACACTGGAACGGAACACAGCATACATAGAAGCATTAATTAGTGAGAGGAGCTCAACCCTATTCTGGAGGATTATGGAAGCACGCAGGCACTCCCTACTTATACCAAATAAGACTATGGGCATCACCTTCTGTCCTCATGGAAATAATTGTACTGTATCACATTACTTATAATTGCAGCCCACTCTGGTGGAATAGCAATTTTCCCCAAAGTTCCATTTTAATGAATGTTAGTAGTAGGCTTCCGGTTAGGTGCCGGTCAATGGCGGACGGGAGTCCGACGGCTCCGTCCTCCGCCAGGCTTTAGGGACTTCTGTGCCTGCGCCACGGGTCCCTTAAAGCCACGGGAAGAGCGTCCCGTGGACCTGAGCTTCGTGGGTCCCAGACGTGCCGTCTCCGTTCCCGATTGACCCTCGTAAGGGGGAAAATCGGGCGAGCGGAGCGCCGGCACGGGACTGAAGAAGCGTCTGCCTGCGGAGGATCAAAGCAGCGATCCCGCCAGACTCGAGCACCCGGCACTTCCTGCATAGAAATCTCCAAAGAAACTCTGTAAGTTAAAGAATTGGATTATTTTTACAAGTTTTAAGAGCACTGCTTACAGAGGAACTGCAAAAGGAAGCCTGTTCCCTTTAAACTGTTTGCGCGAGCTTGGTAGCGCTAAAAGATCAAAGCCGCGACTAACGGAAAAGTTTTGCGAACTTTTTAAAAGTTGATTAAAAGTTGTTTAAAGGATGTTTAAAGACTTAAAAACAGTTGATATGGCAAAAGAAGACGCCCCTCACCCTCTGGATTAGGATTCCGGGTCAGTAGCGGGCTGTGATATATTGTTGCCATTTTTTTTCCTTTGTTGGTGTTTCAGTGACTGTTTACCAGTGGAGACATTCTGACTTCTTTGTAACCAGATACAAGTTACTTTGTGGATTTTGGTGGTAACACTGCAAGTTAGGAACTGTGACTGACTTGGGCTACATGAAAATGGGCCCTTCTTGGCTTTAAGGAACTTATATTTTGGAAAATCAAAACCCTTTGCCTAAAAGTTGGATTTTCGGGACTGGTGTGGGCTCCTGGCTCAGCAGCCTCTTTGTTCTCAGGACTGAGCTGCTGGCCACCTGGTGTTTACTTTTGGGACTGTTGGCCTTCTGCTGTGAATGTCTGAGATTGTTACTACAGAAACTGGAGTGACCTTGAGATTACAGTTACAGAGCCCACAAGGAATGGAACTTAGATCAAAAGGAACTGGCTCTGAAAAAAGAAAAGGCTCTGTTTCCCTAACTCTACAGGAACAAATGGAGAAACTAGTTGTTAGTGTTGCAGAAATTGCAGCAGGACTGAAAAGCGTGACTGACGGGTTGAAGCAAACACAAGATCAAGTTTCATCAGGAAATACAGCAGTGAATTCAGCAATAGAAAAATTACAAGCTGATATAAAAGCTGACATTAAAAATTCTACGCAGACCCTAGAAAAATCCATTGGACAAATTGAGGAGAACGTAAGGAAGAACAGAGAAGAGATTAATAGGATTGGGCAAGAGGTGACCACCTTGAAAAAGGACTCAGAGGAAATTAAAGTGGTCAAGGAAAAAATAAAAAAGGTAGAGGAAAAATTGGATAATTTAGATTTGGAACAGATAGAGAGTATTGGATCACGACAGAGGTCTGTTGAAGAGTCCCTCGCGTTTCTGCAACTACATCAAAGAGAGGGCAACATCCGCCTAAGAAATCTTCCAGAACTGGAAGGGGAAGACCTAAAAGACTACATAGTGAAGTTATTCTCAGGATTTTGGGAGATAGAAGAAATCAACGTCTCAGCACGCATAGTGAAGGCCTTCAGATTTGGTCCAAGAGGCTCCAGAGGAAAGAAAAGCAGTAAAACAGTCAGTGACTGTTTGATTGTGCTACACGATCGACACGACAGAGACTACTTTCTGGACTTGCATTATAGAAACAACCTGGTGGTTGAGCAGAATAAAGTAATTTTTTATAAGGACATCCCCAGATTTTTCCTTGACAAAAGAGTTCCCTACAACGATTTGGCAACTGAGCTTAGAAAAAGGAAAATCCCCTTCAGTTGGGAATTTCCAGAAGGCCTGGCATTTACGTTTGAAGGAAAAAAGATAAGAATAAGGTCCCTGGCGAAGAAGCAGAAGTTTTTGGACAAGCACCTGGAACAATTTAAAGGCACACCACTCGACCCAGCACAATTCTACAGGTTTCCAGAGGTATTTCCACCACCGCCGGGACCACCACCAAGCCTACCCAGCCCAGGCAAGGACCCAGAGGAAGACAAGAAAGGAGAAGCAACTGGAGGAGAAGACTAGAGAAAGGAAAATGGCGCTCAAGTTAATGACATGGAATGTCCGGGGATTGAATCAGAGACCAAAGAGACGCAGAGTGTTTTATAGCATAGAAAAGAAGAATTTGGATATAATATGCTTACAGGAAACCCACATAGCCCGACGTCACAGAAGATTACTACAGAACAAAAAATTAGGCCAAGAGTTTATATCATCGGATAAGGCCAAGAAGAGAGGAGTAGTGATATACGCAAAGGAGAAATATAGCCCAAGACAGCTTTTTAAAGATGAAGAAGGGAGATACATCGCAATTGAAATTAACATACAAGGCGAAAAATTCTTGATTCTGGGACTTTATGCACCAAATGATGGAAAGTCAATTTTTTATAAGAAAATACATGATCTGCTGTTGGACTATTTGGATTACAAATTAGTTTGCCTTGGAGACTTTAATGGTGCAGTTTCCACACTAATGGACAGATCTCAAAGAACCAAATTAACGAATGATGGGAAACTCCCAAAGACTTTTTTCGAAATGGTGGATAATTTGAATTTGGTGGACTCTTGGAGATTAAAAAATCCCACAGATACAGAGGCAACATACTTCAGCGAACCTCAGCAGTCATGGTCGAGGATAGATTATATTTGGATTTCGAATGAATTGGCTCCAAAAATACAAAAGGCAGAAATTGGCCCTAAAACTCTTTCAGACCATAATCCTGTACAGTTAAATTTAAAAATGATTTCCAAGGACTCTTTTAGATGGAGAATGGATGACGCTTTGATGAGAGACACCAAGCTAGTGGAAAGAGTGGCGAAAAAGATGAAAGAATATTTTCAGATAAATTGGAGCTCCGAAGTGGAGAAAAGAATTGCTTGGGATGCAAGTAAAGCTGTAATGAGAGGATTTCTCATTAGTGAAAAAGCAAAAAAGAAGAGACAACAAAATGCAGAGATGGAGAGATTGTTGAAATCAATCAAAGAAAAGGAAAAAGAATTAAGAGGACATCCCAGATGTGTCAAAATCCAAAAAGAAATTAAATACTTGCAATCCCAATATGCCAACATAATGAATCAGGACATCGAATGGAAAGTGAAAATGATGAAGCAAAGAACATTTGAATCGGCTAATAAATGTGGAAAATTACTAGCTTGGCAATTGAAGAAAAGACAAAAGGCAAATGTCATCAACACCTTGGTAGTAAACGGAAAAAACGTGGAGAAACCTGAGGAAATCAGATGGTGTTTTCAAAGATTTTACAAGCAACTGTACAAGGAGGAGAAGATAGATGAAGCAGAAATTGACCGATTTCTGGAAAAGAATGGATTGCAAAAGGTCCCAGAGGAAAAACTAGCTACTCTCAACCACCCAATAACGACACAGGAGATAGAAGATGCGATAAATAACATGCAATTGGGGAAGGCTCCAGGACCGGACGGTTTAACAGCAAAATATTATAAGACATTGAAAGACTGGCTATCGCAGCCACTAAGAGAAGTATGCAATAAGATACTAGAAGGAGATAGGGCACCAGAGACGTGGAAGGAAGCCTTTATCACACTGATTCCAAAACCAGATACTGATAAGACTCAAATGAAAAACTATCGCCCAATATCCCTTTTGAATGTGGATTACAAAATTTTTGCAAATATATTGGCTACAAGATTGAAAAGAGTGTTGAAAGATTATATACATAGAGACCAAGCAGGTTTCTTGCCAGGAAGACAAATTAGTAACAACACGAGAATTATTGTGGACATTTTAGAAAAACTGGAGAGAAACATAAATACAGATGCGGCACTATTGTTTGTTGATGCAGAGAAAGCATTTGATAAAGTCTCTTGGACATTTATGAAAAAGAATTTGGAAAGGATGGGAGTTGGTCAAAAATTTTTGAATGGCATTAATGCCATCTATACAGAGCAAAGAGCTAAAGTAATAGTAAACAGTGTGATATCGGAGGAGTTTGAAGTTGAAAAGGGAACAAGACAAGGGTGCCCTATCTCCCCTCTACTTTTCATTACGGTCCTGGAAGTCCTCCTAAATATGATACGAAAGGACAAACAGATAAAAGGAATTCGTGTGGGAGAGAAGGAATACAAACTACGCGCCTTCGCAGACGATTTGATGTTATCCCTGCAAGAACCGGAAAGCAGTGTCCCCAGAGCTTTGGGAATAATCGAACAATTTGGACTTGTAGCTGGTTTCAAGTTAAACAAGCAGAAAACCAAAGTTTTAGGAAAAAATATGAGTGCAGAACAAATTCAAAGAATACAGGAAGGCACTGGCCTCAATTTTGTCAAAACAGTAAAATATCTAGGTATCAACCTCACAACCAAGAATTTGAACCTGTATAAGGACAACTACGAAAAACTGTGGATGGAAATAAAGAAAGACATGGAAATATGGACAAGATTGAAACTGTCGTTAATGGGAAGAATTGCCGTGATAAAAATGAATGTCCTACCAAGGATGCTGTTTTTATTCCAAGCCATACCAATTTTGGACAAACTGGATTGCTTTAAGAAATGGCAAAAGGACTTATCAAAGTTCATATGGCAGGGCAAAAAGCCAAGAATTAAGTTTAAGATCTTAACAGACTCTAAAGAGAGAGGAGGCTTTGCCCTGCCGGACTTAAGACTTTACTTCGAAGCAGCGGCCTTTTGCTGGTTAAAGGACTGGTTTAAACTAGAAAATGTTGATGTATTGGACTTGGAAGGGTATGATAATATGTTCGGTTGGCATGCATACCTTTGGTATGACAAGGCTAAGATCCACAGAACTTTTAAGTCTCATATAGTTAGAAAATCCTTATACCAGGTTTGGTCTAGATATAAAGACTTGTTAGAGAGAAAGACCCCTAGATGGATCTCTCCAGTGGAGGCCAAGGCCTACAAGAGACCGAACATGTCTGCAAATTGGTTAAGATATATGGACATATTGCAGCAGGAAGGGGACTCTTTTAAGCTAAAAAGCTACGATCAAGTGAAAAGTCAGGTCCCCGACTGGCTGCATTATCATCAGGTATATGAAACATTCAAAATGGACAAAAAAGTTGGTTTTCAAGTAGAAAAATCAAAACTGGAAACAGAACTGATAGAATCGAACTTTAAAAACCTTTCCAAAATGTATAATCTTTTGCTAGAGTGGCATACGAAAGATGAATTGGTTAAATCGTCAATGATAAATTGGGCGAAAGATATAGGACACAATATTATGATGGATGACTGGGAGGGATTGTGGCAAAAAGGTATTAAATTTACTGCTTGTCATAGTTTAAGAGAAAACATAATGAAAATGGTTTATAGATGGTATTTGACACCAGTTAAGATAGCCAGGATGAATACCAAAATGTCAGATGTATGTTGGAAATGTAAACATGCGAAAGGTACCTTTTTTCATATGTGGTGGTTGTGCCCAGCGGTAAATGCTTTCTGGGATAAGATTTATAACGAACTCAAGAAGGTAATGAAGGTTACCTTTTGTAAGAAACCAGAGGCATTTCTCCTGAGCATAACCAATGAAGAGATACCCAGTCAGGATAGAGTGTTTTTTATGTATGCCACAACAGCAGCTAGAATCTTATTGGCAAGAACATGGAAAGGCGAAGAGATACCAACGGTGGAAGAATGGCAGATGAAGATGATGGAATATATGGAACTCGCAGAGCTGACCGCCAGAATCCGGGACCAGAGGGAGGAGAAGGTGTCAAGGGATTGGAAGAAATTTAAGGATTATTTAGTCAAAACAGTAAAATTGAATATCTGAGCAGAATTAAATAGAATAGCGGCTTTAGTAGATATATGTTAGATAAAATTGTTGGTAAGATATTTTTGTGTGAAAAATTCAATTGTTAGGAATTGTGTTAAGATTTGGTGATAAAGTTAAGATATGATTAAGCAAAGTAAAGTGTATTAGAAATTGAGTTAATGTGAATAGAATAAGATACAAAGCTACCTTGAAGATATATATGATTATGAAGACAGTGGAGGGAATGGGGGAAGTCCCTCAAAATAGAGAAGATAGTAACAAGAAAAGTAAGAGGATAAATGTTAGTTTAAAGGTTTGTATATGTTTCTTTTTATTGTGATTGTTTGATTATGTTTTTGTGTTGTGTTTATGTATTGTATTTTGTATTTTTATATTGTGAATGTTGTTGTTTATGTTATGTTTTCCCTTTGTCTTAATAGAAAATAATAAAATCTTATAAAAAAAAAAAAGAATGTTAGTAGTAACTTCTGAAGTTACAGGGAGCAAAAATGTTAAATACCTCTGTTTTTAAACTCTAAGTAAAATAAGAATATAAGACAAACAGGTTTGCTCGGAATTCATATGCCCTGGAGGCACATGAGCCAATTACTTTTATTTATTCTCTAGTCACATGGATCCTGTAAACTTTGCATATGATATAAAATGTTAAAATGGTTTCTGCTTGACTACTAATGTCCATTAATTCCTTGCTAATGTAACTTTTTACCCCCCCCACCCACCTTTCTGTTTTATTATATCGAACAGCAAATGAATTTTTTAAAAGCAACTCCTGTAAATCACAACCTGTTTATGGTCCTGCAGTGAACCCACTATTTTTTAAAAAAACTAATTAGCATTCTGCTGTTTCCTAGTTCAGTTAAAGAAAGACAGGTACTTATATATATATAGAGAGAGAAAATACATGTGGTGAAAGAGAGATAAACAAAAGATGAAGAATTCTTAAATGCGTGTGTTGTCCTGGGGCAGCATCAGCCAATTTCTTCGGTCTGAGGAAGGAAGCAGCAGGCTTTTCTAACCAAACTGTTCAAGGGACAGAGCAATCTGTTCAGCATAATATCATGATCCATTGCCTGGGAGCAATCCTCATATGCCATTGTTGTAGAAACATCTGGGGTATCCTCTCATTTCCTGATGGAAGGAGTGTGCAGTATTGACTTATGTGGAGGTGTCTGCAATATCAAAGAAGGACAAATGGAGACCTTGAAGTACAAAGGGAAGAACCTTAGCTCAGTGTTAGAGCACATCTTTTCCATGCAGAAGCTCCAAGGTTCAGTTCCTAGCATCCCTGGTTGAATGGCCAGGTAGCAGGTGAGAGAAATTACCTCTCTCAGAAAATTCATACATTCAGTAGAGCAGGCTTCCTCAAACTTGGCCCTCCAGATGTTTTTGGCCTACAACTCCCATGATCCCTAGATAGCAGGACCAGTGGTCAGGGATGATGGGAACTGTAGTCTCAAAACACCTGGAGGGCCGAGTTTGAGGAGGCCTGAAGTAGAGAGTAGGAATAAATAGAGAGTTCTCCCAGCGGAAGAATGTAGGAAGTGGAGTCCACCAGGGATTAGTATTGGGACTTCTGCTTCTTTTTGTTCATAAATGACCTGAAGTTAAGGGTAAGCAGTGAGCTAAGTTTGCTGAGTGTAGCAAATTGTCCAGGGTATTGAAAACAAAACAGGGATTGTGAGGAGCTGCAAAAAAAGATCCCCCCAAACTGCATGAATAGGCATTAAAACTGCAAATGTGGTGCAATATAAGTAAGCATAGGAAGATTTTGGGCATTGCATGACAGGACAGAGTCTCAAACGAAGACTTGCTCTCCCAAGCCCACATTCTCAGGCATGTTTGCGATCCTGTCTCAGCTATGTCCACGCTGGCTTGAACATGTCCACAGAATGGAAAATGGCAGTAACCTCCCACAGAGATTACTGTGGCAGCCACATATACCCCATCCAAGGGAAAGTTCTTCTTCATGTGTTCTCTGCTAAGCAACAAGTTTAATATTGATGTTGCATGATCCTTTGGGAAGGGTATGGAGATCAAGCCAAGATTCACATGAATTGGCCCTTAGTTTCATAGACATCCCTATCAACTACAGGTAGGTAGCCGTGTTGGTCTGCCGTAGTCGAAACAAAATAAAAAATTAAAAAATTCCTTCCAGTAGCACCTTAGAGACCAACTAAGTTTGTTCTTGGTATGAGCTTTCATGTGCATGCACATGAAAGCTCATGCCGAGAACAAACATAGTTGGTCTCTAAAGTGCAACTGGAAGGAATTTCTTTATTTTGTTATCCCTATCAACCTTGGCTATTATTTTAATCATAGCTACTAAACAACATAGTGTTTGCTTAACCAACAGTATGTTTTTATACATCAATGATGGCAACCATCAGTGTAAGACAGAAAGCCTTTGGGAGAAAGGCATTTGACCATTTTAAATTAAAATGTGACTTTCTGTAGGAGTTCAGTAATATCGTGAGCCTCCAGGGAGTGTTTATTGATTATTTTTTTTGTCATTTCATGATCTTCATTGGCTTTTACTGAGGATCTGTCCCTAGAAATCAATGCAAACAGGTTCCATTCATCTACTTGACTCTTACAGTACCTAATCTCGGAAAGAGCATTTGACTCACAAATGCATTTCCGTATGTACCAAGGGACACAGCAAAATGATGCTGTAACTGCACTATGGAGGTTGCAACGTACTGAAGAAAATAGGGATGAAAATGAGAGAAATGCTCTGTCATAGCTTGTCAAACATAGGTATTTCATTTTTTAAAAAAAAAGAATTCAAGAGGCATGTTTCTGCTCACTAAACCCTGTTACTCCTTTGGCTTCTGATACCTCCTCCTCCTAATCTGCTCCCTCTTCTCCCTCTGACCACTCATTGTCATCCCACCATCAATCCCCTGGTTCTGAGTCTTCTTCCCTTTGGGGTTCCCCAGCTGGTGCCTTCTACCACTCATCTGCGTCCAGCCAGTCGATGACATTCAAGGGTTGTAAGTGTGTGAATTTGCCTCACTGAGAGCCAGTGTGGTGTAGTGGTTAAGAGCGGTAGACTCGTAATCTGGGGAACTGGGTTCGAGTCTCCGCTCTTCCACATGCAGCTTCTGGGTGACCTTGGGCTAGTCACACTTCTCTGAAGTCTCTCAGCCCCACTCACCTCACAGAGTGTTTGTTGTGGGGGAGGAAGGGAATGGGAGATTGTTAGCCGCTTTGAGACTCCTTCGGGTAGTGATAAAGCGGGATATCAAATCCAAACTCTTCACATCTTTTTAGCATGAGTTTCTGTTGGGGGACAGTGGCAAAAATCAGAGTGGGTTTGGTTGTCTCTGCTGTATTTGGGTCTTCTGGTAGTCATTATGGTCCCCATATGTTAGTTGTTTTAATTTATATCAATGTTTAATTGTTCTATGCTTCTTTCAAACATGGAATTGTCGTTACAACTTTTCATATTTATTTTTGATATTTTTAGGATGTTTTAAACCTCTTAGAGACATCTTTGAAGTAAGAAATAAAATGTCGAACGCTCCCCAAAGGCAGAGGTTGCACATTTCAAAGTTTTGGCTGCCTCCTAGCAGCTGTTTTATTTTCAGAGAATGACTATTACATCATTCCAGGAATTTCTGTGAGAAGAAGTGCTGGCAGCCAGTGGGGGCTGCTTTTTTTTTTTTAATGGCAGTAACCATACCCCTTCCAAGAATGCCTAGAACACATACATTTATATAACTGAATGATGCTCCAAAAACATTGAATAAAAATTATTATTTGGTGAACAGTTATTTCTCAAGGAGACTGATAAACACACTTGGCACAGCATTAACAGATGTGCAGTAGCTGAATAAAACTAATTTTCTAATGCAAGTTCCATTCAAACATTAATGCCTTAATTTTCCTGGTTATAATCTATCACTTCTGTCCCAATTTCTAATTTTCTTTTTAAACTGCAGTACCTGCTGCAATATGGAACTGTGGCTTTTTATTTTCATTTTTACTGATATGGCACCATGTCACTAAATTTGAAATGGTGGGAAAGAGATGTATGCTAGGATACCACCCCAAATTCCATCATGTGAAATTACAATGCAAAACCACTGTGATTTTCTGAGTCAACCTGGTTGAAAATGAACATAACTGAACAAAATCAGTGTCTAATTTGAGGGGAAAGGAACAAACATATTTTGTCTTTCTTAGTTCAAGCCTTGTAGATAAGAAGGGAGGCATTCAACCAAACATACAAAACTCCCTCAGAAAAAAAACAGCCAATCAGAGCACATGCTCCCTCAGTGAAGTTCATGCCACTCTGCCTGGTTACAAAGCATTGCCTCCCTCCTTGACTAGTGACACTAACAGAGCTGACCTCTCAGATCCACACTGAATGATCCCTGCCACATCCTTGGCCACCTCACAATAAGGCATGCTCAATCCTGCATCCACAACAATTCCAAAGGAAATCTGAAATGCCCTTTGAATGAGGCGTAGAAGTGGAAGCCTCTTTCTTTGGGGTGGAGGCAGAACTTTCAAGAAATTGGAGGGCAGGTTTCAGCACTACTTCAAATAGTGTTTGAACCAAAAGTTACTAACTCTACTCTTTTTACTATGAACTCACAATTAAAATTAGGAAGGGGGGGGGGGAGAGAGACTCTGACAAAGAAAAGCACCTTGAGCCTGAGGCCTTGCATTCATTGTCTCTTTGAAATGATTTTAGGAAGGCCTGCAAAGCTTATTCTTTCCTGATTCATTCCCAAATGCCCCAAAGCATAATTTCTCTGGCATTCCCAGTGTGAAACTCTCCTTCAAATTCTCTTTCATCTTCTACTGATCTAGATGAATACAATATTATTTTGAACTGACTGATTTGAGTACATTTTTTTCAGCACCTTGGCTAGTAACGGTCTTTAAAACAATGCTGCACATCACAGAAGTAAAAGGGACTCACTCAGATGGATAATATATCACGAGATCTTGGGATGGATATTCTCTGTAAACTCCGTGACACAAAGGGATGGAGTTAAAGACCTTTCCATATATATATAATCAGAATGGAAAGGTTTTTAACATGCACATGCACTTCTGTTCCTCTGTGATTACACCATGAAAATAGCAGAAAAGAATTACATGCTGGTATTATTATTATTTATTGAATTTATATATCACCCTATACCCGCAGGTCTCAGGGCAGTATAACACCCCAAATTTCATCACTTTACTTCTGCAATTTTCCAGGTTAAGGAGGCTGCAAACAGATGTTTTCTGGAATCAAATAACTTAGAAATGAGTGCTATCTTGCATTGCTTTTCTGGAAGCGGCTTTTGTGCTAAATATAATGTGGAAATTAATAGATACGGAAACCTCAGGAAAATGGGGGGGGGGGTCGGAATGCTGTGTGAATGCAGCCTTTGTTCAGAAGAAGAAGAAGAAGAAGAAGAAGAAGAAGAAGAAGAAGAAGAAGAAGAAGTTGTTGTTAAGGGACAATACAGTTCCAACTGCTGTTGCTTCTGTTCCTTCACTCCTGGCCTGAGCACAGTTCAGAGGGCAGGGGCCTTCTCCCTTGGCTAGATGACTTTCAGAAAGCTCCCTCATCTCTCCTCCAGAGGAGGCTGACAGCAGCAAAAGGGAACTGCTGGGGAGGGCAATAGTGGCCAGTCCTCTTCTCCAACCTCTGATTCCAAATGCTGGTTCTGGTTTAATTGCACTCCAAGGAGCCTCAGCAGCTTGGCTGAAACACAGTTCAGAGGGGAGGGGGTCTCCTGACTCCAGCCCCTCCCACCGCTACCATGAAGCTTCCTGGCAGATTACGCCTTAGGGAATGCAGCCCCCATCATGTAAAAAAAGTCTATCTCTGCTTGAAGGGAAACCCTGATAATTAGCTGAACTTAGTGGTCCCGAGTCTACATGAAGCATCAGAAGCTACTCTTGCTGCTGCTTAAAACAGATTATATTTGCTAGTATCAAGGCAGCAGCTAGAAATGATATAGGATCACACCCCCCCCCAACTTCCATTATAAACATTTTTCGTGGTTTGGCTGCTCAAACAAGCATTACTCTTTTGCTCTCAGGCCAATAAGAGCAGTCTCATAAGGTCAAGCCTACTGTAAATGGAATTCTTTATCCTGGAGCGCTGAGACAAGGTGTTTCATTTCTTTGTATTTTCCACTTCTTCTCGTTTTATTTTCCCCCACAGCCCTCAATGCTCTTTATTAGAAGGCCTCATACTGTTGGGGTTATTATCCTGGCGGAAGACCACAAAGTCGCTACAGGCTCCCTGTTCTTCACAAACCCCCGCTGTGTGGTTGTTTAGTTGTGAATACAAGGTTAGTAGTTGCCCTTTCCTTTAGCTGGATGATTTCTCCACGAGGGCAAGTCTTCTGGTAATAACTTAACCTCCTCCCCACCGAAACATCTTGGAATGGAACACTCTTTTGTGTCTCGGCCTTGAAAAGCATAATGGTTCCTGTTATCCATGTGTTTACTCTGCTGCCTCCATCCCAGGCCACGCATTATTTGAAGCAAGGTCAAAAAAAAAGAAAGAAAAAGAAAGAAAGAAAAGAACAGTCCCCAAAACAGATTGTATCACAGAGTCACAAGGCCAATCTTGAGAGGATATGAACTGAAAGAATGTCAGCAACGGTAAAGATGGTGCTGTATTAGTACAAACCTGCTTGCTCCAGGAGATATAAGACAGGGGAAAAAAAAAACATTTTAGTAGGTCACGAAGACTGTTCTGTACATGCTTGTAATGGGACTCTGGACTCCAAGTCACTCGTTTTATGGTGCCAGGCCTTCATCCGTGAGCCAGCTTTGTAGACGGGTACCTCACAGTGGTTACGGTGCCACTGTCCTCAGGGAATTCTGGAAGCCAAAAGCAAATACCCGAGGAGGAGGGTGAATCTGCTCTCCACTCCCCAGTAATGTTTTAGGGAAATGCCACATGTTAAATAAGCAGATGAAGAGACCCCTGGACTATCAACGTTTGAGTGAAATGGTGATTTTTGAGGGAAGCCTTTAAATTTGCTAGGCACAGAGGAGTCTCACAGATGTTGTTAGACAAGGGAGGGTGAATATATATAGCAAATGGGGAACACAGAAATAATGACCTTTTTTTCTTTTTTAATTAATTAATTACATTTCCACAGTGCCCTTCATCCTAAGATCCCAAGGTGGTTCACAGCAGAAAGGATCCTTCTTCGTCTATTACTCACATGAAAATGTGCTCATGTGATCAAGGGGCAGTGGACTCCTTGTAGTTATGTTGTTTCTTCCAAATATTCACTCTGAACTCACCAGCAACACTATTCACGTATCTTTTACTACAGGGCCCAAATCACAAAGACTCAAGGCTCACAGGGGATGTTGTACAAAGTAAAGGCATGGAGGAGGAACTCACTTCAGTAAAAGTAATGATTGGTCAGGGGTGTCGCGGGGGCCCTCCTTCTCTCTCTCTCCTCCAGTCAGAGGTGCTTCTGGGATATCTGCAAACCTCTCTCCCTCTCCCGGCTTGGCCTGAGTCCAGCTGCTGCTGCTGCTTGCTGCCTTCCAACTATACCAGAGATTCATTCTCTCCCTCCTCCCTCCCTCTTCCCCCTCCACTCTCAATTTGGAAAGGCGCCTTTCCTTGGACATGCCCTTCCTTGCGTTCATTGTCCTGCCGCCTTGGGTTTGCCCCTTCCCCCACAGGAGGAGAAAATGTGGAAGGTGGAGCACCATATATGTACATGAGATGTAAATATAAATAATAACTTATTGTGGATTTATGTTTCAAACTATGGAATAGAGGTAGGGTTTTTTCACATTTTGGATAGTTCTGTGAAGATTTGATAGTCTACTGAGATCCGTAAGAATTCACATGCAATTTTTTTTCTGCATGAGAGTGATTTTTGTTTTTGTTTTACAGAAATGTGGAAAAATAGGGATTTGCTATGGAATTCCTCCGTCAGAGTAATAATAAACATGTGTGTATGTCTGTGTGCAAACCGTTTTCAGCTCCTTTATTTTGTCTTTTCAGAAGTTTACACCAAGTCATCATCTCCAACAAACTGTGCTGGACTACTGCATTATTAATTGTTTGGATACAGACAGCAATTAAATATAATTAGCTGGCTGATTATCATTCGTCAGTAGATTTTGCTAAGAATGCAGATGCTCCTTTGGGGAGTTGCTTTCTATTTCCTGCACCACTGATCTGATGCTGTTTAGAGAGAGCTCTTTCCCCCCCTATTTGCTGCTCCAGTGATCTGGGGCAGGAAGAAAGTAAGTGTATGAAAAAAAATGCATGCAGTAGCCTGTGAATAACTCTATCACACAGAGTGAAAGGCTGAAGCTTCAGATTGCCTTTATTGCCAAGCAAAGATGCACAAGCACCAAAGTGCTCATTAGGGGGTACATGAAAGGAAGGTCATGAAGGGGGGAGAAAAAAAAATATGCAAACATTTTCAATGCCAGAATGATACTGGCAGATCTCCATCAAGAGATATTTGAGAAAAGGTATTACTTTGTTCTTGAGTGGACATCTTTGAACAAGCAGATGTCCAGAACAATCAGGCGGTTTATATACTGATGCTCTCCAAAGTCCTATTGCATTGACCTATTGATGGTGTTTTGTATTTCTAAACTAACTAAACTAACCCATTTCCTGATTCAGAGTTCATGAGCAACAGAATGAAGTAGGATTACTTTATGCTACAACTGTATGTAGCTACTAAGCCGAGGAACTGCATTATACTCTGGGATTCCTGTCAGTAAAAGAACTGACCCTACCCAAACTGTCTGGCATTTTTCTTTGACAACAACATCCTGGGTCCGTCCGTCCCCCCCTTTGCATGATCCACTGGTGTGTTGTGTACTCTGCACATGTCCCAACAGACAAGGTAACAGTGAATCTCTTGGAAGAAGGGCGACAGTGAGTTGGATGCTGTAATGCACAGACCTTTCTGCCCACCTCATTTTTGCCTCTACGTTGCAACTGTAGGCTAGTTTCTTGGGGAGGGTGGGCAGGATGCGTCTTAGGTCTTCTCGTTAGGTAAAAGTAAAGGGACCCCTGACTGTTAAGTCCAGTCATGGACGACTCTGGGGTTGCGCCGCTCATCTCGCTTTACTGGTCGAGGGAGCCGGCTTTTGTCTGCAGACAGCTTCTGGGTCATGTGGCCAGCATGACTAAGCCGCTTCTGGCAAATCAGAGCAGCACACAGAAATGCCATTTACCTTCCTGCCGGAGTGGTACCTATTTATCTACTTGCACTTGACGTGCTTACAACTGCTAGGTGGGCAGGAGCTGGGACCGAACAACGGGAGCTCACCCCATCGCGGGGATTTGAACCACTGACCTTCCGATCGGCAAGTCCTAGGCTCAGTGATTTAGACCACAGCGCCACCTGCATCCTATGGTCTTCTGGTTGCTGACTTCTATATTATGAGGTCTATAAACAAAGAAAACAACTACAGCAAACGCTTTTAGAATGCACTCCCCCCCCTTTAATATAAAATTTAATATACAGAAGTGCAGGCCTTTGAACCTTGTTATGAATCTGCCCTTCCCACTGAAATCTGAAATGGTGCCCTAGTACTCTCACTGCCTTGCAAAAACAAAATAATAAAGATGCTCATGGAGCCATGGAGCTTGGTTTGTTGCTGCCCAACTTGCCCACTCAAAGCAGCAGCAAAAGAATCAGAGAGAGGAGTGAATGCAAGCAGGGAGATATCTCTGCATACAGCTGCTTTTCCATTGGTGAAGCAGGGAGGCAGGAGTTCTCCATAGAAGTTACAGCCTGAGGGTGAAGAAGAGGGCTGTTGGTGTCCAGTAGCAAGCTCCCTAAAGGCCAGTGACTCCTTGGAAATAGGAGTGTTCTGTGGGGTGTGAGGGTCACTGAAAGTATTACAATTCTTGCATAGGGGGTGTGTGGGGGGGAAACAGCCCATTGGTGCTGGCCTAGTAGGCATGTTGGGAAATTCCAACAAAAATAGAAACAAGTGCAGAAATTGCTGGTGTTCACTTATTCGTCCCGGGTCCAGAACAGAAACCAGCCCAGTGAATGCAATTGGTTTTTGTTTTTGTTGTTGCTTTCAGTCCACAAACGATACACAACTGATTATGTCCCCACTCCAAGAAATAAAATAAAATGTGTTGCCACCATCAAAATGAATGGAATGGAATAACATAAAGACAGCATAATTTAGATAATTAATACCCTTCGCTGTGTAGTTTTGCCACATTGGGATGAATAGCATAGATTTGGGGGGAAGATGAACTGCAGTGGAATGGAAACAGTGCTGAGGAATATAGGGTGAGACAGAAAACGATGCCTTCTTACATCCCCACAGACTAGTGAGGTGGTTCAAACTGCTGGATGGTAATGAAGGGGGTGGGAGGAATTATTGTCAGGGGCAGAGAGAAGGGCCACAGGAAACATCATCCAAACACACATGGGTGTTTGGGGGGCAGTCCCCCCACTCCAAGCTATAAGGTGTTTTTTTTTTTTTAATAAAAAGGTAAGTTTCCAACATTTGTGGAACCTGAGATATGAGGCAAAATTTACAGGCACTATTCGTCATCTGTGAGAGAGAAACCTGCCTGCTTCCACTTTTCCATGCTTTTATTTGCACCCCGCCCCCCCAAAAAAAAAATCCTGTGGAAGCCCATGCAAGCACAAGTTGCTGAGTAGATAGCTGCCCCACCGTAGACACAGGTAGTTCACCTTAGCACAGGCACTATCCATTCAGAAACCATCATGTCCTTGCACAGTGTTAGCTGTGGCCTTCTCTGCATCAACATCTTCTGGTCATAGCTGTCAACTTTCCCCTTTTCATGCAAGGAATCCAATTCGGAATAAGGGAATTTCCCTTAAAAAAAGGGGAAAAGTTGACAGCTATGCTGGTGCTGGAAGTTACAGGATGCGAATAACAGTTACCTAATTGCCCTTATTTTTGGTTGTAGTAGTAGTTTTTAATAGCTTTTTAAGGCCATGCTGATTCAGTATGCAGTCTGTCCATTTTTTTTGAATATGATACTAATTTGGATTTCTTTGGATTTAAAAATGTATATAAAATAAGATTTCATTTTAGGACAATGCGGCTACAACTTCACACAAATTTCCAGAGTGAAGCCGTATTGTTTGTTCTGACTTTTGCAAAATATTTATTAGTAGTAGAAGAAGAAGAAGAAGAGTTTGGATTTGATATCCCGCTTTTCACTACCCAAAGGAATCTCAAAGCGGCTAACATTCTCCTTTCCCTTCCTCCCCCACAACAAACACTCTGTGAGCTGAGTGGGGCTGAGAGACTTCAAAGAAATTTGACTAGCCCAAGGTCACCCAGCAGCTGCATGTGGAGGAGTGCAGACACGAACCCGGTTCCCCAGATTACGAGTCTGCCGCTCTTAACCACTACACCAAACTGGCTCTCTCTTTAAAGTCTCTTTAATCATGACCTGTTCAATATTGCATTGCTATCTCTTTTTTTGGGTGTGTGTGTGTGTGGGGGGGGGTTCCATTGTAAATATGTTGCATTTCTGTTTTCTTTGGGATTTATTATTCTATTAAGTTATCTTTCTCTGTTCCTAGATATGCTGTAAGGACAGTATATAACCATACTAAGCATTAATTAAGTGTGCTGCTTCTAAGGAGAATTTTGGGTGTTCTGATGAGCTATGGACCCTCACTAATTTAATATGCTTCACATATATTCCTACAGTAATCAGTGCAATGATCCTTTGTGGTAGGCAAATGACATTGGTTCCATATTTCAGATGAACAACTGGCGAGGGAAGAAGTGAGCTAGTAGCTTGCTTGCTCATCAACAATGAGAAGGTTTAAAGTACTGTGGGGAATTATAGGCTTCTGCTTCTGTTTTTTTTTTTTTTTGTTTATTTATTACATTTTTATATACCACCTTTATTCCATCATAGACTCCAAGAAGTGGTCATCCGTCAAGGCTCTGATCAGCAAACACCAGCTGTTCATTGATGGGAAATTGAAGCCCTGAAGATAAACTGATTGCTGGAGGGCTCTATGCAAGTCCCAATGTTAAACTGATTATTGGGCCTTCAAAGTATCATGTGCAGCATGTTTGCACCCAGCAAACAAACAAAAATGGGATAGCTGATGTCATTGTGGTACCAAGTGACTGACAGCTCTACTCACCTGTCAAACTTGGTTTGCAGGGATCCAGTTTCCCATCCCTTGTGATGCCCTGGGACTCGGGCTCGGGTTCGGAACCGGAGGAGTCTTAGCCTGCCATGGATCCTCTGCCTCGGACATCAGCTGAACCAAGTCTGGGGCTTGATTCTGAGGAGCCTCAGTCTGCACAACCTCCCCTGCAACAAGCACTAGCTGAGCCAAGTCTGGGGCATGAGTCTGCCCTGGTTCCAGATGCGGGTAATACTTCGTTGCCGTCAGCCGGGTCATCACCAGCAGCTGGCCCCCTACCGGCTGAGGCTGAGGTGGCTCCTGGGTCCAGTAACCCACTGGCATCTCCCGAGCTGCAGAGACTCGGGGCTGATAGAAGGAGAGACCTGAGTACTCGCAAGAGGAGTGCTCGCCTTCAGGCAAGACGGGGTGATGAGTCACCAGGAGATCGACACCGACCATTGCCCCGTCTAAGATAAAAGGCAGTCAGACCCAGCCCCAGGTTGCAGAAGCAACATTGTTGGTTGCTAGATCCTGCCGGTGTTCCTGCTTCTGACCTGTCTTGGTTTCCTGCCTGTGTACCTGTCCCTGACCTTGCCTGACTCCCTGCCCTGCACCCAGCTTCGGCTACATCGGACTGTCTCTACGTTGAACCTTTGAACCACGGACCGGACTTGGACCTCGCTTCTCGGGTAACCCAAGGGACCAGCACACCCCTGCACATATAAATGGCTTGTGCCACATTCTTGTCACAGTGCTGCTGCTTTTCACTGACTCTAGTGTTGCATGAGATAGGCAGAGTCCATCTATTTGACAAACTATGCAGCATCCTTTTTATACAGCTCCCATAGTACTGTGCATTTTGCTGCCTGGGGCAAAGGAAAATACCGTTCCCCACCCTCCCACTGGCTGGCTAGCAGTTGAATCTTACAGCATCTTTCACTGTGCCTGAAAGTAGCAGACTAGCATGAGGCAGGCCATGTGGCTCCCACATTCTGCCCTCCAGCACCTCACTGCCATTCCCCACCCAGCTGCTTATACCACCTGAGGCAGGTGTCTCACTTTGTCTAATGGCAGGGCCGGGCCTGTGTGTATCGTGCTGTGGCTCACTAATCCACAACAGCCAAATCTGGGTTAATGAGGATACTTTAATAGGATGCATAAAGTTTGCTCAGATTTCCATGCCAAATGGGTCATCACATAAATCCTAGGAGTCATTGCAGAAAGAACATGACCTTTTCCGACTGTCTAGCCCCAGAATGTGATATCGTTTGTTTGTTATTTTTCTCCCGGTAGATACTTTCTTCTTTCAATATTAGCCTCGGGACATGTGTTCATACCTTATAATTATGAAAGTCCTTTCAATCTTTGAACACGAGAGGGGTAGACAGCTCAGAGTACACCAGGGAGTTAATTAAATGAGAGATTGACCATCAGAATTGGACACATTTTGTTAGATACATATGCAAGATTAACTTGCCTGAAAACCTGTGAGGGTCCCCTTCAAATTGCAAAGGGTTTTTTGTTTTGTTTTAATGAGAGGCTCACACAACCTGTTTTACACTCAAAGCTGTTTACAGCTATGACTAGAAGACTAATAGAAGAATCCCATAAGGGGTTGCAGAGGAATGATGTGGTACCCCAATAATAACAACAATTTATTTATACCCCACCCATCTGGCTAGGTTGCTCCAGCCACTCTGGGCGGCTTCCAACACATACAAGTCCAAGCCCTGCTGATTCATACTGGACATGGCTGAAGGTGGGAAGGGGCAAGTTCTTTTTTTGGTACATCATATCCAGGCTGGTGTAGCTGACAGGCTTGAAGACTGAAGTTCTCAGGTGATTTACTGGGTTTTAGATCCAGCAGACCCAAAGGTATTGCCCTCCCATACTCCCACATGCACACGAAAGCTCATACCAAGAACAAACTTAGTTGGTCTCTAAGGTGCTACTGGAAGGAATTTTTTATTTTATTTTGTTTTGACTATGGCAGACCAACACGGCTACCTACCTGTAACTCATTTTGGGGCCAACTCTTTGCTACCAAGCAATGGGAGAATTACTGGCAGTAGCTTTCCAACTGGTAGGGTGAATCTGGGACCTCTATAGAGAAGCAAGGGACAAGAATGGAAGATTCTCAGGCTTCCAGTGAGAATTCCCCATGCCAAATCAATGGGAAGGGAAGAAAGTGGCAGGACCTTGTTGTGGGGGGAGTGAGTGGGAAGAGGGGAGAAGCATTTGCTCCCCATAATTTTCCTACTGTTGTCATTAGGAGTATGCTGATGTCCTAATATTGGATTTGGATTTATTTATTTTTTAAAAAATGATCATGTTGTGTGTGTGTGTTTTTTTTAAAGTGGCTCAGTTTGCACAGCCTAATTCCCAATTAAGCCAAAGTCAGCCCGTTCATCTCTCCTGAAACGAGAGTGCCTGGGAGCTGCTGCTCTGCAGTAGTGAGACACTTCTCAGTTGACCTGAAATATTTCTCCACCACTATGCTCTATGCCTTCCAGTGTAACTTCCCAGTTACAGTGGTACCTCGGGTTAAGTACTTAATTCGTTCCGGAGGTCCATTCTTAACCTGAAGCGTACCTAACCTGAAGCACCACTTTAGCTAATGGGACCTCCTGCTGCCGCTACGCCGCCAGAGCACGATTTCTGTTCTTAAGCGGAGTTCTTAACCTGAAGTGTACTTAACCTGAAGCGTACTTAACCCAAGGTACCACTGTATTCCACTTTCACAACAGACAGGGACTCCTGAAAACAACATTAAGCAGGATAATTCGTGAAAACAGCACTAAGGCCCATTCTAAACTCCTCTGTGTGCCTCGGGGACCTGGCCTTTGTATATGATAAATATTGCACTTCCCCAAGCCTAATAGGCTGGGTTGTGTGTGTGTGTGTGTGTGTGTGTGTGTTTTAATTCACTGAACAACATGATTTCTGGTGTTACAAAACCACAAAGCCTTTTGAAAGATCCAGAGCAGGGACTGTTGCCTGAAAACATGACTGACATATGTGGCTGGCAAGATGCATCGGCATTTTTCTTCTCATTTCCACTGGTAATAGGCAAAGTCATAAAAAATACATAATGGCTTGAATTCACTTTAGGGAGGCTTCCAGAGAGCAAAACACCATATACTAACAAACACACATCTGCCAGTTTATTTAAGCTCATGGTGCTGAAATGTGCACAGGGAGCTTGTGAGAAAAATGGAGGAGAAAAGGCCAGGATAAACCATATATTTTTTATTTTACGTTTCTTATGTAATCTCCACTGGGCTATATAATACATGTAGAATTTTTGGGACTGAGAATCGGTGCTGTGCAGATGGGCCATATTCAATTCCCTACTCAACTATGGGTAGCCGTGATTAAGTCACTAGGTGATGTCACATGAGATGCAGATAAATTGTAATGAATCCAAATAAGAACTCTGGCCAAAGTTTTAACAAAAAAGCATGCGTTTACTCATAAGTAATTCCAAACGTATTATCAATTCTGTAAAGAGTTACAGTCTTAAACAACAAATAGTTTCATATGAAAGTTTTCTTTAAAGTCTTTTAGAGATGGCTGTCAGGGCTTCTCCAATGCGTGTCAGGTGTAAACCAGGGAGACCAGGACAGGGCCCCGTTTCGGCATGGATGCCTTCTTCAGCTGGCAATATCAAATAGTATTAAATAGCACAGAGTACATCAAGTTTCAAAATTGAACATTTTAAACAACATCAAACGAGTTATGTAAGGTTTTAAACAGAATTATAAAGTATCATTCACTAAAGGTCATAATTCAACAACATCAGATAAATTATTATTACAGGAAGTTTTAAAGTCTCGTGCTTATATATGTGCCCAAGTGGCTTTTCAAAGTATTTGGTTCCTTACCTTGTTTTTTATGGTAGAAGTATGTGAAAAATAAAAATGGTGTGTTTCTTTGATTCCTAAGAGGATATAGCGTCTGTAAACCATAGAAAAAACGACTGTTACAATTCTTCCATTAAATTGTGTATATGTGAAGTACAAGATTATGTGTGGTCTCACCTTAGAAGTTTTGCTGTATTTTTCTCTGTTTTTTTCGGGCGTTTCCTACTCATAGGTGAGTTTGTGGCCTTATATCTGAAAGGGGAGGAGATAACCCCCTGTTCTTCTTAAAGGTGTAATGCAATCTAAACTCCTCAAAAACAAAAGGCACTGTGGTGATATTTTAAAGAAAGGAAATGTATTCCTGATGTTCATTCAGACCCTTGGGAGACATGGTTTCAAACAGATGAATGTATCTGGCTTCCTGTTGTAATAGAAGTTTTTCAATATTTCTTCGGTTATATAAGTCTATTTTGGGTTTCCAGATAATAAAGAAGACAAAATCATCCTCCGTGTGTTTTTGTCGTATATAATGTTCCACTAAAGGGGCTTCTAGTACCTTGTTTCGGATCCGTGATCGATGTTCATTTATGCGTAATTTTATCGGTCTAGTGCTCTTGCCTATGTATATCTTTTTGCAGGGGCACATCCATGCATACACACTGTTTTTTGTGTTGCAATTGCTGAAGTGTTCTATTTGAAATTTAAAGCCAGACTGTACATCAACAAACTCTTTCACTTGTAGTGCATATTTGCATACGCCACAGCTGCCACATTTGTAATGGCCCTTCGTGGTTTCCTCTGGGTATGTAAGCAAGTCCGATTTAACCAGATAATTTCTAAGTGATTTGGTTTTATTTAACCCAAACATAGGTGGATTCTGACATCCCGGTATGTTCGATAACAGGTGCCAATGTTTATATACCAGTTTCTTAATATTGGATGTGTAAGGTGTAAATTGTAACGCTGTGTAAATCCGATCTTCTTTGGATTTTCCAGAAGTCTTAACAGAAAGAAGATCTTTCCTGTCTTTTAATTCCGCTCTTCTTTTGGCGGCTTGAAGAGTTCGTAGTGTATATCCTCGCCTTAGTAAAGACTGTGTAAGTTTATTGGCTGCTGTTTCGTAGTCTTGTTGAAGGGTCGCATTTCTTTTGAGTCTCAAATATTGTCCATATGGTAGATTATTCAATAAATGTGGAGCATGGAAAGATGAGGCGTGCAGTAAGGAATTACGATCAGTCAGTTTACTATATGGACGGACCTTCAGTAATTGGAAGTGATCTATGAAAACTGTAACGTCCAAAAAATTGACCGATGTGTCGTGGATCGTCCCGGATAATCGTATATTAGGATCTTGAATGTTTATCCATTGCAGAAACTGTGTGGCCGCGTCTTGGTTCTGTATAACAAAAAATAGATCGTCTATAAAACGATAGTATTTTATGATTTGGGTTCTGAAAGGATTGTGATTATTCAAAATGAATGTTTTTTCAAAGTTTATCATATAAATATTGGCAATAGAGGGGGCACAAGAGGATCCCATGGCTACACCTTTGATTTGCAGGTAAAACTGTTCCAAATGACGAAAAAAGTTGTGGTCCAAGATGATATCCAGAATGTCGAGCAAAAAATGAGTTGGTGGTTCTTTGTTGGGCCTAGAGTTTAGGAGGAATTCTATAATTGTTCTTACCTCCGGAAGGGGGACGTTGGTGTAGAGAGACTCAACATCCAAAGTTACAAGCGAGGCTCCTTGAGGTACTTGAATATTCTCTATATTTCCAATAAATGTTTTCGTGTCCAATATGTACGACGGGGTATCAATGGCGAATGGGTGCAAGAAATGTTCCATATATTGGCACAAAGGTTCCAGAAGGGAATCATTGCCAGAAACAATGGGTCTGCCAGGAGGAGCACTGAGTGATTTATGAATTTTAGGGAGTATATAAAAAACCGGAGTTCGTGGATATTTTTTTGTTAAGAATTCCGTTGTTTTTTTGTCAATATATCCAAAAGTTATACCTTCCGATAAAGTGGTCCTAATCACTCTGGATATATCTTCCGTAGGGTCCTTGGGTAATGGTTTATAATAAGAACTATTTTGCAATTGTCTATTTACCTCTGCTGTGTAGTCGTGTGTATTCATGACGACTATAGCTCCCCCCTTGTCTGCCTGTTTTATCACAATATTTTTATCCTTCTGGAGATTGGTGATGATTTCTCTATCTCTAGAAGTGAAATTTTTCTTATGTGGAGGTGGTCTTCTTTTTTCCATTTTATTAATGTCCTCTAGTAATACCTGATAGAAAGCGTTTAGCCGGGCATTATCTACATATGGATTGAATGACGATTGTGGACGGAATTGAGAAGATGTCATCTGAGAGTTTCCAAAATGGCATCTTAGTTTCACTAAACGTATAAGCTTGAAAATATCCACTCTTGTTTGAAATGCATTGTATTTTGGTGTAGGGACAAATCCCAGCCCGAGATTTAATATTCTTTCTTCTTCTTGAGTTAGTATACGTTTGGATAAATTAACCACTAGAGACGGCGTTGTGGGTTGCGGTGCATGGAAAAATCCTGTGATTTCGGGTAGTTGGTTGTATGTGAGCGTAGATCATATTGCCTTGGTTGTCTGGATTGTCTTGGCTGTCGATGTGATCTGTATTCTTGTGAATCACTCAGTTCAGATGATTCAGCACTACTAGAAGATTTTTCGGTTGTAGGTCTGGATCGACCACTTGTATTTGTAGATTTGTGCATCCATAGGAAGACCTGATCTTGTTCATAGTCTCTACGGTCACGTTCAAATTTCCTTAATTTCTCAGATTTTATATTATCTGAATAATTTTTAAGTTCTACTTGTAGTTGTTTGAATTTGGACTCAAATGTTTCTAGGTCAAATTGTTTCTGTAGTTGTTCTGTTATACCTCCAATTTCTTTTTCCAAGCGATCAGTCTCTTTAACTGCAAATTCTGTAATTAAGGTCATCAGGTCGAAAGAGCATTTGTTTAGAATGGAAATCCACTTAAGTTTGAACTCTTCATTTTTGGAGAACAAGGTTGGAGCTTTTTGTATACGTAATCCTCTGGGTATCCTCTGGGCCTTAGTATAATCAGCCATCAGTCTAGCATGTAAGTTATATCTGGTTTGTCTCTTTGAAATGTTAAGAAAAGTGTTCCAGTCATTATTGAATTTGGTAGAAGTATCATTTGTGAGAGAAGGTAAGGAACCAAATATTTTCTCTTTTTCATCTGCGGAATACGCAAAAGTCTCAGACCATTTGGCCATATTGTAATCGTGAAAGAAGTTGGAGTTCTTATTGCCAAATAAATTGTAATGAATCCAAATAAGAACTCTGGCCAAAGTTTTAACAAAAAAGCATGCGTTTACTCATAAGTAATTCCAAACGTATTATCAATTCTGTAAAGAGTTACAGTCTTAAACAACAAATAGTTTCATATGAAAGTTTTCTTTAAAGTCTTTTAGAGATGGCTGTCAGGGCTTCTCCAATGCGTGTCAGGTGTAAACCAGGGAGACCAGGACAGGGCCCCGTTTCGGCATGGATGCCTTCTTCAGCTGGCAATATCAAATAGTATTAAATAGCACAGAGTACATCAAGTTTCAAAATTGAACATTTTAAACAACATCAAACGAGTTATGTAAGGTTTTAAACAGAATTATAAAGTATCATTCACTAAAGGTCATAATTCAACAACATCAGATAAATTATTATTACAGGAAGTTTTAAAGTCTCGTGCTTATATATGTGCCCAAGTGGCTTTTCAAAGTATTTGGTTCCTTACCTTGTTTTTTATGGTAGAAGTATGTGAAAAATAAAAATGGTGTGTTTCTTTGATTCCTAAGAGGATATAGCGTCTGTAAACCATAGAAAAAACGACTGTTACAATTCTTCCATTAAATTGTGTATATGTGAAGTACAAGATTATGTGTGGTCTCACCTTAGAAGTTTTGCTGTATTTTTCTCTGTTTTTTTTCAGATATAAGGCCACAAACTCACCTATGAGTAGGAAACGCCCGAAAAAAACAGAGAAAAATACAGCAAAACTTCTAAGGTGAGACCACACATAATCTTGTACTTCACATATACACAATTTAATGGAAGAATTGTAACAGTCGTTTTTTCTATGGTTTACAGACGCTATATCCTCTTAGGAATCAAAGAAACACACCATTTTTATTTTTCACATACTTCTACCATAAAAAACAAGGTAAGGAACCAAATACTTTGAAAAGCCACTTGGGCACATATATAAGCACGAGACTTTAAAACTTCCTGTAATAATAATTTATCTGATGTTGTTGAATTATGACCTTTAGTGAATGATACTTTATAATTCTGTTTAAAACCTTACATAACTCGTTTGATGTTGTTTAAAATGTTCAATTTTGAAACTTGATGTACTCTGTGCTATTTAATACTATTTGATATTGCCAGCTGAAGAAGGCATCCATGCCGAAACGGGGCCCTGTCCTGGTCTCCCTGGTTTACACCTGACACGCATTGGAGAAGCCCTGACAGCCATCTCTAAAAGACTTTAAAGAAAACTTTCATATGAAACTATTTGTTGTTTAAGACTGTAACTCTTTACAGAATTGATAATACGTTTGGAATTACTTATGAGTAAACGCATGCTTTTTTGTTAAAACTTTGGCCAGAGTTCTTATTTGGATTCATTACAATTTATTTGGCAATAAGAACTCCAACTTCTTTCACACTTCTCACATGAGATGCAGAGGCAGGTATGGGAGGAAAAGGCTGGGGTCGCAAAGCATGAGGCATGATGCCTCCTGTTTCATACTTCTGTGTTGTATGCAAAAGCATGCATGTATTTATCTCCGATGGTGAAGTGTGCATTCTCCCTTGTGTGCACAGCAGACCCATCTTGCTCTGATCAATATAAATGTCTCCCCAACTTGCCATGAGAACTGGAAATTTGATGAAGAAAGCTCCTTTCCACTGCTGATTCAGCATCCCATGTGAAGCCACCAGTGACCTTTTAGCCTTATCTATCGTACAAAGTTGTTGTGAAAATAAAATATTGCTCTGAGCTTTGAGATCCCATGCAGGATCACTGATCTAAAATCAGCAACTAAGCTCCATGGATTTTCCAGTGAATGAGTACATGTGTAAGTGGATTTGCACAGAGGAGGAAGAAGAAGACTCCGTGCAAATGACTGCATATACAGATCTTCCCTTCTCAATCCATTTAAAGTGAAGCCATTGTTTATGTGGGAACATCATATGCACATGGATGCTCCTGCAAAAGAATGAGGTCATTGACTTTAATGCAGCCGAACTGGTTAAATTCAGGCATATCTGCTTAATTGCATTGTGGACTAAGCTTCCTAGGGAGTGACTATCAATATATGATCAGAACAAAATGATAACTTTTTTATATATAATGGCCATTTACAGTATATATTAATGTACAAGAACCATAATGAAATTTCATTAGTATGCAGGCAGTCATGAGAAGCATATGGAAATACGTCTTACAGAAGATTATCATGCAATAAATTTCTCTAAAGGCATAAAAAATCTTTAGGATGAATGATCTCCTTGAGAGTAATGCACACTCAAACTGTAGGAGTGGTATTCGCTCATTAATTGTATGAAGCTATTAACTGTAAAAATCATTCTTTCCTGCATATTCATTTGTCGTATAAAATCATTATCCCCTTCATAAACTTGTTAGAAATGTGAAATGATTTGTTTTTTTAAAAAAATAAAAATCGTTAGTTACAGAAAGTAACATTATAAAACTAGTAGGCATGTTACTTCATCATTTTTGCAAAATAATGTGTCGGTTATGCAGAATCACTTCAGTTGATAAATAACGTGTTAAATAGCTTTATTGTCCAAATAGTCAGGCTGTTCACTATTCATCCTCAATAGCACTTATTATGGCTCAGACATTCATTCGTTATATATAAAAATAAAAAGCTCTAAAATGAACTAGAACAAATATTACTTTCACATCAAGCTGAAAATGACACTCCTAGTTTCCATTAAGAGTGGTATTCAGAATTCAAATGGTGGCAGCTGTTCCTATTTACCTGTCTTGTCACCATTTTGTTGCCACAACTTCAAGTATGCTCACTAAAAAAGAATCTTGCTGGTGCTTTGCATCTGTTTCCATCAGGTAACATTCTTAGAGAATAATGTTTACAAGATTATACTTTGTCCACAATCACAGGAGCTCCTTATGCAGAGAGGTATACATGGAAGTCCCACATATGCAAAGTCTTTCCCATTCACTTCGGAAGAATGTAAGGAGAGTCCCACTAGATCTGAATTATCCTGTTCTCTTAGGGTTGTATCTAACCCTAGATATAGTGGTCCATTATGCCTGTCTCTGTCTCTGTGTGTGTGTTTGAGTTGAAGAACCGTTACTAATCCCACAGCAGGGTCTTCAATCTCTAGCATCTTAGAGCCTCCCAACTGGCATACAAGTTGAGTTTTTTTAGCCACTGAAAAATGTCTTCTCACCCTTAGTGCTAACTGCAGTTAATCAGAGTGAAAACAAGCAGGTCAGCCACTGAGGACTGGCTCCTCCGAGAAGGTGCATGAGAAGAGAACGGAGGAAAAGTTGATGTGCATGCTCCAAAGCTAAGCATTTAGGAATACTGAAAGGCCAAGGCACTTCAGTTTCAAGAGAATGGTAGCAAAGTGCCGCTTGGAGGTTTCATCCCTACCTTCTGAATACAAAGCATAGACTTTACTACAAAGCTATGGACCCTCTGCATCAATGCAAGATATCTGGAGCTACTATATCCCCACAAGATGGATGTCTGGCCCCTTCTTAAAGAGCCCACACTCCAATCCCATGGGTTCTACTGACTAGTAGCTGCTCTGGAGGTTTTTAGAAATGGAAAGTTCTCAGCCGTACTTGGGGGTGCTGGAGATTGAGCCTGCAAACCTTCTCCATGCAAAGCAGATGTTCTGCCACTGACTTTTGGCCCTGCCCTAGGAGGCACAACCCCCAACTCATGCCAGCCTACATACACATACAGCATATATGCTTTTGAGGGTGAGCCCTATGGCTTTTATTTCCGTGACATAATCTGCTTTGCAAGGATGGCACCAGCCTAGGTTGAAAAGCACAAGGATCCTTCTAACCAACAGACTCATTCCATTTTCTGTTGCATGTGAGTGGCTGTAAAGCACTGTGTCTCAACAGGCCCAAAGTATTGTATGTATACACAAGTGCCAGCTTTCAGCTCTTTGCAAATGGCTCTCCTGTGCAGAGGAGGCTGAGCTATGGCTTCCCAGAGTCTCTTCTCACAGCAGACAAACAGAGAAATCAATATGTCTTGTCCAAGTTATTAAAAAGTGCTGCAGTTGCCTAGATCATTACATAGCAAACTGAAACCATATTTCCCACAGAGGCATGTACTAGAGAACAGCACAGCACCTTATTTCAAGTGACTGCAGAGCTCTCCAACTCATTTTCTTAGTGTGGCTTGTTTATAAGTGTGCAATGGTCCTGCTATTGATATATCTGAATGAGAACTCTTCAAGCTGTCTGAGGAGTATTTTATATACGGTATATGGATGAGAGAGGGAGATCGATGGATAGTTCTCCTTGGCCTGTGTTTATATCCTAAGATGGAAGATAGCAATGTCTGAAGTTGAATATTGTAGGACTGAATCTGAAAGCACAGAACATGAGCCTTCTGAAATATTATGAAATGGTGGCAGGGAATAAGGAAGAAGAAGAAGAAGAAGAAGAAGAAGAAGAAGAAGAAGAAGAAGAAGAAGAAGAAGAAGAGTAGTTTGGATTTGATATCCCGCTTTATCACTACTCAAAGGAGTCTCAAAGCGGCTAACATTCTCCTTTCCCTTCCTCCCCCACAACAAACACTCTGTGAGGTGAGTGGGGCTGAGAGACTTCAAAGAAGTGTGACTAGCCCAAGGTCACTCAGCAGCTGCATGTGGAGGAGCGGAGACATGAACCCGGTTCCCCAGATTGCGAGTCTACTGCTCTTAACCACTACACCACACTGGCTCTCACACCACACTTTTATGTGATATAGACCATGCGATCCTAATTATGGACCACAAGCAGTGTTGCAGCTCCACTCGTACAACAGGCTTCAGTGCATGAAAAAATCTTCTACCTCTCTTGCCCCTCTGCCCTCAAAATCAATTCTGGAGGGTTGTCCGGTTCCTACTCTTAGACACAGTATTCATACTTTCAGCTCATGGTTTGCCAAAGGCTTTATTCCACAATCTGTACAAGGTTTAAACACAGATATAGGTTACACATTTCAATAGTTGAGAAGCAGGTAACCACAAGCTAAGAAGTTGCCTAAATACTTGAAGTGTCTACTCTGTTCTGCTTTTGAAGGATGGAGTGGGCACAGTCATTTACCATACATATCAGTTTATTGTGAGGACCATGCCTTTACACAAATATCTACACAACAGTATTAAAATTCATTGTATACTGTCCCAGCAAAACCCTCATCTCACAAAACAGAAAGAAAAGTACAACAAGAAGGAGTTAAGAAGATGATGAAGGTGTCTTTTCTTTGTCATCCAGGAATCTTTCCCTGGCTTTCATGGCCTTCATCACAAAGACTACTACTACTTGGGAAATCCATGGGTTAGCATCAACTAACAAAAATTGTACAAGATCTTCAGTGTTATTTATTGAATTAGGTATGATTTGAAAAATCGCACCTCTAAAGCCCGAGTAAATTGGACAATGAAAAGGGTAATGTATGAGATCCTCTTTAGTTCTCATGGGGCAAGGGCATAAGCAGTGCTCCACTGGGATTGTTGCAAATCTGCCAGTCAGGTATGCAGTAGGTAATGTTTGAAACCGGGCCATAGTAAAAGCTCTCTGAAGGGTGGGATCAGTGATATCCGCCAGGTAGTTGACTGCTTTTACTTGGAGAAACCAGTAGGAAAATCCAGATTTTTTTTATCTTTGTGATGTCTAAAAAGGCATCTCTATCAAGAATCCATTCCCGAACTTTATCAGGGCTCCACAGTTTAAGAGTATAAAACACGGGTAGAATGTATCTGGATAGGATATCTGAGACGTTTAGATGCCAAGTAGGGTTATATTGAAGAAATGCATAGGCTTGTTTAGCCAATAAGGTGTTCGAGGCATTTGCGAGATTGATGAAGAAACGCAAAAATCTTAAGTGGGCCCTGGCAGACACAGAAGGTAGTCCTACTTCCACTCTTCGGAAAGCTGCTGGAGTTCCATGAGGGAGGCCTAGGAGTCTTTTAAGATAATTTTTTTAAAAAAAGATTTCGAGCAGTTCTAGCAGCTTCTGATTCCACCCCCAGAGTTCTACCCCATATAACATCTGGGGAATCACTTTTCCAACAAAAGCTATTAGTGCCGGGATCACCAGTTGTCCTCCCCTCGTATAAAAGAAACTGAGCAAAGCACTGGTGGTCCTACATGTTAGAAGGGTTACAGCCTTGAAGTGGGCAAGCCAGCTAGATGTAGCCTGGAAAGTGACACCAAGATATTTAAAAGATGGACACTGTTCAATTGTATGTTCGTCTAAGGACCACCTGAAAGTGTGGCGAGCTCTAGTAAAAAACATTTTTTTTGTTTTGTCATAGTTTATCTTTAAAGAATTGTGGGAGCAGTAAGCTGCAAGCCCCTCCAGGATGCTGTGTAGACCCTTCGGGTGAGTGCCATGATAGCCATGTCATCGGCATATAGCAATATATTCAGATGTTTGCCTTCAAGGGCGGGAGCAGATGACTCGTACTTCACCATATGCTGGACAATGTCATTAATATAAAAATTAAATGGGAATGGTGCTAACAGGCAACCCTGTTTAACCCCTTTCCCAGTGGCAGTGGATCAG
Source organism: Lacerta agilis (assembly GCF_009819535.1). Lineage (NCBI taxonomy): Eukaryota > Metazoa > Chordata > Lepidosauria > Squamata > Lacertidae > Lacerta > Lacerta agilis. The sequence continues at coordinate 23,315,180 of NC_046312.1, forward strand.
TACAATTGCCTGACAGCCCAGTCCAGATTTTTACTGTGGTATCTGTATGGAACTCTCCAAGTATTTTTTCGTGTAGTTTTTGCCATAATTTATCTCTACAAATTGAATCGAAGGCAGATGTAAGATCTACAAAAGCCACAAAAAAGCTTACTCTTATGGGGCATGGTCATTTGTGAAGTTCTTGTCTCAAGGAATGGGACTGGGGACACAAGTGCACTAATGTATCTGACAGCACATTCTTGGAGATGGGACCTGAGTTTGCTCAGACAGCTCACTGTTCAACTCAGATTCATGCACCTTCCCAGTTGCCAGAGCAACCTCAATCTCAGGAAGTGGGGCGATGGCTGGCTGGCTTGATTCTCCCTCTTCTCCTGGGATGCTTGACACAGGCTGAGTGGGGATGTCTCGTACTTGAACCCTCCCTGCCAAGAGACACAGTACTCGCCTCTCATTCCTCAAGGACTGCCTCTCCCCAAATGAAACAACTCAGACCCTGCGATTATCATTGAGGCTCTCTTCGTGTGCCTCCCCCATGAGAGGTCCAGAGGGTGGCAACATGAGAGCAGGCTTTTTCTTTGTTGGCTCCCCAGTTGTGGAATGCTCTCTCTAGGGAGGCTTGCCTGGCATCTTCATTACATATCTTTAGGCTTCAGGCAAAACGTTTATCTTCTCCTTATCTTCTCCTAGGTCTTTGGCTAATTAAACAATCTATGGCCTTTTAAACTTTGTGTAGGGGGTATTGCTCTCTCTCTCTCTCTCTCTCTCTCTCTCTCTCTCTGTGTGTGTGTGTGTCTGTGTGTTTTTACTGCATTATGTGTTCTGGGGTTTTTAATATTACAAATGCCCTGTGATTCCTTGGATGAAGGGTGGCATAGAAATTTAATAAATAATAATAATAATAATAATAATAATAATAATAATAATAATAATAAATAATTCCTCCTTTCTCTGACAGATACTGCCAGGACCACACTTCCTCGCTTGTCACCACAGAGCTCATGACATCCTCCAGAGAAGTTTTTGGAGACATCAGGTGGGAGGAGGAGATGCAGGAGCCCTATTGGATAGAATATTTAACTCTAAAGTGAGTCTCAGCAATTACAATGGGAACTGATTTCATGAGTAGGCTGAGGATTGCAACCTGAGGTTTTTTAAAATGAATGAACTCGCAAAAAACGGCAATAGCACTTGCTCTACTTACAGTATATATGCAGCTGAGCATATTTTGCTTACTGTTTTCCCCTTAGCTGCATTAGTTTACACATATTTTACTTAAGCCATTTTGTCATTGCCAGAGATTGCCTGCCTAACCAAGGCATCGTGTTGATAGGTTAGGTCTCCCCTCTTGTGAACTCCTACTAGGGATTGGCAAGTCAGTCGATTTCAGGTCCAGCTCAGTTTTGCATGTGTTCATTTATAACCTGTAAGCTGCTCTAGAAACCGTTTTAGCTAAAGAGTGGCTAAACATGCTTTCAGTGAATAAATTAATAAGTAAGTCCATTCCATCCAATTTCTGCATTAATCTATGATTATTAATTTTTAAAGAAAAGTGTGCACGACAATTGTCATCTAGAAAATTGCATATTTAAATACAGATTTTATCTCAATGTATAAAATTGTAAATGTAAACACATATTTTAATGCATTCTTGTGGTTTTCTTATAATGGATATTTAATGAGATTGTTTTATTATATATTTTAATTATGGATGTTTATATGTTAAGGTTTGTGTAGCTGATTTTCATACTTTGTAAACTGTTCCACATAGCTGTCACCACTGGACTGTGGTGACTTTATATCTTGGCCTGATCTAAATTTGTTTCCTGGTCACGTCTGGCACATTCAGTGCTGACATACGATAAGGGTAAATTAACATTTCACCACTTTTCCTTGCTGAGGGGATATGGGACAGGGTGCTATTAAAATCTGAAGGCATTATTCCTTCCAGAGTCACTCAGATTGGCTGGGGATAGGATGTTGTAAGAGGCCTCCTCAGAAAGGCACAAAGGTTGATTAGAAATATCAACAGGTTCCTTGAGTCATGGTGGGGTTATTCATTTAAGGAGAAGACAACTAGGGGTATAGCTTCCTAGTTCTCACCTTAAGTTGTAGATGCCCACACAGTTGTGTTGGGTTTTTGGATCACAAGTAGCTGTTCATTGCAGATCCTTGTTACTAATAAAAAGGTGCCCATTTATTACTTTCATAATTCTTTCCTGTTGTCATTCTGGAGTGTGTGGCCAATTATGTACTACACAGTTGCAGCTCATCTTTCAGTCGTCGAAAGGAGATCAGGTAAACCTTAGCTGCTAAGTATATGACACACCACACCCCAGAAGAAGGGCTAGAGGAGAGTACCAATGTGAGCATCACCAGAAGCAAGGAAAAGCACCTTTTTGTACCATCTCAAACCCAACAGCAAAAAATTAAATTTCTACATAAGCATTTCCCTCCTGAAATTATGTAACCCTAAGCAAACAAAGGGACGTGGGTGGTGCTGTGGTCTAAACCACTGAGCCTAGGGCTTGCTGATCAGAAGGTCGGCGGTTCGAATCCCCGTGACAGGGTAAGCTCCCGTTGTTTGGTCCCTGCTCCTGCCCACCTAGCAGTTCGAAAGCACATCTAAGTGCCAGTAGATAAATAGGTACCACTCCAGCGGGAAGGTAAACGGCATTTCGTGCACTGCTCTGGTTCACCAGAAACAGCTTAGTCATGCTGGTCACAGGACCCGGAAGCTGTCTGCGGACAAACGCCGGCTCCCTCGGCCTATAGAGCGAGATGAGCACGCAACCCCAGAGTCGTCCACGACTGGACTTTAATGGTCAGGGGTACCTTTACCTTTGCCAAAGCAAACAAAGGCAAGCAGGATAACATCATTTTATGCAAGCACCAAATCTTCAGCTCCTGTTTTTACCTGAACTAAGATCGTAGTTACTCAGTACTTGTTAGAATCCACCTCTCTGTAGCTAAGAGCACTAAACATTAAGACAAGAATTATAGCCTGTGTGAAAGCTACAATAATGTCATCATATTGTACCAAATCATTTCAAACAGACCTGCAAAGTTGTGCTTAGCTTCGGGGACACAAAGGATGTGTAATGGTTCTCTCTCCTTCACAAAAAGTCACTTGTCTTCTGCTTATGAACTTCTCAGGATAACAACAGTAGAAAAATACTTTCCCATGAAGAGTTCCCCTCCATTTAGCACAATATGTTGTTGTTTGATCCAGAATGAGCTGAAAGAAGGGAAAGTTCTGAAATTGCTAGGCACATTTCTCTCTATCTCTGATACATATATTATAGTGTTTGTGTGTGTACATGCACCCCCCATCACACCCTATGTTTCTACAAAAAGAGGTGCCAGAACCAGTGGCGGAGGAACCCTCTCCGCCCCCCTGTGTGTGCGCACTCCATATGGAATGGCGCACATGCGCAGTCCGTACGGGCTGCTGCTCATGTGTGGCGGCCGTATGGGCTGCCACTTGCGGGCTGTGGCTTGCACAGCAGCCGTACAGGCTGCCACACAAATGGCATCCTGTATGGACTGCGCATGTGCGCCGACCATATGGGATGCCGCACATGTGCAGTCTGCCGCGCGAGGGGCATCCCATATGGACACCCGTACAGATGGCCTGCCCTCAGCAGCTCTACAGCTGGGGGGAGGCAGGGGCCATCTTGTCGCCCCACCCAGAGTGGCACCTGGGGTGCTCCACCCCCGCCACCCCCCTTCCTACGCCACTGACCAGAACTTACGATGAACGCCTCCCTTGTTCTCTTACAATGGCAATGGCATCCACCTGAGAGGTGCTGGAACTGAGTTCTGGTGAGTGGGGGAGAAAACCTTTAAAGGACTCCTATAAATTAAATAGTTGTTTGAGGTGATTAGGCAACTCATGCTGCCTAATGGTAGGGCTGGCCCTGATATTGGGGTGGTCCCATTGAACATGCTGCTCATGTGGTGCAGGGGAAATTAGGTCAAGCCTGCTAAATTCTGCCCTCTTGTGTCACTTTTGCTGTTGCTGTCCATAAGATGGGGAGAGTTGAAATCTGAAGTGGGAAGTCTCTGCTACTCATGGATTTAAAAACCTGCAAAGTTGTGGATCATCATCATTATCATCATCATCATCATCATCATCTATTATTTATACCCTGCCCATCTGGCTGGTTTTTCCCATCCACTCTGCTGGGCTTCCAACAGAATATTAAAAACACAATAAAACACCAAACATTAAAAACTTCCCTAAAGAGGGCTGCCTTCAGATGTCTTCTAAAAGTCAGATAGTTGTTTATTTCATTGACATCTGATGGGAGGGCGTTCCACAGGGCAGACGCCACTACCGAGAAGGCCCTCTGTCTTGTTCCCTGTAACCTCACTTCTCGCAGTTAGGGAACTGTCAGAAGGCCCTTGGAGCTGGACCTCAGTGTCCAGGATGAATGATGGGGGTGGAGACGCTCCTTCAGGTATACTGGGCCGAGGCCATTTAGGGCTTTAAAGGTCAGCACCAACACTTTGAATTGTGCTCGGAAATCATGCTACCCCACAGGTAGAGGAGGCATTCTGTTTCAGACTTTGGCCTTGAACTTGTAGAGGATGTCAGGGCCAGAGATGTGGGAGGCACAGCTTAGCACACTCACCCTGATCATGTGTAGAATTCACATGTGAGCAGAATATCTGAACAGGGCTTGCCACATTTTCAGATTGTCAAAAGAATGAGTGTGTGATGGGTCAGCATCATCAAGACATCGTTTTCCTCTCCCAACCCTACTTTCTCTCCAGAGGATGATGCCTGTGTATGTGCATATATCACTAAATTTACTAAAGGTTTATGAATGATGAACACTCCCAATTCCCCTCGGGATGGGTAGAGCACATGTTTTACAAGCAAAAAATCCTGGGATCAATCCTAACATCTCCAGATATGGTTGAGAAATATTCCTTGTGAATAATTAGATAAAACCCCAAGAGAAAAATGTTTCGAATGTTTTCTGTAATATAGAATCATTTTATACAGCTACAATGCTAGACCATTAATTTTCAAAGGATCAGCTCTGGGTATGACTTAGGCCCATTCCTATAGCACTTTGTTCCAATTTCACAACATTTCCACACCACGCATAAAAGCCCCTTCTGGGAAACTAGTGGAATCTAGTAGAGCTTGTGTGCTCATTTCCGTGTTAATTGCTTTCAGGGGGGGAAATCTATTCGCAAAACCACTAATTGAGAAAATCGCTTGAATTCTGTGTTATTTCACAGGATGAAATTTCATGTGGTATTCCTACATACAGTTCTTTCTCACCAGTTAAAATTCAGAATGACATGGCGGCTTGTTGGTAAATGCCACAGTCCTGTATTATAACAGATAATGTAATGTAAAGGAGCAACAGAATTCAGGATAGAAACACAACTATTACAATCAGGAGCTAAGGACCCCTGGACGGTTAAATCCTGTCAAAATAGAATATGGGGTGTAGTTGCTCATCTCTGCTTTCAAGCCGAGGGAGCTGGCGTTTGTCTGCAGATAGCTTTCCTGTTGTGGCCAGCATGACTAAACCGTTTCTGGTGTGATGGGACTCCGTGACAGAAGCCAGAGGCACAGAGAAACAACCAGGAACACTAATGCAATAGTCTGGGTTCAACCTTATTTGGATATCACCCTAAGCTTAAATGTTAGCAGTTCGCCTCCAATGGAGCTGGACAGATCCAATGTTATGTTGTAGCCCTCAGTTAGCAGCCTGCTAGGCAGAAGAGTTGTTACAATTGCTGTGAGCAAGGCAAAGGCTATCACCTGAGATGGTTATATTTACATCCAAGGGATGCCCCTCTGTGTTTATATAGCATGGGGGTATCAAAAGGATGGCAAAAGACCAGACACGATCTCCTCAAGGAATGAACTTTCCATTTCCAATCATGGATCTTTCATTATCTCTGTCTCATTACTAAATATTATCCTAGCTACTACATAAGGGGAATATATGTGATTTCACTAGAAAAGTTTGATGGCACAGAAGATAAGAATGAGATAAGGACTGAATCAAATGTCCTTGAAGGTCTTGGGTGGAAGTGGTGAAACCCATCAGTTTAAAGCCATATCAGGAACCTAGGAACCTCAGGACTTTCAAATAAGTTGGAAGAATGCCTTGGAAACAACTCACATGCCCCTTGGACACTATGTAATATCAATAAGCATTTACAAACAAATTAAAAATAAATTTTAAGAAAAGCTCTGCTGGATTAGGCCTGGTGTCCTGTTCCCACAGCATGCCTATCAAAAGACAACCGATACCTATGGAAAGACTGCAAGCATGATTGAGCACAACAGTGCTCTCCCTTCGTAGTTTCATCACTGGTATTCCAGAAGCATATTGTTTCCAACACTGGAGGTAGAACGTAGCCATCAGGTTTAGTAACTGTTGATAGTTTTTACCTCCATGAATTTGTCTAACCCTTATTTAAAATCATCCATGTTATGGCCATCACTGCCTCCTATGGGACCAAATTCCATAATTTTTCTATACGCTGTGTGAAGCACTTTCTTTTAGCTGCCCTGAATCTTCCCAGCAACTGGTATTCGGAAGTCATACTGCTTCTGTCAGTAGAGGTAGAACAAACCAGAACATAAGCCGCACTGTGTAGAGTGCAACCACTCTCTAGTAGTGTGTTTAGATGGGCAGCCTTGGTATTTGAAAATGTAATTTACTTTGTCTGCTTTGAAGGAATCATCCAAGTTCTCTCTTCTTGGATGAGCCTCAGTAAAAATAAATGTCTTGGCAATGCTGGTACGGCTGAATGCCCAGTGTCATATCTATGCATACTGTGGAAGCAGTGATAAACATGATATATTTTATTACTCTGAATGTTCTACATGTTAATAAGGTATTTGTTAAACTAGAAGGGGACTGAGAAACAAGACTGTTCCTCAAAATAGGAAAGGCAGGGCTGCGAGGACTTGGGCCTATCAAGTTGGGTTTCAAAAACATTCATCATTTCTGACACAATGAAAGTAGGCAGTAAAATGATGTGGCGTACCTGCTGTCATACTGGTGTCAACTGTCTAAATTGTCATACAATATGAGGGGCTATATTCTACCAAGTTGCCCCATTAGGGCAGGGACTTCTGCTTGTGCCACAGAACTTCCTCTCTGCACAACCTAAGTCTATTTTGGTTTAGCTCTGACCTGTTGAAGCAGATTTTGTGGGGGGGATGTAGGGGTGCATGTCCTGCCCACCTAGCAGTTCAAAAGCACACCAAAAGTGCAAGTAGATAAATAGGTACCGCTCCAGCGGGAAGTAAACAGCGTTTCCGTGCGCTGCTCTGGTTTTTGCCAGAAGCGCCTTAGTCATGCTGGCCACATGACCCTGGTCAGGGGTTCCTTTACCTTTACCAGGGTACATGGGGAGGAGATAGGAAGTTCTGCTGCATAGGTGGGCCATCCTTGCACTAATGGGCCAACTCAGTCTGCTACAACCCAAGTTGGCAATTCTTCATATTTACAGGAGTGGCTTTCAATTCGTTTCAGTGTTAACAACTTAGCTTTACTTGAAATTCTTTTGTCGAGACTGATAGAGTTTGATATGTGCAATCTTCCGTGGAATTTGCAGGCAGTTTTGCTTGCTCCCTGCAAGAAAACAGCCAAACAAATGAATCAGAAAATGATGTGATGGGGCAGGAAGCATGGATGAATGAAGTCCAGAAAACCAAACTCTGAACATTCAGCCCACTCAGTCTGTGGCTCCAGAGTTTAAAGCAAAGGCAGCCTACATGGAGTCCTTCAGATGTTGGTGCACTCCATGTCCCATCTGCCCCCAGCCAATGGTCAGGGATGATGGGAGTTGCAGGCCAACAATGGTTTGGAGGCCTATCCCGGGTTTAAGGGATAGAGTGGTAGCCAATGTAGCCATTTCAGTAGCACAAGGACCTGTAGCTGCACACATAGTGCTTCTCTTGTCTGTTTTTCCTCACCACCCTCCTGAAATCTATCTAGGTTTTTTTCCCACCCTCTGGAGCAAATTTGGTGAGATTGACATGGCGTAGGGGAGACAAGAGTGAGGAAGTTGCATTGCACAAGCAGAAATCATAATATTCGCTTTACGCAATGACTGTGTTGGGTTCCCTATGCCTGTTCACTACTTGATGCATTCGAACAAACAGAATTTCATATTGTTGCACACATTAATGGTTTTCAACGTGCACACACCAAATCTAGATATGAGAATATTAAGCATGTATGCAGCGGAAAGGTATGAAGAGCAATGTTAGCATATCAAAGGAAAAACAAACTAAGATGTAACAGCTGTGACAAAGTCATCTTGTACAACCTACCCTTCAGAGGAATGCTAATGAGTGAGCCCCAGTTCACTTTGACCCTTTACCTTCTTGTGGAACAAAATTAGCTCAGCCGCTGACGCAAAGACAAAAAAGGGCAAACAAACAAACCACCCACATGCACCCATGGCCTGCTGAAGATGAAGACACTCTGACACCAAAATCGTGTTGCTCTCCCTTGAATTGCTCAGCTTTAAATAATGATCCTACATACATTAAGCTATTTAGGGTCACTGCTCTAACTCCACTAATGTATCCAGCACTTTGGCTTGTGTCAAATGCAAATATTTTAGAGCAGATTTTAATTCAATTACAGTTCATTTCTTGAGAGGGACGGGGAGAGTCTGTGCTTCTTTTGAAGGTCAAACTGGCCAAATAGGAAATGAACATTTTTTAAAAAATTGTACTGTGTATGTATGTGGCTTTATAATAAGACTCGGCTACATTTCTTTTCAAACACATTTTGAAAAGCATTTACGTTTTTTTCTTTTTCTTTACAAGGATGGTATGATTTTATATTGTACCTCTGAGAAAACTTGTGATCTCTGTCACACTTTTGGATGAGGGTCAGTCCAATATGCTTCCTTCTGTAGTGGGACATATTAAGATTATTCATGGTTTTATGGTGTGTGTGTGTGTGTGTGTGTGTGTGTGTGTGTGTGTGTGTGTCGGTCGGTCGCTCTGTGTCTGCCTGTCCAGGGCTATTACCGTTCTGGGAGCTAAAACATAGGTGACAGCAGTGCTGGAGCTTGAAGCTGAAATTCAGGGCCCCACAACCCTGCAGGCTGCCAAATGGCTCCTGAGAGTAGCAGGTGATTGGGACAAAGGAAAATAGGCTCTCCTTCAGCAGCTGGGCTGCCATGGGCATATCTGGATCCACATTGGTGGCACACTGGTCATGGCAGACCCTTTCTTTCATGAAATGAGTCGTATTCCCTTCACACACTGGGAATTGTAACTCTGGGAAGGGAATAGGAGTCTCCTCACCACTCTTGTTACCTTTAAAAGGCTACACTTATCAAAATTCTTTGGGAGAAGCCAGGACTTTAAAGTCATGGGCGGAGGAAGAGGAGTGCAGGGGGAGTGCACCACCCTGGCAGCGCGATCCCAGTGGGATGCCATCGCGGCTGTCCCCCGCCCGTGCTGGACACCACGCCCCCGCAGGATGTGCGCCACGCCCCTGCGGGCAGTGTGCCACCCCCTGGGATGTGCACCAGCCCTGCCCCTGCCTGCTCTTCACCCCCGGTACCGGAGCATGAAGCTCCACCACTGTATAGCACCAGTGAAAGTAGTATCAGGCCACTTTAGGAGCCAGAGGGGAGGGAAATGCTTACTCTTCCAGCATTCCTTGAAAGGAAGAAATGGTCTGTCTTGGGAACTTGATTGATTTGAAAGTCTCATGGTGATAGGGTAGCAAATGGATGGGAAAGATGTGGCCCTCAAGATGGATTCCAACTCTCATATACTCCAGGCAGCATGAACAATGGTCAGAAACTATGGGAGCTGTAGTACACCATTATCTGATGGACCACAGGCTCCCCATCCTTTCCTAAATTATTTCAGGTTTCATTGGGAGGTTCTGATTTGCAGTATCTATAATGATTTTGGAACTGTGGGTGTGCTATCTGGTTTGTTAACTTGTGCATATGTCAGAATGACGGAGCACATTTATTTTCTATTGCTTCAAAAGTGGGACATGAACTAGGAGCTTCAAGTTACACACAAGTAGGTTTCAATGAAACATCACAGTAGCTAAGTTCATAAGGCTATATTGTGTGCCTTCCAACTCTATGATTCTAATACTTGGGAGTAACTCAAACTGAACACAACAGAGCTTACTTTTGAACAGCCCCCCCCCCCCCGAGCTTTTTCTGCATCAAAATAGCTAGCTTTCACTTCCTAACTTAATGTAGAGACATTGTGGCACAGCCTGGCGAAATAAAATAAAAGTATCTGAAGACAGAAATGTTGATATTCACTTGCCCCTGTCTCTTCCAATTGACCAACCTTCATTTTAAAAAATCATTTCTAATTCCTTGCATTTGTTTGCCTTTCTTTGTCTCCCCCCTACCCGGTGAATTAGTTTACTAATAAATTTTCTCTCTGCTCATGTCGACTTCAGTTATCACAAATAAAATCTTTCCCCCACATTTCCCCCAACAATGAATTTTTAAATGCAGTGAATTTTTATTCATTGTAAGATGGCATCTCAGCTTGTCATAAACATGTGTAGACCATTCTGAAATTTACTGACTAAATATAATCACTGTGGCATGACATTAAAAAAAAAACAGTAAACCATGGAAATACAGTGCAATAAATGAATCTTAAGGACAGGTTATAAAACGGAGCTTGGTTAATTAGAATGGTTTTGTTCTCTGTTCTCCGAGCGAAAGCTTTCACATGCCCTGAAGCCTGAGATGATTGCCATAGCCGCTGCTCCTGTGAAGAATTTATACTCATGCAGGCAGAAATTATAAGATGAATAAAGAATCATAGAACTGAGCCTGTGTTAGTTTCCAAAGAGAGAAAGCAAATGACATACCCCTAGCGACTTCAGTTTTGCTTAGCTCAAGTTCAGGAGGCAGAAATCCACCTAGAACCCAAAAATTATGGTGTCAAATGGATGCAGCTTCCAACCATACCCTCTCCTTCATTCATCAAACCTGGCTGTCCAATCCAGACATAAAGATAGTTGGGTCAGATGTGTTGGGAGGGCTTTCAAACTTGACCACAGGTGCCAGAGAAGAAATGAGGGAAATTGAGATGTGGATGTGCTTCTCTTGGCCTAGAAGTTTTGGCTACCAAAGTGGATGCCAGGGTAGACAGCATAGAAAATTGGGCAGTGATCTGATGGAGCTACCATTTGCTCAGCCTGTTACTCAGGGGAGGGAAGGAGGGAGGAGTATAGATCAGTGGTAGAGCATCTATTTTGCATGCAGAAAATTCAATCCCACCATCTGTAGTAGGGCTGTGGTCTTTTATTGACTTACAAGCAGATGTTAGTAAGTAGTGTGATTCACTGGTAAAGATTCCTGATTAATATGTGTTATCCATAGAAAAGGATTTATTTCAACCTGGATGTTTCATAGCTGAAATCTCATGTTCTTGTTTTATAATATAATGTCTGTCTATTGTGTGTGTGTGTGTGTGTGTGTGTGTGTGTGTGTGTGTGTTGTTCAATAAGGGGGGAAGATGCAATGACAGAATTTGTAATTTAGAGATATTCTCTTAGTATGAAGAAGTTGGTAAACTGACATCTTGCCCTAAATTTCTATGACCAAGGCAGCTCTAAAGGCCGAGAGTCTTAGCAATGGCTTGAAACAACTCAATATGCCAATCTCCACCCCAAGCAATGAATTACAAAACCTATCTAAGTCAAATAATTCAAATTAGGCAAAGTCAGCAAGTCAAAGTACAATGAAATGATGCAACGAAATACAAAAATAATAGTAACAAAATTAAATCGCTAGCTTTGCTGGTGCCTTCTAAAGTTGGTAAGTCCTTTGTTGGGGCACCCACTCAGAACTTTCTTTGTTTCCCGAGTCAGCTGGTTGTACCTTATTCTCATGTTGGGGGAAAAGTGAACTAAAAATGTCACCCAGTGCTGACTTTTCCATCATGAAAGATGAATCCATCAATTTGGGTGGCAGGTTCTACCAAGGGGCAATTTTATTGCCTCCAATCTCTATTTCTGTGAGTCACCTGAACAAAAAAATGTGTGAAAAGGGCAATGTCATCTTGACTTTTCATTTCAGGTGGTTAAAGTATTCATGCTTATTCTGAAAGTATTATTTATGGAGCTTAGTTCTGGAGGAATGGCCTTTGGGAGATTAAAATGTGAGGTTGACGGTTGGGTTGAGCCATGTATGCAATGTTGGTTTTAGCCCATTCTGTGTATTTGTGTTATTGTTAATGAATTCAATTGTTTTACTGCTGTATTTTAATTATTACCAACAATGTGTTTTTGTTCTGAAAAGTTGTGTACATGCAACTTTAAAATAAATAAGGTAAGTAAGCATCATGTGTGGATATATATCTTCTCAATTCTATGAGCAAGATTATTATTTTGCAGATGTGATTGATTTAGGGACACTACTTGCCACAGAAATCCCAAGCATTTCAAAGATGGAACAAAGACAGAATATCATTTTACTTGCCTAGCAACATAGGGGATGGTTCCAGAACTATCTAGAGATGCTCAGGATTGAACGTGGGATCTCTGCATGCAAAACATTGAGCTACAACTCTTCTCCAAAGATAGGCAAAATCTAGAAGAGATTCAAAAAAGTGACAACACAAAATGAATTTGAACCTGTTTTAAACTGATGCATGCATGTGAAATTAAAACAGCCATGCACTGTGACCTTTAAAATATTTACATCCTGCCCTTCACAGTACTACATTTCAAAATCAAAAGAACCAACACATAATGTATATAAACAAAAGGAAAAACAGCAAATAAATCCTTAAAAACAGAACTAGGTCATCAACAAACTTAACAAGGCTAGGATCCGCCCCCCTGTAATTTAAATGATAGCAATGCTGGTGCCAGCTTCACCTCTTTGGGGAGAACATTCTGTAGCTGGGACACAACTACAAATACAGCCCCCTCCCCTTGCTGTGGCTAATCTTACCTTGCATGAAAGAGGTACATGGAGAAAGGCTTGGGCAGATGAACTTTAAGTACAGGCAGATTGATACGGGAGTCGGCATTCAGTCAGGTCCGTTAAGGAATTAGCACTCAGGAATTAGAGTAACAAGGATGGTAATGCATTATGAGCATGAAGGGACCAAGAGACAGATACCTCTGAAATAGCCTTAGTTAAGCTACAGCTGTTTCATTGAAATTTGATTAATTGCAGCCAACCGACTCAGTTTCAAGTGAAATTACCTCAAGTGGTTTCTATGACGGATGGAGCCTTTTTCATGGACAAATGCCACTTCACAGCAAGAAAATAAACAGGGCACTTAGTACATCACTTTTCATATTCTAATTCCAAGGGTACCTCTTGTAGCAGGAAGATGTTTACAGTGTGCATTCGTCTCCCAGATTAGATGACACATATTTGGGGAACGTTACTTAGCATTGTGATGGTCTTAAAGGTGCCCTTTCAAAGAACGGTAATTTTGGAGAGGCTCTATTTTGAAGCAAAGGTGAAGCGATCCAAGATGTTTAGCAAATATCCCGTTAAAATAAATAAATAAATCACACACATGCTTTGTTGTGACTCTTCCTTCCTCTATTTTTAACAAGGACTAGTTTCTTGAAGTGGCCACTGCTACTGTATGCAGTGAAAATGGGACCAAAGGATTCTGGAAGCAACAGCACATGATGACATCCCTTACTTTCCAGAGACTTTGTACGGAAGAAAAAGATAGCTGCCTCATGGGCAGTACATCAAATTTTTGTTCTGTCGGGTGCACTCCTGAACTTGCATCAGTGCACTAGCAGAACGCAATGGACACTGCTGCTTCAGAGTATCTGTTTGTTTCTTCAGCAACACCATCAGATTTTTTTTTTTTGGCATACAAAAGTAAGGTGTGCATCTGAGCACTTCTAATCAAGTACTTAATGAGCTTCCCCCCTCTCCAATCCACTTCTTCTGACATGCTTCCCCTGAATCTAACTTGATGACTGTCACTTCATATTGGCTTCCCAGACTTTAAATTAAACACTTCGCCTTGTTTTTGGTACACAGTAGATGCCTCGGTTCACCATCTGTACATTCATTAATCAACATTTCAACTAAGACTGCATCGCTCTGACATTCTTCTGCTATGGTCTCTTAGCAACAGAACCTCTCCAGGCAACTTAATGAGAAGAACCATGGTGCAGGTGAGTGATGCTTACACCAGGTGTATCTCCTGTGATCTCTATACTAGGTTTGGGGAAGAAAAGCCCTGATGCCTTTGAGCTCATGCTTTGCCTAAGAATTTGTTCTTCCTTTTCTTGGGTGCAGCAGCTACAACATGCATAATTTTACACACATCTACCACCTTTTATACACCCTTGCTTACCTTTTCCCCCAAATGTTATTATCTTTCCTGATAGGGAAGTTGTTCCACCCCATGGCTGCCTTTTCACGCGCCTGTTCCACTCTACAATACTAAATTGCTCTTAACACCTAGGGACACAGGTTAGAGGAGGTGCAAGATAGGCGGCATGGCACTCACACAGAGAGATCTGACAACTTAGGCCCTGTCCCAAGCACCTGCCACCTGAGGCAGTTACTTCACTCAAAGCCAGACTTCAGGGGTCCTTTGGCACAGTGCTGAAGTTGTTTCTCTCCCACCAATACATATCAGGATGGGGATGAATGGTGACATGGATGTATTGGGCAGGAAAAGGGCACTTCCAAACTGCTGAGGCCCTCACCCAATGCCCAACCTGGTCAGTTGCTGGGGTTGGGCCAGGTCTCACTCTGCCTTATGGTAGGGTAGCTACTTGGGTACAGTTGAGCCATTAACCATATGGGAGGAATCCATGCTGTGACTCCTCCAGCATGATCCACGATCATTAATTCCGCAGATCAGGAATCTGACACCTTGCTGCAGTTATCTGCAAAGGTAAGGAGAGAAGAGGCCCTAAGTCTTAGAAAACCAGGCCTCCATTTATGCTGACATCCCAGAGTACAATCGTAACTAAAGCAAGGCTCTCAGATTGACGATGAAGCATTTAAGAAATCCATCCTTTTCCTAAAGGTCTTTTAAAAGTGCATTTGTCTTATTTGTTTTATTTAAGGATGCAGGGATGAATCAATGCTCCCATCACAGAGAAACGGCCTTTTAAGTGCTGGCATTTGTCAGATGCTCCTAATGCTGATGATGTCATGAAAAGAGAGATTGTTTAACTACAGTAGATCATTAGGAATTCTCAGCACTTAAAAAGCTATTCATCTCCAACCCGGCCACAGTTTAGCAGAATATCCTTAAAGCATGTCAACATGAATGGATTGTTGAGA
Organism: Lacerta agilis; assembly: GCF_009819535.1. Lineage (NCBI taxonomy): Eukaryota > Metazoa > Chordata > Lepidosauria > Squamata > Lacertidae > Lacerta > Lacerta agilis. Next base: position 23,330,468 of record NC_046312.1, read on the forward strand.
GACTGGTCATAAGAAAGTGGCAATTGCCTAGATTAAGGTTCTGCAAATGGCTGGCAAAAGAGGAACAATTTTCCCTTCTCCAAGCCCCTTTTCAGTGGCCTTTTACTTTTGGCACTTCATCTGATAGGACTCTTAATCTGATGTGGAGCTGTATATTCACTTGGGTTGTATCTTGTCTAGCCAACATAACATTTTTGCAGCAAGCCTTTGGTTCAGACGCCATGGTATGGATTAGCAAATTGTCACCATTTAAAATATTTCTTTCCAATTCTGCAGGGACAGGGTCGAACATGGGAGCAATGACATACACCCTCCCTCCAATGTAAAAGTCTTGTTAAACATTCCTTTTAGATGAGAGAAGCTGCTGACTGTTTTGGCCATGATTTAATATAGCTCCCTACATCACTCACTGTGATCCCTGAGATTGATCCAGACAAGTTCTTCCTAAATTTATCATCCAAGTGTCAAATGAGACCAGCAAAGATAGATTGCTCTCAACCGTGGAATACCCCTATTTTGGAGACTTGCCACAGTCAGATCTTGGATCATTTTACAGAAGCAGTACAATACTTGTTTTTAACAGTAATACAAAATTAGCATTTATGTATAACAGGAGTAGCTAGTGTGGTGCCCTGCAGATGTTTTGGACTGCAACTCCCATGATCCCTGGCTATTGGCACCGCTAGCTGGGGATGACAGTTGTTGTAGTCCACAAAGCATCTAGAGGGCACCATGTTGGCCTCCTCTGATGTACAGTCTTCAATGTTGGAGATGCTTCAGCTACAGCTGAGCCAAAATATATGCCCCATTTCATCACTAGCAGTGAAAACTGGATGTGGGGGGGCATTTTAGCAATTTTGGGGGAAGGGGGACATACCAGTGACAGTCATTTTGCTTGTTTTAGCACCTGGGAGCCATTACTCTCCCCAGATCTTCTTGACATTTGGCTACATCTCACATAACATCTTTCTAACAGGAACTGGGGGATGCAACCAAAGAGCTACCAAAGAGCATGTGGAAAACTGAGGAAAGACTTAAGCAACTGGGTCCCCTTAGCTTGAAAGACAGAGGACTGAAGAGGAACCTGGGACACCTGTAGGGCTGCCACATATGAGAGAGCAGAAAAGGCTCGTTCTCTGCCTCTCCAGAAGGCAGAACCAGATCTAATAAGCTTGAGTGGTTTGGGGTTAAATAATGGAGCTGTAGGGGCTATCTCCCTTACCAGAGGTCATCAAGCAGAGGTTGGCCCATAGGGAAGGCAGGGTGGGGAATTCAATTCTGTTCACATTTAAAGGAAAACCTTCCCAGTTCACACTTTCTGAAACAATACAAGAACTAAAGCACAGCCATCCCTTGAAATTCACAGTTCTTTGAACTTTGCAGTACAATTCTCCAGCCAGATAGAATGTGTACAAATATGTGTATACCAAGGTAAAGTCTGTATTTTAAAATTGCAAAAAATAAAAATAGTGCAAATATCATATGAAATGCATTATATTAGGGGAGTTTGCTTTGCAAAAATATTAGGCAAAATCACATACCCACTGTGTATTTTGGGATAAATTTGGGCTAAAATGCTGATGAGGTCTTTAAAAAGAAAAGAAAACAAAAAAAAACACTTGCAGATGAGTAAATGTGGAGAACTGCACTGAAGACTGGAAAAGTAAGAAACAGAGACACCAAACTGACAATATTCTCCATCCCTGCTGACTAGCTATTGTCAAAACAAAATAATAATAATAAATCCTTCCAGTAGCACCTTAGAGACCAACTAAGTTTTTTCTTGGTATGAGCTTTCGTGTGCATGCATACTTCTTCACATACGAAAGCTCATACCAAGAACAAACTTAGTTGGTCTCTAAGATGCTACTGGAATGATTTTTTTTATTTTTTATTTTGTTTTGACTATGGCAGACCAACACGGCTACCAACCTGTAGCTAAGACTATTGATTTATTAGGGATGCTATATTTGGATTAGGAACATAGGACGCTGACTCATACCAATGGCCATCTTGCTGAGTATCTTCTATGCTCACCAGCAGTGGCTCTCCAGAGTTTCAGACAGGAGACTCTTCCAATCCCACCTGGACCAGGATTGAATGAGTCAAAAGGTAGTTGGACTAGAGAGCCCACTCAATATCCCTTCCAAACTCTATGGTTTGATATATTTAATCTTTAATGGTCTTTACCTAGGCCTGTAAGCAAACCAGTATTATTATCTCCATTTTGCAGATGGCTTGCTGAATCTGAGAGAAAGTGGCTTGCCTCAGGCCATGGAGAGACTGATAAAAGATTGCAGTGGTGACCTTCTGATCACAGCTCATTCTGTTTAGTTAGCTTTTCCACCTCTTTTTCATTCTATTCAGATAAGCTCTTGGTTATGCTTTTTACTTATTCCATTTATTTGTTACACCACTTTCCTATACAAATACACACATCAATTCATTCACTCATCAAACTTCCACGGTACTGTTTCATAAAAATGCAAGCACAGCACTGCACGGGCATGAAAAGAATCAGCAATCAAATAAAAAGCAGCAATAAAATGCAAGCTTAAAACACTACGATCTTTCACAATAGCAACCACTGCCAAATCAACAGTAAGCAGAGCAAGTGCAAACATGCTAGGGGAGCAGTCACGGATTTGAAATCCCAGCCTTTCTGAGAGAACAATAACAAAACAATGTATTTCACAAACCATTTACAAGTGTTTTTTTTTTTTTTTTTTTTAAAAAAGGACAGGTAGTAAGCCCTGGAGAGAACTTACAGCATGAAATAAAATACAAATTCAAACACTCATCTTATCAAATAATGCAGCAGCACTGCAGTTGAAACAAGGGCAAAATTGATGGAAAACCATCAAAACTATAAAAAGAAAACCAACTAAATGACACACTGGAAAGCATGGGCAAGTGAAAAGGTATTCATTTGGCACTGGAAAGACATCAGAATTGGTGCCAACCTAGTCTTCCTTTGGGAAGAAAGGAATAATAATAATAATAATAATAATAATAATAGGCTGATGAGATTGCATTATTATTTGGTTCAATGATGCTCACCAGTATACAGCATATGTTTTTTCCCCAAAACAGTACTCAGACTGTCAGAATGAGTTAGAAGGGAGTGAAGACCAAGACCAAATCCAAATCTACAATCTTTCACAAAACAGCTCCTCCTAACAGCAACTAACAGATTGAGGTTGAATCCTGACAAGACAGAAGTACTGTTTTGGGGGGATAGGGGGCGAGTGGGTGTGGGGGACTCGCTGGTCCTGAATGGGGTAACTGTGCCCCTGAAGGACCAGGTGCACAGCCTGGGAGTCATTTTGGACTCACAGCTGTCCATGGAGGCACAGGTGAATTCTGTGTCCAGGGCAGCTGTCTACCATCTCCATCTGGTACGCAGGCTGAGACCCTACCTGCCCGCAGACTGTCTCACCAGATCGGTACATGCTCTGGTTATCTCCCGCTTGGAGTACTGCAATGCACTCTATGTGGGGCTACCTTTGAAGGTGACCCGGAAACTGCAATTAATCCAGAACGCGGCAGCTAGACTGGTGAACTGGGAGCGGCCGCTGGGACCACATAACCTGAGAGATCTACATTGGCTCCCAGTACGTTTCTGAGCACAATTCAAAGTGTTGGTGTTGACCTTTAAAGCCCTAAATGGCCTCGGTCCTGTATACCTGAAGGAGCGTCTCCACCCCCATCATTCAGCCCGGACACTGAGATCCAGCGCTGAGGGTCTTCTGTCGGTTCCCTCACTGCGAGAAGCAAAACTACAGGGAACCAGGCAGGGCCTTCTGGGTAGTGGCGCCCACCCTATGGAACGCCCTCCCATCAGAAGTCAAGGGTATAAACAACTACCTGACATTCAGAAAATACCTGAAGGCAGCCCTGTTTAGGGAAGTTTTTAACTGTGATATTTTAAATGTATTTTAATATTTGATGGAAACTGCCCAGAGTGGCTCGGGAGACCCAGCCAGATGGGCGGGGTACAAATAAATTATTATTATTATTATTATTATTTATTATTATTATTATGCAACCATCCAAAGGGCAGTGTGCTACCCCTAGCAAATACAAAATTTCCTACATTTAGATTTAAATTTCCTAAGTTAAAAACTCCGTGGCTTGAGAATGGATTTCACATTCAGGATACATAATCAGATTCCAATGCGGAAAAGAAAGAGCATGGCCGCAATCTGCCACAAATTAACTGTTGCTGATTTCGAATGTTGGCCAGATTTCAGATCCCTGAGGGCAACCGCACCTATTCTGTCATCAAAAGAACCCCCGACTCACAACAAGCCATCCACCCAAAGGAAAGAAGGACGCTTGGCTAACTGCTTGTAAATGCGAACAAAGATTGGGAATGCAATTAACTTTTTCAAAAGAAACAGCTTACATCCTCAGCAAACAAGTTTTCTTTACAAATCGCAACAATCTTACTTTGAAAAACATGTTTTCCGGAAAGATGGTAAAGAATAATCTTTCACCAGCTAATTATCACTTCAAAACCGATATGACGCTGTCTCATGGCAAATGCTAAAAAAAAAGTTGATCTGTTCTTTCATTGCAGGCTAACTGTTGGGTTATTTACAAAACTCTGTGAGAGTTTTAAGGGGCACTGAATGTTGACAGGGTGGGCTCCACTCTGTCCTTAGAATCTTAGAGAGACAGGCTTTGTTACCACATCACATCCTATTCATCATGTGTACTCCTCATTGGGCTTTGCTTGGTGCTGCAACAGGGATTTTTTATTATTTATTTTCACTGACAAATGCTCTGCTGAGAGAAAGTTTGTGCTGTGTGATGGGCAAAGCACTAAATGAAGGCAGGTGAGTAGTGATCTGAATCTTCATCCTTTCCCTGCTAGTTCATTTTCACCCCTAACCCTAACACAATTCTCTCTCTCTCTTATACCCCCCCCCAGCTGTTGTGTTTCCGTTCAAGTCAGTTGGCAAGCCTATATCAATGCAGGGGATGTGTAAGAACGGGGAGCGGGGGCAGCTTGTGAGCCTCCAAATGTTGCTAGGCTACTGCTCCCACCAACCTTATCCATAGACCATGCTGACTGGAACAATGTTTGGAGGGTCACAGATAAGCTACTCCTGTCCTTGCAAATTCTGAGCTGCAATGATCTGATCATCACCTCCCCACAGCTGCAATGATCTGATCATCACCTCCCCACAGTCTCTCACCCACCAGTCTGAAAACTGGGATTTTATGGTCCACTGCTTTTTGCACTTTGCCAAATGCAGTAACACTGTTTTTAACTCTCTTATATGTATGTTAGAAACACACACACACATACACACACACATACACCCTGTGCACAGTGGTGGAGCTTCATGCTCTGGCACCAGGGGCGGAGAGCAGGTGGGGGTGTGGCTGGCGTGTGTCCCGGGGGTGGTGTGTATCCCAGGGGCGTGGCGTGCATCCTGGGGGCGTGGTGCACCGCCTGCGGGGGCTTGGCGCCCAGTGTGAGGGGGTCAGCTATGATGGCACCCCACTGGGACCGCCCCCTCTTCCTCCGCCAGTGCCTGTGCAGATGTAAAAATATATGGTGCTTCCATTTTGCATGTGCTTTTTTAAAAAAAGGAAATCTGACAATTAACATCAGAAGAAAATGGGACAGCATCGTGGGTTCAACAAATAAGAAAATTAACTAGAACAAAGGAGGCTGATTCTTTCATCCTTACCTCCATGTCATGAACAGGTTCATGCACTAAATGGGTCCATGAAACACTGCACAGGGTCATTTTGTTTGTTTTTTCCTAAGGGTGGCAACCGGTGTAACATTTTACAGGGGGTTGAAGTGTAAATAAAAAGACAGGTCTAAGAATGTTCATATTTAATTAAGGCTACACATAATTAAGTATGGCAATCTGGTGATAAAACCTTTAAGTAATGACTCATAAGAGATAAAAATGGAGCATGTGTTTAATCAGTCTGTAGCTCTTTGGAGAAACTGGCACAGCTCAGGTGCTAATGAGACATCTGTTGCTTAGGTCACTAGAGAAAGCAGGCAACTCATTTATGGGAGGGGAAATGCTGGTAAGTTAGACAAAACAGATGCACTCACCAAGATGTGTAGCCTTCATCTTAAACTCATAACACTTGAGACTGGCAATATCCATCCTGTTTATACCCCCTTATGTTCTTGTTGGGTAGTCTAGGTATGAAACAATATTGCAAGATGGTGCAATTCTCTTCTGTCAATTGAGCTGCCCACAAACAAGAGTTGAAAATCTGTCCCATCAGGCCTTCCTGTTTCTTGAATTTGTGAAACCATAGAGGATCTTAGCATGAAGGTGATGACAGAAGCTGAATGCATGGTCATCCCCCCACCCCGTTTGGCCATCACAGTTGCTGAAGGAGGAGGCAGTTTGTTGTTCAGATAATAACTCCAAGGAAATAGATTATAAAGAAGGTTGTCCTTTCCATCAGGAGACTAATTAGATAACAAGGGGAAAGATTTCTTTTCCCTCTCCCTGCAAAAGCATCCTGTTGTAGCCCATAACATAGGTTTCACTCTGTAGTGGGTTGGTGAGCCCAAAGCAATTTTTACATATTGCAAATGTGTCCACAGGCTCAAAAGATTGGTTGTTGTTGTTGTTGTTGTTGTTATTAATATATCCCCATACCCAGAGGTCTCAGGGCGGTTCACAGAAAAAAAATCAGAACTTGCATAATCAGAATAAAAACGACAACCCAATAACAACTCTTGAGTTGTGGCCACCCATTGAAACTGTTTGGTACCAGCAGTAGGTTCAGAACAGACAAACGATAGTTATTTATGGAATTTACTGCCATAGGTTGTGGCAAAATCAGTAGCTTAGGTCAGGGTGGCAGAAGATAGCTCGGATCTACTGATATACCTCTGGTGATTTGCGGTAGATCAGCTAATAAATTATCGCACTTGGTTGTTTAACAATAGCAACAGCAAAATTCCCTTTTAAACCTAAATTTGACTGCTGAAATGAAGAAATGAAGACCAGTCCAGGTATAGAGTTTTGTGCAAGAGGACTGTGATCTCAGTTCAGGTCTGGTACCAAAAGTGAGTTATTGGGTTCAGAATGCATTCAGAGGTATCCTTTTGCTTTAATTCTAACAATATTTTTGCACCTGAATCTGGTTGGTAGCTCTTGAGTAAATCTGACAAGCCTGCCTCCCCATTTCAGGTGGTATGAGGGATGAGTCTGCCAACAGCCATTTCATGTGATAGCTAACTGGAACTTGTTGTCACTCAATACCTGTATCACTGGGGAATGCAATGGGAACAGACTGCTGCTTTTATACCCTGCATGTGAGATTCCTAAGGGCGTCTGGTAGGCCACTGTGTGGAACTGGATGCTGAAATAGAGGGATCTTTGCTCCAAGCTATCAGGATTCTTATGTTTTTAATCAAAGTAGTGGCAGGATATAAGCAAAGAGCTGGGTTCTTTAGATAAGTAGTGCCTAGGCTGTTTCATCACTTAGTTAATTACTCTCTTGAAGTCCATCCATGAAATTAGAATTAAGCACTCATATAATATATATTATATATATATATATATATATATATATAATATATTAATGGGCCTTTGGCTTACCCAGTGAGTTGCTCGATTTGCCATTTGTGTGTGATTAAGAAGTCACTATCACAATAATGGACAGTTAGGTTAGCTTATAATACAATTTCCTCTGTGGCTTTTAATTATGCTGTTGAATCATGGCAGGTACTTTTTCTTAATCTTCCCGAGTTCATGTCAAACATTCCTTCTTGCTCTATTTTATTTTTTTATTAATGGACTGTAAATGAGAAGCATTGTTCAGCAATGTAGCACTGATATGATTAAGCTTCCCTTCTTCCAGACATTTGTTTCACAAATCTTAAGTGCTCAAATCAACTAATGTTTTGACTATGTTATGCTGGAGCCTGAGGATGAAGATTTGATTTATAATTGAAATTGGCATTTGAATGGGTATCCTTTCTCTGAACTGTGAAAGACAATCATCTTTCTTAATGATCATTATACTGAGGAATGGTTAACATGCCATCCTTCCCCATCTCCCTAGCAAATTTATTAGATTCATTTCCATCTCCTCTTTAACCATACCAACGTGACATTTATATATTTATACAAAATGGTTGTATTGCATTGTCCTAATTTGAAAGCGCTTTCTTCCATTAGATTTTTGCTAATGAAGCTTATTGCACTTAGGGAGGAATGCTGCCCTTCTGTTTCAAGTGTTAAATTTTTTCACAAGACTACATTTTGGTTAACTTTCTGCAACTTGTCAAAAACCCATTCTTCTCGCATCTCTTCCTGTAGCAACCTGCCTCTGCCCTGTTAGATCATCAACTGAGGCCCCTGTGCCAACTACCTCTGTCAGAGGGGAAGAAGAAGAAGAAAGAAGAAGAAGAGAAAGAAGAAGAGAAGAAGAGAAGAAGAAGAGAAGAAGAAGAAGAAGAGAAGAAGTGGTTGTTCCCAGAAGCACTTTCAGGCCCTGGGCTGATTCAACCCACCTAGGTTAGTCATTGGATCTTCCTGAATAGGAAAAATATGAGAGGACTTTGCACTTTGGCTTTATGCTGTGGGTTAATGTGTGTGTATGTGTGCAGTTTGGATAGCTAGCCTCCAACAAACATTTCCCTGAATATCAAAGCTACATTGTGTTTCTTTATTCTTGGTTATTCTGCCTCCTGATCTGAACTCTGCTTCCAACTGCTGCTCACTGCTAGCTGGTCTCATATTTCCTGTTGCTGTCTCACATCAAACTGCTCCCCTTATCCCAACCCTGACAGCACCAGGTAAAACCATTTTTATTCAACTAGGCATTGCAAACATGGATGTGAGATTGTACAGTATAGGGATTTCACACAAACAAAAACAAACAAATATGGATGTGTGTGTATTCAGTTCAACATCAAGACAGGAAAAAATATATATTCTGAATATGAAAAACTAGAGGGGGGAGTTCCTGGAGTGAATTTTGTCCCCATTATAACTTTTCACAGATTGGCAGAACAATCCAGTACCCTCTTGCACCGGGCTGTCTTCTTCCTCTGCTGGCTAAACTAGCCTCCCATTTGGCCACCCCCCCCACTGGAGCTTGTCCTTCCACCCACCAAATGGAACATTGGAAGCTGACTTATAATGACTCAGATATTGGTCCACCCAGCTCAATATCATCTACATTTATTGGACATGGCTCTCCGGGGCTTCAGGCAGGGTCTCCCAACCCCACCAAGATATGATGGGGATTAAACCTAGGGCTGTCTGCATGTGAAGCAAGAATTCTATAACTGAGCTATGGCCCCTTCCCAAACTTACTGGGAAGTATGAACTTACTCCAAGAGTGCAAATGTGGATTGCAAGGGTCTGAGTCCCTATGAAAATGAGGAGAGCTAAGATTGTTTAAGAAAGCTTATATTATATACACCTCTCTCTCTCTCTCTCTCTCTCTCTCTCTCTCTCTCTCTCTCTCTCTCTCACACACACACACACACACACACACACATGCACACTCACACACACTCAAATACATTTACTGAAGTTTATTTAATTGTTCAAATGAAAGTTGATATGTTGTATCATCTGTCCACATAGGGTTCCATTATTACTGTACTTAGGTTTTTCAAAAGCAACTTTTCTGCAATTGTGCTTCAGTACAGTTAACTTAACATGATATATTTTACAACAACAACAGCAGCAACAACAACAACCCCCACACATGGAAAGCTCTGGAGAGGTTACTTCACATTTAAAATTCAGGTTGTTGTTGGTGTCAATGTGGTTACTATGTCAAAAGCAGTCTGATCAAATGGCAACTGAAGTTTTCCACAGTTTATTTGAGAGCAAAATCCTGAGACATCCATCAGCTTCCAAGGCACAACACGCAAACTGTGTAAATTATAAATCCTTAGGGAGTTTGCCTTGCGCTTTGCAAACAACAGAGCGTAATCAGGAACTATTAGATTTCTTTCAATCTGCTATGAAAAAACAAGCATACAAACATGCAAAACAAGAAAATCTACCCATTTTCCTGTATAGGAAGTAAGCAGTTGTTGGCTATAACATTTTCCTAAGCAATTTACTACTATGAAAAACAAGTGCATTTATGGGCATTTTTGCTTGGATAGTTGGGACTGTAAGGACCAAATAAGATTAATAATGTTCAACCAAAAATGTTGGCCGAATGCAGAATTGTGGTTGAGAAGATGTGTGAACAGGTGTGAATAGTAAACCTATTCATACCAATGTAGACTGAATAAATGGAGAGGGGAGCAGGATTATGCCTGCCAGCTCTACACTAACCACCACATATCCAACCAAGTCTCTGAACAAAGTCTATCTCTGTTGCAAGTTTCCTAGTCAGGTATGCAGAATCTATTTGTGTACATGTGTGTAGGTTCCCTTCAGAAGTCTGGCTGAATGCAGAGATCAGCAGGAAGATTTCCTCCATTGCATTGTGATGAGAATTGGCATATCTGTCTTTATTAAGGCAGACAGGTTTCATCCTGGAGATTAAGGACAGACAAAAAGAATATACTTCTTCACTCGGCACATTGTCAAACTTTGGAATTTGCTGTCACAAGATATGATGATGGGCACCAATTTGAATGGCTTTCAGAAGGGCAAGGATATCTGTGGCTATTGCAGTAGTCATATATATATTACCTAAGGGAGCAGATGGCACTGTGGTCTAAACCACTGATCCTCTTGGGCTTCCCGATCGTAGGGTTGGTGGTTCAAATCTGTGCGATGGAGTGAGCTCCCATTGCTCTGTCCCAGCTTCTGCCAACCTAGCAGTTTGAAAGCATACCAATGCAAGTAGATAAATAGGTACCACTGTGTCAGGAAGGTAAATGGCATTCCCGTGCTCTGGCTTCCGTCATGGTGTTCGTTGCACCAGAAGCAGTTTAGTCATGCTAGCCACATGACTTGGAAAGTTGTTTGCAGGACAAACGCCGGCTCCCTTGGCCTGAAGGAAGATGAACGCTGCACGCCATAGTCGCCTTTGACTGGACTTAACGGTCCAGGGGTCCTTTACCTTTACCTACCTTTATATATTACCTATAGAATCAGATCTAGCATGCCTCAGAGTACGAGAACAGCAGGAGAAGGCTAATGTGTCCATGTTCTGTTTATGACCTTCCATAAGGTTGTGGCTGGCACTGTCAAAACAGAGTTCTGGACTAGATAGGCCTTTGGTCTGATGTGTCTAATGTTTTTAGTTCCCTGACAGTGTGGGAGATGATATATTTCCTTGGTCCCATTGCATGTTCCTCTCTGCTGTCTGCTATATGTCTGTCTGCTAGCTCACCTAGCCCTGCTCATTACAGTAGAAGGGGAGGAGGCACAGGGCTCAGCATGGCCAGAGGTAGCTCCCTTGCCTGGTGCTGCAATGGGAAATATAAGACCCATTGCAGATCTTTAGGTTGCAGCCTGGCAGACCTAGTCTTTATCGCTAGCTTGGGGAAACTCCACTAATACTTTCTAAATGGAGAGAATGACTTTGCAAATCATACATCACCTTTTAATTAGCACCTTTTGTTGCAAGATGCTTAACACAGCCCAACCTAATGGCTGATGGAACTAGCAAGCATGATTTAAATCAATACAAACTATTTGATCCTTTATTTCTTAAGTATGAGTAGTGCTTAGCTAGCTTTTCCTGTGCTCATTTCCTAGAACATGAGAAAGAAGAAAATGATGTGTTACTCCACAGGGATTTTCCACATTCCTTTCCTTTGCTTTTTCTGCGGCTTTGCTGCGCTTTGCATGCTACCCTTCCTGGATTTCAGTTTAATTTAGGAAAATTATTCAAATTCATTCCAGTTTGCCATTTCCTTTCATTCACTTGTATCTTTCATCCCCTTCATGCTATCAGTGTGCATGTGGACACTGATTAAAACACTGCAAAAAAGCAATCTTGACATAGTCCTACATACGGCAGCGTCCAGATCTTTTTGTGCAGTGTTTTAGTAATGTCCACATGCACTGTGCATTGATAAAATGACATGCAGAACTTTGTACCTATAAGTATAATCACATCAAGATTTTTCTCCCAATGAATGCACATAAGCAGTCTAAGTGGGGGTGGGTGAAGCAAATACCGTAAACTGAAACCTACAGAAATCTGTTCATGACATGCACATGTAAAACACTTGAAAATAAGAACAATGGAGGACACCTAATCAGACACCTAATCATTCAGTTTAATTCAAAGCAGCCTTTTCCAACCTGGCACCTTCCAGATGTTGGTGGACTCCTACCCCTTCAAGCTTGGTCTTGCTTGTTTTCTTTTATTTTCCATATTTGTCAGCAAGTCACTTTCTTGCAGCTTTTGAGCTACACTTTGTAAAGGTGTTCCCTGATGCTTCTTGAAAATATGGAAGGTCCATATTTGGCAAGATGCATTCAAAATGGATTTCTTTCCATGAGCTCCCATATGTTGCAGGATGCATTAGAATGTGCAGCCACCCCTTGCATGCTCTGTTTGTAGTCAGGGGTTCTATTGAATGGAGCACTACGTAGATGTTTCAACAGCCCAAGAATTTCCGCTTGTGCAATGCAACCTTCTCCCCATCTACTCTCCTGTGCACTCCCTAAATCTGTTCTAGGGGTTCCCTCAAACCTCTGGAGCAGACTTAGGGAGGGTGTGGGGCATAAATGGGGAAAGGAGAAGGGAGAAGGACCCACTGCACAAAGAAGATGTGTAGATCTCTAGGTCGCAGCCTGGCAGACCTAGTCTTTATCACTTGCTTGGGGAAACTCCACTGAAACTTGCAATGATGAAACACAATAGTTGACTACTGCCCAGGACGATTACAGTTGATGGGATTGCACCAGTGGATGACATGTCAAGATCTCTAAATATTTCTGAAATTCCTGGCTGGCTTCAGAGGTGATTGTTGTGAAGGCAATAGGATTCATCCCTTGCCATACTTATGGAAAGTCGAGATGTGCAACTATCACACTTTTTAAAATATCTAATGAAAGAAGTGCAATCACATTTTACCTTCATCATTTTCTCTGATGCTTAATGGCCAGTACAACATTAACAAATGAGAACAGAAATCCAGGCACGTGAACTGGAACTGTTTTAAAGCCCCATTTGGCTGGGTTCTATTCTCCATTATACTAACCACCACATTAATTGTTCTCATTATTGCAGACCACATGACAGCTAATCTGTTTGTTTTAATTTGCCTGAGTGGTCCTAAATTTTATCAAGAAAACCAGCTGTGTTCTCATTAAACTTTGCACAAGTACAGACAGATGCAAATTTTCATTTTAAACTCTTTCATCCATTGCAAAAGTGTCCTGCTTAGTAGACATATCCCCTCTTGCCCAACCCGTGGCTGTCAGGAACTGAAATATCATTTAGTGGTGTCAGAAACAGACAGCAGTTTTACTAGAGACGATGGTTCTAGGGCAAACAGATATAACTCATGCAATTAACCAGTTCTTACAAGACAGAAGGGGATAAATATTTACTTCAGGTTTAAATCTTTAATTTTATAGAGATCAGATTGGAGGGTTTCTTTAATTTTATAGAGATCAGATTGGAGGGTAGGAAAAGACAAAGCAAAACTGGAAAACAGGTCACTACTAATATGACCTAGGAGTAGGAGGTTGTTAGTTAATGAAGCTGCCCTACACTGAGTCAGACAATAGAAGAATGTGCTGGATCAGGCAAATGGCATATCTAGTCCAGCGTTCTGTCCTCACAGTGGTGAACCAGATGGCTATGGGAAGCTTTCAAACAGGACCTGAGTGCAAGAGCACTCCTCTCCTGCGGTTTCTAGAAACTGGTATTCAGAAGCACACAGTTTCAGTCTCTAGAGTCTGAACAAAACTCTATAAGTCAAAGTAAACTTAAATGGGAACGTTTCCATGGTGCAAACATCATGTTCCAGGTTTTAATAACTCCTAATGCCTTCTTTAAAAAGATAGATGAATATTGTATTGACTGTACGTGCAACTTATTACTGGAAAGGTTATTATCCCCAGATTTTAAGACATCTTTGCTATTTATACTTTCTAAAAAATACGAGTAAGGGCAATGCAAGTATTACATTGTTTGATGCAATCAATAGGAAGAATCTGTAGGGGGTGAAGAGAGAAATACACTCTAAATATAGTAAACATGCATTGCTGCATTTGCTTTTAGGACAGAGATTGTGCATTCAAACTAGCGAAGTCACTGAAGTTCACCATTATCTGGGTTGGTATACGAGTTTGTCGAGCTTGTAATGATTCAGCTCACAATGTTCAGAAGCATTATGGATCAAGCAGCTTTCCCCCGAAAGGTTCTTCAGCAATTTGGAAGGCCAACGGAGATTCTGCACATGTATGAGCAATATTCAGACTGACTAATGAAGTAATATTCAGACTGACCTTTTAATGAGGGTGAAAGAGGAAAGCGCAAAATATGGTCTGAAGCTCAACATCAAAAAATTAAGATCATGGACTTCCGGCGAGGACGCCATTGTGGGCGGTCGTGGGTCGCTTCGGCAGCGAAGCGACTCAGGCCGTCCCGGGGGTAGGAGCCCCGCTACCGCAAAGCGGGGCTCCGTTAAACCGCGGGTGATCGTCCCGCGGCATGGGCTCTCCAGCGGGCCCGCTATGGCTCTGAACCCTTCCCCCGTTCCCCCTGTAAATGGGGGGGGGGTGAAGGGACCACGGAGCCGGGCTGTGGAGGCATGCCCCAACCGGGTCGGCAAAGCGGCGGCCGCCGCTCGCGATGAGCGAGATCATTCTACCTAACAGAAGGAAAGCAAAAGAAACCCGTTGGCCGTGAGTACCTGAACAATTGGGCTTAATTTTGACATTTGGCACTCCGGGAGTTATGATGAAAAGGAAGCCCGTTTATCTCCCTTTGTGTGCAGAGAAAGTAACTGCTTTGGATGGCGACTGCTGCTGCAGTTATGGATACAATGTTTTGATTTTGACAAGAGAGATGAACTAAACCCCCTTTGGGGAGTGAAGTTATTGGAAATATTCTTCTTGAAGTGGATTTTGTAGTCTTTTCACCCTGGCTCCAGGGGAAATGGCTGCGGAGATTTATGATAAAGATGGAAAAGTACTGGGACTAAGATGGAAAAACACTGAAACTTGATACCCTATGCCCACTTCTACCATGTTGGGTTTCGCTTTTAAGCTGGCTTTAGACTCTGGACTGACTCATGAACAAAGGATTACTTTGCTGTATTTAGAAGTGCTAAACCAGAAATTAACATTGCTGATTCAGGATGAAAATTTATATCCCACAAGAAAGACTTTGGAGATTTCTGCTAAAATTGAAGAAAACCTTGGCAGGGAGCTTAAGGGAATTATTGAAGTACAAAGTACAATGTTTATGCAACTCGGGAAGAAGGACAATCCTGTTGGGGTGAGAGGCCCAGGATTGGACAATTTATATCCAATTTCGGGGGTGAGAGCCCAGGAATGATGGGGAAAAGACTTTATATCTACAATTAGAAGACGAACGGAAGTTTGAAGCGGAGATGCTGCAAGGCGAAAATTTGTGTACCCTGATGCTCCCTGCAAGGACTGTCATAGATGGTGTCTGGAATTGTGGACATAGAAGAAAAGAGGACATTCTGGAAAATAGTTTTTGTGTAAGATGGAGAAATGTCTGGGGGGAGACCCCGAGATGGAGTAAGAAAATGGTCAGAAAAGGGATAGGGTGAAACATCTAAAATATAATTAGGATGGTTTATTATGGTACCCTGAAGCTGATGTGTTAAGATTTTAAGCTTAAGAAATAGAGAAGAGATATTTGAATTTTTTTATTAGCAGCAGTTTAAGTGAAATAAGATGTATAATGTTAGTTAAGAAGTGATGGATTAATTTGTGCAAGATTTAATTATTGAGAAAAATGTTCAGTTCAGTTTAATTATTGAGAAATGTGTTCAGTTTTTCCTTAGATGATTTGGATTTTAGATATAAGAAGTTACAGTAAATGGGAATTGGAACCAAAGGAGAGAAGACGGGGGAAGTCACCTAGTATTGATTTGAAACAAGAATTTTTTTTGTGTGTGTGTTGAACAAGAAAAGGAATTATTGGTGTTTAGTTTTAGTTGGGTTATATTTGTTTTATTATGTGTTGATTGTTTGTCTGTGTGGTGTATGTTGTTTTGTTGTTCTTTGTCTGGAAAAAGCCAATAAAGTTCTTATAAAAAAAATTAAGATCATGGCCACTGGTCCCATCACCTCCTGGCAAATAGAAGGGGAAGAAATGGAGGAAGTGAGAGATTTCACGTTCTTGGGTTCCATGATCACTGCAGATGGTGACAGCAGTCACGAAATGAAAAGACGCCTGCTTCTTGGGAGGAAAGCAATGACAAACCTAGACAGCATCTTAAAAAGCAAAGACATCAACTTACCGACAAAGGTCCGTATAGTTAAAGCTATGGTTTTCCCAGTAGTAATGTACGGAAGTGAGAGCTGGACCATCAAGAAGGCTGATCGCCGAAGAATTGATGCTTTTGAATTATGGTGCTGGAGGAGACTCTTGAGAGTCCCATGGACTGCAAGAAGATCAAACTTATCCATTCTCAAAGAAATCAGCCCTGATTGCTCACTAGAAGGACAGATCCTGAAGTTGAGGCTCAGTACTTTGGCCACCTCATGAGAAGAGAAGACTCCCTAGAAAAGACCCTGATGTTGGGAAAAATGGAGGACACAAGGAGAAGGGGGCGACAGAGGATGAGATGGTTGGACAGTGTTCTCGAAGCTACTAACATGAGTTTGGCCAACTGCGAGAGGGCAGTGAAGGACAGGGGTGCCTGGCGTGCTCTTGTCCATTGGGGTCCCAAAGAGTCGGACACGACTGAATGTACTGCAACAACAAAAACAAGGCACATGTGCAAATGTCCTTCAGTACTAGTCCTTCACTCTCAGTGAATATCTGAATCAAACCCCCAGCTCTAACAACCTTTTGTTTGGTGAACATTTCTCCCCAAATTCTATTGAGATCAATTCTTTGGATTGTTCCTTGCAACATCTATTTGGCTGTTGCTCCCCTTCATCCACACTCTCATAAGCATTGTTGCTTTGGTGGCAGGTGTATCTTCTGTGTGTTGACATCTTGGCAAACCTCTCTACCATGAGCCCCGTATTGAAATTCCAGTGGTGAATCCAATCAGGAGCTTGGGTGCACAGCACTCTCAGTGTGCACGCTCTAATCATTTGAGCCAGGACCGCCAACACTAGGTAACATGCTGACTGGCCACACATTTTGCATTAACGGCATGCCCATAGAGTTCTTCCTTTTGGTTGGAGGGTATTGGGTTGTTTGTACAGGCTAAGGTACTTTTGCTTTTTTATATTGCAAACTGCCCTGTGATCCTTGGTTAAGGGCAGTATAGAAACTGAATAATAATAAAATAACTAAATAAACCCTAGCTGGCCCAGTAGTCTCCAGTCATGATGGAGAGGTGATCATAAGAAAGAATTGTTTGTGGCACTGTCGAGCCCTTTTTTTTACTAACACCAAACATGTAGCCAAAGTACTGGGAGCAAGGCTATTAGACATGCCATTGTCTGTAAGCCCAAGTCCCACTCCTATCCCTTGCCACTGTTTGGCAAAAGTGTGAGGTGTGCATAGATTCTCCAGACAATGTCAGAAAGGACTCATTAGTTGAAGTGTGTATGACAACGGAACTTGTTTTGCTAACAACACAGCATAGGAATCTTGCCCTATACTGAATCAGGTCAATGGGCCATCTAAGCTCAGCATTGTCTACAGCACCGATCTTCAACTGGTGGGGACCCAGTACAAGGTCACTGCCAGATCTAAGCTGCAATTGGTAGCAAATCACACTACTGCCATTAAAAATGGAGATGTGGGTCCCCAAATGCATGTTGGGTTAGAGTTGGGTACTAGCATCTGAAACAAGGTTGAAGACTACTGGTCTTCACTGCATGGGCATCAGCTCTTCAGGGTTTCAGATGGCAATCTTTCCCAGCCCTCCCTAGATTTGTTGGTGACCATATGAAAACATGTGCTTTAGCATGTGAATAGTGTGCTCTGCCGATGAGCTATGGCCAACTAAGTGTGCAGTTTGTTATTATTTTGTGTCCTTGTTCTATACGTAGCCCTTCATCTCCTCTAAAGCCTCTGTTGTAAACAAAAAAAGAACGAGTCGCTTCATTCGAGCCCATTCACCTTCTCCCAAATGAGCAGCTGAAAATTCATGAATGTGGAGTTCACACCTCTTATTACTCTGCATGGCACTGTGTTGGAGGCCCCTTTGCTTGCCCAAGGCCGGGTAACACATTCTCCCCACCGTGGTCATTTGGCACAAAATTAAATGGTCCAATAGTTTTCAACCCTTTTTCCGCTTTTGGCTTGATAGAGAACTCATAGGAAGGCTGATTAAAAATAGCCATTCTACCTTCACCTCTATGATCCAGGGGGGGAACTAGAAAAATGAGAGGGTCAGGGTGTCTTAATTAGCCGGTGGGTTACGCAAGGAATTCATTTTCCCTTATGAATGAGGTGTTTCAGCTTGTGCACTTCGTTTTATGAGGGTTGTGATTTTCAACCCCATTAATGATGGTGTTAACTTTTGTTACTTCTGCATTAATGAGCTGCACACATTGGCAAGCGGATGATTTGGCATCCAATTACTTCTCCCATGAACACACTTCAGCTGCAATGCGGGTGGCAGGACCTGTTGCTGAAACCTACCGGTAACTAGAAGTATGAGCTAATACTCAGCTAACACTTTTTTCTTACTACACTAAGCAGTAAGCTCTGTGTCCTTTTTTTCAATTTACACTATACATTCAGAGCTGCCAGTTATTTTTGCTTTCTTGCTTTGTTTTCTCCACAACAATCAGCATCCACAGCATATATTTATAGAAGGGGAATGTAAAAATGATTTGCATCCACCCAGCTTTCCTTGAAACGGTACTGGAGTTAACAAGAGCATACACAATCCTTAAGTTTAAAGTAATTACTTCCACTCTTTTCTCCCACTCAGATTTTACTTTGATTGAAAAGAGCTTTAGGTCACATTTGCTTTCTTTCATGTAAAACAAAGCAGTTGTGAGTTCACATACTCAGCTGCTGGTATCAATTGCCATGTACCAGGTCACAATAGATATACTTCTTGATTTGCGGAATTGCCAAGAGGCCATGATACGTTGAATGAGTCATCACATGGCAACTTGATCCTACACGATGACTGATGTTGGCAGTTTCAAGATCTCAAGTAATCAGTGCATTTAGCATCTGAACAACATATGGTGTTGTGAATTCATCTATTGATTGTTGGAATTAGTTGCAATGTATCAACTCCAATGGTCATAAAGTCTGCAGTACAGTTAGATTGAGAAAGCAAAGTAGGCTACATTTAATGGTTTTAAGATTAGAGGGAGTGATCAATGGTGCTACATTCTCCACCTAATTTGGAATCAAATTATTTTCCAGCACTTCTAGCCCAGATGTTTAGGGGTGTAAAGCTCTTCTTTCCCAACAAGACAAGCTCATACAACTGCCAGCAAACAACAGCAACATTATCCAGCTACCTGCAATCCCTCCAGCAATGCTTTTAAGGTGAGTTTATATTATTATTTATTGCATTGCAAGTGGGTGGGGCTATTGAGGCTATGTTAAATATGGGAGTGTTTCAATAGGATACATGCCTGCTTCCTTCCAAGTCTCTCTTGTTCTTCTTGTCGAGTGCCCCACAGCATCCATCTATAATGTGAGACGCTTCTCTGACATTAGGTGACATGAAACAGGCAACTCCATGTGTAGGATGGGGGAGGCAGCTGGTGCATTAATGCAATTGCCATACATGCACACATTCACACAACTGGTGCCTCCATGTGGTCTTTGCTGCAATTACTAGTGGGCACGCCCTTTGAATATTACAAGTATCTTAGTTAGTTTTAATCAATAAGATTCAATGGGAATTGTAGTTCTGAAGACTTCATGTTCAGTGTAGTCTGAGCAAATATGTCTTAGGTTGTAATTATGCACTTTGCTGAAATCCTCCTTTAGTTTGGAGCCAACTTTGTTGAACCTAGTGGGATTTCTTTCTGATCATGCACAGGAATGGGCTTTGCACTTGTTTTTTTGTTTTGTTGTGTTTTTTTTAAACTTTATCCAGGGTATGATTTGAAGGCCCATGAGGCAGCAATGTCACTGAACCTAAGAATATCTGTGTCTGGTCAAGTCATTACCTGGATGGCAGATGACATGGAAATGAACACACACACACACACACACACACACACACACACACACCACCTTGTGGTCTGCATAGAAAATAAAATATGGGATATACATGCAAGAGATAAATAAATATAACCAAATCCCAGTTCTATCTCCTCCTGCTCTGTGTTAGAGGTGTCATATCATATTGAGGACTTTGTTAGATACTTGTTAGGCTCTTTTTTCTTATAATGATACATAACAACAAATAAGACTGGTTAATAAATCAAGGTAACAAAATCAAACCAACATGCTACTGGGAAGAGCGGAGGACAAGTACAAGTTAGATCCAGAGCTGATGAAGCGGCTAGGCCAAAGCCGAAAGGACGCTCAGTTTGCGGATATGCCTGGAAGCGAAAGGAAAGTCCAATGCTGTAAAGAAAAGTATTGCATAGGAACCTGGAATGTAAGAACCATGAACCTTGGTAAACTGGATGAGGTAAAAATGAAGATGGCAAGAATAAACATTGACATCCTAGGCATCAGTGAACTAAAATGGACAGGAATGGGCGAATTCAGTTCGGATGACTATCATATCTACTACTGTGGGCAGGAATCCCGTAAAAGAAATGGAGTGGCCCTCATAGTCAACAAAAGAGTGGCGAAAGTTGTACTGGGAGGCAATTTCCAAAAATGATAGAATGATCTCGATACGAATCCAAGGCAGTCCTTTTAACATCACAGTAATCCCAAGTTTATGCACCACTACCAGTGCTGAAGAAACCGAAATTGACAAATTCTATGAAGGACTTACAACCACCCTTATAGAAATGACACAACAAGAAGGATGTTCTCTCATTATAGGGGATTGGAATGCTAAAGTAGGAAGTCAAGAGATATAAAAGGAACAACTGGCAAGTTTGGCCTTGGAGATCAAAATGAAGCAGTGCAAAGGCTACTAGAGTTCTGTCAAGAGAACAAGCTGGTCATCACAAACACTCTTTTTCCAACAACACAAGAGACGACTCTACACATGGACATCACCAGATGGGCAACATCGAAATCAGATTGATTATATTCTCTGCAGCCAAAGATGGAGAAGCTCTATACACTCAGCAAAAACAAGACCTGGAGCTGACTGTGGCTCAGATCATCAGCTTCTTATAGCAAAATTCCAGCTTAAATTGAAGAAGAGTAGGAAAAACCACTGGGCCAGTAAGATTCAATCTAAATCAAATTCCTTATGAATACACAGTTTGAAAGGGAAGAAACGGTCAAGGATTTTAGATTTGGGGATAGAGTACCTGAAGAACTGTGGATGGAGGCTCGTAACATTATACAGGAGACAGCAACGAAAACCATCCCAATGAAAAAGAAATGCAAGAAAGCAAAGTGGCTGTCCAATGAGGCCTTACAAATAGCGGGGGAGAGAAGACCAAGCAAAATGCGAAGGAGATCGTGGAAAGATACAGGAAATTGAATGCAGATTTCCAAAGAATAGCAAGGAGAGACAAGAGGGCCTTTCTAAACGAGCAATGCAAAGAAATAGAGGAAAATAACAGAATGGGAAAAACCAGAGATTTATTCAAGAAAATTGGAGATATGAAAGGAACATTCGTACAAAGATTAGCACAATAAAGGACAAAAGTGGAAAGGTCCTAACAGAAGCAGAAGACATCAAGAAGAGGTGGCAAGAATACACAGAGGAATTATACCAGAAAGATATGGAGGTCTCATACACCCCAGGTAATGTGGTTGTTGACCTTGAGCCAGACATCCTGGAGAGTGAAGTCAAATGGGCCTTAGAAAGCCTGGCTAACAACAAGGCCAGTGGAAGTGATGATATTCCAGCTGAAACTATTTAAAATTTTAAAGAGGATGCTGTTAAGGTGCTGCACTCAATATGCCAGCAAGTTTGGAAAACTCAGCAGTGGCCAGAGGATTGGAGAAGATCAGTCTACATCCCAATCCCAAAGAAGGGCAGTGCCAAGAATGCTCCAAACTACCGCACAATTGCACTCATTTCACACGCTAGCAAGGTTATGCTTAAAATTCTACAAGGCCAGGCTTAAGCAGTATGTGGACCGAGAACTCCCAGAAGTGCAAGCTGGATTTCGAAGGGGCAGAGGGAACCAGAGACCAAATTGCAAACATGCGCTGGATTATGGAGAAAGCCAGAGAGTTCCAGAAAAACATCTACTTCTGCTTCATTGATTATGCAAAGCATTTGACTGTGTCGACCACAAGCAAAACTATGGCAAGTTCTTAAAGAAATGGGAGTGCCGGATAACCTCATTTGCCTCCTGAGAAATCTCTATGTGGGACAAGAAGCTACAGTTAGAACTGGATATGGAACAACTGATTGGTTCAAAATTGGGAAAGGAGTACGACAAGGCTGTATATTGTCTCCCTGCTTATTTAACTTATATGCAGAATTCATCATGCGAAAGACTGGACTGGATGAATCCCAAACTGGAATTAAGATTGCCGGAAGAAATATCAACAACCTCAGATATGCTGATGACACAACCTTGATGGCAGAAAGTGAGGAAGAATTAAAGAACCTTTTAATGAGGGTGAAAGAGGAGAGCGCAAAATATGGTCTGAAGCTCAACATCAAAAAAACTAAGATCATGGCCACTGGTCCCATCACCTCCTGGCAAATAGAAGGGGAAGAAATGGAGGCAGTGAGAGATTTCACTTTCTTGGGTTCCATGATCACTGCAGATGGTGACAGCAGTCACGAAATTAGAAGACGCCTGCTTCTTGGGAGAAAAGCAATGACAAACCTAGACAGCATCTTAAAAAGCAAAGACATCACCTTGCCGACAAAGGTCCGTATAGTTAAAGCTATGGTTTTCCCAGTAGTAATGTACGGAAGTGAGAGCTGGACCATAAAGAAGGCTGATCGCCGTAGAATTGATGCTTTTGAATTATGGTGCTGGAGGAGACTCTTGAGAGTCCCATGGACTGCAAGAAGATCAAACCTATCCATTCTCAAAGAAATCAGCCCTGAGTACTCACTAGAAGGACAGATCCTGAAGTTGAGGCTCCAGTACTTTGACCACCTCATGAGAAGAGAAGACTCTCTAGAAAAGACCCTGATGTTGGGAAAGATGGAGGGCACAAGGAGAAGGGGACGACAGAGGATGAGATGGTTGGACAGTAGCTACTTTGATCCAGTGGTTACTAACCTCGAAGCTACTAACATGAGTTTGGCCAAACTGCGAGAGGCAGTGAAGGATAGGCGTGCCTGGCGTGCTCTGGTCCATGGGGTCACGAAGAGTCGGACACGACTGAACGACTGAACAACAACAACAACAAAATCAATATGACTGAATCAAACAAGACATTTGTCATCACCCAAATTTATTATTCAGTTATCAATGTTTCTCCACAAATTTTACAAACATTTTTCATTCCTCTAATGAATATCTTGATATGGTAAAATATCAGTAGTTTTATCTAAGTAGGTTCAGCAAGTAGACCTGCTGAAATTAATGGACTTGTTCAACTGCCCTCAAATAACAGCAACATGTCCAATGGACAAAGCAAATTACAATGATCACAATTTGACCACCCTGCAGTTCTCTCTACAAGGTACAGCCACCAAGTACTGAATAATCACCCTTCTCTCAGGTTTGTCCTCTCAGCTTACATTGATTGATTTTTGTGGTCCTTTCTGGCTCTTCACATTTACACTATTTCCTCTCTGGGAGCCGGCTTGCCCTTACACGCCCCCCTGGTTGCTGCAGTATTAGAACAGCTCCAAATGTCTGTATCTCTTCTTATCCAAACACTACATTACAGAATATGATCTCCGAAAGTAGAAGTGATCCACCAATCAACAACAAGCAGTATATTCTACATGAACTGCCCCATGCTCATAAATGAAAAGTGAGTTCTTCTGACTCTGCTATAATAGTGGTGCATGTTCAACTTTTAAAGTCACTCGTAAGCCCTTGGAGTTGCAAAATTAAGCCTCCCCCCCTTTGCGTGCAGAACCCTTGAGGCTCTGTAAGAGTGCGGTGAATCAGAAACACCATGGAAGCAACTGGTGTGGGAAATGTCAATGCCTCGAGAAGATCAGATGAGAGATATAATGACAGGCAGTCTGTGGAAGTATGAGTGCAATGGCTGGCCTTCAGGGTATGACTTGCTGAAGCAATCTAATCATTACTTATATCAGAAGTTCCGCTAGAATGAGTTGTGTATGAAACTTTAAGGAGACAATTCTGTAAAGATATGTTCTTTGTGCATCAGGCAATACCTCTCTCTGGATCCATCCCATTTACATGATGTGGGGGATTTCTTGTTTATTGATTGCCATTATATCCCACCTTTTTCTCTAAGGAGCTCAAGGTGGTATACATCTTTAACAGGGGAAAGTGGAGTAGCTTTTCTCACCTGTGTATCTCTGCTGAAATTCACGACAGCAATTAAAAGTAAACCAATTTTGGACTTCCGGTTTGGCTTTCCATGGCAGAGGGTGTTGATTACATCTGAGCCGTTTCGCACGGAATATTTTGAGGATGAGGTAGGAGTAATCATCCTCCCAAACCCCCCTCCCCAGGGCCGGGAGGGGCAGCTTCACCTGCCGATTGCCCAACACCTTCCCCCAATCCGGTAGGCATGAGGGGGCAGGGGGTTGAGTGGAAAAGACCGTGCGTCTCTGGCAACTTTCCAAAGTCGCCGCTATGAGCGAACGAACTCCTGTTTTTTAAGATGATAATTTGGACTTAATTAATGGGCATGCTCTGTGTGAGGGGAAATATACTACTCTGCCAACTGATTCAGCCACTGAGGAGATAAAGGATTTGAGTGGAAGAGAGACTATCTATATTTTGGAACTGGTATGTCGGAATGGAAAGGAGGGGAGCCTCCTTTGTTTCTTTTTGCTATATTGTGCACTTGCTATTTTACTTGGCAACCCCCCCCCCCCCGGAAAGTCTGAATACCAATTGATTATGTACGCAAGCGAGACTGTACTGTAATATTGATATAATTTTGATGTAATTATTAACTGTGTGGAAAAGATTTATGAATTTGCAATTAATTATGATGGACTGTTAAGAGTGGGAGATGGGAATTGAGGCTTCTAGCCAAAGCCTTCTACCAGGCTTATCTGTTCTGGTATGAGATGAGACAAAGAGGTTTGGACATATGCCTGGAACAATTGGCAGAAAGCCAGATTTCCTCAATTTTGGGATATGTCGTATTGGATTTACAGGCACGAAGAAGTGAAAGTGAAAGACACGGACGAAAATAAACACCCACACAGAGACATACTGTTTGATATAACTTGCTTGTTGGATAAACTCGGAGGCTGTAAAAATGAATGAAGGATTAACATAGGAATGATTTATGGAAACCCCTTGGCCTAATTATGAAAGCAGTGCAATTGTGAAATTATTGCAATCCTCTGACCTCAGAGCATGGGAAGTCAAACAAAGATTTATGATTTGGCTTAATATTTGGACTGTTTGATTATTTTATAATTTGGAATCTCTTTAATGTGGCCTTTATTGGATTGTTAAATTGGAAAACTTAATAAATATTATATTTTTTTAAAAAAAAGTAAAGCAATATTCACATTTTTGTATGCAACTTTTCCGAACAAACAGCTTTTTTTGCTTGCAATTCCCTGAATATTTGCTTTTCTATCCCCATTTGTTGGTTTGAGAACTGAGCTGCTAAATTCTAAGTGTGAATTTTGCAGGACATTTGCATTTTAGTTCACATATTATTTCAGGAAGTGCAGCTTATCCCCAGACCCTGGTCTCCTACATTTGACTATTCTAGTGGGAACTTAAGATATATAATGCCTTGGCTTGGGTGAAATTATCCCCTCCTGCCCACCACACAACAGTGCTGTGATTTTCCTTGTATGATGTCCTGGGATTTTTATTTTATTTTACTTCAATAGAAAACAAGAGGGATGAAGTAAAGGTAGGGGTATTCTACCCTGAGTCACCTCATTTTGAGCACTCGGTCAGATGTTGATGATAGTGTAACCCTACATATTCCCCAGATTAAGAAAACGTAGAAAGATAGGAGAAGAAACAAACATTTATGTTTCACCATTCAGCTCACAAGATGTACAACTAAACTTCAGAAGCATCGGCAGCTAATTGTTGATTCTTTTGGCTTGCAAACAAATTACCCCGCCATATATACTCTTGCAGAAATTCTCTATAGCTTTATACTGACAGATCTGCGAAGGCCTCACTACAATTATATTTAGAAACTAGACTCAGCTTTGGCAGGTGATACAATAAATGTAAGTAAGCAGAATAAACATGTTTAAATATTTAGCCAAGGATGTCAAAACCAGGTATACGTATCTGAGTAGGGATGCCAGGAGGATTTTCTAGACCCAGCATGCTCTTGATTTTTGGCCCCCTCTCCCCAAACCCAAACAGGTTGAATACAAATGTAGGGGATGTATTATGCTGCCAAAGACAAACCTTGAGAATCTTGGGGATCTTGGGGAACGGGGTGTTTCTGCAGGGAAAGGGAGGTTTGGGAAAGCTATAGGAGACAGAAGCCTCCATAAATGCAGGGAGAAGTGGAAAACAGAACAAAGATGTTTTAAACTGCTTTTATTGTACATCTCCTAGAGACGATTGTGTGGAAAGTGATTAATTAGTTAACAATACAAAAAAAAAAAAATGTCGTTGGAAAGATGATGAGACTGTAAGATCATGAGATGAGCCTGCTGGATTAGACCAATAGCCCATTTAATCAACATCCTGTTCCCACAATGGTTGTGGGAAACCCACAAGCAGGACTTGGACGCAACAGCCCTCTGCCCACCTGCGATTCCCAGTAAGTGATATTCAGAAGCATGATGCCTCTGACAGTGGAGGTTGAACATAGTCACCATGTCTAGTAGCTGTTGTTGAGGAACTTTTGTTGCTACCTTATGCAGAGTACCACGGGGTGGGGGAGGTACTATGGAAACTAAATATTTCCAAATGTCCAAAGGTCAGTGTGACTTCAAATGATTTTGAATTTGCGCACAGAGTGCATAGAAAAACAGCCTCCTGTGCCTGGGACCCAGTCAATATGACAAGAAGAATGGTATCCTCTCTCTCTCTCTCTCTCTCTCTCTCTCTCTCTCTCTCTCTCTCTCTCTCTCTCTCTCTCTCTCTTCACTCCCAACTATACATTTCTTGCTGTCAAGCTACTGTGCAGGATGAAGAAAAGGAGACCCCATAGAGATAAGCCCAGGCAGCATTACCCTACCCATGTCGATCTCAAGGTCACATTCTGGGGAGGGGAAGGCAGCAGTGATAACCCGCATGCATCAGAAATTTAAGTGCAATCATCACTAATGCCTCCAATACCTGCTTCCTAAAGGCATCTGCTTCATGAATAAGCAATGCGGGAGCTGCAAATAAGCAGATGGAGTGTGGCTGATGAGTTCCCTCTGGGCAGACAGAACACAGTTAGCAGTTATGTATAACAAGGATCACATAATACCAGGCTACATGGGCCTACCAGTCAAAGAAAGCAAATCACGTTGAGGATGCGCGGATTAGGGGTTGGTTGGAAGAGGAGTGCGGGTGAAGAAATTTAGAGAAGCGCAGAACCGCAAACCTGATGCAAGCACACATGACTTTTGCTCTAGTGCTATGGAAATAATATAGGAAGATATATTGACATACCACCTTATACACCCAGTAGATCTCTGCAGTCCTCAGAAGAGTTTCTCCTGCAAGTTCCAAAGATCTCAGAAGCCCCCTCCACAGTAACTTGGAGCAGGGCTTTCAGTGTGGCAGCCCCTGTTCTGCGGAACAGCATTCCTGTGGAGATATGACAGACAACTGCCACTGAAATGAGGGTCTGGCACCAGTGAGTGCCCCTAGGAGACATTGGCATGAGGTAAATGGATAGTACAGATAATTAGGAGGTGCCTAGTTCTGAATTCCTTCCTAGAGTCTGGAATATTGATTCAGTTGGTCTTGTTTATGAGTAGAAGAGGTGCATTAGAATGCCTCCTCAGATATATTTCTTAGGTACAATGCTGTTCACCCACATTTTACTACAGCTTTTCAGTTCCTTCAGTTTTCCCATGCCTTTCCTCTTCTACATTACCAAAGTGAACCTGGACATTGAAACTCTTGAGGAGACTAAAGCACTACAACCCCTGCCCCCCAGTGATGATATAATAATGTGTTGCAAGATTCTTTCAGTGCCGTGTTTACTGATGTGCATGCTATATTAATTTTTTTAAATTAGGAAAAAAATAGCAGTAAGTTACAATGTTTTCTTTCATTATTTACTTGATTTGATTTGATCTATGAGCCATTCCCCACGAAACATCCTCAAGTAATTTACAAGAGAAATATAATAAAGACATGAGATAAAACCATTCTAAATCCTATACAGATACAGAATTGGGATGCTCTATTTCAAATGCTTGCTGAAAAAGGAAGGTCTTCAATAGGCACCAAAAAGGCACTAGATAATAAATATAAATATAAATATAAATATAAATATAAATATAAATATAAATATAAATATAAATATAAATATAAATATAAATATAAATATAAAATTTATTTGTACCCCGCCCATCCGGCTGGGTTTCCCCAGCCACTCTGGGTGGCTTCCAACAACGATTAAAATACATTAAATAGAGATGATGCTTGTCTGATATGTAATGGGAGGGGGTTCTAAAGGGTACGTATCACTGCACTAAAGGTCTGATTCCCTATATCATTCAGAATGGACCTCTGACGAGAAGGATTCTGCAGCAGGACCTCTCAGTTGGGTTTATAAGGGGTGGAATAACCTTTTGCGTGTTTAGACCTTTTACCTTTCTCCGAAATAAATTCACACAGGAGTCAGATATTTGGTTTGGTTTTTGGCAGAAATTTAGGCCACAACTTTATTGATTACAATCCAGTGAGTGGTTGCATAGGTTCTGGTTCGACTATCTCCCTGCACCCATGCAGGCAGCCCTGTCCCAGAGCCACGTTCGTAGGACAGCTATGGATGAACACCAGGGACAGCTGATGGAGGGAAACCAAACAGCCTCTCTGATGTCCCCTGATGAACCCCTTCCGGTGAACGCCAAACCAGTGAGTCCCTGGATTCCTTTACCAAAATATCCTGTCATTGCATAGGCGTGGCCACAGTCATGTGCCATGCCTATCACCTGAACCAGAGCCTATCCACCACCAACAGTGTAAGTGCTGGCCGCCAACCACTCACCCTTGTAACCAATCTCTCAACCCTGCTGACACAGAGGTCAGCCATAAATCATTGCCAAATACAGACAGGTGAACACCATCAGGCCTGTAAATGGATGCATTGCGATAAGTGATGCCTGGGTGGCATATGAGTGCTCCCCCCATGGACAAAACCTTTCTGGCCACCATGCTCTGGACGTGTCTCCTGGCCCTCTCGGTGGCATCTGGGTTACGACTTCCCTCTTCATGCGCGCCTCTGCAAGAGTTGTAACCAAAATATTTTGAGTCCAGGAATAGTTGCCGCCAACTCTTTGAAGTCCTCCTGCATGCGGGTCCGCAGGCTCAGGCCAGGAGCTTCCAGCAGGTCGTTCTTGCCCAGCTGGAGCACCATTGCAGCAGGCATGTTCACAATAGACAGCCTGCTCCGGATCGTTGGGAGAAGCTCCGCCCAATGCATTCCGCATCTGGAAATCCAGGACAGCCACACATGCTCAGGAAGCCCCGAGGCAGTGTCCAGTTCCAGACTTTGCCACCCTCCTGCTGGCCCAGTGGACAATGCTGTGCCCGACTATCTAGATGTGCAAGGGAGGCGGACCTACAAATGAACAAAACACAATTACTGACTGCACCTCAGTGCCGTTTCCGAATGTACCCTTTGTAAGCCTTGGATTTTCAACGGCCCAGGTCCTTGAACCTGTCTACCGACAGTCCCAGATACACAGCGGTGGTAGCTGCCCCGATGCGGAAGGAATGAGGTGCAAATTCAGTGGTCTGCCGGCTGCATGCTGCTACTGCCATATGCATTATGCATAAAAGGAGTCATGATGAGATCATATGGAAGTGACATCACTTCCCTGTGAATTGGCAACAACAGCAAGGAATGGTGGCAGCTAGAGCAGGAGGTTCTGAGGGTTAGCAGAGGACCCTTGGAGGGTTGTGGGCTTCAGCAACTGCCCAATGATGCCAACCCTTAAAACCAACTTGGAACAGCAGCAATTTATTTTAGAGGTCTGTCAGAAAACATATCAGGGTGACTCAAGCCCTACTTTGTTACTGAAGAATTTGCTGGAGGACATGTGGCTCAGCTCTATTCAAATTAGATTCAGATCATGGGAGCACTTGAGAATGAGTGGCATTTCAATTGGGAGGTGTAACTGTGTATTAAAATGTTATCTTTGGGACTGTCCAGAAGCCTGCCGCATCCGTGACATAATCATCCAGAAACAATGAATTTAACAATAGCTGAGATGTGTTTAAAAATGTAGAGATTAAACCAGCAGACAAGGGTGACAAAACACGGTCTATAAAAGCATCCTCTGAGCTGGTTAATAATTAATGTGTCTGCTATCTTGCATGCTGTTATTTATTGGAGAAAATGCTACCTGGGAGATAATGCAATAGTAAGGCCAATCTGAATGTTTTCAGCAGATAGTTTAAATACTACCTGACATGTCCCTGTTTACTAGAAATCGATGCGGGCCGCTGCAGTCATCCTTTTCATTTTCAAATTATCAGATTGCCACCACTCCCCCTGCATTTTCTAATTAAATTGTGCATAGTCCACCAACGACAGAAGCACTGCTTGATTCCCTATTGAATATTTCACTGTTAGCCCAAGCAATAGTTATACATCAAGTGGGTTCCTCTCCCCGCTTCTTCCCACCTCATGTTGACCATAGCAGCCACTTGATTTATTTTCTTATCAAAACCATGATCTCTGCTCACAAAGCTGGCGTGCTACTTGTACATCACTTGCACAAAAGGAAACAAAACTGCTTTATGTCCTGACTGCAGGCGCTTCTGTAAAGCTAGAATATTTTAACATCTGTTAATTAGAGATCACAAACTCATAGCATTGCGAACCAGTTGCAATAGAGTGCAGTGGGGATCAGAAACGCACCATCCACTCCTCTGCACAGACCATTGCTTTCACCTAGCCTATTAAAATGCTGTCTTTTAATAGATTGAATTAATCCTCTATATAAAAGAGGAAATTAGACTGTTGGTTTAATCACTCGCACTTTCATCTTAGCTTCTCCTTTGCAATACAAGGGTAGCTTATGACCCATTTCATTAAGGAATTACACACCATTTGCATGGATTCCACACAGGAAATGTACCATTCAAAGAAGTTGAAAAGGAAGCAGTTTGCCATGCGCTTCTAGATAATCGCAGTCTTTATTATCAAAAATTAGTGTAGTTACGTGGGGTGGGGGTGGGGGCTTTTTGTGTCATTGAAAGTGGGATACCATGGGAAGGTTTCATAGTGGTGCATTGCACACACCCTGGGTCCAATGGTGTCTGGCGCCCACTGAGACTGCTAGACCAATGATAGGTGGAGCAAGAAGCAATGGAGGCTGAATCAACTGGTTGTCGTTTTACACCCATCTTCCTGCCTGCTGAGTTCAACAAGGTCAAAACGGAGGCAAAGGAGGAGGAAGCTAAGGGCCAGGGTCACCTCCTGGTCTGATTCTAAGGAAGGAAGGAAGCAGGTTGGAACTGGCTAAGGGGCAGACTGAGGTTGGTAGGGCAATGTCCTATATTCCTTAATGAACCAGCCTCCACTGCTTGGGTCCAAGTCAATGCCAACAGCATCTCTTCTCATGCGGTTTATTCTGCAAAACTTGGCAAACTGCACATTCTGTGTCTTAGCTCATGGCATGTTCATTTTTCAAGTCTTCTTCAGCACAAAATTGTAGTTCTTCACTTTTTGCAGAAACCCTGTTATCCTTCCCTACAGTGGCCTACAGTCCTGTACCAGAGTGAGAGACCAGTTCTCCCCTGATACTACTGGTTTCTTTTTTTAGTTATAATAGTTACAATATGTTATAATAGTTTAGTTATAATAGTGCACCACACATCCATTTGTTTCCCCCTACAGATGCACATCTTGATATTACAGGATCATGGGGGTTTCTTTTGATGTAATTCTTTTTTCTCCAGAAAAAATTGCTGGGTGTGTGAGGCCTGGCCCTCCTGGCATAGGCAGTGCTGCTGCTTGCCAGGGTGGGGTGAGGTGGCAATGAGGTCAGGGGAACTCTGGGTTGGCAGACTTCGCATTCTGCTGGTGCACACACCTGTGGTAGACTGACATTACCAACCTGTGGCTACCCTGGTTTTGCTGCCACCACACACTGCTCAAAAGAAACCAACTTTTTTGTCTTTGGTTGGAATACTCTGTTGTTGTTTGTTGTTGTTGTTTGTTTAAAAAAAACTAGAAAAAACATGTTTTGGATAATGAAAAGTTAAATTGATTGGTTGGCAGAAAAACTGCTTGCAGCTGGAAGCCAATTTTTTTACCACCTTTTAAAAGTTTTCTGTTTTTAGGTTTTTTTTGCAACTGTTCTGTAGGTGTAAACAATACATGAATTCAGAAACCTATGGCATGTGGTATGGCTTAATTTCTAAATAAGAGGTATGAAAAACATATGGATCCTTTTAAATGGAAACTCTATCCCTGTGAGGAGACAGTGGCAGCCTGCACAGGTGTAATGGCACATTTTCCTAAATAACAAGTCCTGTTGTGGGAGGTTAAAAATTGTAGTCCCATCAAGTCAAAATGTTACTGGCCACCACTGACAATATCCAGATTTTTGTTGTTGGG
Organism: Lacerta agilis; assembly: GCF_009819535.1. NCBI lineage: Eukaryota > Metazoa > Chordata > Lepidosauria > Squamata > Lacertidae > Lacerta > Lacerta agilis. The sequence continues at coordinate 23,363,441 of NC_046312.1, forward strand.
ATTTTTAAAAATAACAAATCTCTCAAGGTCTCGGTTCTTCATTAATTCTCACAAACACCCTTTCGGCTCACCTGTGTTTGATACTGAATGCAATTTTACTTGCTGCCATCCAACAAATGTAATCAAAGAACAAGAATGTGCCAAGGTCCAAGCTCTGTCCTTGAAAAAGTAGACACCACCATCAATAGACATGCTTAATGGCTGACTTTAAATGCTAGGAGTTTTTTAAAGGTTCAGTTGGCAGGTAAAGTAATAGATTTATGAGATAGCCGTTGAGTGTCTTGGAGAGAAGTATATTCCACTGCCAACGCAGAGTAGGTCAGCCAAAATATTCTAGATGCTTTCATTATGAATTATCCCAAGATGGAACAGCTGTGGCATTGTCCACATGGAACAAAAAGCAGCAATCAACTTAACAGGCATTGAGTGAAAAATAGCCACTGACTCCTTTATGGAATTAAGGAGCACCACAGGGGAGCGTGTCCCTTTTTTCTTTCCAATATTATTTACCGGTTATGCTAAGTCCAAAGGCAACCTACAGCAAAAGAGAAATAAAACTACAAGAAGAGCCCCTGCTTGATCAGGCCAAAGGCTCATCTAATCCATCATTCTGTTCTCACAGTGGCCAACCAAATGGCTATGGGAAGCCTGCAAGCAGGACCTGAGCAATTCCCAGAAACTGTTATCCAGAGGCATACTGCCTCTGACAAGGGAGGTAGAACATACCCATCATGGCTAGCGAACACTGATAGCCATATTCTCCATGAATCCTTAAAACATAACAATCACATCTGTAAGCTTTATATTATAGACAGTAGTCAGATACAATTCTAATATAAATGAATATTTTACACTTTTTAAAACAAAAACAAAAAACTGAGAGGCTATTACTGTCTTGCTATTGTTTTGCCATAACATCAATAGGCTTTTGATTTATTCCTTGTTTGACCTGCCTGGCTGGAATCAGGTCACTATCAGTCATATTCTCCAGACCATTTGGTTTTAATAACTGTCCTGGTTAGGTATTAGGTTCGTAGTTAGTTCTTTCATCCAGTAGAACTCTCGTCTCAGACACCTTGCAAAGTAGGTCCACCAGAATTCCCCATTCGGCTTGCAAGACCATTTGGGGGGCAAGCCATACCTTTCTGCCTTACATCTGACATAAGAATGTGGCTTAGTCAAAAGGCCCTTTGTGGGACATGAGGAGGGAAGAAACACTGTTGTGCGAGCAGGAGGCCTTGCACAGGACTACTACTGAGGGGATTCATTTGTTGAATCCCAATTTATGTTTTCTGTGGGCTATTACTTCTGATGTATCTCTCTCCTTTCTGTTGCAAAATTGCTGGAGAGCATGCATGCATATCTCAAAGACCCTTCCCAGTTAGCTCTGCCTAGCCACATGCAGGAAGATGCAATGTGTATACCTGCCACAACAAGGGGTTAACTTCATTAGGCATATATTACAGCAAGCCCTATAACTATGTGAGTACAAGGAAGCTGCAGAGCACAAAACCATCGGTCCCTTGACTTTCTATTAAGTTCTATTACATTAGCAGGGGTGATTTTTTTTTTGCACATATATCCTTCAGTCATCTTTAAAACAATTAAGCTAAATACATGCCTAAGAGAAGAGTGACTATGATAGTTTGTTCAATGTCTGGAGAGCCTCTAATCCTACAAGAATATAAAATGTCATACAAAGAATAGATTATGGTACTTTCCCCATGTCGAAAGATTGGATTTAGAAGGATTTAAAGAGCACCTACAGAAAACTCTCGACAGATGAAATGGCTCCAGAGAACCAAACCTACCGATTGTGTAGCTTTAGTGTAAGGTGAAAACCTCTGGCTATATCCTCTGAAACTGGCGAAATAATGAAAATTATTTGCTCCTGGCTTCACATGCGGGTATATTAGTAAATTACTGGGCAAGATGAGAAATTTCTTAATAGAGCAGAGTGGACTGTCTTGGAGCAGCGATGCAGGTGAGGTGCCTCTATGAAGAAGGAAGATTGGACATTGCAGGAGACAAACCCCTGGAAGAATGTGACACACAGAAGCAGGACTGTCAGGGGCCATGCTGTGGCACTGGAGCTGCAAAACTGATTCCATGTCCTCTCATTGGACACTTATTCCTAGCCAGAGGAGCAAGGACAGCAGTTTCAGACCTCAGAATACACTGAGGTGATGTGTGGTGAGTGACTCTTTATTGAGGGGGTCAGGGGCAGCCGTGTGTGGAGGGAACAGGATGTTCTGGGAAGTGTGCTGCTTTCCAGGTGCAAAGATTCAAGATATGACAGAGAAGTTGCCAAGTCTCATAAAGCTCATTGACCACAACCCCTTCCTTCTGATTCATGTGGGTACAAGCAATACTGCCAGACACAGCTTTGGACATATAGCAAGGGAAGTGAGACTCTGGGCAGGAAACTGAAGGGCCTGGGAGCCCAGGTGCTCCCCCCCCCCCATCACGCCTTCCTGTTGAAGGTCATGGTCCAGGAAGAGAGAGCAAAATACTGAAGGCAAGCCAATGACTTTGCAGGTGGTATCCTCAAGAAAGGTTTGGCAACTTGGACCATGGTGTCTGCTTCCCTTTGGGGTGTGTGTGTGTATTACACAACCTGCGTCTAAAAGCAATCCATTCATATGCCGCAAGAGCTGCCATATTTTCTATCCATTGATCAAAGAGGGCCATAATATTATCTTTCCAATGAATCAGTATCAGTGACCAAAACACCAAACTGGCTAGTAGAGATAAGGAACAATTTTACTCAATTAAACACACTAAAATAAACACACTAAAGTGCAGTGTGCCAGTCCAAGCCTGCAGATACTTATGAACAAATAGTAAACTAGTGACACAATTCTGCCAATAATGATAGTGCCCTGTGCCTGTGAAGAACTTATAATTGTATTGTATTGTATTGTATTGTATTGTATTGTATTGTATTGTATTGTATTGTATTGTATCGTGTCGAACATATAGTACTATGAACTGAAGAAGCTCTAGCGAAACCTGATTAACACCCGGAATTCAGGTCTTCTAATCTGTTAGGGCTTTTGTTTTAAACTGGAAAAGCCTCAAAAAGAGGTTAGCACTTGGAAAACACTAATGGTGTCCAGCAACACTTCCTGCTGCGTTTCCCTGCTTCTCCAGTGCTATTACAGAGTTGTTCAAACTTCAAACTTCTTCTTGCGCAACGGTGTGTGTGCCTTTCTTGCCAGCAAATAAACTCCACAGAGTCCAGCTTGTTTTAAGCAAACAAGCTTTATTTACAAGCATAAATCATTCCCCGGAGATATGGACGACATGTCTGCGCTCCGGTCAAGAGTGAAACTGAACAGAAAATAAACAGTGCGTCACATAAATCACATAGGCTTCGCATACAGCAGAACTACCCGGATGTTGTGACATCATCCTTCCTGTGGGAGGGGCAAACTGTTGAGCTTATTTAACCCTGAAAGCTCCAAACCTCACATAATCCATTTTCGCCGAGGGACGGTGAGGAGGTGCCTGTCTGCGACCACCACCACATATGACCATGACTGGAAGCCTGCCTTGCGACCGTTCCCCCTTATATGACTTTGCACATCCAGTTGAGAACTATCTGCAACACTTTTTGTGTATTTGCACTGCGCTAGCCGGTTTGGTGTTGTTTTGGTTTATAATCATTATAGAACCTGATACTTTTTTTTTTTTGAATACTCAATATCAGTGACAGCACTATTTTGTATGGCATATTCTTGACCATCTGCTTTCTGCAGTGTTATGCTGTTGTGTTCAATTGCATAGTATACACCTTAGAATCAAACTATAAGGAAGTTTTGTAGTCACTTTGCAGGAAGAAATGCACAGATTGTTAGGAATAAACCTTTCCAAAAAGAACTGCAAAAAATCCACTCCCTGGTGCAAATTAAATGAGGTCACAAAGTTGATTCATCTGAATAGAGAACAATGTGTCGCTGTCCGCTTCATTTACAAATGTGAGTAGAGAAATATGAATTGGACATGGCATGATAATATTATTTATGAAAGATTATGGCCTGTCCAGTGAAGTCCAGAGCTTTCATACTGCACTTTGCAGATAATGACTTTCCTCATTATAATCAGAAACACGCTGGTATAATGTCACTATATTACTTTGTACCCTGGTCAGTTTCATTCTGTACAGACAGAGCTCAATAACAGGGGATACGCACTGGCCACAAGATTCAACTTGTGTCTGTAACTGCTGCTTTGAGAAGCAGCTTAATCTATTTCAAAGCTGCTTCATGTCTTTCCAACTAGTCTCTTTATTCAGAACCAAACAAAGCTCCCTCCTCATTCACTAAAATGGGAAATTAAAAATAAGTCTATGCATTTTTTCCTTTCCACAGAAGTGGGTGAAATTTGCAGGCATGCTTACCCCTTCTGAGAGGCAAAGCTCCCAAATTTTAGAATGGTAGCTGCAGTGGTTCTCCAGCAAGGGGAAAGTTTGGGGTGGGTGCAACAGGAATAATAGGGGAAGAGGTGGTGGAAGGAAAAAATGTATTTTTTTGGGGGGGGGAATCACTTTCTTGCTTTGTTGATCATTCTGTCAGGGCAAGTATTTCAGCTTGACATATGGAACAATCCAACTCTTCTCTCCTCATAAGAGGTTCTAGGAGTTTTCCTGACCCTCTGAACCAATATCAGGGGTCAGGAGTGTGGGGTGCACAAGGAGGAAGGAATGGGGGAAAGCACCCTTGTGCAAGTGAAAGCTCTTGCCTGAACCTTCACTGATAAGACTCATTAATTGATTCCCACTCCATGGATCACAAGGAAAGACTAGGATGGGGAAAATGTCACTCTCCCAGCAAAGACTCTTTAACTCCATTAGGTACTGGCAGAGGCAGGCTTCTGACCCCCGACCATGGATTTTTGAGGACACAGCCTCCTTTCCCCAGGAGAGAGATACCATGTTTCCCCTATTTTAAGATGTAGTCATAAAATAAGCCATAGCATGATTTTTTTGCATTTGCGAAATATAAGTCGTACCCTGAAAATAAGCCATAGTGATACGCGCAGTTCTGGAGGGTGTAACGGACCAACCCTGTGCCTGGGTGTGAGCAGGTGCCCAGCACTCGAAGAGTTAACACCCACTCTAGATGACTGGCAGCTCAATCGCAGAGGCGGGCCTTTTCGACCTTTTAAAAGGGAGAGAATGGCAGTTGGGCGGTTGTTGTGGGTCAGGGGATTGAGGGTGAGAGGGTGAGCGGGTTGGAGGTTAGGCTTAGGTTAGGAAAGGAAAGCTTTTATCCTGTTTCATGTTATAACCAAGCTTATGTACCTAATTGAAGAACCTTGTAACCGCATTCTACCTTAACATCCAGGATATTTAAGTTACCTCAATAAACATATTTTGTTTTTCAACGTTCGTGGACTCTGGCAGTGCGTCAGTACCTCTAGAGGTGTGGTTGAGGGGAAAAGCACTAGAGATTTCCTGAGGAAAAGGGGACGGGTGGCTTATTTTCCTAACACACAGAGGACTGGGCAATGAAGCCAAAGGTGCCACGCAGTTGCCAGAAGGAAAGGCAAGCTGCAGTAGTTTGGGAACCCAGGGTGGGGGATCCCAAGGTGGCAGAAGTTTCATTTTAGGAATGTGGAGCACTGAGGTACCCCGAGGACATCTCTCATAACATCATTTTAGGATTCATTTTAGTCGTCGGTGAAACCTAGGGAGAGACACAGTCAGGGGAAATGTAATACAGTGTGAGGGCTCTTGGTGGCAAACGAAGGGTCTCTCACAGAGGACTCCAAGGAAGAGTGCCTCCCGGCAACAGCTCCAGCCTGATCCAGCTTCTCATGTGCTTACAAAGCAGTCTGCCTCCACCCTCCACTCAATTTCCTGTTAAAGGCACAGGCGGCATGGCTGGGCTTTTGTTTTTTAAAGTTGGCAACCTCCACAACAACTCGGTACTTTCCGATTCTGATTGCATACGGCTCGGGGTTTTTTTCTTTGAGCAGCACCTCTCCCCCCCACCTGATCTTTGCCCACCCCCAACCAAAGCTCCCTCCACTGCACGCATCGAGCAGGGCGCATGGAGGATGAAGCACCACTAAAGATGCGTGACTTTGGTGCGTTTGGGGAACAAAAAGTGAGCGGCCGGCTGGCCGAGAAAGCACGCACCCGCCTCCCTCCCGGGAGAGCTGTGCCTTTAAATGCTGGGGGCTGAGTGCTCGCCGGGGACTCCAGCGCCTGCCTCGATCTCTCCAGCCACCCGCTATGGATCCCGCTTGTTGCTCAGGCCGGCTGGCGAGGCGCATACGCGGTGCACAGCCGGAGCGCACAGCGCGGCGACAATGAGCCACCTGCGGCCAGGCTGAGCTGGTGGGGGGAAAGCCACAACTCTCTGTTGGCTGTTGCTCCCCCCAAGGGGGGGGACAAATAAAATCCCTCCAGCCTTCAGGGACAAGCCAGACTAAACGGCTCCCCAGGAGCCTTGCAGCAGCGCCATCATTTGGTAAGTTTCCAGCGCCGTAGTTCTGTGTGTGCTTACATAATAAAAATAAGACATCCCCTGAAAATAAGCCATAGTGTGTTTTCTTGAGGGGAATATATATATATTATGGTGCTGGAGGAGACTCTTGAGAGTCCCATGGACTGCAAGAAGATCAAACCTATCCATTCTCAAAGAAATCAGCCCTGAGTGCTCACTAGAAGGACAGATCCTGAAGTTGAGGCTCCAGTACTTTGGCCACCTCATGAGAAGAGAAGACTCCCTAGAAAAGACCCTGATGTTGGGAAAGATGGAGGGCACAAGGAGAAGGGGACGACAGAGGATGAGATGGTTGGACAGTGTTCTCGAAGCTACTAACATGAGTTTGGCCAAACTGCGAGAGGCAGTGAAGGATAGGCGTGCCTGGCGTGCTCTGGTCCATGGGGTCACGAAGAGTCGGACACGACTGAACGACTGAACAACAACAACAATATATACATATATACATATATACATATACATATATATATGACGGTGTCTTAAAATAGGGAAAACACGGTATCTGTCCATTGACTTTCATAGCGGGAAGGGTGGTAGTGGGATTCATGCAGAAAACAAACACAGTTTTTAATCCAGCCCACAGATCACTGTAACAATAACAATAACAATAACAATAACAATAACAATAACAATACCTATTTATTTATTTCCCGCCCATCTGGCTGGGTTTCCCCACTGTGATTGGCATGTGCTGGCGAAATCATTCACTGTGATTAAAACCTGGGGTGCATTCAGATGTGGGGAATATTGTGTGAGTTTTCCTGACAATAATACTAACACTTCTGTCCTGTGTTCTAATGTTTCTTTCACACTGAAGTGCATGTTGTATGACAGGGAAGATCCAAAATCAGGAAGGATCAAGTATTTGAAAAAGACTGGAATAATTTTTTACATGACTTAAAGGACCACTGTAAACATCTAGATTCAATGCCAGGGATGTGAAGATGCTTGTAATGTGAAATTCTTGTCATATAGTGGGGGTTTTTTAATGAAAAAAATTGTGATTGGATAATTTAAAAGGATGCAGATAACTTTGTATTATAGAAAGGAGCCATGGAGGGAGGGAAGTCCAATGGTTCTAAGGAAACTTTTTTTTGGATGTGTGAAATGGTTAATGTAAAGATTTATAAAAATGAGAAAACTAATACTATCTGTCTGTCTGTCTGTCTGTCTGTCTGTCTGTCTGTCTAGAACTTGTTGCATTATGCAACACCTATGAGAAGTCCACAAGCAGGACCTGAGCACAACAACACACTCTCCCACTAGCTTGAACATGTTTGAGTCTTGGGTTGTGTGGCAGCTGCTACCTGAATCTGAGGAGCAGCATGCTGCAAATATTTTCATTCCCTCTCGATTTCTAGAAACAACAGAAGGGAAGATGCCTTACACAGAGGGGGAAATGTTTTCAAAATATGCTCCTATTGTAAGGATGAATTGCAACCATTCAGATATGCAAGAGAAAGCAAAAACGATGTGCTAGGGATATCTCCGAGATGGGAGCTGAAAGCGCTGTCTACTCCACATGGCAGACAACAAGCTATACTGATCTACCTCATAGTCTTGGTCAGGCTAGAGCTGTGTTCCCCAACCTAGTGCCCTCCCGCTGCTTTAGACTACAACTCCCATCAGCCCCAGTTGCCATAGCTGGAATGCACCAGATTGACAAATGCTGCCTCGGATTAAAGCAAAACCTTTACTTACATAGATATGAAGATATCTGAAGAAGTGTGCATGCACACAAAAGCTCATACCAAGAACAAACTTAGTTGGTCTCTAAGGTGCTACTGCAATGAATTTTTTATTTTATTTTGTTATGAATTATGAAGTCACTTCTGTGACTCCCTCTTTCTCCCGCTTTCAAGCTTTCTGTTTCTAGAAGAGTTGCAAGCTGGTGGCCAATTATCATCATCATCGTCATTCTTTATTCGACCGTCAGTCAGAAAAGATACATTTATCCATACAGAATTAAAACATCTAAAACATCTAAAGGAACTTTAGAATAAAACATAGCCAGCACTAAGATGAAGCTATACAGATAAACCGATGCCAATGCAATCAATCTTAGTCTTACGCCACTTAAGAACTAGAAAAATAAATTTGGCCACCAAGGAAGCTGTTCGGTGGCCAATTAGACCTTTTTCAAAGTAACTTACGTCTTTGGAGATGCCCCTTCAGGTTTTTGTGATACATGCATTGAAGAGAGCATAACTAAAACTCAGTTTGTAGTGTGCAGTTTTGGAAAGCTTCCATAGGAATTCATGAAGGGTTTGTTTGCTTCCTTTCCGTTCTTGGCTGTCAGATAAATATTTCATTTATTTCAGCACGGAATATCAGTTAACAGCTTGTTAGGAAGAAAATACATATTAAAGGAATCAGTTCCATGTTCAATAGGGAAAATGTGAAGTTTCACTCCCCACCGACTTTCCATTGATTTAGTAACCCAATATGCAACAGTAAAACCACAAAGACTTTGGGCAGGATTCTGCTTGCATTACGGGGTTCCCCCACCTCCACCCACTTCCTGCGCTTCATGAAATTGGCTTGGAGAGGTCAGGAGACCTACTAGAATAGAGAAGAGGGGTATTGAAGTGATTAATATTGCACATAGGGAAGCAAATGGGATGAATAAAAACTGACTCTTCTTGAAATAAAAATTGTCCAGTCCAAAAATATGGTTCAAAAGGTTTACTAACAGAACTTTACTCCAAAACAACTTAAAACAATAAAGTTACATTCAGATAGTTGCATAATATCATATTCTGATCCCAGCATAGGCAAAATAGATTATGAAATATCTTCCATTCAAAGCTAAAAAACAAAGCTCTTCCTTTCCTCCATTAGTCTGAGGCTGCTTTCCTGGACAGAGAATTAGCTCATCCTTTCTCTCCAGTGGCTTCAGAACAAAGACTCACTCCACCAAGATAGAGACCTACAGATGAACATATACATAGACTTGTAATAGTATACCTTTCAAGTGAGTGAGCCAGCAGAGATACAGTCCCATGATACAGCCCTACTAATCACTAACGTGTTAGGCTCTCTGCAGCTCTTGCTTAGCTTCAGTGGAAGTTTCCATGCCATACTACACAATGTAGGTACAGGCATATTACGGAGTTGTTAACACCCCCCCCCCCCATTTCAATGTACATTAAACAATTATACTTAACAGGGCAGTTCATTCCATCTGACAAACCCAAATGCTTGCCCTGATGGAACATTCACCTTAGCACAACACAATTCCTCTCTCTGTGTGGTGCTTAACTAAGCTTTACTCAAGAGTAGACCCAATGAAATTAATGAACCCAACTTAGTCATGTTCTTTCGTTGTAATGGCTCTACTGCGAGTAAAATTCATTAAATGTCACGCCTTAATTAACAATAACACAAGCTTTCAGGAGCAGCAAAGCAAGTATTAAAACCACATGTGTTACCTTACCTTACCTCAAGATCAGCCAACTTGGTGTACTCCAGAAGTTTCAGGACTGCAACTACCATCAGCCCTAGTCAGCATGGTCAGTGGTTAAGGATTATAGGAATTGTAATCCATCGATACCTGGAGGGCACCATGTTGGCTGCCTCTGGGTTACTCCTTTAAGCATTTTAAGAGCCATTGATTCCAATGACAGAGCAAAGCATGCACTGAGATCTCCTACTGGAATCTACAGGCCATTAAAAGAGGCCAAATTTGAATGGATTGTAGCCAAGATTCAATTCTTTAATGGGATAGTACCCTGTCATGTAATGTCTACTCTTCAGGAAATCTTTCACTGAGCTAATAATTAGATTAAAATTACATTGCCAAAGCTCGTTTTCACCTATTAATATGCACAATGTGATTCCCCCCCCCCCTGCTTGAAATCCATCAGTTCCAGAACACAGCTCTTATATACCTTTGTGATAGTAAAATTAAAGACATGGAAAATTGCTGCAACTTTACTTCTGACTATGTGAAATACTACTATAATTCACCGAAGATACAGCCTTGCAATCTATTTATAGCAAACTACATTATTAATGGACTGTAGTTTTTTTTTTTTTTTAAGAATGCTGACCAATAGGAAAAGATACCATTCCCTTTTCTCCATTTTATGTGTCAAGAGAGATAAATAAGACATTTTTTTTTTTTATCCATACACCCCACTTAGCTTGATATTTCAAATTTAGCATGTTGTGAAACAAAATCACATCATTTCCCAGAGAACATGCTTTAAGGCTCTTCATTGCACCAAGGGGACATTTCATAGTGCGTTGAATGTCTAAGCAAAAGAACACCAGTGATTTTACCAAACACATTGCTGGATATTTCTGCATATGTTCCATCTAAGGGGTTTAATCTCTGTTTAAAGAAATGTGTCTAACTTACATAATAGATTGGACATCAGCATATCACCTTGGTCTTGTGTGGTATAAGGGAAGGTAAACAGCACTTCTTAACAAATAAAAGCTTCCAAATTGTATCTAAAATGGCATTCCTCCAGGGAGACTGTTCCACTCACATCAGGAAAAATGCAAAAATAATCTCAGGACCTGCGAAGGGTCTACTGTGAGAACAGGATGCTGGAATAGATGGGCCATTGGCCTGATCCAGCAGGCTCTTCAAATATCCTTATTCCAGTTTTATGGAAACAAAAAACTTATATGGGTAATCATAGTGTCAGAATGAACCCCAAGGGTCATCCAGTCCAACCCACTACACACACACACACGAGCTGGTTGTGACCAAATGCTCAGTTGAGTCTATACAAGAAATGATCAGGACCAGCCCTTTGCAAATGAGCAACTCCTTCCATACACACTTCCTTGCTCTTAGATGTAAATCATTTGATTTGATCCTGTGTGGCAGAGTTTTTAAAAAGCCCATAGCCAGCTGGGGGTCTCAGGGCAGTTCACAGAATAAAATCAAGATATAAAACCACAAAATACACAATAAAAATAAAAGCAACAACCCAATAACCCCTTCACAACAACCCAATAGCCCCTTGCCTGCTGCGCGGGGGAGAACTAAACCTCTATCACTCACCACTATATATATATATGTTTCAAGCCCCTCTGTACCACCTATTTGTCAGGCAGTGTGGTGGCTGCAGGTTCAGACTAGGACCTGGGAGACCCGGGTTCAAATCCCTACTCAGTCATGAAACTCACTCAGTGACCTTGGGCCAGTCACCAGGCACACCAGGTTCAGCCCAACATTGGGTGGACTGGTGTGTGTGTATGATGTCACACGGTGGGGGGGGGGTGACCCAACAAGGCCAATTGTCCCCTCCTAAAGGCCCAAGGGGACTAGTCACAGCTGTGGGAGGACCTGGCAGAGCCCTCCCAGCTGTGGAATATTGAGTGAAAATTTTGGGGGGACTTCAGCCCCCACAGCCCCACATAGATGATGATGAAGATGAAGAAGAGTTTGGATTTGATATCCTGCTTTATCACTACCCGAAGGAGTCTCAAAGTGGCTAACAATCTCCTTTCCCTTCCTCCCCCACAACAAACACTCTGTGAGGTGAGTGGGGCTGAGAGACTTCAGAGAAGTGTGACTAGCCCAAGGTCACCCAGCAGCTGCATGTGGAGGAGTGGAGAAACGAACCCGGTTCACCAGATTATGAGTCTACCGCTCTTAACCATTACACCACACTGTCTCTCCTAACCCACCTCACCAGGTTGTTATGAGGATAAAATGGGGAATCATGTAGGCCACCTTGAGCTCCTTGGAGGAAAGGCAGAGTATAACTTTTTTATTTTATTTTTAAATCACCCCCCTCAAGGCCAAGCCAAATCACATGCTGCTGTTCTCCATCAACGTTACCTACTGTCTCCCAATTCCTAAGGTTCATTTATTGACTCCAGTTTAAAGCAATGCCTCCCGAAACCAAACAAAGGGAACTGTCCACTTCATAGACCCACTGTAGAGTTCAAATAATCTTTGGTTATTTACAGTCTCCTCCTCATGTACTGTTTGAGAGCTCTGGCTGTGGAGAATTATACAGGAAGTATTTTAAGCTTGTCTCATATTTCATCCATCCATCTACCCTGTGAAAAAAAGAAGGGGGGAAGGGAGGAAGAATGTTAAAAATATTAATAAGTGAATTTGGTTGCCATGGGAACTCATTGTCTCAGGTGCTCTGTTCCCATACACTATTAACCCCCAAGCTCTTATTTATTATTCAAGGGAAGTAATTGACGGGGGGGGGGGGAGTTTGTCACAGGGAGGACAAGTCACTCAGCTGAATATGATTCATTTGCATGCAATGAAAATGAATTTAGGAAGGTGGATCACTGGCATCCCTAAATTGATCTGCATTTGGGTGGCTGCAGTTTTTGTTTGCTGTCAATACTGAAGATATCTGTAAAAGCGGATGGAAGACTCAAACCATGGCCCTACAGCCATGACACATGGGTTTAAAATATTTGTGAAGGTATTTAGATGAGGCTTTCGTGCATGTCTAAATATATATTTTGTTCTAAAAAGGGGGGAGGGCTGGGATTGGAAGAGAGGGAGAAACAATTAACAAGATATACTGCTTGGGCTGTTGGAACCATTGGGGAAATTGCAGCAGATGTTGCCCTGGGCATCAAATCATGGGATGTTCTAAGTCACGTTAAAAGACCACCTAGATGGGACCTGTCTCATAGTACATAAGGGTAAGGGGGAAATTCAAAGTTCACCCACCATCAGAACTGGATGGACAATTGAGGCAAGAGGATAATTGCTAAGCCAGTCTTGAAGCTGGCACAGTGTATGGGCTCATTGCCATCACAGCAGAGGTTCTGGCTTGCCATCCAGCAGATCCCAAGATGGGTCATCTGCTCCCCATCTCTGAAACAACCCATTTTGAGTTCTCTGGCTGACTGCCAGCAGCAAACATCCCACCAGTAGAACTTCCACCTGCACTTTCAATGGGCAGAAGGAGAACTTCTATCACTGTTGGCTGCTGGAGGCCAGCTTAGCCAGAAGAGCTCGGCAGAGGGACACCCAAGCCACCCCACCCCACAAAGCAACCACAAGGGAGGAGGGGAGGAACAAACAGTTTGTTTTTCATGTTAACAGAATCCATGGGAATGTCCATAGGTATATTTTCTTCAGGATACTGATAGCATCCCATGTGCTTCTGAATGCCAGTTGCTGGGAATCTCAGGTGGGCAGAGTGCTGTTGAACTCAGGTCCTTCTTGCAGATTTCCCGCAGGGATCTAGTTCTTCTGCTCTTAAATCTAAAAATAAAACAACATCAGCAGACCACAGTCAGAGTTGTGACAGTTCTTTGCCCTTACAAGGAAAATATTGTCCTCTGCTGGAAGGTAGGGACAATTTTTGACGTAACAAGCTATTTTTCTGCACATCTACAAAGTGTCCTGTTTCATTTAGGCCCTGGACCAAATTAGAATGATCCTCATTAGTTTTTCACACAACCTGGGAAGTTTAGACGATACTGCAGTGCTGCATATGACATGGATATTTGAAACACCGCCCAGCACTCAGCAAGGTTATCTGTTTTCTAAACAGCCGCGGCTTCCGAGAAATCAGCTTCTCCCCAACTAGGAAATGATGTGCGCTGATTTTGTGTAACCTGAAGCAGAAGCTCTTTGGTAAACATTCAGCCATGTGTCAGCCCTAAACATTTAATCTAATTCAGAGATATATCCAAGGTTGGATTTAACAGCTGATACATATTTTCAAGGAGCAAAGATTAGCCACTGCTAGCACAAACTACAAAACGTATTTGCAGTTTGCATGGGGTAGATTAGCTTGGCCTTAGCATGTGCCCCCTGAAAGTCCCTTTAGTGATTTGTCCATTGCCTTATAGTACAGACAGATCCTGCTTGCAAGCAAGAAAATCTACCTATAGGTGGCAGCAAACTACTCTGCAAGGTGAAAGCCTGGCTTTTCAATTACTTTCAATTACTGGTTCATAATCACTTTACTTGGGTAAAGAGAAATAGTGCAGGGAGATGTTCATCTAGTGGAGGAGTGGGGGAATGGGAGGCCAAAGATATTGTTGCACTAGATCATCATTCTAGTTGCAGAGCTAGAGACTGACAGACAAAAAGGGCCTGAAAGCTAAAGAATGGACAGCAGCTGCACATCACCTGAGTCTTGCCTTCAGACCATTTACTGATCCCTACCTTTAAATCTACCCATTTGGAATTAAGTGGCCTGCCCTAAATGCCAACACATTGCACTGCTCACGCCGAGAAGTGATGCTGTTTCAACTGTATTTGTTTTATGATTTTAGCATTTGTTTTCCTGGTTTCAAACACAAATATCTTACCCATGCCTCTTCTTAATCCAGAGACGAGTGAACTAGTCTAGGGATATTTATGGCACCAAGTTCTAATCATGCACCAGATATTAGGTGGGCATGCTTCAAGGCGCCAATTAGCCAGTGCATTAGGTTTCAATGCCTGAAAGTGATCACAGAATGTTCTATCGCCGTGGTCCCATTATCTTCTGGTCCTTTTAAAGAATCATTGCAGTATTTAAAAAAGATTAAATTCAATTTATTGAAAGGCAGGCCATTAAACCCTTGATATGCTTTGCATTCTGCCCATCTGATTTCACAGCCAAAACCTGATTTCTTACATAGATAATAGAAGCTAATGAAGGTAGATGCTATTAGAGAAAACCAGGGTTCAGTGATCATCAGAACCATCAATATTTGCATATTAGCCCCCAAGGAGTTATTTGCATAGGACATCTGGTTTGTTAAGGAGACTACAGCAGCCATGAAAGATTTTTCATAGGATTATTCACATTTGGGGGAAACTGTAATACCCACCCTGCCATGTTTAACAATAAAAAAGAGAACTCACTGAATAAGATTCACCTTACAATTCTGGAAGTAGGGTATCATTATTGCATGATCAAACAGATGGCAAAGAAGATAAGACTCTTGTTTCTCTAATGGTTGAGGAAAAGGTGGGGTCAACAGGCGTTGCTTGTGCTGAAAATCCATCTTTTGTACACCAGGGGACGTGCACACTTTGGCTTGCAGGATCTACTTGGGCTTTCCCTAGATCACTGAGAACCACCAACCAGAGGCAGCAGGTTCAAAATAATGTCTTAGGAAGGTGACAGGGAATAGCAGCAAGTCAGATCTCTGGCTGATCCACTTCAGATCAGGAGAGAGTAGCTGGTTTCACCTCTACTGACCACGAAATACTGAAGTGTCTAACGTCTGTCCAAAGTCAGAACCATTAGCAATATTCAAGGCTAGGAGATAGAGATAGTGCTTGATGTGACCGTTTTCCAGACTGCTGGACACACTACTCTACAGGAGCCCTAGTTTCCTTTGGATAAACACTACTTTGGATCACCATTCATTATGTCTGAGTTTTGTAGGGTTCAGGGAGAAACATGGCCTGGATAGTTCAGTTGGTTATAGCATGGTGTTAATAAAACCAAGGTTGCCTGTTCAATCCCCGTATGGGGCAGCTGTATATTCTTTCATTGCAGGACTGAACCTCAGGGTCCCTTCCAATTCTATGATTCTATAGGGTGGAATTCAACACTGCACTTTTCAAATTGTTTTTCTGTGCAAGCATTTCACCTTGCCCAATGGATTGATCCTCCCTCTGGAGAATTTCAGGGTCTTTTCATTAGAATCTAAATAAGACTGTGTTATGTTAGGGCCACAGAATACCCATACTCTAACCAAAATAGTGTTTCTTATGTTGTTTATATTGATGCAGCAAAGTGGATCTCAGATGTATAAAGGTCCCCAGAAAAACAAATTCTTTTTTCTTTCTTTCTTTGGTCAGTTCAAAGAAGTATATATGAAATGTGCAGCTCTGGGCCATGAAAAGTCAGCATGTAGAGTTCTGCTTGATGCATTAGAGATCACAATCTGCCCTGCTCTGTAGACTATTTTGTTTAGTAATCCAGACATGCCAGCAGTAATCCAAATGATTCCAGAATTTATAGATGCAATCTCGTGCTGGATAGCCTGGAATTCTTTTTTTATTAGTGGAGGAGGGTTGCTATGCTTTTGCCATCAAGACTGCTTGATCCTTCTCCATAGACTAGTATAGCAAAAAGGAACTTTTCTCCTGGGAGTTACAGGTACACAGCAACATTGTGGTACAGCGGGAGGCTCAAGATGGATAAATTAACTTCTTGGGGTGTCAGTGTGGCCATGATGTTCCCTTCTCCCAGAAGCGCTTAATGATGGAAGTGGCACACTTGTAGGTAACAAAGATTTTCAGTGCTTTCTTAGTCCTTTCCAGAACCACCTCCTTGTGTCCATAGATTTGGTCACTGGTTTATCCTCATTCTCTAGGCCAGTGTTTTTCAACCACTGTTCCGCGGCACACTAGTGTGCCGCAAGATGTTGCCTGGTGTGCCGTGGGAAAAAATGAAAAATTCAAGAGAATTACTTTATATATAGTCAATATAGGCACAGAGTTAATTTTTTTAACATTTTCTAATGGTGGTGTGCCTCGTGATTTTTTCCATGAAACAAGTGTGCCTTTGCCCAAAAAAGGTTGAAAAACACTGCTCTAGGCCAGGGGTGGGTAACCTCTAGCTTTCCAGATGTGGGTTGGACTCCAATCCCCATCAGCTTCAGCCAGTATGGTTGAAACAAAATAGAAAATTATTTCCAGTAGCACCTTAGAGACCAACTGCGTTTGTTCTTGGTATGAGCTTTTGTGTGCATGCACACTTCTTCAAATACACTGAAACAGAAGTCACCAGATCCTTAAATATAGTGAGGGAGTGGGGAGGGGTATTACTCAGAAGGGTGGTGGGAATGGGTGATAGGTGTGGAAAACCTGTTGACGACTCTTAAAGGCTGCAATTAGTCTTGCAGGGAAAGGCAAGGGGTGATATGGCTAAAGATAGCTTTGTTATGTATAATGAGATAAGAATCTCCCATTCCCACCACCCTTCTGAGTAATACCCCTCCCCACTCCCTCACTATATTTAAGGATCTGGTGACTTCTGTTTCAGTGTATCTGAAGAAGTGTGCATGCACACGAAAGCTCATACCAAGAACAAACTCAATGGGTCTCTAAGGTGCTACTGGAAAGAATTTTCTATTTTGTTTCGACTATGGCAGACCAACACGGCTACCTACCTGTAGCCAGTATGGTTGGTGATCAAGGATTGATGGGAGATGTAGTCCAACAACATTTGGAGGACCACATGTCTGCCAGCCTTGCTCTAGGCAAATGTTGGGCAGCCAGTTGTGAGGATTGAAGTGTGCCCTCTTATATTTGCCCTATAATATTAATATGCGATAGTCTACCATGATATTATCATTCCAGAATTTAATGAAATTTTGAGATCTTCATTCTAGAGAAAAGTAGGAATTGACCCCAAAGCACTCTGCCCTTCATGGAAGAAATCCTTCCATGGAAGAGTAGTCTTCAGTCCAGTGAGGGTCCCATGGTTAGGAGGAAGGAGATGCATTTTCCACCAATCCCTTCTCCCATGCTGTTCAACAAGGTTTTCCAATCCTCTGGAGCAGGCCTTTTTATGGTGAAGGGTACTTGAGTGAGAAGTGAATACTGAAAATTACTTTCCCCTTCCATTTGTCAGAGTCTCTACTAGATCAAAGATCCCCCAGAATATCACTTTGGGATCTAACCCATTGTATTTAAATTGCCAGATAAATATATTGCTTGTTATAACTATGCATTGCTAGTAACAGAGCATGATCTGAAAATATTCATGCCTCAATTTTGATACTTCTTACTTGAGTTTTCTTTGAAGGCTTTCTTTCGAAATGAGAATCAATGCAAAAACATGAGCAATGTGGTAGAGAGTAAAATCTCAAATCTCTCATGGTCCCATTCCCTGACTATAAACATCAATAACAGTGTTTTTAAGCCACTTTGTTCATAATTTGTGAAGTTTTCATGATGGCCCCAAATTGAGACCTCTGTTTCCATTACCCCATTCTCTTCCCATAATCAATGTGCCTTTAAAAGAAACTTTTCCCATAATAGACTTCCCAACAAAACCTTTCTGAAATCCATTTGGTACATAAACTGACATCCCTCCTACAAAATTAGCCTTTGAGCAAAACGTATCTTCCTGCTGAGCCCTATCTTGTTTCACAAATTGTAAAATTTAAGCTCTTATTTGTCCCAATCAATGTCCCTCTCTTTTACTCTGCTGCTGTTCCTACATATATATTGCCCTTAAAATCTTATCCATTAATCTTGTGCCTACCATTCTTGTATGTCTCTCTTGAATAAATAGGATGTGTGCCCTTGTTTTCTTGATATGGTTGGCTGGAGAAGATAAAGCTAAAGGGAGACATGGTAGCTGCCTTTAAATACCCAGTTACAGGTAGGTAGCTGTGTTGGTCTGCCATAGTCAAAACAAAATAAAAAATAAAAAAATCCTTCCAGTAGCACCTTAGAGACCAACTCAGTTTGTTCTTGGTATGAGCTTTCATGTGCATGCACACTTCTTCAAGAGTATCTGAAGAAGTGTGCATGCACACGAAAGCTCATACCAAGAACAAACTTAGTTGGTCTCTAAGGTGCTACTGGAAGGATTTTTTTTATTTTTTATTTTGTTTTAAATACCCAAAGAGCTCAGATTTCAGCTAAACATTAGGAGAAATATCATCATGGCAAGAGGAACAGCTCTTAACCATTAGGATATTTTTTGTGGAAAGGAAATATCAGTGGATCTCACTGCCCCAGATGGTGGGGTGGGGCAGCAGGCCTTATTTGACCTACTGGCAACTTAGTTGTTGCTGTTACTGGGAGGGAGAGTGGGAGGGGTAAGGCAGCAGGGTGGTCAGCACTGTGCAAATGCACCACCAGTGGCAACATAGCCAGAGCTGTAGTTTCATCTCCTCTCAGTTTCCTCTTTTCCAGGCTAAACATACCCAGCTTCTTCAAGTGTTCAAGACTTAGTTTCCAGACCCTTGATCATCTTGATTGCCCTCCTCTGCACCCATTCCAGCTTGTCAACATCCTTCTTAAATTGTGGTGCCCAGAATTGGACACAGTGGAGAGATATAGAGATATAGAATAACAAAAAATAATAATAATCAGGACTCATCCCAAGAGAAACAAGAATGAATTAGCAAGATACTATAATTCATGATCCATGATCACTGCAGATGGTGACAGCAGTCACGAAATTAAAAGACGCCTGCTTCTTGGGAGGAAAGCAATGACAAACCTAGACAGCATCTTAAAAAGCAGAGACATCACATTGCCGACAAAGGTCCGTATAGTTAAAGCTATGGTTTTCCCAGTAGTAATGTATGGAAGTGAGAGCTGGACCATAAAGAAGGCTGATTGCCAAAGAATTGATGCTTTTGAATTATGGTGCTGGAGGAGACTCTTGAGAGTCCCATGGACTGCAAAAAGATCAAACTTATCCATCCTTAAAGAAATCAGCCCTGAGTGCTCACTGGAAGGGCAGATCCTGAAGTTGAGGCTCCAGTACTTTGGCCACCTCATGAGAAGAGAACACTCCCTGGAAAAGACCCTGATGTTGGGAAAGATGGAGGGCACAAGGAGAAGGGGATGACAGAGGATGAGATGGTTGGACAGTGTTCTCGAAGCAACTGGCATGAGTTTGGCCAAACTGCGGGAGGCAGTGAAGGATAGGGGTGCCTGGCATGCTCTGGTCCATGGGGTCATGAAGAGTCGGACACGACTGAACGACTGAACAACAACATAATTCATAATCGATAAGGGGGGGGGGAAATCAAGCACAGGAACAAAGACTTCATGAATAACATATAAGAGCTATTGAATAAATTTGAATTTGACATTACCAGGAATTCCTGAAAGTTTAGGGTAAGGTTGGGGAAATCTGGAATCAAAATTTTGAAGTTGCATTTAAAATAAATATTTGAACTGAGAAAAGAAATATCCTTCAGATGATAGAATTAACTAAAGTCTGGTGTGCAGATTTCATAACCAACAATTATACTTGCTAAGTTGATATGTTCAGGAAGCTCTCATTTATAATGAGTCTATTACCAGAAAAATGAAATGAAATTATCATATTGAACTTCATACGAATAATGATATTGATCTTTATACTGAGATTTTGAGACATAGAAATTATATAAAGATTTATACAAAAAGAAAAAGAAGAAAATAGGGAACAGAACAACACAATATATACATGAGGTCCAGCAGCAAGATAATTAGTTCTCATTAAAATGAATGTGTTGTAGTAAAGGATTATGTTCCATATTTCAACTATATGGCACTCAGTATGACTTTGTTAACAAGCGATGATATCACCCTAAGATCTAATTACCTCTGTATTATCTACCATTTATATATGAGAGTACCATCATATCCCTTTATCTCTATAGAATAAAAATGTAAGAACAGCCCCCATTGGAGGGTTTGTAGTGCCTCATCAGAATCTTGGATGTATAGGAAGTCAGGGTGGAATAGAGAAGGAAAAGTGAAGGCAGGATCAGGGCCCTCTCATCCATAGGGGCTAGTGGTGTGGTGCGCCAGGGCACCGGCCCCCCAGGGGTGCCCCGTGAGCCTGCCGGCATACCGGGCGCCCCCTCCCCAACCGGCCCCCGCCCCCACGGACGGGCTGTCGGCCGGGTGCTCACACGCCGCTGCCGCAGCCGCTGCCACCCATGCCGATCCCGGGCGGGCTGCGAGCCGGCCGCCCCCGCCTCCCGTCCCAGGAGCACTGGAAGGGCGTGCAGAGCCCCGCGCCGCTCCAGCACCACGCCCCTCATCCCCCGCTCGCCCACCGCCCTCCCGAGGGGCGGCAAGCGCGGGAGGGAGGCGGCGGAGAGGCAGCACGCTGGGGGCGCCGGAGGGATCACCACGCCACGGTGGCCGATCTCCCTAAGACGGCCCTGGGCAGGATGCACAACAGCAGCTGCTGTAGGAGCCAACTCCTTAAGGTCCTCAAATAATAATCTTTTGGAGGTCCCGAGCAACAAAGATGCTAGGTTGGCTTCAACTAGGGCCAGGGCCTTCTCAGTATTGGCCCCGACTTGGTGGAACAGTCTATCACAAGAGACCAGGGCCCTGCGGGATTTGGCATCTTTCCGCAGGGCCTGCAAGATGGAGCTGTTCCACCTGGCCTTTGGGTTGGTTTCTGTTTAATATTTATGCTTCATTCTTTTATTGGTGGGTTATTGAAATTGAGACTGCAGTTTTAATATTGAATTTTTAAATTTGTATTTTAATCTGTTATTTTAAATTGATTGTGTTTATGTTTTTTGCTGTGATTTTAATTGGTGTTAGCCGCCCTGAGCCCGTTTTTTTTTTTTTGGCTGGGAAGGGTGGGGTATAAATAAATTTATTATTATTATTATTATTATTATTATTATTATTATTATTATTATTATTATTATTATTATGTGATCAGTTATGTGGGGCGGGGCTTATCTGGGCCCCCACAATATTTTATTTAAGTCAGCACCTTTGGCACTTGCCATGGGATGGGAGTCAGAAGAGAGAAAAACTGAGAGGGAGAAAATGGTGGTTTAAAACAGTAGCAGAGGTTTGACTAAAGTTCACAGAATATCTATGGGCTCTGTATTCTTTATTTCTCTCATGAGACAGTTGAAGTGGGTGGGGAGTTTGAGTACAGCAGAAAGGGAGAGAAACTGAAAGGAAAAAAGTGATTATTTTAAACAATGGCAGAGGTTTGAGTAGAGCAAAGGGGAGGGGATGTTGGAGGAAGGATGTGACAGTTTAAAACAAGGTTTGGGTACAGTGAGAAGGAAGTTGGGGAAGGTTTTGCTGTGTTAGCCTTTTGATGTTAGTGTCCATGTTATACTCTGCTATTTCTCCTTGTTAAAACTGGTTCATTGTTTTTTCTTCAAGCATGCGCGCACACACACCCTTCAATGTCCTTCCACGCCAGCTTTACTCAAACATCTGTTGTTTAAAATCACCATTTTCTTTTCAGTATCCATTCACCCCATTTTACTCAAGCTTCTGATGATGTTTAAGGCAACCACCCATTTGCTTTTCAAAGGAAGAGGACAAACAGCTCCAAGAAAGAAGTCGTTTCAGAAACAGGTTTGAGAGGCTGAAGAGCAAGCTTAGTAGTTGTGTTGGTTGGGGAGGGGAAGCTCTAGGGAGGTAATACATGGTGGTTGCGAGGAGCTGGCAAACAGAGAAAGATGAACCTGATCAGTGAAACTGTGTGAGGATAATCTCCAATTTTGTCTATTTTCTGGAAACATGGACTGACTAAAGTTAGGAAAGGATTAGGGTAGACCCTAAAGTTCAAACAGTGCAGAAATAGGAGCAAGCCCTCCAGATGTTGTTGGACCATCAAACATGGTCAATGAGAACATAGGAAGCTACCTTATACGGAGACAGACTATTGGCCCATCCAGTGTTGCTACACCCAGGGTTTCGATCTTTCCTAGCCTTACCTGAAAGTGCCAGGGATTGAACCTGGGATGGTGCTCTATCACAGAGCCAGGAAGCAGTAGAGGATTATGGGAGGTGTAGTTCAGTAGCATCCAGAGGCCCTTAGGGGTCCCAACCAGGCTTTAAAGAATCTTCTGCTCTGTTCTTACATCATCTGCACAGGTATCAAGGAACATTAATAGTTCATTAAATGTACACATGCATAGAGTGAGCATGGACAGCTACTGCCGTGCATGAATTTATTTTTCTTTTAATGTTTATTTATAATTTTCATTTTTTACAAATAAGCATTTCAACAAAGAAATTAAAACAATTATCACATATTGAACTTCAACTTCCCTCCCCCTCTTTCAGCGGTTCCATGAATTCCCCCCTTTCCCCCCTTCTGCCTATCCCAATTAACTCTGTTTATTCTTTTCCTTGTCTATTTCATATATATTTTAGAAACTGAAAGTTTTTGCAGTAATCCTGCTAACATCTTCATTTGTTTACAATTTGTTTGTAAATATTCAATAAACGATTTCTATTCCTTGATAAAAAGTCTGTTGTCTTGATTTCTTATTCTTCCAGTAAGTTTTGCCATTTCTGTGTAGTCCATTAATGTCAGTATCCATTCTTCTTTCATCGGGACTTCTTCTTCTTTTCCATTTTTGAGTGAATAACATTCTCGCAGCAGTGGTTGCATAATAAATAAATTTCTATATTGTTTAGGTAACTCTGATCCCATAATTCCCAAGAGAAAAAGCTTCAGGTTTTGTTTTGTTTTACAAACGTTATCTTGAACATCTTTTTCAATTCATTAGATATCATTTCCCAGTAAGCTTTAACCTTATTACAAGACCACCACTTATGGAAAAGGTACCTTCTTTCCCTTTGCATTTCCAGCACATATTCGATTTTGATTTATACATTTTTGCCAATCTACATGGTGATAGATACCATCTGTATAACATTTTCATATAGTTTTCTCTTAAACCATAACATGCTGTAAATTTTATGTCCATAAATCTTTCCCATGTCTCCATTTCTATGTTATGACCAATATCTATTGCCCAATGTATCATTGAAGATTTCACTTGTTCATCTTTTGTCTCCCAGTCCAATAATTTCTTATACATTTTATACATCACTTTAACATTACTGTCTAGGTCTCCCTCTAGTTGAGATACTTGTTCCCTATTTCATATCCATTTTGAATACTCTATTCAAATGATAATATTGTATCCACATTGTTAACGTTCCCAATAAATCCTTAAATTCTTTTAATTTGAATTCTCCACCTTCCTCTTTTAACAAATTTCTATAAGTTGCCCAGTTTTCTGTCATATTTTTCTTCTTCACCACTATACCATGAATTTATTTATCTGAACCACTATTGATGTGTACATGGAGTATCACAGTATGGCCTATATGACCACATGATTGAAGTTCTCACTCCCTTAAGGTCCAGCCCAATTTCCAGTGAAGTCAAAGGAAGCTTAATTAGTAAGCACAGCAGAGGTAATGCCATTCATTCGTCGAAACACCATCCTCACCCATTAACTTCAGCAGCCGCCGCCTCACCTAACTGAAGTGACCTGATAGCAATGGAACACTTGGATAATTGGAGCTGAAATCCCTTTTACTTTGAATATGCAAAGCCATTTCCCCCTCTTAGATTCTGTGCTGAAATAGCTAATGTCTAAACACCCAATTAACTCACTTGGCACTATCTTACAAAAACAACTTGTTGCCTCAGTGCCAGATGTAATGTCTCCATATGTTATTTCGATATATTCTTGTCAAAAGCAGCTACAGGTGACTGAGCATAAAGTGTATGTGTATGCAAGCAGGGAGCTACTGATTTCTATAAATTATTCCCTGGAATACACAGCTTACATAAGGAAATCAAACAAAAGGTAATGCTGGAAGAGAGAGTTGCATTTGCTCACTGAGTGTGCAAAGCTAATTATGCGTATTCTCCCAGACACACCAGTGCCTCCTAAAAGGCAGTCAACAAGCTTTCATTTGCTTTTTATCTGGCTCTTTGTTTTTGCCATCTGTAACAACCCGCCAATGTGGTTTTGTTTTGCAATTTACAACAGCTATGCATACTCAAGGACTATGGACAACTTGGAGCGTAGGAGTTCAGAGGAATGAATGCCATGCAGAGCTGAAAGGAACCTGAGACAGAATGTCCTTAGAAAATTCTACCAATTCAAAACAGCTTGCAAAGGTCTGGATTTGCTTGTAAGATCAGGGATGGGCAATTTAAAAAAAAAAAAAATTATTAAAGATTTTCAAAGGTAGTACAATGTCTCTCTCAAGCTTTTCCATACAACATTTTTATAAGTCAGTGTTGGTGAGACATTAGAAGAGAAAGGGGGGGAAGGGGGGAAGAAGTGGGTGGGACGGGGAGGTAGGTGGGGTGGGGTGACTGTGTTTCTTTTTTTACTTGATATGAGTAGGGTTTGGTGTCAGCATTGTTTATGCAGGTTCTCTGTTGTTTGCTTGTGCTCGTTTGGCGGTGAGAGAGGTCGGAGTTGGCTTGGGATGTGATTGTTCGTTTGTGGTTGGCTGTGGTGATCTTCGGTTTCCTGAGTGAGTGGGGTTGGTGGGTATTTTGGGTCATTTTTTTAGTTGTGGCTTCACACAGTTTCTCATTTTCCCAATCTCAAGTTCAGCCCTTCACATTTCCACATCGGTTTATGATTTTTAAATATATATGTATTTATTTGTTATAATCATGAACATCCATCACCATTTTAGTGCAAATTTCTCCTAATATATGCATCTGTGTATGCATTTTCCCCGATACACAGGTTCCTACAAAATAATTTCCCCTAATGTTTAATGTTATTGTCGCTAGTATATACATTTATACACAAACGTCACCACCGTATATCCATGTTTGTACACATTACTTAGCTGGCGAAGTGGGTTGGAAAATTTAGTGAAACATGAATGGCTTTGGAAAGTACAGTTGTTTGGAAATCACAAATTGTTTTGGAAAGTACAAATTAGGTAGGTTTGCCTGTAAATGCAAACTAAATCAAATTTCTTCCCCATCTCTAGGCAAAAACCAGCCCCCCAAATGAATGCAGTGAAATGCATGGGAAGGGACTGGCATAAAGCTTGACTGAGACCTTTACTCTTCCTCTTTGTCACAGGGCATCAATGCCATGTTCACTCTCAAAGGCTGTGCCAACCTGCCAAGTGCCCAGATCTCATGCTGCCTGTGGGTGCTGTTAATCACAAATCAATCTAGAAGTGTTGGAAGAAGTGATGTGACCTCATTAGAACAGCAAAGAAGGGATGGCAATGGATGTCCAGCTCTTGGAAAGGGCATGCATAGAAGGGAAGAGGATACCGAAAACTGTAGTGGGGAGACAGCCAGAGAAATCAAGCAGCCTGAACTGCTGCCCTCTCAGCTCTTGAGTGGTGGCCAGAGGACCAGGGTACTCTAGAGGAGAAATCTTCTCCTTTGACACCTGGTAGGAAAAAAGAGAATACCTGTCACTCTGTGGTGCCATCAAAGGTCCCTCTCCCACACTGGTCTTTTTCTTCCTCCATGCACAATTGTTCCAGAAGGGGTGTGTGTTCAAATTCAGTGCTTTTTTTCTGGGAGTACACAGGGGTACACATACCCCTAAACATTTTGGGAATCTAACAGGAGATCCAGAAGTAACGGAAGATAATGTCAGCTATCAGCTGTGTACATGGCTGTCTTTAGCATTTGTGCAAAGATCCACCCAGCGCCCCAAAATTTAGTTTAGCCACCCCCAATTCAAAGTTATTGACCTTTTTTGGGGGAGGGAAATCGCTTACCTGTAACAACAATGCAGCGGAAATAACTGCTTTTGTTTCCTGTCTCGGAAAAAAATGATGCTACAGAGTAACAGAGCGACCGAGGAGGGGGCAGGGACTTTCACTCCATTGCTTTTCACTGCCACTGATCAAGAGGAACGGGTATACAGTACGTATACACTTGCCGCCCCCAGAATACATTTTGTGCCCCCCAGAATTTGGCGCTGGGGTGCCCCACACCCCTTGCACCCCCAGGTAAAGATGGCCCTGGCTGTGTAATATGAGGTAATGCATGTTCTTTGTACTTTTGTCCATTTACTGTCTTTATTTTCCCCAATTTGAACTATAACATGGTGATTTTTCTTGAGACAAAATGAGAGTACCCCTAAACATTTTTAATTATTTATTTTAAAGAAAAAAAGCACTGTTCAGATTCCTCATCAGAAGTTTTAATAAGATTCTCATTTGCGGTTGACACATGCATGTAAAAGGAACTGAATCTACTGTGCTCCAGAAATGGAGCAAAATAGTGTGCCGATGAGATGTGTGTGTGTTTGTGTGTGTGTGTGTGTGTGTGTGTGTGTGACTCCTAAGTGGTGTCTGCAAGCAACAGAGCTTGATTTCTCATTCCTGCCTTGTTCATCTGAATCATGATATGCATGGGAATGTGCTTCTCCTGAAAAGTTTCATGTTTTCTCAACTTGAAGTGGGTGAGCAGCACCACTAAATTCATTGGCCCTAACTGCATCACTTTTATGTGTGTTAACAAGTTTTGTGGGACCAGTTTCCCAGAGAAAAGCACCTAATCTTATTGCTCATAGATATTATTAAACACTAAGAAAAATATTTTAGCTATAAGGGAAATGTAAACTTTTGTTTAATAATCACATCTCAGACCATTTACTGAACCACTTCCCTCAATGTTAACACTTACATTTTATACTTTTCAATAATTCGCCTGAAGCCATTTCTTAGTTTTGGAAAGCACATTAGAAAGAAATTCATCTATTTGTGCAATTCATAAAATTAAATCAAAATATAAAGCAAACCACCCAGAGCTGTTAGAGAGAGGTTACAGCCTCATTGTGTGTGTGTGTGTGTGTGTGTGTGTGTGTGTGTTATCTTTGGAATCTCCACTTTGAATCACAGTTAAATCTCTGAATTGCCACAAATCTTTTTTAAAAATTGACATATGTTTTTGATGAAAAATATTTCAGAGCGTCTACTTAAAACACACACACACACACACACACACACACACACACACACACAACTGCCAAATACATCTGAATGTTCTTAGAACAAAATGTTCTTTTACTTTCTTTTGGTGTCCGTCTCCGTCCCCCCCTTCTTTTTTCTTTAGGCAAAAGAATGGTTTGGACAAAATTTCCAAACTGCCGCAGTGTTAGTAAAGAGAGAAAACAGGCGAGCTCACAAATGCAAAGTAGACTTCGCATATTACACATTTTGATGAAGATGACCGTGAGCTTCCCTTCCAAGTGTTGTGGTCACAATTATATTGTGGGCAATTATAGTTTGTCCTGGGATGACTTTGTTGATGGACTTTCCTTCACTTGGGCAGAATTATACATTAGCAACTCCACTCCTGGCATGTTTAGGTGTGAAAACCACGGCCAGCATCAACTGCTGGCAACTTTGAACAGATGCCTGCACTCCAGCACCTTTGCAGGGCCCACCACTAATGCCTGCTTGCTCCCCCTTTAATTTTTGTTCCTTGGCCAAGTGTTTCGAACATCTCTGGGGAGCTGAGATTAGCAGCCACAGTGCTTGTGACAAAGCATAGCTCTAGGGCAAGCGTGTGCAACCTCAGAACCAGCCAAATGTGGCTCTCCCATACCCTCCAACATTTCTCTGATGAAAATAGGGACATACTATTCGATGATGATGATGATGATGATGATGATGATGATGATTATTATTATTACCCCACCCATCTGACTGGGTTGCCCCAGCCACTCTAGGCAACCTCCAACATATATAAAAACATAATAAAACATTAAACATTAAAAACCCTTCCCTATACAGGGCTTCCTTCAGATGTCTTTTAAAGGTTGCATCATCCCTTATCTCCTTGGTTCAGCGGTAGCAGAACTCCATACCTTCCAACATTTCTCTGATAAAAATAGGAACATCCTAAGGAAAAGTGGGACACTCCGGGATCAAATCAGAAGCCAGGATGGCTTCTGTAAATCTGGGACTGTCCCTGGAAAATAGGGACACTTGGAGAGTCTGTTCTCCAGGCCTCTCTACACTAGTAACTAGGACTCTCTCCCAAGCCCCATGCTTATCTGACCTTTCTTCAGTGGCGTCGCAAGGTGGGGGCGGGGTGGTGGTGTGCCCCGGGTTCCACATCTGGGAGGGTGACAAGAAGGCACCCACGGGGTGCATGCCCTCCTGCCCCAGCCCAGGTGTGGCGGCGCGAGCCGCCATCGCACCCCCCGCAGCCACATATGGAGGATCCTCTGTTCGCGGCTGTAGCAATGAGCAGAGAATCCCGCTGCTCTCTGTAGGGCTCTCAGGTGGCGCCGGCAGCAAACCGCTACATACAGTGCACATGCATAAGCTGTGTGTAGCGGCGCCGCTACCAACAGGAAGGAAATCGGCCCTGAGTGCTCACTAGAAGGACAGATCCTGAAGTTGAGGCTCCAGTACTTTGGCCACCTCATGAGAAGAGAAGACTCCCTGGAAAGACCCTGATGTTGGGAAAGATGGAGGGCACAAGGAGAAGAGGACGACAGAGGATGAGATGGTTGGACAGTGTTCTCGAAGCGACTAGCATGAGTTTGGCCAAACTGCGGGAGGCAGTGGAGGATAGGCGTGCCTGGCGTGCTCTGGTCCATGGGGTCACGGAGAGTCGGACACGACTGAACGACTGAACAACAACAACAAAAGCGGCGCCGCACATGCGCTGTACATAGCGGTTTGCCACCGGCGCTGCTGGAGCGCTGTATGGCTCCACCCCCCTCCCTCCACGGCTCACTGTAAAGTGGGCAAGCAGAATCTGCTTAAGGCGAGCCGGGGGCCCCACTCCCAGCCTCCCAGCCTCCCACCCTCCCTGGCTCACTGTAATCGGCTCCCGCTTTGCCGCTTTACAGCGAGCCGGGAAGGGAGAGAAGAGGATGGACGGTAGCTGTGGCTCCTAAAAGGACAAGCTGTGCAGCTTTGCCAGCACCCCGGCAAAGCGGCATAGCTCCCCCCTTCCCCCAACAGCTCGGGGTATTTGGGAGCCACGGGGGTGGCGGCGCAGAGGCATAGGAAGGGGGACAGACATTTGGCACCCTCCCACGACTCCCAAGCCTACCCTGAGCTGTGTTGATGTGGGGGGGGGGGGTGACAAAAAAATTCTGCACCGGGTACCAACTGGGCTTCCTATACCTCTGCATTTCTTCACTCCCTTTTTGGGTGTTTTTGCTAGACTGGAATGCCCTCCATTGCATCTCTGGTTGTGGCTAGAAAAGACACACTAACAGAAACCATGAAGATCTGCTGCTAGTCAGTATAAACAATACTGAGCTGAATGGACCAAAGGTCTGCATAAGACAGGTTCCTGTGTCCATTTTTTTCTCCATTAGAAGAGAATCATTCTGAAGAAGTGTACATGCACACGAAAGCTCATAACAAGAACAAACTTAGTTGGTCTCTAAGGTGCTACTTGAAGGATTTTTATTTTTATTTTGTTAAGGTAATCATTGTTTGTGAATGGTATATCAGGTAATATTTTGTTTCTGCCAAGAAACAGAGGATGCAAATCAACAGGAGAAAGGGAGGGAGTCAATCAATGGAGCACAATGAATTGAATGGTTTTGCTCTTTTCCCAGTCTTCGATCATAAAAACTGGCGTGCTTGTTCACAAAAAGTCGTGTGAAATGTTTTTCATATGGAAATATGGTGGGGGTTTTTTTTTTAGAAATCCAGTGTCCCTGTAAAAAAATTAAACATAGTGTTTAAATATATTATCATAAATAGTTCATAATACATTTGGAAAGCAAACTACCAACTTGTGCCCTTTATTTTTTTCGTGATTATGAGGCTATTCATAATATTTCAAAAATAACAGCAAAAATATAGTGCCAAGGTTTATAATTATCTTACAATCATTGTAAGTAATACAGAAAGATTTACATATAGATTGGGGAAAGAAAATGGTGGCCACCGTATGAATGGCTTGCGGAATTGCCATCTAAGCTTTTGTTATGTTAGATTATTTTTAAAATGCAGATCCGTATTTTTAGTAATTGCCATTATACGTAATTTGACAGTGGGAGGGTGTGCAAGATGGAACAGGCAAGGAATATATTAAGGTTGCAAAACTCTAAAAAGGAAGATGAAGTTTTTGCGGTGCTTGCCTCCAAAGAGAATTAGGCTATTATGATCATTTGATGGAGAAGCGAGATCATAACTGACAAAGCTAAGCAACTGTGCCTTACTTATTAGTAAGAACTGATAGGGTTTTTATTTTTTATTTTAAAAAAGACCAGCCTCCTGAAGCATAAATTTTCATGAATTTGCAGAAGTCAAAATGAAGAAATTTTTGCTACAGTGAGTATAAATATGAGCTGGCCATTAAAATAACTGGGGCAGAGAATTTAATCAAGAAACCCCTTATTAGTACAGCCTTGATCTCGAAATAAAATGCACATTATTTGACAGTTGTTTGATTCTACATTTCTTTCTGCTTCTTTTCCTGGGTGTGATCCAGCCTCTGCTCATGCCAGCGGGACTTCTCATATTAGGCACCTCTTTTGGGTAAACACACAGCTATGGTACTTCCTGAAATTGTCATATTGCAGCAAACTAGTATGCCGATGCACACTGGGATTCATTCATATCTGGGGCATGACCCTTCTCCTACACAAGTGCAATGCCTTGGGCACAGAGCAAGATGCCCAGACTATAACAGGGGCCTCTGCAGGAGAGTGCCAGTCATTCAGAATATGGATGATGACTCTGAACAAATTTATGGAGGAAGAGGAGGCTACTAGACATTGGTGGCTATGTTCTTCCTTCATAGTCAGAGGCACCAACAGTTATGAATACCAGTTGCTGGAACTGCAGGAAGGGAAAGGGCTCTTGAGCTTAAGTCTTGCTTGAGAGCATCCCACAGGCATCTGTATGGCCACTGTGAGAACGGGATGCTGAACTAAGTGAACCATTCACTTGATTCAACAGACTCATTGTATGTTCTATATGTCTTATGATCTAACCACAAAAGGAATTTGCCATATCAGCATCCTCAACTCACCCAAACAAACTCACCCAAACAAACAAGCAAATACCACTTCTGCAGAAGGTGCCAACCAACTTTTGCATTTCTGCGCAACTACAACACTGGAAGCCAGGGTTTCCCAAACGTGGGTCTCCAGCTGTTTTTGGACCAAAATTCCCATTACTGATCCTTCTAGCTAGGGATGGTGGGAGTTGTAGCCCAAAAACAGCTGGAGACCCAAGTTTGGGAAACTGTGCTGGAAGCAACAGTTCTTTCAAACAGTCGGACGGGGGGATACTTGAAATGGTTATCAACGTCCTTTTAGGGTTCATCTGTAAAAGTTCTTGCCCAGTTTTTAGTATGCAGAATGTCATTTCACTTAAGTACGTGTGAAGCCACATTTTGATTTTTCTGCCAAGCACTCCTGCCTCTTTCCTCATAAAATTCCATATGGCACTGAAGCATCACACCGTTTTTATGTACCTAGACAGCTACAGAGATTTGTTCATTCATTCTGAAGTGGTGGGCAGATTTAAAATAATAATAATGTAGAACTTCTCCCCAGTTTGGAGGGAGAGAAACGGACATTTATGCTGTTTTATAGAGATTTGTGCATTTATTTACAAAGGCACGCCTCTGGAATTATGTAGGCATTATGGAAGTGTGAGCAGGCAGCACGGAAATTTCCCCGTCAAAGTCCCACCAGTCCTAAGCCTAAAACAATCTAAGATGGTGCCTTTCCCTCTTTTAAGGCAAGAACACAAACTCTGTATTTCATCAGGACAGCCCCATGCTTTCTGTCTTTAGCTAATGATCCATTAATCAGCCTCAGTTGTCCTTCTGGGTAGCCAGAACTCCAAAGAGACAGCTGTGCCAGCCAGTTATTATTACCCAGTAGGGAGCCATTTGCGATGGCCATTGTCCCATTTATGTTCCAGATTACATCAATTTATCATTCACATACTTAATATGTAGCCTGCCTTTCAGTCTAGACAATACCGCAAGGTGGCTTACCATGAGGAAAACATAAAAATGATAAAAGTACTAAAACCACAATACTAAACATGAATAAAGCAGCATCAAAATCAATATTAAAAGGTTAGTAGCATTTCCCCTCCAACAATATTATTAGCCTTTCCAAATGAATAGGTTTTTAATGCCAGCAGTGAAGGAGCCTTGTAGACCTTCCTTGTGAGAGAGTTGCAAGAATGGGTGTCACCATGAAGCAAATTCCTTTTAAAAAAAACAAAAAAACAAAAACAAAAACCACCAGCCTGGTTTCTGGTGGTTATGGTACTCAGAGCAGCATGTCATGAGGTGATCTAAGCCAGCCTTCTTCAATGTGATGCCCTCCAGAAATTTGAGACTTTAGTTTCCATCATCCTCCCTGACCATGAGCCTTGTTGGTTGGGGGTGATGGGAGTTGTGATCCAAAATGTCTGCGCTGTACCAGACTGGGGAAGGGCATTCTCAGCACACGGAAGAGATCTCACTGGAGTGGCGTAGCCAGGGGGTGCAGGGGGGCAGCTGCCCCCACCCATGAAGTAAAAATATAAAAATAACTAACTGACCAATTGTGTCGCAGATAACTCAGTTCTGCCCCCCTAATATAATGCCTTCCCTTCCTAAATTAAATCCTAGCTACACTCTAGTTGGGGCTGACTTCTGAGTAGAGATTGCACTATTAAATGTGCCTGGGCACAATTCTCTTAGCTGCAAATAATAACAATAACAATAACAACAAAGGTTGACTGTTTCATCTGAGATCATCACTTATTGATTGTTTCTGTGGTGTAAAAATTGACCAAAACAAGTGATCTTAAACGTCACAGCATTTTTCTTTTGATACACTGTAATATTGAGTGTAATCTTTTAAACCTTGGTGAGAATTGTGCTTCCCCAGCCTCCACTGAAATCAGCAATGGTGCCCTTGTAATCCCAGCCTTTAGAGAACTATAACAGCTACAGCACTAGGTCCTCATCATTTGCTAATTGGCTGGTCCCCATTGACATCAAGGAAGCTCTGCTCATTTACTGTAGCCATCTGTCTGGTCTGAGAGTTGTTCTGATTTATGATCACACAAGAACAATCTGCAAGATTTTAAAACTCCCTTTACAAATGTGCAATGATTCATTTTCATGGGATACCTGACCACTTTCCTTCATTTATTCCAGGCATATGTGATCCCAAAAATAGGGTTTCCACTCTGCTGAGGGTTTTTATTTATAACTTTATTTGTTTATATATATAAAAATATGTATATACTGCTAGTCATAAAAAAATCAGAGTGGTTTACAACAGTTATACATAAAACCGAAAATCACGTAAAGCAAAGATGAAATCAGAAATCAGCTATTATGGAAATATGTGTTCTTATTGGCTTGCATAAGCCTGACGAAATAAAAAATTTCAGCAGGCATTTGAAAGCTGTAACAGAAGGTGGCTGCTGAATCCATATTGACAGAGTATTCCATAACACTGGGCAGATGACACTGAAAGCTAGTTTTCTTCTTGTTGTCAAATCAAAGAGTTGGAAGGGTCCCTAAGGGTCATCTAGTCCAACCCCCTGCATTGCAGGAATCTTTTGCCCAAGGTTGGGCTTCTACCCATGACCCTGAGATGTTGAGTCTCATGCTCTACTGACTGAGCTATCCCAGCTAGCCAACTCAGGAAACGGCTGATGATGCTCCTGCAGATGATCTTAGTGATTGAGCTGGGGTAGTCAGGTGATCCCTGATATATCCTGGACCTCAGTTGCTTAGGGCTCTGTAAATTAATACACAAGAACCTTGAACTTGGCTTGGTGGTAGATGGGCAGCCAATGCAGATGCTTTAATGATGATGATACTTGTTCTCAGCCAGATGCTTCCATCAGCTGTCTGACCACCACATTCTGCACCAGCTAGAGCTTCCAAACCAGGCCCAAGGGCATGGCCTACAATGGTCAGGTTTACATCCCAAACTATATCTCCAGTCAGCAAACACAATTTGTTTGAAAAGCAGAATATTGCTTTGTTAAAAGATGGGAGGCATGTGCTTCCGTTTTTAGGAATAAATGCTGCGTTCCTCTATTGCTGTCCCTTGGAAGTGCAGTCAAAGTATCCAGCATCCCTGGCCATTTATAAAATCTGTTTGAAAGGGGCATAATGAGAGGCACTGTCAGCTTCATTGCCTTAAAAAAAAAGAAGGAGCAACAATGCTCACAAGAATGTTTGAGAATGTTACAGCAGCTTCCTGAGCTCGAGACACTAACAGCTGACTGAACACTGATGATAAAACAATAATGACAATTTACCCAGTGGGCTCAAAGCCTCTCACTAAAATTTCATTGAAAGCCTTTAATATACTACCATGTGTAGCAAGTCCCTTCATTACTTGTTGGCTGCTAAGTGGATCTGGCAAGTCTTCCCAAAACCACTTCTCATGTTTCCCACTTATAGAATAATAGTAATAAAAAACCCCTCTCCTACCTCTCCTGCATTGCAGGTGGTTGGACTAAATGACCTTTGGGGTCCCTTCCAACTCTACAATTCTATGATTCTGCCTCTTTGGACTCAATATATCTTACTTCATACATATAAAAGAAAGAAACCTTGTGAAGGCATAGGCTGTGGGGTTTTTTTGTTTTTTTAAAAAACCACTTACAGGCATATTATCTCAAAATTAAGACCCACTGTATCCAATCCTCTTTACTCCCAAGAAAGTGTGTGGATAGGATTGCTGCCTTAATCTTCATTCTCTAGCTCAGTGATTGCCAAACGTGGCCCTCCAGCTGTTTTTGGACTACAACTCCCATCATCCCTAGCTAACAGGACCAGTGGTCAGGGATGATGGGAATTGTAGTCCCAAAGCAGCTGAAGGGCCAAATTTGGCCATCACTGCTCTAGCTGTTACTGGGGTCAAGTACACACGAAAAAGAGACATCTGACTACAAAGAGTTAGTGTATTGATAATAGTACTAGACCTAGACTGAAGGACTCTGGCTTCAAATACCTCTCCAGCCGTGGTAGTCACTGGTTGATTTCACCCTCACCTACTTCCCAAGGTTGGTGTGAGGCTAAAATGAGGGTGGGAGTTGCACATTCTTCCAGGGACAGAATATACTTTCAACAAGTGGAAAGGATACGGTGGGATCCAACCCCCATATTATTTAACTGACATGTTTGGTAGAGTGTGGGTAATAGATGATATGATAAGGTACATTCTTGGCTCGTTCTACTTAAAATTCCACCTATCCTTATATGTCTTCCCCAAATGATGTAAACCTATGTCTGGTGACCTGAGCCAACATGGGTAAACCAAATCTGAATCAGATCTGCTGAAGCCAGAAGTAGAGGTTATGCAGTTCTGTGGCTGCTATAGTTGTAGCAGTCTTGTGTCTCAGCACAGAATGTAAGTGTAACTGCTTATATACATTTTTTGCGCCACTCCCACTCCCAATGTGATTGGCTGTCTAAACTTCCAAGCTGTGAATCATGACTTAGAGTTTATGGGCCAATAGCAGAGGCCCAAATCCTGAAGTGTTCTGTGACTGGATATCATGTATCGAATCAGAACGCAGGGGCTCAGAATCCTTAGTCCAGACTCAAGCTCAGGTAAACACAGCCCACTGAATACATAACAGTAGGACTGCAAAAAGCTGCCTTAGACTGAGTCAGACCTCTGATCCATTCGGCAACAGCTTTCTAGAATTAGCCATGCGGACATTCCCAGCCCTGCATGGAGATACTGTTTATTG
This sequence comes from Lacerta agilis, assembly GCF_009819535.1. Taxonomy (NCBI): domain Eukaryota; kingdom Metazoa; phylum Chordata; class Lepidosauria; order Squamata; family Lacertidae; genus Lacerta; species Lacerta agilis. The sequence continues at coordinate 23,400,050 of NC_046312.1, forward strand.
AACCTGGGATATTTTGGGTGCGAAAGTGTGCTCTGCCACTGAGCCACAATCCCCTCCAACTTCTTTCGCATCATATCTTTTCAAGCAATATCTATTCAAGCAAAACATATGGTGAGGGCTGGTGATGTTGTGACTACTCGCACCTCTCTAAGTGGCAGTTCATAAAGAGGAGCAGAAGCTGTGAGACACAATGGTGACACATGAGGCTGTTTTTTCCCCGGGGCAGCTACACATCCTTTGTAATGTCTAGTTTATGCCTGAGTTCTGTGAACTGTAACTTGATACCCTGAGCTCAGCTGGAAAAAAGAGCAAAGGAACTTAGTGTTAATAGAGCCATTTTCAGGGAAGGTTTTGAGGATTGCTTCTTGAACAAATTACTCACCTGGAGGAGTCCAGATGGAACCCTAGGGGAATTGCACTATTCAGGCTGGTGGTTACACTGAAAGATTCCTTATTGTAAACCATTAAAAACTTTTTTTAAAAAAAAAACAACCCCAGCCCTGGCTGAGATGCCTTTGATGTCTGGTTGGAAAATAACTGACCAGCTGGAGTTGGGCTGCAAATGCATTTCTATTTAAAAGAAGCATTGTCTTCAGCTTACACCAGAGAAACCAATTGTGATAAAAAGCTAAATCTTGCTTCGGCTTCAGGAACCAGTAACATCCCTGGAAACAGAGGTGATGGTGAAGGGTAGTCACATAATTTCACAGCCATTTTATTCCTTGACTTTTCTTCATGGAGCACTGGAGCTTTTGCCCTCCTTTCTTTTTAAACCGGGGCTCTTAAAGCTACAGACAACATTCATTGGACCTTCACACAGATGAAGGATTGGACAATAAAGAGTTGCCTTCAGTAGCGACAAACAGAAAACCAGATGTTGTTTGACTCATCATCAATAGTTTCTGGTTAGGACACATGTGGAAATGAGACTCCCGGAGGAGTCTGCTAGGAAAACACTATTTTTTTTATCTTCTCCTATAATTTAATGATTTACATCTAGGTAAGCCAATCTCACCTAGGCTGTAAAATTCCAGTTCAGATTCATATTTTACTGGAGAAGGGTCTAATCTTCATATGTTGTTGTTGTTGTTGTTGTTGTTGTTGTTGTTGTTGTTGTTGTTGTTGCTGTTGTCATCCAATGGAACTTACATTCTAGAGCACAGTACTTCCCAGCTCATCCCCTCCTCTAGGGTGCCTTTGCCATGTGGTAATGGCAAATATATCGTCATAGCTCATTTTTAGCGCATCCCTGAGATTAGGTATGGAGGAAAAATCTGATTCACTTTGCAGCTAAATGCAAACTTACCTAATTCACATTTTCTGGAATGAACTGTGGACCGAAATACTACCATCCTTCAAAGTTCAAACTTTTTCAGATTTATTTTACTAGTGTAAAGAAAACATACGAGATTCGTGCATTAGTGAAAATAACACACAAAACTGCATTGTTAGGGGAAATTGCTTTTCAAAAATGTGTATATTAGTCAAAACTGCATGAAAATGTGTTAGGGGAAAATGCTGGTGGATTTACACGAGGATTAAAAAAAAATATAATCACTGGATTGTAGCAGAAAAGTGGAAAACTGAATTTAAGATTGGAGAAATGAGACATGCAGAGAACCAGTATTGCCAGTTTCTTCCATCCCTAGCTGAGATGCTGAATAGTAGGATCAATGGTGTTTGATGGATCCAGATTTAGTGCAGCATGGGTGGTCCATAATGACCCCTACCCCCATTGCTGCTCTTGAATCATAGCCTTGCTCAGTGCTATTTTTCTAGAAAGAGAGGTGCCAGAACCTACGATGAGCATCTCCCTTGTTCCCTTGTGAGTTTCAGCTGGAAAAAAAATGCCCCTGGTCTTGCTGATCCAATGATCAGGAAAACAGCGCACAGTGCTTATTCCTGCTCACTCTCTTTCATTCCTCAGGGTAAGTAAACTAGTCCTTCGTTCTCTAGCAGCTCTCTAGAGTCACTGAAGCTAATTCTGCTGCTGCCAGTAAGCTACACTTGACCTGCTGCCTCTGTGATGTTCTCGGAGAAAGAAAGTCCGGATTACCATGTGGCAGGCAGGTCAAGGAGCTGCTAATCTGCTCTGCCTGCCTGCTGTTCCTCTGCATCCATTAAAGGAAGGGATTCGGCTCCTGCCTTCCTCTCCCGTGTTTTTACTCAGCTCTCTGTGTGAGCCAAGGCACACAGGGTATGATCCAGCTGAAGTTTTTGTTTGTTTAGAGCATTTGTACTCCGCTATTCATCCAAGAAGGCTCTCAGAGCAGTTTACATACACTTGGGGTAAGAATTCTTACCACACACTCAAAACAAGACAATCCCTACCCACAAGTTTACGGTCTAAAAAACAAGGAGACAAATAAACAAAGAAACCAAGAAACACAAGACAGCATGGAGGGAAGAGGAAACTGAAAATCGAAAGTCAGGCACTAATTTCTAAACAGCTGGAATTAAGCACAAAGTCCTATTTATTTAGGTGCTTGAGTACAATAAATCATGAATGTGGAGGGGCTCAGAGTCTGGACAGATCTGATGGGAATGTTCTAATTCTGGATTTCTAGGAATGAGAAGTTGGATCCAGCATATGGCCTACAAGACTCCTCCAACTCTTATGATTCTACTATTAACCTGTTAAAGCACTGAATAATTTGTTGAAGATGCAGTTAACAGGATAAGATTTGCTCCCAAAGTGTCTCTCTGCAAATATGCATAGACCTCTAACTTTGATGTGCATGTTTCATTTTATTTTTTATAATATAATTTTTATTATTTTCATTAATAAAACATAAAATATAACAACATTACAATAATCAAGCAAATGCATTTGCTCCGCCGAGCTCGTGAATACCCTCCCACCCTTCAACGGGTTTCCTGTTTCCTCATAAGTTATACATGCCTTTCTAATGTCAGTTTCTTTTCTTTAATGCATATTGAATCCTTCTATTGTCTATGGTCAGATACTAATTATTATCCTATGTTGCAGGATTTATGTCAGTCCTGCTAGTGTCTTCAAGTTTTTACAATGGTCTCTTAAATACTCAGTAAATTTACTCCAGTCTCTCTGGAATTTCTGGTCACCTTGGTTCCAAATCCTCACAGTCATTTTGGCCAATTCTGCATATGCCATCATATTCATCTGCCACTCAATCATTGGTAGTAATTGTGATTTCCATATTTGGGCTAACAAAATTCTTACCACGGTGGTAGCATACATAAATAGTCTTTGATCTACTTTAGCAATCTTTTCTCCCATCAACCCAAGCAGAAATGCTTCCGTTTTTTTGGGGGGGAGGTATATTTTAACATATTTTTTAGTTCATTATAGACCACTTCCCAGAAAGTTTTCACCTTATCACAAGTCCACCAAAGAATCAAAGAATCAAAGAATTGTAGTGTTGGAAGAGATTGTGAGGGTCATCTGGTCCAGCCAATGACAGATAGCTATCCAACCTCTGCTTAAAAACCTCCAAGGAAGGAGAATCCACCACCTTTCAAGTTCTTTCTGATGTTTAGTCAGAATCTCCTTTCTTGTAACTTGAAGCCATTGGTTCAAATCATACCCACCGAAGCAGGATAGCTCTTTAGATATTTGAAGATGGCTGTTACGTCTCCTTTCAGTCTCCACTTTTCCAGGCTAAACATGCTCAGTTCCCCCAACTGTGCCTTATAAGGCTTGGTTTCCAGACCCTTGATCATCTTGTTCACACTCCTCTTCACATGTTCCAGCTTTTCAACATCCTTCTCAGATTGTGACACCCAGAACTGGACACAGTACTTCAGGTGTTATCTGACCAAGGCAGGTCAGAGTGATACTATGACTTCTCTTGATTGGGACACTACACTACTGTTGATGCAGCCCAGAAGAGCATTAGTTGTTGTTGTTTTGTTTTTTTGCTGCTATTGACTTGTGTTAAGCTATTGACTGTATCCACAGTAACCAGAAGAGGAATGACTTCTAGGAGGAGCATACAGGTTTGATCAGCTGTAGCAAGCACTGGATTAAAAAAAAAAAATCTAGTTTACGAAATCTTTTCTAGAGGAGAACTGGGTGGTAAAAAACCTGTATAGCATTGTCCTACTGTCTTCATATAGGATAACAGTATAGTTTATGCCACAGCATAAATCTGTGTGCCAAATCAAAGTGTTATTCATATTTTACATGGCTGTTAAAATGGGAGAAAAAATGTGTTCTGTTGCATCAAACATTTAGCCTTCATTAGTATGAAAGAGGAAAATAATAATAAAAAAAACTGTTTAAGAGATGCCAACATTCCTGAGTTTTATGGGAACTATATTTTGCATTGTTTTTATGAAAACTATTATGCCTATTTGCTGCTCTGCATCAAACCTTAGATGAGCTAATAAATTCATGCATATTTATGGGCTTTCTTGAACATTGCGATTAAACAGTGATTCAATATCTTATCATGCAAACATGGAAATCGCTTGTCAAAAGGATCAAGAAGCAGCAGCCCTTTTCATTGTGTTTACCTGCATGGCACATTTCAAAAGTGACAATCACAGATTGCGACAGTTCACACATGTATCAAATGATTCCACTGCTGATTAGACTGAGACAGCAATGTAAATACCAAGGCCAGGACCTATAGTTTGCAGAGAGAAATTACATTCCAGATTTTTTTTTTCATTCTGATGAATTATGTGTAAGAGTTCCTCCCCTGCCCCCCTACACCCACAATGGCATGCTGAGAAAATTCAATTTGGAACGGTTCTCTTTAATCCCTCTTCTTCCTAACACCACATTGCTGGCCTTGTAAAACAGGGGAATGCTCAAACCTGGCCCCATCTGCTCTCTACTTAGCTGTCTTCAATTCTATGCCCACCTCAAATATGGCTCAGAATTTATTCCCAAGAAATCTTTTTGTGGGGAGTCATGGCAGGAGGAATATCCAGCTTGTTGTTGTTTAGTCAATAAGTCGTGTCCGACTCTTCGTGAACCCTGGACCAGAGCACACCAGGCACTCCTGTCCTCCAGTGCCTCCTGCAGTTTGGTCAGACTCATGTTGGCAGCTTCGAGAACACTGTCCAACCATCTCGTCCTCTGGCGTCCCCAAAGTATTGAAGCCTCAGCTTCAGGATCTATCCTTCCAGTGAGCACTCAGGGCTGATTTCTTTGAGAATGGATAGGTTTGATCTTCTTGCAGTCCATGGGACTCTCAAGAGTCTCCTCCAGCACCATAATTCAAAAGCATCAATTCTTCGGCGATCAGCCTTCCTTATGGTCCAGCTCTCACTTCCATACATCACTACTGGGAAAACCATAGCTTTAACTATACGGACCTTTGTCAGCAAGGTGATGTCTTTGTTTTTTAAGATGCTGTCTAGGTTTGTCATTGCTTTTCTCCCAAGAAGCAGGCGTCTTCTAATTTCGTGACTGCTGTCACCATCTGCAGTGATCATGGAACCCAAGAAAGTGAAATCTCTCACTGCTTCCATTTCTTCCCCTTCTATTTGCCAGGAGGTGATGGGACCAGTGACCATGATCTTAGTTTTTTTGATGTTGAGCTTCAGACCATATTTTGTGCTTTCCTCTTTCACCCTCATTAAAAGGTTCTTTAATTCCTCCTCATTTTCTGCCATCAAGGTTGTGTCATCAGCATATCTGAGGTTGTTGATATTTCTTCCGGCAATCTTAATTCCAGTTTGGGATTCATCCAGTCCAGTCTTTTGCATGATGAATTCTGCATATAATTTAAATAAGCAGGGAGACAATATACAGCCTTGTCGTACTCCTTTCCCAATTTTGAACCAAACAGTTGTTCCATGTCCAGTTCTAACTGTAGCTTCTTGTCCCTGGTAGAGATTTCTCAGGAGACAGATGAGGTGATCAGGCACTCCCATTTCTTTAAGAACTTGCCATATTTTGCTGTGGTTGATCCAGTTAATTGATTTAACTAGAGGGTCTTTTTGTTTTTGTTTTTGTTTTTGTATGTTAATTGTCTCAGCAATGAAGCCTACTTCTGTTTAGAAGATAAAAAGCGAAATCTTGTTTCCTTTTGCAGAAAGATCTTTTGTTTTACACTCATTTTTAAAGTTTTATGTTTTCCCTTCCTACATGCAAAACTCATTAATGTAGATTTCTGCCCCACTGAGTGATTTTTTTTTAAAAAAAATGTTTATATAGTCAATGCACTATGATCCAATATTTTAAATGAACATCAGATTATTGTGCATGACGATCGCAGTGTAGAATAAGCAAAATTGCCATTGATTTTGACATTACAGGAGTACGGACCACTTCATATCCTCTTAACACATTAGCTGCTGCAACCCTGCACTTTTCACAAGTTATCAGCATGTCATCAACACACACCTTTTCAAGAAGTATGGAGCAAGCTTCCTTTATCCAATGCACACTGCAGGCAAATATCGCTGGTGAGCTGCTTTTCAGCAGACAATTTTACTTATTTGATTTCAGGAAGGAGAGATCAGCCTGCAAGTCAAAGGAAAGCACCAGCATGCCCACCTGCTTTGAGGTCAGATCCACTCAATATAAAGATTGTTCACAGCTCTAGTCCATCCATGTCCCTGGTAAGATACATTTCTGCCTCTGTGCTTGCATTTTCCCACTTAAGAGGCATGCCACTAAAACAGTTCAATGAAAGAAACACATATCTTTTTTAGTAACCTACTGCAAATCACAATAGTTTAAAAGCATTTGACTGCCCCCCCCCCAAGTATAACTTTACATCAGGCAGAAAGCTCTTTATTTAATTGCTATTTCAAGATGAGGATAGAGGTAGCCTCATAAGTTTACAACCATTACAAGACAGATGCAAATTTGCAGGGGGCACTTTGAAAATGTCCAGATACATGCTCAGTTTGTTTTATTTCCTCTGATGCTTAAAGAAATCAGCTTTGAGCAACAAAAGAGTGATTAAATGGTCGATTCAGAAGGCTCTGAGATTGGTGATGTTGGGATGGGGATGGTGAATCCAGAATCACTCATGAAAGGCTGGGTGTTTGAAAGAGTCTGGAAATCAAGAGTGTGATCTTGGTTAATGTGGCCACATTCAGATGTAATTATATTGGACTGAGAAATCAAGTTCAAACTGAGAATGAGTATTCACTTTCCCCTCTTCCTTTTCTCATGCACCACAACTCAACACTTCATGGGTTTGTTAAACCAGTTTAAGGAAACTGATGGATGCTTGGACTGTAGGAGTGCAAACCACCTACAGCATGGGGCCACCTCAAATGGGTTCTGCACGGCATCTTCCAGATTATACAGGTGGCGAACGTTTTGTGCACATTCAATTGACATGTGACTGTTGTGATATTATTACAAACCGAGCTGCAAGAAGCAAGGTCACCTGACTATGAGTCATGTTTCACCCTGTGGGAAAACCACTGGTCATACCAGCCTTCCCACACATGTGATGTTATTGTAATGTACTGTTGTATTCTTACTTTCTGTTCTGGCTCGAGAGATGCTGGATGTATTACAGACAGCTCTGAATATATGAGCTGGCTACGCAGAGGCATACCCTGCACTTTATCTACAATAAAGTAGGTTTTAGCCTTAAAGGCTTGTGTGTGTTGTTCTTCAAGCTGGGGAACAATCACATATTACTAATGTGCCCTGGACTCGAGTAGCCAGGAAGGCACAGAGGCTACGTTCCTGCCTGGGGGTCAGTCTAACAACTTGCCCCCCCCCCAGGAAGTCTCACAACAGTGACTGCCAATATGTACATCATTTTCGGCCCTAGACAAGGGTGGAATGGGCTTACGCGCAACCACCAACATGTACAATGATCCAGAATGCAAGCTCCACACAAAGCAGAATTTGCCCGTATTGTAGAAGTTATTGTAGCTGCTTATCTAAAAAGAAGTGTATCTTCTCCCCACCCCCCCACCCCACTGTATTGGTGTCCTTTGTTTTTTGCAGGTGGAGCTACAGAAGAGTGATAATCTGGACACAGCAATGTCGTTGGACCATACCGCGAGTCATTCACAATAGAAGATAGGTTGTGGCTCCGTGGCGGAGCACCCTGGGTCCAATCTCCAGGAGCTCTGGGAGAGATCCCTGTAAGAAACCCCAGTGAGCCATTGTCAGCCAATGCACTGTAGTTAATACTGAGCTAGATGGACAAAAGTTGCTAACAGAAGCACATTCCTAAAATGTCCTTATACTCAAGGACATTTTTGGTGTGGGGTGGCTAAGTGCAGAATGACAGTTTGTGAAAGAGACATGGCCCCAGCAAACAGTGTGTGTGTGCGTTATGCATCTAGATGACATTCACAAATGTATTTTTAGATGTTAAAAGCATACTTCTGAGTGCATTAATCAGTTCTCTCAATGTAATTTCATCTTGATTGTAGCTTTTTACTACATAACCAAATGCTTTATATTGTACCCAAAGTGTTCCATCAATATTTTCAAGAAGAACTAAGGTGAAACCAGACTGTTGTTATTCACATACTCCTACTGTTCTTGAATTGTGATTTCCCCCTTTGTTTCGTACTAGCAAATTTGTGCATAATCCAGGATGTTTCACAAATGTAAGCATGATTAAATTCAAAATTATGCTCCCAGCGGCAGTGCAAACATGCAGTAATTTCTTCCCAGAGCTGTAGAGATACAACTGTATTTTTGCCTGCTTAATATTTTTTTATGAAACTGCTTAGGAATCAATCAATAAGGTGCATTTCAGGTAACCGCTGTGAAGTTCTGAACACATCAAAGTTACTGTTTTGTGCGTGTGTGCAAATCAATGAGGAAGGGCTACATTATCTGAATGCAATTTTAGAGTTTTGAGAGGAGTTCCAGCGGAATGGAGAGATGGGACACAGAACTGCAGTCTTATACCCATTTATTTTGGCACAAGCCTTGCTGCAATCAATGAAACTTGCTTCAGACTGTGCTGCAAAAAAGGTATGTGCTGAAAGGGAGAGGAAGACATTTGTTCTGAGCAGATCAAGGGACTAGATGGCATTAACAAAGGTATAGCTAGTGCACATGAGTTGGGGTGCCATAATCCTTGCTGGTCATGCAAGATGCAGGAAAGAAATAGCAGTGCTGTGTTTGGAACAGTGGTGAGTGGTATCCATTGGGTGACCAGAACCTCACCAGCCTGTACTTCTTTTAATTAGGTTAATTGGTTTAATGGTGGCTTTTCATTGCTCCAATCTTTGAATAAATATAACCTTTATTCCAGTTCTATCTCATGAGCCTTGTTTCTGGTGTGGAGGCAATCAGTATTGTGTCATATACCCTGCAGATGCTGTATTATCTTATGCAACATGTTTAGAGTGGGTGGTGTGATAGAAGAGAAGGGGTTCACATGGGCTATTCTTAGGCATCTTCCCCCCTCTCATGTTGATTTGCATGCACAAGGCTGGCCCACCCATGAGGTGGACTCAACCAGATGCCTCAGGTGGCAGAATTCCACAGGTGCCCACCCACCCCTGCTGGGATTGTGTGGCAGAAGCAGCCAGTGTGGTGTAGTGATCAAGAGCGGTGGACTCGTAATCTGGTGAACCTGGTTCACTTCCCCGCTCTTCCACATGCAGCTGCTGGGTGACCTTGGGATAGTCACACTTCTCTGAAGTCTCCCAGCCTCACTCACCTCACAGAGTGTTTGTTGTGGGGGAGGAAGGGAAAGGAGATTGTTAGCCGCTTTGAGACTCCTTAGGGTAGTGATAAAGTGGGATATCAAATCTAAACACCTCCTTCACCTCCTCCTCCTCCTCCGCTTCTTCTTCTTTCAGCAAGATCTCCTGAGAGCTCCATGAGATCCCACAAAAATTCCATGAGATCTTGCTGGAAGTTGCCACTGTGCAATCCTTGGGGGTGGCTGGAGCAGGACCTCCCCATTTCACTTCAGGTGGTGGAAGGGATGGGCCGCGCCTGCCTGTGTGTGTGTGTGTGTGTGTGTGTGTGTATGTGTATGCCTTAATAGATGGATCCTTGCAAAGAGCATTTTGTTGGGAGTGCCACTGAAGTTTCTTCTTTCTTTTCTCCCCATAAGAGGATACATGCACTCTTCCTCTTAGAAATTATTTCCCTTTGATGCTTGATTTTATTCTGCAATGTTCTTAATCTGTTGCAAGCCACTTAGAGGGCTTTGTGGTCAAAGGTGGGGTAGAAATTCCCAAATGAGTCAATATAAACAAAACGGTTCAAAAGCAGAAAGGGAAAGTAATTTAAGAATGTGGAAAAGGACCACAGCTCAGCGGCAGAGCACCTGCTTTGCATGCAGAAGCTTCCAGATTCATTTCCTGGCATCTCCAGGAAGAATAGGGAGAGCCTCTGCCAATCAGAGTAGGCAGCACCAAGCCAGATGGATGAGTAGTGGGACTTGGTGTAAGGTTGCCTCCTACATTCCTTTTTTTTTATTATCGTTTAATCTCTTTATTATTTAAAATCATAACAACTAAAAGTTCTTCAGACATAAACACACATACATGACATACATTACATATTTACATTACATTACATTCGTACTTCAAACATCCTTCAAGTGTACACACTTATTCTCACCTATCATACAACACTTCATAACACTCAGTCTCAAAACTTCCAATTATCCTTTTTGTATTTCTTAATTAAATTCTTTAACATAACATACAGCTATAATTCTTGTTCTTTTACTCTTACTATCTTCTCGTATTCTCCACTTAATCTTTTAGGTTCAATCAAGGTCTGCTTTTAGGATTTCAGTTAAACCACTCTCCGTTAGGTATTCTTTAAATATCCTCCATTCCTTCCAAACTTCCTGGATCATCTGTCCTCTTATTTTGCCCGTTGTTTTGGCCAACTGTAAGTATTCTAACATTAAATTTTGCCAATCGGCTATGGATGGTATAATCTTACTTTTCCAATTTCTGGCCACTAGCATTCTTGCTGCCGTGGTACCATACATACATAGTACTCTTTTCTCTTTTTTAATTTCCTCTGGTAGAATACTTAGTAGGAATGTTTCTGGTCTTTTTTTAAAGTTAATTTTTGTCAATTTTTTCAGTTCTTCATAAATCTGGTTCCAATAGTTGTTTATTTCTAGACACGTCCACCACATGTGCTTATATGACCCAATTTCATTTCCACACCTCCAACACAATGGGGATCCATTCCTGTACATCTTTGCTATTTTTTCCGGGGTGAGATGCCACCTATACATCATTTTCAATGTATGTTCCCTTAAGTTGTAACAGGCGGTAAACTTTATGTCTTCCCGCCACAATCTTTCCCACTGCTCCATTAATATGTTATACCCGAAATCCTGGGCCCACCTCACCATAACAGATTTTACCTCCTCCTCTTTTAGGTCCCACTCTAACAATATATTGTAAATATTTGAGATATACTTCCCCTTGCTTTGGAGTACCTCTTTCTCGAATCTTGATTTTTCTTTTGCCAGACCACTTTTTTTGTCTATTGTAAATCTTTGATAGATTTGAAAATATTGCAGCCAATCATTTAAGTGTTCTTTGATTTCTTCATATTTTTTCAAATACAGTTCGTTCTCCTTTTCTTCCAATAACATTCGATAAGTGGCCCTTCCTCCCTCCATATTTGTCTTTTTGATTGTTATCACTTCTATAGGTGATGTCCACAAGGGGATTTTGGGTTCCAAAATACCTTTGTATTTTATCCATATTAAATACAGTGACTTCCGTATTAAATGGTTCAAAAAACCCTTGCCTCCTACATTCCTAATGGCAATCAAGCTAGGAACTGAGGAAAAACAGGCAAAGAAACTAAAGCTGAAATCCTAAACCCAGTTACCTGGGAATGAGCCCTGTTGAACGAAATGGGACTTACTTTGGAGTAGACAGGGTTAGGATTGCATCCTTAAATAACTCATCAAAGGCAGGCTGAACAAGAAGATGCTATTTATCCCAATGAGCTGTGTTTCGGCTGCCAAGAATTTTAAAGGGACGCATTGGAGCACCTTGAGTTGCTCCCCCCCCCAAAAGAGCATCCTTTCTACATGGTACATTCCTCCATCCTCACCTACCTGCAGTCTTTGAACTTCAGCAGTCTCTTGAGTCCCTTCGTTCTGCTCTCCATCCCAGCATAACTCCTTTGAGTTCAATCTTTCAAGACCAGCTTGCCCTTTTGCGAGTGATCTATAAAACTCATCTTTTATTCACTGTCCTTCCTAATTTCTAGACAACAATCTTTCATGTACGCCTTTGAGTTTTCACTCTCTCTTCTTCTCTTTTAGTTGTAAGGACTCTTCTTGGATTTCATTGTATCTCCATTACATCGTTACAAATCTTGCTTGGATCACTTTGAAACCCCCTCCCCGTCCTGTCGCAATATATTCAGCTATTCCAGTCTCTTTTTTCATAATACAGATCTTTGAAGCCTGGTATCATTTTGATCGCAGTAGGATGTACCAAATCAAAAGAAATTATGCTGTTTCCACAGCATGCTGCCTAGTATTGGGCATAGTACTGCAGGCAAGGACTAACCAGTCACTTAGGCCAGATAACCGCACCTTCACTGATTTCCATTGTGCTCCCCCTCCAGCAACTGTAATTTTACTTGGCATTACAGTCTTTAACAAACCTTTCCAGAACTATGGCTTCAAATAGAAAGCAATGAAGTCAGCTTAAGAAACACCCACAACCCATACTCGTGCATGGATGGAAACAGACAAAAATCTAAAAGGCAACAAAATAAGATATACTCTGCTGGTTTTATTGCTTTTGACTTCTCTGTTGACTTTTACTGTAACATCTCGCTTTTCAACCAAAACCTACTATAGTAGCCTACCGCGATTATAATATAATGCAATGAAAACTGCTATGAAATGTGGAAAATGACCCATATGCATGCTTAATGATGCGGGTGGTGGGGGACCTTTTTCAGACTGGGGGCCACATTCCATTCTGGGAAACATTTCGGGGGCTGCGTGCCAGTGTTGTGGTTGGGCAGAGGCAAAAGTGGGCACCACTTTACCTTTGTAAGGTAAGTTACTTTTCCTACTCACATTTGTACCCTCCTCTCTGGCCTGCATTCAAGCAAGCAAGATATGTGATCAAACTTCAAGAACACATTTCAGCCAGGCAAAAATGCACAATGCAGAAGACTGATGAACGTGGGTGAAGGCTCTCCATGTGACCCACAGGAAGAGCCTAAAAAGTTACCTGCATGGGCAGCAAGGGGTAGGCAAGTGCAGCCTCACTCTGCCCTTTTTGCAGCATTCATTACATATGGAAATCAGCACCAGATAGGGCTACACGGTGAGTGGGAATGAACTAATGAGTCACATTAGTGGAAGGACATCTACTTCCACAATGGGGCTTTCTCCCTTCTCCTCCCCTTGCACCCACAGCCCTAAAATTGACCCCCAGAGGGAGGAGAGGGGGATCTTTTTGCATGGCAATGCAAAATTCTCTCGAGATAATGGTCCCCAAAACTAGAATGTCCCAATTTAATTTAAAGTATGAAGCTTTGGTTTTTAGTTTCCTTGAATTGTTGCAGACAAACAATAGTCTTCAGAAAGCCCAATTGGCTGTTTTAATGATATTTCATATGTTGTGGGGTGCGGCGAGAGGGAAGCCCCAGCAGCTATGAAATATTCTAATTGACTAAAATTGTTGGAAACTTAAAATAGGATACCACAGAGGCTGAAAAGCCCAGAGAAGGCACAAGGACCTTCATCAACAAGGAAGATACAACTGGCCTTAAGAGCCTCATTGTATGATTTTGTTGCCCAAGATTTATACGAAGATTGCAAGCATACTTCCACAGAAATCCATAAAAATCAAATCAAATCAAGGTAGGTGTGTGTGTTTAGGATCAAGGTATTAATTCAATCTTATTGGACACAATTCTGCACACTCCATTAAACCGCGTGAATCACGTTGACTGTTGATAGGATTTCTTCAAGCTGTCTGTATGCAGGATTGCAGCTCACCCCCACCTGCAAAGGAATGCCTGGCCTTGAGGTATATTGTGCTGTCAGCATTGTGGCTTTAATTATTGTTTTAGGGTTTCATTTTTTATTACACGCTTCCAAAGCATGAACACTTTGATCCTGCTCCCAGACCTCTTAAAGTTATTTATGATTTTAAAGCATCAAATATAGTTTCTTGGCCTCAAAGGAGCCGGTGTTAAGTTGGACAACAGACAGCGAGGAACAATGCTGCATTAAACAGGAGACGCTGGAGGTTAATACGCGGATGTTGAAATGCAGCTTCTTTATTTTGTTAAGATGTTATTACGTCATCGGGAGATGACTTTCATATCTAACTGCCCGCGCCTGAATTATTGCTCTGACTCCAAAGACTTTGGGGCTTCCTACTTTACTGGTTCTGCCATTGATCCTTGCTGGACCCTTTCCAGCCACACTGTATTTGTTTCAGGATAAGGTAACACCAGAAAAGCAAAGAAACAATCCTAGAAGCTGATCTTGGAGCTTAGAAATGAAGGAAGGAAATTCTGGAGAGGGATTTCTGTGACATTTGGGGCTTTATGATGCTGAGATGAACAAAGCACGCTTCAAGTGGGTGACATTACTTCTGGTTTCTAAAAGCCTTATCTGTTCTCTTTCTGTCAATGTTAACCATTCAAATGGTCTGCAAGGTTGACTTCCGGCTGGCGACGCCATAGCGGGAGGTCGGGGCTGCTTCGGCTCCGAAGCGCCCGATCCATCCCGGGGGTTAGGAGCCCCGCAACCGCAAAGCGGGGCTCCGGTTGGGGTGCGGGAAGAGCGTCCCGCACCCTGGGCTCCCCGGCGGCGCCCGTAGTGCTCCGAACCCTTCCCCCGCTCCCCCTGTAAGGGGGGAGTGGGGGTGAAGGGACCACGGAGCCGGGCCATAGGGGATATGCCCCAACCGGGATGCAAATGCGGCGACCAATCCCGAGATGAGCGTTGAAGTTCTACCTGCGATGTTAGGTCCTGAAGAACCTGGTGGTCGTGAGTACGAGATGGGATTAAATACTATACTGTTTGGAACGATCCGGGGGAAGAAGAAAGGCAGCCTGCTTCCCTCCCCTTGGCTAATAGAAGTTAACCAGCTTGAATGACTGTTGCTACCAAATGGATTACAAAGTAATTAAATTTTGGAGAGTGAGACTGTTACAATTTCCCTTCGGGGAGTAAAGGAGTGGAAGATATCTCAGTTTGAAAGTTTCGGTCTTTGCATGCTAATTTTATGGAAAAATGGCGACGAAAAGTTCCAACCGAGGTGGAAAACAACCCTCACAGAGGAAAGGACATAGAGACAGGAACTGTAATATGATACTTACTCCTACCCCTCTTTCTACTGTGCTGGACTTTGTTTGCAAACTTGTTTTGAATTCCACTTTGACGGATGAACAAAGACTCCTTGAGCTGAGATTGGAGATTCTTTACTGGAAAGTGAAAGCCTTGTGGGGGGGCCTGATAAGAAATGAATTCCCTGCAGAGGAGGCTGCTGATCATTTTGACACTTTGGAAGGACGCATCTGCAGCGAGCTGAGAGGGTGGATAGGAGGATGGGAAGAAGAGATAGGGCTGCTCCAAAAGGGAAAAGACTCCGTTTCTGGGGGTGGCAGCCCCAAAACGGTGGCAAGTTTTATTATATCCAGCCCCCGAGGTGTGAGCTCGAGGGCATGGGACAAAGAATGGAGCTACTTTCAAGAAGAATGGTTTGGAGAAATGGAGCAGCCGGAAGACCGTGGGAAGGACACCCGGGAGCTCGCTGCAAGGAGCGCTTTGAATTGTGCCTGCCTCTGTGACTTTCAGGGAAGAAAAGACAATGGGAAATTCGGCTCTGGCACTGCTAGGAGAAAGATAATGGACAGAAGGGGTGTGGGGTGAAGTACTAAATAGAATCTAAAACGGCTGGATATGGTAATATGAACTTGGAATGTGAAGACTCGATGGTGTATTTAGATTTTTTGATTTCTAAATGAGATATCTGAAGATTTATGTGATTAGCAGCAGACTTTAGGTTAGAAGAGTAAGTAATGTACAAGAATAAGATAATGAATAACAGAAGAGGATTTAAGATGAGGTATGATTATATTGGGGTAGAATGAAGAAAACTAGAATAAGATGAATTATAGATCACGTTGAGTAAGATGATTACTGTATTTTATATATAAAATTATGTTTAATTTTGTAAAGAAGGGGTTAAAAAAAAATAGATTAGGGGTAAAACCAAGGGTGAAAAGGCAGGGGAAGTCGCGTCAAGATATGGAAATAGAATTTTTTTTTTCCGAGAAGAAGTTTAAGGAAGAAGGAGAAACTTGGCAACGTTTTTGTTTGTATTATTGTTGGTGTGGGTGGGGGTTTCTGTTGTAATAAGAAAAATGCCAATAAATTCTTATAAAAAAAACAAAAACAAATGGTCTGCAAGGTCAGCCCTGCCTGCTGCCTGATCTTAGGGGCCAGGGGCTATCACTTCTTCCAGACACCAAAGGTTTCCAGATGCCAGCAGCAGCCTGTTTCAAGCTGATGTATTATTCCCTGATAATGCAGACCCTCCAAGTGTCCATATTTTCCACTGACAGCCCTGGATTTACTGAAGCCATCCCAGTTTCTGATTTGATCCTGGAATGATCCCTGACATATCCAGAATACTGCGAATTCTGCCAAAAAAAAAGCTCATCAACAACTTTGGGGAAAACATTAAAACTCATCATCTGTCCAGATTTTCACCATTTGGAATATGTCAACCCTAGTTATGCAACCCCTGAGGCAAGGAGATAAGTAACTATACAACCTTCTGAATACATCTGAATGAAGCCCTATGTAGGGAAGTTTTTTTAAAAAAATGTTTAACGGTTAATGTTAAAAATATTGGAAGCTGCCCAGAGTGGCTGAGCCAACCCAGTCAGATGGGCAGGGTATAAACAATGAAATTATTGTGATTATTATTATCATGGAATAGGACATCCCTATTTTCATCGGGGAAATGTTGGAGAGTATGATGATATCGCACAGGCTCAATGGACCCAATGCCGTTTGTTTCATTTATTTAGCAAGATTTGTATATCACTTAATCGGAAACAATAATAAGGATTTCTAGGTGGCCTACATAATACAGTGGCACCCCTTGTTACGCACGCCATCTGTTCCAGATCGTGCTATATAACACGGGCGTGTGTAACGCGAATGCCCAAAAAACCCCGAAAACCTGGAAGTAGCGCGATTTGAACGCTTCTGCGCATGCGCGAAGTGCGCAGAATCGTTCTGCGCATCCGGGGGTCGCGTGCGAGTCACGCACGCTCTGGAAATGCTTCCGGGTTGCGGGCGTTCTTAACGTGAACGTCCCCAACCCAGGATGTGCGCAACCCAGGGTTCCATTGTAGTAAAAAATATTCATTAAAAATAACAATAGTAACAGACTTTTAAAACAGAAGATAATTGTCTGCGTATTGGTTTTATTGTGAACAGGTCCTTTGCCTCTGCCTGTTTTTGTGACCCTTGTACACACTGTTTTCATTTCTACCTGTATGTGTTCATGCATTTTCTTTCGTGACAGTTTTTGTATACTTGTCAAAACAAAATAAACAGTTCATTTTTAAAAAAAAAAATTATCAGGCCATAAATTTATAAAAATGTAGATAACATCGACATGTGAATGCAATAAAATTCCATGTCTGGGTAGGCTTCCCTGAACAAACACTCCCCCCCCCCCGCCCCCAAGCATCAGAAAACACTACAGTGAAGATACCTGCTTAATATTAATAGGCCGGGAGTTCCAGAGCATGGGTGCTGTCACACTGAAAAATCAATCTCCTGCAAATGCAAAACAAACATCACAAGGCACTTTCAAAAATCCCAGTTCCGCAGATCGAAGCAGTGGAATGGGCACACGCGGGAACATTTCAAGCAGATGTATTATTCCCTGGTGATTGTGCACAAGCCAGATAGGCCAGATGCAGCTTATGGTGAAAAGGGGCTTAAGCTTTAGATTGTGGGAACCACATCCATGAATATTTGGAAGGCAGTGCTGCAGCTAAGGTTGGACCTCAGAGCAGTGGCGGACCAAGCCGATCAGGTGCCTGGGGTGGCACACATGCCCTGCGCCCAGGGATGGGGCCAGCTGGGGCAGGACGCTCTGCAGGGCCTCCGGGGAGTCTGCCTGCCTCCTCCAACTCAGCCACCCTACAGCTGAGGGGCGGACCATTTGGGGCAGCACGGAGCCTGTGGGCGCTCAAGCCACCGTGTCACTACTAGGAGAGATGCTTGGCTCAGGCGTGCTGCAAGCCCCACGGTGAGTGCCACCCATCATTTTGTCACCTCCTCCCCCAGGGCTGTCTTAAGCATATGTGGTGCCGGGGTGCAAAGATTCACCCCGCCCCAGGTTGTCCAGTCCCAGGGGTGCAGGAGGGTGGAGCCGGCCGGCCGCCTCAGCACCTCGCTGGCTTGGTCACCCCTGAACTCACCACCTGCAGCAGAAGAGCCATCCGCGGAACTCCAACCATTCGGCGGGCTCTTTCCTGGACTCAACTCTCAGGCCCCAGACTCTTGGCCTGGCGCCCCTGAGAGCCTGGTGCCTTGCACCGTTAGCCCTGCACCCCCCTCAGTGGGGACCACTGGGTCAGACCCCTTAAGACCGCACCTACCGCACCCCCCCTTGCTACGCCCCTGTGTGAAAACCACATCCAAGCTTTCCATGAATATTTGAAGACAGTGCTGCAGCTAAGGTTGGATCTCAGAGCCCAAATCCAGGGTCCCCCTGTCTACTCCAAGAGCTCCAGGGGAAAACAGGCCTGGCATCAACACAAAGTGCTGGCATGAGCATGCCAGACCTGTCAAGGCTTATGCTGGCCACAGTATCCTTATTATCCTTTTATTATTGTAAAACATGGTCTGTGCAAGGACCAGGTGGCCAGGCACAGTCGTGGTTACAGATGCTCAAATTATTACTTTTTTAATTTTACAAAAGTAAAAGTAATAATATGGGCATCATTTCTGACTATGAAATAGTGCTTTTTCCCAGGTAAATGTATTCAGCTTGATGAACATTTTTTTTTTACTTCCTGTAGTCATGATTGTGCTGTAGGCATCTGCTTGGTCATTGTGGAAACAAGGTGCTGGACTCAGTGGGCCATTGGCCTGATCCGGCAGGACTCTTCTCATGTTCTTATGGGTCCCTACCCAGAGCCACCTTCTCCTTCAATTGTTCTCCTCTCGATTTGAATTGTAAATTGAGTATGAATAGAAGCAGCGTCCGGCTTGGTTGCCTTTGAGCCTCGTGTCAAGATAGCAGCATGCAATGTATATTTAGCAAATCCAATAACACTTTACTACTCGTGCTCTGAACACTTAAAAAATGTATAAATGTGTGAAGATAAAACCCCTTAGAGAGCCTTGTTGCTCCCGTGCTGTGGTGTCATTTGCTGTCGCAAGCAGCATGGCCCTCGCTTTTTGCAGATCAATTTGTCTAATGAAACTCAATCAATAAGTCAGCGACTAAAACTACCACAGTGTTAAAGGTTGAAAATCCCACGATCATTGTCAGGCTGTTTTCCCCATACCTTTCGTCTCTACTTCATGAAGAGTATTTCTCTCCTTTTTTTCCTGGCTCCTTCAGTCTTTGCAGAAACTTCGGAGCAGTCTGTCTTGCTCATGGAATATTATTAAAAAGAGCCCCGCTGCTGGATCACACCAAAGACCCATCTCATCCAGCCCTCTCACAATGGCCAAACACAAAGGTATACTGCTTCTGATGGTGGAATATCGCCGAAGGGACATTTTTTTCACATGTGGTGGGATTGTAAAATGATAAAGAAATATTGGGAAATTATTTATAATGAAATGAAGAAGATATTTAAATTAACCGTTTTTATTAAAACAAAACAAAACCCAGAAGCTTTCCTATTAGGTATTATAGGGGTGGATCTACCAATATCACAAAAGAATTTATTTATGTATGCAACTATGGCTGCACAGAAATTATTAGCACAATACAGTGGTACCTCGGGTTACATACGCTTCAGGTTAAGAACTCTGCTAACCCAGAAATAACGCTTCAGGTTAAGAACTTTGCTTCAGGATAAGAACAGAAATCGTGCTCTGGTGGCGCAGTGGCAGTGGGAGGTCCCATTAGCTAAAGTGGTGCTTCACGTTAAGAACAGTTTCAGGTTAAGAAAGGACCTCCAGAATGAATTAAGTACGTAACCAGAGGTACCACTGTACTGGAAAGAAGAAGGTATCGCAGCTAAAGAAGGTTGGCAAATTAAACTAATGGAATACCGGTATGCTGAAATGGCAAAGCTGACAATGAAACTAAGAGGAAGAGACGACAACAAATTTAAGGAAGAATGGAAGATGTTTATTGCATATATACAGAAGCATTGTGCATAGGTCAATACATTAGCAGGGTTCTAGAAGTACTTGTAATTTGGTTATGATTGGATAACAAGTAATTTAAATAAGATGTTAAACTGCGCAATGGGCATGCAGTACATTGATAAATAATGGAACCAAAGAAGGGTCTAGAGGGAAGCCAATTTGTTTTGTTTTGTTTTTGTTTTGTTGTTGTTATTGTTTGTTATCTTTGGAAAATTAATAAATTGTTATTTAAAAAAGGAATATGGCAAACCTGGCTTGCACCTCATTCTCCAATGTTGCTCTTCTTTAGCTTCAATTGAACTCTCCAGTTGAACTCTTTCAGCAATATGCACAGGCATTCTCCATTTCAATGTGAATTGAACAATTATACTTAACAACTTAGATCTCCCCTATTGTGACATCTGAAGAGGGCTAGAGTTGCCCATTGCTAGATGGCATTGATCAGCAGTGGATCATAAACATACAAAATTATATAAGATCCAGAGTCCCTTGTCACATCCCAGCCAAATCTATGCATACATACAAGGCCTACCACTACCTGCAAGGTGAATCAATCAGCCAAATGGATATTGCATGAATACACTATCACTACTAATGTTTTGACTGAACTTAGTGGTGAGTCAGACCATTGGTCTTGCTAGCTTAGCACTATCAACCCTGACTAGCAGAATATATACATCCCAAGGGACCCAGGTTCAATTTTTTGTCATCTTGGGAGGGGGAGGAATCAAATAGCAGGTGATTGGAAAGACCTCTGCCTGGAAGAGCTACTAGGAGCTGCTACTAGTCAGAGGACACAATACTGACCTAGATGGACAAATGATCTGGCCTGGGTTAGGCAGCCTCCTGTGTTTCACCAAGATCAGGCAGAGATATTCTCCTGTTCTGCTAGCAGATAACTTTTTACGTGGATATATTGGGGGCTGAATCAGTGACCATCTACATGCAATGCATATGCTCTATCATTGACCTATGACCCCTCCTAATTGCACATCCCACTGCACTATGTGTATTGGATTGGGATCCCATTACTTTGGTTTGAACACTTCTCGCTCCTGAGCTGCAAAGTCAATCTAACTTTTTAAATATGTATCTCGGTTTATGCACATATAAGAAAAGAGGCCAGTAGATGGCTCCATCATTCCTGGATTGCCTGAGATGCAACACAGTGAGGCTTTGCGAGCTCTTGACTTTTGGTGAATGGATTTAATTTGATTGCACCAATGACAGGAATAAACTTTATGCAGACGTGCTGAAATAGGACACTTCAATTTGTTGTGCCATTCTCAGTAGGGGCTGTCTGTCCCTCACGTTGACCTTGATGGCTTCCTGATAAATATATGAAGGGAACCATCAATCCGGTCTCCTGCACATAAACCTCCTGGGCTATTTCTTTCTGCAGAACTGCCCTGGAATCCATGAAAACCAGCATCTCATTCTCATCCCCCTGTCCCAACACCTCCTTGCTGTTTGTTTGTTAGGAGGTTCTTCTGCTGCAGGGTACCAAGCTAAACACGAAACATCAAGAGCTGCTACAGATGTTGCAATACTAGTGCAGTATCTTGGGAAATGTGAATAAGCCTAAACTTGGAAATGGAACATGGAGCATATGCTTGCGTTGAAATTAACAAAAAACAACAACACCGAGGCAGTATTGTTTTCTAAATCTGTGAATGTGTATGTGTGGCAGAGCAGCACATAGGAAAATGCACTGCAGACCAAGCACTAATTTCAGTGGCGTACTGGGACTTGTTCACCAACATCCCCAATCAGATTCTGATTTAAATTATATTATGATACAGACTCTGCTCCTGACTGCAGTTCCAGGATTATTATTCTTTTTTGGGGGGGGAGCTAGTCATTTTTAAATATACCACCCCATGTTATGACTCAGACAAAGTTCCAACACATTTCCATACCTGCCTTTGCCTAGAAATGGCCCCAGTGATCTGTAAGCAAATTCATGGGTCTCCCCA
This sequence comes from Lacerta agilis, assembly GCF_009819535.1. Lineage (NCBI taxonomy): Eukaryota > Metazoa > Chordata > Lepidosauria > Squamata > Lacertidae > Lacerta > Lacerta agilis. The sequence continues at coordinate 23,422,299 of NC_046312.1, forward strand.
TCACCACCATAAGCTGAATTTCCAAATGTTCCTATTTTCCTGGGACAGTCCTCGATTTACAGAAGCCAACCCAGTTTCTGATTTGATGTCCTGCCACTTGGTTTTCACCTACCATGTAGCAAAACATCACAACTTTGTAAGGTTGGCGGTTAGGCATTTGGTTCAATGTTTTGGGGAGGGGACGTGGTTGGCTGTGCCTGCCCCTCTATTGCTGCTGCTAGGGAATTCTGTTAAAGGAATCCAGGGGCTCACCTTGCTTTTGTCCGAACCCTGTCAAGGGGCTAGGGCCATGCCAGAGCCCCTGGGAGCATCTGGGGTGAGCTGTGAGATCGAAGGAGTTCTCGCTCCCCCAGGATGCTGACATATGGTGGAGCCCAGTGTCTGTCCTGTTCCTGCCCCCGTGCAGGTTCAGGTAGTCTGGAACCAATGCCTAAGCAACCACTCACATGCTGTTATCAATAAAGTTGTGGCCAAAATTTAAAGCCAAAAACCTTAAACTAAAATCTGCCTCTATTGTGTCTTCATTTGGGGGTGGTTTTGTGGGTCTTCACACGCAAACAGTAGTAGGTCTCAGATATTCTTGCCTCAGGAAGACGAGTAGTTTTAGGAACACTTTTGAGAGAATATCTGTTGTGAACAAACTAATAAAATGAAACCTGAATCTGGTCTTTATACAGATTGCGTACCAATTAGAATTAGTCTTACTTGCAGGCATGTTTAAGCTCATATAGTTAAAGAGAGCTATTCCATATGAGAGTGGAAGTAGAGTCCCATCGAATTAGATGGAAACCACTGTCCGTATTCAGGCCTGCCAATTCCCAACAGCATTATAATTTGGCTGCAGCATCTGCATCCCACTAGTAGTCTTTTGCCCCACCCCCTTTCCTTTTGCAACAAATGCATCAGTTCTAGTTATCAGATTGATCCTCCTAATGCAGAGGACTGTGATACATGAGTACAACGCACTGTAAATCAATAATTTCCACATAAATGAAAACATCAACTTTCCAAGCCTTTCTTTAATGATTCCCTTGGTAAGAGAATAAACTCCCCAGCAATCCATTATGTGTTTGCCGGGTCACCTTTTCTGCAGATGCTCCCAAAGACAAGGTCATTGGAGGGGAAGAGATCAAAGGGATGGCGAGCTCTCAACCTGTGTGTCCTGTCATTAGTGTTAAATCTTCGTCACCTGTTTCTTTTAGACGCAAGACCTTTCACCACATACTGCTTATGGTGATGTTATTGGAAGAGAATTAGGTTAAGGAATTTCCCGTGCATTTCTGGCACGGCAGAAATAAGGATCACGTGTAATGATTTTTAATGTATTTAACATAATTCATATACCACTTAGCCACCAAAACCCCTGAGCAATTTACATAAAATGCAAAGTATGCAGCCAAATTATTGACAAGATCAGATATTAAAGAACAAGGCAGCCTATTCCCCTCCCCCCCAAAAAATCTGCAGTTTATATATATATATATATATATATATATATATATATATATATACATTGCAAAATAAAATTAATGAATTCAAGGTACACGGATGCATGTCCATGACATTCATGTATTGTGCAATAAAGACTGTATTATCCTGAGCCAAATTCCTCTTCCTTCCTAGACCACATCAGTAACTATGGAATGCTTTCCCAAAGGAGGCCTGCCTGGCTTTGTTCATTTGTGCGTCTGCTGGTGGTGGGGGTGCTTTAAAAGATATGGCAATACCTGGCATGTAATGTCTCAAGGTTCTGTTCTGAACATGAGGATGTTAAAGTTACAAATTTAATGTACACAAAATGCTGTGTTTGAATGTGTTCCGCTTAACAACTTTAACAGAGGATATATTAGTGAATAAGAAAACAGAGATCTTACATTCTTATAGCAAACGTTTTGGCTTCTACTCACATCACATCAGAACAGCTAAAGAAAGTGGAAGCTGAAATGTTTTGCTATAAGAACGTAATGTAGATTTTTGAGCCACTGAAATGAACGTGTGATTAACTGTAATAAATAATTATTAATTCTATCCTTCCAGGAGATTCTCCCCACCCACCCATGTCCCCCACCCTCTGTGTGTGTGTGTGTGTGTGTGAGAGAGAGAGAGAGAGAGAGAGAGAGAGAGAGAGAGAGAGAGAGAGAGATTAAGTTTTTAAGACTTCAATGAAAATTGGGGAAGGGGTGTAGCTCAATATTAGAGCATCTTTCTTGCATGCAAAATGCCCCAAACTCAATCCCTGGCATCTCCATCTAGGGCAGAGCTTTCCAAACTGTGTGTCACGACATGTTAGTGTGTCAGCTGCAGTGTGTAGTTGTGCTGCTCAAACACTCCCTGTGCTCCTCCTGGGGCTGGAAAGGGGTTAGTTTAACCTCTGGTTTGCTAGTAAAACTGAATTACTGTGTTGCGAAATGTTCCCTTCAGCTCTGCAGTCTCATTGCAACTGGCATTTGGAGGTGAGCATCCCTTTTTGTAGAAGGAGGGAGAAGCAAGCTAAGCAAATTAGGAACACAGAAAAGGGGTAGATTACAGGGAAGTGTGCAGAGTAATCACCGACTACGTGCAGCATCACTTATTCACTAGCTTTAAATAACAGCATCAATAGAACTCACAACACAGCCATCTCTTTGCTCTTAAGAAGGAAATGGCTCAACAGCAAAAGCAGGACCCAACGAAAGGAAAAACAAGCAAACAGATGCAATCCTATGGCTCCCGACCAAGTGAAAATGACAAAGTGTTTAGGGATCATAGAGTGGGGACACGGTGAGAGCTATTACATGAATTAGAAAACAATTTCAGCTCACACTATTCTTCAAATGATGCTAAATATGTCACTGGGCAATTGCTAACGAACTAGTGAGATGCCCACCCAATGGCAGAAAGTTTGCATGTGTTTTAATCTGTTTTTAAGCTCATAACTGGTTTTAATTATTACATGAATGTTTTAAGTAGCTTTTAACTGCTTTTACTAATAATGTTACTTTAATCTTTTTGTAAACTGTTTTGAAATTGTTTATTTATCTACTGTGTGTGTGTGTGTGTGTGTGTGTGTGTATCATATGATTTATGTACTGTGCGACTGGGGGGGGGGGGTTGTATCAGTTGAGCATTTTGAACTGGGTTGCAAGTGAATGTTGAAGAACAAAATTCAGATGAGCTTGTCCAAAACATTCATCAATTTGCCATGCTTAATTGTTTGATGCATTAATTGCCCATTAAAAATGTAGATTTTTAATGAGATTTTAAATAGAGAAGTCCCATGTGAAAGGATACTGAGTGCTACTGGCATTGTTGGGAGCAAACGAACCCCATCTCTTAGTCAAGCACTGCATTTCAGAAACATCTCAGAAACATTTCTAAACTACAGATTTCAACCACCCCCTGTGTCATTTATTCAAAATAAATCATTAATTCTTATCAAAAATACTGCCTTCTTAAGTTACTGTGCTATTTGTTTCAATCATCATCTAATTGGTTAAATTATATTTGTTAATCAACATCAAAAGAATAATAATAAAAAACTATTTGCACCTTTAATTAAATTTGTAAGGATTGCCATGTGCAAATAAGTGCAATGACTTTAGTGTGACTCCAATCAATATCTTAATACTCGGACAGCTTCAAACTGGAGCAGATGGTCCTTCAGATAAATCACAAAGGTGGTGATGCTCACTTTTAATCTCTAAATAGTTTGAGATTAGGAATGGAGGAAAAATTCAGTTCAGTTCACACTTAAATGTAAAACTTCTTAAACTGCTCTTCCCAAAACAAAAATCAGGAAGAACCTTCTGATGGTAAGAGCTGTTTGACAGTGGGACAGATTCCCTTAAAAGATATTAGGTTCTCCTTCCTGCAGGTTTTTAAGCAGAGGCTTGCTGACAATCTTTCATGGATGCTTTAGTTGATATTCCTGCATTGCTTCGATTAGATGACCCTCAGGATCCCTTCCAACTTGGCAATTCTAGGACTTTCTGAACCAAAATCCAGCTATTCTTTGAAATACACACTTCTCTGAATTTTGTGATGCGATTCTCCAACCCAAAAATGTGTACAAAAAATATATGTGTATAGCAGCCTAGCCATTGCAATAACTTCTATTCTATCTGTAGCATCCGGCCCAACCATAAGGGCAGCCACAAAGCACTGCATTGATCCTACACTGAGGTCACCAATGCATGAACCGATGTGGACAAGCTATCCCTATCCAGCAACAGTCATAGCTGATATGCCAGGAAAATCTGGTAGAAGGTGCTCTAAGTCACAGACTGCTTAATGGAGCCAGGATAAGTCTATCTGAGCCCAGCACTTTCTTTAAAAATGATGCTGCTCCAAGGTGTTTACAAAGCTTCCCTGCTCACAATGATTTCCCCATTCATTTCAATGGAGACCACATTTCTGAAGGTGCATTCTTCCCTATGTGTGGGGTTACCGTCTCTGCTGAAAATAATTGAGGCAGTCTGCGTGTCATGGAACATTTGAGGACCCTGGATTTTGGCAACAGGCTACAGCTTGTCCAGAGAACAATCTGCGGAAGTCCCAAAAATACCTAGTGGGAAATTGGTGTGTGGCACGTGTAACCAAATGCATAACTTCAGCTATGAAAGTTGGAGGATCCTTGACTGTATGGCTCCTCTTCATCCTGGAGAGAAGTGACTAGTGGGGTGCCACAGGGTTCTGTCTTGGGCCCAGCCTTATTCAACATCTTCATCAATGACTTGGATGATGGGCTTGAGGGCATCCTGATCAAGTTTGCAGATGACACCAAATTGGGAGGGGTGGCTAATACCCCAGAGGACAGGATCACACTTCAAAATGACCTTAACAGATTAGACAACTGGGCCAAAGCAAACAAGATGAATTTTAACAAGGAGAAATGTAAAGTACTACACTTGGGCAAAAAAAAATGAAAGGCACAAATACAGGATGGGTGACACCTGGCTTGAGAGCAGTACATGTGAAAAGGATCTAGGAGTCTTGGTAGACCACAAACTTGACATGAGTCAACAGTGTGGTGCAGCAGCCAAAAAAGCCAATGCAATTCTGGGCTGAATCAATAGGAGTATAGTGTCTAGATCAAGGGAAGTAATAGTACCACAGTATTCCGCTCTGGTCAGACCTCACCTGGAATACTGTGTCCAGTTCTGGGCACCACAGTTCAAGAAGGACACTGACAAGAAGGATACTGTCCAGAAGAGGGCAACCAAAATGGTCAAAGGCCTGGAAACAATGCCTTATGAGGAACGGCTTAGGGAGCTGGGTATGTTTAGCCTGGAGAAGAGAAGGTTAAGGGGTGATATGATAGCCATGTTCAAATATATAAAAGGATGTCATATAGAGGAGGGCGAAAGGTTGTTTTCTGCTGCTCCAGAGAAGCGGACACGGAGCAATGGATTCAAACTACAAGAAAGAAGATTCCACCTATACATTAGGAAGAACTTCCTGACAGTGAGAGCTGTTCGGCAGTGGAATTTGCTACCAAGGAGTGTGGTGGAGTCTCCTTCTTTGGAGGTCTTTAAGCAGAGGCTTGACAGCCATCTGTCAGGAATGCTTTGATGGTGTTTCCTGCTTGGCAGGGGGTTGGACTGGATGGCCCTTGTGGTCCCTTCCAACTCTATGATTCTACGATTCTATGTATGCATGATTTCACACCAAAATCAGAAATGGACACATTGAAAATTCCATTTTAGTCCTTTACTTCCAGGTATGGTCTTACTGTTCAACACAACCATATGCCTCGTTTAATTGAAATGCATTTTTTGTGCATTCTATACCTCCTTGGATAATTGTTGGCAGCAATATTGGGTGAGAAAGCAGCCTTTTCCTATAAAAATTGTGTTCAGATTTGCTTTTAACGAGCACTCCTTTCATTTTCTTTTTTGGTAAATAAAAAAATAGAGTCCCCTTGGGAATGGATTGTCCCATTGGCAGAATCAAGCAAACCACAGACTCCATAAGTGCTGGCAAAAATGAGTGGTTAATGACAATATATTTCTTTTTATGGGCCAGAAGGAATGATATAAATCCACTCAGGTCCCACTGACAGGCAAAGTTGATTGATTTCAGGAAACGCAGACGACTGAATGACACAAATAAATGCATAGTAACAACAGGCGACTAACTCAAAATACATAGGTTTAAATATGCTCTGTCTTCCACTAATAAACATCATGGGGAGCCAGAAGGAGCCAGAAGACCACACTTAAATTGCATTTAAAAATTGAACAACAACAAAAAACCCAGCCGCTTTCATGCTCTCTGATATTTCTGAAGAGAAAGTAATGTGCGTACCTAACGATTATTATTTTTTGTAGCCTAGTTATAGACATTGTTTCACTTAAAGCAAAGGTGGAGAACCTCAGGTTTGGGATTCAGCTTTCAGAACTCTCCCTAGGTTACATTCCACCCCCACTCCCCAGGCCACACACTCTAGGACACGGCCACCACTGCCCCTGCTCTGCACCTTCCTTGATTGCTTTAGCCTGGCAGAAATGTGCCTTTGAACTGTAGTGCTGCATTTTACTTGCATGGATGGAGGGGTATGTGTGTATGGTCCCACTGGTGTTTAAAGCAGTATCATGGCACTTAAACAGTCACGGCTTCCCCCAGAGAATTCTGGGAACTGTAGATTGCGAAGGGTGTTGAGATTCCCCAGAATTCTCATAGAAGAGGGATGGATTGTTAAACCGTTCTGGGAAATGTAGCTCTAGCAGGGAAAAAGGGGTGCCCTAACAACTCTTATTACCCTTCACAATCTAAGGTTCTCAGCATTCATTGGGACTGTTTAAAGTGGCATGATGCTGCTTTAAATGTATAGCAGGGATGTGGTCTGGCTATTGTGTGGCTGGAATGTAGCCTATGGTGCAAACATTAAATGCCATATTCATTACCCTACCCAATTTTGCCTCCGATCCTACAAATCCCCAGCCTGTGCCCCCTGAATGGCAGGCTGATTGAGAGATTAGAAATCTAGGTAATGATCAGAAAAAGAAATAAACAATTGGCCCCCAGGCACTTGTTGAAAATCTGGAACACAGTCCCCCAAACTTGGGTCTCCAGTTGTTGTTCAGCTACAACTCCCATCATACCTAGCTAGCAGGACCAGTGGGCAAGGATGATGGGAATTGTAGTCCAAAACACCTGGAGACCCAAGTTTGGGAAAAACCTGGTCTGGAAAATCCCAGCTTTCATATCTTTGACAAAAAGGAAAAAAAGTGAAACCAGTCATAGAACTTTTTTAAAAAAAATTGCACTGGGGAAGCATCAAGTAGGTCAGCTGCATAACAACCCTATGCATGATTGCTCAAATGTAAGTCCTACTGTGGTCAGTAGAATTTACTTCTAAATTAGCATGCCCAGGGTTGCATTCCTAATCTCATCTCTTGTTTTAAATTGGAAATTCATTTTCCTATGACACTTCCTTTCAGCTATTTAGTACACAAAATAAAATTAATCCAGTGGATTGGAGAAGATCAGTCTACATCCCAATCCCAAAGAAGGGCAGTGCCAAAGAATGCTCCAACTACCGCACAATTGCACTCATTTCACACGCTAGCAAGCTTATGCTTAAAATTCTACAAGGCAGGCTTAAGCAGTATGTGGACCGAGAACTCCCAGAAGTGCAAGCTGGATTTCGAAGGGGCAGAGGAACCAGAGATCAAATTGCAAACATGCGCTGGATTATGGAGAAAGCTTGAGAGTTCCAGAAAAACATTTACTTCTGCTTCATTGACTACGCAAAAGCATTTGACTGTGTCGACTACAGCAAACTATGGCAAGTGCTTAAAGAAATGGGAGTGCCTGATCACCTCATCCGTCTCCTGAGAAATCTCTATGTGGGACAAGAAGCTACAGTTAGAACTGGATATGGAATAACTGATTGGTTCAAAATTGGGAAAGAAGTATGACAAGGCTGTATATTGTCTCCCTGCTTATTTAACTTATATGCAGAATTCATCATGTGAAAGGCTGGGCTGGATGAATCCCAAACCGGAATTAAGATTGCCGGAAAAAATATCAACAACCTCAGATATGCTGATGATACAACCTTGATGGCAGAAAGTGAGGAGGAATTAAAGAACCTTTTAATGAGGGTGAAAGAGGAAAGCGCAAAATATGGTCTGAAGCTCAACATCAAAAAAACTAAGATGATGGCCACTGGTCCCATCACCTCCTGGCAAATAGAAGAGGAAGAAATGGAGGCAGTGAGAGATTTCACTTTCTTGGATTCCATGATCACTGCAGATGGTGACTGCAGTCACAAAATTAGAAGACGCCTGCTTCTTGGGAGGAAAGCAATGACAAACCTAGACAGCATCTTAAAAAGCAAAGACATCACCTTGTCCACAAAGGTCCGTATAGTTAAAGCTATGGTTTTCCCAGTACGGAAGTGAGAGCTGGACCATAAAGAAGGCTGAATGCCGAAGAATTGATGCTTTTGAATTATGGTGCTGGAGGAGACTCTTGAGAGTCCCATGGACTGCAAGAAGATCAAACATATCCATTCTCAAAGAAATCAGCCCTGAGTGCTCACTAGAAGGACAGATCCTGAAGTTGAGGCTCCAGTACTTTGGCCACCTCATGAGAAGAGAAGACTCCCTAGAAAAGACCCTGATGTTGGGAAAGATGGAGTGCACAAGGAGAAGGGGACGACAGAGGATGATATGGTTGTACAAGCTACTAACATGAGTTTGGCCAAACTGCAAGAGGCAGTGAAGAATAGGCGTGCCTGGCGTGCTCTGGTCCATGGGGTCACGAAGAGTCGGACACGATTGAATGACTGAACAACAATGAACAATAAAATTAGTCTTGGCCCAAACAACACCATCTTCCTTGAATCAAATATTAGCCAAAAACACTTTGCTCTTACTATCATAGCATGTTTGAAAATAATTAATATTTTGACATATGTGCAATCCAAACAATTATTAAAATACTAACAACACACACTTCTACTTATAGATTCAAATTCTGATTGTAGATAGAAAAAAACGTAGGAGTTTTTCATGCCAACAATATTTTAGAAGACATCTGAAGGCAGCCTTGTTTAGGGAAGCTTTTTAATGTTTAACAGACTATTGTATTTTGATATTTTGTTGGAAGCCACCCAGAGTGGCTGGGGAAACCCAGCCAGATGGGCAGGGTATAAATAATAAATTATTATTATTAAAAATAATATTGTCACAACTGGCATTGTCTGGACTGTAATTATTTATTCCTTGTAGCTGCAGTTTCAGCTCCACATGTAGTCTCCATATTCTCTGTAGGCAATATTTCTGAATGAGTGTAACTGAGAGATGAGATTGCTTCTGCTTCTAGCAGTAATAGGTTCAACTTGAAAGTGGTGTGATAGGGAGGAAACTTCAACCAGTCCAGATTTGGTCCAATGGAGACAGAGTTCATAATTATAAACAATGAATAAATTATAATTTTATATAACCTAATGCTGCAACCTTTCCTTATAGGGATGTTGCTCCATCATAGCATTGCCATATGTCGTCTTTTTCCAGGAAATGTCCTCTTTTTCATGGGTAGAGTTGTCATAGCAATTCATAGGTAGAAGTAGAAGTCGGCAAATGAGTCCTCTTTTTTGCTCTTCAAAATATGGCAACCCTAATAACTTGATCATTTTGCCTGCCCTGCATTTCCAGCTCAACAATATCATTTTTGAGGAGAGGCAGCCAAAACCATACACAGTATTCCAAATGTGGTTGCACCATAGATTATCAGAGGGCTTCACACTGCAAGAGGCTGGATGGCATGACTTTGGCAGCTGGATCTACACAAAACAAATGGAGCAAGCCGGGTTTGTGGACATGAGGATGCCATTCCTAAGGTTCACAGGCAAGCAGACTTCTGGGATCCCTCCACCCAGTCACCAGAAATCTTTTTTGAACTAACAACTGAGGTAGGAACAGCTAGCATCATAGTCAATATTGTTGCAAAATGTAATGATGTTCCAAAGTCCATTTGCTGAAATACCCTGGGACAGAGAAGGAGCCCTGTCCCCCATGCCCGCTCCAGCTCCCACACAGTATAATTTTATTGATGTGACATCTCATCATAATGCAAGCATAACACAATGGCCACGCAATCCAATAATAGCAGGAGAATATAAAAACCAATAAAACCAGCTGAAACGTATCAGTCACCAAAAGACTGAATACACAAGTCATGAAGGACCATTTAAAAGGGTCAAGGTCACAAATCTGGCAAGGATCCAAAGGGAGCTGAGAAAAAAAGAGGGCAGACAACTTGTACGAGTTATAAAAAAAATAATCCATAGAAATCAGCCATATTATTTTGTGTCATGTGAAAGTTGTAAATGTGTGGTGGACAGCAAAAATATGGCTGATGGTCTGGTTTGATAATGACTCCACGTTTTGTGGGATCCTTCTCCCATGCTCACCTGTGTGGCTGCTGTCTTAATCTGGAATTGACTTCCCACTGAAATTGATCACAGGCTCTCATAGACTTTGGAGAAGTTATATTGCACTTCTGCCACGGTACATAAGCCCTTTTGAAATGGTCATCTTTATTTTGATGGCTAACTCTTTTTCAGTTCTGTCCCGGATCTGGGCTCCAGATAACTTGAAAGAGTCTATTCAGATGCAATAAAGTCTGACTCTTTCACTCAACATGAGACTGAGAAAATGAAATCAAAGCAAGACCCACCTCCTTAGACAGAGAAACTGATTTGAAGAAAGATAGGAAGCTTCATGCTTGGCCAAGTAGCACCATGAACACATGTGATTACGTGCTGAGTAATTGTTTAATGGTGCTAGCTAAAATAGGAATTAGTTTATTCAATCCGTACTCTTGCCAGGGTTAATAAAGTGAATAAACACTGATGCGTTTGCACAGAAACCTCTAAGAACCCAACAGCCAAGACCTCTGGCACAAAGCTAAGATCCAGAATACAGTTCTGACTACAGTCTTCACACAACCGGGACCTCACATGATTATTGGTGTGAATATGTCAAGAAGAAAAGAGCAGACAATAAAATCAAACAATCAACAATACATCTGGCTTACATCTTTCACTTGCATTCTTATTTGAGAGGAAACGTGGCTCTTTTAAAATCTGTTGTCCATCTGCGTCTACTATTTCCCCCCTGCTATATAATTTGGAAAGTGGTTTGTCTTTCTGTCTATTCTCTTTGCATTCAGGCACCACTTTAGATATTGTTGCCCAATTTGGTGTAACAGTTCCCAAGGTGGATGGAATTACTTTTGCCTACATTTGGAAGATGCCAGAAGATACCATTTTGAATCAAGATGGCAGGCCAAAACATTCAATACTGTACTGAATTGGACCTCTGGATTTATCATCACCCAATTTTGTGTGACAGTTCCTGAGATTGAAGAATGGGTTTTTGCCTATGTTTGGATACTGTTGGATGTCATTTTGGATCAAAATTCTGGACAAAACCATGCCAAACTATACCCATTTGGATGTCTCTAAAGATATCATCACCCAATTTAGCGTTATGTTGCTCAATTTGGCATGATTTCAAACTTCACCAATTTGGATAACTCTGAACAAATAACCTTCACAATTTGGCATGCCAGTTCCTCAGATTGAGGAGTGGATTTTGGTGTAAGCTTGGAAATGGATAGACCCCAATTAGAATCAAGATGACAGACTGAACTGTTCAAACTGCATTGATTTGGATGCCTCTGAAGATATTGTTGCCCAATTTGGTGTGGCATTTCTGAAGAGGGGTTTTGGTCTGTATTTGGTAATGGTTGGATGCAATTTTGAAGGAAGATGATGGGCCAAACCATTCCAAACTGAAATGATTTTAACCAAATTTGGCATGAAATTGAATTGGTATGACAGTTCCCGAGAAGAATAATTGGGATTTGGTTTAGATTTGCAATTACTTTAAGGCTGTGCACAAGATTAAGCCAAAACCCAAACCAAGTCAGGCCAATTTGGACCAGTCTGGGCTCCAACCAAGTCAGATGAAGACAACCCCAGATCATTCCAGTTTGGTCCACCTGGAATGATTTGGGTCTGTCAGGTGGTGAGGCACTGGGTGGGAAAAAGGAGAGTCAGTCTGCAAACAGCAGCCCAGGGCTAATTTGCAAGCAGGTTTTCAAACAACCCAGTTCTAACTGTGTGTGCCTGTTCCCAGTAGGGAAAGACACATGTGCTCAGTCAAACTGAGAATGATCGAACCCTCAACTTCTCAGCTAGGAAACATGCTGGCAGAATTCGAAAGGCAGTGGCCAAGAATGTAAAGGGCCCAAGGTGGGATGAGGAGACCTAACCCCAGGACTGGTGGACAGGGGGAGAAGAAGAGAGAAGAACCAACTATCACTCCTGTGTTGGAACATACTGAGGGCAATAATGGGGGTGGAAGAGTGGGGAGGTCAACCAGGCCTGGCCACTGAAGACATGCAACAGCACTGCAATAATTGCATTCCAAGGATCCAGGCCTGCTGGCTACAGGGGTCTGCATAACCAGCATGTTTTCTACAGAGTATGTGTTGGCAAAGCAGCACCTAGCTTGGTTGAATGTTCCTGCTCTCCACAGTGTGGTCAGGTGGAGGGAGAAAGGAGATACAGTGCCTCCATTTCCTGACTATACAGGGGTTGTTGTTGTTGTTGTTTAAAAACTCTAATTAGTCATTAGCACCACCACGTAATTAATATGGGTTTGGATCAGATCAGGTGTCCTACAGGTCAGGTCAGGGCCCTGAGTTGGGTGAGCCACTGTGCACAGGCCTAACTAACGAATCACACCATCCATTTAGAAATATATCTTCTTTTTTAGATTTCTTCCCATGCAACGCCAGACATTTCCGGCTAGTACTAAATCGACGTTTTCAATCAACTCAAAGGAGAAGGAAAGCAGCCAGCAAGGGAGGAACTTGCACCTGTCAGAGGAGGAACTGTCAATGGCTCTTTTGGGAGGTTTGCCTCATGCATTAAAATTTATAGAATCTGAACATGATGTTAACACTTCCCCATAGTGTCTCAAATTATCCTTGCAAAATATAGGTGTGACTCTTTTTCTGAACACCAAAACTTGGGTTTTTTCCCAGGCATAAATACAGAAACTGCAATTTATGAGGCTCTTTCTCACACAGAGATGTCCAAATAACATCTGCTAAAGAGCTAAGTAGCAAATCCTCTCTTAGCTTTTCTCGCGTCTTTGATTTTTCCTAATTGCTGCTCATTACATTACATTATCTATATCAGATCTCCTTCCACTAAGTCTCATACACTACCAGTCCCTGGTGCTGTCCCCTTGCCTTCCTTGTATGTCACGTAAGTGCCATAGATTCTCTACTTTGGGACACATTTATAAACGCCAAAATAATTTTGTGTGATTGGCACCGAAAATGCATCCTATTGTAACTGTAAAACAGAGGACGATCTGGGTAGACTTTGCAAACGTCTTAGAAAAATGTGTTCTATTCACTTCTTGGAAAACAGAGATGAAGGCTTGCTATTATCCAAGGCTTTATATAATTAGTTTAAGTATATACACTTTAGAAAATACCAATACCGCTGTTTATAATGCTGCTGTGTTGTTGTTTTTCCACTTGGTTTGTGATCTGCTTTACATCTTGCCTCAGTGGTGTAATTAACTTTAGCAGCGCTACGAGCGAAGACTCACAGTTTACAAAGCAAAGATCTTCTCGAAACATCACTATAGCCAAATAAACCCAGAAAACATTGTTCATCTTACTTATATGCTTGTAACTTGTGTGTATTTTACCATTCTTCTTTCTGGCTCTGCACAGATGGGATTTTTCAAATGAAAACCAGATGAAAAGCAAACAGCAATTTAATAATCAAAAGCTCAGGGTTAAAAAAAAAAAGCATCTCCCACTCAGAACTGCAATTAGATCTGTTTGTGGGGCAAAAGTGTGTTTCTGATAATTGCACTGTTACTTGTTGCTATGAAAACTGCAAATTATTGGATTTTTATACTCTCCCTCCCTCCCGTCCCACTAAGGACAAGAAAATGACAGGTGGGACAACTGGTGTTTAAATTCCAGAACGCATCACTGTCTCGTTGTCCTCAGTTTTGTAACAAAATGAGAAGCACAATTTATGTGCAGATGTAAGCTGTGCCCAGAGGTTCAAATGATTGCCTTTAGTTTGGGGGTGAGGCTGTAGGGGGGACTTTGAGTTCCTTCTCTTCTCTCCTCCACCACCTGAAAGCGCACTCATTAGCCACTAAATTCATTTCGGCACACCAACTTGCATTTCCTTCCTTCCTTCCTTTTGCTTTTTAAAAAAGGTGTTCATGAAAGTTCTTTAGCATTTTAATGTGGATTTCTCCTAATAAACACATTTTTATTTGCAATTTTGACTAATATACACATTTTTGCAAGCATTCTCCCCAAATGTGTGTTTTGTATGTGTGGGGGTTATTTTTCCTATTATATGCATTTTGTGCACATTTGCACTATTATAGGCAATTCCATACACATTGTTTGGTTGGAGAACAGCATCGCAAAATTTGGAGAAGTGCCGATTTTCATAGAATTATAGAATTGTAGGGTTGGAAGGGACCCTGAAGATTCAACCATCTGCAATGAAAGAGTTTCTTTTAAAGTGGAGGCTGAATCCACATCAATTATTTTGTGCATTGTCAGGGGCTCAGCTAGATAAACTTTGAGTCCCTTCTCAAACTACTCTGTTTTTTGATCCGACTGAAGACATTTTCTACAGTTCCAAGTATCCCCAAAGGCAGCCCTATAGATAGTGTAATACATAATAATTTGCCAAATGTTGGTACAGTCCCATGCACTTACTAGGTACCATACAGATTCTTCATTCAAATCCGTGGCCTGCCAACAGAGCTCATTTTTTTTATAGATTTGCATTGCATAAACTTATAAACCCCTTTCTTGACTGCTTTGTTGGATAGTTTCAGGGCTGAGCTTTCCAAGGGAAATTGGCCACAGAGTCTGCAAATAGACTCAGCAACGCTAACATGTCTTTCTCTTGTCAAATACATAATAATGTTCTGTGGGTTGTGTCCGACAACTAATAATTTCCATCCTTTCCCTGTTTGAAATTCATTCTTGAGAAGTCATAACAAAAAGAGGGAAGCCACACCTATATATTAAAAAATCTACTTCCCTCCACCCACCCAGTTCCAATGCTTAAGTGAAAAACGACCAGCGACTCTCATTAAATTGAATTGTTTGGTGGAAGGAAGCATATCCTTGTTATCGATAAAATGAAGAAAGATCTGGGAAGCATTAAAAAGAAGAAGAAAAGAGACCCACCCTTTCTACTACTAAGACGATTTACCTTTTAATGAGCCAAATGAGAGACTCTTGTAAATCCCACCCTTTTCTATATGTATCCCTCTAGTACTATAAAGGGTAAAGACTATCATTTAGGACTATATTTTTATTAATCATTTTAATTCTCTCTCTCCCCGCCTCCATGGAATCTGGCAATGTGTTTGTTTTCATGTCTCATTCGTAATGCCTTACATTTTCTGGATTTCCCATTTGGAGCTGGAAGAACCTTCTCGTATTTATAACATACCGACAACAATGTCGTTCAATATTCTAGCCCACACATTCCTTGGCAGAATGGAGTCTATCGGACAGGTGTGTTTTCCATTAGGAGGAAACGCTCTCCCTCTTTCCCCCCTGTTGCTTATTTGTCTCCTTCCTTAAGATCTCCATCCATTTTGACAGTGACATGTTCAGAACGCACAATTTGAGAGCATCCAAAGGATCCTCTTCTCCATCATTCACACACACACACACACACACACACACAGGGAAGAAAAGAAAAATCTGCATAAGGAGACATCTTGTGCCCAATGGAAGGATATTGCTGAACCGCATGATTGCCTGGAGAGCAATGTTAAAGGAAGAAGAAGAAGAAGAAGAAGAAGAAGAAGAAGAAGAAGAAGAAGAATTTATTATTTATACCCCACCCACCTGGCCGAGTTTCTCCAGCCACTCTGGCCAGCTCCCAATCAATTGTTAAAAACAATACAGCATTAAATATTAAAAACTTCCCTAAACAGGGCTGCCTTCAGATGTCTTTTAAAAATAGGATAGCTGCTTATTTCCTTGACATCTGATGGGAGGGCGTTCCACAGGGTGGGCGCCACTACCAAGAAGGCCCTCTGTCTGGTTCCCTATAACCTCCCTTCTCACAATGAGGGAACCGCCAGATGGCCCTCAGCGCTGGATCTCAGTGTCCGGGCTGAATGATGGGGGTGGAGACGCTTCTTCAGGTATACAGGACCAAGGCCATTTAGGGCTTTAAAGGTCAGCACCAACACTTTGAATTGTGCTTGGAAACGTACTGGGAGCCAATGCAGATCTCTCAGGACCGGTGTTATATGGTCCCGGCAGCTAGACTTGTGACTCCTAGTCACAAGTCTAGCTGCCGCATTCTGGATTAATTGCAGTTTCCACGTCAGCTTCAAAGGTAGCCCCACGTAGAGCGCATTGCAGTAGTCCAAGCAGGAGATAACTATAGCATGCACCACTCTGGCGAAACAGTCCATGGGCAGGTAGGGTCTCAGCCTGCATACCAGATGGAGCTGGTAGACAGCCGCCTTGGACACTAGTTACCCCATTCAGGACTAGGGAGTCCCCCACCACCACCCACCCCCTGTCCCCCCCGAACAGTACTTCTGTCTTGTCAGGATTCAACCTCAATCTGTTAGTCACCATCTGTCCTTCTACTGCCTCCAGGCACTCACACAAGACACTCACCGCCTTCACTGGTTCTGATTTAAAAGAGAGGTAGAGCTGGGTGCCATCTGCATACTAATGAACACTCAGCCCAAACCCCCTGATGATCTCTCCCAACGGCTTCATATAGATATTAAAAAGCATGGGGGAGAGGACGGAACCCTGAGGCACCCCACAAGTGAGAGCCCAGGGGTCTGAACACTCATCCCCCACCACCACTTTCTGAACACGGCCCAGGAGGAAGGAGCGGAACCACTGTATAACAATGCCCCATCTCCCAGCCGCTCTAGATGGTCCAGAAGGATGTAATGGTCAATGGTGGGCATGGTAAATGCTTCTATGCCAACACTGTGCCCAGGCCCGTCTTAGAGGGATCTGCCGCCCTGGCGCAGCGATCCCTCGGCGCCCCCAGCCTGCCGCCTCTCCGCCCGCCTCCCTCCCGCGCTGGCCGCCCCTCGGGAGGGGGGGTGGGTGAGCGGGGGATGAGAGGCGTGGCGTTGGAGCGGGCACCCGCGCTCCGGCGGGCGGAGGATGAGGGGCGGGCGGGCGGGCGCTCGCGCACCGGCGGGAGGGCGGGCTGCAAGCCGGCGGGGGGCGGGCTGCAAGCCGGTCGCCCTCGCCTCCCAGAGCCCCAGCTGGAGTGCTGGAAGGTCGCGCAAAGCCCCGCGCCGCTTCAGCGCTCCAGCTGGGGCTCCGGGAGGCGAGGGCGGCGCGCGAGTGCCTGCCTGCCCATGGGGGCGGGGCGGGTTGGGGAGGGGGAGCCCGGTATGCCGGCGGGCTCACGGGGGCGCCCCTGGGGTGCCCTGCGCCCTGGCGCGCCGCGCCACCTTCCTCTATGGATGAGACGGCTCTGACTGTGCCAACCCTCCTGCTACTTTGCCCCTCCTCATCCCTGTTCCTAGCAGCGACCTTCACACTGATGAGCAATGCCCACCCATCCAACTGCACCCCACCACCTGTATCAGACATCCATAGCCACTCTTCACATTGGGTTTGATTCAAAACCTATAAAACTAGGTGAAACCCAAAATTATTTAATTCAAAAACCAACAATGCCATGTCCTTTTAGCTGCTTGGTTGATGCAGCTAGATGCATTGTAGCATGGTTGCATTTGTCACAAGCAAGTGGAAAACACTCAAGATTTGTCTTCTGTGATGGGGAGGGGGATTTATTAAATTTATACCCTGCCCTTCCTCCCAAACTAGCCAAGGGCAGCTAAAACATTAGTGATAAAACAAGGCAACCACATTTGTTTGTGTTAATGTGTATAAAACATACCCGCACAGCTAATAAATTCAAGGTTTCCAGGAACAATATCTTTAAGCCATGAAATGTCTGGGTAAACAGTAAGTTGTTTTTGGGGTTTTTTTAAATTTCCCCATGGTAATAATGGAGACACTAGGGATGGTATTCCACGAAGAGGGAACCACACTAAGAAGCCCCTATTGCAAGTCAATGCCAGCATCGCAGCATCCAGTGGTTGGGATGGAGGAAAGTTTTATTTAGGTACTTGGGTCCCAAGTTGTTTAAGGCTTTGTATGCTATTACTAACACCTTGAATTGGGCCTGGTAGCTCACTGGCAGCCAGTGCATCACTTTCAAGTCCAGTTACACATAGCTGCTCCATCTACTAACCCGGCAGCCATATTCTGTACTAGCTTTAGCCTTCAGATTGTCTTTCAGGGCAGGCTGATGTACAATGCATTGCAGTCTTCCAGGAGGGAGATCATCAGAGCATGGACAACTAAGGCCAGACTATCCAAGTTAGATAAGTAACATCTGCTAACTCGTTTCAGTGCAAACATCAGACAGCTGAAATCTGTTGCTCAGATGAACTTTTCAAGCTAGTCTAGGGCTGAAGTTTTGGAACCCGTAATGGGAGAGTTCCTTTGTCTCCATTTAGTCCCCGCTACCCAATCCATCAATTTCAGGTGCAAGATTTCACATGATTCCATCTAGAGCAGTAGAATCTAACACTAGGGGTTATGGGCAAATGTTTAAGGGCCAAATAGAAAGGGAAGGGGGGGGGGAACAAGAGTGAACTTGAGATGTAAGGTGTTTTACAACTGCCATCATTCCTCTGCATTTTCTGTTGTACAAGCGCTCTGCGTATTAATAGCAGACCACCAGACATGGGGGAGTGTGTGTCTGAAGAACTTAGAGCAGTGTGAATTATTCCATTGTGTCTCAATTACAGAAACACCTGTGCTAAATAATGCTATATTGATTCCATATAATGATTCATGGAACATTTTTTTTTTAATCTTCTCAATAGCTGTCAGAATTTGTTGCTGCGGAATGTTTTGATGAAGCACCGGTCGAGATTTGAGACTTGCTCAATAGCCAGGGGACTGGCTAAGCCCCAGGGAATCCTAGCTATGTTGAGTTCCTGGAGATCTAGCAATGAGTAGAATCTTTTGAAAAAGTTGGAGTTCTCTGTGAATGTTGTTCTCATCTACTTGACTTCTGCTGAACTAGTTGGTGTGTGTGTGTGTGTGTGTGCAAGGAGGCATCATTTTCTGCCCTGTCCTGGATTTGTCATAGGCAGCACTGTTTTTGATCCACTGCAGTTCACCTTCTACCAAAGTTATTTCATCTACCTGTAACTATCCAGTGTAGCAAAATTACATAATTTCTGCAATTCGGCTACACGAACCACATAAATTTTGTTGCCGTTATGTTATTCCATCCCATTTATTTCAATACAAAAAACATGCAATGCAAATGGGGGGACGACTGTAATTGATTACATATCATTTGCTGATGGAGAGCAAAAATAACAGTGGGTATTCACTGCATACCAGTTGATTGATTTCTATTCCAGACATAGGACCATAGGACTAAGGAGTGAACACTGCCAGTTTCCCTTCTTGTTTCTGTTTCCATTGGAATTTACTAGATGAGGATCTCATACAAAGTGTGAGGGGATGGCAGTGACTTGCTATTCACCATCTCCATTGTGGATTCGCTAATTCTGATCCCTATTTGAAAGGTCAAAATTACCTTGGGTAATGATTTGCCCTTGATGTTGGGGGTGCATCCCACTTTCACTCTGAAAGGCTCAAACTATTTGCAAGCATTTGATGTTGGTGCTCAGAGAGGGGATGCACAAAGCATGCTATGCCTCCCTTCCCTCTTCGGAAACCCATAAACTTAGCTTAGGGCAGGGAAGGGGAAGTCATTAGCAGAGGCAGAAACTGGCACTCACCTGGGCTCCTGTAGAGTGTCTTTTGCCACCCGGGGCTGGGGCTACCATGAAGAAAGCCCGAAGGATCCCTGGAGGGACTCAGAAGCAGTGGAGGTGATAAGTGGAGCATCAGCTTTTTGAAAGGCGATTTGGCAGGGGAACGGCAGTCCAAATCACAGGTGGCAAAAGACGCTCCTTGCAGAGCTGGGGAATGCCCTTGTCTGCCGCTTCCTGTATCCCAAAATAGATTTCCAAGCCTTGTGGTAAGTGAATGTGGGGGTGACTTTCTAAAGGATAACAGGAATAGCCATAGTGGAACTTAGTGCATGAAACCTCCAGAATCTGGAGTCTGCAGACTTTCCCATAGACTCCCAATACCAAAGACCTGATAAAAGATGGCTTTACAGGTTGGATCAATGAAATACTGGTTGATTCAGGAGTCAGTAAAGCTAATTAAAGGTAAAGGTAAAGGGACCCCTGACCATTAGGTCCAGTCGAGGATGACTCTGGGGTTGTGGAGCTCATCTCACTTTATTGGCTGAGGGAGCCGGTGTACAGCTTCTGGGCCAGCATGACTAAGCCGCTTCTGGCGAACCAGAGCAGCGCATGGAAACACTGTTTACCTTCCCGCCAGAGTGATACCTATTTATCTACTTGCACTTTGATGTGCTTTCAAGCTGCTATGTGGGCAGTAGCTGGGACCGAGCAACGGGAGCTCACCCTGTCATGGGGATTCGAACCGCCGAACTTCTGATTGGCAAGCCCTAGGCTCTGTGGTTTAACTCACAGCGCCACCAAATTCTCACCTAATCTCTATCACATGAAAATGGTGGATGAAGGCCATATTGTTGCACTTTATCAAAAGATAAACACAAGCACTGAACCTAATAAGAGGCATACACATGTCAATATATAAAAAAAAAACCTTTATCCATTGAGTGTAAAGTTGCCAGATGATCTTATTGCCACATACAAGGCTGTATCTATGCTCTTTCACCCCAGTCGAGTGAAAAAACAAAATGTTTAAGACACATCAAGCAGATTAGGAGGGGGGAAAGTGGCTTCTAACTATTTTTTTGCTGAGATCTTTTTTTCTGTCTCTGGAGAATGACTGAAACACGCACCCCACCACTAAAATGCTCATTTATGGATGAACATGTCTCAGACCCCTAAATGATTATTCTATACTTGGCAGCTTTAGATTGCAGCACCAGTTACGTTAATGATTTCTGAGGTGCTGCTGATGCCTCTGAGGTGCCTGGCGGAATTGCGAGCATAAAACTAATGAGTATCCCAGCACGACCATGTACCAATGTGGGAAGGGAAAGGAGGGGTTGCAAATAAATTAGAGAGCTAGTCCTGTGGAAAGAATATCTGTACAGACACTTAATGGAGTCTGGGATAGAAAATTAATCACCCGCAATAACGGGTTTGTGAGAATATTTAATTCCATTTATAAATATTTTCCACCCAATGATAAATCGTGTCCTCCCTTAAAGAGGTGAGACCTGGAGACCCATCTCCTGTGTTGTGGGTGGGTAAGATTGGTCAGCCACAACGCCCGATTGGTAGGTGGGTTCAATCTGGTCAATGGGGTGCGGTCCAAATGGATCGAGGGACCTATATATACCCATGCATATGACCCCAAGCTTCCTCTTTGGGGCATTACATCGGAACACCCGCCCACCTCTCCCTACTTTTAGGGCTTTTGCACTTGACCTTGCTATGCCGTCATGTGTCGTCTGTCAATGGGACAGGGGCAAGGGAGGAATTTTCCCCACTTGGCTGATTGGCTGTTGCCATTTGCCGTTTAGCAAATCGCCACAACTTGTAAGGTTGCAGATAGGCACTGGTTCAGGTGATAGGGATGGGGGAACACTCTCGATATCCCTATGTGAAGGGTATTCCGTTAAAGGAATCCAGGGACTCAAATGGTTTGAGTCCCTGGATTCCTTCCTGAGACGGGGTTGTGCCCATGCCTGAGTCCAGGCAGGGGGACATTTGGGTGGCGGACATAGTCTGTTCCCAGCTTTCCGCCTACCCAGGTGTTCACCCTTGGCTGACCTTTGCTGGTGCCCTGGGTCAGCGCTACTTGCAAGGGTGCAGGGAGCTAATCGAACCAGAGCCTATGCAACCACTCACTTTCTGTAATTAATAAAGTTGTGGCCTAAATTCTGCCAAACTAAAATTTGAGTCAAGTGTGAATTTATTTAGGGGGGGAGGTCTCTGGGTCTGAACACGTGAATGTCTACTTGGTGCTCGTCTGAACCTGAAAGGAGCCTGAGGCAGCCATCCTGGTCACATTTACCTGGTAGTACGGTCAAAGAGCACACAGTGGGGTTTAATTCTGAGTAATTCCAATAATACTGGGAGGAGGGGGGGTTAAACTTTTTGTTAGTTGTTTATTTTTGTGTTTTTATATTGTAAACACCACTGTGTTCCTCGACTGAAGGGCAGTATAGAAATTTAAAAAGTAATAAACGCACACATAGGATTGCTGTGTTGGAAGTGTTTTGGATGAGGAATGAATCAGTTAAAGTCCACACACTAGCCTTTGACTTTGAATTAATATTTTCTGCTTTTCCAGCAACAAAGCTGTCCTGAAAGCAGATATAGTGTTTTATTATAATACTGTGTAAACCCTAATAAAATAGAGATATAAAAAGTTAGGTGGAGGGAAATTGAGCAGAATTGTGGCAAACATTATTCCTATTCAGAGTAGACCCAGTAAAATAAAACTGGACACAGTGGGACTTACTTCCGAGTAAACACATGGACAGAATTGCTCTATTAAAGGAGTTTTACACTATAGGGGTGAATTAGGAAAATCCGCACACTTGCCTTTAAGTTGTATCCAATGTGAGGCCTACTCAAGTTAGCCACATCTATTGATTTCAATAGGTTTACTCTGGGTAGGACTAATATTGGATACAACTTTGTATGCTGTGTTTTTTGTGTGCCCCCCAGCTACACACATGTAGCTGAGCAAAGCAGTATTTATGTAAGGGATGAGGTCTCGGGAGAAGGAATGTGGCCAGGGTACAGTGCCAAGGAACAGTCTTCAATCCATGGAACTGAGATTCTCCTTCCATGATTTAGCCACTGGGGTCCCAAGCCATGTAAGCTTTGCAGGTCAAAACCAGCACTTCAACTGGGCCCTGAAACAAACAGGGAGCCAACAAAGATGAAAAAGGGCCAACATAATTACACATCAACTGAGGTACTATTGACACATTTCTTCAGACTTTTCACACTGACTACACTGACTGCTGATAACTTGACCTTGCAATTCTTATCCAATCTTGTCACAGCCGAATGCAACCATCTATAAGATTAAATTACGGAAATGGAGCCTAAGAATCCTTAGCAGAATAAAAAGGCAAGTGTTGAAAGGCACTGCTGACTAACTGGTGAGGGGGAAAAATAAGGCCAGCTATGTTCTGGGGGGAATAAAGGCTGCTTACCTTGGTTTTTTGTTAGTTCCACTCTTTCTTTACATAGTGATAAATCACCATTTACACCCAGTGCTGGCAGCACGGTTAGAGATTCATGTTCGATGCAGCAGGCTTGCAAAAACTTTAATCAACAAGTTAAAGTGGGTTGCCTGAGTAGATTCCCTACTATGCCTGGTGGCATTTCTGCCGGGCTGAGAGAATCATTTAAAAGGCAAAGTTAATAGTGTGAGAAGCTTGTAATGGGTTTGTGGTGCTCTCTGAACTGCTGCTTTCCTGCCCTGGTTCTTAATTTCTTCCATTTCGAAAACAGACTCTTTCCACTGTGCATGTGCACAACTACCTAACTTTCTGTGTAGGCGTATCGATTTTCTGCCCAGAAGACTGTTCCTGCACATGACAATGTGGATAGATGCATGGTGCGGATCATACTCCGGTAGGAAGGCACAAGGCTTCAGAGAGCAGGGATGGGGGATCGTTTTCAACCCATGGTGCACTTCCAAGGAGGACCCATGTCAATGGTGGCTATGGCCAAAGGCGAAAATGGGTAACATAATAGATACGGCTTTTATCTTTGTAGAGTAGGCTGCACATTCACACAAACATCCAGGAAAGCAAGAGACATTGTCACAGTTCAACAGCACATTTCAGCCAGGCAAAAGCACTCAGGGGAGATTTAGAGCAGAACCAGGCTATGTGGGGCCTTGTGAGCATGTTAGATAGAGAGCCCCCTGGGGTGCAGTTTTTCTATCCGTTTTCATTCATTTTGAATTGCCTGGTGTTGTGGGCATTGCTTTATATTGCGTTCATTGCCTAGGACTCTATGTACTGTTCACAGAAAGGAGAGAGAGAGAGAGAGAGAGAGAGAGAAAGAGAGAGAGAGAATTTCTATTCAGGGAAATTTGATTGGGGAAGAAAGAGAGAGCGCCGAGAAGTCCAACTGGCTTATAGGAAATCTTTAAGTTTGGGAATCTGTTGGGTTGAGTCTTTAAACCTAATTTAATTGCCTATAAAATGGGGTCATTTCATCCTTTATATCTGAAATCCAAAAGGGCTGATGCAGTAAATGTCATGCCAATAGGAAGGAAAACACCAACATGACAGGCAGCAGAAAAATGGCGGGGTCTTCGCTGATACCACAATGAGTGAACAAATGGAGTAACTGCTATTAAAATAGAGGGAAAACAAAATGAATGAAACATTAAAAATAGAATTGAATACAGAAACATCTTCTCCTTTCTTGCACACCCAAGGAAGTCCCACACCACACAACATGCTTTCAGGTAAAGGAATTCACAATGTAGGATGATGGCCACAGACTCAAGCAAATTTTGAAGGCTTAGATAGGAAAGGACATCATGACCTGAAGTTCTAGAGATGAAAATAAAATAAAAATCTTTGAAAATAAAATCTTTAATAAAAGATAACTTGGACTGATCCAACAATGCAAGTCTCATGATCCTATATTTAACGGGTCCTTTTTATTTTCTCAGAATATTTTATTTCTATTAAGTTTCTTTATAGAACTTCAACATGATCATTCAAATAAGGAAAAAATATCAAAACCCATATTTTCAGGGTGGGGGAAAATGAGATGTGCCACCTCAAAAATAATAATAATCAAACAATGCATTAACTTGGGCAGCTTCAGTTTTAATATGGTGAATTGGATTAATCTGTTATTCACTTTGAACACAAACTTCCATCATAACCAAAGAATGCAACATTATTTTCCCTTTCTTTGGAGTACTGTTGTTGGGGTGCTCCAAGACCCCATAATGGGTTTTCAAATAAGCCTAGGTTTTCTTCCTTTTCTCCATCTTTCATAATGGCCTGCCCTGAACTCTAAATATGCTTTCTTTCAAGTTTGGCAATGAAGTCAATACTGAGCTGACCCAGATGGAGGTACAAGTAGAAATATTCCTTCCAGCCTGCTACATCAGCAACAGCTTCTGCTTTCAAGGTTGAGAGGGGGAAACTCATGGGAATGGATTGAAGGGGAATTGGAAAGTGTTTCATCTTTAGGAGGCTGGTTAAAAATCTTATCGAGACTCGGAGGATGTAAAAATAATTTCTCTTTGATGACTTATCTCTGTCACACTTTTTTTCCTTGGTATTGATATTGATCAGTGAAGAATAGAGCTGAGCAGAAAAAAAGTGTATGTGACTCATGAACATTTTCTCTCTGCGTGAAACATGCCTCTCCCATTTCGGTATTCAGGGGAGAACATAAGAGGGCTGAAGTTTTCACAAGTCTGCCCCTTCTCAATATATTTGCTCCAAAGAGAACCTACTCAGATTCGTAACTGGCTGCTTGGAGCCAGTGGCAGAGCCAGCCAATTAGGCACCTGGGGCGGCGTGTGTGCCTTGCGCCCAGGGGTGGGGCCAGCCGTTGGTGGGGTGGGTCAAGCTGGGGCAGGACACTCCACGGGGCCTCTGAGGAGTCTGCCTGCCTCCTTCCACTAAGCTGAGGGGGAGGTGGCGGGCAGACTGTTTGGGGCAGCACGGAGCCTGTGGGTGCCCAAGCCACTGCATCACTCCCAGGAGAGACACGTGGCTCGGTCACACTGCAGGCCCCATGGTGAGTGCCGCCCGCCATTTTCTCATGCCCCTCCTTCCTCCACCCCTGCTTGGAGCCCTCTGCCTGACATCCCAGCATCCTGCCTTTTGTACAGCTGCTGTCAGAGTTTAGGTTATTCCCCACAGCTGCTGCTGTCCTGTTGCATCAGCTTTGGCTCACCTGTGTCTTCATCTCAGGGAGCTGGGGAAAGAATGATACCCAAGGCAGCGGCAACTTCTGTGTTCTCCTGACACAGATTAGAAGAAGCAGTATTAACAGTAAGAACTATTCAACAGTGGAACAGACTGTCTTGGGAGGGAGCAAGCTCTTTTTTTTTTTGCTGGAAGTATTTAAGCAGAGGATGGATTGTCATCTGTCATAGGTACTGTAGTTACATCCCTGCATAAGGCAGAATTTGCGCTAGACAACCCCCAAGCAGGTGGGCACCATTGCCATTTTAAGAGAACAGGAGAGGTGTTCATAGTGAGTTCTGACCCCTCTTTTTCCAGAAAAATAGCACTGCCCCCAAGGAACCTTCCAGTTTTGTGGGAGGTATTCAGCTATGTTTAAGCCAGAGTAGATCCACTTCATTTAATAGACCCAATCTAGTTATCTTCATTTCAACTACTCTTTCACTTTGCTGAACACCACCCAATAATTATAAGTGCATATTATTACCTATTATGAACCCCCCCCTCTCTCATTCCAGAGCAGTGATATATTATTTGCAGAGCAAATTCAAGGCCCCTCCCTCTTTTGTTCCAGAGCAGTGATAGCTAATTTGTGGCCCTTCAGATTTTATTAGACTCCAGTTCTGTTCATTCTTGACCATTGCCTGGGCCAGCTAGACCTGACAACCATTGCAGTTTGTTTGGTTATTTTGTCATTTATTTATTAAATTTGTATGACTCAAATTGATTTATTTTTTTGTTGTTTCTATTTTGACAAATCCCAAAGTTTGAGAGTCAGTAGCACAGGTGTTATAAAGGTAAACAACCTAATTGAAAAAGATAACAGTAGTAACCCAGACCTTATTGCTGGTTATGAAGGCCCCCCCTCTCCCCATAATAGTTCAAGCTTCAGGGACTCCAAAATATAGGTCTGCCACTGCCACCCAAGTTCTATAAAGGCATAGATATATTTCCTACTGCTGCTGGATAGTTCATTTTTTACATTCATACCCTGGGCTGTTACAGTTCTTATTGGGCTAGGTAGTAATTTTTCATTGACTGTTTACCAAGGTAATAGCTTTCAGTTTATAGATTTTTATTTTTTATTTTTTTTGCTTTGACAGGAAATGGTACCCTATTTTTTTTTTTTTTAAGGAAGGAGTCGATTTACTTTCTTGACATATTCTTACCACTGACTGTGTTGTTTTTAGGACGAAATAATTTAATCCCTGTTAATGGTTGAATGTGTGCAAATATACTGGTATAATGTGCACAGGTGGCTTTCTGATAAAAATGCATAGCTGCTGTGAGCATATGCTCTTCATCAGAACTGAGTGAGCCATTTATTCCATATATCTTCATATCAGTTTCTATCTCTCACCACTCTTCTCCTCCTTCTTCAGTACTCCTTCATTCTTATCGAATACTTCTATCTTTTCTCTCTCTTCACAGGGACAGATTTATGCTCCCGAGAGCTAAAGCCCTTGCCTCTGAGATGATCACAAGCAGAGCATGAAAGGAATAGGCTTTCCTAATTACTTCTCAAATAACCTGAGTTTTGTTCATATTCTAGCTAGCTGGTGCAGAATTTGGCAGCCAGGGGGTTGACCAGGAGAGCCTGGCCTTAACATATAGAGCCTGTGGGCTATCTACCCTTCAGCACTCTGTGTTGACTGTGCCCCCTCCCCAAGCCAGACACCCCTCTGGTCCTGCTCCACACCCTGAATATTTCCTTGAGCTGTAATAATGCATCTTGCTTTCATGGATGTGTGAGTGGGTATCTGAAACAAAGGTGCATGTGACCCCCCCCCCCGAAGGTTCATCATAAAGCAGTGCATCCCTGAATCTGCAATAGGTTCCCCTATTCCTGGGTTAGAACCTTGCACCAAAGGAAGTTTCAGTAGGCCACAAGGTTTGATTTCTGATGCAGATGTTGTAGTTCCATTGGTGGAGAGAAATATTCCAGACCCTCCTTATAGTTAACTTAATTAAATTACTACTGGGGGAAAATATATTTGATTTGGATTCTAAAACTCTTTCATATGCTGCTCAGAGGGGAGAGGATATATGTGCTTGGAGACTCATCTTGTGCAAGATCAAAGATTTATGTGCAAAGGTTGCTAAGAGCATCAGTGAAACTGACAAGCCTTTGCAGCACGTCCTTTTCACTGTAGAGATGAAATTGGCAAGTGATTTGCTGGTTAGTTTCACTTCTGCAATGCAGAGGCTTCTTCCAACTAAAGCTCCTCAGTTTCCCTGCTTTTCTTTGTGATGAGGGTTAGTTCAGCTTGGAGAATGATGTGCAAAGCTGGCAAAGAATGATGGGGATATTGACATGCTTCCCCACCTCTTCTGCCATAACTCCAGAAAAACTCCTTCACTGTACAGTTGAAATTGATAAGGTTTTGGTTTTTTTAGACCTTGTCTTACAGTGCAACCCCATTCTTGTTTACACAGAGGTAAATCCCACTATGCTTAGGGCTTACTGCCTAATAAATTTATTTAGGAATGCAGCTTGATAACCTGATATTTGTGTAGCGCTTAGGAGAGAGCCTGTAATCCTAACCTAACTGACATGGGAGTGAACCTCATTGATTTCAATATCATTAACTTCTGAATATACATGGTTAGGCTTAAAGGTAAAGGGACCCCTGACAGTTAAGTCGAGTCGCGAACGTCTCTGGAGTTGTGGCGCTCATCTCGCTTTACTGGCCAAGGGAGCCAACGTTTGTCCGCAGACAGCTTCCGGGTCATGTGGCCAGCATGACTAAGCCGCTTCTGGCGAACCAGAGCAGCGCATGGAAACGCCGTTTACCTTCCCGCTGGAGTAGTACCTATTTATCTACCGGTACTTGCACTTTGACGTGCTTTTGAACTGCTAGGTGGGCAGGAGCTGGGACCGAGCAATGGGAGCTCACCCCGTTGAGGGGATTTGAACCTCTGAGCTTCTGATTGGCATGCCTTAGGCTCTGTGGTTTAGACCACAGCGCCACCCGCATCCCGTATGTTAGACTTGGAATCTATTAAATCTGGGATCTCTTTGCCCACTCCATCTTAACGTTGTGCCTTTTCTTTTTTGTTCTGTACTCCCTGCTTTAACTGATGAAGACTTCTGGGGAACTCGAAAGCTAGATCACTATTTTGTGACATTTTGATTGACCTAATAAGGATACTGCTCTAGTGTGAAATTTGGATTCCACAACCCACCCTTATTGGCTTACAAAAAGAAACAAACCCACAGATGAATGCATAAACAAGAAGAAATGTATTTATGAATGTAAAATTGACACAGAGCCCAAAAAGGCTGCTCTATCCATCCCTCCATCTATCATTTATCTGTCAAATTCAAAACGTTGGAAAGGGTAAGCTAGAGGGCACAAGACTATCAGTCACTTTTGTGCAAAACTGAATGAATTCCCCGTGCAACCATTACTGAAGTGAAAAAGGAAGGAGGGAATAATAATAATAATAATAATAATAATAATAATAATAATAATAATAATAATAAACTATGAGTGGGGCGCCATGCGGGGAAGGAGGTGTGAGACAGCCGGATATGAGATGCCAAGCATCTTTGAGTGTAAGTGAACCTTTCAGGTCAGCTTCCAATCCCGCTTGTAATGTTCTTTCTGTCTTGAATTTATACTGAATAGACAGGGGAAGTGAGAAATAGACCGCAAGAGACAGCTTCTAAATAAGTGCCTTTTTATGACAGGAAGTGCCAGTGTTATATTGAGCACCTCCTTAAATCTCTCTCACACTTTGACTTACACACACACACACACACACACACACACACACACCTATGCAGACAAAACATTGTGGGAAATGGCTTCCTTCCGCCCCTGACAAGCTCTACCAAACAGTAATTAAGGAGGAAAGGGATGGAAATGCAAACATTCACACAAAACGAGTTCATAATATTCAAATGGTTGCCCTGGGCTCCTCTGAGAGAAAGGGTAAGGCAGAAATTCAATTCAATTCAGTAAAGAAACCTGATCATTCCTGTTTGCAGAGTGACATTTGATGGTGAAATCCAGCAATTAAAGTCTCAATGTCCATGGTATTCAGTTCATATTCATATTCCCCAAAGAGCTCTACCATACATGGAATGAAGGAAGGAAAGGGCACAGATCTTGCTCACACTTTTACAAAAGGATATTAAAATTGCTAATCCTGGATTATGGCTCAGAACTGAGTTTTACTCCGTGCTAATTCCTAACACGTTTGCTTCAGTTGTGTAATAACACAATTGGCGGGAGCCACTGGTGTTAGTCAGGTGATCTTGGGCATTAGAAGGGCCTCAGCCTACAGCCTTCTCTCCCTCCTCAACTCATAACAATATTGTGGAGAGGGTGGGTGGAATGCAGGAGTAGGAGGCGGAATCCCTGAAAATTGCCTCCTTTCTCCTGTTGCTGATGCTGGATGCCTTCTGTCAGCAAAGTGACACCCATTATCAGATTCCACCCAGTGACAGGTTGCAGCTGTCACAGCACTTTACAGATAATGGATACCAAGGAGATGATAAGGTTGTATGTTATGAAGTTGGGCTGCTTTCATTCTGCTTTCATGCTGATCACACCTCTTCCAGATGTAGCACCCATGCAACCTTCCATTCATCTCTCCTTCGTTGCAGGTATTCGTGGATAACACAATTGCCATGGTAAAGGTGGGGAGTGAGGCTGCAATCCTAAACTCACTAATCTGTTGAGCAGATGAGCCAGCTTCTCCGAATGATAGAGGGGACCTGGCATCACGCCCTGATGTCATGCGCAGGGCCCTCTGAGTATTGAGGGGGCCCAGCAAACTGCCTCGGCCCCTAGGAGCCAGTGCCCTTGTCTGGCAGTAAATCCCATTGAATTCAATGGGACTTACTTCAACCAGCATCTTTTCCTGTGCCTTTAACAGCAGCTTGAGCTGCAGATAGTTGCAGACATAGATGTTAATTCTATGTTGTGAAAATCTTCATGCGCTGATTTCTCCAGATCATGCTGCAAAAGGCACAGGACTTTTTTTGGTGGGAACAGGTCACAGTTGGAAACTCTAAACCATCTCCGATGCTGAATCGTGCAGCTAAAGAAGCTCATGCACATGTATGCTCCCGCTCTGGAAACAGTGTGTCTGTGGCAATAGGCTAACAGTCTTGATCAGGGGTCAGCAAACTTACCACGCCTCAGGCCGGTGTCTCCAGCACTGATCATGCAACGAGCTGGAGGGCGGGGGAGCGTGCACCCATACGCGTGCGCACATGCTATTTTGGGTGCTCCTCCGACCCGGAAGTGGGCAGTCGCGCAGTGCTGCGCCACATCGGTAAGAGCAGGGGTCGCCGCGGCCCGGATAAACAAGTCCCTCGGGCCTTATCCGGCCCCTCGGTCTTTAGTTTGGAGACCCCTGGTTTTGATCTTAATATATACCCAGTGTTTACAAACTAGCACATGTATACAATGTGGTTTGCAGTTATGGACATTTTACAACTTTTCAAGCATGCATTTTGCTTGCACAAAGGGGAGGAGATCCCTCCTGTCCTCTTATGCAGGTGCTGCCCATTTAGAAATTAGAAACATAGGAAGCTGCTGTTACCAAAGTTGGGTGCCACCCTCACTCTCTGCTGAGTGGTAGCAAGATTCCAAGGAGTTTCAGGCCCTCACCCAGGGTCTGTGTTGCTTTGGAGAATTGAGACACGGCAGAGACTGTCATAGCTTTAAGAAGTATGGTTTATTCACCTATTTACACCTTCAGTTTGCATGGAGGGAGTACATATGTTACAGCGTGGTCCTTTCAAGAGTGGCTTGTCCCCCACAGCAGTGCAGCCCAGGAGTCAATGGCTTCTATCCCAGCCAGCCTTTGGCCAGCCTGCCCAAGATGGAACCCAGTCTTTCTTCTCTCCCATTATTCTTCCTAGAACACCTTGCTAAACAGCTCTCTTTCCCTGTCACCTCAAACACACTGTTATGCTGGCAAACTTCCAAATCCCCAGTCTCTGTTCACACCTCAAGGCAAGGGGAAGGACAATTCTCTTGCACTGCCAATGACCCTCAATGGCCCTGTATTTTATCTTGGCCAGGTTGTTTTGCATAGGCCAGCCCAGGAATTCCTTTGCAGCTTGTATTTCTCCCTTCACATCCCAAATAATCAAAATCCTAACATTTATTAATTTATAGTGTTTAGGGTGGTCCTCCTCCCCAATCTATAATTCTGCCTTATCCTGCATCATACCATTGTCCCATCTTGCTGATAATTGTCTAAAGTGACTGGCAAGAGCTGCCCAAGGTTTCAGGCAAAGGTCCTTCTCAGCCCTACCTGGAGATTCCAGCTATTAAGCCTGGGACCATCTGCATGTAAAGCAAATTGAAATGGTTGGGTCTCCCAAGACTGAGTTCGGACTGAGCATGCATTTGTGCCGCTGTGCGTGTGTGAATATTCGTGGGTGGTTCCGTTTGGGCAAGAGACACAAAAATGTGCTATAAGAAATGGTTGTATGAACGAAACGACTTATTGCCTCAAGCCGCCAGTGCAGAGGAAGTGACTGTGAGTAAATACGGCATTTAAAAATCCTGCTGTTCAAGACTTTGGCTTGGCCAGATACCAACCTTGTTAAAACAAAGGGGAGTGAGTAGTCCCTGTGGACTATCAAGAGACATGTGTTGCTGTGATTTTTTAATATTTTTTGAGCTATGCCTAAATATATTCTGTAGATAGTTTGCTAGGAAATGAAATTTGGCATCAACTTTCAACGATTTGAAGATCTGATTTCCCGCTCCCTTGAGGATCATGCATATGTCTGTTTGATTATGCAGATTTAATGGAGAGGGTAGAGACTTGCTATAGTCTTTTATCTGCCTGCAAAGTAAACAAAACTTTATTGTCTTCTTGTCTCTTTCTCTCTTGTTTAAAGCTCCTCTGAAGATTTAACATTCTGTTTGCATGAATTATAAAATAATTTGACATGGAAGCAGCAAGCCAAGTACATACTACTCTACTCTGCCTCTTAATATATGCCAAAAATGCTCCAGTGACATCTTTCTGGTCAAGGCTGAGCAGTTCTTTTTAGCAGATGTGACGGAGGGATATTAATTGTTATTGGGTGACTGGATACAGTTCCCCCCACCTCTCACTTGAGAAATTACACTTAATGAAATTAATTCATTTGCCATTGCAGGTTGATAATACGTTGCTTAATTATTGTGCAGAAAACAAAGTAAAGAAAAGGGAAGGGAGGAAAAGAAGACAGAACAGACTTAATATCTGCAGACGTTTTCACCGTGAAGCAAATAAAAGAGGGGAAAGGAAAACAAAGGTCTCAGAGGAGATTGTGGAAGTATGATGGGCAAAGATGCAGAAATAAGCTTCCAGGAGCAATGCTGCATTGGATAAACTGGTTCTCTTGTAAGTTTGCTAAGCAATGTTTTTAGCAGACATTTGAGGAAGGAGCTCTGCTTGGATTCCTTTTTGCAGTGGACAAACCCAATCCAATTCTCCTGGGTCTGCTTGTGGATCAAAGTGCAGCTCTTAGTTGGATTCCGCACTCCTTGGGATTTTGCAATGTTTTTTGTGTGCATAAAGTGTGTACAGCACATGTATTTTACATGGTGAATGCATTGAAATGCATTATATATCCCAATATTGTTTTCAGTGCTTCATAAATCAGGGGGACATTTGGGTGGCGGAGATAGCCTGTTCCTGGCTTTCCGCTTATTCAGGTGTTCACCCTTGGCTGACCTATGCTGGAACCTGGGTCAGTGCTCCCTGCATGGCAGGGAGCTAGTCGAATCAGAGCCTATGCAACCACTCACTTTATGTAATCAATAAAGTTGTGGCCTAAATTCTGCCAAAAACCAAACCAAAATTTGAGTCAAGTGTGAATTTATTTAGGAGTGAGGTCTGTGGGTCTGAACACGCAAAATAATTTTTGTTTAGGCATACCTACAGCTACCCAGACATGTAATTTTATTATGTGAAACTGATTTTTTTTACTTATATTTTTTAAAGTTTGATTGGGTGTTTCTGTGAATGTTTTATGTTTTATGTAAACTGCTTAGAATATTCCATTGAATAAGTTGATTACTCTTGAATAAATATAAATGTCTATTACAGGTGGGTAGCCGTGTTGGTCTGCCATAGTCGAAACAAAATAGGAAATTCTTTCCAGTAGCACCTTAGAGACCAACTGAGTTTGTTCTTGGTATGAGCTTTTGTGTGCATGCACACTTCTTCAGATACACACGAAAGCTCATACCAAGAACAAACTCAGTTGGTCTCTAAGGTGCTACTGGAAAGAATTTCCTATTTTGTTATAAATGTCTATTTTCTGTTAAATGCATATTTAATGTACAAAATATGCACAAAATGCATTCAAAATGTGTACTATGGGATGGAATAGTATGCAGTGGAACAGGATGGAATGGGACAGAATTGCATGGATTGGGACGGAGTAGGCTTATTATTGAGCAAGATCTAAAGAGGAAAGAATGAGCTGCTCATCTCAACTATGTATTTGGGCTATCTGCCCTGAGATATTGGGAGACAAAGTTCTCAATATACTGTGCCCGCAAGAGCCAGACCCACTGAAATTTCTGTATTGTGTTCTAAAAAACTGAGATTAGCCAAAGGCACCACCAATACCTAACCCCCCCCCCCAATAGTGGCTTTATGCATTGCTAAATGTGGAAGGTGTCTTTATCCCTGTCTTATAATAAACACTCCTTTTCTCTAACTGAGCATCTTACAGAATGATTCATTAATGTATACAAAATAATAGGGCCTTTCCATCTAGCTGAAAGCTAGGAGATTTGCAATTCTTCTTCAGCAGAGAGCACCTTGTAACAAAATGTTGGAATTTTGTAACATTCAAGGTAAGGCTAGACAGGCTTGTAACTTACTGCAAAAAATAAAAATAAAAATGTTTCCTTTTGACGCCAATTTAATATAGTCTGCTGTACTATAAACAGGCATAGACATGTAACTCATCTGCTTCTTGTATACTTCTAAATCTATAGCTAGATGATTTGTTGGAAATAATTGGATTAAGAATGAAACCTCTTTTATTTCTGGTGATCTGAAATTGCCCTGTAGTCTTCCATTGACTGCAGCAAATTCCATTTAAAAATGAAAAAAAACAACAACCAACGTCACATTTTGCCATCAGGATGTGTTCCAAACAGGGTTCCTGGAGGTACTAAGTGTCAAGAGGATGAGGTCTGCTATATTGCTTTTTATGGAATTGTGTGGAGGTAGGAACAAGTGAAAAGCTGTTTGTGTGAAGTGCCTTTCAACCACAGTATGATTCATTTATCTCTGCCATTACGAATCTCACCCAAAAGAGGTTGTAATGAGTGTTCAGCTGAAAACCTTGAAATTGTGAGTTTGTGTGTGTTGGGGGATGTCACATGTGCAAATACCTTTTTTAAAAACAACAACAACAATCTCTCTGTCTGTCTCTCTCTCTCTCTCTCTCTCCCCACAATTATACAATCTCCTCTACTCTCTCTCTCTCTCTCTCTCTCCACACACACACACACCACTTATTCAATAGAAGGCCTTTAAGAAGTTTAGGTACGCGAGTAGCGCTGTGGTCTAAACCACTGAGCCTCTTGGGCTTGCCAATCAGAAGGTCAGCCGTTCGAATCCCCGCAACGGGGTGAGCTCCCGTTGCTCTGTCCCAGCTCCTGCCAACCTAGCAGTTCGAAAGCACGCCAGTGCAAGTAGATCAGTAGGTACCGCTGTGACAGGAAGGTAAATGGTGTCTCCGTGTGCTGTGGTTTTTGTCATGGTGTCCCATTGTGCCAGAAGCAGTTTAGTCATGCTGGCTACATGACCCAGAAAGCCGTCTCCCTCAGCCTGAAAGCGAGATGAGCACCACAACCCCATAGTTGCCTTTGACTGGACTTAACCGTCCATGGGTCCTTTACCTTTACCTCTTTTTTTACCTTTAAGAAGTTTACAAAGAGCAGTCGATAAC
The DNA here is from genome assembly GCF_009819535.1 of Lacerta agilis. Classification (NCBI taxonomy): domain Eukaryota; kingdom Metazoa; phylum Chordata; class Lepidosauria; order Squamata; family Lacertidae; genus Lacerta; species Lacerta agilis. The sequence continues at coordinate 23,458,319 of NC_046312.1, forward strand.
AGGTCTGGGGAACTTTTGGCCCTCTGTAAGTTGCTGAACTACACTTCCTATCAGTCCCAGGGAGCATATTCAGTGCCCAGGGATTATGGGAGTTGTAACTCCCCTGCTGCTGGCATCTGTCTGTGTGGGAAGACAATGGAGGAGTATTCCTTTGGGGGTAAAGTCAAACTGTTGGAGGGTTGCAACGCCTGCTGTGGCTGTAGAGACCAATGAAGGAGAGACATGTTTTGTTGCAGCTGTGACAGATGAAGGCACCATGACGTTTCTTCTCTCTGCGCTCCTCTAGACAGTCATTCCTCCTCTGGTCACTGCTATGAATACACAACATGACTGCCAGTCTCCAGGCACTGCAGTCATCTGCAAGGGATTCCCACATGGCGGGAAAACCTGAAATGAAAATTTCACCTCAACTCTAGATATATGGGGCCCACCCACATGGGTAGCTGCAAGTGCAAATTGATCCTGGAAGTCAGGCAGAAATGCAACCAGGTTTATGATCATTTCAGAATGAATGGCAATGATTAAAGTTACTTGAAGAAATCTGTTTAGTGAGAGATTGGAAAACAAACAACATCTACCTTATAGCCTATGATTATTATTTTTTTTCCCCTGAGCAGCAGCAAACACTTTTGCCTACAAAACTCCATTGGGACCAAATGCATTGATTCCGAGAGATTTGAAAGTTGGGCTATTTTTATTTAACATTTTATAACACTGTATGTTTGCGACTAGCAGTGTTATTTGAAGCTATAAATATTCAGGGAAATTGGCATCATTAGTGCAGTTTGTCTACCACCATTCAATTATACAAGTGCCAGGCATACATCAACTTTATTGTCTTCTGTAAATCTTGATTAAAACCCCATAAAGGTTTTACACTTTCTTAACAATATGCAAATAGACCCATTTACTTTGGTTTTGCAGCATAAATAAAACTAAATAAAAAATTGCAGAAAAAAAACATGTAGCAGAGCAGCAGGAACCAAAAGTTATCTGTTTATTTCTCAGTGAATGTATATGAAACACACCAAAAGTTGGTCCATTTAACTTAGTGCCACCAGCATGCCAGACATTGTGTATCTTTTGACAAATGTTTGAAATTGGTGAATGCCAATTTTCATGAGTGGATTTTGAGCATTCATTATTACATTTATTTAAAACATTTATATCCCACCTTTCTACTAAAACAGCAGCAATAGAAGGAGTCAAACACTTTTAAAAATCTAGATGCACCCTCAAAAAAGAATCATGGCATGAAAACAAATTTCATCATATTAGTAAGCAACAGTTACTTACAAGTATAACACACCGTCAAATGTAATGCACACCTCAATTTTCAAAACCTTGAAACAAAACAAAAAAAGGTATTTGCTGGCGAATGTAAATGTGACATCGAATCTAATGTGCACCTTAATTTGGCAACGTTATTTGGCCAAAAAAGGTGATCATTAGAGTAAATACGGCAATATAAAGTCACAACAGAATGCATGCAAAGGAAGCTGGAACATATGGGAAAACCTGGACTAAGCTGCAGATCAAAACAAAGTTCTTTTCTGGATTTCCCAGTTCCCTAACCTTCTGCTATAGTTAATTTGAGTGTCTGTGATTATGAAACAGTCCAAGGAGTGCCTTTAATGTGTTCATGTTTTCTTTTTCAAGCTGCTTCAAGCACCTAGAAAGTGTGCCTACTGCCGGAGATGCCCCTGGAAGTGATGAGACATGACTGCATGCCATCATTCCCAGGCACTGTATTGGGGGGGGGGGAGATGGTTGCCTGCATGGACCCATGGGAGCAGTCTTCTTCTTCTTCTTCTTCTTCTTCTTCTTCTTCTTCTTCTTCTTCTTCTTCTTCTTCTTCTTCTTCTTCTACTACAAATTTTCTCTGGGAGTGTCAGCCTAGCATCACAGTCTGGGATATTTATGGCTGCATTGTGAACATAGTGGCAAAAGCAGCTAGACTTAGAAGCCACCTTATGTAGCTATTTTATGTTTTTTAAAAAAAAATCAGGAAAACTTTAAAAGGCATTTTCTGAACACGGCATAACAATGTAAGTAAATATTATGCAACTGCATATCAAAACATAAATGAGATGAGGAAGTAGCACATGCAAAAGTAGCATGGACTAGAAATGGGGTGGATCTACATACAAGAAAAAACTCGCTATAAATAAGTCAGAAATTAAATTGCTATCAAAAGGGGGGGAACTGCTATGGAAAATTGCAATTATATATATTTATTTGCTCTCCAGCACCATCTGGTGTTGCATGTTTATAACAAATTCAAAATGCTGGGTTTTGTTTTGTTTTTGTTTTTACTAATGTAGCGGAGTCATGGATTTATCTGTCCATTCTTGTAAGAGGGATGCTTGAAAATATCTTAACTTGTGTGGCTACTTCGGACAGAGTGAGCACATGGAGCCTTAATGTGTTGGTAAAAGGTGGTGGTCCTTCAAGTATGCAGGGCCCAGATTGTTCAGGGGCCATCTCTGACAAGTTATGTAAATGTCCAAACACTTGGATAAGGCATCAAAGGTAGCCATGTTAACCCAAAATAAAAATTCTAAAATCCAAATTAGGGCAATGCTTTAACTTTGTTGTTGTTCAGTCGTTCAGTCATGTCTGACTCTTCGTGACCCCATGGACCAGAGCACGCCAGGCACACCTATCTTTCACTGCCTCCCGCAGTTTGGCCAAACTCATGCTAGTCGCTTCGAGAACACTATCCAACCATCTCATCCTCTGTCGTCCCCTTCTCCTTGTGCCCTCAATCTTTCCCAATATCAGGGTCTTTTCCAGGGAGTCTTCTCTTCTCATGAGGTGGCCAAAGTATTGGAGCCTCAGCTTCAGGATCTGTCCTTCCAGGGAGCACTCAGGGCTGATTTCTTTAAGGATGGATAAGTTTAATCTTCTTGCAGTCCATGGGACTCTCAAGAGTCTCCTCCAGCACCATAATTCAAAAGCATCAATTCTTTGGCGATCAGCCTTGTTTATGGTCCAGCTCTCACTTCCATACATTACTACTGGGAAAACCATAGCTTTAACTATACGGACCTTTGTCGGCAAGGTGCTTTAACTAGGCCAAACTAAAATGTTACAAAACAGAGTGCAAGCTTTTGAGTTCTCCAGATCTCTTCATCATGCCTGATTTAAAACAAAGTAAGAGTACATCAGCCATCTTTTTCCTCTGCTCTGTTTATCAGCTAGCTACCTGAATTACTCCATCAAACTCTGAAATCTTGCACCTTATTTTATAACATGTTGATTGACTTAACCAAGGTATTGTCCCAATATGGATTTTCAAATTCTGAGAGATGCACTGAATTGGGATTAAAACAGCATTCATGTGTGCTGGCTATACAAAAAAAGTATAGCTTTTATCAAGCATTCATACAGGAACGACAGCATTTAGGAACCTTCACTGTAGCGTATATAATAGAGAAATGTTGAGATGCATAAGGGAGAGAAAGGGCACAAGGTCATGGTTTAATCATTCGAAGAGGGAATGGAGTATGTAATGGAGGTTATTGTGGAGTCAAGTGATAACAGAGAATTATAAGTTGAAGCTGACTTGGTTCCACCAATACTTTGCTAAAAACAGAAGTGAGTCTTGAGAAATAGCTACAAGGTGCAAAGGCATACAAGATAAAGGCAGAGGGGATTCTGTTCTAGATGTAGGAAAAACTATAGCTAATACTATGGAAATGAGTGTGGGTAGAAGAAAGGGAGGTGACCATAAATAAGTGTGTGGAGAAAGGAAGGAATGTAGGAGGAGACAAGGAAGGGAAAAGGCACATGAGGTCAGTATACACACCATAAGAATTTAAGAAGAGACTTCTATATCAGGCTAATGTCCCATCTAGTCTAGCATTCTGCTCTCACAATGGCCTGTTGTTGTTTATTTCCTTGCTTTAGTTTATTGTAAATTGAGGAGAAAGTCATGAGAAACACATCTGTCAGTTCCTTATGGTTCCAATCTTAAATTCAGTTCTCTGCATTTTTGCACACATTTGGGGGTTTTCTTTTTTAAAAACTCCACCTGAAAATTCTTCAGCATTCAACTTTGAATTTCTCCTTTTGTATGCAGTTTTGACTAATGTAATGTCTCTTAATATAATGTGTTTTGTATGTTATGTTCATTAATATAGTCATTTTTATGCACACCTTTTACCTAATACCTGTATATACACTTTGGGAACACTGGTTGGTTAAGCAACTGTTTTGCAAAATTCAGATAAATGTGAATTTCAATAGGTAACTGTTCCAATTCTCATATTGGTTCAGAAAGTATGAATTTGACAGATTCTGTTTTAAATGTGAACTGAATTGAATCCCCATCCTTTCCTACTCATGAGTCTGAGTAGTGGGAAGAGGTTGACCCAGATTTACCCATCTTGTAAACCTTAGGACACCTGTGCTTGTATTGAGTCACACTTCAATTCAGTGACAAATGTGATTTATCCATGCATCATTAAGGACACATGGTTTCCAGCATACTGGAACAGCAGATTGGCTATCTATGCAATCAGTAAAAATACTTCTATTTAGTTAATTCTAAGCTTCATGCGGCATAAATTTTAGAAAGGCCAGCTTGTTCAAAGAAGGTGCAAGCAGATATTATATGTTCAAAAGATACCCTACATCATACATTAAAACCAGTGCTTCAAACAAGCTTTCTATTAATAGTATAATAATCCTCTATTAATTACATTTCTTTCATTTCTCTTAATGCATCCTGAAAATATAGTTCAATAATATTATTTACAGCATGTGGTAACAGTTTCATCCATCACTATTCACTTTTTTACCGCTGGTTGTGCATTTATGGAGCTCAGCCAAATGCCACAGCTTTCCTTTAAGCTCTGTAGAAATCATAATTCATGTCCAATTTGTGGTGGAGGGAGGTGGGGGAACAATGAGGGTGGAAGCCAGAGATAATACATGTCCTCAGTGCACTGAAACCTACTGAAACTGAAACCTTGGGGAAATTAAGTGTGCATGAAAGGCCTGGTATTCTGCAACCTAGAAAGACTAGTTCTGCATACGGTGAGCAAGATGACCTCTGCAAACCAGAAAACCTACCCAATTCTGTTATTTGACTAAGTCATAAGAGCACAATCCTAAATCCCTGCCCCCCCATGGACGTCTGGAGTGTGAGGTTGGGGTGGAATGCAGCTTTCTTCCTGCTAGCCTCTATAATAGAAAGCAGAGGTTTGTGTTAGCAGGGGTGTGTGTTTTTCTGCTGTGATGAAGGCTCTGAGGTTCTCTATGGTGGGTTGGTAGGCTGTGGCTCCCACTTCAGTCATCAGTAAGCACATAAAGGAGGGCATTTTAGAGTGCAGTGCTGGAGGCTTGGGATCTACTGGATCTTAAGCCCTGTGGGCTCTATCCCGGTAGTCTTCAGCTACCAGCCTAGAGTGGACATAGAGAAGAAAAGTGCCTAATGATTTTCCACCCTGGCCAACATGACCCACTATTCTGTACCTTATCCATTGTTCTGGTTATGCTGAATTCGCAGGATGCAACTAACAGACTATCAGAGCCGAACAAACTTAGTAATGCTTTAGACCCACTGAATTCAAGGACAGCAATTAGTCATAGAATCATAGAATTGAAGAGTTGGAAGGGATCCCAAGGGCCATCAAGTCAAACCCCCTGCAATATCAACTAAAGCATCTTTGACAGATGGCAATCAAACCTCTGTTTAAAAACCTCGAAGGAAAGAGAGTCCACCACCTTCCGAGGGAGTCCGTTCCACTGTTGACCAGCTCTTAACATCAGAACTTTCTTCCTTATGTTTAGTTGAAATCTCCTTTCTTGCAGCTTGAATCCATTGGTTTGGGTCCTACTCTCTGGAGCAGAAGAAAACAAGCTTGCTCCATCTTCCATGTGACAGCTCATTAGATATTTGAAGATGGCTATCATGTCTCCTCTCAGTCTCCTCTTATCCAGGCTAAACATACCCAAGTTAGTCCTAAATTAGTCATGACTAACTTAGCAGACTAGAGCTAATCAATGAGTGTGACAATTCTCTCCCCATATTTCCTTCTCTGCAGAGGAACATGCAAAGGTAAACAAAACTAAGAATGTATCCATCAAGCCACCTTTCTAGTGACCAGTTCCTGGTGAAAATATTGTTGACTAGAATAGCCCTAATACCACAATACCTCACAGATAGCAACAAAGGCTGGGATTCTAAGGACAATTACTTCAGAGTAAGTCCGATTGTGTTCAGTAAAATTTTGTTGTTGTTCAGTCGTTCAGTCGTGTCCGACTCTTCGTGACCCCATGGACCAGAGCACGCCAGGCACGCCTATCCTTCACTGCCTCTCGCAGTTTGGCCAAACTCATGTTAGTAGCTTCGAGAACACTGTCCAACCATCTCATCCTCTGTCGTCCCCTTCTCCTTGTGCCCTCCATCTTCCCCAACATCAGGGTCTTTTCTAGGGATTCTTCTCTTCTCATGAGGTGGCCAAAGTACTGGAGCCTCAACTTCAGGATCTGTCCTTCTAGTGAGTACTCAGGGCTGATTTCTTTGAGAATGGATAGGTTTGATCTTCTTGCAGTCCATGGGACTCTCAAGAGTCTCCTCCAGCACCATAATTCAAAAGCATCAATTCTACGGCGATCAGCCTTCTTTATGGTCCAGCTCTCACTTCCGTACATTACTACTGGGGAAACCATAGCTTTAACTATACGGACCTTTGTCGGCAAGGTGATGTCTTTGGTTTTTAAGATGCTGTCTAGGTTTGTCATTGCTTTTCTCCCAAGAAGCAGGCGTCTTCTAATTTCGTGACTGCTGTCACCATCTGCAGTGATCATGGAACCCAAGAAAGTGAAATCTCTCACTGCCTCCATTTCTTCCCCTTCTATTTGCCAGGAGGTGATGGGACCAGTGGCCATGATCTTAGTTTTTTGATGTTGAGCTTCATGGACAGAATCTGGCTAACAGTTTTGTGTTTTTTTTGGTTTTTGTTTAGGTGACCTTCTATGACTAGATTTTGCACTCAGACGTCTAGGTTGCTTGCAGATGATCAGTTTATTGAGCATTCATCCTGATTTCTTTGAACAAAGCTTGCAAGGAAGTTAGCCAACTCTGGCTATTTCTTGAGCATTCGTTCTGATTTATTTGAAAGGAGGTAATATGAAGTTTCCTCATCCACACTTTTCATGGCATTTCCCCATCACTTCCCATAGCACAAAAAGTGAGATGAGGGTGGGTTGGTGGAGAGAAGCAGGTTTGTGGTGTAAAACCTCAAAATCAACTTCAGCTGCACGACCTGAATTGGCCATTGAGTGACTGAATTCTACCCCTAAAATGCTGACAGCCTGGAAGTACCCCCTAGTCTCTAATCCAGCATACTGCTGCTTCCTGTTAGTTCCAAGAGAATGTATTATGTTTTTATGTAACAGCATTTCAGCCTCCCTCCTCCCTTTGTCTCCAGAAAGCTGTTCATTGCATTTTTTTTTCTGCCACAGAGAAATCTGTGATTTAAGACCTAATCTTGGACTCATTGAAATAATGCACATTATGCCATTGAGAGTACAAGCAGATCCATAAATAGGATTTATTTATTACACAAAGTAAAGGGCAAGAACGAGGAAGTTCATACTACAGATAATTTGTAACAAGGGGAAAAAATAAGATTCCTGAGGCTTGAAAAAAAAATAATGCCTTTTACTCTAGAGTTTTATCCATCTGTTTTTCAGAGCCTTGGGCTGTCTTCGTTTTATGTCTAACCTGGGACATCATCACTCAGTTATGCATTGCATAAAGAGTGCGAGAAGGATTTTGGCTATTTGTCATCAAAAATTCTTTAATGTCTGAGTCATAAGTTTGTAAAGGGGCTTTAAGGGTTTAATTAAACTCAGAGATTCTGAAATGTATGCCATAGATCTCTTTGATCTACCCATAAGACAAAGAAATCAAATCGAAGCAGCCAGTGGAAGACATGTTCAGAGCTGGTGTTCACAGCTTCAAGGTGGAAACTCCAGTATTCAGGAAATGAAGCAGAGGTGAAGCCTGGGCAGTCATAAGAATTTCTGAAGCTAACATTGCATAAAGCAGGTTGTGGAAGATTAACTACTAGTACTGCTGTTGCCTCTATCACTACTACTGCTGTTAATTTATATGGTGCCGTCCATGTGCTTTAGACTCTAAAGCACTATGCACACTGATGACACTATATAAATTAGTAGCAGAAGCAAAAAGACAAGGCTTTGCCCCAAGGATCTTATAATCTAAACCTTTATGGATGGAAAACAACAGGCAAAGGAAGAAAAGGGAAGATGAACAGAGGAAGATTGGCTAGTTGCAGGAAGGATGAGGATGGAACATTTATGGCAAAGGTGTGTAAACAAGGTGGATTTAGGGGAGATGGATTTACCAGAAGAGAAGAATGTACCATCATGTATGTCAGGAATGGTGAACCTGTGAAACTACAGGTGTTTTGGAGTATGAGACCAATTGTCCCTGTTCATTGTTCCTCCTGGATCAGGCTGGTGGAAGTTGATGTCCAATAGCATCTGGTGGTTCCAGGTACCCAACCCCAGATATATGGGATGCAGGAGAATATAAAGAGATGATGGACCTCCATAGATGTTAACTTCACACACTTGGATCCAGAGAGATTCCTGTGTTAGCAGAAGGTACTCATATCCCACCCCTACTGCAGCTGCAGACCCATGCAACAGTCCTGCCCCCATGCAGTTTAAATGAATGTGGAACAGGACTGTCCATTAAGCATGTATCTTCCTAGCCTGGTTCCCCACAGGAGACTCATCCATGCTGTTTCACTCACACACAGCAGTTGAAGCAGATGGTCCATAGCTTGAGCAGAAGGGCTGCAGCAACTGGTTCTATGGAGCCAAGCACCTGATCCACTTGTCGGAGATCAAAAGCCACTGGTGCAAATCCAAACATGTCTTTATTGCACTGCTGCCGGTGGGATGCTCTTCAAGATGTGAATATAGACTGCATTGGCACTTGAATTCATACCCATGGTTCTTGACCCAGAAATCACATAAGCCTAAGGCGTAGATATCATTTAGTTCAGGGGTCGGCAACCTAAAGCCCATGGGCTGGTAGCGGCCCATGAGGCTTGTCTAACTGGCCCATGGTGACCCCTGCTGCCTCTGCCGCCCCCACTGCCCACTCTTACTGGCGCGGTGGGTGTGGTGCGGCATGGAGACTGACTTCTGGGTTGATAGCGTCAGTGTGCATGCGCATGGGTGCTCCTCCAACCCAGATGTGCGCTGGAAATAGCATGTGCACACACGTGTGGGATAGAGAAGTGCCTGTGCGCATGCACACTTACTATTTCCGGCACACTTCCAGGTCAGAGGAGCGCCAGAAATAGCGTGCACGTACATGCATGCGCACTCCTCTAACCTGGAAGAGCGCACGTGCGCACACGCTCCAGCCCATCATCTGACGGACGGAATGTCGACTGGCCCATCCTCGGATAAGGTTGCCGACCTCTGATTTAGTTGGATCAGGATGTGGAAACATGGACCAAAATTGGGACAATTGGAAGCTGCCTTATAGTGAGTTAGACTATTGGTCTCTCTAGCTCAGCATTGTCTACACTGCTTGGCAGCAGCTCTCCAGAATTTCTTGCAGAAGCATTTTCAAGCCATATCTGGAGACACCAAGAACTGAATCTGGGACCTTCTGAATGAAAGGCAGATGCCTTACCACTGAACTATCATTAGCTATTTATTGATAGGACAAATAACTATATTATAATGTAAAAATGCTGGGACCACAATGCATAAATAATGTTTCCTTCAGCAACTGTTGAGTGAACTGCTGTACTTGTGGGGATTATCATCATCATCAACAACAACAACAACATCAAAATTTATTATTTATACCCCACCCATCTGGTTGGGTTTCCCCAGCCACTCTGGGCAGCTCCCAACAGAATATTAAAAACACCAAAATCAAACATTAAAAACATTTAAAACTTCTCTAAACAGGGCTGCCTTCCGATGTCTTCTAAAAGTCAGATATTTGTTTATTTCCTTGACATCTGATGGGAGGGCGTTCCTCGGGGTGGACGCCACTACCGAGAAAGCCCCTCTGCCTGGTTCCCTCTAACCTCACTTCTCACAGTGAGGGAGCCACCAGAAGGCCCTTGGAGCTGGACCTCATTGTCCGGGCAAAACGATGGGGGTGGAGACTCTCCTTCAGTTATACTGGGCTGAGTCCGTTTAGGGCTTTAAAGGTCAATATTATAAGAATATTGGCCTATCTTACTGAGAGTTACTGAAACAAGTGCTATGAATAATGAAGGGGATCATATATGGAACCTGTTGTCCTCCAGATGTTGGACTACAACCACCATCATTACAGGCAGTGAAATCCCTCACCAAAAAAATGCATATTTTGTCTGCAGTATCTGCACATCCAAAATGCATTTGAAAGCTTGTAAAAAGAGGTGGTGGCAGATTGGTCCTACGTTTCAGCCCCAGAAAAATTGACATGGAACAGATTTAGGTTGGTCAGCTATTTCCACCTGTTATCCAAATATCTACATTTCTGCTTAAACTATCAGAAGATGACCGTGTCTATGGATCTGGTTTTCTAGGTCTGATTTTAAATGTTCATATTTGTCTTCCTGGCCAGACAGGACCAGTTTACTTATAAGCATTTTAGTTTTGTTGTTTCACCCCAAAATTGAAATTGAGTAGGAAATCGCCCTAAAATGAGTGCAAATTATAACTAACTTCCCTATTGGGGAAGAGGAGTGCTTATTCTGTCAACCAAGTAAAGAAGCACGGTCGTTAATCATGACATTTACTTATAATACTTAGCTGTTATCACATTCCATGGGAGCAAAGAGAAACTATTGCACTCTCTGTAATTCTGGCATTAAATTAAGCAGGGGAGGGATGAATGACATGGCAATTTGATTTATTGCTGATTGCACATAGCGGATTTTGGAACGTGCACTACAAAACCACACCTCAGTAGACCTATAAAAAGTAATATGTGATGCAGATGCTTGATTTTAGACAAGTAATAGTCCTTAGCTTGGGGGGTGGGATGGGAAGCAGAGGAAGCAAAAGTGAATTCATTCAACTACATTGCAGGATACTGATGATGATCCAGCAATGTGAATCTCTGTAGACAGGAGTTTCTCTGCTCCCTGGGCAATCTTTGCATCAGTGTAGTGTAGTGTAGTGTAGTGTAGTGTAGTGTAGTGTAGTGTAGTGTAGTGTAGTGTAGTGTAGTGGTGTAGTGTAGTGTTGTGTGTTCTCCACAGGAGAATAAAATTACTAGAGCAGTCTGTCTCTGGTCAGATTCTCGTGATCATAGGCAACATCGTCTCAATTAACTCAGCCCAACCTGTTGTTTATGTGTGGCGGCCATTTCTTATGAATATGTGTCTCAATTGCAAGATGCGAGATTTTCTGCATCCAGGAAAGCAGTTGAAAAATGAAACCTCTGGAGATCTGATCATGTGATGGCGTATTGAAAAAAAGAGGGGGAAAGGCACCTTGTTGTGCTGGCTTCACCACATTAAAAATGAACACGAGACACTGGACAGAATCCAGATCTATCCACACTTCCTTGCATCTGGCTCCAGATACCCATCTTTATCACATTAGATGCATTGCTTTGCGAGCTACAGTCACACCATCTGTAAATGGGGGTCGCCTTCACTGGGCTGGGGAGATTTTTCTTTCAGCTGCTAGAGCATTCCCACTGATTTGTATGGGTCTACTTTGGCTATTTGGCATATTTTGACATGTGCGGCTGAAGCACACACACTGCTGTTTGCAGAAGGCGTTCTCAAAGAAGAAGCAGAAGAAGCTCTAATGCTGCTTTCGAAGGCAATAACATACACACTATGCACTGGGGACCTTCTTTGGATCCGATTAAGGAGTCCTGAAGCAGCAGGGATAATCGTATTGATTTGGAAGGAATGTCTGGTTAATTTTTCACAAGGCGTAGATTCCTCCAAAATCAATAACTTTCTGCTGGTATCTTTATTCTTCAGAATAAACTGTGTCTGTCTCGGAAACTTGATTCCTAAGCTCAATTACATTCATAAAACATTCACAGACATACCCAGCACAAAAGAAATGCAAGCTTACCCAGGCAGCAGTGAGCATTTAACCCCAAGGTAGGACAAAGAGAATTATTTTCCCTTGATATATTGTTGTCCTTGGACAGATAGGATTTTTCTTTTTTAGTGCTTTAGTGCTCTGATGTTCCTTTGTTTTTGTTGGCAATGTACAGCCATCAACTCAGAGGATTCTTTTAAAACTTTATTTTCTACCACACCCCTCCCCATCCACTTGGTGCACGAAACTGAAAGTCTTATTAATCATCCAGGAACTGGGAGAATGTGAGAATAGACAAACAGACCTTGATCCAGTAACAGAATATGCAGCTCCAAATGAGAACTGTGCATTTTATTTTTATTTTATTTTTTGCAGAAGCAGTCTGTTGGGTGAGTTAGCTTTCACCCAGTGAGTTGCTGTGGCTTACCAGAGGGAGAGGCGAAAGGCAGTGGAGAGGTTGGTGCAGTGCAAACACACTAGCAGAGCCAATATTTTCCAGATTCTTTTGAGAGATTGAAGGGATCAGCTCAGGGTTGGCTTTCACCAGTGAGGTCAGCTGATGGTTGGGTGGGAATGGTTGGGTGAAATGGTCTCGTAGGTCAAATTGGACCACCTGGCGAGCCCAGACTGGCCCTTGGGCTGGTGGTTTCACACCCTTGCTTTGTACAGACTGATACACCTTTGTTCTATAAAGGGTCGGGTTTTTGGTTTTTTGAGTTTTTTTGCACCCTGTCACTTCCTGGAAATTAGTACAGCTCCAAACTTCAACCATTCATAAGCCAACCTGATTGTTGTATTTTTAGATTTATAATGTCCAGTAAAAACATAAAACTTATTTCCACTTTCCAATGTTCTGCCCTGGAAATAAACATTCCTATTAAAAAAAAAAAAACCTCAGTGAAAGAAAATTATAACCTGCATTTAGCAATGAGTTTCACTGGGCATTCTGGTCTAGTCATTTTCTTTCCTCCCCCTTTCTTGCCAGTGAAATAGTGGAGGGGGGGGGCGCACACGGGGATTATTGCCCCTGTTGCAAAATTGTTAGGAGTGCAAAATTTCAACATCCGGTGGTGCCTCAATACAGCTGTGGACCTTTGCTGCTGGGCTCTGTTGAAAATGGCTTCTCCATGCAAACCAGGATGTGACCTCTGCAGACAATGGAACAACTCTTCTTTTCTTATCTCTGCAGCTGTGATCTCCTGGGTCACGTGGACGCCATTAGGCAGTTGAATACACATGTGTACCTTGTCAGTTTCCCTCCCACTGACCCACCCCTCCTTGTGGCCTCAGGCATTGGCAACCCATGCTACACCACTGTTTACCACACACAAATGCACATTATTGACAAATAGAGCAGATCCTGTACAGGCAGGCAAGTGAGCATGCTATGATCATTGCTCTGGGAGCCCTACCTCCTACAGTCAAAAGGTGTGTGTTTGCTTGCTTCAGACCAAGAACAAGAATTTAAAATGATCCACATAAGAGCAAGGCTGAGAACTAAACTCAGATTGAATGGGGGGGAATGTGAGCAGTGCAAACTACTCAGATTCTCAAATATTTAAGTTGCAGCCCTTGACTGTTTCCCTGCCTTCTTTGAAAAGGCAAAGCAGCAAATTACAACGAGCCAAACGACCCTCCCCAACAAGGCCTGGTGAATTCTTGGTTATTATGCACATTAAGCACATGAATTTACATTCATTCGTATAAAGGCAACAGTAAAAACAATTTCTGTTGCAAAAAGGTGCTTCCTCCAAGTTCTTTGCTGTCCTCGTTTTCTTGTTCCTTTGAGCAAACCTGGGCTCACCACCAGCTGTGGAGAATAGAGGGGAGATCAGCCAGAATGAATTGGATAGGACTACACTCTCCTAGGTTGAGTAACAGCATTTCCTGCAGGTTCGTGCTCATGCAATGTTTTCACTTGACCACACACAGGAGAAACATAATAAAATCATCATGTGTTTACATCATCTTGACAAGGTTCATTTCCAAATGTATCTTACTATTTCCAGCATTTTTAAAAATCCAATTTTAGCAGATCTCTGCAATACAAGTAGAGTGTACTGTGCATTCTTTGTATACATCACATCATTTTCTTTCCTTGGGTTTTTGTCCTTAATTTGCTATAATTCCTCAAAATGACCCTAAAAAAAGAAATATGGGGGGGGGGAGAGACTTGAACTTGCAAAACGATGCTATCTGAAGAAGCATTACTGGTGCAACTGGACAACTGAAGCTTATCCACATTCGCCTCTTTCCAGGCATGGTCCATGTCTGAGTGCCCCCTTTCTCTCTCTCTAGTGCTTTCTCCATGAAAACTTGCTTTTAAAAGATGAAGAAGAAGAGTTTGGATTTGATATCCCGCTTTTCACTACCCGAAGGAGTCTCAAAGCGGCTAACATTCTCCTTTCCCTTCCTCCCCCACAACAAACACTCTGTGAGGTGAGTGGGGCTGAGAGACTTCAGAGAAGTGTGACTAGCCCAAGGTCACCCAGCAGCTGCATGTGGAGGAGCGGAGACGCGAACCCGGTTCCCCAGATTACGAGTCTACCGTTCTTAACCACTACACCACACTGGCTCTCAGATGAATCAGAGCAAACTCTAATCCAGGAAACCTGAATTGTCGTTCGCTTTGATTGAGTGCTAAAGAAAAGGCTTTCATGGGGAAGGCTGTGGTGCAACCCCCCAAACAACAACAACAACAACACCATTGAGTATTTAAGGAGTGGAAAATGTCTGCAGAATATCTGAAGAATCATGTTAATCAGGTTAAAATGTCAGCAGGGTTAATGTAAATTCAGCAGTATAAAGTATTAAAGATATAGGGGGGGGAGAGAAATAGGAACATAAGGGGGAAATAGAATATGCAGTCTTAATAGATAAAGAAACAGAACCATGAAAGGGGGGAAGGGAAGTCAATGATTGAATGTATGGTTATAATTAATGAAATGTGAAACATTGCAATGAAAAAATTAGAGGGGGGGGGTTAAAAGGTAAAGGACCCCTGGATGGTTAAGTCCAGCCAAAGGTGGCTATGGGGTTGCAGCGTTCATCTCACTTTCAGGCCGAGGGAGCCAGCCTTTGCCACATGCAGCTTTCCAGGTCATGTGGCCAGCATGACTAAACTGCTTCTGGCACAATGGGACACCGTAACGGAAGCCAGAGCACATGGAAACACCTATTTACTTGCACTGATGTGCTTTTGAACTTCTAGGTTGGCAGGAAGTGGGACCGAGCAATGGGAGCTCACTCCATCATGGGGATTCAAACTGCCAACCTTCCAATCGGCAAGGCCAAGAGGCTCAGTGGTTTAGACCACAGTGCCACCCACCATCCTATATACACCCTTTACCCACACCCACCATGCTTGGACATGGAGCTTTAAAGCACAGACCTGTGCCTGGAAAGAACAGGGCAAAAAATAACTGAAGATAAGCCTTTAGATGTTGTTCAGCTGTTATAGACATCTCTGAGTAACCATGGGTCAGTTGCTGTCTCTCAACCTGCAGGGTTGCCCTGTAGGGTTGTTGTGAAGACAAAATGGGACAGATACTTATGCTACCTTGATCTTCTTGGAGGAAAGGTAGGATACAAATGTAATAGAATAAAAATAAATGAAAGCAAGTAATTAATGTGTGCCCCCATTGACCCTAAAGATTTTCTATCCACATTCTTTCAAATGGAGGAAGAGGAGGAGCGTGTCAGATTCCAGCAATACAGTTGAAGTCGTCATTGTCTAAGAAATTGAGTGCTAACTGTTTGAAAAGCAATTCTGAAAAAGAAAGGGCTCAAGTGCGGCTTATGTAAGTGGTTGGTGTCTCAAGCATATGACAGCTAGATTACTGATGGGAACTGGTCAGCTGGAACACACAACACAAAATAACTTCACTGGTGAACTGTCTTTTTTGCTGTCCAGAATTCAAAGTACAGTATTGACTTTAACAAGTACAGAGAACCGTTAGCCCTTCAGATCTTCCTGAACTACAGCCATCATGCTTGCTGGGGCTTATGGGAGTTGTAAGTCTACAACACCTGGTGATCCACAGTTTCCCTACACCTGACTTAAAGCCCTATACTGTTTGGGGCCTGTATATCCATTAGACCATGGACTGGAAACAAGTGGCCCTCTGTATGTTGTTGGATTGCATCTCCCATCCTTCTTGATGATTGACCATGCTGGTAGGGATTGATGGAATCTGGAGTCAAACAACATCCGTAGGTTACAGCTTCCCCAATCCTATAGACCATATGCTGCTACGTGAAAGTGAGAACATAAGAATAAACTTGCTAGATTGGAGCTAGGGCCTAACTAGTCCAACATTCTGTTTCCAACAGTGGCCAGTGGGAAGCCCACCAACAGGTTCTTCCACTGTTGCATCTCAGTTAGTAGTATTAAGAGGAATGTTGCCCTCTACTAGCCATTGATAATCTGATCATCTATCAAAGTCACCATCCAATATTCTTTTCCCGGTGCTCCCATCTCCAGAGATTAGGCAGGTGGTGACCTGGGAAAATGCCTTTTCTGTATCTATTTAATTGTTTCATTGCTATACCATCCGTACTAAATACATAAATGATATCAAATGTAAAGTTGGCCCTGGGGGCAGGCAGGTGAGAGGGTGGAGAGGGGACAGTATGCCCCTGATGTTGTCTTTGCCTGCTTCTCTAACTCTCTTTATCCTTCCCACAAGACAGATAATGACTGGGGGAGAGGGGGCGGTCTGACTAGAGCAGCATTCGTGGGACACTATTTTAATATTTTGTCTGTGAAATCGACACCCTCAAAATCAGTCTTTCCTGTATCGCCCATCAAAACTAAAACTCCCATCTGCTTTGAGAGTTCTGGATCAGCTGTAGCATTGTTTAGTTTTTCCATTTGCAGAGTGTGTCACATTTGTCCACCGTATTTTCATGGGGGACCTCAATGGCTTATCTATTTCTAATTTGTGCAGATCAATCTGGGCCCTGGGAGATCGAAAGAATGGTCACTCTCCAGAGGGCATCTGACACCTTAGTTCAGGAAGCAGTCAATTACCCCATTCATCATTCCTGACTCTGCCAGTCCGCATTTCTGAGGCACAGTGATGATTATTGAAAGGATGCTCAAATGGCACATAATTGCCTTTTTATTGTCCATCATTCTCCTTTATATTTCCTAGCCAAAGCTTCTGAGGCATTGCCATTTTGCTTTTCCAGCCGCTATCTCTAAATCATTATTCCCCCATATTGAGTTAGTAACTACAATTTATTTAAGGTCCAGTCTTGGGAGACACTGATTATTTTACCCAGGAAAATGTTGCCTATTACCTGCTGTCTGTGCCCTATCTTTAGATGTCAGATTCATTCTTTCTCTTGCTGCTTCTATTTCCCAGTACTTGGAAGCATGAATTTTGATACCAGCATCCTCAACAATTAACTCTGTTTTTGCAGCTTATTTTAACCTTCCTTTTGTTGCACAGGATTCCTATTTCAATACTTTATTTCCATTTGACACCGATGTATCGTTTATTTTCACCTCAGCTGAATCCACTTTCATAGGTTTTGAGTTTCCTTCTATGAATTTTTCATCCCTACACTTCCCACACCCTTTCCTGAAGACTTTATGTTTCTTTTTCAAAATGTGAGCCAACCCTATCATGCCTTTCTAACTTTTCTTTGGTTACAGCATGTGGGAAGCTGTAGTTTATGGTATTTTTATGCTGTTTTACCATGTATTGGAGGAGATTTTACTCCTTTGTATGCCATTTGGGGGTTTTAAATGTAAAGTGGTTTGTAAGTATCTCAAATCTTTTTTAAAGAATAAAAGCATATAATTCTTCTTTTTTGAAAGTTTTGGGGGTCATACATTGCAATTCATATTCCTATCATAAGCAGAGCAGAACTGAATGTTATGGTATACATGGCCATTGATCTGCATTCCTCATGTAATGTCTAACTGTTAAACCATTCTGAAAACTGATGTTGTATGAGGGGAATACAGGTCTCCTAACAGCACCCTTAAGAAACCACAGTTCCCAGAAATCTTTGGGGAAAGCCATGATATGTTTAAAGCAGTATGACACCACTTTAAATGTATAGTGCAAATGGTGTCTTACAACACTGGCAACGTAGTAAAGATACCTCTTTACTTAAATGCTTGAATCTTCCAGATGTTTAGTGTTGCCAATGTGACTCTTTCTTTAAAAAGCTGGCTCTTCTAGACTTGCTTGAATACTGTTGTCTTAAAATAAATAAATAAATAAATAAAGGTAGCCATGTTGGTCCAGAAGTAAGTAAGTAAGCAAGTAAGTAAGTAAGTAAGTAAGTAAAAAACCCACCTGATGTCCACAAAGCTGTGTAATACCTTTATTAAGGGTAAAGGGACCCCTGACCATTAGGTCCAGTCGTGGATGACTCTGGGGTTGCAATGCTCATCTCGCTTTATTGGCCAAGGGAGCCGGCATACAGCTTCCGGGTCATGTGGCCAGCATGACTAAGCCACTTCTGGAGAACCAGAGCAGCACATAGAAACGCCGTTTACCTTCCCATTGGAGCGGTCCCTATTTATCTACTTGCACTTTGACGTGCTTTTGAACTGCGTGGTTGGCAGGAGCAGGGACCAAGCAACGGGAGCTCACCCCGTCGCGGGGCTCGAACCACCGAGCTTCTGATCGGCAAGCCCTAGGCTCTGTGGTTTAACCCACAGCGCCACCCGCATCCTTAATACCTTTATTAGGAGCGATGAAAAGTCATCAAAGTGCTGCAAGCTTTCAATTTGTCCAGAACAGTTCAACAGGCAAGATGATCTATAAAGCAAAAGATGGTTGGATGTGGAAAAACAAAAGAACAATAAAGTTGTTGGGTTTTTAAAAAAAATAAATAAATGCCTGAATGGTAAAGCCATGAGGTGAACTTGTAGGCTCAGATGAAGATGGCAGGCTAAATGCTGCAGATATATCAGGTGCTACAGGTATATCAGATTACGCACCAAGATTCTGGGATAAAGGAGCAATGGCTGCTCTCTTCATTGTTTGAAAAAAAACAACCCAATCTTTTCCAAACCTCAAGACTTAAACAAATGCACGTAGAGAGCAGAAATAAAGAGAAACACAGCAGTATTTTGTCCCATCTGCTCTATACATCTAAAGCATCATTATGCCACTTTTAAACAGCCATGGCTTCCCCCAAAAGAATGTTAGGACCTGTAGTTTGTTAAGGGTGCTGGGAGTTGTTAGGAGACCCCCTAATCCCCACAGAGAGCTATCCTGATGCACACAGTCTATGCACTGATATCTGGGGGTGGGTCTGGGCCTGTTCCCAGTTTCACATGATTTACTCTTCATGCAATTGACAAAGAGAGATTACTAAGCCAGTACAAACTTTATATGTAGATATGTCCCCACAAAAAATGCCAAAAAGATATTTTAGCCTTTCCCTTTAAGAGTGAAGCTGAGAATCATGCTTAAACATGTGTGTTTAATTTTTTTTCATTTCATTTTTTTTTGAATATTGCCTTTCTGTGTTGCTGAACACAAAGCAATTTACAAGCCACAGAAACGACAAAATACAAATGTCCTATAACTACTCCAATCAAAGTCATAATTAAAAAATGGCTATAAAACAATTTAAAACAATTAAAGTAATAGTCACCAATCCATTTTGAAATATATTGCATGATGAAATCAACTCTTAAAATCAGCAAATGAGCAATAGAAAAGCACTCCCAACAATAATGTCGTCCCTAGATTACCTTTAGTAAAAATAACAGCAAAACCACAATAAACAGAATACCGTAGTCCAAACTGAACTTAAAGCTGGAAAAAATGAGAAACTGAGAGAAAACAAAAGTAATATATTTATCTGTCTTTAACGGCAAGGATCATTTGCCCATGTTGCTGTAGCCGTGCCCTTCCTGGTTGCTGACAGATCTGTCCTCACATGAGACGCAGGTATCAAGAGCAACCAAACTATTACAACTGCAAAAGCTTCTACATTGAACTTTTATCCAGTGCAAAAATCTCCCTTCCCCAGGTGCCACTATACTGACTCTGCTTCATAATAAAGCTGCCTGTGTAATCAAGTACAAAATAGCTGAGGATCTGACCGCAAATTATAGCCAAGGCAGTTTAATCCTATGGATTAGTTGTAGCTCCTTGAGCGTAAATTCTATACTTGGTCAATGATGCAAAGACATACCGCCATGCTCCACTGGGCATAAACCCCAGTTATTTTCTGAGTAACAACAAAGCAGAGCTGCGCTACTGTTTTCAATTGCAGCGACAATAAACAGCTCGGAGCATGCTGGCTTTGCAGTCCTTCCTACTAATTCTCCATCCCAAATAACACTGAGAGGAAAGGAAAGAATGCTGGTGCAACAACAGGAATGCCCAAGGACCACTGCAAAACTGCTAGGGCTAGATCTATAGGGACAGGTTGTCCTCTGGCACAGATGTCTGTTCAGCTGATCAACCAGGAAGTGCCATCTGCTTGCGTGTGTCCAGTGGCTTTCATCCAAATCGCTCAACCATTTTTGACCAAGAAGGTTAAGTATACAAGTCTGCAGCAGCACGTGCAGTTTAGTTAAGCAAAATTGCTTATTTCCCTTTCCAATTCTAGTTCTAATATGCTCTCCACTTTAGCTTTCAGTTGCTTCACATTCTGTGACATCAGAGCAGCTAACCCAATGGCAGCCTAACAAGCCTCTCTGCCTGCCCCCACCCAACCAGGACACCAGAGGAGTGTTTCTATTCAATGTAATATGAGGCACACAACCCATTGGCTGCAAAACAGTTAGAATTAATTTCATGTTATTGGGAGATACTGCCACTGAGCTGAAAAATCAGTTTTTTTTCTTGCTTAAAATATTTCTAAAATGCCCTTCACTGCAAGCAATCCATATGGCAGGGTGAAATGTAAACAATTTTAAGCCATAGCAAGCATTAATGAGTGCAATCATACAATAAAATGAAGCAGATAAATCATATGGATTAACAGCCTATAAAATACAACCAAATACAGCTGAGCACCCAGTCTAGACACTTGGAACACATTGTACAGTTCCAGTTGCCTCACATCAAAAAGGGTTTAGAAAAGGGCAATGGAGAAACTCCATATAAACAACATTTGGGGCATGCTAACTTAGAGAAAAGGTGAGTAAGAGACAACATGATAGACATTTACAAAATTATGCATGACATGGATAAAGTAGATAGTGATTTCTTTGAAGAAACAAATGTAAATTTTACCTTTGCACTGTGGCCAAGTTTCTACACACACTTGCATCCATACCCCTATCTTCTACCCAGTAAACAAGACGTTCAAGGGAACATTCCAGCCAGGCAAAATCCCTCATGGGTTATGCAAAGTATGGCTGGACAGGGGTGTAGGAAGCAGGGTGCAGGGGATGCGGCCCACCCCGGGTGTCAACTCTGAGGGGGTGACAAAATGGCACACCGCCGGGGGGGGGGGGACGTACCGCAAGGCCTGGCCTGCAGCACGCCCGAGCCATGCGTCTCTCCTGGGAGTGACACAGTGGCTCGGGGGCCCACACTGCCCGAAACAGCAGTGTGGGGCTTGCATCTGCCAGGCGGACTCTAGGGGCAGCTTGCCGCGGTGCCCTCTATGCAGATTGCCATGGTGCCCATGCTGTGTGTGGATCGGCGTGGCACTCCCGTGGCTGAATTGCTCGGCCCCTGCTGCTCTGGGTGCTGGAGTAGCTAGCTATGCCCCTGGGGCTGGAAAGAGGTGTGGCCTGGGGGAGGATTGTGTGCTGTGGGGAGTGTTCTGAGGGCCGGATGCAAAAGTGTGGAGGGCCACATTGGGTCCTCATCCCTGGTGTATTTCAGTCATGGGTTTAACAATTTGAATTATTATTCTCATCAATAATATTTGACTCTTGATCCCTGGAAGAATTCGGCTGGGTGTAGAGAGGTGAGAGAGAGAGGACGATGAACATATCAATTTACACTGACAAGCATACTGCATCCTTCAGGAGGCAGCTAATTTTGAAGAGACCTTTGCAGAGTCAACATTAGAAGAAAACATTACAGCAAAGGCAGACGAGCCTCATATATTAATTCAAAAACTTTAGAACTTGGAGGACAAAGAGTGCTGTTCAAAATAGCTTAAAGAACTTGAGTTTTGCATTAGACACAGATCTATTTTTATTCCACTCATTTTCCATTCTTGCCTCTGCTGTCTGACAGCTTTGCCCATTCCCCATATTAATTTATAATTCGGCAGATGATGTCAGTCAACCCTCAGATCCTACTGTTTATATCAAAAATAATTTGCTCCAGATTTTGTTTGGAAGTGTGTGTGTAAGTATGCGTGTGCATGTTTAATGCCAGGGACCACACAAAAGCTTTTGCAAAGTTATTATTTGCCCGCCCCCTAAACTTTCAGAGTAAATCTTAGCTTTTCAAAGGGCCCTTATGTAATTAATTTCTCACTCCATGCATTCTCCTGCTTGTACATGGGATGCAGAGTGCAAAGAGCCGAAATTAGGGTGGTGTTGGGAATTGGTGGGGAAGGAGGAGTGAAAGCTAATTAGGATCCTATGATTCCTTAGGGATTGCTCTCACTTTTGACGATGGTGTAATTGTTTACCTGCCAATAATGATGAAGAGATTAAAAAACTAAGAAGACTCTTTTCGGATTCACTGGATAGCCCATGATGTTCTCCATCTTTAATCACAGAGGACAGGATTCAGACTAACTCTGCCACCAAGCATAGCCTACCACCAGGTCATATATAAGTTCATGTCCTAATTTTGCATACAAAGGGTCTCAGGTTCAATCCCCGGCATCTCTAAGTAGGACTGGGAGAGAATTCTGCCTGAAATCTCTGCGATACTCTGCAGGTCAGTGCAGGCAATATTAAGCTAGATGGACCAACCACCTGACTTCCTATGTTCCTAAAAGAAGGAACTATAGACTTCATATGTCAATACACACAGCAATGGGTCTATGTCACTTACAACAGGAATGGGGAACTTGCGGTCCTCCAAATATTGGTGGACTCCAGCACCCATCAACCCCAGCAACCCAACAGCTTTTGGAGAGGTTCCCTACCCTTGACTTTAAAACAACACAGGTGCGAGGGCTTTGGTAACAAGTACTTGGTGCTCATGATGGCACCAAGTAGAATTTAACATCACTAAAACGGTAAAGGTAAAGGACTCCTGACAGTTAAGTCCAGTCGCAGGCGACTCTGGGGTTGCAGCACTCATCTCGCTTTACAGGCTGAGGCAGTCGGTGTTTGTCCGCAGACAGTGTTTCCAGGTCATGTGGCCAGCACGACTAAGCCACTTCTGGCGCAACGGAACACCGAAACCAGAGCAGTGCACGGAGACACTGTTTACCTTCCTGTTGGAGCGGTACCTATTTATCTACTTGCAATTTTTGCGTGCTTTCAAACTGCTAGGTTGGCAGGAGCTGGGACTGAGCAACGGGAGCTCACCCCGTCATGGGGATTCGAACCGCTGACCTTCTGATTGGCAATCCCAAGAGGCTCAGTGGTTTAGACCACAGTGCTACCCGTGTCACTAAGGTGATGCATTTCTGCTTGCCAGGTGGAACAATCTCTCTCCTCCCTCTGTGTGATATTTCAAGAGTTCTCCCAACTACCCTCAGAGCTTATTTGTGAAGGGGATGCACTGGGGTAGGAGAGCAGAGAAAGTCAGTTCCACTAGTTACTTCACTCCGCCCCTAAGCTTCTGCTGGTAGAAAATGGAGAGGGTGTCTTTTGGTGGTCTTCTTCTCTTCACTTGTAGCTCCTTGAAAATCTGCTCCAGTGTGGTGGGGACCTTCTAGAGCAGCATGAGAGGGGTTATTTGAGGAAGGGGACACTGGCAAAAGGAAAAAAAAAGTCAACCCATCCCAGTTCTGCAGCATGGAAATCTGCTGGTTCCGAGTTTCCTCCACAAGGTCATCCTTCCATTTAGGGAAGCACCAATAACAAAATAAGGGAAGATGAATAATGTTTGTGTGTTCAGACCCAGAGACCTCCCCCCCTAAATAAAAACACAGTTGACTCAAATTTTAGTTTTGGTTTTTGGCAGAATTTAGGCCACAACTTTATTGATTACAGAAAGTGAGTGGTTGCATAGGCTCTGGTTTGACTAGCTTCCTGCAGCCTTGCAGGTAGCGCTGACCCAGAGCTCTATCATAGGTCAGCCAAGGGTGAATACGTGAGGTAGGTGAAAAGCCTGGGAACAGACTATGTCCACTCCCCAGATGCTCCCCTGGACTCAGGCACAGGCACAACCCCCTCTCGGGGGTTGACCAAACCAAGTTGAGTCCCTGGATTCCTTTAACGGAATACCCTTCACATAGGGATGGCGAGACTGTTCCCCCATCTCTATCTCCTGAACCAGTGCCTATCTGAAACCTTATATGTAGTGATGATTTGGTACGTGGCAGGCGAAACCCAAATGGCAACAGCCAATCAGCCAAGTGGGGAAATTCTTGCTGTGCCCCTGTCCTGACAAGAGATGACACATGATGGCATTGCAAGGTCACTCGCAAAACGCCCTAAAAGTAGGGAGAGGTGGGCATATGCACAAGCCGAAAGAGGAAGCTCTGGGACATGTGCATGGGTCCCTCGGCCCATTTAGACTGCGCCCTATTGGCCAGAATTCACCCAGCAATGAGGGACCTACCAATCGGGTGTTGTGGCTGACCAATATACCCACCCACAATCAGGAGGTCAGTCTCCAGGTCTCTTTTAGGGAGGACATGCTTTGTCTTCTCAAAACTCTTCTAGCTTAGGACTCTGGATGCAAATATCCACTAGGAAACTCTTCTCCTGTTCCTGGGGCTGCAAGGATAAGGTGCCCCCATATGTCGGGGAGGGGAAACTATGCCTCAAAGTAGGTCCATTAGCACCCTCCATCTCTTTCCCCACCCCTATCAGAACAGCACCACCAAGTCACACATCTCATTAAGAGCCAGCTATCAGCTAGTATTGACAAAACCATCAGATCCACAGGCAGGGTGGGGAGGAGAAAATAGGCCCTGTGGAGTGGGGGGCTGCTCACAGGGCCCCGATTCCTTTTCAGGAGAAGCTGCCTTCTGCTCTGCTCAGCAGTCACTACAAAATGCTGCATTTTGGTTCAATTACACCACCTACCCTGTGATTACATAGCTTTTCAATTCTTTGCAGTGAAGCACTCTGCTTATCCAATAGAAATTTAAATATTTGGTTGCCTGTCTCTGCTCTTAAGCAATGTCAGGTAAATACACATGCCTAATTTGTTTCAGATGTTTGCTTGTTTTTAATATGGTGGTGAGGGAAGATACAAAAGGACCGAGTTAAATCACAGAACATGGGAGCCAGAGTTGACACCAACTGACCTTGGTGGATTTTAAAATTAGACCAATAAAGCTTATTTTTGTGTGCCGGCGGGGGTGGGGGGCAGGAACAGGGGGAAGAATCACAGCATGCAGATTCTTCTTTTAAAAATAAAAATAATTGACTATCTGCACACAATGCAGAAGAGAATGGAAGCGACTATTCATGCCCGTCTTTCTGAATGGCTGTGCACGAGCTGTAGGTCTGCTCAATGCCGCTGCCGTAGACAGAGTGAGATTTTATAATGAATTGCTCATTAAATTTTCGGAGTCCTAAAATGGTTGGTTGAAATGCAGTAGTGAAATGCCCCAGAAACTCGGCATCACTTTGCTTCTCTTCATTAAAAAGAAGGCAAAGAAAAAGAAAAAAAGAAAAAGAAGTGAGGGATTATTTCATCTTTTAAAGTGACTGTAATCAGTGGAATGAGGGGGGGAACACACCGTATAGCTCATCATTAATAATTTAATTTTCAAAGACTCCCTTCTCCTGCTGTGGTGCTGCACCGTTTAATGAGACGTACTAAATAAATTACATATAAATACAATGAAAACAGACACAAACAAATGAGCAAATGCAGTGCCAAAGAAAAGGATCAAGGAATTGTGGGGGGAGAGATAACAAACCTACAGCTGGCTGATCAGAGATTGGAATATAAAACAATTACTGTGCAAGGATACAATCCTCTGCATCTTACACGGCAGAAAGTCCCCCTGAAATGAGCAGGGCTAAAATCAGGCATCCCCAAAATCAGGCATCCCCTCCAGATGTTTTGGGACTACAACTCCCATCATCCCTAGCTAACAGGACCAGTGGTCGGGAATGATGGGAATTGTAGTCCCAAAACATCTGGAGGGCCGAGTTTGGGGATGCCTGGCTTAAATGCACAGGACTGCACTGTGGAGGGGGGATGTTATTCCATTAACATTCTTGAAAGCTATGTTGGGATTTCCATGGTCCATGAGGGAGGCAGCACATCCGGCTAGGTCACTCTCATGCTGAATAAACTGAAGCAGGATCCATCATGCTGCACACATCTGGAGCCTGTGAAGTGAAGCTGGAGAAACTCCAGGAGATTTTGTCTCATTTTGAGGGTCAGCTGCTATTGCTCCTGTGTCCAGAGCTGCCCTAGAAGCATTAGCAAGTCAGCAGAGATTGCATGGAAGTGATGTCACCAGAAATGCCATTGGGGTAGGAAGTAGGTCAGCACTGCCACTTCATCCATCACTTGAAGAACTACATTGAGAATCTAAGTTCAGAAGACATTTTTGCTCCTGAAATAAAATTTGCTTTATGAATATAGGAACACCCTGGCTGGATAGCAGCAAAGGCCTGTCTAGTCCAGAGTCCTTTGCTGCACAGTGGCCAACCAGGTGCCTCTGAAAAGCACACACACAGGGCGTGATAATTTTATTTATTTATTTATACATACATAATACATATTTTGGCCAAACTGCGAGAGGCAGTGAAGGATAGGCGTGCCTGGCGTGCTCTGGTCCATGGGGTCACGAAGAGTCGGACACGACTGAACGACTGAACAACAACAATACATACATACATACCCCGCCCATCTGGCTGGGTTTCCCCAGCCACTCTGGGCAGCTCTCAACAGAATATTGAAAACACAATAAAGCATCAAACATTAAAAACGTCCCTAAACAGGGCTGCCTTCCGATGTCTTCTAAAAGTCAGGTAGTTGTTTATTTCCTTGACATCTGATGGGAGGGCGTTCCACAGGGTGGGCGCCACTACCGAGAAGGCCCTCTGCCTGGTTCCCTGTAACTTCGCTTCTCACAGTGAGGGAACAGCCAGAAGGCCCTCGGCACTGGACCTCAGTGTCCGGGCTGAACGTTGGGGGTAGAGACGCTCCTTCAGGTATACTGGGCCATATGAGGCCACGAGTCCTAGAATCTTAGAATTGTAGAGTTGGAAGGGACCGCAAGAGCCATTGAGTCAAACTCCCTTCAACAATGAATATTTGGAAGCATGGTGCTTGCAGTAGCAGCTATTGTTAGCTTTCTGCTCTATGAATTTGTTAAGAACCATCTAAGGTTGCATTCATACAGTAACTTTCCAAGGTTATGATGATAGAAATACCTGGGCTGGATCTAGACACAAAAAAGAAGTGTTTCAGGAAAACGCATCGTAAACTTTATATGAGAAATTGTGTTGGCAAATACACCACAGCGCCATCTGGTGTCACAGAGTTATAATGCATATACAATGCATATGAAACACTTTTTCTTTACCCATATAGTTGAGTCCCTGGTCTGAGTGAACAACATACTGATATACCACTATTGCTTCTAAGCAGTTCACAGTTAGGTTACTATAGAGGTAAAATAGTGATGAGTAAACCACAATTTGGGGCTTTAAAGGTTAAAGGCAGGACTTTAAACTGGGGCCAGAAATGGACCACAACCCAGTTAGGTTTGGATATTATTATTCTTACTATCATCATCATTATCATAATCTTGGTTTCAAATGTCTCAAGGCAATGTACAAAATTCAACAGAAACAGATAAAAATGGCCAAAAACAACACAGATAGAAATAACAGATAAATTTTAAAAATAATACAGAGTTTGTACCCATGGAAGAGACCCATTCATCCAGCTGGGAAAGTTTTTTGGAACAGAAATATATTCAGCTGTTTCCAGAAAGTGCTGATAGTGGGCAGCTGTGATATCTTGATGGGAATGCCGTTCCAAAGAACAGGAGCGGCCACGCTGCAAGAGCCAGTGTGGTGTAGTGGTTAAGAGCGGTAGACTTGTAATCTAGTGAACCGGGTTCGCGTCTCCGCTCCTCCACATGCAGCTGCTGGGTGACCTTGGGCTAGTCACACTTCTTTGAAGTCTCTCAGCCCCACTCACCTCACAGAGTGTTTGTTGTGGGGGAGGAAGGGAAAAGGAGAATGTTAGCCGCTTTGAGACTCCTTCGGGTAGTGATAAAGCGGGATATCAAATCCAAAAACTCTTCTCTTCTCTATTCTGATATTCCTTTTGTTTGGAAGAATATTCAGTATGGAGATTCCTTCTAGCCAGCAGAACTACCACCAGCCAGTGAGAGGCCTGTCCTCTATAGATTTGCCTAACCCACCTAAACAAAACAGCTTAATATATATATACATAGATCATGGAAGTAAGAAGAATAAGAATCTGAGATGTTTAATGGGCACATCGTGTACTTTAAAACACACACACACACACACACACACACTTTGAACTTTAATGATGCACTGGGGGGCGAGTACTTGGTCCCAAAGCCCAGAGCTGCTCTGCGTTGCAAGAGAAAGCAGACACACACTATGTCTTGTCTACAGGTTTAACACAGGCCTGGGATCCCAGGGGCATTTGAATATCTTGATAAAAACAATAAATAAAAAAGAAAGAAACAGGGAAAAAATGTAATAAACTGTAATGGAAAACATGTTTCTGTTCTCTTGCCAGGAGGGATTACAATATTATTCTATGTACCTTGCCAAATGGAAAGAAGAGGCAGGCAAGACGAGAGGGTGGAAAGGACCGAGAAAACAAAACTTCCATTTGTTTTTCTATCTCAAAATATAAAAGAGATCTTTGGGGGGAAATTGATTTGATATGAAGAAAGGCAGCTTTCATGTAGTGGCCTCATCAAATACCGGAAAACCTCACACTCTTGGCATATGCATCTAGATTGCAAGACGTGTGTGTGTGTGTGTGTGTGTGTGTGTGTGTGTGTGTGTGTTAAAAAGGAAAGAAAGAAGGCAAGGGAGCCTTCATCTGTGATTGTAAACCCTAGAAAACAACTCGAAGACAGCACATTTTTGACACTTGTGTTAGCTGGTGAAAGATTGTTAGAAAGCTGTCCAGCTTCCATCTCTTTTGTAGTAAAACGAAATCCCTGCAAATCCAAAATATGCTTCTAATAAATGCACTAGAACTGATCAATTAGAGAAATAGGATTATTGGAGGGGTGTGTGGAATCCACTGCAACAGATGTTGGGTTTGCAGGAGGCCTGGGACACTCGTCTTTGATGCTTTTCTAAAAACAGCAAGCAATTAAAAGTTACATTTGTGTGGCTACAATATAGGCACACTGCTTTTCAAAGAAGCAGGTAAGCCAAAACAAGAGGACAGCACCTCATTGGGAGACCATGTGCTTTGCATTCAAAAATTCCCACATGCAAACCTGGACATCTTCTGTTAAGGTTCCCCTCTCTCCTCTCACTATTTTGGGGGACACAACCATTTGTGCATTATTAACTCTGTTTTGGGTTTGGTTGCCCACTGGCAGGGGAAATGTGCCGATAGGAGAAGGGTGTGTAGGTAGATACCATCACAATCACAATATTTCTTCGCACAATCATTCCCCACCTCAAAAAAGTGAAGGCTTGGGGGAAAGGTCTGCTGCATGGCAAGGACAACACAACACTATGGTACAGTGGTTAGAGTGCTGGACAGGGACCTGGGAGACCAGGGTTCAGGTCCCTGCTCAACCAAGAAGCTCGCTGGGTGACTTTTGGCAGTGCAGAGGCATGGCATGGAAGGAGCACAACAGCAGTTGCCCTGGGCTCAAAATTGTTAGCGGAGCAAAATTTCAGTACCCAGTGCTGCCTCAATACAGTTGCACACTTCCGTCACTGGGCTCCACTGAAAATGACTTCTCCATGCAAACCAGGAAGTGACCTCTCCAGACAACAGAACAACTCTTCTTTTTTTATCTCTGCGGCTGCGATCTCCTAGGTGATGCGGACACCATTAGACAGTTGAATGTGCATGCATGCTCTGTTTCCCTTCCTTCTACTCCCCACCTCCATCAGCCCTGGGCACTGGCAACCCATGCTATACCACTGCGGCAGCCTAACCTACCTCACAGGGTTGTTGTGAAGGTTAAGTGGAGAGGGGCAGGAGAACCATGTACACCACCTTAAACTCTTTGGATGAAACATGGTATAAAAATGTAACCACAAATAAACAAAATCATCAGGATAGTTCTGAGAAAATATGGGACAAACGAGCAGAAGTGGTGATGTTACTAGGGGCTGGGACATGTGCTACATGACTCATGAACAGGCAAAGATCTGTGATACAACCACAGCAACCCTGCTAATAGTCTCTGACCATAGGTGACATATGGGAACGGTTGTAAAGAAACAGGTGCCATAATCTTCTTCCGGAAAATGTTTCCATTATTGGCTATATGGGCACAGAGTATATAGAAAAGAACCTCCTATTTGTCCAGACCCGGGACAAAAACATGTGTGTGTTTTTCCCAAGCAGCCATTAACATGTGCTGGCTACTTTGGGCTCTTTTGTGTGATTCTTGCAGCAGATTCCCTCCTCTAGATTGAGGAGCTGGTGACACTATCATTTGAACTGTTTCTGCAGAAGGATTTGCAACCGGAGTGTCTTACGCATTTTGTTTCAACTTTGGACATGCTCCTGATTAAAGTTCCAAGAAAGCGTTCTTTCACTTTTCTTTTCTCTCCCCACACTTTCCCATACAATTAGTCGGGGAGGCATGTGCCAAAGTCTATGCAATGAAAGAGTTAGCAAAATATACAGTTCTTGACAGATGAAACCCAGGGCAAGCAAAAATAAAATAAAATAAAAATAAAAGTGTGTGTGGGGAGACACAATATGTGGTTCCTTCTGAATCTCACGTGATGGGGCTCAAAGCCTCCATGTACATATGCAGGATTAAACGGCAGCTTTTGCACTCCTGTGCCAAATCCTAGTCACGCTAACCACACATGTTCTGTTTGCATTAGATAACAGGAGGGAGAATAGTTTTTCTCTAAACTGGGGCCGACCCCAAATTTCTCAGGAAAGAATTTGCTGACAATTTCTGAACAATAGGTTGTATACCTCAGAGATATTGTGGGTTCGGTTCCAGACCAGACCATGGCAATAAAGTGAATATTGCAATAAAGTGAATCACACACATTTTGAAGGTTTCCCAGTGCTTTCACAACTTGGCTAACTGTTTGGCGCAAGAGGCTTAGCACTCAGCCTATCTCAGCGGTGCTGCCTGCAGCTGCACCCACATCCTCATCTGATATTTACAGTGTTTACAGTTGAGCGGTTGCTGGTTTGACATGGAGGAACATTCAATTACATGTGGATTCTGCAACAGTGTATCCTGCTCTTGTTCGCGATACCAGCCAGCCATGCCCTCACCCAGGATACTCCATTACATCAACAAGGGGCACTGACTTGGGCCCCAAATTATGGGTACGTGTGGCGAACGTGACATCATGACATCACGTTATGTTGAGTGTGCCGCAGCGGCTCCTGGGAGCCCCGGAAGTCACATCCGAGGCCTTGTGAAGCCTCAGATGTTACCTGTGAGGTGACATCTGGGAGAAACAAGAAGTCATGTCCAAGGCCTCGCCAGACATTTGACGTTGTGTCGGAGACCTTGTGAGGCCTCAAACATAATCTCCAAGGCACTGCGAGGCCTGTGATGCAACTTTCAGGACCTAGCACTGGAAGCACCGGAAGTAGTATTGGAGGCCCCACAGTATAGGTGCCAAGCACCCACAAATAATTTTTTGTGGGTGCCCGGGCACCCAAGGCCACCCATAGTTGATGCCAGTAACATCAACCCTGGTTTTCACCTTTCCCCACTAACAGATGTTCAGTGCTCTGTGCGCAATGAGCAAGTTCAGTCCTGTTGGGCCTCCCCTCCTCTTTCAGGTATTTTAACAGGTTTGTTTTTAACTTCAATTCCATCAAGAACGCTGATATTAGGCCTTTTGTTGTCCCACCTCACAGCTTTGCACTTCTGAAAACTAACATCCTTCCCGCTCTTGTGTGGGTGATACGGTTTTGGCTACATAAAAAAAAAAAGAGCAGCTTGAACATCAGAATGAGAAAGGAATGACGTGAATCCTTACCTAGAGTCTGAAGACGCACAGCCAGAGATTTAGCACTTCAGGGAGAACTAGGGCTGAGGTTTACTTTTTACTTTTTTTAAGCTTTTATGAGACTGCAAATAAAAAACAGATGGCATCAAAGTTTTGCCACAAGTTTCCGTGCAACATACTTTTGATGAATCAGCTGTTAGATGCTTGTAACTTCCAGTATGGAAAGAAAAAGGAAGGATTTTAAAAAAAATAATCTCAGCTGATTTGAAAAGAGCTTATGATCTTTTCGAGCATTAGCTGTTGCCAAGATAGCATACACAGGGCTGCTGACCCGCGATGGGGGAAGGCAGGTATGTTTTCCATGGTGGAGGCAATTAATTACTCTCAGGACCACTGGGAAATGGCGGCCTTTTCAGTGAGACCAGCCCAGTTGATTAAGCAGCAGCATGCCCTGAGTTTCTGGCTTCAGGGTAGCTACAGATGTTTAAGACCCAGCCTTTTCTGAGTACTGCAGTCATTCCTAGGCTGGAGAGAATAAACAGCCTGTAATAGAGAGCAGAACCGCCCGAGGTAACTGCATCTAGCGCTAAAGAATTGCAGGGAGATAACTTCCTACACATCTTGAGGTGGGGGGGGGAGCATTTTAAAAATAGCAGAATTATATTTCAACCCAACGACCTTCCTCAAATGACAACGGCAAGTAATTATTCGAGAAACACAAGTGTTTGCTGTTAGCGGAGAATGGGATTGTGTATGCAATAACCTTGGGAAGACAAACATTTCCAGCGATCCTCCAAATCTGCAGTTATGAGAGGGCGGAGGTGGCAATGGGAGGGGAGGAAAAGGAAGCCCGGGAAAGGTTGTTTCAGATTGCCACTGGCGTCATGGTGCTGAGCTCTGTATATCCAATGCCTCAAAGTCAGCAGCTTATAATCCCCTATCTGCTTTTTATATTGCTAATAATGATCTGTTTAGCGCTATTTGCAGAGATGGAGCACAGCTGAATATGTTGTCTTTATTTATTTATTTTTAAAAAAGCAGTGGTAGTTTCTATAGCCAAAGGCAACGTACACATTTTGTTTGCTTGTTTTGCCTACCCACCTCAGAATAGTTACTCTTCTTGGAAAGTCTTCTGGTTTATGCTGCTGTGTGAAGCATGCCTGTTTTATTCACACAGGTTTGGGGGAACTGACTATTTTGTTTTTTTAGGAAAGGGCTTTTCCCCTCACTGTTCTTAGTTTTGTTGTACTTTTTATTATCTGTATTTTGACAGATTTTTTCCCCAAATTTAAAAATTCCATTAGAGTTCAATTACTTTTTTAAAAACAATTATCATTTATATGCTTTTAGCTTTTCCTATTTTAGGTGGTTTTTAAATTTTTGTGTAAGCTGCCTTAAGTCCCAGTCTGGGAAATAACATATTTGGACCCGGCCAATATGACCAACTATCGCCCAGTCTCAGACCTTCCATTCTTGGGCAAGGTGATTGAGTGGATGGTTGCTTAACAACTCCAGGCACGCCTGGAGGATGCGGACCGCTTGGATCCCTTCCAATTGGGATTCAGACCTCATCATGGGGCTGAAACTGCTTTGGTTGCACTGGTCAATGATCTCTGGTGGACCGATGTGAATGCTGTTTCCTGTTCCTGCTGGATCTCTCAGTGGTCTTTGACACCATTGATCTGGACCATCTGGAGGAGTTGGGAGCTGGGAGCACTGTTATACAGTGGTTCCACTTCTTCCTCTTGGGCTATGTCCAGAAAATGGTGTTGGGGGATGAAGCCACTGGGAGATACCATTGGGGGCTTGGGCTGTGTGTTCACCAGTATGCGGATGATACCCAGCAGTGAAAGCAGTGAAGGTCCTGTGTGAGTATCTGGAGGCAGTTGGAGGATGGATGGTGACTAATAAATTGAGGTTGAATCTTGACATGTACTATTTTGGGGAAACAGTGGCAAGCAGGTGTGAGGGACTTCCTGGTCCTGAATGGGGTAACTGTGCCCCTGAAGGAACATGTGCACAGCCTGGGAGTCATTCTGGACTCACAGCTGTACATGGAGGCGCAGGTTAATTCTGTGTCCCAGGAGGGTGTCTACCAGCCCCATCTGGTACACAGGCTGAGACCCTACCTGCCCGCGGACTGTCTTGCCAGAGTTGTGCATGCTTTTGCTATCTCTTGCTTGGACTACTGCAATGCACTCTACATGGGGCTACCTTTGAAGGTGACCCAGAAACTACAACTAATCCAGAATGCAGCAGCTAGACTGATGAATGGGAATGGCCACCGGGACCATATAACACTGGTTCTAAAGAATCTTAATTGGCTCCCAGTGCATTTCCGAGCACAATTCAAAGTGTTGGTTCTGACCATTAAAACCCTAAACAGCCTTGGCCCAGTATACCTGGAGGAGCATCTCCTCCCCCATCATTCAGCCCGGGCACTGAGGTCCTCCTCCGAGGGTCTTCTGCTGGTTCCCTTACTGGAAGAAGTTACAGGGAACCAGGCAGAGGGCTTTCTCTGTAGTGGTGCCCTCCCTGTGGAACATCCTTTCTTCAGATGTCAAGGAAATAAACAACTTCCTGACTTTTAGAAGACATCTGAAGGCAGCCCTGTATCAGGAAGTTTTTAACTTTTGATGTTTTAGTATGTTCTGATATATGCTGTGAGCAGCCCAGAGTGGCTGGGATGGGCAGGGTATAGCAGTAACAGCAGCAAAAACTAATGCAGGTAAAATGCTTGTATTTGCAGCAAAAACAGTTTCAGGCATGTGCCTTATGCTTGAGCAAGCAGACAAACATCCACTCTCCTGACTGACTGGAGAGAAAGTGTGTGAGAGAGTGAGAGAGGAAATAAGAGACATCACACAGAACCTTCTCTGCCAGTCACATTTCTATGGTCTCTCTGCCTATCAGCAAAGCGAGTTCTCCTTCATGGAGAGCACGTGTTGTGGTGGGGGCCAACAAGACACCCCTCTGTTGCTGGGCGGGATCGTTTAGATGGCCAAGGACTGTGATTGGGTCCTGCGGGTTGTTGGGGAGAATTTAATATTGCAAGTTTTGATGGACAGTCCAGAGGCTATATGTTTCTGGCATGCAGCATGAGCCCCTCTTTGCTGCGTGCATTGGATCACCCGCCCTCCCTCCCTATAATTTAGGCTTCTGCGTTGACCTTGCTATGCCTGTCATGGGGTTGTCTGCTTTTGGGGCAGGGGCCTGGTAGGAATTTTTCCATTTGGCTGATTGGCTGGTGCCATTTGGTTTTCACCTACTGCGTAGCAATTAGTCACAACTTGTAAGGTTGTGGTTAGGCATTGGTTATTAAATTGGTTGGTGGAGGGGTCAGGATTGACTGTGGCTGCCCCTCCAATGCTGCTGCTGCGCGGGGAATTCCGTTAAAGGAATCCAGGTGCTCACCATGCTTTTGTCCGTACCCCGTGGTCAGGGGCTAGGGTCACACAAGAGCCCCTAGGGTCACACAAGAGCACCCTTCTTGGAAAGTTGCAGGTCCACCCGGAGCACCTGCCTGCCAAAGGGCAAAACTGAGGCAACAACAGGTCTAACAAACCAGACAGGACAACATTCTGGGATTTAAAATTGGACACAACTTGTATTGGTTACAGATGTGGGTTGGCCTTGACTCAGGCATTGGGTGTATATACATTTTCAGTCTCCAGAGGAAGGGTTGGCGCTTAAGAAGGGGTGGAGGGCTGTGCCATGCTGGGGCACAGTTGGTCTTTATCTCCAGGAGGTGGACCAGAGTGAAAACTTATCCATTCCGCTCTGCCACCCAGGCTCCACCCCCCACCCCAGCTTGCCCCTAATAGGGTAAATTCAAACTTCAGGATGGCACTGCCCGGGGCTGCCCACCACAACAACCGCCTACCTCCTGACTAGGTTAGTGGCCTTTACACAAAAGAAAAAGAGTGGGAGTTGTGCAGATATATTCCACAAGCATGAAACACACTGCTGCAGATTATTTATGTCCCATTTATATGTCCCCTTGCTATGAAAAATACCCAATGATTAAAACAATAGAAACAATAATACTAAGGGCAGTGATAATATGAGGAAGGGCAACAGGTCAATAACAATAACAAGCAAAATAAGAGGCAAAGTGCAGTGAAAACCAGATAAGTACACTGTTTCGGTGTAATCTTCTTCAGCTTGTAGTTTGCAACACAGGGGTATCTTTTTTGTATTTACCTTCTAAATCTGGCCTGCAGATGGTCCAGGAATCAGCATGTTTTTACATGAGTAGAATGTGTCCTTTTATTGAAAATGCATCTCTGGGTTATTTGTGGGGCATAGGACTTCGTTCATTCTCCCCCCCCCCCCAAAAAAATAGTCCACCTCCCCCACAAGGTCTGAGGGACAGTGGACCGGCCCCCTGCTGAAAAAGTTTGCTGACCCCTGCCTGCCCTAGCACTTATATCTACATATGTCAGGCAGCAACATTACAGTACTACACCAATTAAATTTCTCTAAGCATATCAAAAAGCAACTCCCTCACATAATAAGAGCAAACAACCCATGAGTTAATAAACTATTTTTTTTCCCTTTACACATTGTTAATTAAAGACTGGATATATTAGTGTGGCAACAACTATCGTGGTCTTTTCTTTGTAATTCCCCGTTCTGGGATCGAATGTTGCCAGAGTTCCATTAAAACTGACGAAGCAATCATGACTAAGCAGAATTGGCATCCAGGACTAATAGCTCATCTTTGCTGGGGTCTATTTTACACAATTACTGTCAAGTAAATTAGGCTACATAATCAGAGTTGAAGTTCCCATGCTCTGATATGAATATGAAATGGCGCGGGGGGGGGGGGGGGGCTTCCTACTTTCTCTCTTCAAAGCACCTTGCCTCTCTCCAGGTCTGTGAGTATTGGCACTTCAGGAAGGCTGATCTTCACCTTCTCATTCCGAATATTCCATTACAAGCAGAAAGCAAGAAAGTGTCGCTTGAGATGAGATGTTCCTTATCTAGACTCCTTGGAGGTGCGACCCTAGGCACACCTACTCAAAGGTAAGCTCCAGTGAGTTCAATAGGACTTACTTCCAGGCAAGTGTGCATAGGATTGCAGCCTAAATACAGCAAGCAGAATATTGCACGAAAAGCTGCTAGATGTTGATTTATGGCCTTCAAGTAACTAAAGCACTACAGACTTAGGCAACGTAAATCTAATGCAAAATCTAACAAAGGTATCGGAGAACAATGACCCAAGAGATAATAACATAATAATTAAGGATTGTGCTGCATTTAAGAAATTGAATTTGCAATAGTAATGTTTATTAAGGCAAAGACGATATGCTAAGTGGGGTGGTTTTATATGCACATATTTTAAAATTTAAATGCTCAAAAGGAAGTCAAAAGAGGAAGACCCAGGACCGATCCTACCATTGGCGAGATGGAGGGCTTGGCCACACTTACCTTTTGCTTTGCTCTTTCCAGGCAGAGGTCTGTGCTTAATGCTCCATGACTCGTAAAAGTTGCTGGCATGTTGGTTTGATACCTGGTGCTGGCATGTTGGTTTGATACCTACGTGCATTAGGAAGTAACAATGCTCATATCTTCCGTTTTAGAAATACTGACTCGAGTGTTTTCACTTGTTTTGGCTCAGCTTGAAATGGGGGCTGGTGGAAACTTTTTAGCTGATGTGCATAAAAAGCTAGAGGGAAAGTATGTGTAAAATAAAATAAAAGAATCATCTGAACAGAACAAATGGAATATGCAATTGCATGAAACAGTTTAATTCACCAGAACATTTTTTATATTAAAAAAAATCATCATCTTATTAGCATATCCAAATTTGCTTGAGCATGGATCATGAAGGTTCTCAGTGATCCCAGAATCATTAGAACTAACAGGGTGTAACACAAAAAAAACACAAATTCCTTCTCAGGACTCAAGCTGTATCATACCTGTTCATGTATTAGCATCAGTAGATGAAACATAAGTAATACTACATCTCATTTGCATAATGGATGAGATGGTGGAAGCAGTTCCAGATGGCTGTTGAGCACCTGGAGCCAAAAAAAAATGATTTTTTTCCCTCCTTTCTTTTAAGTAACACTGAGATGCTGATGGACATATTTACCTGGTGTGGTTGGCTGTATATGATGGGGAAGAAAGCTGAAGTGCAAAAGCTTAGTGCAATGGCAACAATAGCATAGTGCTTATCAATTAGGGATGTGTTAACTCATAGCTCGGTAGTAGAGAAACAGATCCCTTTTTGCCATATAAAGCATAAAAATAGAAATACCTATGATTCATGGTAAGGTGGTAGATATGAAACATTGTAATACAACCAGCAGATTTCAACTATTTAGTTAATAATATTGATTTAAATAAAACCACAAAATATCCATTGATGCACCACCAGCACAATTCTATACATGTCTACTCTTAAGTAAGCTCCATTGATTTAAATCAAGTTTATTCCCAAGTAAGTAGGTATAGGATTGTAGCTTAATTCATATTATTATGTGCTTTTGGCAGATCTCTCCCCCCGCCATACCCCCGCCACGCATGCTGTAAGATATAGTCACACTAATTCACCCCCTGAGGATTGTCCTATTTAGAGCTCTCTCTCCTTCTCACTACTCTATCTTCTCTTAATTTGTTCAAATAAACTCTTCTTTCGATCTTTAAATTAAGCAGGTTTTTGCTTTTCCCTCCAGACCGTTTCACCTCATTGGAACAAGAAGCACAATTACAAACTGCGGATGATGACATGCAGCGATGTGATATTTGGGTCTTTGGCCTTCGGATTAGGAAGGCTCTGATTCTTTTATTTGTCATGGGCAAAAAGTTTAGGGACACTTCACATGTTTTTATATGAGTGTGTGTGTGTGTGTGTGTGTGTGTGTGCACCCTCCCTTAACATGCTTAAAGTGCACACCTACAAATGCAACGTGTGAAAGTGATAGCGTATGCTTATAGCAACATGTATCACAGTGGGACTTCCAAACAGGAGCTGTGATACACTGCACATTTCAATTTTGAGTGCCCATAGAATCGCAGCATTGGAGAGCTGGAAGGGACCACGAAATTCATCTGCAATGCAAGCCCTTTTTTAGTCATGCAACATCTATGGATAAGGAATGCCCTTTGATTCATTAGATCAGTAGAGGAACACTGCATGCATATGCAAGGTGTTCTATAGACATTTTAATGAAGGTAGGTAAATTGGGGCACGACAACCGCTCCCCAATAATACAGTTATAATCAACAGAAATTGACCAACTGAAATGACTTGGCTGACAAACATGGGTTTGTTTAGTGTTTAAAATGACCTTTTGGGTGCTTTAAGACCCATGTTTCCCCTGTCCAAAATAATTATAATTATTTATTAGAATTGCTTTTCATGTTGTTGAATTAATGCTTTTCTGAAAAGGAACATGATGCAGCTTACACAAAATCCACACAGTGCTGAATAAGGGGGGAAAATTACACCCACAAACAAAACAAAGTAGGGTAAAATAGAGAGGCAACAACAGTTAAAAACCAACAGAAGTTTTAAATATGAAAGAGGTAATCTATTATTATTATTAATCTTTCTAATCCCCAACCCCTCATTCACTCCCCCCAGTTTCTGTGGGCAAACATTTGGCACAGGCATATGGAATATAATGATGGATGGGTTTTCTGATTCCACTCACTTACCTCAGTGACGGGCAGAATTTCCTAGCAGCACAAGTTTCAGAAGGAGCAGAAAGACTGTTTGTAGGCAGAACCCTCAATGGAAACACAGTTTTGGTTTCCTGACCCAAATGGAGATCCAACTGCCTCTTCAAATTTCACCTAGTCTCGTTTGCTCTGTCAGCTCTTCAAACCCTTTTTCAGTTTCTTCACAGGCATACTGCATCATGGGTAAAATGTGGATGGATCACCTCCTGCGAATGTTTTAGCTGGGGGGGGGAGAAATAAAGATGGCTTGGGGTGAAAGTATTAAAACAGCAGATGGGATGGAGCAAAGAACACTTAATTCTTATTGTGTAGTAAATGTGATTCCACTCCCTCCCCCTCCCCCAAAAAATGAATTTAAAAATGAGCAATTTTGGAATACCAGTCAGAATTTTTGGACCAGGATTTAGAAGAGTGGCAGAAAAGAACCGCGAGATTCAATCCCCCACCTTTCTTTTTTTGGGTAAGGGGATTCTTTATAATTTTAGCGTTAAGACACTCCATACATTGTTGATAAACTGCAGCAATGACATGGAGCTGTTTAGATTAGTCATGGAAAAAAATTAATCCTTTGAAAACCAGGATTTGGCTTTTAAAGACAGATGATGTAGCAATCTTGCTGCACTTAAGCAGGTCTGGATCTGGTTAGTGCCTAGATGGGAGACCTCCTGGGAAGAACCCTGCAAATAAACCTTTGAGCTCCCCGGAGGAAAGGCATGCTATAAATGTAATAAATAAACCAA
Organism: Lacerta agilis; assembly: GCF_009819535.1. Taxonomy (NCBI): domain Eukaryota; kingdom Metazoa; phylum Chordata; class Lepidosauria; order Squamata; family Lacertidae; genus Lacerta; species Lacerta agilis. The sequence goes on from NC_046312.1 coordinate 23,498,999, forward strand.
CAAGAAGAAGAATAGGATTTGGAAGTTGTCCACCTAATGTCTGTAATCGATCTCTTCCATAGGGTAACTATGCCAAATTGGAGAGTGCTCTGTGAGCTGACACACTCCCGTGAGTTTTAGGTGCCCTCTTAGAGCTAAGAACACTATAAATTTATAATTCATTATAAAGGAAACCTCTCCATGGTGCTAGTTGTGTGCTGCTTATCTCAGGCACCAGAGAGAGTCCCATTCATACTGGGAAGGGCACTGGGACTATTGGGGGATAGGTGCCTTATGCCATTTTGTTATTATTATTATTTTAAAAATCATATCCTTCCCTTCATCCTAGGACCCCAAAGTGGGTTATATCAATAAATGCATAACGCTGGTGGTAATAAAAACAAAAACCAGCAAGATGTTAATTTGAATATCTTGGTTGTTTGCCATAGATGTCTAGAGTGGTTTGACATCTTGAGAAGTGTAGTTCCTACGATGTCAAATCACCCTAGGTGAACAGTACCTGTGAGATGGTATCAAAAGTCTTCTTAGGTCCAGATTTCTCTCCAGCAGTAGGCGCTGGTCCTTTAGGTCACCTGTGGCACTGCTCTCCATCCAGCCTTCAGCCAGCGCTCACAAAGCTTCCTTCTTACTTGAAACGTGTCCAGGAGGAGGCACTATCAGCTTCCTGCTCCTTAGTCTCAGCATTGCTCCTGTAGAACTCAGCAGAGAGGAGGGTGAGTTAGCTTTGCTAGTCACTGGCTCTGGCTCCACCTACTGTTGGCCTCCCTTCCTTACGCTCTAGCAGTTTGAATGGCCACCAACCAACATGGCTCCCCAGTAAGGATATAGTCCCATGCCATGCTCCAGAACTTTGCACAATTTCCTAAGGGGGCCTATATAGGAAGTCCTATTGGCCTCGTTTTTGGAGCGTATGAAGCCTTCTGTTGACTCCAACTACATGCTGTGCTTATTGGCTTACATGCTTCACTTCCGTGCAAATTGACATTTTCCAAACCACCTTCCCAAACCAATTTGTTGTTGTTGTTTTTCCAGAAGAGAGATTTAATTTAATCATCACTTATAAGCATTCACATTTTACTTTTGTGGTATGAATAAGGATTTTATTTTATTTTTTAGCTTATGTATGAAATGTTTTCATTATCCATTGCATGGGGTGATTAACTGATTAAGGAGATAAGCCACTAATTTCTGCTGATCCGAGACCTCAGCTGGTTCAGGCTGGTATAATTCCAGTGACTTCAGCTGACTGCAATATATGCCACCTAGGTAGCTGACATCAGGCTTCTATCATCAAAATAAGGAGGGGCAAACAATTTTTTATGGCAACAACAAAGACCTTCAAGTTTTAAAGGAGTTAGGCACTTTCATATTATAAATATGATACTAATTTTGATATCTAATGCAATGCTTTGTGTTAATGACTTGTCAGCTTTTAGGGGTGGTACTGAATTACATAAAACTTTGGTATTTGTTAGCCTGCAGGCAAGGATGGCCTGGTTTTGATTGTAGGCAAGCTGCTCTGGGAGCCTTTTTGGCTGAAGAGCGGAGACAAATTTCAGTGGCGACCTGTGCAACACCAAAATTTGGTGACCCTGCCTCATGCTTTCCATTTTACATAATAGTTGTGGAGCCCCTTGCAGCACCCCTGAGGCTCCACTCCAGGGGTGCCAACCTGCATAAGCCCCGCCCTGCATAACTGATCACATGACACAGCACACACACACTATTTGAGTGGCAAGGCCCATCAACTAGGGGGGGCGGGCGGTCCCTTCAAATATTTTATGGGGGGGAGGCAAAGGGACCTCAGCCCCTAGGAGTTGACTCCTATGCCCTGCTCCTAGTGCGACTGAACCCGTTGCCCTCCCCTGCTAAACCTGCCTCTGGCGGAGTGCAAATGCTCTAAATAAAATATTAATGAAACAGTACTGCGTGATTCCGTTGAAGAATGACTGTCAATATCCAGACATGGAAAATGAGTGGAGATCTCAATGGCACTTCAGAAGAACTACCTCAGCAGAGAAAGTTACAGGTGGGTAGCCGTGTTGGTCTGCCATAGTCGAAACAAAATAGGAAATTCTTTCCAGTAGCACCTTAGAGACCAACTGAGTTTGTTCTTGGTATGAGCTTTCGTGTGCATGCACACTTCTTCAGATAGTATCTGAAGAAGAAGTGTCTGAAGAAGTGTGCATGCACACGAAAGCTCATACCAAGAACAAACTCAGTTGGTCTCTAAGGTGCTACTGGAAAGAATTTCCTATTTTGTTTCAGCAGAGAAAGGCAACCTGAATAACAAAGCAATCAAGTGTATTGTGGTAATTAGCACAAATATTTCCCCTTTAAAACAAAATCTGCTGCTGCCCACTCAAACTAGAAAAATGAACCCTTTTGTGTTGTAACATAAATTCCATAGGGGCGATGTAATGCTTAGCATGTCTTTTGTAATTCAATTATAAGGCAGAAATGGTGGATTTCCGCTTTGACATTCTTGTGCAGAGATCAAGTAGGTTTGAGTCATTATGGAGTTTTGTTACCGTAACCACATGCTATATTTTGTGTCAGCTCTGATCTTTGTTGACAGAGAGATTTTGCTATTTCGAGCCTCCACAATGGTTTGATGGTGAAACGTTAAAGCAAAATGGATTGTGTGGTATCTCCTGGGATGACTGAGAGAAATTCCATCCTCAGTACTTGGGGACTTCCCCCCTCCGACCCGTCTTTGCTTTTTACTTACATGCTACCCCCCAAACCACCTAATCAATTTTTCATTCTGTACACTCTCCTTCCAATACAAACAGAAACACATCAAAGCACCCTTTGTCTCACCAGTTGAGCATAGTTGTTTCATTTAGTGAGCCACCAAAACCACCAAGTTGGGAATCTCTGCCCTTTCACAATCACAGACTCCTGCTATTCCTTGCCCTTCCTGCCCCCCAGCAACACATGGCATATAATAATAGTAATAATGGTGAGTTTGGTGAAACATATGGGATTTCATCCTGACAAAGATACATTACAGTGAAGAAGAAGAAGAAGAAGAAGAAGAAGAAGAAGAAGAAGAAGAAGAAGAGGAAGAAGAATTTGGATTTGATATCCCGCTTTATCAGTACCCAAAGAGTCCCAAAGCAGCTAACATTCTCCTTTCCCTTCCTCCCCCACAACAAACACTCTGTGAGGTGAGTGGGGCTGAGAAACTTCAAAGAAGTGTGACTAGCCCAAGGTCACCCAGCAGCTGCACGTAGAGGAGCGGAGACGCGAACCCGGTTCCCCAGATTACGAGTCTACCACTCTTAACCACTACACCAAACTGGCTGTGAGGGTGATGGCTGTGGGCTGCACAACCTGTTGTGGAATAAGGCACAACCAAAGTCTGTGTGGGACCTCTACAGGAGCCTTTCCCAACCTGGTGCCCCCCCAAAGTTTTGGACTACAATTCCCATCCTCCTTGACAAAGGAGCAAGGCAGACAATGTCTCAGCACCTCAGAGAGCACAGAGGAGCTGTGCCCAAGCTACAGTATGTTTTCCTGGTTTCTTAAAAAAAAAAAAGTTTTCTTCCCCAGAGAAGGCAGCTTCTGGGGTTTGGGGGCAGGGGTTTGGCCTTTTTCAAGACTCATGAGAATTTCTTTAAAGTGAGTATTGGTTCTGAGCTTACCCCATTGTTGTGAGATGGTTGAGGGAGATTTTTGTATTTCCAGTAAATTCTCAAGCACTCTGCAGTTTCTCAGGCTTCATATACCAGTACTTCCTGATCTGAAAAAGTCCCATGGGAGGAGTTACCTCATTCTGTCTTCCCTTGGGTTTCAATTCAAGCTGCAGAGTGCAGACCACTAGTGAGGTGATGTGTAGAACAGAAGGATACCTTGGCTTCTTCAAATATGAGGCAAGCACACACACACACACACACACACACACACACACACACACACACACACACACTCACCTCTATCCCTGAGAATCTTACTGTTTTTTTCTCTCCCCTTTGATAATTTTCAAATGCAGTTCTTATTAATTCAAATGAAATTCTTATTAGTTGGTGGATAATGTTTAGGAAGTGGGGAAATGCAGAACATTTTGGCAGAGCACTAGCTCTGAGCGCACATCTTGCTCTAGCAAATTCTGAAGGTTGAGTGCAGCCTTATTATTTCTAAAGTCCAGATTATCCCTTTCTAGGCACTCCCAGATTCTTCCTGAGGAATGTGACTTTTTAAGAGGATAGTGCCCTGCCCTGAAGGCAAGTACTTCTCTCTATGACTTCTTGCTCAGTGCACTGCTGAGCAGACATTGAGGAATGGTCTGCTTCCTCTGGTGAATCAGGTTTGTGGGAATTGTCTGTGATGTGGTTCCCCCCCCCCAGGGCCCACACTATTCCCGTGACTCTAATCTGCTTTAACTGTTTTCAATTGTTAGTTTTTATTTGGTGTTATAGTTTTTAAATTGAATTTTAAACTGTCACCCTGGAACCTGCTGGTGAAGGTGGGTAATAATAATAATAATAATAATAATAATAATAATAATACCGGTAATAATATTTCCTCACTACGAGAAGCAAAACTACAGGGAACCAGGCAGAGGGCCTTCTCAGTAGTGGCGCCCGCCCTGTGGAACGCCCTCCCATCAGAGGTCAAGGGAATAAGCAACTACCTGACATTCAGAAAATACCTGATGGCAGCCCTGTTTAGGGAAGTTTTTAAACTGTGATATTTTAAATGTATTTTAATATTTGATGGAAGCCGCCCAGAGTGGCTGGGGAGACCCAGCCAGATGGGTGGGGTACAAATAAATTATTATTATTATTATTATTATTATTATTATTATTATTATTATAACAAATAAATGAAAATAAATACTGTGCCTATTTTCAAACAGATGCTGGCACTGAACAGCATTATGTAAATACAGTACTTTAAACAATTGATCCAATTATGCAGGTACAAAGACTAAGCAGGTGTGAGGAAAATTAAGCCCCCCCCCATAACCACAGGTAAGATCATTTTAAAGTGTTGCTCCAGACATTAAGCTTAACTGAGAAGGGTATCAGTAAATCTTATCAATCTCCTACCCAAGTACCACAGTGAACTTGAAATTGTTCTGAACAAATTACAGTCCTTTGAATGTTATCTCTGTCTGTTTGATGCAGGGTAACCAATTTGATAGGATGCTTTATTCAATCTTAGTGAAATTGAACTTGGCTTGAAATTAGTTCTTGATTATAATTCTATTTAGAAAATCAATGGGAAGCTAGTAAGCACCATGTCCTTCCCCGGAGGCATTGTGCTGCAGACAATTGCCACATTCCCCTTGTATATGCTGCCCATTTAATATCAATACCACTTTGTGGTGCAAATAGCAGTCTGATTCAAGACTGACTGATGGAGGGGGTGTCAAATGCTTTGGAGTCATCATCTAGCAGACACAGCCCCTCTGGCTGTGCATATATTGACAAGTCTGTAGACTACTGAATATCTCAAAGACTGAGGCAAAGAGAGAGAGAGAGAGAAGATGAAATGAAAATGAAAGCACAACCAAAGTGTGGTTGAAAAAAAACAGGGGCAGGAGAGAATGTAAATGAAAATAAACAGTAGGTAACCAGAGGATGCATTGTCCCTAGTTCAGGAGGCATTAAAAGAAGATTGGGCAAATTCATGAACAATCAGTAGTGACCATGATCAGTATATGGAACCTTCGTTTTGATAGGAAGTGAGAGGGCTGTTGTCTTCAATGGCTTCCTAGAACAGGTATAGGGAATCTGTGATGCTTCAGATGTTGTTGGACTCCAACTCTCTTCAGTCCTAGCCAGCATAGGATCATGGAATTGCAGAGTTGGAAAGGACCCTGAGGATCTGCTCATCCAATCCCCAGCAATGCAGGAATATGCAGCTGTCCCATACAGGGGTCGAACCTGCAACCTTGACGTTATCAATGGATTATAAAAGGATGTCATAGTCCAGCGGCAGCAGCGGCAGCAGCTGAAAGCAGCCTTCTGCTAAAGTTGACAGAAATGGATAGGGGCAACCTCTCTAAGTTTTCCATTGCAGGGATATAGCAGTGGTTACTCTCCTGTGAACATGGGAAATTATAAGGTGGGGGAAGTGTGCTCATGTTGGTGAAGAGGCAAGTGATATATTTCTATGTTAGTTTTGTTTTCTGCCCTGTAACCAGAAGGTTCCCACGGTGGTATATAACAATATATTAAGGCACACATATCTATACCAGAAACTCAACAATATAAAACCTATATATATATCCCACAAAGCATCAAAATAACAATGAGCCAAAATTGCAGACAATGCAGCAGCAATCCGGTTCTGAAGCAGTCCCATACGCCTGAGAAAACAAATGAGCTGACATCTGAAAGAAAACAATGTTGGAGGCAACTGAGTTTTTGGAAATTCTATGTATGGACCTGCAGTGGTTCCATCATTCTATGATTCTTCATTAATGTATTGCTTGTGGATTGACAAGTTCCTGGTAGAGGCCATGGGAGACTATGTGCCAATGAATTTAAAGAGTTTCTGCAACTTGGAATGAAAGAACCTGAGGAAAGATTCCTTTGTTCTGGAACCTGAAGAAAGACGAAATTTTGTCAGTCTCATTGCTAGTTTGCTGCACACTAGTTTGCTGCATCCATTTAACAGTTCTTTGTATACTGATGGGTTCAGTTCTACTTTTCCAAACCACTTATCTTAAGAACACTTTGCCATGATCCTGTAGTTCTCAAACAGAAATGCCAGAAGCATCCTGGAGGAAAGGCGTGATTAGATATTTGCCTGCACATGCGCATGCTGAAAGTGTGGTTGGGGGCTGGTGTGTTCACATAATCCTCTCTGCCAAATTCTTGTGGGATTGCAGCCAAATCACAAATGTATGCTTGCTAGATAGTCTCAAACAGGGGACTCTATGATGTCATATCCTGGAAACTTGTTTGTCAGGATGGGAAACAATATAACCTTAATCTTCTTCTTCCTGTCACTGCACACTCTTCTTCCTACATGCAATGGGGTAGGTTGTCTATGAGCTCTTCTCCGGGGAGCACACTCCATTTTGAACTGGACCATGGATTTTTGTAATTTTTAAGGATTATCCCCTGCTTGATTTTCATCACTGTATATGCTGAATTCTGGCAAGACTTTCATAAGTGAGTAAACCTTATATTTTTCTTGTTTACTTAAATGGTCTGAGAGTGATATCTTTGTTAAGAGGGAAACATAGAAGGGAGGAGATAATCCAAGTCTGCCTAAGCATCCTTGGATATCAGACTTGTTCTAGAAGGTTATACAACCTTGTCCTAAAAGCTTCTGGAGATAAGTTGCACATGGATGGTGATATTACTTTGATGAAATAGGTATGTGTGTTCTCACACTAGTGAAAAGAGGAAGGATGATTAATAAATAAAATATCCTCTCCTATTCATCAAAATCCTTCCAACAATTCTCATGCACAATGTCTCTCCCCTTCAACCCCTGACATTCCCTGCAGTGAGCAAGGAAGATCTGCAGGGGGTTTGTGCTTGCAATTGCTTGAACATGAGTAGAATACGTTGTGTAATCAGGGACCCTGATAAAGTTGTGCTGAGGGTTGCACTCCACTAGAAACCTTCAGCAGACTTTCTCCATTGTTTGCATCCTGTGCCTCATACAAAGATACAGAGTTTGCATTTTCAGGCAAATACCAGACCTTGCCTAAAGAGACGTACCTTTCTCCCAGGGTTAATGATGTACTGTAGACAGTCAAGTTTGACATTCTGGACATATCGGGGTAGGTGATTTTCAAAGTGCACATCTTAGGCTAAAAACATTGAATCTTTTATATGATGTAATTTCCAATAGTTTTTATAGTGGGAATGGGTATAGTTGTTAGTGAAACATTCTCATATGATTCCTTCCAGGGTTGGAAGCTAAAATCTATGCAAGTATTGAGCAAGATAAGATGCAGAAATTTTGTATGTTTTAGGAAGATGGAATGTGGTAGGCCCTCTGAAAGGAACGGATGGGCCTTTGACTTTCATTTTCTCACTTTACAACACAATCTTCTTGTGGAGCTCTTGCAGTGAACCCCTGATAAAAGCAGAATTGGTTGTTAAAATTTGACAGTCCTTTGCAATCAGGTCACACACAATGAGCATGTTTCTGTTGAAATCCAAGGACTGAAGTACTTCATTGCAAAGGCAAAGGATTGCCATAATCTTTTAGTCATCAGTGCGTTGATTATACATTCACTGTTTATGTGTCAAAACTAGCTGTGGCTTTGTACAATGGAAATGTGTAATAACGATCCTTTTAATGTCATTTGTATGTAACCTGAGAGATGAATTTGAAAGCGATTAATGTTTTTAAATAGCACCTATAAGAGTGATACACAAATATAGCAAACTGTGCTCTAGGGTACTCAAACACTGGCTTCCTGAGCTTTTCAAAATGCTACCATTTTAATCTTAGTTGCCTCTTTTATGCATTTGTTCTTGACAAAGCATTCAGCTTATATTACTCGGTGTCTCAAACAAAGCCCTAGTTTTCAGTAAATCTGGAACAAGGCATAAATTTAAGGAAATGCTGGTGTCTATAAAACATTATGTTAGTTTACATAGGTTAAGTTTATCATGTGCTACCTTTCCTCTTATTGATAAGCACATCTTTCACACAAAAGGAAGACTCTGTCAGTGATAAATGATCTTCAGAACCAATTTCACAACAAACAGACAAGTGTGTGATAGTTTCAGTGATTGTAGCGAAAAGGTTGGCTTAATCTAATCTCAGTTTCAACTCCAGTTTAAGTGTTTTGTGATTACAGGCCGATAGTGCTGCCTAGGAAGTAGCAGTGGCTATTGGCAGTGATTATGGTACCTTCCTTTTGACAAAGCGAATCCATTCTGGAAATCCCATGAATTCCCCCTATTTAAACCCCAATTAAAGCAGGTAATTTCACCCTTCTTTGTTCCCATTCCAAGAGGACAGGTGAGCCTATATCTGTAATGCAGCTCTCATGAGCTTTTCCTTTTAGTGGATGCCATCTCATTGCTATGTTGTTGCTAAACAAGGTTGTGACCAAATCGCACCAGCATGGATCAATCCCTTCTCAGAACCCCTTCCCTCCTGCAGTTACATTTACATGAGGGAGAAAGCTGGGCTTCTCTAATCATGAAAGTTCTCATACAGGAACCCCTGGCTCCCCATTTCATGGGTGTTTGGAGGAATATTTCCAAGGGAGGGAGTAAAGTAAATGCTTGTTGTTGTTGTTCAGTCGTTCAGTCGTGTCCGACTCTTCGTGACCCCATGGACCAAAGCACGCCAGGCACGCCTATCCTTCACTGCCTCTCGCAGTTTGGCCAAACTCATGTTAGTAGGACTTCCGGTTAGGTGCCGAGTCAATGGCGGACGGGAGTCCGACGGCTCCGTCCTCCGTTAGGCGATAGGGAGCTCCGTGCCTGCGCCACGGGTCCCTTAAAGCCACGGGAAGAGCGTCCCGTGGACCGACAGCTTCGTGGGTCCCAGACGTGCTGTCTTCGCTCCCGATTTACCCTCGTAAGGGGGAGAATCGGGCGAGCGGAGCTCCAGCACGGGACTGAAGAAGCGGCTGCCTGCGGAGGATCAAAGCAGCGATCCCGCCAGACCCGAGCACCCGGCACTTCCTACATAGAAACTTCCAAAGAAACTCTGTAAGTCAAAATTTTGGATTATTTCACAAGTTTAAAGAGCACTGCTTGCAGAGGAAACTCTAAAAGGAAGCCTGTTCCCTTTGAACTGTTTGTGCGAGCTTGGTAGCGCTAAAGGATCAAAGCCGCGGCTAACGGGAAAGTTTTGCGAACTCTGCCAAACTTCTTAAAAGTGATTTAAAAGTTGTTTAAAGTTTGTTTAAAGTTCCAAAAACAGTTGATATGGCAAAAGAAGAAGCCCCTCACCCTCTGGATTAGGATTCCGGGTCAGTAGCGGGCTGGGTTATATTGTTGCCATTTTTTCTTTGTTGGTGTTCCAGTGTTACAGTGACTGTTTACCAGTGGAGATACTTTGACTCTTTTACAGCCAGATACAAGTTACTTTAAAGACTTGGTGGTTACACTGCAAGTGAGAAAACAGCTACTGGCTTGGGCTATTTAAAATAGACTCTTCTTGGCTTTAAGGAATTTACAATTCTGAAAAATCTGAACTCTTTGCCTAAAAGTTGGATTAATGGACTATTGTGGACTCCTGGCTCAGCAGCCTCTTTGTTCTCAGAAGGCTAGCTGCAGGCCACCTGGTGTTTACTTTTGGGACTGTTGGTCTTCTGCTGTGAATGTCTGAGATTGTTACTATAGCAACTGGAGTGACCTTGAGATTACAGTTACAGAGCCCACAAGGAATGGAACTTAGATCTAAAGGAACTGGCTCTGAAAAAAGGAAAGGCTCTGTTTCCTTAACTCTTCAGGAACAAATGGAGAAATTGGCTGCAAGTGTTGCAGAAATTGCAGAAGGCCTAAAAAGTGTCACCGAAGGGTTGAAGCAAACACAAGAATCGGTTAATGCTATTGGTGCATCAGTGAATACAACAGTCAACTCTGCAATAGAAAAGCTCCAAGTGGATATTAAGGCTGATATTAAAGCCTCCACCCAAACGTTAGAAAAATCGATTGGACAAATTGAGGAAAACGTAAGAAAGAACAGAGACGAAATTAATAAAATTGGGCAGGAGGTGACCACGTTAAAAAAAGACTCGGAGGAAATTAAAGTGGTCAGAGAAAAAATAAAAAAGGTGGAGGAAAAATTGGACAATTTAGATTTGGAGCAGATCGAAAATATTGGAACACGACAGAGGACTGTGGAAGAGTCTCTTGCTTTTTTGCAACTACATCAGAGAGAAGGAAACCTAAGAATAAGGGGTCTTCCAGAATTGGAGGGGGAAGACCTGAAAGCCTATATTGTGAAACTATTCTCGACTTTTTGGGAGTTGGAAGAGGTAAACGTCTCAGCACGCATAGTGAAGGCCTTCAGATTTGGACCAAGAGGTTCCAGAGGAAAGAAAAGCACTAAAACAGTCAGTGACTGTTTGATTGTGCTACACGATAGGCACGACAGAGACTATTTTCTGGATTTACACTATAGAAACAACCTGGTGGTACAGCAGAATAAAGTAATTTTTTACAAGGATATCCCCAGATTCTTTTTAGATAAAAGAGCTCCTTATAACGACCTGGTGACGGAGCTAAGAAGAAGAAAAATCTCCTTCAGTTGGGAATTTCCAGAAGGCCTGGCATTCACGTTTGAAGGGAAAAAGATAAGAAAAAGGTCCTTGGCGGATAAGCAAAAGTTCCTGGACAAGCATCTGGAACATTTCAAAGGAACTCCATTGGATCCAGCACAGCTCTACAAGTTTCCAGAAGTATTCCCACCACCGCCGGGACCACCAGGACCAAGCCAAGATCCAGAACAAGATAAGAAAGGACAGGCAACTGGAGGAGAGGAATAAACAAAGAAATGGCGCTCAAGTTAATGACTTGGAATGTTCGGGGATTAAACCAGAGACCAAAGAGACGCAGAGTGTTTTACAGCATAGAAAAGAAGAATTTGGATATAATATGTCTACAGGAAACCCACATAGTTCGGCGTCACAGAAGATTGTTACAGAACAAAAAATTAGGCCAAGAATTCATATCATCGGACAAGGTCAAGAAGAGAGGAGTAGTGATTTATGCAAAGGAGAAATATAGCCCAAGACAGCTATTTAAAGATGAAGAAGGGAGATACATCGCAATTGAAATTAATGTACAAGGCGAAAAATTTTTAATCCTGGGACTCTACGCACCAAATGATGGAAAGTCGATTTTTTACAAAAAAATCCATGACTTGCTGTTGGATTATTTGGACTATAAGGTAGTTTGCCTTGGAGATTTTAATGGGGCAGTTTCCACATTAATGGACAGATCTCAAAGAACAAAATTAACAAATGACGGGAAACTCCCAAAGACTTTTTTTGAAATGGTGGACAATTTGAACTTGGTAGATTCTTGGAGATTAAAAAATCCCACAGAAACAGAGGCAACGTACTTCAGCGAATCTCAGCAGTCATGGTCGAGGATAGATTACATCTGGATCTCGAATGAACTGGCTCCAAAACTACAAAAAGCAGAAATCGGTCCTAAAACGCTTTCAGACCACAATCCGGTACAGGTAAACCTAAAAATGATTTCCAAGGATTCTTTTAGGTGGAGAATGGATGATGCATTGATGAGAGATACCAAGCTAGTAGAAAGAGCGGCGAAAAAGATGAAAGAATATTTTCAAATCAATTGGAACTCAGATGTGGAGAAAAGGATTGCCTGGGATGCAAGTAAGGCGGTAATGAGAGGATTCCTCATTAGTGAAAAGGCAAAAAAAGAAGAAACAACAAAGTGCAGAGATGGAGAGACTGTTGAAATTAATCAAAGAAAAGGAAAAAGAACTAAGAGGACATCCTAGATGTGTTAAAATTCAAAAGAAATCAAATACTTGCAATCCCAATACGCTAATATTATGAATCAAGATATCGAATGGAAAGTGAAAATGATGAAACAAAGAACATTTGAATCTGCAAATAAATGTGGAAAACTACTAGCTTGGCAATTAAAGAAAAGACAAAGGCAAATGTCATCAGTAAATTGGTAGTAAATGGAAAAAATGTAGAGAAACCGGAGGAAATCAGATGGTGTTTCCAGAGATTCTATAAACAACTGTACAAGGAGGAGAAGATAGATGACGCAGAGATAGGACCGATTCCTGGAGAAGAATGGACTGCAAAAGGTCCCAGAGGAAAAACTAATAACTCTCAACCACCCAATAACGACACAAGAAATAGAAGATGCAATAAACAACATGCAACTGGGGAAGGCTCCAGGACCGGATGGATTAACAGCAAAATATTACAAGATATTGAAAGACTGGCTATCACAGCCGTTAAGAGAAACTTGCAATAGAATACTAGAAGGAGATAGGGCACCAGAGACGTGGAAAGAAGCCTTTATCACACTGATTTTTAAAACCAGATACTGACAAGACTCTAATGAAAAACTATCGTCCAATATCCCTTTTGAATGTGGATTATAAAATCTTTGCAAATGTTTTGGCTACAAGGTTGAAAAGAGTGTTGAAAGAATATATACATAGAGACCAAGCAGGTTTCTTGCCAGGAAGGCAAATAAGTAATAATACGAGGATCATTGTGGACATTTTAGAAAAACTGGAGAGAGACATAAACACAGATGCAGCACTATTGTTTGTTGATGCAGAGAAAGCTTTTGATAAAGTATCCTGGACATTCATGAAAAGAATTTGGAAAAGATGGGAGTTGGAGAAAAATTTTAAATGGCATAAAGGCCATTTATACAGAACAAAGAGCAAAAGTTATTGTAAACAGTGTGATATCGGAGGAGATCGAAGTAGAGAAAGGAACAAGACAAGGGTGCCCTATCTCCCCTTTACTCTTTATTACGGTCCTGGAAGTCCTTCTGAATATGATTCGGAAAGATAAACAGACAAAAGGAATTAAAGTGGGAGAGAAGGAATACAAATTACGTGCCTTCGCGGACGATCTGATGCTATCCCTGCAAGAACCAGAAGGCAGTGTCCCCAGAGCCTTGGAATTAATTGAACAATTCGGACTTGTAGCTGGCTTTAAACTAAATAAGCAGAAAACCAAAGTTTTAGGTAAAAATATGAGTGCAGAACAGATCCAAAGAATTCAAGAAGCCACAGGCCTCAATTTTGTCAAATCCGTAAAATATCTAGGTATCAATCTCACAAGTAAGAACTTGAACCTGTATAAGGACAATTATGAAAAACTGTGGATGGAGATAAAAAAAGACATGGAGATTTGGACAAGACTCAAACTGTCGTTAATGGGAAGAATAGCAGTGGTTAAAATGAATGTCCTACCAAGGATGCTGTTTTTATTCCAAGCCATACCAATTTTGGACAAATTAGACTGTTTCAAAAAATGGCAAAAGGACCTATCGAAATTTATATGGCAGGGCAAAAAGCCAAGAATAAAATTTAAGATTTTAACAGACTCTAAAGACAGAGGAGGCTTTGCCCTGCCGGACTTAAGGCTTTATTTTGAAGCTGCGGCCTTTTGCTGGTTAAAGGATTGGTTTAAACTAGAGAACGTGGATGTGTTGGACTTGGAGGGACACGATAATATGTTTGGTTGGCATGCATACCTTTGGTATGACAAGGCTAAAATCCACAGAACTTTTAAGTCTCATATTGTGAGAAAATCCCTATATCAGGTTTGGACTAGATACAAAGACTTGTTTGAGAGAAAGACTCCTAGATGGATCTCTCCAGTGGAGGCCAAGGCATATAAGAGACCGAATATGTCTGCAAACTGGTTAAGATATATGGACATATTGCAGCAGGAAGGGGACTCCTTTAAGCTAAAAAGCTATGATCAAGTAAAAAGTCAGGTCCCCGACTGGCTGCACTACTATCAGGTTTACGAAACATTTAAAATGGACAAAAAAATTGGTTTTCAAGTAGAAAAATCAAAACTGGAAACAGAACTGATAGAATCGAACTTTAAAAACCTTTCCAAAATGTATAATCTTTTGCTAGAGTGGCATACAAAAGATGAACTGGTTAAATCTTCAATGATAGATTGGGCAAAAGATGTCGGACATAATATTATGATGGATGACTGGGAGAGATTGTGGCAAAAAGGTATCAAATTTACTGCTTGTCATGGTTTAAGAGAAAATATAATGAAAATGGTTTATAGATGGTACTTGACACCAGTTAAGATTGCTAAGATGAACACCAAAATGTCAGATGTATGTTGGAAGTGTAAACATGCGAAAGGTACCTTTTTTCATATGTGGTGGTTGTGCCCAGTGGTAAGTGCCTTCTGGGACAAGATTTATAATGAGCTTAAGAAGGTAATGAAAGTTACCTTTTGTAAGAAACCAGAGGCATTTCTCCTGAGCATAACCAATGAAGAGATACCCAGTCAGGATAGAGTGTTTTTTATGTATGCCACAACAGCAGCTAGAATTTTATTGGCAAGAACACGGAAAGGTGAAGAGATACCAACGGTGGAGGAATGGCAGATGAAGATGATGGAATATATGGAACTCGCTGAACTGACCGTCAGAATCGAGACCAGAGGGAGGGGAAGGCGTCGCAGGAGTGGAAAAATTCAAAGACTATTTGGTTAAATCAGTTAAACTGAATATTTGAGCAGAATTAAACAGAACATCGGCTTTGGTAGATATGTGTTAGATATAAATGGTAAGGGGAATTGTTGTTATGTGAAAGATGTATATGTCAAAATATGTTAAGATAGGCTGTTAAGATAAGATACATAGTGACTGAGATATTTGACTAAGTGAAAGTTAAGTATATTAAAATTTGGGTAAAAGTGAATTGAATAATATATAAAGCTACCTTGAAGAAGTATATGTTTTCTGAAGACAGTGGAGGGAACGGGGGAAGTCCCCAAACAGAGAAGTTAGAAACAAGAAATATTCAAAGAAAGATATTGGTTAAGGTTTGTATATGTCATTTTTTATGTTTTTATTGTTGTTATTGTTTTCAATGTTGATTATGTTTATTGTTTATTGCTGATTATGTTCAATGTTTATTGTGTTTTTTTATTGACGTTTATGCTATGTGTTGTTGTTATATTTTGTTCTCTTTTTTCTATTGGAAAATAATAAAATCTTAAAAAAAAAAAACAAACTCATGTTAGTAGCTTCGAGAACACTGTCCAACCATCTCATCCTCTGTCGTCCCCTTCTCCTTGTGCCCTCCATCTTTCCCAACATCAGGGTCTTTTCTAGGGAGTCTTCTCTTCTCATGAGGTGGCCAAAGTACTGGAGCCTCAACTTCAGGATCTGTCCTTCTAGTGAGCACTCAGGGCTGATTTCTTTGAGAATGGATAGGTTTGATCTTCTTGCAGTCCATGGGACTCTCAAGAGTCTCCTCCAGCACCATAATTCAAAAGCATCAATTCTTCGGCGATCAGCCTTCTTGATGGTCCAGCTCTCACTTCCGTACAGTACTACTACAAATAAGTAAATAATACATAACTAGCATCAGAGGAGAGTGCTACCACTTAATCTAGTGACTAAGCAGTAGTGAGGCCTGGGTAGACCTGGCCTCCAAGACACTTGTATTCCTGGTCTATTCCTCCATTGGTTGGAAGCCGCCCAGAGTGGTAGGCGGAACCCAGTCAGATGGGAAGCATATAAATAATAAATTGTTGTTGTTGTTGCTGCTGCTGCTGTTGTTTATGACTTCACTCACTGGCTAAAAACACTCAAAGGAAGGATCAGACTGGATTCTCACAAAATGAATAAAGAGACTAGTGCCTGCACATTTCGCCTTATATTTCAGGCTGCTGCATGCTGGAATGGAAAGGGGGAGTGGCAAAGTGTCACTGAGGTCAGCGTAGGGCTAACACACCATCTGCTTTATGCACCAACTTCTGGGCATCACATGCCACTGGTGGGCAGGACCAATGGTCAAAATGCACAGACGTGAATGATCTTGTTTTCTCCTGCTCTGGTGGCTAGGACCTAGACCAATGGACTGAAATGACAAGGAAAGAGATTCTGACTAAACATCAGAAAGAACTTTCTGTCTGTAAGAGCTCCTTCCTTGGATGTTTTAAAGCCGAGGTTAGATGGCCATCTGCCATGTATGATCAAGTTGAGATTCCTTCATTGCAGGTAGTTAAACTACATGGCTCCCAGGGCTCCTTCCAGCTCTGCAAGTCTATGATTTTTGCACTGTGTGCTTGTTTCTACACACCCACTTACCCCTCTCTTTCCTTCAACATGGGAAAGCAAGAATCATTATCAGTAATCGAGAACTCATTTCTGCCAGGCAAAAACATCTGAGGGTGGAAAGCAGTGCTGGTGAATGGTGTGACTCAGAAAGGTGTCTAAGAACAAGAGAAGAGCCTGCTGGATCAGGCCAGTGGTTCATCTGGAATCCATAGGGCCAGATAGGGAAGACTAAAGGGCCACTATAGGGCGCCTGGCCTCAGGTCCCCATCCCTACTTTAAATCTTAGAATGCAACAGGACCTGTGAGTTCTTTCCTTTGATATGTGATTCAAAGCGATACTTTCAGAAGGAACGTCAACAAGTCAGGGAAGGCTTTGAAGAGTAGCTTACAAATGACAAATGATTTGAAGTTCAATCGGTATGAGAAAAGGTTGAGGAGACTGGACATGTTTAGCCTCGAGAAAAGGAAGATTAGAGGGGGATATGAGAGCGACCTTCAGATAATGTAGGTGAGAACCATGCAGCCCTGTCTTGAGGGAAGGACAAAAAGAGATAAGTTAAAGTGATAAGCAGAAAGATTTAGGCTCCATACAAAGCAAAGCACATTTCTCAAATGCATGGATAGTGAAACATGGTGCCTAAGGAAGTGATGAAAACTTGTTTGAGGCTGAAGAAAGGGGGATACAGGCACCTGTTGGCTATACCATTAATATATAGTTTCCAGCATCAGATTGTGGAGTTAGACAGCAAGGCCCCTTCTAATGTTTTGTTTCTAAGCACCTGTCATTGTAAAAAAGAAAAAAAAGGAAGATTAATGGATGACCAGATCTTATCTTTCCATGTCTTCCCAGCTGAGAAAGGGCAGAAAGAGATGATAAAAGATTGAGCAGCTTTTCAAATCTCCAATTTATAGCACTGGTTAAAGCCTTTCTAAAATATGTACTAGAGAGAGGTTGCATCCATTTGTTGGGAAATTGTTCCCACGGGAGACCAGAGGTTAATATTCTCCATATCATATACATCCTGAGCAAATCCATTAAAAGTCAAGAGATTCACAATTAGAACGACGGTTCTAGATGTGATTTGTCTTAGAATGACTAACTCACAAGGAAATTTTATTTTCTTAGATTCACATCCATGCTATCATATTAGGGATGAATGAATCTCTCAGTTTCTCAGTGTCCCATTTATAAGTTCCGTTCACCCAATTTTTTTTTTTTACATGAGATTGCATTAAAAAGAAAAGAAATCCACTTGAAATTTGTAATGGTTTTGGGTGTGTATTTTCCAAACAGACACATTTTTGTACACAGTGTTGTCCAATGTTCATTTTTCTACCTAACTTGGTCCGTTCCAAACATTTTGCAAGCAATGTCCCCTAAGATAATGCATTTTTATATTGTTTTCACTAATTGACATATTTTTGGATGTGCATTATTGTATGATTGGAAACCTGCATGCAAAATTCAGGGAAATGTGAATTTTGAAAGATAGCTGCTTTTCAATTCACATATTGCAGGTGTGGGAAACAGTTCACCCTTCAGATGTTACCGAACTACATATCCCATCATCCCTGGCCATTGAACAACATTGACTTGTAGAGCCTTGAAAGACTACAGCAATGAGAGCAGGAATGGTCAAACTTTTTCCCATCAAGAGCTGAATTACCTTGGAGGCAAACTAGACTTTCTGCCAGTAGGTGGGATCAGAAATTGCAGTGGGTGAGACCAGAGGTATTACATACAATTTCTCATCCAGCCCCCCCCCCCCTGCTTGATAACCCTAAACTAGTTAACTCTTCCCACTCCTGTGATTCTAGTGATTATTGACCCCATGCTGTTATTCAGCTTTTTCCTAAGCTTAATGGCAGTGAGTTGGGAGAGGGCTCCATAAGCAAGATCCAGAGGGTACTATTTAAGGCTCAAGCAATGGTGATGATGATGATGATGATGATGATTTTATTATTATATGCCGTCCATCTGACTGGACAAGATGACATTGATTCCTGTTACATGCCTTCTCTGTAGTATCTTTACATTCACGGAAGAAGAAGAAGAAGAAGAGTTTGGATTTGATATCCCGCTTTTCACTACCCGAGGGAGTCTCAAAGCGGCTAACATTCTCCTTTCCCTTCCTCCCCCACAACAAACACTCTGTGAGGTGAGTGGGGCTGAGAGACTTCAGAGAAGTGTGACTAGCCCAAGGTCACCAGCAGCTGCATGTGGAGGAGCGGAGACACGAACCCGGGTCACCAGATTACGAGTCTACCACTCTTAACCACTACACCACACTGGCTCTCTCGGAACAAATCCTAGCACAAACCTTGTTATAATTTCAGTTTCCCCAGGCAGTTGGACAGCATAATCAATAGGGTATTTTATTGTTAAATATGTTTTTAATATATGTATGTGATCGTACCTCTGTATTTTTTTTACCTGGTTGCAAATCACTCTGGGACTCTTTAGTTGGAAGTGATACATGAATTTAATAAACCTAAGCCTAACCTTTTCTGATAGAACAATGCTGTTTAAAATAAATTTTGTTCATATGGAAAGAAATAAACTGAATAATGGATCCCCTTTCCCCCCTCTTGAAACTGACAAGCTTCTATTCTTCGTCAAATATCAGATGTGCTTAAAAGTAACATTTTTAGTCCACTAATAGTAAAACTGTATTTTTCCTTTAAATGGGGAAAGAAAACCAGTCCTTAAAGCTACTGTTTGCCCTGATAAGGAAAACGTGTGGATATGTGTAAAATATTCAAGAGGCATCTTTCACTGGGATAACTAACTAACTAACTAACTAATCAAATTTGTATACCACCCTATACCCGCAGGTCTCTGGGCGGTTCACAGGATAAAATCAGAATATAAAAGCAAAGCACAAAATACATAATCAAAACAAAAACAAAAAACAACCCAATAACCCCCCTCCCCTGGAGAATGTTGTGTGAAGGCAAACACTACCCCATTTTTGCCATGGTCTGAATAGTCCTTTAAGTGGCTAGTTTCTTTAAAAAACAAACAAACAAATTAAAGAGATGGGAGATCCAATTATGGTTCTCCATTATTGCATGTAGCTTTGGCCTGAACAGAAATTACCTCCAGTTGATTTCTGCCAATCCCTCAGTGCAGCTACGTTATTCTGGAGAATCCGTTGACCCCGGGATAAGATTTACAAGATGGCTGAGGTGCTATAACAGGAAGGAAGAAGCAAGAACATCCACTTCAGAAGCTCTTATCTTTCAAGTGTTTGCCTTGCTTTGCTCACAGGAGTCTGGTGATTTCATCCGACCCTGTTTTGTATAAAAGGGAAAATGCCAGCTTTTAAATATAAATCCAGAAGAATAAAGAAAACCCATGAACTTCAGTCACCGATGAAGAGAAAATGTAATTGAGGACAGGTTAGATGGTGTTTCCACAATTAACCAACTGGATGAATCACACGGAAATAAGTCACGTTGGATGAAGTGGCTAACCACACAAAGTGGTCTAATGACAAGGGAATGGAACTAAACAAATAGAATGTAAAGTAATACATTTTTGGACAAAGAGCAAACATGTTCTGTTCTCCTATCTATCAGCAAAACAGATCTGGAAGTGGCAGTGGAGGTAAGATCTTGTGGTACAACCGCTTAATCAGAAGGAAACTACATGCCATCAATAAGATGCAACTGCAAAAAGACTGGCTGGAATTCTTGGAAGTAATTAGAGTTTTTGTAGAATAGATGGAGGAGGATGAATAGCCTTCTAAGGTACTGGTGAGGCCAAATATTTGTCCAGTTGTGGAAATCCATTTTCAAGGAGAATGAATTCATAAGGAAAATGATAGAAAGAAGACCAAGTACAGTGGTACCCCGCAAGACGAATGCCTCGCACAACGAAAAACTCGCAAAACGAAAGGGTTTTGCGAGTTTTTAGTTGACTCGCGAGACGAATTCGTCTGGCGAGGTACCACTGTAAGCCGGCACCGGACCGCACCGCACCGCGTTTTAAGGCTGCAGCGAGCGAACAGCAGCGCTGCTGTTCGCCCACTGCAGCTTTAAAATGCGGCGCCACGCCATAGCTGTAAAGGCTTACCTTTTGGCTCCGGTTGGGAGGGGTGTCCGATTGCATCCACCATCTTGGATTGACTGCACATGTCTGGACATGCACAGACATGCGCAGTCGATCCAAGATGGCGGACACGATTCGACACTCCTCCCGACCGGAGCAAAAGGTAAGCCTTTACAGCTATGGCGTGGCGCCACATTTTAAAGCTGCAGTGGGCGAACAGCAGTGTTGCTGTTCACTCACTGCAGCCTTAAAATGTGGCGCCACGCAGCTCTGGTGCCAGTCGGAAGGGCCCCCCAGACTTTTCCCCCCATAGGAACGCATTAATTAAATTATAATGCGTTCCTATGGGAAACGGTGCCTCGCAAGACGAAATTTCCGCAAGACGAAAAGTCTTGCGGAACGAATTAATTTCGTCTTGCGAGGCACCACTGTATAGAACAGTGTTTTTCAACCACTGTTCCGCGGCACACTAGTGTGCCGCGAGATGTTGCCTGGTGTGCCGTGGGAAAAATTGAAAAATTACTTTATATATAGTCAATATAGGCACAGAGTTAATTTTTTTAACATTTTCTAATGGTGGTGTGCCTCGTGATTTTTTTCATGAAACAAGTGTGCCTTTGCCCAAAAAAGGTTGAAAAACACTGGTATAGAAGTATAGTTATGAGCAGAGATTGATCTGTTTGTCTTAGGAAAAATAACACTTATGCCCCATTCAGTGCCATGGGGTGGCAGTTGCTTCTCAATGCCATGTGGCTGAAATAAGGCTGTGAACAATAGACCTGATTAATTTTCAAGAGTGGGGAAAAAGAAATACCATTTCAAACTGATGCGAAAATGCTGTGAACTAGAAAAATGAGAAATTGAGAAGAACCAGATTGAGCGGACAAGACCAATAGTGGGTCCAACAGTGAGGAAGCGAGGGGCAGCCTGGAAAGGTAGCCCATCTAGGAGAAGGAAAACTCTGGTCCTAAACCTCCACTGCTTTATGTGATATCTTTGGAGGAAGAAAAGGCTAATGTGAGTTTCACCTACAGTATGCTGCTACCTGATAAATGCCGCTACCTGAAATTGACCCTTGCGTTAGTATAAATTATGCTGACTCGTATAAGAATGTGTAATTGAAGCCAGCTGACAGAGTGACTAACCTATTCATGCTGAAATATGAATCAATGACTCTGAGAGACAAAGCATCTATTGCCTTATCTCAATTATGGGATGTCACCATTCATAACAAAACCAACCCTACAGTCCTTTGTTTCTAGATAATACATTTACAACTGTAATCTGGTGTGTCATACACTGGAGAAAATGCTCTAAAAATCAAAATTCTGTCGAAAAACAAAGCAAAGCTATTTTGAAAACAATAGAGTTGTGGTCATTAAAATTAATGGGGTTTGCAGACAAACAGAAATGGGAAGTATAATGGCTATAATTGGAAGACAGAGTCTTAATGAAAAGAGACATCCAGAGGTCAAAAAGATGAACTGAAATTGAAATGAGATTAATTTTGATTGATAATTCAGACACCCAAAAGAATTAAAATTCTGGGATAGTGGGAACAGTGTGAGTGAGGGTTTATCTACACTTCCTCTTGTCCTGCTGCTTCTTCAGGGGGAAACTGCTCTTTAGAGCTCAATTGGAGCAAATGGCAATTCAGGTTTTCTCCACATGGATGTTTGCACCTGGCTCTGTTTAAAGAAAAATAAAAACCAAAGCAAAATTGATCTAAAAAGCCTGAAGTCTCCCCTTCTCCAACATACCCTGCCCTGAATGTGATCTAATGAAGGGTTGGAGGTGGCATGCTTCTGTATACCATTTGCTAGAAACCATATCAGGGGAGAGTGTCCTTGTACTCAGGTCCTTCTTTCAGGTTTCCCACAGTGGTTGACCACTGTGAGAACAAGATGCTGGACTAGAGGGGCCATTGGCCTGATCCAGCAAGCTCTTGTTATGTTCTTCGGGTTCCCTAAATAAAAGAACAATGCAAGCAGCCTAGAAATGATCAAAATGAATAAATAGGGGCTTTTAGGAGGGGGGAATGTCTGTGCATGTTTTCAGAAATGTGTCAGAATGTGTCGCGCTTTTGAACATGGCTGTAAGAGGCAGGCATTCCTAACAAAGGCTCTGAGGGCCCAAGTTACACATTGATCACAATTTTCAACCGATTCATTGTCACCTGAATCTTTGATTACACAGCAGTGACACTGAGACAGTGTGGAAGCCAGTTTGGTTGTGCTTTGAATATATTCTGTCAGATCACAAGCCACCATAATCAGATAAAAAGTTGGCAGCTATGGAAAAGTAAAGAGGGGGCAGGGGCTTGTTTGGGAAAAGCTTTCCAATCCCCTTTTAGCTGTCCCCCCCTTTAAAAACTTTGCCTCAGATCTCATTATGAGTCTGAGTTCTTGACCTAGATTCACATTTCCAGTTTAGCTAAGGGCCAATTCACATGTTTCATTTTTAAGGTGGCAAAACCTCACAAACTTGGTTTTCACATGCTGTTTGCAGAAAACAGGTTTTGTGTTAGAAAATCTGAATGCGTTTTAATTTTTTAATTCATACAAATTGTTCCTCCATGCACAATGCAGAGGCAAAAGCCACCTAGAAATCAGGTCTAACTTGCTACATGATTTCTGCAAAGCTGTTCCCTACTACTTGTGCCCACCTAAACCAGGGGTCAGCAAACTTTTTCAGCAGAGGGCCGGTCCACTGTCCCTCAGACCTTGTGGTGGGCCGGACTATTTTATGAAAAAAATAAATGAACGAATTCCTATGCCCCACAAATAACCCAGAGATGCATTTTAAATAAAACTACAAATTCTACTTATGTAAAAACACGCTGATTCCCGGACCGTCCGTGGGCCAGATTTAGAAGGCGTTTGGGCTGGATCTGGCTCCCGAGCCTTAGTTTGCCTACCCATGACCTAAACCTTGAATTTCAATTATTGTTGGCCCAAAGTATTAAGTCTAGCTTTTTCATCATGTTGAGGCAGAGGGCGGGGGGGGGGGAACTCAGTTGGTTTGATCTTCAGTGGAAGGAATGTGAATACAATTCACAGAGGGTAAGATGGTCTTTCTGTAATATGGCTAAAGGTTATTCACAGGGAAAGCCATGTTTTCTCCCAAGAATGCCCTGGGGATTTTGGAAGAAGATTAAATCCAGGCAAAATGAAGTGCTTCTTCATTAAGTACACAGTGAAGCTATGAAACACAATATCACAAGATGTAGTGATGGGAACCAACTTTGATGGTTTTGAAAGAGGTTTAAGACAAATTCCTGGAGGATTCAGCTATCAATGGCTTCTTGGATGATGGATAGGTACTTACTTACCTTGGCATGCCCCAAATGCTGACAGTAAATCTAAAATCAAGGCTATTTTATCATTTAGACCACTGTATTTTCCAAATCGCAAACTGAAGCAAAGGGGTTCTTTGGATCATTTGAAAGATCCAGTTCTTGTTGTAGGCTGCAGTCCAATCCCCTAATCCACTACACTGTGTTGGGAGTTAGATGGACAGTTTTACCCCTCTCTGCCCATAGGTCACAAAGACAGGAGTTTGGTGGTTGTTTCTTTAAGATTGCTTTGGTGTCTCCATTCTGTGATATTTCCTCCGGGGCATGTCCCTTTCAACTCAATGAGTCTTAATTTTGAGGAAATGGTAAACGTGAACATCATTGACATAACTTACTTTAAATGCAACTTTATTCACTTTGGAAATGGAGAAATTTCCAACACAGTTCTGGTTTGATAGTACAGTCACTGTACTGAGATTCTGAAAAAAAAGGATGAAAAAACCTGAAACATAAAATAAAATACCTGAATCGTTACAGCAACAGCAAACAACAATACCATTCTGAAGGCTTTGACCTAGTGACAATCATGAGGATAACGTTCCCCCTTTTTTAATACTTAAAAGCCTATAGTGCTTTATTGCCATCTAGAAACTAGTCAACATTAGCATTTGACTGATGGAGTCCTCTTCCTTGTGTAAGTACCTGCAGTATGATGAATCGGGTAATAAAGGGATCAGTCACTACAGGTTCCTAGTGAACTCTGGCTGATTATACTTTGGAAAATGATCTGATGAAGGAGTAAAGGAGAGGAGATACCGGTAAATCACAAACTTCCCATTTCTGTGTATTATCAAGGCCACAGTGTGCTACCGCTTCTTTAAAAGCACTGAGTTCAATAGGTACCAATGATGTAACTTCCATTCTCCCCTCGTAAAAAAAAAAATATGGAGTTCACCGGATCTTAGGATTGCAGAGTTCAAAGGGGGTGTGCAGGTCATCTAGTCCAACCCCCTGCATTGCAGGAATCTTTCCCCAAATGTGGGGCTCAAAACCACAGCCTGGAAATTAAGAGTCTCATGCGCTACTGACTGAGCTATGCAGCTGAATAAATTTGGCATTCTGCTCTACCATAGGATGCAATTCTAAAGGACTCCTCTGTGGAATCAAAGGAAAGGAAAAAGTTTTAAAACAGAGATATTTGGGGCATATTTGTTGTTGTTTAGTTGTTTAGTCGTGTCCGACTCTTTGTGACCCCATGGACCAGAGCACGCCAGGCACTCCTGTCTTCCGCCACCTCCCGCAGTTTGGTCAGACTCATGTTGGTAGCTTCGAGAACACTGTCCGGAACATTTGGGGCATATAGGCATGGGACATTTGGGGTATATAGGCATGGGAATTAAAAGGGAGCTATTTCTGCTAGCTTGCACCCATATGTATGTATGCGATAATCTCTTACTTTCCATTTCTCTCTGTTTCATATTTTTTCCAATCTTAAATTTAGTTCTCCATGCTGTTTTGACATCAGTTTGTGATTTATTTATTTTAAAAAAAGTTTTCATAGAAATTCGCCAACATTTTCATGTCAAGTTCTCCCAATATACATGCATTTCTGCACAATTTTGTCTAGCTTACACATTTTTATAATGAATTTTTGGATGATATATGCATTTACTAGCATATTTTACCATATGTGTTTGTGTAGATGCATGTGTGTGTGTGTGTGTGTATCTCTGTGTGTACATATTACTTGGCCAGAGAACTGCATTGCAAGATGTGAATTTCAAAGGATGGCTGAGGTCTGGATCACCTATTCTTTTGGAAAGTACTAATTAGCTATGTTCGCCTTTAAATGCAAACTGAATCAATTTTCTCTCCCATCCCTATCTATGCTTTTGTAAGGTATTCACAACCACAGCATTGCAATTACTAGGCATGGTTATTTTGGAAGGGTGCTTTCTTGTCATAGCAAAGATGGTTAAATAGTAAGGAGGATGTATGCTGAGCTTTATCAATTTTCATGTTATGCCTGCTTGGAAGTCACTGCCCTCAAACCTGAACACCATCACCTGCTACCCTAGATCTGTAGGAATGGAAGGTGATGAGTGACTCAATGGTGGGGTTCTCATTTGTCTGCATTTTCTACTTTAAAATTCATTCCTTGGCAGAAATGAGCCCTTGGAAATAGAGGAAGTTGATTTAAAAGTGCGACAGATACATTTTTGTTAAAAAGAATCCATATTTGGAGGGTCTTTGTGTCCTGAGAAATGTGTCCTTAGCTTTTCATATGCCCTTCAGACTCTTTTCTCTCCTGTATCTCTTGCATGTTGCCAAGAGCCAAGTGCTCAATAAAGGAGACTTGAGGCTGAGTCTAATACATCAAAGTCAAGGCCTGAAAGTTTCAGAGGAAAGTTTCGCACACATCCCTCAGCACAGTGTAAATGTGTAACGCTCAGCAACACTTAAAGAAATCATTCCTCATTCAAAATTCATTATATTGTAGCTGCAGTTTTATTAGGAAGCTGGTCGTTTCTATCGATTAACCCGAGGATGTTGTGGAAACCTGAGACAAATGGAAAGTGCCCTCAAGAGCAAACTGTGACTTCAGAACAGTACATAAACACAAATGGAAAGAACCGACCACTGTGCTTTACTCAGGGATGATGAGGAATAAAAATGCACAAGCAGATTGGTCTAAAGAGGGTCCCAGGTATCTCGACGCAGGACTAAGAAATTTCCTTGTCTGAAATCCTGAACAGCCACTGCCAGTCATTGTTGACAATACTAAGTTAAATGAACCAATGGTCTGACTCAGTATAAGGCAGCTTCCATATAAGGCAGCTTTCCTAAGAAGTTGGTTCACTAATAGGCCCTCTAGAAGTCTAAATCCAGGCCTGAGCAGACAGGCAAGGGTCCAGACCCATTTCTCTTCCTGATTTCTTGCCACAAACATCACCATCATGACTGATTGTGACTGGGAATTCCAGATGAGCTGTTTTACTTGAGAAGGGAGGACAAGAAAGTTCTGGAAAGGCTTTAGAGCTTTCTGTTTTTTTTTGGGGGGGGGAATCTTCTTGTAAATGGGCATGAACAGATTTAGTCAGAGGTGAATCCATTTTCATCCTTTCTAAGGATGTGGTAAGACATTAACAGAGCTCTGTTGAAAAGTTATCCTGCACGCCTTCCCTCAATTCTCCATCAGTGACTGAGAAAAGAAATGGCATTCAAAAATTACTCAAAGGGGGAATTTGGGGGGTGTAGAATTCTCATGGGGTTTTGTTGCATTTACCTTAATTTTGAAGTGGCTGTTTGTGAATGTCCTGTGAATCATTTCACAAGTGGTCTTCACACTGCAGCCTCCCTGGGTGCCTGTGCTTCAATCAAAGCGCAGAAGAAGCCACCATGACTCCTTCCCACCTTTTGCAGATTAGGAAGCATGAACAGATGGGGTGATGCTGCAGAGGGCCAGAGAAATGTTTACTGGAAAGCATAGCAAATGCACCCCCCTTGGTCACCTTGCAACAGTACAGTAATCTAAAAATTCCATACGAACAGTGATTCAGAAGAAATTCTAAAGCGCCCAGGGAAGGAGGCAGAAAAGTAAAAGCCTCTTTTGCAGAGGAGGAAAACCTTAGAGAAACTGCAGGATTAATTTTGGCACATATTTACATTAGTGAGACAGAGTAGGACTTGTTCTCTTTGAAAGCCTTTACCTTGGATGACTGGTTGGGAAATGTTACACGTGGGTTTATCATGCACTAAAAAAAAAAACCCAACCCTTCCTCTGTTCTCCACAGTCTGGAGTGTTTGCAAACATGACGAATGCCAGGGTTCGTTTCAGCATGCCATCCACATCTCCCCCCACCAAAAAGGAACTACTAGAGAAGCAGCACCTGCCCCCTGGCACAAAAGGCTGACTCACCTGCGTAGCATTCATTACCCTTTCACAACCAGGGACACAAAGACACAATGTGCTTCTCAAAGGCCTGATGGCTCTTCCCCCCCCCCCCACCACCACCACAGCTGAACACACAAAAGTCACTTCCAGGGAAGAGTTACAGGTGGGTAGCCGTGTTGGTCTGCCATAGTCAAAACAAAATCGAAAATTCTTTCTAGTAGCACCTTAGAGACCAACTGAGTTTGTTCCTGGTATGAGCTTTCGTGTGCATGCACACTTCTTCAGATACACTGAAACAGAAGTCACCAGATCCTTAAATATAGTGGGGGAGTGGGGAGGGGTATAACTCAGAAGGGTGGTGGGAATGGGTGATAGGCTGATAAGTGTGGAAAACCTGTTGACGACTCTAAACGGCTGCAATTAGTCTTGCAGGGAAAGGCAAGGGGTGAGATGGCTAAAGATGGCTTTGTTATGTATAATGAGATAAGAATCCAATGAGATAAGAATTGGATATAATGAGATAAGAATCCAATGTCTTTGTTCAAACCAGGTTTCTCCATGGTTTTAAGTTTGGTGATTAGTTGCAATTCAGCCACTTCTCTTTCCAGTCTATTTCTGAAATTTCTTTGTATTAAGACAGCTACTTTGAGATCTTTTATAGAATGTCCTGGGAGATTGAAGTGTTCTCCTACTGGTTTCTCTGTCTTGTGATTCCTGATATCAGATTTATGTCCATTTATCCTTTGGCGTAGGGTTTGGCCTGTTTGTCCTAGACAATGACAGTTCTCTTTCTCAAGCTCTGGGAGGAAGACCCTTCATCGCATACAAACAGCCACCCAATCTCAAACAGCTCCTCACCCACAATAATACAAAAACAGGACTCAACATGGACACTGGTACCAGAGCCTGCAATAAACCCAGATGCCAACTTTGCTGCCACATAAACCCGGATAACACCATTACTGGTCCCAACAACATCAAACACACCATCTCAGGACTATTTAATTGCTCATCTTCCAACATTGTGTATGCAATCAAATGCCAACAGTGCCCTTCAGCTCTCTATATTGGACAAACAGGCCAAACCCTACGCCAAAGGATAAATGGACATAAATCTGATATCAGGAATCACAAGACAGAGAAACCAGTAGGAGAACACTTCAATCTCCCAGGACATTCTATAAAAGATCTCAAAGTAGCTGTCTTAATACAAAGAAATTTCAGAAATAGACTGGAAAGAGAAGTGGCTGAATTGCAACTAATCACCAAACTTAAAACCATGGAGAAACCTGGTTTGAACAAAGACATTGGATTCTTATCTCATTATACATAACAAAGCCATCTTTAGCCATCTCACCCCTTGCCTTTCCCTGCAAGACTAATTGCAGCCGTTTAGAGTCGTCAACAGGTTTTCCACACTTATCAGCCTATCACCCATTCCCACCACCCTTCTGAGTTATACCCCTCCCCACTCCCCCACTATATTTAAGGATCTGGTGACTTCTGTTTCAGTGTATCTGAAGAAGTGTGCATGCACACGAAAGCTCATACCAGGAACAAACTCAGTTGGTCTCTAAGGTGCTACTAGAAAGAATTTTCGATTTGGTTGGGAAATGTCACCATACAAATGATAAAATGGGACCATACTGTCCTGTTTTGGATCACTGGGTATGTTGGTTCAGTACTGAATTATTCTGTTAAATTCCACATTCTGGACAGATGCTCATTTTGTCGCATGAACTGGGTGCTTTGGTTTATCTCACCTGTCCAGTTTCCCTATTTGCTTGAGTGTTTTAGCACCAAAAACCCATAAAAATGGAGGTCATATAAAATGGTGTGCATGTTCAGAACACAATTCTGTATTTCAAGTTTGGATATTCGAACTTGCATCCATTTTGGAGGAGATTAGGAAAGATGTAAAAAAAATGCTGCTGCAATTTGGGAACTTCCCTGAATAATGAGAAAGCCCAATGAAGCTTTCTTATATAGCAATATTAGATATATTAGATAAAACTCTTTTAGAAGTTCAGACAGCATTTAAATCCCTTTATTTTCAAGAAACAGAAGAAAGGGCCAAACAAAACTGAAGTTTGAATTCATGTATATTGGGTTTTATTAATTAAAATAGATATAACTTGTGGTGGAAGGCAAAGTTCAACAATAGCATTGAATAGGCTGAAGTCCTACCCAAGTCTTTCTAGTGTGAACGAGCACTATATATTTTAAGATACTTTTTTTTAACCTTCTGCTGAGAAAATAAAAGTCTTTTGTTCAAGGTCACAGACAAATTTACTTGCAACATGATAGTTCCTGCAGTTGCTTAACAGCATTTCTTTCTCAAAGAAGGAGGCATTAAAAAAGAGAAGAATTTAAAATAAATATGTCTTTTGTTATTTAAGGTAAGAACATGATTCACATTTGCGGCCTAGACTTGTATTATTTAACAAGGTTCCCCCACCCCCCAATGCGATTCGGTAATTTCATGTTTCCAGAATGTCAACAAGGGTAATAAAATAGCAATTTAAAGCGGCATTAAAAGCTAAAGTAAATGGCATGATTCTTCTGAAACTATTACGACAAAAGTACTCCTGTTTTTACACAGCTTTGCACTGTAAAAGAGACTCACTTATGTTATCAATTCACTTTTGGATGCTTGTTCACTCGTTACATTTTTGAGACTGTTCTGTAATGTTGGACTGGATGGAGGTTGTAAGAAAAGGCTCAAACGACCTAATGCTGCTTTACAGCATCTGATGAATGTGAGAAGTTGCTACTCAGGGACTCTCTCAGGGAACAGCCCTAACTTCCTACCTCAGCCTGGTAGGGCTTTATGGAGCAGTAGGGTCACCTATACAGCCCTGCTGTGCAAAGCAGCTGAGGCTGTAGCGGAAGTGACAGTGATTGGTCTAGAATCGCACAATAGCAGTGGGCTTGTCACGGGATCAAATGGCTTAGGTCAGCCCCTGCAAAGTCCAGGTCAAAAAGAAAAGAAATGAAAAGCAGCAATAGAGATATATAATGACAACTTGCCCACCAAATATTTTTTTGCTAATTGTATCAAAATTCTTTCAGAATTCTGTTGATGGAAATCAAAAGCACCACAACATTCACTTCCAATATGACAAGAGGAGAAAATGCAGTGCTGTCTCTAGCAATCATTTGTGTTACACAATATTTGCTATGATGAGGTATTACTACTACTACTACTACTACTCCTATTTCCTGGGAGCTATTTCAGACAAGACAAACGACATTGTACAGCTCTTGGGTATAGACTTAACTAAGAAAGGGGCAGTGCTCAGCTAGAACTGTCGGTGACACGCAAGTAGTACAATGTGCACCATGAATACATTCGCCTCATTTGGTCCCAGGGCAGCCCTAAAATAGAGTGTCACCCCAACTCTATTATCTTCATCACCATGATCCTACACTTTATTGAAGGGAAACTCCCCATTGGGGTAGAAATCATATATTGAACAGATGGAAAGCTCTTTAATCTGAGCAGGCTGAAAGCAAAGAGTAAGGTTACCATAACTTCTGTCATAGAGCTTCAGTATGCTGATGACAACACAGTGTGCGCACACTCAAAGGATGACTTCCAAAACATCCTAAATATCTTCACAGAAGCTTACGGAAAGCTTGGCCTATTGTTCAACATCAAAAACAAAACAAAACAAAAAACACCAAAGTGCTGTACCAACAACCACACTTGACTGTGATCAAGGAAGACAATCTTACTTGGCTACGAGTGATCACCAAAAATAGGAAGAGTGAGATTCTTGCCTCGAGCAGTAGATGCTGAAAACCACACTGTAAAATTTGGAGAAATGTGAATTTCAAAGGATGCCTGTGTTTTGGTTTCCGCATTGTTTTGAAAACTGCAAATTCAGTAAGTTTTCCTTTAAGTGCAAACTGAACTGAATTTATCTTCCATCCCTACTCCCGGCCTTACCTGGAGTTTGAAGCAAGGACTTTCTGAATGCAAAGCAGCTGCTCTACTGAGCTATTACCTTTCTCCCATTTTTCTTTTTTTTTCTTTTTCCTAAAAGGCAGAAGAGAACAACAAAACACACACTACTTATATGTAGGGCATAGGTGTAAAGATGGAGGTGTGGGGTCTTGCTTTTAGCCTACCCTGGTGTTATATCTCTTTCCTCCTTCTCCCCCCATCTAAAACTACAGCTGCAAGTTGTATATGGCTGTGTGAAAAGAAAGCCCAACCTGGGAACTCCTACTTGTGAGTGGGGATTCCGCATTATCAGGACACCTACACCAGCAGGTGGGTTGGTGCCTCAGAGTGCCTGCTTTTAAGTTCATACTTATGATCTATATGCAAATAATGGATAAAGAGGATTGTTGTCTTGAGACATTCTGGCCACATTCCTAGTCTAGCATCGATACCATTTTAAACAGTCCTGACTTCCCCCAGAGGATTCTGGGAGCTGTAGTTAAGGGTTCTGAGAGTCGCTAGGAGACCTCTATTGCCCTCACAGGCAGACCAGCATTTAAACATTCAAACCCTCTTCCTAGTGAACTTTGAGAATTGTGGCTTTGTGGTGGGAATAGGGGTTTCCTACAGCTCTCAGCATCCTTAACAGTCTACATTCCCATAATTCTTTAAGGAAAGCCATGACTGTTTAAAGTGATAACGTAAAGCTTTAAATATGTAGTGCGAATGTTGGCCCTATATACAAGGCTCTGGATGACAATAAGTCCAGTTCTTCTTCCTGTCTCCCTGGCTGTTGGTTTCTGTACTCATTCCACCACTCCTCTGATTGGTGCAATAGGAAATCCAAAGCAATGCCCTTCCTGCCTTCAGTGCTAATTTTCTAGAAAAAGAGGTGCTGGAACTCACCATAAACACCTCCACTGTTATCTCTTAATAGCAATGGCACCCACCTTGAGAGGTGCCGGAACTGAGTTCTGGCTGAAATAAAGCCCTGCCTGCCATCTTGTGAAATTTATGACTGCTTCCCAGCATGCCAACCTCCACTAAAATCTATAATGCCACCCTTGCACGTTGCACCCTTGCACACGATGTGGTCTGCTCCTGCTACATCGTCCAGTTCTCTCAGTTCTTCATATCATATCTGAAGCAGGCATGGTCTCTTTTTGAAAAAAGAAAAGTAATGGGTAGTTTCTAGGATGTAAATGTTGTCTTGCCTTTCCTCTAAGGTAGCCACAAACAATTAACAAACAAACAAACAAACTTTCTCATACCTATAGCAGGCTTTGACGTAGCAAAGGTGCAAATTGTACAGCATACAGAGATTCCAGAGTTAGTGAGGCCAAAAGAAAAACTTCACTGAGTAATACCCACATCTCGAAGCAGTCAGAAGCACAATGCAGGGATGGAAACACCCCCCCCCCCCAATTTAATGGATGCGGTGATACTCCTTTATCTTAATCCTTATCTGAGTGTGCAAACTGAGACACGGTATGCATGCTGAACATCTGAATATCAGTGATGGATATACTTTGGCTAAAAAATAAAAGAAAGCAGGGTATGAGGTCATATAGAGGGAATCTGGGAGGGCGAACAAGGGACTGTTCTATTGTAATTATGCATAACCCCTAATGAATTATATATCTATAAAGAACACTTGAAAAATTCTGAACTTGGCAATGCAAAGTGGTCTAAAACAAATGGAGAATTGCCAACTGATTAGGAGCGTTTTCTTTTGTTCGCTTGCAAGATTAAGGGTATCTGAAATTGTTAGTTGTGGGGGTAGCCAATGCCTTGCGGGCACCAGCTATGGGGTCAGCCTGCGGATGGGACAGCCGGTAATCCTGGAGTCCCGCTCCCACCGCGCCGTGAAAAAGGGGTCCGCTGGCTGGAATCTGAAGGTTTGAGCTTGTGAGTTTGTGATGATGCCTCGTGAGTGTCTGCAAGCGTCTGTCTGATCCAAAAAGGTTCCGGAAAGGAAAACTAAACTAAAAGGCAGCCAAAAACTAAGGGCCAAATAAAAGA
Source organism: Lacerta agilis (assembly GCF_009819535.1). Taxonomy (NCBI): domain Eukaryota; kingdom Metazoa; phylum Chordata; class Lepidosauria; order Squamata; family Lacertidae; genus Lacerta; species Lacerta agilis. The sequence continues at coordinate 23,532,941 of NC_046312.1, forward strand.
CTATAGAACTATATTGCTTTCCTTGCCATGCAACAGTGATCTTCCTGGGCTTGCCTCGTGCTTTCTCCATACCACAAACAGGGAGCGGCTGGTATTTATTAGAAGAACAATCAATGTCATAACAAGTACAACAACCAATGAGATTCCTGTTACTGGGCTAGATTTTGGCGGGAAGAAGGCTAACGACCGTTACTATATTTGAAGTTGGAGCCTTTTTTACCCGCGGAGGGATCCAGGCAGTAAGTTGCCTGTCGGATCCCCTTTTTACCTTTCCTTCCAAGGTGGAAGGATATCGTCAAATAAACATAAACAAACATAGATAACCATAAATAACCTTAAATGCACCCGGTTAATTAAAGCATTTACAAAACATATTCCCACAGTTAGTTTAGGTTTCCTGTAGAAAAGTGGGGTTAAAATAAATAAATAAATAAATAAATAAATAAATAAATAAATAAATAAATACATTCAGTAGCACTTTGAACTCAAGCCTGCTTAGTGAAAAATGCTGGATAGAAGTCAGTACATTCCATTTATCTTTTTTAAAGGAAAGATCAGAATGGCTTCCCCGTACATGGAATTGCAGTATTTTACAGTTATTGACATGAAAATGCATTTGCCTCATCTAAAATGAGCCGCATGAAGCATGTAGCTCGATGACTTGCTTTACTAATAATGTACAAAATATATGTCGAGCATATGCATTTACTACAGAAAGATGGGCATTTTAGCTAAAGACACCCTCTTAATAAGTCAGTCATGAAACACCCCAAGAGGTGTGTTTGATGTTTTTTTTATTAATTAAAATGCTTAAGGAATTCAAAGGAAATAATTTATTCCCTGCTAGTCATGTAATTTTAGTGAAGTTGAAAGGGAGGGTAAAAATGAATCAGTTGGTTTTTTTAAAAAAAAATGTAATCCAATTTGAAAGGGAGATTTTTATTTTATTTTATTTTTTGGTAATGGAAGAAAGACTTCACTTTTGTACCAATTTTACGAGATCGTTTGTCACTGGAGAAACTGGAGTTTAAATTGCATTAGTGTTTCTGTCCAATTACTGCTTTATTTTGGCTTCTCTTTCTGCCCTGGCTCCTAAACTTTTTTTTTTAGCAACAAAATATGATATTACAGAATAAGTCACTCTGGTGTTCTTTATCTGGGTCTGGAAATCCCTATTAGCACAAAACCTGAACGGAAGTGAAACACTAGGACTTTTAGAGATTTGCTTTTTACTCCAATTAGTTCATGCTGATCCCAACTATAGTGTCAAACTAGAGAAATGTCCTTATAAGTGATCGACCAAGCAGCACATCTAACTGAATCCATGACTGATCATAGATGAGCTCCCATGCTGGGAGACCAGAAGCCTTGACAAAAAACAATTTTGAATAATCTCTGTATTGTGAAATTCTTGTTGGTATTGTTATGTGCCCACCCATACTTGCAAAGTATAGTTTCCAATAATTTTCTGCATAGAACTTGCATAATTTTATCCACCCGCAACATTTTCCTCTTACTCCCCTTTTCTCTGAAGTTAAAAGCTCTAAACATTTTAACCTTTCCTCAAAGAGGAGAATGTTCATCCTATTGATTATGTTTTGGTTGCCTTATTTAGGGATGGAAGGATCTGCCCATTTCAATTCTCAGTTCCTCATTTTTTCCAGTTTCAAATACAGTTTGTTTCGCAGCAATTTGTGAACTTGGGGGGGGGGGATCCTCCTGAAAATTTGTCAGCAATTTTAGTGTGAATTTGTTTAATGTACACATATTTTTTGCAAGCATTTTCCCTTGCTATAATGCATTTTGCATGTTCTTTCCACTAATATCTTTATTTTTATGTACACTTTCCCCTAATAGATGCACTTTTGTAAACATTTTATCATTAGAGAACTGTGTTGCAAAATTCAGATAGCAGTGTTTTGGTGCATGTGCAAAGTCGATAAATTCAGCTTTAAACACAAAATGAGTTGAATTTCTCCTCCATCCCTAGCCCTTTTCTGAACCTTTTCAGCTCTGCAATATACTTTTCGAGGTGAGGAGAATTCCTTACCCAGAATTCAGTACCCAGAATTTCAAATGTGATTCCATCATTGATTTGTATAAAGGCATTAAGGAAAATAAAAGAGGACTCAAGAAAGGCCCCTATCAAGCTCTCATTTGACAGCCTCCTACTTCACTTCCTCAGCTTAATGTGGCCATGTGTAGCTGCTGAACTTGTTTGTTATCTAGCTTCACATTTCTGAAGCAGAGGCAGTTATCTTCATGTCTCATAAAAAAAAGTATTGAGAGAAGAACACCTAGCTGTTTTTTCCCCCTCCCTCCAAACAATCTGTTTCTCTTTTATTGCTGGTGCTGTCAACTGACTTAGTTTATATCATTAATTAGCAGAATCAAGTCATAAGGCCTTTCATGGATTGCCACACCACCGGGCTGCAGGTGGGAGCTGCGTGTTTCAATTTTGTGCAGCTTATAAAGCTCCCTGCAAGTATGGCAGAGAGAAGGTGCTGACCTAGCTTCTTCTAGTAGATACTGGTATATTCAAACATGTATGCTTCAACGGTTCACTGAAAGGTTACTACATGACTCTGGAAGGGAGGCACAGGGGAGGGTAGTTTGTCACACAAACACAAAAAGAAGATTGTGTCTGTACAATTTGCCTCCTATCTTAGGTTCAACATAAGCAAAAAGTTTACTCTTTTTTAATGAAACCTGGGGAGCTGGAAATTATAGTACGTTAGGGCAGTGGACCGGGGGGGGGGGGAGGTGGCCTCCCTGTGTTATGTTGGTGCATCTAAAAAGCCCATTCCTGCCTGTTTTGTATCTTTTTCTTTCTCTCTGTTTTGCGTTGTTCTAGGTGTAGTAGGTGGTTCTGTTAACAACTTGGTGCAACAGTGTGGTTTCTGCTCAGAGGAGGGTCAGATCTGCAATCAAATGTAATTCATAAATAGAGTAGATAAGTTCAAAGTGGTCCCCCACTCTATATATACTGTATATATATATATTACTATTACAGATCAAGGGTGGAAGCCTAGATCTGTGACCATTTGTACATACCTGGGAGCAAGTGTCATTGAATTATAAGTAGGAGTTTTATTTATTATTTCTCTTTTATTTATTAAATTTGTATGCCACCCTTAATCCATAGATCTCAGGGCAGTTCACAACATAAAATTACAATATGATTAGGATTCAGGCAGATGGAGACTTTGCCTCACTTCCATAAAGCCCTGCCCCCCACCCCCCGGAGACATGATTACATTATTAAGACCCACCATTGGAAAACAAAAACCTTAGATTGTGGTTTGCTATGGGTGATGTGAAAGCAACAAAACGTGAGAAAGAGCTTTCTTTAATGGCTCACACTAGACAAAATCGACACCTTACATTTTAGTATAACAGGTGATTCTGGCTTACAATAAAAATAGTGGCAGCTTCTTCTCTTCCTCTTCCTCCCTGCATCAGATGCTCACACCCACCAGCTCAGAGGCACCTGGAACATAATATGATGAGGAGGGTTGTCACCACCCAAGTTTGTGGCTTAGCTTCTGCTGAAGAACGTTTGAAATGGGATTTGGTTTAATGTCATTTGAATGAAAATTTTCCCCATTGAAATATACAAAACACAGTTGCCATCAGACTGACACTACATTGTCATCTTGTAGCATTGTTTTGCTAGTCAATTACCCCACACACTGTTGGCCTTCATGGGTCTCACTGCCGGACTCCATGAATTTGAGAGTTCACCCGGAACACATTCAGCACCCACCTGAGACTCCATGATGCAGGGGAAGCTTGGTCTAGGTGGCAGATCAGCGAGTCATCTGCCATTGGCCATCTTTTTCAATGAAGAGTCTTCATAAGCTTCCTGAGAACCTAAGCTGAACACACACTGTGTTCAAGCTACTTAAACTACCCAGTCACCTATTATCCTTTGTACCTCATCTGTTCTGGAATGTGTATCTATGTTTTCAAAACTCACTGATCATTTTATGGCACTGATTGCACACATGCTATTTACCATTGTCAAGGGAAATACACACTTAATTTGTTTTTCATATTCACCATGACTAACTGCACACCTGTGTGTAGCATTTAGTTAGCATTAATTACCCATTGTCACAGCTGCGAAAACAGTGATTACAATATAGTTTGGAATCTGTACACAGATCTTTATGAAATCGCTGATTTCCTGCACCCTACTCATCTAGGGTGGTCCAGTGCAAAAGCTTTGGCTGGGAGAAAAACCTGGCTTCCGGTTTCTCATTCTGCCACATACTTACTGGAGTAAGCCTGTCTGTAAAAGAATCCATCTCCCTGTTCAAGGGATGACTCGGGGTAGATTTGAATCAGGTAATGTTTCTCAAGCATTATGCTTTATACAAATGAATGGTTCTAATTGTACATGACAGAGCCTAGCACAAAACTTGCTTTTTCTGTCATCCCAATACAATTATCCTTTGAAAAGGGTTGTAATCTCAGCTGATCTGTGTTGCACCCAATCAAGAGTAATTACACCCTAGCCAATATGTAGTTGCCAATTTGGCAACCGTACGAGCTCAAAAATGAAGGATCTGCTTATTGTGTCTCATCATAGCTCATATCATATTTATATTGCTCTTACTCTGGAAATGCAAGCTTGTATCCTATTTATGTCATTCAAAGTAGCTGCAATTTTTGGTGGAAGGCTTTAAGGATGGGGTTTTTTTTGGGCAATATTTCTTAAATCTATTTCCTGGTCATTATGCTGGAGCACTTTTCCATTTAGCTGCTGCTCATTTTATTCCTTCCTCCCATGCTCATTATTCTCTTTTTATCTTTACTGAGCTGTGTTTGGCATCTATTAACCTAGGTCCTTCAAATCACGTATATAAACAAAATCAAGGCTGTGCCTGTACAACGGGGGGGGGGGAGAGAACTATGTACGGGAGGGGGAACACTACCCAGCTAGTCCATCTTTGCAGAGCAAGAACAGAAAAGATTAGACTATGCAACATTCTCTTATGCAACAAGGCAGTTTAGAAATCAACCTTTACCCAGAGTGCTGAGGCTTCATTTTATTTAGTACAAATATAGCATTGAATGTGATTGATATTCAGTAGCCCTGATCTCATTAGCTGTTGTAGACAGTTGTGAGGATTTTGCCCAAACTGGACTTAATACTGGGTTGTGTGAGTGTGTAGTGGTAGGACACAACATTGACCTTGTGATGATTGTGGACTTCCTACATTTTACCAGTTCGGGATTCATGTGTTACTGTCAGGAGCGAGCTGGCAGTAAATCAGACCATGCAAGTCTTTATTAGCAAGAACATGATCTGCATAGACTTGCCGGAGTGCCAGGCCTGATGAGCACAGGAGCCCATCCACAGTAGGTTTTGCCCCCTGCCTCCCTACAGTCACCCAAGTCCCCTCTTCTCTAGGGTTCCCCACAAGCAATCAGAGACTGCATGAGCATGAAGCCAACCTCTGACCCCACCCTTTTCATGCCTCTTCTGGTTCTGGGAGACAAGCAGGGAGCAGAGCTTGTCACAGTAGGAGGATGCGAGTGTCTGTGTCCCCACCCTTCCTTTAAAAAACCCATGTGCAGCTACATAGAGGGAACTAATGGTAAACTCCTCATCTTACTTGGTTTCCTGCTAGGAATGGGCGAGAATGTCCACGGGATTAATGATATCAACTTTCCATGAAACACCCTTGTATTAGTGAGCAACGAACCTTAACATTCCCCTTCTAAAAGTCCTTTGCTATAGAATTTTCTCCCCTCAAACAGTTCATGAACTAAAAAAGAATCTCTAACAGAACAATGCATTCCTCGGAGCCTTTGATAATTGGCATATTTCTGCTCCCACTGGGATGTGCCAATTAAGGGAATCAGTTGTTTCACTGTGTCTACCTCAAGTGGGTTCTTAGGTTCTCCACTGTCATTGTTAGGAGCTTTGGTGAATCATCGTATTTTATTAGAAAGTCTAATAAGGGCATGAAGACATTCATGGGTTTTCTCTTATTTAATGTGCTCTAGTAGTTTTGTTCGTTTAAGCACTTTCTCTTCCATTACCATCTCTATCAACGGATACAGTCTTCAACATGACTTTCTATGCAACTTCACTTCATGCTTTGAAATGCTCACTCATTGTTACTACAGGCCATTATTAACTCCACCACAAATTGCCATATAGTCTGCACACAATCTTCTTTCTCTAATCCAGGGGTTACCAATGCAGTGCCTGGACGTGCCAGGTGAGCTTGCCAGTATCTCCTGTGGTACCCATGAAAGGTCTCAACAAGTGTCTTATCTCCTCAGAATTGCACAGTGCACAAGATACTGTTTTCTCTTGCTCATCTCATGTTTTGTATTTACTTGCTTCAGTTTTTTATTCAATGTTTCCCTGAAAACAAATGTCATTTGACAGCATATAAATACCATAAATAAATACCTTTGGTTCTTTGTAATACTGGAAAAAGGGGATGCTGCAGAGATCTATCTTAGGTTCAGTGTTGACCAACATCTTTAAAATTGACTTGTATGAGGGAATAGAGGAGATGCTCATCACATCTGCAGAAAACACCAAACTGGGAGGGGTAGCTAATACCTCAGGAGACAGGATCAGGATTCAAGATGACCTTAACAGATTGAGGAACTGGGACACAACTAACAAAAAAGAATCTCAATAGGGACAAATGTAAGGTTCTACATCTAGGCAGGAATAATTAGATGCACAAATATAAGATGGACGGCAGCTTGCCTGACAGCAGTACATGTAAAAAAAAAAGATATCTGCACAATATGACAATTACTCCTAGCGATGCTAGCATTGAATAGTTTTTTCACAAGCCCCCTTTATCACATAAATACTGAGAAATAGAACGTTAGCTCATATGGATCGGAGCTTCACATATGGCATTTCCTAGAGCAGACCATTAAATAAAATTAGGATTAATGGCTGTGGAATAAAACCCTAACACCACCAAAATCCAGAGTCATTTTCAGTGGAAAAGCAGATTGTGCCATACAGTGTAAGGTTGGTATACTGGCATTCAAATTAACCAAAAGAGGACAGGCGGACAGCCATGATTTAATGCTCGGCCACATGAAAGACTTATTTAATGGCACTTCGTTCTTGGGTGTTTTGAAGAAACATCAAAGCAACCAAAATAATGAAAAGGTCAGAAGCCGATTGTAATAAATTAGGATAGACTCAGCCAATTTTCAACACCTCTGTTGCATCCGTTTAAATTAGTGTTCTTTTTCTTTTTCTATTTTTAAATGAAATTCTGTGACATTCACACTTTGATTAAGGATGACGAAAGGGCCAAGCCAGCCTCAACAAAGCAAAACAGTCAGGGACAGTAAAAGTCACATAAATTCATCGTCTTTTTTTTTTTTTAAGAGAATGTAAACAAAAGTTTTCAGAGGAGCAGGGTGTGTTACATGGTATTCCATTAGATCAAACAGTGTGATCTCTTCAAAGCAAACTTAATTGTAGATGTGTGATAAAAGAGCGACAACAAAAATGTTGGGTATTGCTAGCATTGATGGGACACGGCAGTTATACTGTACTGGGAGCCCCACACAGAAAAAGACATCTTGCCCAAATGGTCTGCTTTAGAGGTGGCTACCCTTTCTTTCTTTTTGGCCTTGTGGGGTCATATTCACTCATAGTGAGAGGATCCAGGGGTTGCATGGCACCCCACACTCTTGCATGCACACAAACACACTGGACTCTCTAGTCCACTGATACATGCATATCAACTGTGCTCATCAAATTATCAATCTGGTAATCAGAGAGGAGGCTGATTGAATTCCCATTAGGATGCAAACTTTTCTGCCACCCAAGTTCCATATCTATTTGCACCCTCCCCTCTGCTATTTTTTCTGTCCCATAAAAAAATGGTGAGGTTGAATGTCCGCGCGCAAAATTTAGCCAGTGGCAAATTATTGGAACCAACTCTCAATCCAATTAAAAATTCAGAATTTTAACAATCATGTTTTAGTTTTGTAAAGCAAGCTGAATCAAGCCCTTAAACCAGACATAGGCAAACTCGGCCCTCCAGATGTCTTGGGACTACAACTCCCATCATCCCTAGCTAACAGGACCAGTGGTGAGCAATGATGGGAGCTGTAGTCCCAAAACATCTGGAGGGCCAAACTTGCCTATGCCTGTCTTAAACTAAAGAGAAAAGCATATCAGCAGAAGTCAGAGAAAAACTGAACAGCTTTGCCAGTTATAGTGGTGGGTGTGTCTCAGTGCTTTCTCCTCCATCATGGTTACTACAAGAACCCTATTTGAAAACCTTAGGAGATAAATTATCAAATTAAGCACATATATGAAAACTTGCTTTAATGTGCGTAATGCATTAAAAAATTAAATGTACTTACTGTAGCTCAGAATCTGGATCTCCTTCCCACACAATTTAGATTTAAATTTATTTTTCGCTGATTTCACTGTGGAAACCTCAATTCCTGTTTGTTCCAATTCAGCCATAAATGGTGGATTTTCCCAGCAAAAGGAAGTGCCTAGAGTATAATCATAATCATGATCATATTCTCTTCCACCATACAAAAAAGAAGTATACTTGTTTTCTCAGAACAATAAGCAAATGGCACTAAACAAACTTTTACAACTTTTGTTCTGACACCCAGTGTTCAAAATATAACAGTTGCTATTTCTTATCTTCTCCTTCTCTTTTAGGATTCACCAGTCTAGGGGCTTATCCCCATATTTCCTCTTGTTCCACTACTTCCCCTACCCTACCCTACCCCCCCCCCCGGGGGGGGACGCCCTTTAGCACTCAGTCAGAGCAAACTGCAACTCAGGCTTGCTCTGGATTGATGTTTGCTCCTATTTAGAGCAAGGGTTTCCTTGGGAAAGAGTGGGGCAAGGGGGAAATTACTCAGACCCATGCTTTCTAGGTAAGGAACAAGCTGAAGGGTGATAATTCAATAAACTTTTCTGAGGCTGGTTGTGACCACTGCCATTTTTACTGCAGCTCAGTGCAGTGCTCACCTCCCATGCGCAGATTCTACAAATAGGGTCTTTAACTTCCCAACCAGAAATGCCACAGCTACATGTGCACCCCAGTGCTTTACACTTGGTAGTCGTCACCTGCATGTGAGTGAAACAGGGCAGTGGTGGTGCCAACTTGAATGAAATATTGGGGGCGCCCATCTAAGTCCCGCCCCACATAATTGATCACATGACCCAGTGAGCATACACCATTTGAATGGCAAAGCATGTCAACTTAGGGGAGTGGCTCCCGCAAATATTTTATTGAGGGGTGGCGACGAAGGGACCTTGCCCTCTAGTAGTTGATTCCTATGAAACAGGGGTAGACAAATTGTTCTATTTCTAGTCTGAGTTGCTTTTGCATATGTTCAGCCATAAGACTTTTTCATCCTGTTTTTGCATTAATTTGTGTTTGATTTTTTTTTTATAAAAAAGCACATAAAATGCATTTAATTATGATTATTTATGGATCTCTTCCTATGAAGCATCTTGAAGTAATTTCACATTACAATAAAAGCATATATAAAAGCATGGCAAGCACACACACACACACACACACACACACACACAATTTAATGCAGTTACATATATAACAACAATTTCAAATCCAATACAGATACTAACTAGGATAGACATCTGCATTTAGAAGGCTTGTCTTCAATAGACGCTGAAAAGATAATAGAGTGGAACCAGTGGGACATGTAATGGGACACAGTCCCAAAGGCATGTTGTTGTTGCAGTTTAGTTGTTTAGTCGTGTCCGACTCTTCGTGAACCCATGGACCAGAGCACGCCAGGCATTCCTGTCTTCCACTGCCTCCGACAGTTTAGTCAGACTCATGTTGGTAGCTTCGAGAACACTGTCCAACCATCTCATCCTCTGTCGTCCCCTTCTCCTTGTGCCCTCAATCTTTCCCAACATCATGGTATTTTCTAGGGAGTCTTCTCTTCTCATGAGGTGGCCAAAGTATTAGAGCCTCAGCTTCAGGATCTGTCCTTCCAGTGAGCACTCAGGGCTGATTTCCTTAAGAATGGATAGGTTTGATCTTTTTGCAGTCCATGGGACTCTCAAGAGTCTCCTCCAGCACCATAATTCAAAAGCAGCAGTTCTTCAACGATCAGCCTTCTTTATGGTCCAGCTCTCACTTCCATACATCACTACTGGGAAAACCATAGCTTTAACTATACGGACCTTTGTCGGCAAGGTGATGTCTCTGCTTTTTAAGATGCTGTCTAGGTTTATCATTGCTTTTCTCCCAAGAAGCAGGTGTCTTTTAATTTAATGACTGCTGTCACCATCTGCAGTGATCATGGATCCCAAGAAAGTAAAATCTCTCATTGCCTCCACTTCTTCCCCTCCTATTTGCCAGGAGGTGATGGGACCAGTGGCCATAATCTTATTTTTTTGATTTTGAGCTTCAGACCATATTTTGCGCTCTCCTCTTTCACTCTCATTAAAAGGTTCTTTAATTTCTCCTCACTTTCTGCCATCAAGGTTGTGTCATCAGCATATCTGAGGTTGTTGATATTTCTTCCGGCAATCTTAATTCCGGTTTGGGATTCATCCAGTCCAGCCTTTCACATGATGAATTCTGCATATAAGTTAAATAAGCAGGGAGACAATATACAGCCTTGTCGTACTCCTTTCCCCAAAGGCATGGGCACCATTAATAGGATTCCAAACATGTGAAGATCTGCTGATATGGTGGTATCTGCAGAGTTCCCACTTCTGCAAAGCACAGTGATCAGTTGGATATATAAGGGATGAGAATAGCTTTTAGGTGTGTGTGTGTGTGTGTGTGTGTGTGTGTACTTCCTCTCAAAATATGCATTTCTAAATCACCCCGACCCTCAAATTTCATGTTTTAAACATACTTTGGTTGCACAGTCCAGATAATTGCAAAATTCCTTGGATATTTCTGATATGCAAATGAGTCTGAGAGATGTGGATCAGATCAGTTCATATCAGCCTCCTGTTGGTTAGAGTGTGGTGCTGACAATGCCAAGGTTGCAGGTCCAATCCCCATATGAGACAGCTGCATATTCCTGCATTGCAAGGAGTTGGAGCGGAAGATCCACAGGGTCCCTTCCAACTCCATGATTCCATGATCCCTAATGTAAACCAAGTGTGAGAGTGAATAACTTGCCTAGGAAAAATAAATGCCCCATTCCTCCAGCATGCGCCTTCCATATAGGTGTGCACCTGCTGATATGACTAGCATGAACTTCCAGTTACGCAGAGGAAGTCTTAAGAATCAATCATATCCAAAGCAACTGGTGTTTGGGAGCCCCACTGTTTCATTGCAACAGCAGGAGTAGCATTAGAGTGCTGCTTAAGTTTCCTGGGTTCTAAGTTTGCATTCATTGCCACACGCAATGGAATTGTTGGCATGCATTGTGGAGAAGGAAAACACAAAACAATGTGCTCAAGAGAAATGAGGTACATGACCTGAAGTTTGTGTGTCTAGCGGTTGTGGGGGGGCGGGGGGAGAGAGAAAAGGTGAGAAGCAGCACTAGTCAAATGAGAGATGCAAAGAGATTGCCAGATCAAGGCTGGAATGAATAGCACTGGCTCTGCAGTAGAGGAAGCCTTAGAGAATTTAATGGAGAGGAACGTTATCCAGCATACGGAGTGGAGTGAGAGCCGCTTTGACAGGAATGTTAAAATCTCCCAAACAATCAACACTTCAGCCCCAGCGATGCTGAAATGACAGCAACCGACACAGCTACCTAATGAAGCATCCTTTGTTATCTGTTCTCTGCTGAATCTGTGCATCTTTTGTTGAATATCTACAGCATATAACAAACACAGTCATAATTAAAACTAGGTACAAAAATAAGGTAGGCTGATACTTAACTCAAAATTCCACATTGTTGGTAACTTACCTACTTCAGTCAATAGGTTTTTATGCAGCTCCCTGGCAGGGCCTTTAATGCAGGCCTGAAACAGAGTTTCACCTTTTACCTTATTCTTGCATGTAGAGGTCCCCCAAACCACCCCCCAAATAACTCACACAGCACACAGGAATTTTGTTTGAGGTTGTTGGCATAATTTTGGCCACAACTTTTTTTATTAAATTGCAACATGTGAGTGGTTGCTTAGGCATTGGTTCGACTATCTGTCCCCTCCTGGGGACAGGCTGACTTCCGCCCACTTAGTGGAAGTCAGCAAAGGGAAAACACATTGGGAAGAGAATTGGGGTCAGGGTGGCCAGGACCTTCACCTCTCCCCTAATGTTCCCAGGGGCTCTTGCGTAGCCCTAGCCCCGGACCAGGGGAACGGACAAAAGCATGGAGAGCGCCTGGATTCATTTTAACAGAATTCCCCGCGCAGCAGCAGCATTGGAGGGGCAGCCACAGCCAACCACTTCCCCTCTACCAACCAACGTAATAACCAATGCCTAACCGCCAACCTTACAAGTTGTGACTTACTGCTACGCAGTAGGCAAAAACCAAATGGCCACAGCCAATCAGCCAGATGGAAAAATTCCTACCAGGCCCCTGCCTCAAAGCAGACGACCCCATGACAGGTGTTATGTAGTGAGTTGAATAGGATCCAAAATGCAGCAGTCTGATTGGTCCTAGAACAATAGGATTGAGATTGCAGCAGTCTGACTGGTCCCAGAACAATAGGATTGAGATTGCAGCAGTCTGATTGGTCCCAGAACAATAGGATTGAGATTGCAGCAGTCTGATTGGTCCGCAGGAGCCACCCAATCCAGCTCCAGGTGGAAGTGAATCCGCACTGCGATTGGCATACAGGAGTATCCCGGAATTAGCCAATCACGTGGGGCCCATTGCGTAAATAGTGTATATAAAGCAAATGTTTTGGGGGAACTGCATTCCTCACTACTATGAGCTGAATAAAGAGCATGAAATTCACACTTGATTCCGAGTATATTTCAACATTCATAGCAAGGTCAGTGCACAAGCCTAATTAATGGGGGGGGGGTGAACTGGCGCATGCAGCAAAGAGGGGCTGACACTACGAGCACCAAGAATATATAACCCCTGAACTGTCTATCAACATTTGCAACATACAAATCCCCCCAACGACCCAAAAGCCCCTATCAGCAGCCCTGGCTATCTAACTTGAGTCCCGCCCCAAATACAGAGGGGTGTCTTGCTAGGCCCCAACCACAACACGTGTTCTCTGAGGGAGAATTCGCTTTGTCAACCATGACTGCTGTTATACCACACTTTGTTGAGTGGGCAATGGAGGCTTTTAAGCTTCACAAAAAGGCCCAATATTGCTGAAAGCAGACAGAACAGCTCTCACCCCTTTCCCCTGAGCTCAGTCTGGACATAAGAATAGGACTTGTAGCCACTTTTACACCATACATTTAAGCCCTATGATATAACTGTAAGTAAAGTTCAAAGCAGAGCTGCTGCCAATAGCCATGCTGGGGATCATGTAGAGGAGCTGCCTTGCTCACTGCCTGTGATAACAGGGGCAGCCCCCTTGCAAGTTGTACCCCTTTCAGAAGACCTATACAAATGCAATGCTAGAATTGCAGACCCTTGGACTATTTCCGAGAGAAGTCCTATGTGAAAAGCAAACTTGCATAAGCCAAGGCACACCCGCCAGTCTTCGCAACACCATTCTGATATGGCATAGCCCATGAAGAGTGTGAACCAGGACAAAATTAAGAGGAGGAGCTGCAAGGGGCAGATAGAAAAGCAAATTTGTGGTTTGAGCTGTGGGCCTGAGGTTCCTTACCCTTGACTTACAACAAGCGACATATCATTAAGGTAAGGACACTATCAATAATAACATTTATATGCCCATGCAATAAAATTGTTTTTTTGGCCTGGAGATTTCTTTTTGAAGTTAAACCAGTCTTAGTCTTCCCCACCATGGAAGCACATCCCATAACTTTCTTCACAGGTCTCTGTTTTCATTATCCATCTCCGAACTGTTAATGTTAACTGGTGGGTTCATTCATCATTGCTCGGTTGCATTTCAGCTAGGGGAGGCTTTCTTGAAGTCTGTATTATTACACTGGCTTTATTACAGCCACAAATAGCTGTGGGAGCTCATTGATCTCCCCTTCCTTGCTCCTTCCAATTCAAAGATCTGACCTAGATTATACTAGATAAAACTGAAATATGTTTATGTCCATTATTCCCATAGGAGGCATTTATATTTTGCATTGCGAGTTAATAGCGAAAGACTCTTTACAAGTTTTTGCATGCATAAAACAAAAGCTTTTATAATCCTGAGGAGGCATCTTGCTGTGATAATATATTTAACTCACTTGCAGTGCTGTAAAACAGATAAACTTTAAATACAACATATTGTGCCAAAAGATTAGAACCGACTTTGCTTGAGTTCACTATGAGTTCAGAAAATCAATGTTAACAGTGTTTTCCCCTCCCATTTTGGTTAAAAATACAAACCATTTCCCGTTCCCATCACACTATCTCTTTGCATGCATAGACCACAGATAAAAGGTTTTACTAGGGGGGGAAAGCAGGCAAATTTAATGTACAAATATGCTCTTATTGGAATTAAAGTAATGATTTTGTTTAGCACATGTGTATTCAAGAGTGATAAGAATTGAGAGTAGCAGATTGGCTAGGCTTAAACTGAACCAGAATCCTTGTAACATGGAAAGAAAAAAATAAATTCTACACTAGTGGGTTTCCCACCAATCACTGAAAATATGGGGCATATTGGGTGGTAGGAGAGGGAATACCTCTACTGTGGGGCACATCATGTTCCTCCTGGGGTTGTCTGTCCACCTTTGGTTCCCCCCCCCTGCAACTCAGCTCTCACCTGTGGCTCCTAGAAGCTGTCAGCTGTCCACACCCCAGGAATGGCTTCGACTGGCTGGCTAAACCAGGTGAGGGTTGCCAATGGGTCTCAAACCCTCAGTGAGATAGGCACTTACCCTACATGTAAGAGAGGCTCCAGAGGATTGAGAAGACAAGATCAATAGTGGGTCCAACTGTCAAGAAGGTGGTTTCTGCACAGGCTGTAGAGGGAAGCGAGGGGCAGATGGGGCTCATCAACCTGGGAAGCCACCCCATTTAGGAGGAGGAAAATTCTGACCCTAAACTTCCACTACCTTGAGGATATCTTTGGGAGAAGAAAAAGGCTAAGGAGTAAATCCTACACAAATCCAGAGTGGAGTCCCTAAGGTGGTTGGGTGGGGCCTTGTACGCCTCCTTCTGGCAACTCCTGCAGCCAAGCTGGTGCCAAAAGTATTGCTCTGCTTTTCTTTGGAACACATCAGCGAGGCTGAGAGGAGGATTTTGGCATCTGGACATCCCAGATGCTCCATACACCCTGCAAAGGCTTCTGTCCCAGGGGAAGTCACTTTGGTGTCACTAATGCAGCAGTTTGACTTCACCCCCAGAAGAGCACCCCCAGAAACATATGGATTCCAACTACAGTAAAAATACCTTTTGGACTGAGCCACCCCAAACTTCACAACCCCTTTCACATATTGTGAAGTTGGAAGTAGCATTCTGGTGGTGGAGCTGGCAGCAAATCTAGCACCAGTGTCAAAAGTGCTCCCAGGAGCTATGGAAACACAAAGACAATCAGAATGCCCTTGATCTGCAGGAAGGAAAGAAATGGTGGCCACCAACTGTTGGAACTCCCAGGAGCCCTGCCGCTGTTGTCAGAACCACCAAAAGGGCTACTACTGGAACGGGCAGTAGCTCAGTGGTAGAGCATCTTTTTTCCCATGCAGAAGGTCCCAGGTTCAATCTCTGGGGACACTAAGTAGGGCTGGGAGAAACTCTTGTCTGAAATCCACCTCAGACCATCTCTAAGTATTTGCTGATCCACACAAAACTCAGTGTGCTTGAATTTGGTCCATGACGACAACAACAAAATTGCCCTATAGAACCAAGAGTAGTCAAATTTCGGTCTCATGGTAGGACTGAAAGACTGAACCTGAGCAAGGTAGAATTTGATGAGTGATCTCCCCCAAACTTAGTAAGATTTTTTTAAAAAACAACAGCAACAACCCTATGTTTCTTTCTGCACTGAAACAAGAGATAGTTTGCATTCCGGTGTAATTTGTTCCAGAAGTCCTTGAAGGACAGGCTTTACTGGCAGTGATTTAGAGACCTGTTCCTACCTCTGGTGACTTTGTGTTGGAATTCTGTCAGCAAAATGTATCTTCAAAGCCATTTCATCCACAGTAGTTATTACTCAGCTAGGTTCACTCAGTGAATAAATATCCCCTCACGCTAACACCAATTTTTCTTTCTTGGAGCTTTCTCTACAGCATTCGGAAGGGAAGGGGGAGATGACAAAAACAAGGGGAAATATGTTAGGAAAGGCCTGGATATTGGACTCTGAAGACAAACCAAACTAACCTTTCTTTGGAAGAGAAGACAGTTCTGCTTCCATGTGGGTGCAGAGGCAACTTAGTCCAGCTTCTCATTTGCTCCTGTGACCCCATCGCTTTTAAATGCCAGCTATCAGATTGGAAGATTCTGCAGCGGGAACATGGTTGTTTTAGATTAACAAGAGCCATGGCTTAGTGATAGAGCATCTGATTTGCATGCAGAAGGTCCCTGGTTCAGTCCCTGGCATCTCCACATAGGGCAGGGGGGTGACTTCTGCCTGAAACCCTGGAAAGCCACTGCCAGTCAGTGCAGACAGTTCTGATCTAGATGGGCCAATGATCTTTCTCAGCTTGAGGCAGCATGTGTGTGTGTTTACTGTGATTAACAAAATATAGATTTTTTTATGTGGTGAAATGTTTTGGCTTGTACTTTCAGCTTTAATAAAAACGAAACAATACCATTGCCAAGGTGGCAGTTATAAAGCTTTGAGGATGAAATGTCCAGAAGGGCTTTGTGTTGGTACTATCCTCACAACGCATGAGGCCATGCGTTGTAAATGTATCTAGTATGTGCATCCAGATGTTGCCTCCATTCGCTAGCAGAGTAGGATCTGTTGTGAGCTCTCTCGCTCATCCTTCTTTACCTGCTCCTGTTATTTAATCACAGCAATAACCAAGGTGACCAAAATGCAGGAATGGCTTAGCAAGGTCAAATGCAATAAAGCACGCAGAGCCACAAAGGGCAGGCTCATTTAACTCTTTGTGAGAGGGTGGTTGGTGAAGGCATCCCATCAGTTAAATGTACTTCCTCACACAATTTAAGAGAACTAGTTTGATTCCGTGCTGGTAATCTGCTTTTTATGATTTTGTAGTAATATTTTAATTATTTTATTGTGCACCTCCATGATCTCCCCTTATTTGTTTCTTAGATGATAGATAGATAGATAGATAGATAGATAGATAGATAGATAGATAGATATTCCTACTGGGTAGAAGAGGTCAAGGATCTAAACAATGCAATGAGCTTAGATTTGTGGAGAAGGCTTCCCACTGCAGACATTGTCTCCAGCATATGGAAGGCTGTAGGGCCTCCAGCAATGCTATGAGCAGTCTTGACAGGTGTCTTTCGGGACTGGTACTGTGGAAGGGAGACAGACCAGCAGTAGGCGAAGCCAGATTCAGACAGGCAGAGCCACCCTCTGAGTTGTCTGTCAACCAGGGGAGGCAGGCTGAGCTTGTGGAGTAGTGCTACTATCAATGATTCCAAGCCCGATGGCTATCGCTCACATGTACCCACTCAAACGCTTCAACTGGTGGAATTGACACTAATACAGGTGCCACGCAATACCCATTCCACATTTGTAAGACTTGGTCATTTAGTGTGGCAGCACCTAAACTTTGGAATTCTCTGCCTATTGATGTACTCTTTTCATTGCTTGCTCAAAACGATCTTACACAGATTTTTAGAAATTTGAGGTAATCTTAACCTGCTTTAGTATTTTAACTTTTATATGTTTTAGAGAAGGATGGTATTTTTCTTCTTGTTTTATCTTTTTGTAGACTTTGATTTATTTTTTACAATCAAGTGGTGTATAAATTTTATGAAATAAAATGAAATAATAATAATAATAATAATAATAATAATAATAATAATAATAATAATAATATTTATACCCCGCCCCTCCCTGCCAAACCGGGCTCAGGGCAGCTAACACCAATAAAATCACAACAAAAACATAAAACAATTCATTAAAATACAATTTAAAAATTAATTTAGACTGCAGCCTCATTTTTAAGTAGCCCACCAATCACACCAAAAGAATGAAACATCGGGGTTAAACTGAAACCAACCCAAAGGCCAGGTGGAACAGCTCCGTCTTGCAGGCCCTGCGGAAGGATGCCAAATCCCGCAAGGCCCTGGTCTCTTGTGACAGACCGTTCCACCAAGTTGGGGCCGGTACTGAGAAGGCCCTGTCCCTAGTTGAAGCCAACCTAGCATCCTTGCGGCTCGGGACCTCCAAAAAGTTATTATTTGAGGACCTTAAGGTCCTACCTGGGACATACCAGGAGAGGTGGTCCCTTATGAACTATCTCCAGTGTCAAAGACAGTATGCTTCTAAATATCAGTTTCTGGAAACCACAGGAAGGGGGAGTACTGTCTCCCTCAGGTCCTGCTCATAGCTGTCAACCCTCCCTGCTGTTCCCCACTGCTATAGTAAGGGGGTTTCCCACAAAAAAATGGAAAAGGTTGACAGCTATGGTCCTGCTTGCAGGCTTCCTGTCAGCATCCGCTTGGCCACTGTAAGAACAGGATGCCGGACAATTATTATTAATTGAATTTATATACCGCCCTATACCTGGAGGTCTCAGAGCAGTTCACAGAAAAGATCACAATATATAAAATAAAAACAACAACCCAAAAACACCCCCCCCCAAAAAAGAGCCACATTTTAAAAGGCTATAGGATGTCAATCAGGTCAACCAAAGGCCTGGTTAAAAAGGAACGTTTTTGCTTGGCACCTAAAGGTGTATAATGAAAGCACTAGGTGAACTTCCCTGGCGAGAGCATTCCACAGATGGGGAGCCACTGCAGAGAAGGCTCATCCTCGTGTTGCCACCCTCCGGACCTCTCGAGGAGGAGGCACACGAGGGTCCATTGCTCTGATCCAACAGGCTCTTCTTATGTTGTGTCCTAGGAGACCAGCCTCCACTGCATACGATGGAGAGGGCTATGGAGCATTCCCACACCCTGCCCTCTTGTGCCATCGGAATCACGTGAGGAGGGGAACAACCGAAGAGAACCAAAACAGGTCCCAGCTGGAAAACAAAACAGCATGATGATCATGGCTTTCTCTCACCAGATGGTCAGAAACAGAAGCTACATGTATTTGTAGACCAGATCCTTTTGGATCTTAATGTCTTACACAAAATGAGACACCGCCTATGCGAATAATAAAAACAAAGGATGAAAGCACAGATCTCTTATAACCACTTATCTGTTCTGTATTATGTATGCTGGCCCACCCTGCACAAGTGTTACCAGCTTAAAAAGGGCTTTAATCCTCAATGAAATTATTTACCAGTATCTTCTATTCTATTCATCCAGGCTATTTGCATTCAGTTCAGCTTTCTCAAGACAAAAAGCCACCGGAGCCTGCCTGTCTAAAGAGTTTAAGCTTATGTGCAATAAAGCGATATTACATTCCCTTCAGATTAGAACGTTGTGCTGTTGAAGGGATTATGGTGGCACCAGTCACCATGCAAGAATTTGGAGGAAGAGAAAGTTTTGCATATTACAAAGTGACATCTTAAAATAATAATAAAAAGAGTCTCTCACAAGCTGTAATCCTCTTCTGGAGTTTTTCCAATAGCTTTATGGACTTCTGTGTGAAAAATGCTGTCATAGTGATTATATTGCAAGATGACACCAGTAGGGGGTATTGGATCCAGGAGGAGATTTTGCTTTTCTTGTCAAACAGAAAGCAAAGTGGTGCTGAACCTACCTAAGGTTTTACTTTAAGTAGGAAGGTGATGAGGGAAAAAAATAATGCAAAGAACTCCTGTCATGTTGGGCTTTGCCTGACCTTTTCCAGAACAGATAGGAAGGATCATATCACTGACAATTCATTTTTGGGTATAAAAAGTTACAGTTGTCACACTGATACCTGTTTAAAAGTTGAAGATTTTCAGTGTAGAATTAGCCTCACTTGGCAAGCAAAAAGCATAGGTATAGCATATGTTTGCATGGGGAAAGATAGTGCAATTCATAGCATCCTCTTCTTGGAGTTCTCTTCCACGCTTCCACAATAAAGCTTGGCTCACACAGGCACCTAAACAGAAGTCCAGCTCCAGATGTGAGCTTCTTCCCCTGTGAGGAGGGCCAGTGATCTACTCTCTGCATAGTTGGTATTTTTCCAAGACATATTCAGACAGATGTGTGTACTGAGTTCCATGCATACAACAGAAATTCTCCTTCCTCTCTTCTTCCTGCACACCCTCAGAATCTGTTCCAGAGGTTCCTCCAAC
Source organism: Lacerta agilis (assembly GCF_009819535.1). Lineage (NCBI taxonomy): Eukaryota > Metazoa > Chordata > Lepidosauria > Squamata > Lacertidae > Lacerta > Lacerta agilis. The sequence goes on from NC_046312.1 coordinate 23,553,277, forward strand.
CCCCTGGAGAACATTTTGAGTGTACACAGGGGCTGTAGGTGAGATGAGAGGAGGTCTCCATTGTGCAGGTGGAAGTTTGCTGAGCTAGCAGAACAGCATCATTGGATACGCCCCATCATCCCTCCAGACATTTAAGATTGCATGCCCTTGTCTCCACTGTCATATCCCTTTCTGATCTTGTCCCCATGCTGTCCATTTGTTGGAGCTTGTTTGTGAAGGACAAGCCTGCTGAACAAGCACAGTCTCTCCATGACTGCACAATTAGGGTTCCCAATCATAGGGAGAGCCTATGTGCATTCAGCCGTCTTCTGAATTCACTTAAGGCATGGATAAGGCTTCAGTGCAGACTTAAATCAGGTAAAAAGAGTGCCTGATGGTTAAATTTTCACACACATTTGTAAGCAGCATAAGATCACATTTTGGGAAAGCAGTTCTCCCTGGTGCTGGGTGAATGTGGGAAGGGGGGATCCTTTCACTAACACCCCCCCCCATGATATACTGTATAAGGGTTGTTTTGTGTGTGACTTTTATTCTATAAAGGTGAAATCATCTTTGAGCCATACACTGCTGGTCTCACAGCTTCTCTGGGCCCCAATCCTGATGTCCTCCTCTTAGTTATGGCAGTCTGTAGAGGAAAGGACTATGCATATAGATCTCTGCATATAGATCTCTACATTCCTTTGGAGCTTGAAACTTCTGTGATAAGGGTTCCAGGTAGTGATGGAATTTTCTGAAAAACTGTCTGCATGGATTTATTTTTCTAATCTTGCTCCTTAATCTTGGATGAGAAACCAGATTGCACTGCTCCCCCTGATTCTGCTAAAATTATGAACAATTCTCATGTACTTTATGCATTATTATACATTGAATATTATATACACATTATGCACACATACACTACAGGTTTCCTTAAGTAAATGGCACAGAAACAGGTACATACAACCATGCATATACCTGCAAAGAAATGCATATTAATATACTTGTAAAATTGTGCTGCAAAAATATACGCAGTACAGAATGGAGTTTAACTCTTTTATACATGTTAGGGGAAGAAGTCTGTGTCACAATAAGAAGATCACTCCATCAGCACATGCATTTCTGCCTGCCTGATGGAGGGATCTGCCTTCTCCCCCACCCCATGCTGTTCTGACCCCCACTCCTGAACTATGAGTGGCCATGCGAAAGGAGGAGAGGGGGTAAAAAAACAAAACCCTCAATTGCAGTAGCAGGAGCCCTTGCACAGGCTTCCACTGGTGGGGCTCATTAGCTGAATCCTGTCCTTTAGCTATAATAGTCATAATTTTTGCATATACAATTAATTGAGCTTATAAAGCTCTGCACACCAACAATGCAACTCTCAGTTGGTTCAGAGCTGCCAAATTCAGTGTATAAATCTAGTTGGTTCTTCTTCCATCTCTAGTTCCAGCTTCTGGGGAAGTCTACATGTGTAGAGATGCATGTGGGCTTCTCTGTTGCAGATGTCCACACATAAAACATGGACCTTGTTGTGGTACTAGGATGAGGGGGGGGGAATCTGTGTAATCTCAGGGGTGGGGTGAACTGCACTGCTGTACAACCTCACAGATTGGCCAGCAGTGCAGCCCTACTCCACAGTAACCTCACAAATGCTTCTTCATTCCCGGAACACCATGAAGAGAGAGATTATTTGGAAGCTGCTGCACCTTCGAAATACATAATATTTGTTAGCTGAGGCACTTAAATAACGCAGATGACGTTCAAAGAGAAAATCCTAGTAAAAGTTTATTGAACGAACTGAACCAAAATGAATACATCTTGAACAAAAAGGCACGAAGGAGTTTTGCTTTTTTGACCGGCCTTGTTCAGAGAATGGTTAGCTTCAACTAAAAATTCACACACACACACTCCAAATCCTTCCCTCAGATCTAGAGAGGATAACAGAATGCATGCTAACCTCCCTAAAGACCATGCCAATTTCTCTGGTTGCTTTGCAACATCGCCAACACTGAGACCAGAATTAACTCTTAAATTTCAAACTAAGTGATCTCGGCTGTTGTACTTCCAACAGCATTTAAGCCAGCAATCTTATGTCTAGGTAGAGGAAATTTACATGTAAAGGAGTTCTAAATCATCATCTTTTTCTTTTTCTTTTTGGGGTGGGACAAAAGTATATAAATTAGTTATGTATACAGCTTAATGTGGTGATATTAATAATAATAATAATAATGTTTCTGGCAGGGGGGAAGCAGCATGATTTCAAAATTAAACTGATTCACTTTCTCTACTGCATGTTTTATTAGTTCAATATCAGTTAATACTCCTCGTGGGTTTTTCTCCTGCACTGTATAAATCTCAGCTGAATGAAGTAATGTCTTTTGGAACTGAAAATCCAACCCCCTCAGGAGAATGTGGGACTCATTGCTTCCCCTATGCTTTCTCCTATATTAATGCCAGAAAAGAGCTTCATTCTAAGCAGAGCGGCCCTGCGATTGATGCCAGAGTGGAGAGGTGGGGGGGGGGGAGGAAGACGGCATAAAGTCAAAAGCAACAATGAGTCTAGACCAGCCTGGTGTCCTCTGGATGCTTGAACTCAATTCCCAACTTCCCCAGCCAGAATGGAGGACACCAGTTTGGTTCAGATGAGTGGTCCATTCTAACAGCTCTATACAAACAGCTCCAACACATCTACTATATGTTCCACCCTTTGTTTAGCTTCCCATGAAATTCTGTTTGTGTCAGCTGTCAAAAAGCTGTGGACATAGTGTACTTTGATTTCAGCAAGCCTTTCTGCAGGTCCTACAAGATATTCCTGTTGATAAAACATGGGCTAGATTAAACCTTTGTAAGTCCAGTCAAGAGTGCTGGAGGATATCTTGAGAGTCCCATGGACTGCAAGAAGATCAAACCTATCCATTCTTAACGAAATGAGTGCTGACTGGAAGGACAGATCATGAAGCTGAGGCTCCAATACTTGGCCACCTCATGAGAAGAGAAGACTCCCTGGAAAAGACCCTGATGTTGGGAAAGATGGAGGGCACAAGGAGAAGGGGACGACAGAGGACAAGATGGTTGGACAGTGTTCTCGAAGCTACCAACATGAGCCTGACCAAACTGCGGGAGGCAGTAGAAGACAGGAGTGCCTGGCGTGCTCTGGTCCATGGGGTCACGAAGAGTCCTAAATGACTAAACAACAACAAAGGTGTGTATGCAGCTGGTTGATGAACCATATTGAAATAATCTTCATCAATGGCTCCTCATGAGCCTGTAGAGAGGTGAGAAGTGGGAGTTCACATGGTTCTTTTCTGGTTGACAAAGGACAAAATGACAAAGGAAGAAGTAGAGGAGAAGTTTGTCAGTGCTGCAGATTGCACCAAAATAGGTGATGTGGCTAATACCTGAGATAACAAAAACAGGATGAAATCTTACCTTGACTGGATGGAGAACACGGGCCATTCATATGATATGTTTTCTAATGGATAGTGCCAGGAAAATGTATGAAATGGGACATCTATAGCAGCAAACATTCATACATGTCAGACCCAGGTTTCCTGTTCCTATTCTCTACAAGAGTCAGAAAACAAACACCATGATAATGTCACAGGAATCATAGCTGGAATAACTGCAGTGGTAAATAGATCTTTATTATCAGTATACCCAATAAGTAAATCTTCTTAAATTTTTCATAAAGTAGCTCAACAATTCATCTTCAGTGAAGCTGAAACTCTGCATTACAAGCTTTCTTGTGAGAGGTAGCTCTTTAAATGAAGCAATGCACTGAATATTGAAAGTGCATTATGCTTTAATTCTCAGTCTGAAGTTCTGTTTTGTTTCAACAGAAGTATAATCATTTTCCCCTTCATGGATCACTGCCTTGTCGTGGCGAAGGGGCTTGAATTACTCAGGCAAGCTATGGACAGGTCAAGATGGACAGGTCATAGCGGAGAGTTTGGACCAAACGTGATCCACCTGGAGAAGGAACTGGCAAGCCGCTCCAGTATCCCTGCCAAGAAAACTCCATGGACAAAGACAACAGGCATATAAAAGATATGACGCTGGAAGATGAGCCCCTCAGGTCGGAAGGCGTCCAACTTGCTACTGGGGAAGAGCGGAGGACAAGTACAAGTAGATCCAGAGCTGATGAAGCGGCTGGGCCAAAGCCGAAAGGACGCTCAGTTGTGGATATGCCTGGAAGCGAAAGGAAAGTCCAATGCTGTAAAGAAAAGTATTGCATAGGAACCTGGAATGTAAGAACCATGAACCTTGGTAAGCTGGATGTGGTAAAAAATGAGATGGCAAGAATAAACATTGACATCCTAGGCATCAGTGAACTAAAATGGACAGGAATGGGCGAATTCAGTTCGGATGACTATCATATCTACTACTGTGGGCAGGAATCCCGTAAAAGAAATGGAGTGGCCCTCATAGTCAACAAAAGAGTGGCGAAAGCTGTACTGGGATGCAACTTCAAAAATGATAGAATGATCTCGATACGAATCCAAGGCAGTCCTTTTAACATCACAGTAATCCAAGTTTATGCACCAACTACCAGTGCTGAAGAAACCGAAATTGATCAATTCTATGAAGACTTACAACACCTTATAGAAATGACACCAAAGAAGGATGTTCTTCTCATTATAGGGGATTGGAATGCTAAAGTAGGAAGTCAAGAGATAAAAGGAACAACTGGCAAGTTTGGCCTTGGAGATCAAAATGAAGCAGGGCAAAGGCTAATAGAGTTCTGTCAAGAGAACAAGCTGGTCATCACAAACACTCTTTTCCAACAACACAAGAGACGACTCTACACATGGACATCACCAGATGGGCAACATCGAAATCAGATTGATTATATTCTCTGCAGCCAAAGATGGAGAAGCTCTATACACTCAGCAAAAACAAGACCTGGAGCTGACTGTGGCTCAGATCATCAGCTTCTTATAGCAAAATTCCAGCTTAAACTGAAGAAAGTAGGAAAAACCACTGGGCCAGTAAGATTCAATCTAAATCAAATTCCTTATGAATACACAGTTGAAGTGAAGAACAGGTTCAAGGATTTAGATTTGGTGGATAGAGTACCTGAAGAACTGTGGATGGAGGCTCGTAACATTATACAGGAGACAGCAACGAAAACCATCCCAATGAAAAAGAAATGCAAGAAAGCAAAGTGGCTGACCAATGAGGCCTTACAAATAGCGGGGGAGAGAAGACAAGCAAAATGCGAAGGAGATCGTGAAAGATACAGGAAATTGAATGCAGATTTCCAAAGAATAGCAAGGAGAGACAAGAGGGCCTTTCTAAACGAGCAATGCAAAGAAATAGAGGAAAATAACAGAATGGGAAAAACCAGAGATTTATTCAAGAAAATTGGAGATATGAAAGGAACATTTCGTACAAAGATTACCACAATTAAGGACAAAAGTGGAAAGGACCTAACAGAAGCAGAAGACATCAATAAGAGGTGGCAAGAATACACAGAGGAATTATACCAGAAAGATATGGAGGTCTCATACACCCCAGGAAATGTGGTTGCTGACCTTGAGCCAGACATCCTGGAGAGTGAAGTCAAATGGGCCTTAGAAAGCCTTGCTAACAACAAGGCCAGTGGAAGTGATGATATTCCAGCTGAACTATTTAAAATTTTAAAAGAGGATGCTGTTAAGGTGCTGCACTCAATATGCCAGCAAGTTTGGAAAACTCAGCAGTGGCCAGAGGATTGGAGAAGATCAGTCTACATCCCAATCCCAAAGAAGGGCAGTGCCAAAGAATGCTCCAACTACCGCACAATTGCACTCATTTCACACGCTAGCAAGGTTATGCTTAAAATTCTACAAGGCAGGCTTAAGCAGTATGTGGACCGAGAACTCCCAGAAGTGCAAGCTGGATTTCGAAGGGGCAGAGGAACCAGAGACCAAATTGCAAACATGCGCTGGATTATGGAGAAAGCCAGAGAGTTCCAGAAAAACATCTACTTCTGCTTCATTGATTATGCAAAAGCATTTGACTGTGTCGACCACAGCAAACTATGGCAAGTTCTTAAAGAAATGGGAGTGCCGGATCACCTCATTTGCCTCCTGAGAAATCTCTATGTGGGACAAGAAGCTACAGTTAGAACTGGATATGGAACAACTGATTGGTTCAAAATTGGGAAAGGAGTACGACAAGGCTGTATATTGTCTCCCTGCTTATTTAACTTATATGCAGAATACATCATGCGAAAGGCTGGACTGGATGAATCCCCAACCGGAATTAAGATTGCCGGAAAAAATATCAACAACCTCAGATATGCTGATGATACTACCTTGATGGCAGAAAGTGAGGAAGAATTGAAGAACCTTTTAATGAGGGTGAAAGAAGAGAGCACAAAATATGGTCTGAAGCTCAACATCAAAAAAACTAAGATCATGGCCACTGGTCCCATCACCTCCTGGCAAATAGAAGGGGAAGAAATGGAGGCAGTGAGAGATTTCACTTTCTTGGGTTCCATGATCACTGCAGATGGTGACAGCAGTCACGAAATCAGAAGACGCCTGCTTCTTGGGAGAAAAGCAATGACAAACCTAGACAGCATCTTAAAAAGCAAAGACATCACCTTGCCGACAAAGGTCCGTATAGTTAAAGCTATGGTTTTCCCAGTAGTAATGTACGGAAGTGAGAGCTGGACCATCAAGAAGGCTGATCGCCGTAGAATTGATGCTTTTGAATTATGGTGCTGGAGGAGACTCTTGAGAGTCCCGTGGACTGCAAGAAGATCAAACCTATCCATTCTCAAAGAAATCAGCCCTGAGTACTCACTAGAAGGACAGATCCTGAAGTTGAGGCTCCAGTACTTTGGCCACCTCATGAGAAGAGAAGAATCCCTAGAAAAGACCCTGATGTTGGGAAAGATGGAGGGCACAAGGAGAAGGGGACGACAGAGGATGAGATGGTTGGACAGTGTTCTTGAAGCTACTAACATGAGTTTGGCCAAACTGCGAGAGGCAGTGAAGGATAGGCGTGCCTGGCGTACTCTGGTCCATGGGGTCACGAAGAGTCGGACACGACTGAACGACTCAACAACAACAACAACAACAACATAATCATTTTGTCAAGTAGAAAACTGCTAGATCTTTCTCTCGATTCTTAAAATGAGGTCTGCATGCATTCATACTGGGTAGCAGCAGGCTTTGATAATCTTATTCAAAACTGAATGTGGCACAAACGGCTCGAGATACTCCCAGGCTTAAAAACCTGTGCAAAGAATTCCTAAGCATTTCACTCATTATTAAGCATGGAGGATGTCCCAGCTGTTGTGAAGACAAGGCCATTCATTCATTCATTCCATTTGTATGCCACTTTCCACAAAAAGAAACATGCTCAAAGTAACTTACAACAAAAGAACAGGAATACATTTCAAACAAACTCACAAAAAAAATATTCCGCAGTAGCATAGCAAAATAACATAGTAACAATTTCATAAGAACATAGCATAACAATAGCAAATATAATAACATAGGAAAAAGCCACATTTCCATACTATAAATATAACAAGATTACTTAAACAACATGCAGCATCCAATATCAAAAAGAGCAGCCCTGTTTAGGAAAGTTTTTAATGTTTTATGTTTTATGGTGTTTTTAATATTCTGTTGGGAGCTGCCTAGAACCCAGCCAGATGGGTGGGGTATAAATTATTATTATTATTATTATTATTATTATTATTATTATTATTATTAATCCTAGAAGCACCTCTCCAGTGATGTTCCTCAGTGTCCCTCTCCTGCAGCCATTTGCAAGGCTTCTTGCTTAATAGAGGGGCTAAGTTCCACCCAACATTGGGTGAGCTCGTTGCATGAGCATGACATCACAAGTGCAACACACATTGGGAGAAGGCTGTAAGGTCCAACAAGACCCACTGCCACTGTGGGGAGACCCAGGGGGTAACCCCTCAAGATTGGGCAGGCTCAGTCACATCCCCACATACTTGAGGGTGCTGAGGTGTCCTCAGCCCCACAGAGTTGGTGCCTATGTTCCTCACAGCCTCTCTCCTGCAGCAGCTTCTTATAAGAGCTATGGCTTTCCCAGGGAAGGCAGGCAACTACCAGCGAAATCCCCAGTCACTAATAAGTGAGTACCTTGGTATGTATCCTGAAAGAGTGGTCTACCACACAGAGAACAGAACTATGGTTTATCAAGAACATTGGGACGGAACCACTTTGGATACCCATAAGGAGAACCAAAAAGTTTTGTTCTCTAAATAGCCTATGCTGGACAATCTTAAGGAGAAATGCTCATCTGTGATGTAATTCCATAAGGAATAAGCTCATTTTTTTTTTAATCCTGATAGAATTAAGGGATGGGGGAAGAGAATTCTTTCAACAGGTACCACAGGTGGGCTTTAAAAACTCTTATTTGTTTTACAACTGGGATGTGGTGTGTCCAACAGATAGAGAGATGAGTCATTAAGACTTTTCAACAATGAATATTGTCTGTGAACTGGGAGATATTTCTGATTTATTCCTGGGACCTATGAAAGCAGCAACATATTTTGTGAGCGTTTAGTGGCTTCCTTGGTGCCACTAAAACTAAAGAGGTGTGTGTGTGTGTGTGTGTGTGTGTGTGTGTGTGTGTGTGTGTATTTCCTTTTTTAAGGCATGAAACAACTGCAAAGTGCTGAAACAAAATTTCCTCTTTTAGATAGGAAATCTGTATAATACGGTATTGTATAAATACCCCAGAATATTTGCTAATCAATATTCATGCAACATCATATAGAAGACATGACAAGCACACATATTGGAAACGTGGGTGGGTGAGCGGTGATCAGCAATTTTAACATGATGTATGCCATATCATTTATAGTAATACTTTTTGTGCACGGGTAATAGGGTTAAAATTGTGAAAAAACAACAACAGTCAATGCAGCTAAAGCGCTCAGAACTTAGATAACACATTGAAAGATGAAGCTCCCAATATCGTGGGCATAAAGAATTCAAATATGAAAATAAAACTCAGTCTGCTCTTTACAGCATTCATAACTGAAAAATATATTGACAAAAGTGGAGAGCTTTACAGAGCTGACAGTAAGGAATACTTGAGGAATACATATAGCCTGTCACAAACCAATGAACTATGAAAGTGGAAAGTATTTTACGTCTGTGAGTGTGTGTGTGATTATGTGTGGAAGTCTCAGTACTTAAAGTAAAATGAGCACACTTTTCCTAATCCCTTGTTTAAAGGCTAGCCTATTAGGTTTTATTGGGTTTGTGGCTAGGTTTGTAGGGCTTCCTCTGTATATCATCCAATCTGATTATGACAGCTAGCATGCTGTGTGCAAAATATTAAAAGTGGGACACTAGCAACTAATGAATGGTTAAATAAATAATGGGATTATGTGGCAAAACCTAAAATAACAAATTACGTTCATGTTAAAGAAGGAATACAAAGGTTAAATGTATTTTTTATTGGGAGTGGCATGTGTGTATTTTGTAAGAGAAAGGATATTAAGATTAGAAATGCTTTTTGTAAATTATAAATGTGGATTTGCATGCATTTGATTTAGAAGTGCAGATGTTCAAACAATCAAATAAACAACCTTCAGTTGGTTCAGCAAGGAGCTAACCGATTGCTTACTGGGGCAGAGGAATGGAAGCAGTTGATGTTTACCATGAAAGAACTTCACAGGGGCTCTCTTGTTAGTTTTCACAGCTGCACACATTTATGAAGGGCATCTGTACTCCTTGCAACTTTGTTTAAGGTCCTGGATGCCAAATGGGCCTGAGCAGATTCCTAATAAAACCCACTAAAAATTGACTACACTGCTGTGGACTGCACACTGTGAATAGCCCTTTCATCAGCAAGGAGACACCTCAAGGCTATCTTCTTGCTGACTTCTCTAGCTCTTCTGTCAGCCTTTGGATGGTCAAGGCTCTGCTTTTATACTGGGTGGTTTTCATGTAGGATTAACCTTTTTTTAAATCTCCGTGGAAGAAGAGTTGTGCAAAGCTCGGTTGCTCTTTTCTGTCTGTTCTTGGATTTTGTAATATTTAGGAATGTAGTGAAACTCTTGTTTCTAGCATTTACTTTGGAGATGAGCTAATCTGTGAAAACACAACATCTGCTAGAGCTATAAAACAAATGAAAATTAATTAGGTATTTGAAGGTCTGCTTTGGAGACAATAGGGTTTTTAAAGTTTACTAACTTCTCAAAGGGCTTAAACTATTTAATGGGAGTTCAGTCTGTAAAATATGTTGGTTGCTACTGGTTTCTTGATTCTTGTATTCTCTCAACATATTTTCACTTTGCTGGAAAGTCTGAGATGATTAGAAACATGAGATCAATCTCCAAGGAGTTTTGCACGCAACCAATAGCCAAGATCATTCCTTTCTCGTGTAGTAAATTGCCATCATAATCTCTTCCATCTATAGTGCTGCTGCATCCTGTCAAACATATATAGATAATTTTTCATATAATCTTCATTTATTCTGCATACAGCTTTTCGTTTACATATAGCTTCCTTAGCAAAATATATGAAGAATGGTTCTCTCTTGTGAAAAGCCTGGATGGTTCTCCTGAGTGAAAGCAGAAAAGTTTACATTTCCAGGAGAGAAAGATTTATATAGCTTACGTATTAGGGATGGGTAAATCTGGCTATTTCTGTTCTGACAGTGTAATCCTAACTATGTCTACTCAGAAGGAAGTCTTATTGAATGAAATAGGACAACAAATATGTGTTCTTCAAAGCCCACATTCCCAGCATGTTTGCAGCTTTATATACATTATTTACACAATGGGTCCCGTATGATTGGCTGAGACTGCTTCCCATCTGGAGCCTGATTGGGTTGCTCCTGCAGGCCAATCAGGTTGTTGCATTCTAGGATCCTGCCGACCTAATAGGCTGATAAGCTTCCTCCTGGGGCCTGACTGGGCTGCTCCTGCAGGCCAATCAGGTTGTTGCCTTCTAGGATCCTGCCTGCCTTTTGTTCTAGGATCCAAGCTCAGTACATAACACCTGCAAACATGGTATGAAGGCTGGCAACATTAACCCTTACGTGTGGGAATCCCTTGCAGACAATGGCAGTGCCTGGAGACAGACAGATAGGTCATGCACCCACAGCAGTGACCAGAGGAGAAATGACTGCTGGGAGGAGCACAGAGATGACAAACGCCGTGATGCATCAGCACAACAGGACTCCTTCACCTTCCTCAACCACAATCATAATAGAAAAATGACACCGTAACTCTCCAATGGTTTGTCTTTACCGACAATGGCACACTCTTCCATTCTTTCGCGAAGCAGACAGATGCCCATGTTAGGCTGAGTTAGGATTGGAGCCTCAATCACTTCTGCATGCTTGTAGCCAGAATGACTTTTAGATTATGTTCTTGTACTATGGGGATTAAGGGGTGGGTACAGTGGCAGAACTTCATGCTCCGGCACCTGGGGGCAGAGAGCAGGCAGGGCTGGGGCTGGCATGTGTCCTGGAGGTGTGGTGTGCCGCCTACAGGGGCAGGGCACCCAGCGCACAGGGGGTGTGATGGCATCCCACTGGGATCATGCTGCCGGAGGCGGTGCGCTCCCCCTGCACTCCCCTTACACTGCCACTGGGCGGGCATCACAAATGGATTTTGCAAGCCTTTCCAGTTTCCAGGAGACTTAAACATCGAGCCTGGAAGGATCAACACCCATTCCTCCACATGCAGCTGCTGGGTGACCTTGGGCTAGTCACACTTCTTTGAAGTCTCTCAGCCCCACTCACCTCACAGAGCGTTTGTTGTGGGGGAGGAAGGGAAAGGAGAATGTTAGCCGCTTTGAGACTCCTTCGGGTAGTGATAAAGCGGGATATCAAATCCAAACTCTTCTTCTTCATCATCTATTATGTAATGGTCTGAGGACCTTACCCTTGTTACATTAGAACACACTTTTTTTTTTTTAGAACATCAGCTTTGTTTGAATACCTGTTTTGACATCCAGATGGCATAGACTGAACAATATATGTAAACCAAGATGTAAGTATTGATGGTTATTGTATTATTGAAGTGAGCTGGCAGGGTTTTTCTTGTGTTTTCTCTTTCTTTTTTCATATGTTCCCCATGTTGTTGTTTTTTCTTTAATACATTTGCAATAAGAGAATCATTAACAATTGTTTGCACCCCAAAATCCATCACGGTTCTGCATTAACCTGCAACAAAACAAAAATATTATTTAAGTGCATACTTTGATACATAGTTTAATGCATAGTTTTTCCTCAAAATATGAATTTTACTGTGGGAGTTTGGGGCTCAAAATGTGTACTTTGCTACACTTAGCCTGCTGAGAAATGTTTCACAGCATTATGATAAATCAAATTCTTAGAGGGACATATATTCACATTTGAAATTATGGATTCATTCAAGGTAAAATGCACTTGTAGAAGATAATTATGCTGTAATATACTATGTGCAAGAAAATTACATTGGCCTTTTGACACCTGAGATGTGTGTTTTCCCTATTCCACTGAGAGTCATTTGTTTTAACTGTTTTTAATGCTGAATTTATTATTGTTGAAACCAGCTCTGGGGACAGCTGGTGACGGACAGGTAATAAATATAATATCATCACCATCAGAAAGTGTGTATAACAATGCTTAAGTGAAAATCTCATTCAAAAATGTGTTACATTAGGGAAATTTCCTTGCAAAAATGTACCTGTTGGGAGAAAGGTGCACTAAAATGCTGGCGAATTTTCATGAAGACATTTAACAAAACACACACACACACACACCAAATGAGGCAGAATTGTGGTAGACTGAATTCAAGGCTGGAAAAATGAGAAACTGAAGTTGACATACCCAACTATTCTTAGGACATAAAGACATACGCAAGATGAGCCTGCTGGATCAGCCCGTCTAGTTCAGCATCCTTTTCTCACAAAGGCCAACCAGGTGCCTGTGGGAAGCCCACAAGCAGGACGCAAATGCAGGAACACTCTTCCCTCCCTTCCAGCAACTGGCATTCAGAAACATTGGCTACCTCTGACTATGGTAGTAGAGCAGAGCCACCGTGGCTAGTAGCCATTGATAGCCTCGCCCTTTATGAATTGATCCATCCGAGTTGGTGGCCATCACTGCCTCCCGTGGGAGCGAGTGCTATAGTTTAGCTATGTGCTTTGTGGAAAAGTACATCCTTTTTCTGTCCTGAATTGTCCAAGCTCAGGCCCTCCATGCCTCTTTCTCCAGCCCTTGAGATTCTCCCAGGTTTAGCACCACATCCTTGGTCTTGTAGTGAGGTTAAAGCTTACTGGGAAATGATATACCATGAATTGAAAAGGATGTTTAAAACAACGTTTGTAAAACAAAACAAAACCCAGCAGCTTTTCTTTTGGGAATTATAAGGGCAGAACTACCCAAAGTGTATAGAAAACCTATTCATGTATGCTACTACAGCGGCAAGAACGTTACTTGCCCAAAATTGGAAAGAAGTAGAAGTCCCAGCAAGGGAAGAATGGATACAAAAACTTACGGAATATGCAGAAATGGCAAAACTTACTGGAAAAATTAAGAAATCAAGATAACAATCTTTTTATAAAAAAAATGGAAATGGGTTATTGAATATTTACGGATAAAATGAAAACAGATAAGAATATTGGCAACATTATTGTAACAACCTGCAGTTTCATAAGAGTATATGTTTTAAGTAGATGAATAAATGAACAAATTAAGTTAATTTGAATATGCAGGTATTTTCTAAATGTCAGGTAATTGTTTTCTCTTTGACCTTTGATTGGAGGGCGTTCCACAGGGTGGGCGCCACTACCAAGAAGGCCCTCTGCCTGGTTCCCTGTAGCTTTGCTTCTCACAGTGAGGGAACCTCCAGAAAGCCCTCAGCGCTGGATCTCAGTGTCTGGGCTGAACAATGGGGGTGGAGACACTCCTTCAGGTATACAGGACCGAGGCTGCTTAGGGCTTTAAAGGTCAGCACCAACACTTTGAATTGTGCTTGGAAACATACCGGGAGCCAATGCAGATCTCTCAGGACTGGTGTTATGTGGTCCTGGCGGCCACTCCCAGTCACCAGTCTAGCTGCCGCATTCTGGATTAATTGCAGTTTCCGGGTCACCTTCAAAGGTAGCCCCACTAGAGCACATTGCAGTAGTCCAAGCTGGAGTTAACTAGAGCATGCACTACTCTGTCGAGACAGTCTGCAGGCAGGTAGGGTCTCAGCCTGCATACCAGATGGAGTTGGTAGACAGCCGCCCTGGACACAGAATTAACCTGCGCCTCCATGGACAGCTGTGAGTCCAAAATGACTCCCAGGCTGCGCACCTGGTCCTTCAGGGGCACAGTTATCCCATTTTGATAATGCTTCTGGCTTGCCTGTATGGAAAATGATGCATGGGTGGTAGTGGTGGTGGTGGTGGTAAGGGTGCTGTTGAAATCTCAAACTTCTCTATGGGTGAAATCTAGTCCATTGTAAAAAGGTAAGACTCACACACACACCCCTTTTTTGTCTCGGGTCCAGCCTGCCGCCAGCATACAGCCCCCGGAAGATTGGCCATGATGGAATGCAGTCCTCAGGCTGAAAAAGTTCCCCCACATAATATCCTGTTTCCTTTTGTAAAAAGAAAGAAATGTCTTCAAGTATATCCAGAGTTTAGCCTGCAGTTTGACAAAACATCCTTATTGTGTATGGATTCCAGACCTACTTGTCCAACTCAATTACTGTTCCAATCTAGTCATGCTGATAGAATTTACAGAACAGCTTCTCTATTTTCCCACATTTTAATTCTGTTACACATTTGACTGTGAATTTATTCTGGTCGGGCAAATGATTGTGGGGCGAGGTGGGGGAGCAACTGAGCTGACTTGAAGAGAAGGAGAAAAGAAAAGAAATACTATTTTTTTTTCCCCTTTTGCTCTTCCCTATTCCGTAACATGGAATGGAATCGACCATGAACGAACAGGGATGATGGATATGGGAGCAGAGTTAAATAAGAAGAGTCAGATACAATAAGTAAACTAATGTTTGGATCCTTAAACAAAGGAAAGGAGAAATTCATCAAACACATTGCTGCCTAGCTCTTGGTTTCAGGTAAATCCCCAAAGTGACGTAAAATGAACAAAATTATATGGCTGCACGTCAAGGAAGAAGTTAATCATTTATAATTTGAGGCTATGGTCTGGTCTTGCCTCGCTCTTCAACTCCTTTGTTTGGGATTAAAGTCCTGTTCCCGTTGCAACCAACCACCCAGAACCCCTAGCAAAAGGAAGCAAGAGATTTCTGACCCCTCTAGCAGATGTGCCATGTAGCGAGTAATGGGGAATCTGTCACCCTATATATTTTTAGAGCACGTGGAATTGATTAGAACTCAGGAGCTGCTCTACATCTGACCACGTCACTGCCTCTAGTGTTCACACTGAGTGATTATTATGGTTACAGTGCAAGAGACTTATGTACTAGACGTGCAGGCCAGGCACAAATCTCTCTGTATAAGAAAGTGATTGTTTTTTGTGTGCTGACCACACTGTCCCAACTATAGGCTTGCCATACGTCTGTAAAATTCCAAACATGCCAGGAAACCGAACATCTAAAATGGCATCCAGAGGGTAGTTTTTGAATTTTAAGAGATGTCAGGAATTTCCAGGACATACGGCAACCTGGGAATTTTTGTTGGGGGGGGGGGTTCTGTAGTCCCCTCCATTTTTTCTGGGTTTCTTTTTTTTGGGGGGGAGGCTGCGCCCCAGTGGCAGTGGAAGTGATGAGAGGTCACTTCCCTTGGCCGGGGAGTGGGGGGAGAATGGGGAGGAGGAGAAGGGAGGAGGCAATGCAGTGGGAAAGAAACATCAACAAGGAATTTTGTAGGCTAGAAAGGGGGTTGCTGGTCCCGACTGTGTGTGTGTGACTGTGTTGCCGAAAGAGGAGAGGTGCGGGCGGGGGGGGGAGCAGAAACAGCTGAGAGAATGTAAACACTGGCACCAACATCTGTTGGGAAAGGAATTATGAGCAGGGTGGGTTGTGTGTGTGTGTGTGTGTGTGTGTGTGTGTGTGTTAAGCATTCCCCCCCTCTCTGTCTCTCTCTCTCTCTCTCTCTCAGGATAGTTCAGCACAAGATTCCTAATCTCAGGGTTGTGTGTTTGAGTCCTGCATTGCAGGGGATTGGACTAGATGATCCGAAGGCAGGGGTCCTCAAACTCTTTAAACAGGGGGCAGGTTCACTGTCCCTCAGACACTGTTGGGGGCCGGACTATAGTTTGAAAAAAAATATGAACGAATTCTTATGCACACTGCACACATTTTATTTGTAGTGCACAAAAACAGGAAAAACAATACAATATTTAAAATGAAGAAGAATTTTAATCAACATAAACTTGTAAAAAATTAAAAAAATATATATTTTAAAAAGTGTTTTGACTGCATCAGACCAACACGGCTACCTACTTGAATCATAAAGGGCTAAAGATACTAGTTTTTCCAAACTCTGGGCCCTGCCCACAAGATTATAATGTAGCCAACAGTCTATTGTTGGAGTATTCATAAGAAGTTTCTCCCTGATCTGGCCTATCCATAAGCACTAAGACAAACCTGGCCTGCTATCGTGCTCAGTTTCTGTCTGTGAGCTTCCAACAGGCATCTCAACCGTCTCTCTGAGAACAGTATGCTGGGCTAGATGACCCTTTGGCCAAATCCAGCAGGATTCTTCTTATTCATCTTTTGGGAATGTTTCCTTTTTTCAGTCACATGCCTGGATCCAGTCATATTTTGCTTCTCTTCTGTATCCAGTTCTGCTTTATCTCATGACTGATTCCAATCCTGCTCTGATTCTTTTGATATGAGTTTTAAAACAACAGGTTTTTGGATGTTTTTTGGAACTGCAAACATTATCCAAGGCTGAAGTGTGCATAAGTCCGTTCTATGACAGCCTTAAGCTGAAGATACGCAGAGCAGGGCTAAGTAATTTTGTCAACCATCTCTTCCCTTCTTTAGCAGCTGACAAATTTTACAGAAAATCCTACCCTGCATCAAAATTACTCAGGATTCTATATGATTTCATAAAAACCCCAAATGTCACTCAGCACAAGTGTTTAGCCTACATGCACATGGATGAGTGTCCCTTGTTCTTAATCCCAGATCAGTCTGTGCTGCCTGTAATTCACTGAGGGCAAGGCATGTGGCACATATTCAAAGCTTCTAACTTTTGAGCCAATATTTTCTTTGTTGGACTTCTGTCATTTCTCAGGTGATCTTTCGGATGGGCTATATCCTTAGCACACACACCCAACCAGAGGCATAGGAAGGTGAGGTGGTATCCGGTGCAGAAAATTTCTTGTCACCCCCCTCATTGATTCCCCCCCCCCCACCCTGCAAAAATGGTTTTATGTTATTGCATATTTTCTTACAAAGGAATAATAACAAGTAATAATAATAATAATAATAATAAACTTTTATTTATATCTCGCCCTACCTGGCCGAAGTTGGGCTCAGGGTGGCTAACATCAGATACATAACATTGGTATAAAATCAAACAATGATTAAATTACCTCCTAAAAACGTCTCAAAATCAAATGAAAGTCTAATTAGATGGCTTTCCACAGGGTTAGGGTTGGGAACAGTAAGTGCTCCACTGAACTGAAATTTCAGCCTTCACGACTTAGGAAAACAGCCAAGTAAACAGCTATTTTTGTGGAGGAGGGTCAAGATATTAACCAATATGCATGAAATTTCATATATAGAAGAAGAAGAAGAAGAGTTTGGATTTGATATCCCACTTTTCACTACCCAAAGGAGTCTCAAAGCGGCTAACATTCTCCTTTCCCTTCCTCCCCGTGAGGTGAGTGGGGCTGAGAGACTTCAAAGAAGTGTAACTAGCCCAAGGTCACCCAGCAGCTGCATGTGGAGGAGTGGAGACGCGAACCCGGTTCCCCAGATTACGAGTATACCACTCTTAACCACTACACCACACTGGCTCTCGGAGTGCAAAAACTGGCAGCAAAAGAGGTAAAAGTATGGAACAATTTGAGTCTCCAGGGGGGAAAACACACGAAACGGGTGAATATTCATCACAGTCCTAGAGTCCTACGGGAATCCTGTATGAACTTGACTTTACCACCAGTTATTTGCCCCCAGGGGTGTAGCAAGGCTCTGCGCTGCCCGGGGCGGTGGTGGTGCAGAGGCACCCCCCTGGGGGAGGGGCACGACGCGTGCATCGTGACGTCGTCGTGACGTCACAACGCACATGGATACCGCTGAAAGGGGGAAATTCCCCCTTTCCGTCGCTTTTTTTGACATCATGGTTGTCCCAGGCATAACACCCCTCCTCACTGGCCCACCCGCCACCGAAAAAACTGCTGGGAGGGTGGGAAAGGGAAGCAGAGCAGGCACGTACAAGCGCCTGCTTTGCCTCCCCCTTTCCCCCTTCTAGCGGCTTTTTTCTGTGCGAGGGGTGGGCCAGCAAGGAGGGGGTGTCATGCCAGGGACAAGCGTGATGCCCCCTCCTCGCTGGCCCGCCCCTCGCACCAAAAAATAGCTGCTGGAAGGGGGGAAAGGCGGCATGCCCCCGTTCGGGGCCCACCCGGGGGGGGCGGAGTGGAGGGAGCAGCCAAAGTGTCACCTCCTACCCTGGAACCCGGGGCGGGCCACCCCCACCCCCTTGCTATGCCCCTGTTTGCCCCTTATGTAGTTTTTTTTCCCTCCCACCCCCTTTTTATATAAGAAACATACATCTTTATTCAGCTGAAGATTCTTTGGTGATATAAGCAACTTGGAAATGATTCAACCTTGATTGTCAGCTATGGGAAGCGAAGAATTTCAAGTGCAAGTTTTTCCAAAGCTGATAGTGGAAAGCCCCAGATGTGCATGTGGTCTCTGGATGAGTTTTAATGGGATTTTTGCCAGCAGAAGGAAAACCTTTACTGCATTTTGGTGGTTTCCTGTTTTCACAATAATGTCTAGAGCACCTTGAGCATGGCAATGAAATGTGAAGACATAGTCAGTCACTTTCCCGTAGAAGAAATGCATTAGCACAGACACTTCTGTCATGGCCATATTGAAACATTGCTACCCTCTGATGGGTCATTTTCAATGGGGTCTTTCAGGAAAAATTAAACAAAATATTGAGACTCATAGCTGTAAATTCCCAAGGAGGAATTTATTTACAAATTATTTTATTCAGATTATGGATATACCACTCCATATTTCAAATCCCCTTTTCCCATATTTCAAATTTCAGAGTAGTTCGCAACATCATAACGTTGTAAATAAAATAAAAAATAATTAAATAAATAAATAAATTTAGATAAGATCACCTCTAAAAATCAATGTAAATGAGAAACAGCTAACATGTAGGGACCGTAATAATTAGTAACAGACCAAAATACTGCATAGAAATATAGCAGAGACAGCCAGCCCCACCCACCAAATATACATACATTTATTAATAGGTAGGAGCACTCTCACTTCTGCTGCTACTGCTCCAACTTAAGATCACCCAAAGGTGGAGCAGAATAACACACTCCCCACCGATGGAGCTTCCTGCTGTCATCAGGGAACACCCATAATTATTCCTGCCCCAGGAAGAATTACACATGTCCCACACCCCTAGTTCTCCTTGCTCTCATCAGGGAGCACCCCTAAATACCCATGAATCAAAAGCAAAACAAGATAGTGATCTCACCCTTGATGTAACCCAAATGGGTGATCAGTAGCAGCACTATGGGCTGGGAGTGTGCCTAACAAGCCCCAGGTTATCTCCAACCATCTCCTCCAGCTTCTGTTCAGGCTTGGCTGAAAGGTCTGTAGTCTTTTGGCTGAGATCCTTTGTGCTCTTGTTCTTCAGTTCACCCCAGGGGCTCACACCTCAAGCAAGCTGTGAGGCTTCACGCCACATCCCATACATCCAGCCAAGTCATTTCCCTGGTTCTCCTTTCCGGTTCTCCTTTCTCATGTATTTTTAAATCTGGAAAAGCATGTGCCAACATGATTTACTTCGGAATATAGGCTAGATCCAGGGAATGGATCCTCAATACTTTCTCTGCCAGTTGGCCAGCTATACTATATCCTCTTCACCATGTCGGTCTTGTCTTTTCTTTGAAGTCAACATTCTGGGTATCCATACAACATGGCAGATTCTGACATAATTAATCAGCAAGTACAGGCAGCTTTATGACAACCAGGACTTGTCACCAAATTTGTCCCATATTGATCACATTTGCCATGTTATCAAAATGTTATACTTCCACAACAGCCTCTGGCATGCTAGGGTTGCATTGGGCAAAGCAGTGAACAGCTGATTCTGATTCCAGCCTAGACACATGAACATATCCCTTAAAATACTGCAGACCAGTCATGGACCCAGATGGCAAAAGATTAATGTTCTCCCCACCCCTTTACACTTTAAAATGTATATGAACGATTTAACATCTGCAGTGTATCTGTGCTTCATTTTTGTGTGCAGTGGTGACCTCATCCTTTAGGTTGCCTTTTTTGGGGGGTACCTAACCATCATAGAGTTTTAATAAACCTGAGCTCACTGAGTAATCACATCTGGATTGCTGCATGTCAAGAGCAGCGCTTGCGGGTGGGGTGGAGGGAGGAGAAGAAAGGGATCAGGCCATAGCTCTACAAATCAAATGTTATGGTACATGAAGTAGTTTTGAGGTGGAAGATGACTATATGTTCCAGATGTTATGCAAATACACTTTTTACAAGCACCTACTGTGAATTCTGAAAAGAATTAGCATTCAAATGTTACTGATGCTAAAAGAGAAATGGGGATAGGATGGAAATCCCTACAGTATCCCAGAAGACCAGGAGTCTCTCTGCACCACTTTCTGAAACTATGCTCTCCTTGTCTTCTACACTGAATGGATTCACCTAAATGCCATGCTCTCCAGCCTTGCTGCTGTGAAATAGAAGAATGCAATGTCATATGCCACTGAAAGCTCCAGGAGAATCAACAGGTTTGCATTTTCCTATCCATTTCCAGTACAAATAATCCATCAGCCAAGATGGATAGCCCTCCAGATGTTGTTGGACCACAACTACCACCATCCCTGAATTGGCCATGCTGCTTTGGGACTCTTGAGAGCTATGGTGTGGAGAGCACCACACAGGCTATCTCTGCACTAAGGTAGACAAGGTCAGTTTGGTCGATAAGCTAGGCCACAATTTTGACTGAAATGGCTCCAGGTGATTATATAAAGGGTCCACTCCCCAGTCTTGCTCCTCCTCCAAATGATATATGCATTATACATCAAAATGATAGAACAAGCATGGCATTTTCATGAACCAGCATGGCTTGCTCTCTCGCTCTCAGATGAATGTTTATTCAACTGCAGTGGTATGCACAACATTTCTGTAATTTTGTTCCAAGGCTATTAAACTTGACTTTATTGAGAACTGCTATTCATTTTGCTTTCAGACCACCACATTTTCTGACCTTGTAGACAACGTGAAGGAGAACACTTAAAAAAAAAAAGCATTAGGATTTATGTTATGGGGTGTGTATGTGTTACAATTTCATCTGGAACACTTCCAAAAGGGTCCCGAGAAACTGGCACAGTGAACTAGGGCTTGCATTTTGCTTCTGTGCTTTGTACTTTGGGACAGAGGTCCAAGTTCCTACTCAGCTGAATGAGCAAAAGGGTCACTAAACACAGCAGGCCTGGCCGACCACATTTTGAAGTGAAATGATGTTAATATCTAAAGAAGGGCTGAGGAACTTCCCCACCACACCCCACCCTACCCCCCAACGTTGCTGAACTACAACTCCCACCAGTCCCAGCATGCATGGCCAGTTTCCAGAAAGCAATCCAAAACATCACCCAAGATAAGTAGAAATGGGCATTTAAACAAACTGAAATTGGTAAATATATTAAGCCCTGTCCTTCAAATACTTATTTCCAAGGCAGCTAACCAACTAAGCATGAAACTATAAACAATACAATCCAAAATGAAAATGACAGCTGAACTGCATAAAACAGCTAATGTAAACACATTGCCAGAGTTATAAGTCAAGAGCAACATAAAACATTACAGCAGTTTAAGAGCCTGGGATTTTTTTTTAATAAAAAAGGTCTTCAACAGGCATCAACAATATGTGAGTACACGAGGAAAGGACCTAGCGTAGTGGCACAACATCTGCTTTGCTTGGGTTCAATTCTTGACATCTTCAGGTAAGTTTGGGAAATTCTCTTGTCAGAAACCTTGGAGAGGCACTGCCAGTCAGAGTAGACAATATTGAGTCAGTTGGACTATTGGTCTGATTCAGTGCACAGCAGCTTCCCGTGTTCCTATTAACCTAGGTGAAAATGCACAAATATTTTTTTTTTTAAAACAAAGCATTTTGAGACAAAATAGGAAACAAAATAGGAAATTCTTTCCAGTAGCACCTTAGAGACCAACTGAGTTTGTTCTTGGTATGAGCTTTCATGTGCATGCCCACTTCTTCAGATATTTTGAGACAGTACTCTATAAGGCATCTTCCTATCCTCTTATGTGCACACCAGACACCCCCTCCCCTCATTCCAGAAGCCTCTCCTCAGTGACTTCAGGAGCCAGGAGAGGGACTCCATAAATGACTCCAGTGCATGGACAGACTGATACGGGAGCCAGCCTTCATTCAGATGAATATGAATAGCTCTTTGTAAGGCAGCAACAGGCAGCGGATACTGAAGGGTGTGTGTGTGTGTGCGTGTGTGTAGAAAGCTTCAGGAAGGTGTTGGATGAGAGAGGTCTATGTGCCATGCCCTGTGGTCCTTTAGCCACCCAGCCAGTCTCGGGTGTGATGGAGGATGTTGTCCTTGTGGTGGAATTGAAGTAACATTCAAGTCCAGGGTATGCATGCCATCTTGTCTGCCTCAGGCAGCAAATTGTCTTGGGCTAGGCCTTATACTGGCTTGCTTGAACTTTGCTTCAGTCTGAGGTTGGTCCACCAGAACGCAGTGTTTCACCAAGTTCAGCCTGCCCCCACTTGCCCTCTCTTTACTTACAACCATTTCACGGAGAAGCAGGCACTATCATCTCCCTCTTCTTTAAAGTGACAGTTGCCTTTTTAGAACTCAGTGGGGAGGGGGAGGAGGTGGATAAAAACCCAAATGAGTTGGCTTTGCCTATCCTTGGCTCTGGCTCCACCTAGTGTTGGCCTCCGTGCCTTCTACCCAACCAGTCTCAACTGGCATCTACCTCCACTGCTTGCCTTTCCGTCTCAGTATGAGGCACCCAGGATGCTTTACCACAGATCCAAAATGTTAATATGCTGCTGTTTTAGTTTGTGTTTGACTTGACACAAAGCAGCAGCTATTAACAGTCGAATAAAATCAGCGGAGAAGATCAGGCCAGACTTCCACAGTGACAACAACTGAAGCAGCCAGCAAGGCAAAAGGCCTGAAAGAAGTCTTCAGTCTGACACCTTGATCCCTCAGGGAATCGAGCATCCAAAGCTTGGAGACTGCAATAGAGAAAGCTCTGTCTTGCGTACCTGGAAGCCATGTCAGATATTGGCAGGACACACAACAGGGGGGGGGGGTCATACACTTCTAGTTTTAGGCATTTGGAAATGCCTCAGTTCTCACACAAACATTCAACCTACCTATTTGTCAATAACAGAAAGATAATAGTTGGCATATGGATGGGCATGGAGCAGCTTTCTCCAGCGTGGTGCCTTCCAGATGTTTTGAACTATTTATTTTATTTATGTACTGTTTGCTTGTAGAAAAAACCCCAACACAGTTTACAAAGAAGATAACACAATAAAATAATCACTAAAAGATTTAGTTCCTTCAGAATGGATAGGTTTGATCTTCTTGCAGTCCATGGAACTCTCAAGAGTCTCCTCCAGCACCATAATTCAAAAGCATCAATTCTTCGGCGCTCAGCCTTCTTTATGGTCCAGCTCTCACTTCCATACATTACTACTGGGAAAACCATAGCTTTAACTATACAGACCTTTGTCCAATACTTTCGTCACATCATGAGAAGAGAAGACTCCCTGGAAAAGACCCTGATGCTGGGAAAGATTGAGGGCACTAGGAGAAGGGGACGAGAGAGGGCGAGATGGTTGGACAGTGTTCTCGAAGCTACCAACATGAGTTTGACCAAACTGCGGGAGGCAGTGGAAGACAGGAGTGCCTGGCGTGCTCTGGTCCACGGGGTAACGAAAAGTCAGACACGACTAAACGACTAAACAACAACAACAACAACAACAACAACAAAGATTTACAATTATAATTTAAAACACAGAGAAGGTTAAAACCACAATAAAATAGACTAAAACAAATTAAAAGTCATACCAACTTTCTAAGCATCTGGGTAGGCTTGTCTAAATAAGAATGTCTGGTTGGGGTGATGGGAGTTGTAGTTGAAAACCTCAGGATGACACCAGGTTGGCAAAGACTCATATAGAGGAACAATATGGTCAAGCCGGTAAGGGCAGAGAAACAACCCAGGTTTATTGTTAGGAAATCATGTGGATAAGCTTAAGAAATGCTATGCTTAAATGTTATATTACATTATGCTGAAAACTTAAGAACATTTTTGTCACAAGTAGTTTGTAGCTTGGTCTTCTACATGCTTGCTTCAGAATTTGTTTTTAAAACTCCAATGCCCTTCTCAGAAAATGATTGTGAAAGAAGAAAAGGGCTCCATTTTCTGTTCTGTCCTATTCAATAAAGTTGCAATGCTTTTCATAAGTAAATAAAATTTAAAAACAATAAGCTTACTTTGCCTCCTTTGAAATAGATTCCCATCCTTCTGCCTAATTGCTATCAACATTGTAATGGAAATCATATTGCTATATTGATTAACAGTGGTTGCATTTTCCAATTATTTCTCTAATGAGTTAAGTGGCAATGACCCAGAAAATGGACCAAGACCTCACTACAGACTAATGTTAATTTGGTTAAAATGTTATTCCCCCCTCCTCTTCCAGCAAATAATGATGAGAGATGCCTACTGTTAATTAATCAAAAAACTTCTCAAAATAGAGTTCACCAGGTGGAAATAATTAGGCTTTAATTGTGTCTTGTTTATTACTCTTCAGAGATGTAAACAAGAAAAGCTGGGTTCGTTTGACAGTCGTTAGTAAAAACCTTCGTAATAAATAAATCAGAAGCACCAGTGTTATGATTATGTCATGAATATTTGTTCTTCTGCATTTGTTCTGTGAGTCAGTTTGACAGGTGAAGAACTGGTAATTTCCCTTTAGAATTAAAATATCAGATCAGCAGGTGGGAACATTTGCCTTTTGTTTCATTCTCTTCCTTTTTTGTTGATTGTTTTCAAATTGCTTAACTGACTGGCGGAAAGATACAACTCGTTGTCAGATGGAATAACTTTTAATGATGGAATTCACAGACAATGAAGAAATTTCGGTTGCACCTGCATTTTGATTTGAACAATGGTACTTGAAATTTGGGAGGAGGAAAAACCCAGCAAAAACCCAATCTTCACAACTGTCTACTTTAAGATAGTTTCACTTTCCTCTGTTAACTCATTCCATCATATTAATAGGGGTCTTTTTCCATTCTTTCCTTGCCAGCATACATTTAGTTCAGAATAACAGGCAGTACGAGATATAAAACTTGGATCAACTGAAGGAATGGCCAAGGAGGAAATTGTGCAAGCATGAACACAATCCCATCATAATTGAGCCCCTTGAAGTTCCCCTTTACTTTAGCATTATAATTCATCCACCTGGAGATCCATTGACTGTAAGGTGAGGTGGCAGCATAATGCGTACTTTTGCAGCTTTGGGTGGAAAGTTTTCTAACTACCTTGTAAAGCAGGGGTAGGGAACCTGTGGTATCCCAGATATTATTGGACAACAATTCCCTTCATGCCTGACTGCTGGTCATGCAGACTGGGGCTAACGGGAGCCGAAATCCAAAGGATCGCCATCCCTTTCATAAGAAGAAGAAGAGTTTGGATTTGATATCCCGCTTTTCACTACCCAAAGGAGTCTCAAAGCAGCTAACATTCTCCTTTCCCTTCCTCCCCCACAACAAACACTCTGTGAGGTGAGTGGGGCTGAGAGACTTCAAAGAAGTGTGACTAGCCCAAGGTCACCCAGCAGCTGCATGTGGAGGAGCGGAGACACGAACCCGGTTCCCCAGATTACGAGTCCACCGCTCTTAACCACTACACCACACTGGCTATCAGAACAGAGATCCAGAGCTTCCATAAGAAAGGGATCACTGAACAGTAAGGATGAGTGCTGAGGAATGGGGTAGTCAGCCAGGAGTCACAATTATACAACTGCCAGAATGGAAGGCAGCAGAGTGTGAAGGAAGATGTGTCAGGAGGCATGTTGTTGTACAGAGAACGTTTAAGCTATGAAAAGGACGTGGGATGACATCTGTAAACAAAAGGAGAGGGAGCCTAGCATAGTGATGGGTGACTTAGGTTTCTTTCAGTTTTTCATTTTTCCAATCCCATATTCAGTTATCCATATTTCCACACTATTATTATTATTATTATTATTATTATTATTATTATTATTATTATTATTAATGTTGTTGTTTGGCCAATTTCTCCTAATATTTTAATGTTATTTTCTCCAGTTAGGTTTGCCAGCTATTCTGAATTTCTCCCTCAACCATTGGATGCTGCTGATAGGTGTGTTGGGAGCTGGAGTTCAGCACATAATTTCCCCTTTAATCCTCATCCTGGAATGATCACAGAATATCAGTTAGCAATATGCAACAAACAGAAACAGTGGTACCTCTGGTTACGAACTTAACTCATTCTGGAGGTCTGTTCTTAACCTGAAACTGTTCTTAACCTGAAGTACCACTTTAGCTAATGGGGCCTCCCACTGCTGCTGCGCTGCCAGCGTGTGATTTCTGTTCTCATCCTGAGGTAAAGTTCTTAACCCGAGGTACTACTTCCGGGTTAGCGGAGTTTGTAACCCGAAGTGTTTGTAACCGAGGTGTTCGTAACCCAAGGTACCACTGTTATTGACCACAGGGCACATGTAAGCTTATACATCCAACTATGGTCTACATGCAGTTATTGCAGAAACTAGAGCTAAACTGAAACTTCTTAGATGATCTTTCTTTCAGAGATTTTTTTTCCAGCCCTGGGAACAGGGGTGGCTAACCTGTGGCCCTCCAGGTGTTGTTGGACTCCCAAGTTCTAGCATCCCTGACTGGGGGAACTGGAGTCCCCAAACACCTGGAGGGCCACAGGTTAGCCACCCCGGCACAGAAAAAGACCACCTTGTAGAATTTTCTCTAAATATTTCTCCACCATTTCTGGTGGCAGCTGCCATCCCCACCACCTCCAGACTCCACAATACATCTTGTACTAAGTCTGTTGCATTGTGGCAGATGCGAATTGGTGGTCGTTCTGTCAACAGAGGACTCAGCTACATTAGTTTAAAAAAAAAAAAAAACCAACATGTTTTAAACACTGTGATGGCGCTATACAGTTCGATCCTTCGGCAACACGATTTCCCGGTATGAGCTTTACAATGCGTTTTCCTGATTTGTTTTTTTTTTATGTGTCTAGATCTGGTCAGAGTAGTTGCTGCTTCCCTTTGTCGGGGGTTGGGGAATCAATAAACTTTTCCCCTGCTGCTCCTAATAAGGGAAGCCTACTCTTGAGAAACTGTTGGAAAATCTCCCTTTCCTTTGAGAAATTTGGTGACATGATGCTCCCCTTCTCTGCCCACAAATGGGGTAGAGCATAAGAGCTAACTCCTAGGGGACAAGACCATTTCGCCCTCCCAATAAAATATTTGAGGGGGCCAGACCCGAACCGACCTGACCCAGTTGATGGCAAATAGTATGTGTGCTCCACATCTTGTGATCAGTTATGTGGGGTAAGGCTTACCTGCCCCTCCCCTCAATATTTTATTTAAGTTGGCAGCCCTGAGGTAGAGCATTTGAAGAGACCATTTGCACACAGCTCTATCAAAATCAGACTTCCATGTTGTTATCCAGGGGATGCAGAAAGCTGTCTTATGCCGAGTCAGGTGACTGGTTCATCTACCTCAGTGGTGTCTGTTCTCCAAGACTTGAAGCAAGAGTATCTACTAGCCTTATCAGATATTCCAGCCCTGAGCTACAGCCCTTTCCATCTCTTGTCAGGTGGGGAAGTCGTGCACCCACAGCTGCCGCATGTACCTGCATCTGATGTAGCTTTGTAAAGAAAACTGTATTGAAAAGTGAGCAGGGAGCTGGACTCGGTCCACCTCACTCTCCCTTCCTTGCCAAGCACTTGATTGGCAGGTTTTTGGCTTTCTCTGCATGGCTTCCTGGATGAAGTCATGATGGTCACTCACATGCTCTGTTAGTGTGCAGCCCTGACCTAATGGATTTATTTTTAAATGTTGTGTATTTTGTTTTATTTCTTATGCACTGTTTACACCCAGAGCGAGTGAGAGCAACAAAAGATACAGCTATGAAACCATTGCAACTACCAAACAATAAAAGTGTGGGGGAAAATGATTAAAAACAGTTTCATATAAAAAACAGTTTAGAACAATTCCACACACACACACACACACACACACACACACACATCTTTAAAGTCACATTATATCTGTACACTACTTTCCAAAGTACCAAATGGCTTGTGAAATCCTATGAAATGCTAGAAATTGTAAAGACCAATAGGGCTTCTGTCTTTTTAATCTGCAATCGTTTTAGGGGGAGGACTGAGGGAAGAATAATACATTTTTTTAAAAAAAAATGTATCTTATTTTAAGGGGGGGAATCACAGCATGTTCCTTTGGACAGTTACAAATTCTTTCTGAAGTCTGTTTTGATAATTCACGAGGAATCACAGACACACACACCCTGCCTTGGAATTATTGTTTGAAACATGCATGAGGGTACATTTTATTCTCAAAAAGTAGTGAAGATAATACTGAAATATATGACTGAGCCTATATGAAGGACCCCCTGCTGATTTCTGACACAGGTATATATAATTCCTTGACATAGCATTCGGTAGCTACATTTAATAATAAGATTACTCGCTTCTTATTGTTTTCTCTTTGATTTCCCCCTTCTCCTTTATTTTATGCTTTCATCAATCTGAGCCAAAGATTGGAAATGGGAGGGGGACCCCCGCCCTCTGCATTGACGCAAGCTTTTGAGTTCTAGATTAAAATGTAACACGCAGCATTCCAATCATTATTTTTTCTTAACCACCAAATTAGAGAGACTGAAATTGGAACTGATTTTACACTTTCCTATCATAATATTTTTATGAGCGAAATTGGACCAACAGCCACTCAATGGGAGGGAAGGCATACCAGGAGCCTAGCTGCTAGCAGAGATATTTATGAGGGGCTGCTGTTTTGCTTGGAGTGCAAGGAGAATTTGGGGGCGTTTGAAAAAAGAAAGAAAAGAAAAACCTGCACAAGGATCTTTTTGTCGTGCTAGTGATACTTTCGCCCTAAGGTAATGAGGAGCTTATTTCTACTAAGGATGGGTTGACATAGTGCTAATTTTTTGCCTCTGACCCACTTGTAATCCTATATCATACTATTATGTTGCTTGAACAAGAAGTGTCTATGTAAGTTGTTAGATTTTTTTGGAGATGAGTTTTGCAGGTCTCGGAGAATAGGAATGCGTGATCCTGAGCCAAAGTCTGACTTGCTCATATTTCTGTTGGTGGCAGCAGGACTTTCCATTGCTCAAACATGGAAAGATTTGCAGGGGGTGTCTACAGTATTAGAATGCTTGTTAATTGGCTCTTGCCGAGAAGGAAACTCAAAATATGAAAGTCTTAAAGTGAATATCAAAAACCAGACAGATTTCATATAGCAACGAAACCAAAAATTAAACATGCACTGCCACAATTGTCTTTGCAGATTTGGATATCATAACCCTGTGAAATAGGGCCTTTTTGTCAATTAAAAAAAAAAGTTGTTTAAATTTGTTTTTAATCTTGTTTTTCATGCTGTAACCTGGCCCGGGACTTTAGGGTGTAGGACTGGTAATAAATAAAATCCTCATCATATAACGTGGCTGGAACGGTCCATTAGCCAGTTTCCAATTGCCCTCCTGGACAATATGTACCTTTTTGCATACATTTGTACTGTATGGATCAAAAAGGAACAATTATATTACTATACAACCTGATACCACCAGGGGTATAAGGGTGGAACTCAGGGATTTTATGTAATCCCTGCTAATTTTTGCATATTTATTATATCAATAAAAAACCTTTATTATTATTATTTAAACACAGTGGTAGCAGAGTCAGTAAAAAAACAACAGCCCATAATTATAATCAAAGAGACCCCCCCCCCCAAAAAAAAACAATCAGATTAAAAACTGGAAGAACATAGATCAGTCATTAAAAGCCCTGGTAATAAAGGGGCCTGAACAAATGCCTCTGGAGGTACTGAAGTAAGTCATGCTAAGTGTAGATCGGATGGAATCAATGGGCACACCAAGTGATTTCAATGAGTCTTCTCTGAATATGTTTGATTCAACCCCTTGTTTGTGACTCTCAAAGCTGCCTAGGGCGAGTGCTTCACAGACAAAGCACCACCTCTCAAGAGGTCATTGCCACCCACTTCACCTAAAAACAGAAAGAAGAGCTTTCTGCATCACACCAATGGCCCATCTAGTCCAGCATCCTGTTCTCATGGAGGCCAACCAGATACCCATGGGAAACCTGCAAGCAAGATTTGAGCGCAAGAGCACCTTCCCCTTTTCCAGTTTTCTCTACTCACTTACTCAATATTGGACAAACAGGCCAAACCCTATGCCAAAGGATAAATGGACATAAATCTGATATCAGGAATCACAAGACAGAGAAACCAGTAGGAGAACACTCCAGTCTCCCAGGACATTCTATACAAGATCTCAAAGTAGCTGTCTTACTACAAAGGAATTTCAGAAATAGACTGGAAATAGAAGTTGCTGAAATGCAACTCATTAAAACTCAAAACCACGGACGGCCTGGTCTGAACAAAGACATTGGATTCTTATCTCATTATACATAACAAAAAGCTATCTTTAGCCATATCACCCCTTGCCTTTCCCTGCAAGACTAATTGCAGCTGTTAAGAGTCGTCAACAGGTTTTCCACACCTATCAGCTGATCACCCATTCCCACCACCCTTCTGAGTAATACCCCTCCCCACTCCCTCACTATATTTAAGGATCTGGTGACTTCTGTTTCAGTGTATCTGAAGAAGTGTGCATGCACACGAAAGCTCATACCAAGAACAAACTCAGTTGGTCTCTAAGGTGCTACTGGAAAGAATTTTCTATTTTGTTTCGACTATGGCAGACCAACACGGCTACCCACCTGTAACTAAAGTTATCTTTAGCCATCTCACCCCTTGCTTTTTCCTTTAGGACTAATTGCAGTCATTAACAGTCGTCAACAGGTTTTCCACACCCATCAGCCAATCACCCATTCCCACCACCCTTCCGAGTAATACCCCTCCTCACTCTCTCACAATATATAAGGGTCTGGTGACTTCTATTTCAGTGTACCTGAAGAAGTGTGCATGCACTGAAAGCTCATACCAAGAACAAACTTAGTTGGTCTCCAAGGTGCTACTGGAAGGATTTTTATTTTTATTTTTTATTTTGTTTTGACTATGGCAGACCAACATGGCTACCTACCTGTCACTTACTCGATGTCATGCATACTTTTTCAAACTCCTATCATGCCACCTCTTACTTGCTCAAGCCCAGTTTCTCTTTCCGTAATCTACACATTTGCCAAACTTTTGCCACTGAAAACCTTTGCTCGTCGCCTTTTCATTTAAATAACTTATGCAAGCATAATCACATCATCGCTGCTGTTTATTTTGTGAGGTCCAATTGCATTTTGCTCAGATTATCTTTCAGTCCCTAGGATTTACCCTCTTTCTACCGTACTTAATAGAAGTATGATTCATAAGCCATATCCAAAGATAGCTATACACTCAAATGATGGAAAATGTGCACATTATTTTAGTCTTATACCTTGACTGTGCCTCAGCACAATTGATTGACTGATTGATCAATAGATGGATTTCAGATATTTATAGCCTACATTTAAAATAATAATATTCAAGGCGACCCACAACACAGTTCTCCATGAACACAAAACGCTCTCTGATACCTCATGAACAATTCCAGAGGGGTAGCCATGCATTGCCCGTCTGCTGCAGGAAAAACAGCAACAAAGTCTCTTGTGCCACTCTAAAGCATGACAGATTTATGGTAGCATAAACTTTTCATGGACTAGATAGTGATGGTTTTATTATGATACCTCCCTGTCTGAGGGCAAAATAAAAGTCCAGCCTCTAGACCACTACCTGGAAAATAGAGTGCATTCTGAGATGATATGGTTTGGCTATCCCTCTTCTAAAGCTCATATAGAAGTAGCAAACTTTTTCTGTTCTGTACTGCTCTGCTCTGTTAAAATGGAGACCCTGTGCAGGAGAATCAGGTGTGAATTGTACTTACTTGACCAGAAAAACAACAACAGCTGATTTTTTCATTATCAATAAACAGAAGCATACAACTGGCTCTGATCTTATAGATTATAGTCCTACAGAAAGGATCGTTAATTTTGATCTAAGCAAGCAGGCACAGTGGTGAAATTCACTTGAAGTGCAGAGATTTTGAGATTTTACATGCCTTCATTTTCAACACACTTCCTTTTATTTACATGATGGTCCTTGGCAAATACTCACCATTCCGCAAATTATTATGGTCTCCACAGAAGGCCAACTCCACAGAGGGTCAAATGCTCACCATCCCACTAATTATTATTGTCTCCACAGTGGGTCAACTCTTTAACTGTGCAAGCCAAAGTAGTGTGATGGGGAGGATAAATTGGCTAAAGCCAATAAGACTTGTGATACAGCATGCATTATGAAGCATCATATAAATCTTGCTTTTGGTAGAGATGACTATCACAAACATGGTAGCTAGGTTATTATTGCAGTGATCTAAAAGCAGATGAAAGGAGACTTGTGTCAGGATTATATGAATGTATTTGGTTAAACAGCATTTGCTGGATCCCTTGATCCAAATGCAGGGCAAGCACACTTTCCAGTAAGAGATTGCCCCAGCAAAAACCTTATTAAAAAAATAATAATCACAAAACATTTAGCAAATTGAAGTGTGGGAATTTAGGCTGTTAAACCTTTTAAATATCCTGAGCCGCTTACAGCACTTCCCTTTCCTATCTGCTTTTGAAATGAACAGACCACAAAGTTTGATAAGTTTAAATGGATTTTACTTACCAAATTCTAAAGGTCAGATTCATGCATCTTTCATACAGCAGCTAGGAAAACACAGGTAGAAATCTTGATTTACAAAATATGGTAAAATGTTTCTACATTTTTGGTCTAGAAACAAAATTCTCCATCCTATTTGCGGGCAGAGGAACTGGTGAGACATTTATTGAATTTCCTCAGGACAGTGCGGAGAAATTCTTGACCAGTATCTGTGGGTGGGGCCTATATAAGCAGTGGCAGGAGCACAGCTTCTCACCCGTCCACCTGCTCCTGTCAGAGGGCAAGAGCAGCAATTATGTTGGCAGCCTAGCCACCATTTTGCATCTTTCACAATGTCCCTGACCTAACAGCATACCAAGGAACTGTGGGAAGAAAATGGCATTCACCATAAAAAAAGTTTGTATTTGTGAAATTTCTGCAACATAACATTCTGTTTCAAGAGGAGGGAGGAAAAGAGTAATATGTGACCCGCCCCCCCGGAACAAAGGTATACTGGGAAATTTCATCTGATTCTGAAAGCACTCATATATACACCTTATATTCCTAAATGGAAAAGGAGTTTATCTGTCTTACTTTTGCAATCTACTAAGAGCAAAACAATTGATGGCTTATAGTGGGCCTGTTGGTGAAACATTTCCGTCCATCTAACATTTACAGTGTCAATAATAATAATAATAATAATAATAATAATAATAATAATAATAATTTATACCCCACCCATCTGGCTGGGTCTCCCCAGTCACTCTGGGTGGCTTCCAACAGAATATTAAAATACAATAATCTATTAAACATTAAAAGCTTCCCTAAACAGGCAGAGCACCATAATGATTAAAAAAAAAGGCACAGTTCCATAATGCAATGGTACTACAGTGTAACAGGGATGTTCAAAATCAGAAGTGCTAGCATTATAACTAGGAAAACCAACTCAGTGTATCCCACATCTGAATGCAGCTTTGGACTGGGCAGTCATTCAAAGAGAGGACCGCTTCAAAGAGAAGAATGTGCTTTGTGAAGTAGGACATGTGACCACCATACATAAAAAAGCTAAGAAATGTCAGTGCTAAAAAATGTCAGATTTCACCTCAGCAATAGTCATGGTGCCCCTTTGGTGTAGGCCAAAATCAATGGGATAGAAAGCCAACCATTCCATTGAACAAGATAGATGTATCTGTTGGCCAAATCATTTTTTAAGTGACTTAAAATAGTCCAGGGGGGTATCGTGGGGCAGCCTGTGAGTAATTTTAACCTACGTGGTGACAGGCAGTGTGGATTTTCACATGCTAATTTACCAGTTCATTTAAAAAGAAAACCTTGAAAGACCTAGTATATATATCCATGTCTGGCTCCCAAGAAACTGTAATACTGACAAGTTATGTGGATTTTCACATGCTTGTTTACCCCCTCAAAACTAAAATATGTCTACCATAGGGGCCTTTGTATCACGTTACCTACAGAATGGTCCTCTTATAACACTCAGTAAGTGGTCTCACGTGTCTGCTATAACCCTAGCTATGTTTGCCAAGCTGGAGAGGAACAGAAAAGCAAAACAGAAGCTGCCCTTTCCGACCCAGATTAAACATACAGCTTCTCTGGAGAAAACGGTTCTCTTTGCCTGAAAGGTCTCTCAGTGATACCATAGGCATGATCTAATAATAATGGAACTTCTGCATCTGTCCGGCTCCTTTTAAAGTGAAGAATTCCCAGGCACTATTACATCGTAAGGCAATAGCCAATAGGGGTTAACTGCCTATTATCACTTGTCACATTGAAGCCTAAAATGTTATTTCACAATTATGATAACCATGGCTAGGTGCAGAAGGGAGAAGCAGAAGGCTTTACTCATTGTCAACAGAATGGCCCAATAGGAATGACATTACATCATGACATTCCTCATGAAAAAAAAAAAAAAGATGGCTTTGACCGCAGAGGGAATATTTTGGCCTTTCACTATTTAAAAGTTTTGTTTTTTTAATGTCCCTTCATCATCCTCTGCTACATGTAAGGTGTGACTTTCCCAAACTCCAAAGTTTGGAGAGAGATGCCCAGTTATCAAGCAATGTTCGTGTTCTTTTGTTTATGTCCTCAACTGCTCAGCTGCCCATTCACAGCAATCAAAGCCGTCAAAACTTATAAAAAATGTGTTTTTTAACTACCTTGAAAGCTTTCTGTCACGTTTATTTAGTGGAACACACAGAGTCACCTGCAATAAACAGTTTTGCCTTGGCAATCTTAGCAGAACTGGTCATATATGAGGGTTTTCTGCATGATCTTCTGGGAGTTTTAGCACTTACAGCAATGTTGCAGAAGCCTGAGAGTGATGACACCCTAGAGCAATTTTACCTGGGATGTGGTTTTGGAAACAAGAATGGGATTGTGGGCTAGTTTCTGCAATTTCAAGTGGTAATAGATAACCAGCTGCAATGTATCCTGAGTAAATGTTATTGTGGCAGCCCCTAAGAGCAGAGTTTACTTGAGAAAGGTTGATCGAAATTGCAGGCCCTTTAATAAAACACTGCAGCCGCAGTTAAATCCATATCTTTTGTCTGTTTTCATTCCTGATCTGACGACAAGCGTAAAATGAGATGTTCTGAACATTTTAAAATCGAGGGTGGGGGCAAGAGTCTGGATTTCCATTATAGATTAAATAAATGCCATATATATATATATATATATATATATATATATATATATATATATATATATATAAAATTAAGTAGAGCCTGTAACATGCTTCCCTAGTTATTATGTGTTTCCACATTCTTTCCAAGCAGTTTTGGGTGGCACAAACTCTGTCCCACTCCATTTGCCATAATAATTGCCAGCTTAGGCATCTTCAAACTCAGCACTTCAAGGCTTAACAGTTCTGGAAATGGAATTCACAGCACAGCATTGCCTTAGTGTTCCAGACCTGCACCAGCCTTCCCCACCTTGCAGAAACAGCTGTCTTTGCATTCAGGCCTTGGAAAAATGAGGAGCCTGGACATTCTGTTTGTGCAGACAGGGAAAGTTAGAGTATGATCATAGGAGTGGTTTAATAGTGGGATCTTAAACCCTGACCTTTCAGATACTTGCTTGGAAGCTTAAATGTATTAGTCTTGACTTATAAGACCCTAAACAGCTTGAAACCAAGCTATGTGAGAGACCTCTTCCTTATTTACATACTGCCCGGGTCAGTCCACTGCTGGGGCGACTCTCACACTGAACAGATATTGCTCTGGTTCAGAGCTTGGAAAGTTCATTCCAAAAAGCAAGTAGTTCTAGTTCAATGTCCAAAAGGGAACTAATTCCAATTCACATTCACATTCAGTTCACAGTTCAATTCAAGTTCATCCAAATGATCCCTGGCAGAAAATATTAATAATAAAAACCTGCATTTCCAATATTGCAAGCTGCTGTGCTGAGATGTAAAATAGATTTAAGAAGATTAGGTAATCATCAAGATACATCCATAGTGGAATGTGAATTGTTTAATTTATTTCCCCCAACAATTAAGATCCTTAAGCGTAAAGGCCCAAAGAGTTTAAAGAGTAATGTCAGAGGGTGAAACTGATGGTAAACTGGAAATAATTCTACCCCAAAACCCCAGCAATTATGGGAACTACTTTCAGGTGCAGTTCTGAGATTTTTGAAGTAATTCAAGGAACTTTGCTAAGCTGAACTTTGCTTGTGTGGTATTCAACTAAGCCTTACTCAGAGCAGTCCCACTGAAATGAATGAACATGGCAAAGTTAGGTCTATTAATTTGAATGGGTCTGCTTGGAATGAAACTTAGTTGAGGACCACCCATTTATTCTGATCATTGAGTTGGCTGCTGTGCAGAGGCGAACCTTCTCAGTAATGGCACCTAACTATCCTGCAGATAGTTCTTGCAGCAGACACCAGGCTGAATGGCTTCTGCAAGAAGTTAAAAACAAACTTGT
The DNA here is from genome assembly GCF_009819535.1 of Lacerta agilis. Classification (NCBI taxonomy): domain Eukaryota; kingdom Metazoa; phylum Chordata; class Lepidosauria; order Squamata; family Lacertidae; genus Lacerta; species Lacerta agilis. The sequence goes on from NC_046312.1 coordinate 23,590,328, forward strand.
TTACCCATACATCATTTTTGCTATTCTGGTATTGAGTTTATATTTTTCCTATTGCTCTCATTTGGTTTTAATTATCAAATTTTATTGATTATATTGCATTGCTGTATATTTCATATGTAGAAGTGAAAAGTGGGGTTTGCATATTCTAAGTAAATAACAAATTCCTTTCACTGAACGTGTTTGAAGCTTTCTTTTAACTTTAAAACAAGATGACTAAGAAATGGGAGGAGGGATACGACAGAGGTCTCTAAAATTATGCATGGTGTGATTAAAGGGGATAGACAGACATTTTTTCTCCCTCTCCCGTAATACTGGAACTCAGAAGCCCTACTCAGGCATTCAGTCTCCTTGCATGTCAACAGGAGAAGCAGGGCACACTGCCAGGCCACCTCCGTCACATCATCTCTACATGCTTTAGAGCCCTCAATGAATTTGTGTGCAGAGATCTGAAGTGGGGAGCCTTCTTGTGACGGACAGCAGACAGAGTCTGGTGATGCAGTTCCCCTGGAGCCTCTCGCTGATTGGCTACAAATCCAGCTAGCCACAATGGGGGGAGGGAGCAGGACTTTGGGAGGGAGAATAACAGGAGCAGTTTCTGAGGGAGGAAGTTAGCTAGGGTTTGGTTTTGAGATAGGGCTAAAGTTCAGGTTAAGATATAGGGTTTGAATGGAGTTGGGAGATAAGGAGTGAGATTGGGAGAACTGGTTCTAAGTTAACATACACATTGAGGAGACTATCCATAGTGAGAGGACAGAGCCTCACAGCATGGATAGGGAGACCGTGTTGAGGGTCTGGGAATGGTATACAGACAGGAGTGTTGTGGGAGGGCTGAGTCTGAGCCGGGAGAGGTAGGTCCTGTGGGAATTCAGGCTACCTGGGTCTCAGTATAGCCAGGAAGGGAGAGAAGACTCCCAGCCCAGTAACAAGGGGTGAGGTGATCCCTTATATCATAAACCTCTTTTGTCTAATAACACTTTCCTTATTTGTTTGATCAACTCCTGCCTGAGACTCTAATCACTAAGTTTGCCTTCACACAAGTCCCCCCCCCCACAACAGCCTGTGGTAAATTGTAGAAATTTGTGTAATTAGTGCACAGTGAGGTGGGTGCACTATATTTAATAGGGGGCAGATAGCGGGAGTGGATCTGTCACATTATTAATTGGTAGTATTAAGTGGTGGGTTTACTACACTTCTCCTTCTCTACTCCTGGAGGCTCCCCACATGATTTAAAACCCTAATTGCACTTGATTCTAATTTGCACAGGGGGCCTCTATGACAGATATGATCACCATCTTCAAATACTTCAAGGACTGTCACATGGAAGACGGAGCAAGCTTGTTTTCTCCTGCTCCGGAGGGTAAGACTCGAACCAATGGCTTCAAGTTACAAGAAAGGAGAATCCGACTCAAACATCAGGAAGAACTTGAGTGTGTTTGCTTGGTTGAAAAGTCCCATTGCATCTCTTGTTTGTCTGCATGGAGGATAGACAGAGAGGTGTGAGTAGAAACTACCCTCAAGTACAAAATACAGACAGACAGACAGACAGACAGATATAGGTAGATAATATTGTTGCTTCATCTACAAGGTGTGACTGGAAAGTTCGGTGAATGGTCACAGAAATCGGAAAGCGAGAAATATCCGAACATACAATCGGCAACGGAAACCCACGAAATGCTCACAATTGTGTATGGAGATGAAGCTGTAACTTGAAAGACAGTATATGAGTGGTTTAAGCATTTCCGTGAAGGGTGGCAATCCATCGAATATGACCCTTGGTCTGGTAGACTGTTGACGAGCAGAATGGTGGCAAATGCCGATAGAGTTTGTGAGTTATTGATGTTGGATCGGAGTTTGTCCATCTGAATGATGGCGGAAGAATTGCATATTCTGCATGAAATCATTACTGAGGTTACTGAGTTGTCCCACCCACCATATTCTCCTGATGTAGCCCCACTGGATTTCTTTCTTTTTCCAAAACTGAAATCTGCACTGAAAGGGCACAGATTTCCCAACATTTCACATGTCCAAGCTGCTGTGACGGGTGAACTGAAATCAGTACGGAAAGAGGACTTCTCCAGAAGTTTCCAACAGTTCTACGAACGTTGTCAATGGTGCATTGTATCAGAGGAGGCCTGCTTTGAAGGCCTGTAAGGTATGTATGTTCAAATATTTCACGCTGTCCGATTTCTGTGACCATTCACCAAACTTTCCAGTCAAACCTTGTATTTTGCTTCTGGCTCTGCCTACCTCTGGCATGTGGCCCTAGGAAGGCTGCCCAGATGCCAACGTGGCCCTCAATGTCAAAATGTTTCACCTCACCACTCCTGCTTTATGGAAAATAAAGGCAGACAAGAAGGACCAGTGTCTAAACGAGATGCTGCTTTGCAACACACATCTGTGGAGTATGTGGGATATGGATGAAAGTGAATGGATCATTATGATTATTTCACCTTTGTAAGGTTCTCAAGGGCACCATTAACTGTAGTACAGTTAGACTAGTATTCTCAGGGACAATATTTAAATGAATTATATTGTAATGAGCATGAAGCAAAATGTTGCTGAAGCTAATGAGTATTATGCAAACCTGAATAATAATAATAAATTGGACCAAATTTATATTGTAATTCAAGTGTGTTTGAGAGAAAGAGAAGGCTGGACTGTGGCTCAGAGGCAGAGCATGTGCTTTACATGCAAAGGGTTCCTGGTTCAGTCCTTGGCACCTGCAAATAGGGGTGGGAGAGACCCCTATCTGAAACCCTGGAGTACCTCTGCCAGCCACTGTATACAACACTGAACAAGGTGCATCAATGGTGTCACTTGGTTTAAGGTAGGGTTGCCATATTTCCCTGTTGAGAAAGAGACAGAGATCCCTCTCTCACACCTTTCTAACTATACAGCCTTCACTCAGTCTAGAATTCTGAAAAGCCTTAGATTCTACTATTGTGTCACCCCCCCCCCCCAACTCAAATTTATGCTCCAGGAGTGGGGAACTTTATGCCTCCCTCTCCAGCCCTTGAAACTCTCCCCAGGCCACACCTTCTCTTTTCAGGCCACACCCATCTGTGGCTGGAATGTCCTCCTGAACTGCATCAATGTCTCCTGCTTGCCTGCTTGGTATCTGAAGAAGTGTGCATGCACACAAAGGTCATACCAATAACAAACTTAGTTGGTCTCTAAGGTGCTACTGGAAAGATTTTTTTTTTTTTTGTTCCTGCTTGCCTGGATAGAGAAGTCTCTCTTTGTCTAAAAGTGAATGTAGCTTATTGGGCAAAGGTAAGACTCATAGCTCTTTCTCCACCCAGTTTTTGCCTCTGGTCCTGCCAGCCAAGAAAGTGGTAAGGAGGGATTTGGAGGCAATGTGGCCCTGACCTAGAAATAGTCCCTCCACTCTGCTATATTTATTCATTTCAGTAAAATAATGGATATGGGTTGTTGTTTTTCTTAAAAAAACCAAAAACTAAATCTCCACTTATGGACAAACTCCATGTTATACACAACACAGCCTTTAGAAAATGAGAGAAGGCCTCTTTTGTGGGGATATTCTGGACCAGGGAAATGCTTCCAAACTACAAATAATTCCTAATGTGATTTCCCACCCACCCTTTGTAGTTAAATATATATATGTTTTCTCTTAGAAAAACATGCAAGCAATGCCCAGAACCTTGGGAGATGCATCGGTTTCATGTTTTAATAAACAGATCAAGAAGGTGAATCACACACAGAGACAGAGAATTTTTCCCTCCTCCCTCTCTCATAAAATTGGAACTCATGGACCTCGAACGAAGCTGAATGTTGGAAGATTCAAGACAGACAAAGGGAAATAATTCCTCACACACTGCGGAGTTTCACTTTTTGCTGTAACAAGAAGTGGTGATAGCAACCAACTTGGATGGCTTTCAGAGGAGATTGGACAAATTCATGGAGGGTAAGGCTGTCTATGGGTACTAACCCAAATGACTAGGTTCTACCTGCACTGCCGGAGACAATATGCTTCTGAATACCAGTTGCTGGAAACTTTAGGTGGGGAGAGTCCTATTATGAGTTTCCTATAGGCATCTGGTTGTCCACTATGAGAACAGGGTGGTCAACTAGATGGGTTATTGGCCTAATCCAGCAGGCTCTTCTTTTCTTCTTACATCTTTGAAAATGTCCAGCACGTAATAAGTATGGGAGCAAAAATGAGGTCGTAGTTATTATCAAAATTCAAAAAGTACATGTTGGCGGATTTTAGTTCTAAGTTCAGAAACATGGTGCAAATTTTTAAAAAATGGCAAAGGTTTATCTACCCTATAATGAGTAGTTCAACAACAGCAATGGAGAGCTTTGAGGTTTTCCAAAGAAAAATGCTGCTATATCCAAAAGGAATTATTCAGTGTGTTGTATGCCTATTAGCAATACATTCAAAACACTGATACTTTCATCTGTTTGGTACCGGCATTTATTCATGCCACTGTTATGATGGGATATGCCAGGAGGGATGCTTTTAACAATACAGGAAAAACACCTCCGAAATGCACTGTCTAGTACTGCTCATGGTGATGTCAACACAAAACGTTTGCTTCTTGTTCAACTGCGCTTTCTAAATGCCCCGAAACTCATATAAAATGCAAGGTAAATTGCAGTTCCTTTTAAAATTATTTCTCTTTGCTATGTATGACCCATTTGGTATCATTTCCACATGGGGAGAACACTGTCGGGTGCATGCAGTGAATCAGTTTGTGCTGATCTGAATTAGTCTTCCTTAAACAATTAAGTAATTTGATCAGGTTAAATAAAATTAAGAGAAAACTGTGTACATATGCATGCACACACAAAGAAAGATATCCAGTTTAGCCCAATTTAAAGAAGGGGGGATTTTCTGGACTACAAACTCCAATACAAATGCTTCCTAATACTTTGTAAGTCACTGAGATTTGCAGATTTGCTGTGTTTAAATGCCCGGGAACACATTTTAGCACATCTGCATGCCAACAAACATGATGTTCAGAGTCCGCTTAGCTAATCACAAGCATAGTGTGTCCTGCTGGCTCCAGAGAGTTCTTGATGTGTAGTACCAAAACATGGAGTGTATCACATGCTGAGGATATCCTACACCATCTTGAAAATAAATTGTGCTTTTTGCAAAGCATTTCCCCGAAGCTCTCTTCAGCGTATTACTGCAAACTGTTATAGATTGTTTTACTAGAAATAAGCCAAGCCATCCAAGCTGTGGTAATTTCGGGCAATTACAAGCAGAGATATGAACCCAAGTTTAGCAGCTGTTCAGTTTCATCTGCCTGATGATGAGAAAGCAGTGTTCGCTACTGCGGTGCCAACAGATTGCCAGGAAACTGCCAAAGCCATCCACAGTCTTCAGAGGTTAAACACTAGAGGCAAGGGTTGGATTTACACGTCCTCTGGAGTTCTGCTCCTGGGATGCTCTGTTGAAAGTAGGGGGATACATGTTTTCTTATTCCCCCTGAAACCTCCTATGCCTTCTGAAAATCTGGGAGTTAGAAGACTTTGCAAAAAATTGTAAAAGGTGGGATTGGGGGCAACAGTTGGAAGTGGGAATTGGGAAAAAAGATTATCCTGCTGTCCTCAAACAGGAGCCATGAATGCAAGGAGCACAAAGTTTAATCTCAAATCCCCCATCCCCAAACAGATTGGCCATGTTAATGAAATCCTACATTGCATTAATGTTGCCAACCTTCACGTCACATTTGCACACATCTTTGTAACACAGAGTTGGTCTGCCAACAGGCCTGGTGGCTGATGCCAGCTCCCCATAGAACACACCCTTGGCGATTCTTGTAGACGACCACAGTGCCACAGTTGTGTATCCACAGCAGTGACCAGAGGAGGAAGGAGTGCTGAAAGAATTGCCATGTTAGACCTGCTTCAGCACAACCAGACCCTTTATCTGTCCCAGCTGCAACAAAACATTTGTTGTTCAGTCATTCAGTCGTGTCCGACTCTTCGTGACCCCATGGACCAGAGCACGCCAGGCACGCCTATCCTTCACTGCCTCTCGCAGTTTGGCCAAACTCATGTTAGTAGCTTCGAGAACACTGTCCAACCATCTCATCCTCTGTCGTCCCCTTCTCCTTGTGCCCTCCATCTTTCCCAACATCAGGGTCTTTTCCAGGGAGTCTTCTCTTCTCATGAGGTGGCCAAAGTACTGGAGCCTCAACTTCAGGATCTGTCCTTCTAGTGAGCACTCAGGGCCGATTTCCTTGAGAATGGATAGGTTTGATCTTCTTGCAGTCCATGGGACTCTCAAGAGTCTCCTCCAGCACCATAATTCAAAAGCATCAATTCTACGGCGATCAGCCTTCTTGATGGTCCAGCTCTTACTTCCGTACATTACTACTGGGAAAACCATAGCTCTCCTGTATTGGTCTGTACAGCCACAGCAGGTGCTGTAACTCCCCAATGGTTTGACTTCACCCCTGAAGGCACACCCTTCCATTACTTCCTGAGACAGAAGGATGCGAACCGACACTGGACTAATATCAATGAGGCTTGTGCCCATGTATGTAGCTGCTTCATTTCTCAGTGAGCCTGAATGCAGTGTGAAAGTACCCAATTAACCATAGTTTCAATTTTGTCTGAACCATGGAATTATGGTTATCGGCATCAGAACAAGCCAGGATACGCTAGCACAGGTTGAAATTTGGTTTAAGATCCTGACATTTTCTGAAGCTGGGAACCAAAATGTCCTGCTTGACTGTGGTTCATTGAAAACATCTGCATTGTAGAAATTAATACTGCTGCTGCTATTTAGTTTAGAGAAAGGGCATGAGAGAGAGAAAAAGATTCACCATCCTCTCTTACCATTTCTACAGTCTTCAGAGCAAGCCACATGGGAGCAGCTAATAAGCAAAACAATCTGGCCACATTTGGTTTGACCCAGTATTATAAAACTCAGCGGGGGAAAGCTCATGTTCCAGTCTATGATACATCCCTAGAGAACAGAGTTGAGAAATGCAGGCTCATTTCCTTGAGCTACATATTTGAAAAGTGAACAGGAGTGAGTCCTTACCTCTCACCTCCTCTGCAGTTTCGTCATGGATATCCACTTGCTGTTCTGAACTAAAACATCCCACATATACCTGTCATAATGCAACCTATGGGTTTCTGACCAATACCCAGGGAGCACGCTGCACTTGGCTCAGAAACACCTGCCATTTAGAAGCCTGTAACAGCAGCTAAAGCATCATGGTGCATCTTTGCCTTGGTTCCAGCTGATATATTAATCTTGAGCGTCTCCCTTGTATTAATTAAAGGGATGTTAACCCCTGGCCCACAGTTGGGAGGGCCTTCCCATCAGCCATTAGAGCTTTTCCATGGGGTTTTGTATCATCAGTGAGAGATCAATAACAAGCTCGAGCTGAATTATGGTGGGTGTCCAAATAGGGAAAAGATTAACATCGGGGATAATATTTTTCTCTGCCTGTTTTCCTCCTTACCACGGTAGAATGGCTAATAGATTCCTTTCAAATTGCATCCTACTCAGACTTGGTGCTTGCTAATGAAGGAGCTTTTTTTTAAAGAAGCTGGAGAAACAGTTTTGAATACCAGCCCCCAGGGTGGAATGGACATGGACCTGCAGACTTACAGCTTGAACCAGGAACCAGGCTGAAATTTCTCGGAAAAGTTTTTTCCTAAGAACATTTCAGAGAATGTTCATATTCACACACAAACGCAACACACCCTGAAAATGAAGGCCATTTTGCTAAATGTTTTCCGTCATTCTTTTGTATTGTTTTTGTGATGGGTGTCATTTACCCACTTCTCCCCACTGTCCTGGAACCATACTAGGCCCAAGGCATAGTAGAGAAGGCAAAATGGTGGCCAGGGTGGGAACATGTTTCTAGTTCTAACAAAAACAAACAGAAGAGAGATGGGAGAGAGAGAAAGACACTATGCCAATGAAATAGCTAATGATGAGCCCTACCTCCAAGAAAATGGTGGAGAATCTCTCCTCCCCTTAGATAATAATTCATAGGGTAGTTCCCCAATTTTAACGTGAATGGTTTTGATAAAGCCAAATTGCCACTCCTTCCTATTTAATCACAGAATCATAGAACTGTATAGTTGGAAGGGACTCTGAGAGTCATCTACTCCAACTTCCTGCAGTGCAGAAATGTCAATGAAAGCATCCATGATTGAGCACTCTTTGGGTTCAGTCAGTCAACCAGCTACAAATCCACCTTACAGTTAGCTAGCCGGGAGGGGCTGGGCGATGGGCTGCGCGGGGTGGTGAATGCTTCCCTCTGTGAGGGAGCCTTCCCAGCCCCGCTGAAAGAGGCGGTCATTAAACCGCTTCTTAAAAAAACATCTTTAGACCCGGCCAATATGGCCAACTATCGCCCAGTCTCAAATCTACCATTCTTGGGCAAGGTGATTGAGAGGGTGGTTGCTGAACAACTCCAGGCACGCCTGGAAGAAGCGGACCATTTGGATCCCTTCCAATCGGGATTCAGGCCTCACCATGGGACTGAAACCGCCTTGGTCGCGCTGGTCGATGATCTCCGGCGGGCTAGGGACAAAGGTGAGAGCTGTTTCCTAGTTCTGCTGGATCTCTCAGCGGCCTTTGACACCATCGACCATAACATCCTTCTAGACCGGCTAGAGGGGTTGGGAGCTGGAGGCACTGTTATACAGTGGTTCCGCTCCTTCCTCCTGGGCCGTGTTCAGAAAGTGGTGGTGGGGGATGAGTGTTCAGACCCCTGGGCTCTCACTTGTGGGGTGCCTCAGGGTTCTGTCCTCTCCCCCATGCTTTTTAATATCTATATGAAGCCGCTGGGAGAGATCATCAGGGGGTTTGGGCTGGGTGTTCATCAGTATGCGGATGATACCCAGCTCTACCTCTCTTTCAAATCAGAACCAGTGAAGGCCGTGAAGGTCCTGTGTGAGTGCCTGGAGGCGGTTGGAGGATGGATGGCGGCTAACAGATTGAGGTTGAATCCTGACAAGACAGAAGTACTGTTCTTGGGGGACAGGAGGAGGGCAGGTGTGGAGGATTCCCTGGTCCTGAATGGGGTAACTGTGCCCCTGAAGGACCAGGTGCGCAGCCTGGGAGTCATTTTGGACTCACAGCTGTCCATGGAAGCGCAGGTTAATTCTGTATCCAGGGCAGCTGTCTACCAGCTCCACCTGGTACGCAGGCTGAGACCCTACCTGCCCGCGGACTGTCTCACCAAAGTGGTGCATGCTCTGGTTATCTCCCGCTTGGACTACTGCAATGCGCTCTATGTGGGGCTGCCTTTGAAGGTGACCCGGAAACTGCAATTAATCCAAAATGCGGCAGCTAGACTGGTGACTGGGAGTGGCCGCCGAGACCACATAACACCGGTCCTGAGAGATCTGCATTGGCTCTCAGTACGTTTCTGAGCACAATTCAAAGTGTTGGTGCTGACCTTTAAAGCCCTAAACGGCCTCGGTCCTGTATACCTGAAGGAGCGTCTCCACCCCCATCATTCAGCCTGGACACTGAGATCCAGCACCGAGGGCCTTCTGTCTGTTCCCTCACTGCGAGAAGCAAAACTACAGGGAACCAGGCAGAGGGCCTTCTCGGTAGTGGCGCCCGCCCTGTGGAACGCCCTCCCATCACAGGTCAGGGAAATAAACAACTACCTGACATTCAGAAAAAACCTGAAGGCAGCCCTTTTTAGGGAAGTTTTTAATGTTTGATATTGTTGTATTTGGTTTCTGTTGGAAGCCGCCCAGAGTGGCTGGGGAAATCCAGCCAGATGGGCGGGGTACAAATAATAAATATTATTATTATTATTATTATTATTATTATTATTATTACAGTTACCTTGACTAGCCCATATTTTACCAGCTTCTTCACAAGAATATCATGAGGGACTTTCTCAAAAGCCTTACTAAAATCCATAGCATTGCCCTGACCCACCAAGCTTGTAACTCAATCAGAAAAAGAAATGAGATTTTTCTGGCATGGCTTATTTTTTGAGGTAGGCATGCTCGGTCTTAGTAATCAGAGCATCCTTTTCCAAGTGCTTATACACTGACTGTTTAATTATCAGTTCTAGGATGTTTACTGGTATTGACATCAAGTTGACTGTCCAGAGGTTACCTGGGCTTTCTGTTGTCTCCTTTTGAAGATGGGGACAACATTTGTCCACCTGCAGTCTGCAGGAACCTCACCTGTTGTTCAAGAATGGTATCTGGGGTATCTTGGGAGTGTCTTTCCTTACAAGGTGAAAGTTAGGGTGCTGAATTTAATGTATAAATTCAGGGAATATTTTGCACCTGAGGCATAAATAAAGGATCCTTGTGGGGAATATTTCAAAACAAATCCACTATGAGCTTCAGGTTAAGAGGACATGCATGTCTGTTGTATAAGGCCACTGATGTATTTGCTGTTGCTTGTACTACTTAAGTACCAAATTATGTTCTTTCAGTGCAGTGAAAATGTTGCTTCTTAGTGGAACCTGCTGTAACGTGAGATAATTCTGTGTTCATTCAACATTTGGCATGCCAGGATTTAAGTGCCCATGTTTGCAGGAGCATCATTTTCTTGACATGCCAGAAGGAAACAATATTGGCAGTAGCTGCTGAGACATTTCTTCCCAATCAGAAGGAAAATGGTGTTGGACAGAAGCCATTGGCAGGAACGTGGTCTCCATGACAGCCCTGTCCTCCTATGTAGTTTTCGAGATGCATTTCCAATGAGTAGCCAAGTGGAATGGGAAGACACTTCTATAGTCTAAAATCCATTTTGCCCTATTTAATCCAGCTCTGAGACTAAAAGATGCCTTTTCTGTTTTCCCTGTGGAAAAAGACAACAGTCATGAATAATGTGAGCACTTGTGAGGGTGGACAAACGCATTCAAGCCAAGCCTCTCACAGGTCCAAAACAAACATATCAAAATAGTGTTCATATCAACAGTGACCTGTGGGACAAAAAAGGTTATCACATTTCTAATTTCTTGACATAATCATGGAGAACAGAAACAAAAGGAGCAGATGCAAAACCCAATCATGAGTCGGAGTGGACCCTTTCTGCATCTAAGGGTGATTTGAATTCCTATTCCATGAGTTACATTTGGCAGCCAGTATCCCCATGAAGAAGGGCTGATCAGCCCCAAAGGAGTTGTGACTTGGATTACTTTGCTGAATTAAATTCCCGAATCAAGCAAGGCAATCTAAATCACATAATTCCCCCATCTCCACTCTGTGCTTTATGTCATTATATTAAACAACCTTCTCCATTAGTTGTGTCACTGTCTACCATGTCCCTGACCCAGAATTTGTCCAGTTTAAAATTTATGTACATACTTTTTTCCATAAAGTGAGATAATTTATTATTTAATGGGAAATGTGTCTATGAAGCCAGAGGTGTTCCACAGAATATCCAAGCCCAAACCAAATGGATCTGGGTGGAATGTGGATAGTCTCTGGCATCTGTTTCAGATATTGATGCTGTACCTCCCCCTGACTTCTGTATTTCTCCCTAGATTTTGAGCTCTGAATTGCCGTATTTGGTTTGCGAAGTGGGGCCAATTAATTATGGATCCCTCATTGTTCCATATTTTATTTCCAACTTTGGTAAAAAGTACTGTTCACACAGCTTCAGCAGTACAGTCTGGTAATTTTATCCTGTGGACTTCATACTCTTATGGGCAGGTGACATTTAGATGCTAATGCACCTTACTTCAAAATACTAGCTTTCCTGCATTAGGAGACCTGTCTGCTGGACTTTTGCCCCATAGCTGTATCTTCATGGCATAACTCCACAGCTTGTCAGAAACTTCACTTCACTTTTTATCCCTCTGCACTGATAAAACACTGCTCCTTTCCCTTCAAAATGCATTCATGATGTGATTGTATCTATGGTTGTATCCAGTGCTTTTTTCTGGGGGGACACAGGGGGAAGTAATCCCTAAACATTTTGTGAATTTATGTTTGGCCTCATTGAGGGGCAGTATTTCAATATGAGTAGGAAAATGAGAGTACCCCTAAAAAGAAAAAAAAGCACTGGTTGCATCAAGAGTCAATTTCTGTGGTGTTCAAGAAATGCACTGGAGTGTGTGACCACATTTAGAAAGAAAAAAGGAATTACACAGAAATAATATTGATGGGGTCAGATATACACTCACATCAATATTGCTTAACATCTTAATTTGCCAGTGGATATGTGTGAATCATAGAGAGCGGGGAGACAAAAAATAGCTGAATGAAAAGATATGGCAGGTGGCACATGCTCCAGCTCCAATAATCCTTTTTGAAACTATCTTTGTTGCAAACAGATTTCAGAAGCAGTAGAATCCAGGGCAAAGTGTACCCAAAGAGCAATAACTGAACAGAAGGGATGAAATCAATATTCTCATCCTTAAAGTAAGGCCACTTACTTTATTTGCACCAGACAAGAATGAACTGGGCTATTCCAAATTCTGCAGCCTTTGTATCTTCCCATAGCAACAGGAGTATCACCATAAGTTTGGGCCAAGAAATTATGTACAAGATGAGAGAGATACGGTTTCATTGTTGGAATGCTGATAATGCTTTCTTGAGTGCAGAAGAACGATTCTATGATCATTGAGCTGTCAGAAGGTAAAGGTAATGAAAAGAACGGGCTTTGACCTTCATATTTCATCTAGAATGCAGTCTAGAATCTAAGCCTTTTTTATTAACACCCTGTTCATCTTTTCAGATGTCTTTCTTACACTTGATCCCTTTGAAAAGGGAGCTGTATTTTAAAATCTAGAAGGGTTGAGGAAATTTAGATCAGAAGAATCAGAATCAAGCATCTTGTCTTTTGTTATGTTTCCAAAAGATTTTCAAGAATAGAAATATGAAGATACAGTATGTCCCAAAATATATACTTCCAATGTCTACTGAAAACCTATCATTGCAATGGCAATCTGATTTGCTTGTTTAGACATTTAACCCTCACCAAATAAATTCACACAAGAGACAGATATTTGGTTTGGTTTTTGGCAGAATTTAGGCCACAACTTTATTGATTACAACCAGGTGAGTGGTTGCATAGGTTCTGGTTCGACTATCTCCCTGCACCCTTGCAGGCAGCACTGTCCCAGAGCCATGTTCGTAGGACAGACAAGGATGAACACCAGGGACAGCTGCTGGTAGGGGTACCTATCAGCTGTCCTGATGTCCCCTGGACTCGGGCACTGGCCAGACCCCTTTCAGGGACCGACAAACCAATGAGTCCCTGGATTCCTGTACTGGAATATCCTGCATTTGCATAGGCATGGCCACATCATGTGCCACGCCTATCATCACCTGAACCAGAGCCTATCCACAACTTACAAGTTGTGACTACAGTGGTACCTCAGGTTACAGATGCTTCAGGTTACATACTCTGCTAACCCAGAAATAACGCTTCAGGTTAAGAACTTTGCTTTGGGATAAGAACAGAAATTGTGCTTGGCGGCACAGCAACAGCGGGAGGTCCCATTAGCTAAAGTGGTGCTTCAGGTTAAGAACAGTTTCAGGTTAAGAACAGACCTCCAGAACGAATTAAGTTCTTAACCTGAGATACCACTGTAATTGCTATGCGGCAGGCAAAACCCAAATGGTACCAGCCAATCAGCCAAGTGGGGGAAATTCCTGCCATGCCCCTGTCCCAATGACAGACGACACACGACAGCATAGCAAGGTCAAGCACAAGCCCTAAATATAGGGTGAGGTGGGTGGGTGTTCCGATGCATAAGGCCCCAAAGAGGAAGCTCAGCAGCCTCGCATGGGCTTAAATAGGTCCCACGTTGCTGTGTTTTATGATGCCCCATTGATCAGATTTCACCCCAGCAACATGGGACCGACCTATCAGGGGTTGTGTCCATGATTTCCAATTACCCCCACAACACTGGGTCGGGTTGCCGGTTAATGGAGGACCCGATATCAGGGGGTAATATCCATTGAATCCAGTGGGGCTTGCCTTTGAGTAGACAGGCACAGAATTTGACTGCATGGCTGCATTATTTTGCATACTTTCTGGAGTGTGAGCACCACTCAGCTCAGATGGGACTCACTTCTGAATAAGCACACACAAGATTGAGCTATAATGCTTTTTTATTTCAGGTTTCTTATTGTAACATGAGCTCTGCAAACCCTTACTGTGCTTTCCATCTGAAATGCTCGTTGTGATATAATTGTTTGGGCTAATTGTTTAGACTGATCACTAACTAGTGAGTTAGGTAGAACAATGCACCCATCTAGCTAGCTAGAGATTTATTTATTTATTATCTAGCCCTTCTTATCCAATATTACTGGAATTTTTCTGCAGTGATCTTGAAGTTCTGCCTGTAGCAGCGGGTGGTTCATTCACAAATGGAAGCCATCATGCAATGCATCAATCATCGTGTGAGGAAAATGCATGTGCAAACTACCCTAGAGTCCTTTGAATAATAGCCATGGACCTCTTTAAATTTATTGTGACTGGCCAACCACAAAGTTAATGTCAAATTTCGAGGGAATTCAATACAGTAAATGTAGTGTAGAGAGATGTTTGCAGCTTGGAAATACGGCAGATGAGAAAGCCACTTATAGTAACACACACCAGTCGAGCGAGATGTGATTCATATGTGGAAGAAGAAAACCTGATAGCTCAGTTGGTTAGAGCATGGTGCTGATAGTGCCAAGGTTGTATGGACAATCCCCTATAAAGGACAGCTGCATATGTCTACATTGCAGGGGGTTGGATTAGATGATGATGATGATGTTGATTATACCCCGCCCATCTGGCTGGGTTTCCCCAACCACTCCTGATACATGGATGCCCTCAGATGTCTTCTAAAAGTTATGTAGTTCATTATCTCTTTGACATCTGAAGGGAGGGCATTTCACAGGGAAGGTGCCACTGCTGAGAAGGCCCTCTGCCTGGTTGCCTGTAACTTCACTTCTCACAGTGAGGGAACCAGCAGAAGTCCCTCGGAGGAGGAGGCGCTCCTTCAGGTATACTTGGCCAAGGTCCCTTCCAACTCTATGATTCTATGAAAGCTGCCTTCTCAGAGTCAGATGAGTCCACCTATTTCTTTTACTCTACAGTGACAGGCAGACACTCTCCAAGGTTACAGACAAGAGCTATTTCCAGCCCTACCCTTTGAAGCCAAGGATTGGATGTGGAAAATTTTGTGTGCAAAACTTGTGCTTCATCACTGAGCTGTGGCTCTTTCCCAGTGTCAACAGTTACTGTGGCCAGATCCTTGTACAGAACACTGTTCAATGAATGCCCACGACTGGGTTGAGATCATGTGTAGGGTGTCAAATAGCTAAACTGTGACAATGCTCAACGCCTATTCAGAGGTGGAGCGTGGAGGAAAGGGCTGAATCCAAGGCCGTCTCTGCTTCCTTCCATCCTCCACCTTCCACTAGATAACTGGTGCCGTCAAAGCTTCGTTTGTTCAGTGTGGCTCATGGGGGACTTGAATGGGGGCCAGTCAATGTGAAAAAAATGAAAACAAGCCCAAAGATACATATTTTTTGGTTAAATTGTATTATATCCAAAAGCTACAGCCTAAATTTGGAGACAGTGCATCTTATGTTCAGAGTTCTAGTTTGGCAAAAGGTTAGACAGAATAGTTTAAAAATCCAAATATTATCTTTTTCGCTATGGAGGAAAATGTATGTTCATATTGCTCTTCTCACAATAGTTTTCTGTGTAGTTGTCCAGTATATAAATCTGTTCTGTCAAACTTCATTAGTCACCGTAGTTCTTTATTTAAGTCCTTAAATGAATAGAGTCTTTTCTATGGCCTTGTGAAACCATTACTGTGGGCCTGAATAGAAAACATTGATAACCTCCTAGCAGAATTGATCCTCACTACCAAGGCCTAGTAAGGTTGGGCATCTGCTGAGGTCCCTCACTGCAGCAGGAGTCTCCTGGACCTGGTGCAATAGGTAGGGTCAATGGTTGAGGGGAACCATGGAGGGTGGCTTGCCTGGGGGTCCTCCTAAACCTAGATATGACACTGTTCACTGCAAAGCTTCTCTCACTAAATCTTGCTGAACTCGCCCTGCCTTTAAGTTTGTGGTTCTGAAGGAGCAGGTGTGTATTCCTGACCTATTCAGCATATGTTCTCTTTCTACAGCCAAGATGGCAGGTGAATATGGAGGGTAAGTGATATTGTTTGCTCTCACATAACAACAACAACAACAACAACAACAATAATGGCTGTCATGAAGGGGCCCAAGCCTGAGTGATGTAACAGAGTATTCAGCTATGATGTGGGAGACCAGAGTTTGAATCCCTACTCGGCCATGAAGCTCACTGGGCAATCTTGACCCATTCACTATCTCTCTGCCTAACCTACCTCACAGGGTTGTTGTGAGGATAAAATGGGTAGAGGAGAGCCAGGTGCACCACCAGGAAAAGGTGGTATATAACTATAATAAATGAAGTAATAAACTCGGGACCATGAATCACCCCACACCTGGCATTCACAAAGGGGGGAATGTTACAAATGCCATGTCTAGTTTAACCCTTAATTTGCATGTACACTACCTACTGGTGGGGAAAGCTACATGTTGGATGTTGGGCTTTTGGAAAATGCAAAGGATTTCTGTCCTATTCACATTTTCCCCAGGGTAAGCCCCACTGAACCCAGTGGGACTTCTGTGTAGACATGTCTGGGATTGCCCTGGCGATGATATGAAAAGGTGGCTTTTTGATGCAGCTTGTTCACTGTTCCAGCGTTTGTTTCTCCAAATAAAATTCCTTTCCCCCCTAAGGATAATGTGTCCTTGCTTCCTGCTATTAAAGTGCTTCTCATCATCAAAGCACATTGCTAGTATTAAGCTACCTTCTTGGTGTTTATTATCTCCAAATATTTATAGAGACTCTGCTTAGCGCTAATTGCCAAATGTTAGTTATGCTTCATGCTGTTCAACTAACTATTTGCATAACATTTATTTAACCCACGCCAGAACAATACTGCATGTATCTAGAGATTTCCTTGAAATATCCACTTCAGAATTATGTTCAATCGGCTTCCTTTCTTCTAATCCCTTGTCTTCCTTTGAAAGTAAATAACTTGTCATTACTAATTCCTAATGTGTTGATCCAGGAGATCCTTGCACACACATGGAGGGGGGGGGAGGTTTCCCTTCCCAGCCCACCATTGTGCCTACCCAGCATGCAAGCTTTCCACTTGGAGGGAAGGAGATTTCCATTAGAGATGTTGCCAGATTCCACCCTTGCCAGCCTCTAGACCAGAATCCTATGTGCTGACTGGCATGGAGTGAGGCCAAGAGAACTGCCACATTGTAAAGGTAGGTTATATTTAGTAACTGATCATTGAAATTTAATTCCTAAAGCTGCAGAACCATGCAGCAATTTTCCAGTAAATGGAGAAGAGCAATCTATATAGCTTACCTTATACAGATGTGGCACAGTGTAGAGTTCCAGGATTGTGGCTGCTGACTGACAAATTCTCCATGGATATATTTATTCCAAGGAGGAGCTCTCTCTCTCTCTCTCTCTCTCTCCCCTCTCTCCCCCAAGGGGTGGTCCTGTTTTTTTCTAGCACATGTGAATCCCACTCCTCATTTTGCATTTTGTTGAGATTTCAGGATGTCTTTAAAAATGGTTTTCAGGCTTCAGGCACTTATCCCCAAGTCAAATACTGCAGAAAATCAATCAGGATGTGATAGTGCATATGAAGAAATTATTGTTGTTTTATGGCTCTACCAGTGTGCAGAATTGCATGTGTACATCAGCAAAATCAGCAAAGAAATGGAGTAATATTCATGCAATACATATGATCAAATCAAGAATCCCTCTTGGCAGTGTTAGTTCAGTGTGAAATGTTCATTGGTGACAAATGGGGGCAGGGTATGCATAGGAACTGAAGCGACAAACTGCAATCTCACATTCTGGAATTAATTTTAGAGATTTTCCCAAATAAGCAGAAGGAGTGGAATGAGTGAGCCCAAGGAACAAGAACAGAATGGAAGGACAGAAAGAAACTCATCCCCAACTAAGCTAGTGCACAGAAGAACAATATTCCTCCAATGTCTATACTGAGTTTATGAACATGGTTTTTAGGGGAAGGCGAGTTCGACATCTGCGTCTCACATTGATGTAGGTGTTTCCTAATAAAAGTACTGAGTATTTTATGGCTTCCACAAAATTTAATAGGGTTCTATGGAAGTTGCTTTATGAAGTGCAGAATTGTAAGTGCATTGGATTGGATACAGAGTATTATATTTTCCATGGATTGTTTGAACCAAATTCAGTACCAGAAGAATAATTGCCTTCTAAATTGTAAGGGATCGTTTAAAACATCCGCATAAAGCGGCACCATTTGTCTTTTAAGCTCTTCTTAAGATCCAATGTTAAAATATATGCAGATAATAAGGAAATGCCTTTCTGGACCGCAGGTTCTAAGAAAAGCAGTTATAACGCTCACTTTAACTAGGTGTGTGGTTTTTGTGTGGCAGAACCGGTAATCTGAAACAAGCCCCACTGTCTCACAATTACCTGCAACAGCATGAAGGCATGTCAGAGATTAATGCATGCCCCGTTCCTTCCAAGGTGCATACCTGCTGTCTACCAATATCTGATCTGACATTTTGATGGATACAGGTCAGGAAACTACTGCCAGTCAGTAATTTCATTTATCCATAGGTGGCTTCAACCAAGTCTAATTTATCACGAGCCCATCTGTGTAGATGCTGCTCTTCTCGGCTTGCAGCTACCATGCTTATGTCGCTTGAGGGGCATTATAAATATCCTGGCTTCCAAACATTCCATCCACGTCATTATGTGTTGCTATGTGATATATATATATATATATATATATATATATATATGCGCAAAACATTACAGAGTAGGGACAGTGACGCAAACTGCAGACCACCCTTGACAATTCTCTGCCTTCCAAAACAAGGATGATCGCCTAGGCAGGGTAGGAGACCTCAGGCCCATGGCCTCTCTATTCATAGAAAGCTCTGAGTATTGCATGACTGGAATGTAGCATATGGTACCAAAGTAACAATAGCATTTTTTTGCCCCTGTTTCCCCCCCCCTTTGGCCACACCCACTGCTGGCAGGCCTGATATATTCTCCACCCACTCCTCCCCATTACTGGCATATGTTTAAGAAGCACCAGAAATGGCTTCTTGCCAACTTTTCCAAATCCCATGCAAATGCGCCTCTGCCTGGACCCCTTTTGGAGCCGGTTGGGGGGGAGGAATGAAAGCAATGCACTCAAAATTTCAACCCAAACCTCGGTAAACCCTATCTGACATTCACTGCTTAAGGTCCAGAGATAATGTTTGCTCCTGATCAAGGTCTGGAAATGACAGAGCCCTGGTGTTAAACCAAAAACCCCAAGTTTTAATGTATTGAACAAAGCTGAAATGTGGATTGAGTCAACCTTGACATGAAATCTGAATTATTCTTGAGCAAGGGCGGAAGACCTGTAGACTGAATCTGGCCCTCAGGACAGTTTTTGGTGGCCTCTCAAAGTTGGACATTTCTCTAAAAAGCACCACTTTTCCCTCTGGTGTAGCACCATGATTAAAAGGTTAAAGACCCTACCAGACCGATGATCTTTTGTGGGTGTATTCTGTGACATGTCATTGACATAATAATAGTGCATTAGTGGTGGATTCATATTGGTCCATCCATGCATCATTCCACTTTATTTGTTGCTCTGAGATGCTTCCCCATATTATTGCTGTCTGCTGGCATTCTCCTGCACTGCATGGCAGCAAAAAACAGGACAGCAGCGTCAACAGCAACCCTGGAAAATCTGGGTTGCAGGGTTTCAACAGGAAGCAACAGGATGAAAACTGATTGGAAATGAAGCAAGATTTTGCCCTCAAGCCTTTGCAGCTCAAACAGTATTAAAAGTGGGAAGGATCTCAAATATCTGCCCCAATACCATCATGAGCAGAAATCATGTCCTCCCTCAAAGAGGGCACGTGTTGCAGTGAGACCTGGAGACCGATCCCCTGTGTTATGGGTGGGTAAGATTGGTCAGCCACAACACCCGATTGGTAGGTCCCTCATTGCAGGGTTCAATCTGGCCAATGGGGCGCAGTTTAAATGGATCAAGGGACATATATATACCCATGCACGTGTCCCAGAGTTTCCTCTTTCGGTGCGTGCATTTGGAACACCCGCCCACCTCTCCCTACTTTTAGGGCTTTTGTGCTTGACCTTGCTATGCCATCATGTGTCATCTGTCGTTGAGACAGGGACACAGCAGGAATTTCCCCCACTTGGCTGATTGGCTGTTGCCATTTGGGTTTCACCTGCCATGTAGCAAATCATCACAACTTGTAAGGTTGCAGATAGGCACTGGTTCAGGTGATAGGGTTGAGGGAACGCTCTCGTCATCCCTATCTGAAGGGTATTCCATTAAAGGAATCCAGGGACTCAAATGGTTTGGTCAACCCCTGAGAGGGGGTTGTGCCCATGCCTGAGTCCAGGTGGATATTTGGCTGGCGGACATAGTCTGTTCCTGGCTTTCTGCTTATCCATGTGTTCACCCTTGGCTGACCTATGATAGAGCTCTGGGTCAGTGCTTCCTGCAAGGGTGCAGGGAGCTAGTCGAACCAGAGCCTATGCAACAACTCACTTTCTGTAATCAATAAAGTTGTGCCCTAAATTCTGCCAAAAACCAAACTAATATTTGAGTCAAGTGTGAATTTATTTAGGGGGGAGGTCTCTGGTTCTGAACACACAAATATTCATGAACGGACAAGAAACACAATGTGTGGAAGAGCCCCTAGAAAGAGTCAGAAAACAGGAAGGAGCACTCCTTCCTGTTTCCTGCCTCTAAGCCCTTATTCACAGTTGGCTTTCCTAAGGCAAGGAGAGGTACCTGTTTTGGAATGGCTTTTTCTTTTCTTCCCCATCACAGCTCTGGGCAAGAGTCTCCTGCCTGTGTTATGGTGAGAATGATAGACACAGCTCAAAGCAACATGTGGGCCAGATTCTGACCTGCTTAGCTCTAGCAAGGCTGCTGAACCATGTCCCATACACTGCAGTCTTTCCTGCCTCTGTGCCTTGGGGCAACAATAAGCTCTGCTACTCAGTTTCTCTCTTTGCAGACCCTTCAAGTTTCCCTATTTTCCAAGGATGTCCCTGATTTAGAGAAGCCATCCTGGTTTCTGATTTGATCCTGGAATGTCCCACTTTTCCTTAGGATGTTTCTATTCTCATTGGAGAAATGTTGGAGGGTATGGAGTTATCCGACCCCCAAGCCATCTGAGGGCAGCCCTATGTAGGAAAGTTTTTATTTTTAATGTTTTATTATGTTTTTATATATGTTGGAAGCTGCCCAGAGGGGTATAAATAGTAAAATTATACTTATGGAATGGGTTTTTTCATCAGAGAAAAGTTGGAGGGTGTGGCTTTTGTTACACTTGGGATGACTCTGACCATTTGTTTCTTGAATTGGGGGAGCACAAGGAAAGAGACCAAGGCTATCAGCCACATGATGTCAGCATCTTTTCTTACATGAGTTTGGCAACAGTCCTCTTCCTTACCTCCATAATAAATAATACCAAAACTTATTATTGCAAGAATGATTGTTTCCTTATGTGTGAGGAAGGGGTGGAAAAGGTAGGTGAGGGTTCTATGTTTAATTTATTGTGTTTGAAGTTCCCCTTCCCTTTCCCCAATGTAAAAAGCAAAGACAAAAGAAAGATGCATCACTTTCTCCTTATTCCAGGAGGTGTGGGTGGGGGGGGGGGAGGTAAAAAAGAGGAACCGAGATAACAGGATATGGCCATGCATTTCCACCCTTTTTAGGAGTCCATATACTATTCATTCCAGTCTGTAGAAGGTAAGTGTGGTAGAAATTCATCTGCCTACCATACAAGAGGGAAGGACTGATAAATTACTAATGTGAAAGAGAAATGCTTTGATAAATAAGGCTGCATATAACATTGCTGAAATGTGTAAATCTCAGGGATGAACAGATCAATCTATTGGCAGCATTTGTGAGTATATGTCTGAATAAATTGACACCTAACTTTTTTTATTTTATAAAATAGACTTTATTTAAGTTCAAAGTTTACAAAGAAAAATAATAATAATAATAAAGATTACAAAAATACATGAAAATAACAAAGATACATAGCATAAGTACATAGATTAACTAAACATTAACAAAGCACAAACATATATCTTATATCTCCCTTAATTTCCCTTAATTTCCCTCCTCGTACCCCACCCTCTATAGTTACCCACCCCCCTACCCCTTGTTACTTCTCAGTCTACTCCTTACTGTATTAATATCTTCTTTTCCTTCATCTGCATGCTCTATTATCTCTTCTTTATCATTAAGTTCTATTATTTAGGTCTTTAATACTCTACTAAGAGATTGGCCTTCTCAACATACAAATTCATATATTCACCTAACTTTTAAAGATTCCCATATTCATATGGGATTGTGAGCATTCACATGCAACTGCCTACATTCAGTCACCAAATTTTGGGCACTTCCTGCAATTACAGTAGCTACAGTAAGATGCTGCAGCAGTTCTTAACATGCTATCCCTCCAATTATTCATAGATTCCTGTCTCTCCATCATTAGCCATTTTAAATCAAGATTGATTGTCTTCTTAAAACCAGCCTTGTCATAATCTCACCTCAGCAGGATACTTGATGCCGATCAAGTGAGAGAAAGGGGGGAGGCCAAATTAACGAGCAAACCTCACAGGACTAAAAACAAACATTCATTTAAGAAGCTTGGGTTTTTGTTGAACAGTTGGGAAGAACACTATTTCGTTCTGCACTACTGGAAAAGAAATACAAAAGGATCACATTTTTAATATTCAATTGGCTGTGCGCCGAAAAATATGTAGTCATTCTGACCCACCACTTTGCTTCTCTGAAAGAATATGTAAGATCTACAGATATTCACAGTAATGTCTATATTACACAGTAATGGCACAGAAGTTATGCAACACTGCAGAACATGGGGAAAGAACTTTTCACAGGGTGAGAAGAATGTAATTCAGAGGCATTCAGTTGATTCAGCTTCCCGTAGGTACTCCCCCCCCCCCATCACAGTTCTGAATTCCCTTTCCCTTTGCTTCCCCTCAGTTTAATACAAAGGTTGTTTGCTGTTGGGACAAGGATGGATGAAAATGTCGATTTTGGCTTCTTTCAGTTTCTTTTCTTTCAATTTTCAATTGAGTTCTCTGCATTTCTGCATCAATTTGTGGGGTTTTCCCCCCTTTAAAAACAATCATGAGAATTCATCAGGATTTTAGAGCACATATCTCCTAACAAGCATATTATAAAGGTTTTTTTTTGCATTATATTGCAAATAAAATAGACAATTTGGACAGTCCTGGTAGAAGGTACAGAGACCAACAGTTGATGCAGCCAGAGCCAATAATATGTAGAGCCAGTGCTTTGGGGGGGGGGTACGCAGGGGTACACATACCCCTAAACATTTTGTGAATCTAAGTATTTCAATAGGAGTAGGAAAATAAGAGTACAGTACCCCTAAACCTTTTTTGGGGGGAAGCACTGTGTAGAGCCAACCAATTTTAGTTATGTTGTCATCCCCTTCCCTACTTCGTTCTACAAGGGCAACATTGAGATTGAGGAGGAAGAAGCCAACTGACAGTGTCAGCCCCTGGCCTGGTTGTAAATAAGAAGACAGTCAGATGAGAGCTGGATGACGACTGGCTAATAGGCCAGCCTCCACTGCTTCCATGGCTATGGCAAATGCTAAGTATTGTTGTCTTCTATGTGGCAACCCCCCAGAATCCTGGTTAATTGTATGTGGGGTTTCCCCTTGTCAGTCATAGCCTTTCTGTAAGGCATCATATAAAGCAGATCGCTTGAGCAAGTCCTTGTCTCCCTTGCCCAAGTGCTTAGTCACTTCAGCCTGAGCAGAACCTATGGCCCGCCACCATTGCACAAAACAGGGATGGTGAAGCTGCTTCATGTACATCGCTGACCAAATGGAAGAATTCTGTTCAAGACAGGATTGTTACAAATTATGTTATCTTTGTATGCAGTTTCTGATATATCTTACTCTTTAAACTTGATTCTTTTTTTTTAAAGCCAAATAGAAACCAGGACTTGATTAAAGAGCCTTATTTTATGATGGCCTTACCCATGTCTGACTGATCTGGCTAAACGCTACTTGGTTACTAAAAAGGTGGATTCAGGTCTGTCTCTGATTTCCTGATACCCTCTTTTAGGATGCACGAAATTAAAAGACGCCTGCTTCTTGGGAGAAAAGCAATGACAAACCTAGACAGCATCTTAAAAAGCAAAGACATCACCTTGCCGACAAAGGTCCGTATAGTTAAAGCTATGGCATTCCCAGTAGTGATGTATGGAAGTGAGAGCTGGACCATAAAGAAGGCTGATCACCAAAGAATTGATGCTTTTGAATTATGGTGCTGGAGGAGACTCTTGAGAGTCCCATGGACTGCAAGAAGATCAAACCTATCCACTCTTAAGGAAATCAGCCCTGAGTGCTCACTGGAAGGACAGATCCTGAAGCTGAGGCTTCAGTACTTTGGCCACCTCATGAGAAGAGAAGACTCCCTGGAAAAGACCCTGATGTTGGGAAAGATGGAGGGCACAAGGAGAAGGGGACGACAGAGGACGAGATGGTTGGACAGTGTTCTCGAAGCTACCTACATGAGTCTGACGAAACTGCAGGAGGCAGTGGAAGACAGGAGTGCCTAGCATGCTCTGGTCCAGGGTTCACGAAGAGTTGGACACGACTAAACGACTAAACAACAACAACAACATGGTGGTGACAGCTCTACTCTTGCATGAAATACACAAATGCTATGTCTCAACAGTTTCTACATCACAAGGAAGGTGAGCACAACTGTCCCTTTGTAAGAGACATGCTTGTGCCTTCATAACACGACTTGGAAAGCTTAGTTCAATTATATGTATGATTATATGATTTTTTGGCAGTGTTTAACTGATGCAAACATGTACCGGTACTCCTACTTTTTTGTTTTGTTTTGTAAAACTCCACACACACAAAAAAGAATTGTGATACAACTGTTCATACAATCACATCAGAACTGAGACTTTGTGGTGTTTCATCCATTTTCAGATGTTCATTTATAATATGAAGGTAGGTTTGTGCGTGGGTATACTTAAGGAAGTGACTACATAGTGAAAAAGCAACAATTATTCTGCAATATATTTGCACCTTCTGAATGTAGTTTAACTTCTGTATTAAGAAAGACACACTGGAATGGACAGAGTAAACATGATTCTGAGGACTTTGAGAACTTGCTCGATGGAGGAAAGCTAGGAGTTTAAAGAGGGAGGGGGGACTCTTGAAAACAAGAAGAGCGAAAGATTAGAGAGGTGAGTCCAGACTGGTGCAGGCATGTGGAATCAAACATTAAGGCCTCCAATGGAATGGCTGTAGCTTGTTTAATAAAAGGCAGCTGGATTTTGGAACTGGATAAAAATGGAGGAATTCAAGCTAGAGATAGGTAAGGGAGACAATATGTCTTCAGCTGACAATTAAAGTGGAATGGAAAGTCAATGAGGCAGTGATGAGGCAGCCATATATTGGATTAGTAGCTCCTACAGGGTTGAATGAACTGCTCAACAGAAAAGGGAAGTCAAGAGGGGACATGTTCCATGACATAATCTAGCACAACTCCGTATGGGGTTATAAAATAAATGAGCTTGCCATCAAACCTGAAACAAACCATTTTGAAGGTGCATTCAGACTCTACACACTTTTTTTAAAAAAATGGTGGCATTTCATGGCTGCTGTACTCCTCTGAAGTGGAAATGAATGAAGCTCACTAAGAAACAGGGGGAAGAGGCAAGAGAAGGGTTGAGAGATGGATTCTACAGAAAGATGTTCACAACATCAGCATAGCATCAGCAAAGGTGAGCATACAGTGGATGGGCAAAAGAAGAAGTATGGATAATGAAATATGAAAAAAGGGAATGTGGGCCTGAAAGTATTAACTATCCTCCATTTTGAGTCCTTATATAATCATATTGGCTCAAAAGTGTCAGTTTGTCAAGACCACCAGTATTACTTGCCTTTTTTTTCTAAACTAAAAAGTCCAAAACTCTGCAACCATACTTTAAAGGGGAAACACCACATCCAGTGGCCTCTACCCGGAAAAGACTAACTGTGGCTGAGGAAAATCTCCCTCCATATTGTATCCATAGGGATGGGAATGAAGGCATAACACCTACAATCAGTGCTGCCTTTTCTTTTAACTGTCTTTGATCAGTGTTCAAGGCAGGGTGGAGTTCTTAGCTGCCAATAGAGCCTTTACCGTGGTATTGAATCTCATTTATTTCCAAGTTTCACTTTTTTCAGATATCATTCAATCACTGGCTTAGCTATATGTGTTTACTACTGGATCCAGATCAAGCAGGTAATAGTCTAATCTGCTAGTGGTTTTAAATCATTTCATTTGTAAAGACATTGTTTTAAGACACACTGGGAAGCCCTTCCTCCTCCCCCACCCTTTTCTTGAGGCAGATAACTTAATCTACAGAGCTCTTAAAAACCTTTTACAACTCCCCCAAACCTGGTTAAAATCTCTTGCCATCTGCCTTTCCTTTAACAAAACTGGCCTTCGTGAGATAAACCTCTGCTTCTGACAAGGTTATGTCTTTAACAGGTCTTTGCTGGATGAATTTCTGCTCACTAAATAAGTGCATTTCATCAGTCGATACTTTCACCCATTTGCCTTGTTGAGCAAAGACGCGTGCCTCTAGGAAATCGACCAGGCAGGCGAATGTACAGCCTACCATGGCCATTACATGGACTAAAGGAAGGATAATTGAGTCGGTCATCCAGATAGCTGCAAGGCCTTCTGTTAAGCACTCTTGCTTTGTTTGACTCACATGGGTCCCACAACACCTCAGGCTACAGAGATGTAATTTGTGTTTTGGTTTTTGCAATTTATATTGATAACACAGAGGAAGGAGACAGTTTGGTTATTGGATTCCTTTCCTCTGGCCTGTCCGTTCTGGCATGTTCATCAAGCTGAGGATGTCAAGAGTTATGTCCCATCCCTTGAATCTTATTGGCAGCTGCTGGGCACCCTGTGGAGAAAGCTGTAATGTGTAGCAAACCTTTGCAAATGTTTGACACCTCCGTGCCCTTGTCTGGCCTGTTTTCCTATGCAGATGTTGTCAGGTTTTCCTGATGGGGAAAGAGACACTATTTAATTTCCCTGCATAAGGGAGAGAGAAATCCATTAGCGTTTGTAGCCTGTCAGAGGAGATTGTGTCATCCTCCAGCATAAACTACAAATTTGTCAGATGGCTCAGCAGTACTGGAGGAAGCTAGCAGACAGCAGGTAGATAGAGGCCGGCCTGGCACTCCAAAAGACCTCATCACTTGCAGGTCAAGTGTTTCCATTTATCGGGGGGAAACAAAACCTGATCCTTCTCCAAGGCAATCATCATAAAGTGTTATATAGAGAAACAGCAACAAAAATATAATATGTTGAAGTATTATCCCAGGGCATCTTGAGATTGAGAATCATTCCAGTCCTGCACGCGACACTCTACACATCAGGGCAAACGCAACACAGTGTTCCTGCAAAATCCTAAAGGTCCATGCCAATATAAACTAATACTAAAGCATTGGTGTCTAATGCTGTGTTATCTTCAGGGAGGGGAATAGAGTGTAGGTCACTGGTCCTTTGACCATGAGAGGCCACACACACCACAGATGCGGGCTCAGAGATAGTATTACACTTTCTCTACTTCTTTAACATTTGATACATGGACTAATGGACATTAGAATTGTAACAAAAACATTTGTATCATATTAAATGGCCCCATGGGTGACTATGAAATGTTCCTTGGGGACATCCCTCCAAGCATAACTTTTTTTGCTTGTTCGCTCGCTGTTGCTCTAGTAAACAGTGACTGGTTTCCTTATCCCTCGCCAGAGCCTTTACTTCCTCACAGCATGAATCCAGCCAATTAGGGACATACAAATAAATGATGTTGATGGTAATCATGGTTGGGGAATTTATATCATATACCGGTAGTATTCTTAAGCAACTGTAATTGGCCTCCAAGTATCTTTCTTATCTTGAGGTAAATTGTCCCACAAAACTACACACAAAAGTCCATTGCTCTATTCCTTTTTATCTCACCACATATCTAGGTCCAAACAGTCTTCTTCCTTCTCATAAGTGTGAGCAAATATCATGTTCAAATTTCCTGCCTCACAAGAGGCATGCTGCTTAATACTTCCCCTCATCTTGCCTTCTCATTCGATGAAAGATGGCAGGACAACTAGAGAGTGTGTGTCTTTAATCTTGAACCATTCGTGTGGTTTCATTCCCCCCACTCTTAGCTGCTCAGCATCAGCACAACACAATTATGAAGATGTAAACATCACAAGGGCACTCAGCACATGGGCTGTCACAATGAGTTAAAGCAGAGTGCTCGGCTCCCTGAGCGACTGCTGAGAAAGAGCAAACACCCTCCTTGGGAATTCAGCTGGGTCGCACCATGTGGGGAAAGCTTGAAAGCACAGGCCAGGAGTCAGGAAGGTAGATCCATCCAGCTCAGACACCATTCTTCCCATCACATTTCCATTTCCTACTTACATCCAGGTAAGAACATGTGGTGCATAGTGTATTGGGTCAGAGAACCTCACTTTGGTAGGAATGCACAAGAGGTGTTCGAAATAGTGAACAGAGGAAGCTGCCTTATACTGAGTAAAACCATTGGTCCATCAATCTCAGTGTTGTCTGTCTTGCCAAATGCAAGGTGGTTCTTTTAAAATGAGATTCAGAGGCAACAGAAACACAAGTGAGTGAGAAGATAAAATATTTTATTCTAAACAGCAAGCATTAAATACGTTACCAAGCAAGCACTTTGAGCTACCACTTGGAAGCCCTCCAGAAGTGGCAAAGCGACCCCCCAGGTAGCCTTCATTTGCATGGCCCTGAGGCCATCAGTCCATGCACGAGCTTCAAAGAACTCGGCCCAAAATCATCTGATTTATAGATAGCTAACCTGTTAGCCTGCGTGGCTTGCCTGACTGCCTATGTGCTACTAGCTACGTGCAGATTATTCATTAGCCACCTTTTTCCATGCCTCACTTTCTTAAAACAACCTCCAACATCAAAAGAAGGTGCCCAGCAATATCACTTCCTTCCTTTCCAACAGATTAGGGCATTAAAGACTGTTCTTCTGCTATCAAAGAGCTTAGAGGGGGGAGCAAGCAGGAGCAGGAATGCTAACCTTGTTAGAGCACTATCTCCTTGAAATACAATTGTCTTCCGGATAGCTTGCCCATACATGTCTCTGCTGACTGGCAGTGATTCTGTAGAGTTTCAGGAAGGGGACATTTCTAGGCCTACTCGGAGATGCCATCTATTGAGCCTGGGACCTTCAGTGTGTAAGGCAAATGTGCCACCACTAAGTCACAGTCCTTTCACACTGCTTGAATTAGAGGGAAGAGCAATAGGAGGCCCCTTAATTTTTAGACAGCCACACTAGGCAATGGATGGAGTTGTGCAGTGCAGCTTGTGGCTTTCATTTCGGGCGTCCTCTCCACCCATCCAGTTCAAGGACCATTCTTGTTTTTGTTTTTTTTTTAAATCCTATTCTTTTTCAAGAAAACAATGACCTCAGTGCTCCTAACTCACCCACCCCAATTCAAGCATTGTATCAGCTCTATGGTTTTGTGTTTTTAAAATAAGACCTAAGGCAACAAATGTATTTTATTTTTCTGCACAGTTCATGTAAATTTGCATGTTCTAAATAGCTACCTGTCAGATCAAGGAGAGGCTCACTGGTAAATGGTATTAATTTGTTTCCAGAGCTTTAATACATTTAAGGTGAATTGTGCCACAAAGCAGTTGACTGAAGTGAATTGCCTTACTCCTTACTCTCTCCCCATGTGTTCACCTCCCACTAGTCCTTCTCCCCACAAGTGTGAGCAAACAACACGTTCACATTTCACAAAGGCAAACGCAAGGTATGCACATTTGTTAAAAGTATATAAACATACCTGTGTCATGGCAATATAATGTTGTATACAGTTGGTTTCAGAAAGCATGTGAATACCTGGCTACATCATTCAGAAGAACGTCAGTCTCACACACCTGCCAAATGTCAGTCTCACACACCTGCCTTATTTCTGAACATAGGGTGATACTCAATGCTGTCCCTTCCAATGATGGAAAGCATCCACCAGAGAGGTGATTTTTGCCAATTCCTTCCCCCACCAGGGTCCTCCAACCCTCTGGTCTAGATTTGAAATGTGTATGAGGCTATAGGGGAAAGGGGAATGAATGAAAAAAGCCCTTGTCCTTGTTCAACTGGTGGATACCACTTGTATTTATTTATTCATTATCAACTAATTAATTAATTACCGTATTTTTTGTCTATAAGATGCACCCATGTATAAGACACCCCCTATTTGGGGGGCAACAACCAATCGCCATTCCACCCTTGGCACTATCCGTGTATAAGATGCCCCCTAATTTTTGACATTATTTTTTAGGGGGGGAAACCTAGTCTTATACACGGAAAAATACGGTAATTTCCCACCTTTCACCATGAAGCTTCCCAGGCTGGTGCACAGCATTTCATAAAACACACACATAAGTACCAAGAATGTAAGAGCAGCAAGGCTTGTATTGCAACAGCCAATGTTTTCTTTAAAGGAATGGTTGTTTTTGGAAGCTTGACTTCTTCAACACTGATTTCTGTTATTAACTGACACACTATTCTTACAATAAACCCAACCCTGCCTTTACAAACTGTAAAGAAAAGGAGTGAAGAGAAAACAGTTGCTTTCATTTTCGATAACACTCAACTGGACTTGCATCAAAGGGTTTTGCTTTAGATACCTTGCCTCTGCCATTCTCACACAATTCCCTTTAAAGAAACAACACACAATTTCAATAGCTTGCAACTCTTTTTGTCTTTTTGATTGGCATGATAAAGGTTCTGTCCTAATATTCGGGAGTAGGCAGAGTAAGTTCAGAATGAAGAAATGTGAGTAGCTGGATTGAGACTTGAATTAGATTTTACATACAACAAACAAACAAATCACATTAAGGAATGGGGACATAATTAATCTTGAATGTCATTAAATCTGAGCCATTTATTGAAAAACAGTGTACCTGTTGGTGATTGTTTGGTTTCTTTCTGTATTTCTGTATTTTCATATTTAGCCCCTAAGGTAGAATTTTCATTTGAACCAAAATATTTCAATGCATTCACACAATTTATACACAGTAAATAAACTGTTTAATCCTTCTGCAAACATAGTGATGCGAAAGTGTGTGAAAGCCTCACTGTTTTACATAATCTCAACTCTTGGGGATTAAAGGGAATGGAAATTGGTGGAACTGTACATCACCAGATAAGAAACTAATAATAAAAAGATGTTGTCAAAGATCACAGATCTGTGCCCAAATGATACAAATATTTCGTGAATTTCCCTATGTGATGTAAATAAAAGGCTATTGATATATGATGTGATTTTCTATCATGAGCCATATAGGAGATTTAGACTGTCAGCACCTTCTCTGCTCTGCAGAGGTGGGGGACCTATTAGGAAGGTCTGTGGGATTCCAAATGGCTCAGAGGTCTTTTCCGGCTGATATGACTGGTGCCCCTGTCAAAGCCCTAGCTGCCCTCTGGAACACCCAAATGCCTCAGGCTATTCACACGATCTCCCCTGAGTGCCCTCTCCCACTTCATGGAGCCCATTTAGCTCTCTGGTATACTCCAGAGCTTAGGGCGAGAAAACAAGCTGGGAGACAGCTTGAACACAAGTGGAAGAAAGATCCGAATGAATGTAACCAAACACTGGTAAGGGCTCATTATCAAGCCTACCTAATGCCAGTGAAGGCAGCAAAGAAGGTATACTTTTCTGCCTCCATTGCATCCTTATTGCATGGCCAGGTGGAGTCCCCCAAACCCCATGCAGCCCCCGAGGGAATAATGACACAAGACAACGTGCTATGGGATTAAAATTGGCCACAACTTTATTAAGATTCAGATGTAGGAAGACCTTGGCTCAGGCATTGGGAGTTTATCCTTCCCAACCCCCAGCCCGGGCCTGGGTAACTTCAGGGTTATCCAACATGTGTGGGGATTGGGCTAAGTCTGGAGAACATGTGTTCAAGCAGATAGCCTGCCCCCCGTTTGCCACCGCTGGAGGGGGAGGGCAATGACAATCTCTGGGCGTATGGCCAATGCCTCCCCCCAAGCCCCTTTAATGGGAACACTGTTATCGCCGCCGCACTGGGGCATGGAGTCACCACCCCAACCCCCCCTTTAGGTAGATGGTTTCCGCCCAAGGCCTGCAGCCGCCAAAGTTGTGACAAATTGCTACGGGAAAGGTGAAACCTGCCAATGCAGGGAAATTTCTTTCCGGCCCTTCAACAGCAGCCTTGACATAGCAGCGCCTGTGTGCTTGTGCAAAGAAGGCATACTTTGCTGCCTCCATGGCATCCTCATTATGTCATCCGGCAGAGCTATTCCAGGTTGTATGGGGCCTTTTACAGGCTAGCCCAAAGGAGGTGGTAGAACCAACGGTAGCTCACTGTGACTTGTTTGCAAAGCATTTTGAGGATACAATTGCTTGCATCCACCAAGACCTTGACTCTGCTGTTATAGCAGATGAATCTCATGGAATGTCCAGAGCACAGTCTAGTCCTGTTGTGTCGGATGAGTTGCAGTGTTCATTGCTCAGTGCCCCAGGTCCAAACCAAGTGGTTAAAGGCTCTAAATATTTATTTATTTTAAGGTTAAAAATCCACACTGAGGCTGGACAGTGTATTCTGCATCAGTCCTGTTGCAATATACTTTCAAAATGGGACGGGAATGACACTGTGGATGATTGTGCATGATGATAGCCATTTTCTGCTGTAAATCATGGCATAGTGTATTTCCATAAGCATTCCATCTTCATATTGAAAACACCTGGTAGTCAGGTAGTGTGGGACACACAGGCAACTCTAGGCTTCGCTTTTTAAAGCCCCCAAAAGAGGGAGAGACCTGAACAACCTTCTATGAACCCAGGGCATTTCACCCATGCCTTGGGATCAATTGCTCACTCACTGCCTAGGTCCGTTCATAACCTGAAACTGTTCTTAACCTGAGGTACCACTTTAGCTAATGGGGCTTCCCACTGCCGCCATGCCACTGCCACACGATTTCTGTTCCTATCCTGAAGCAAAGTTCTTAACCTGAGCTACTATTTCTGGGTTAGGGAGTCTGTAACCTGAAGCGCCTGTAACCTGAAACGTCTGTAACCCGAGGTACTACTGTAATGCCTCTGTTTTAAAATCTGCAGTCAAATAATCCATGTACATGATATTTGAAAATCACTAATAACATTCATTTTTTTTTCATCTTCTCTTTTAACAAAAATTCAGGAATGGATAGAAACCATACTGCACAAGAGATCATCTATGTAAAATATCAGAATAACTCATTGAACATAATACTCTAATTTATCTATCCTCACATTTAAGCCAGTTAATTAACCCTGGAATTTTCAATTACGCTCAAGTTTCCAAGGGGATAGGGTCATTCATAAAGTATTGATTGTAAGCCTCACTGCAAGCTGAGCTTACAGGGAGGGATATACATTTTCTAATTTATAATAAAACTTTTACATATAATAATGTCATCCTGGGACAGACAGGATTGGTACTAAGGGAAGTTATACTAGGGAATGTATGGATTTGCATGAGTCAACAATCTCCGTTTAGTTTCTGACCCAGGAAACTTTTTAACAATACATATAAAAGTCTGCCCTTTGTCCGTCACACATGGAATACAACTGTAGCTACATTCTGTCAGTATTTCCAAGACACAAATTAGTACCTAATCAATGTGGTTAGATATTGCACTGCTTCATTGGAAAGATGTTCCCTGTATTCTGTAAAATATATATTTAAATTCTGCTTAAGCACATTCTTCTTTCATGTTAGTTTATACCTTCTGGCTGTAGCCCAGCCAATACCCTCCAATAAAATCATCCTATTTAATTTTATAATAACCCTTGGCTAATTTAAATACCTCCATCATGTCATCCCTTAATCATCTAAGGCCTTGCTCCTGGCTAATTATATAGCTAATGGTCAGAAAGGCAGTGCAAGCCAGCAAAATAGCTGTCATGATTGAAAGCTATGGTTCATAAAAAAAATAAAAAAAAATATCATGTTGGTCGTGATATATAACTTTTGCATTGAAAAGGAGGGTAGAGAACTTTTGTCCCCAGTTTTCAAAGAGCCAGCCAAGCACAGGTGCTGTTGACATAG
This sequence comes from Lacerta agilis, assembly GCF_009819535.1. Lineage (NCBI taxonomy): Eukaryota > Metazoa > Chordata > Lepidosauria > Squamata > Lacertidae > Lacerta > Lacerta agilis. The sequence goes on from NC_046312.1 coordinate 23,624,556, forward strand.
TTCTGAAAGAATGAATTAATGATTAACTACTTACTTGCTTATTGTTTGCTTCTTATATCCTACCTCTTCATAAGACATTTGAAGGAAGCTATGCCTACATACCTGGGAGTTCAGCCTGGCCAAATCACACCTATCCAAGAGAATGAAAGCCATTATAGCCCTAGGTCTTCGTTAATGTTGGAGCCCATTCTGGTGTATTGGTCTTCTCCAACAGTAGCTGTTGACTGTGACAAAACTGCATAACTTACATCATTATGCAAATCACGTAAATTACAGAGTCACTTCATGATTCCATTCTATTCATTTCAGTGCAAAGGAAGCACAATGCAAATAGAGAGAAATATAAAAATTTCACATGACCCATGGACTGAAAGCAACAACAACAGTGGAAACTGATCGTATTCGCAGGATCGACTTCCATTCTAGACATGGGAATGAATAAGCCAACGCCAGCAATTCCCTCTCCTGTTCCTGTTGGAATTCTCTGATATCCCAGACTAAAGGCCTGCCCAAACCCTGTCCCTGAAATTTTCATCTTGCACTCCATCTCCTAAGAGGCATTACCCTTGTCCTTCAAGCAGGCAAGAGAGCAGCATTTGTCCATCAGCGACAATTTTCCAGACACTTTCAAAATTGCCTCTTTTGAAATGTTGTCCTAAGTACAGAATATTCCCTTGGTGTCTCTTTTAAAGGACTGGCACAATCATATTGCGTTGTTCTCAGACAGAAAGCCTCCAGATGAGTATTTGTAAAGCTTTTAAGCGCTTCATTTATCCATTGAGTTGATAAGAAAAGAACAGATCTCTCGCTCTTGCACAAGCGCTCGCTCTTCCTCTCTCACACCTGCATGGACTGCAAGAAAAAGCTTCGTAGCGCTGTCACTTCCCCCAGGTTGTTAAGCCATTTGTCACAAACTGTTGTCTTCATCACACATATATATGTGAGTTTAATTACCCTGTAATTAACCTGTATTGTTATGCTTCTCGAGTGATGGGGAAGATGCATAGAAAACCACACGAAAACCAATGCATCATAAGGATCCCCCAGGGAATTAAACTCAGATTTGTTCTGTGCGGTCCCTCCTCCCTGCTCCCCCATCAAGGTCTGGATCCATGTCCCCTCCTCTTTCTTCCCCTGCCTGTGTTGCAAACTCACTATGTCTTCTTCGGAGCTGAACCCCACTTCTCAAATTGGTTCGTTTATAGGAAAGATTATTGATATGGAACATTGAAAAATTGGAAGCCATTCTCAAAACAATCCTTTGTAATCTATTTAGAAGTGAGGCTCACTGTGCTCAGTGATTAAGTATGCATACACCACAGGTGGCATGTCCCATTTTGCTGCCTGAGGTAATACAGGAATCTGCCACTGTGCTGCTTGCTAAAGCTTCCCTTACCTTGGTTGTGCAACAGCATCCACAAAGCTACAGTGTGATCTCACCAGAACCCAGCACCACTGCCAGCAGCAGAGCCAATGGGGTGGATGGGGCACCCTCGTGGGGCATCTTCTTGAGGTTCTGCAACCCAAGGCAGCTTCTTCGTCTTGCTTCATGGGTGTGGTGGTCCTCTATAGACTTAGAGTCTAACAGTGCAATTGTAGCCATGTCTATTCAGAAGTAAGCCCTATAGAATGTAGAAGAAGAAGGAGAAGAGTTTGGATTTGATATCCCGCTTTTCACTACCCGAAGGAGTCTCAAAGCGGCTAACATTCTCCTTTCCCTTCCTCCCCCACAACAAACACTCTGTGGGGTGAGTGGGGCTGAGAGACTTCAGAGAAGTGTGACTAGCCCAAGGTCACCCAGCAGCTGCATGTGGAGGAGTGGAGACACGAACCCGGTTCCCCAGATAACGAGTCTACCGCTCTTAACCACTACATGTAGTGGGACTTACCAGCATGTTAAGGGACGTGGGTGGCGCTGTGGTCTAAACCTAGGGCTTGCTGATCGGAAGGTCGGCTGTTTGAATCCTCGCAATGGGGTGAGCTTCCGTTGCTCGGTCCCAGCTCCTGCCAACCTAGCAGATCAAAAGGACCGCAAAGTGCAAGTAGATGAATAGGTATCGTTCTGGCGGGAAGGTAAACAGCATTTCCGTGCGCTGCTTGGTTTCGCCAGAAGCGGCTTGGTCATGACCTGGAAAAACTGTCTGCAGGCAAACGTCGGCTCCGTCAGCCAGTTAAGCGAGATGAGCGGTGCAACCCCAGAGTCGTTTGTGACTGGACTTAACTGTTAGGGGGTCCTTTACCTTTACCAACAGGTTAAATGGTGTTAGGATTGCAGCTTGAATGGTTTTGTCCAAAGCTGCTGGGAAAAAGGGGGGTTGATTCCCCCATATTTGAAAATATAAAACCCAGCTGTTACACACTTAAGAGAAATACATGTGGGTCACTCCCTATTCAAGGTGTTGATTGACTCACTTTGGATCTATTGCTCTTCTCTCCGTCATTCTATATCACGGTTTTATTTCAACAACATTTCACATAAAATCACTGCTCTGTCTTCTGGAACTATGCTCACAGTTCCTTTGTTTGGGACACTTACCTCTAGTTGTGGATATGGGATTTTTATATCAGGATTTTAAAAGCTCACAGGTATTCTTTACATTTCTACCAGAGTACCTTATTTAACATTGGACTAGTTGGCCATGTCTAATAGTAAACAGTAGTTTGATGTTACACTAACAATGATTTCCTCATGTGCTTCTTTGTTATCTTTCCCACCCACTCACATATACTTCTTGAATGGTAAGGTTTGCAACAGAGGATTGCAACAGAGAATCGAAGTCATGACTTGTAATTGTGGTTTGCAGGGCTTGCAATTATTTGCCACTTCACATCATTGCATGCAATGAAGTAACTTATTAAAACGGAGCTCATGAGCAGAAAGAGGGAAAGGGAGCATTGCGTGAGCTGTTTTAAGCATCAGTTTAGGTGTATTTTTAAAAAAGTTTGCATTAGGCAGTTAATTTTTCATGAAAGGCAAGTCTTTGCAAATGTTCATTTAGAACTTTATGAGCTGAAGGCTTCTGGCTGTGAATTCTCTCACCCAGGCTAGCCGATGTGGTGCCTTCTAGATGTTGTTAAACTACAACTCCCATCATCTCTGACCATTGGTCATGCTGTCTGGGGCTGATAGGGGCTGTAGTCCAACATTATGTGGAGAGTACCATGTCAGCTACCCCTACTGGTCTCTCTGCATCTCGCCTGGTCCATTCCTCCTGCCCTGCAAGGGTGGAGTCCTGAATGAATACAGTTACTGGGAGTAACATTTACTTTTGGGTAAGATGTACTGCTTTGCTTTTATTCAATAGCTCTATCATGCTGCCTTCAGCTCTCTAAAGGAAGAAAAAAAAATCCTATCGTCTGTCTTCAGCCTCAACCTGTTATTTGCTTGCTCATCCATCTTTAAGATTAGCAAAGCACAAAGTGTCAGTGTCAGTTATTGCCCCCATCCTGATCATTCCTATCTGATGAATGTTGTCTTGATCAAATAAATGTTTCCTAAAATGGAGTAAGACAAGGAACGAGATGACAGTTCATCTGTGCTTTATATTTTATTACATTGATATTCTTTTCCCCTTCCACTTGGTTATTAAGCTTCATGGTTTGGGCTCTGCTGTGGCATCAGTATTTCCATCCTGCAATGAGCCAGCTTACCCACTTGGAGCTCTCCGTGGTCCTGCAGGTTCTGCCCTGCCTTTCTGCCTTCTCTGTGGAGTCCAACATCAGGCCACAAAACCAACATGCCACCTTCATTTCATTGCTCACGTTATAAGACTGGAATAACCACTACCCCTCTCAAAGAAAAGAAAGAAAACTTCATTTGCATCGTTACTCAGTTCTCGGCCCAATAATCTGTGTGTGGTTGTTGCTGTCAAATATGTTTTGTTCCCCAATTTCCCTTCCCCAACATTATACTGCACCTTTTACTGATATGCAGCTTTGCTTTCAGCCTTTATTCAAAAACTTTTGTGACAGTGTGTGACAAAAGATTAAGATGTTAGTGTGCTCTATCTGAATCAATGATTTGCAAATAAGCACTTATTTATACTGAATACTGGCAGATCGCCAAGTTTCTTATTGCGCCAAAAGCTACGTCTTTTTATGTCTCGTGACCCAGTCCTTAGGGCCTCTTAAGACATGAAGTTTCTTAAGATGTGGTGTTTCCTACACAGGGAGCATTCTCTGAATAGAGAAGAAGAAGAAGAAGAAGAAGAAGAAGAAGAAGAAGAAGAAGAAGAAGAAAAGAAGAAGAAGGAGTAGTAGTAGTAGTAGTAGTAGTAGTAGTAGTAGTAGTTTGGATTTGATATCCCGCTTTTCACTACCCGAAGGAGTCTCAAAGCGGCTAACATTCTCCTTTCCCTTCCTCCCCCACAACAAACACTCTGTGAGGTGAGTGGGGCTGAGAGACTTCAAAGAAGTGTGACTAGCCCAAGGTCAACCCAGCAGCTGCATGTGGAGGAGCGGAGACGCGAACCCGGTTCCCCAGATTACGAATCTACCACTCTTAACCACTACACCACAATGAGAGAGAAAATGTACTTCATCACTGATGAAGAGCTGATAAATAGTTTATTTTTCCTGCAAGCACACATGTCAGAAAGCCTATCTGTGTGCAGCAATTCATTGTGAATAGTCCATTGCTAATTGTACAAACAGAAGAAATGAATTCACTAGGAGCTGTTGTGCAGTCTTAATTCATTGGCAGCCTCTATTTATCTCAACAGAGCAGGCTTGCACACAACTCCTAAGCAAGTGCCATTGGGACAAATGGAGGTTGCACAACAGGTGATTTATATTTCTCCACTAGCAAGGGCTCCCACCACTTGGGACAATGAGTACCGATATGATGCTTACTTGTCTCATTGCTAGATCTGAACAACAATGGCACCCCCAAGTTCTCAATGCTATTGGTCGGTAAAATTGAAGGAGGGGGAAAATGTGCCAAATGTTTATTTGATGGAGGTGAAATTCTCCTTAAGTCCCCCACCCCCACCCCAAAGTGTTCTGATAACTTTATCTATAAATATTGAATGAAACATTATTTCTAGTTTAAACTGGTGGGTGAAACAATCAGTGGGCTTAGAGAAGAGAACTGGAAGGAGTTGGGGCCAAGTCCTTCACTTCCTTCAAAAGTATCAAAATAATATTAGACATTTAAAACTGGATCTATAGCTAAAAATTCATGGGCGAATGGCCCAGGAGGATGGAACAGTGTGTGTGGGGATCAAGATGAATAGCTGTGTGGAGGGGACTGTTGCCTAAAAACACCTCCCAACACCTGCCACTTGAGGTAGCCACTTTTTTCTGCCTAATGATAGGATTGGCCCCATTTGACTCCCTTTATCTAGATAGTAAATTCAGCACAATGTTCTCCTTTTTATTTTATTTTTAAATGAATGAATGCAGCGTGTGGGTGACCTGCAGCCCTTGAACTATTCATGGAGCCCTCAGCCTAATTTCAAAAGCTCTCTGGAAGTGCTCAGTTTACACCCTGCAAGAGTGCTCTCCTGGGCTTGAAGGATGAGGGAAAGAAAGGGTGTGTGAAACTGAGTATAGAAAGGAGGCAGCAAAGAGGGTGGCCCAGTCACTATTAGCACTTGTACTACCCACTGCTGCTATTCAGCACAAGACAGATTAGCTTCAAGGGAAGGTGGGGGTGGGATTAGATGGTTATGGCTTGGTTCATATGTCACAAGAAGCCGAATTCTGACTTGCAGGAACCACAAGCATTTTCTGGCTCCCAGAGGAACTTTCACCCACTTTGGCCCTCCCTGGTCCGTTCAGCATCATGTAGTGAAGCAACCAAACCAAGATTTGGCTTAGCATGCCACCCAAATCATACTTCCCTCCTCCTTAAGCACAATCTGCATCCAATTTTGTTGTTTGGTTACAGATTTGGGTTAAGGAGGCAAGACCCTAACCATGATCCCGACTTTGTATAACACATTATGTCAGACCTTGGCTTAGTGTTGCACTGTGCTAAAAGGAAACAGGGTTTAGCAAAAGGAGTGCAAGCTCCTCTCCGGGAGCCAGCACATTTGTGTAGTTGTCCAGCCAGTCAACTTTTGGTTTACATCAGTGCTTTTTTCTGGGGTACACAGGGGTACGCATACCCCTAAACATTTTGTGACTCTAACGGGTGAAGAAACTAAAAAAAAAAAATTAGTTTCTTCTCTAGTGCGGTGAATCGTCAGTTCTGTTGAAGAGCATAGGGAATTGTCAGTTCCATTGCTACCCCCAATGGCAGCCTCATTTTCTGTCATGGTATTTGCTGAGTCTCAGATGGAAGCAAGCGTTTAATGTGTGAAGCAGTGTAGAATGTGGATGTGTGGTGTTTTACTGATGAAAGTTTGGCCTGGTTGAGGGGCAGTATTTCAATATGAGTAATGCATGTTCTTTGTACTTTTGTCCATTTATGTGTTTATTTTTCCTAATTTGAACTATAAAATGTGATTTTCTTGAGTCAAAATGAGAGTACCCCTATTTTTTTTTTTTAAAAAAAACTGACTCTGGTGCATGTGGAAATGTGTCTTACTTCAAAATGTGGTAAACTAAACCTGCTATATTCTGGGGTACACCTTTCATTTTGTCAGGCGTTACCCCAGATTTGTGCTCCAAAATCCTGTGCTGACTGCTGTTACTGGTGCAACTACATTCACAAAAGGCGATGGATTGTGCTCCTGATTTCAATTACACATACACCAGAAATATTTTTTGTAGAAGTGTGCCAGATTTGTATAACATAGGCTATTGATCGCAATAGTACATGATACACTTCCACTAAGGGTGTGATGATGAAAGTGTGTTGTGACTGCGCTAGCATAATAGATATCCATTTCATGCACATCAAAATTCAACATCCAGATGTTTATTTTAAACCAAAGTCTTTGAAGTCCCACGGCTGATCATTGCCACATTTTATTTAAGCTGATTTCTGTTCTGCAGAAGGCAAAAGCCAAAAATAGGGTTCTGAAACTCCTTTTTCTTTGCCCTTGTTCTTTCTACTCAGTCACCTACACTGCCTTTCAGCGTTCATTCTAATGCATTCAGCAAAGTTTTCCTGACAAACAACTTGCATCAATCCCTTTCTTGAAGACTTCTGACTTTTTTTTTGTTATGTAAAACACCGTATTCATTATGAACCTTTTTGCTTGCCTCTGCCGAACTGTCTCAATGTGGATCAAATGCATATGGGTGAATAATATCAAATTTGACCCAGTAAGAAATAGGAAAGGAGACAGTCATTGAAAGCCTGCCGGAGCCCTTTGCTGAAATGAGTCCAATTATTTTCTTATTGTAAGGCAAAGGACTTTTTTCTGTATTTCAGAAGGTTCATCACTTTGTATCTTGAGCCAAGGATAATGTGCTTGAGATGGGATACCAGGTCTCCTGAATCACCTCAGGACAATGAATATCTGAAACCCAGACAGCCCTCTTTTTGCAAATGATGCATCATACAAATGCAAATGACAGATTTGACTTTCAAATCAGAAAAATATGACAAACACAATCTCTTACAGCCGTCTGAGGTGTGCCAAAGTTGTCTCTTGTCTCCAAATTGTGTGCTGTGGCAAGATTTGCAAATGGAAACCTTCCAAGTTTGCATTTTAAAAGGCAGCATGTTATACATGATCTGGAACATGGCGACACATTATTCTCCACAGCAGTTGCTTCTAATTAGATGAGGACAACACTACCTTATGAATTTGCAACTAAAATATCTCCCATATTGCTACCCTATCAGCTGCTGTCATTTGAAACTGCTGATATAATTCCTGGGAGTTGGATGCTGGTTTATTCACACACACACACACACACACACACTGCCATTCAACATAAATATTCCCAGGGCAGTTTAAACAATAAAAACCAATCAAACAATAAGACAAAGTTCACAAAACCTAAAACAGTGGATTAAAAATTGACAGCAATGAATCAATCCATATTTATTCTATATTTATAAATTTGTATACTGCCCTTCATTGAAGATCACAAGGTGGCTCACAACGTAAGAATACAAATGAGATCACAAAATGCACTATAAAACAAAAACAAACCAATAACCCCTCTCCCGCAAACACACTTAAAATGCCATAGAATGTGAATCAGCCAAAAGCCTGGTTATATGCGAACGTTTTCGCCAGGTGCCTAAAGATGTGATGAGGGCACCAGGCAAGCTTCCTGGTAGCAAAACCGATAATCAGGTGAGCCTACCACCTGAGAACATCCTTTCACCACTTTCTATCTGCCTCACATGATGTGGAGGAAGGTCTTAGATGACATTCTTACGTCAGAGGAATGCTGATGTGGAGGTGGTGCTATGGAAATCAGGTCACAGGCCCTCAATTTGGATTTTTGTTATCCAAACTGTCTCCAGTTTGGGAGTGGGGACAGAATCAATGCATTCTACATCAGAAATGTCCACATCAGGCTTCCTCAGCCTCGACCCTCCGATGTTTTTGGCCTACAACTCCCATGATTCCTAGCTAGCAGGACCAGTGGTCAGGGATGATGGGAATGTAGTCTCAAAACATCTGGAGGGCTGAGGTTGAGGAAGCCTGGTCTACATAAATGTACATGAATCAAGTTCCCAAAATGGTAACACATAGGAAAAAAATCCAAGAATCACAACACCAGCATTCGGTTTCCTCTGTGATTTAACAATATGGCTACAGGATGCATGCAGAGGGTGCTGTTATCCATAAAGATAACATGTGAAGGAACTGAGGAAAAATCTGGGAATGGAGACAAAGCCACACAATGTGACCAAGGAGTTCCATTATATTGATTTTTGCCCTCCCTCTTGCTCACACTTTTATCCTCCTCCCTTGCTTCTTGCCTTTTAAAGTTGCTCTTTACATGTCCGGTTCTTATAACCTGGCTTCATAAATCAGTTCCTTAATTATGTGTGCTGCTGTTCTCAGGAGAGTCCTCAATTTGTCTATGTCTTTCTGGTATTTGGGTTCACTCAACTAAATGCCAAAAGGGAGAGCAGTAAACAAGCAGATTACACACACGCTCAGACAGACACACACACCTCACTCCCAGTGTTTCGCTTCTTCTGTGCACCTTAAAAAGACACACATATTTGTTCAGTTTTTTCAAGAATTCTGAGGTTGGGGTCACATTGCAACAGAATAGGGTTTTTTGAGGGTTCATGTTTCTGCATTGTCTTCAACCCTCTGTAACAAAATTAACAGTGCCAGACAATTCTTGACATTTAGTATTCTCCATCTATGGCTATATCTTCATAGATCAATGCAAAAGAGAAAGGGAAGAGAGGTGTAGGTGGATACAACCTAGGCTGGTTGGCAAAAGATGGGCTGAGTTGCTTGTTTCTTTTACTTTTTTTAGTTCCTTAAAAATATAGTGTATTTCCATGACTAATATAATTTATCCTCTATTGCAGATGCATCTCAGGGATGTGTGAAGGCTGTGGATCTAGCATGCCCAGCAAGCCCCCAACCCACACACCCCAACCCATCCTTTTTGCCCCCTCCAGAGATGGACCGGCCCCAGATGTGCATCTTTTCACATCCTCATAGAGAAGGCAAGTGAAGTTGATCCCTCTCTCTGCAAGGGCAGACTGAGTGGAAGCTCCAGTGAATTCTATGGTCTCTGGGACACCCTTTCATGGGCCATAAGATCACAACCTAAATGTAAGCAACTCTCTGTACCCATCACCTCCAGGGAACTAAGCATCTCAGACTAGAGCCTGCATTTGTTGGGCCTTGGGCCTTATATATACAGGTATCCTCAGACAGAACGGATGGACTCCTAGTAAGTGTACATTGAGTTCTCATCTGAGATTGTGAAAAAAATACAATCCTGATGGATTTTGCAAGAAAAAATGAGGAGGGCAGCAGCAGCACAGTCCATTCAAATCCTCACCTCAATTTTGCTTGCACCCACTCCAAACCCACCAGCTCATCCTAGTAGTCCCCAGGGAGAAGCTTACTTTTGGGAGTCAGGATAAGGTAGCAAGCAGCATTGGCTTCAGCACTGTGCATTCTTCTTGGATGGACGGGCCCATGTGGACCTCTACTCATTCCCATGCATGCTCTTTGGAAGACTGCAACATCCATTTTCTTCCGCCTAGGATCCTGGGAGCTCAACTACAATGGGGCATAGCTTCTTTATTTTTGAAGGTAGATTCAGGATATCTGGTATTTGGATGGTGTATTTGAATACGTACTGCTGCTTATTTCATTATTTGCTTTGGTTGCTTTTATTGTGTTTTTCTGCACCTCGCACGGGCATCTTTATCAATGAAGGGTAGGGTATAAATATTTTAAACATTTGTTCATTCAGAAAATGATCACTGGTGGAAATGACATTGGCATTTCCGCAACAGGCCCTGCCATGTTTCTGATAACGTAGTTGAAGCACAAGAAAAATCCAGCCAATTTGGGATTTGAATTAATTGAGCTGTTTTCCATGGAGAAGATGCTTCACACTCTTGAACCCCAATTCTGTACGCAGAGGGAGGTCACCCACCACTAACTGAGAATTCTCCTCCTGAGAATTATGCAGAGGAAAGTGAGGAAGGAACAAATTCAATTCTAACCATCAGTGTGCTCTTCATTAAAATCTCAGCATTTTAAGTTTTCATTCACGAGCAGGGAACATACAGATACTCAAAAAGTGAGGTAGATACTTGAAAAATGACTTCTGAAAGATTTTTTTGTAAAGAACAATCACTGCTGTACGGCTTTTTTTTTATCTGTAGTCCATATGGAAGAGAGTTTTTCTTATCACTTTAAATCTGTGTAAGATCAGATGTTAACATATTTCAGTTGTGCTATTTGTTAGCCGATTCCCTGTTTTAAGTAAATGTCAGCATCTGCTCTTGGCTTTGGCTCTAGTTAAGGCTGACATGATGACTTTTTTCCTGTCTGAGTAGGATTTTTCTCATGCATAGTTTTTGTTTGAAGAGAGTCCCAGATTGTAGCTTTAGAGAAAAGTGGGGGAGAGAAGATATGAAGCAGGATACAAGGTTTTTGATAACAAAACATACGGATGAGATGACTGGAGCTATGATGATTTGAGTACAGTATTAAGTGGTTTGAATAGATCCATGTGTAATTCTGCTGCAGTCCCCAAGTTGTGCATGATACCTGCCATTAAATTGGTAAAACCCAAGGGCCTTGGTGGCAAATTCTAGACAATTTAAGAATGGAGCTATACTAAGGTTGTGTGTGTGTGATTTTTGCATCCTAGACAAAATATTTTTTCCTCCACCATATTTTAATTATGTTGAGCACACTGACAACAGCATGTGAATTAAAATTGCCAAATTTGTTCCTGTAGCTGACCTGCTCCTCTCTGAAGACTACTCAGAGCCCATAACTTCTGAAGTGACTGCAAGCACTTGCTCACTCTGCAAAACTGCAGTGAGGTAATGTCTAACTCTGAATATGACTGTTTTGTTTGAATGATTCAATGGCTTGAAACAGAGACTCTGTATGTTCTATTGTTACCCCCCCCCAAAAAAAAAAATCGTAGTAAAAACCATTTAAACAACAACAACAACCATTAAAGCATTGTTTTATGGTTGTGCCACACATGAAGTACAATTCAACAAGGGGTGGCTGTGAGCCCCTAAATGACACTTTAGTTAGCTATGCCAAAGTCCCATTGAATTGCTTTCATTGGGATTGAGGTTACAATCCTACACACAGTTACCTGGAAGTAAGTTCCATCGAAGACAATGGGATTTACTCTTGAGTGGATGTGTATAGGTTTTCACTTAGGTTTCTATACGTTTGTATTTGTACAAATGTCTACTCAGAAATAAGTCCCATAGACCTGCAGATCTTATCCTTATATATACACAGGACTGTAACTTCAGTTTTGCTCTCACCACACGGCTGAGAGCCAGTGTGGTGTAGTGGTTAAGAGTGGTAGACTCGTAATCTGAGGAACCGGGTTCATGTCTCCACTCCTCCACATGCAGCTGCTGGGTGACCTTGGGCTAGTCACACTTCTTTGAAATCTCTCAGCCCCACTCACCTCACAGAGTGTTTGTTGTGGGGGAGGAAGGGAAAGGAGAATGTTAGCCGCTTTGAGACTCCTTCGGGTAGTGATAAAGCGGGATATCAAATCCAAACTCTTCTTCTTCTTCTTCTCCTCTCTTTTTTACACAAAAAATATTTTATACTATGCATAAACAATATAAATTATACATACACCATACTATTTTCTGGCAAATAGGCATGCAACAAATTTGTATTTGCAAAACAACAACAATGATTTTAAAGGAAGGGACCTGGCCTGTTTTAGGCTCTCTGCCTTAAAATGAAGACAGCCCCCAATTTCTGAATTATGGATATCCTAATGTATTCCAAACAGCTCGAGGGCAGTGCAAGCATAGAATTCCCATTTTATTCTCCAACCATCCATGTCAGGTAGGTGAGGCTGAGAGAATGACTCGTCCTAATAAATCTCACGGCTGAGCAGGTCTTTAACCCATGTTCAATTACTATGTCACACTGAATGTTTTGTTCCATTCGTGACTCTGCCTCTAGTGCTGTTCTGAAATCTGGTCTCCACTTTCTTGAAAGTTTTCTTCTCCTGCAAAAGAGGCTTCCATTATTTTTGCCACATTTTGGGAGACTTGGGAATTTCAGTTGGTACAGGATTGCGAGTGTGCCTTACTATTGCAAGGCGGCCATGGGTGTTGTGTCTGTGTGCATTTCCTGTAAACAGTTCTCTGTCACTCTGGAGTTATGTCATGTTTTTTCCCTCGGAATTAAATTCAAGTATAGGCATCAATGGAGACCACAGAGTGCAGGCCACAGGTAAGATACTTTCTAGGCCAGTGTTTTTCAACCACTGTTCCGCGGCACACTAGTGTGCCGCGAGATGTTGCCTGGTGTGCCGTGGGAAAATTGAAAAATTCAAGAGAATTACTTTATATATAGTCAATATAGGCACAGAGTTAATTTTTTAAACATTTTCTAATGGTGGTGTGCCTCGTGATTTTTTTCATGAAACAAGTGTGCCTTTGCCCAAAAAAGGTTGAAAAACACTGTTCTAGGCAACACCCCTCAACCACTTCGAAAGGCAACCTTTTGAACACCTTTGAGCATTTTGGGGTGCATTTTTTCCCTATTCATTGATTCATTGACAGAGAATGTCGGGGGGAACACAAGAGAATTTTTCAGCAAAACACAAGCATGGATTGTATTGATGGGGTTTAATGAGGGTCTGTTCTTAGAGACTTGCAAATGCTTAGAAGCATGCTTATGGAAAACATGAAATTTTGGTTTGGGTTGAAGCCAGGAAATGTTTTAAAGATAGGACTTGGTCCGCAGACAACAAGCCATCATCATGTTTATTAAACTCTTTCTAATCCGTACACGTGCACCGATGAAACTCTGTTTAAAAGCATTCCTTTTTGGTCCAACTTAAACCTGTTTGCATTGTCTGGTAATCAGAGGAGCACTTTGGGGAAAGGTGGAACAACTGGTTAAACAGCCAGAAGCCTTGTATTTTTTAGCTGAAAGAAAAGCATCTCAAGCAGACCTGTGCCACAGCTTTGATTTTTGTTTTTTGTTTTTAAATTAAAAATAAATCCTGTGCTAAACTTTCAAAATAGTGCATCTTAATAGGGCCTGAACAGTTTGACACAAAATGCTTGGAAATTAGCAGACCCTGCTGAAGCTTCACGCATTGCACATCTTCTTGGTTTACATATCCGACTTGGGAATAGCTATAGGAACAGAGATTTCATAGAAAACAGTGTCGGATGTCTTGGGATAACATATACGCACCTATATTAGAGACGGCATTAATTTATCACAGAATTTACAGTACTTAAGCATGGGGAATAGCAAACTCCTTATAGATTATAGTAATGTAAAGATGGAAGGGGTAGGTCATTGTGTCCAAGTTTCTGACAAAAGCAAGAATCGTTCCTGAAGTGATTCTGGCCAAAAGATTATGCCATTAGTCTCCAGTTGAGATGGAGGAGCCCTCCCAAGCTCAGCTCAGATTAACTCAGAAATTGAGTTCCTCCAAAATGTTGGAAGATCTCCAATCACTTTCTCAAGCCAATCTAGAAACCCAGAAAAAAAACACGACTCTTCTCTCAGCCTCTTAATTTTACTGTCTTTTATGTCACAAGTAATACTGTGTCTCCACAATATTAAATAAAGTAAAACTAAGAAGCTGCGTGGGACGCAGGTGGTGCTGTGGGTTAAACCACAGAGCCTAGGCTTGCTGATCAGAAGGTCGGCGGTTCGAATCCCTGCTATGGGGTGATCTCTCGTTGCTCTGTCCCAGCTCCTGCCCACCTAGCAGTTTGATAGCCACATCAAAAGTGCAAGTAGATAAATAGGTACTGCTCCGGCGGGAAGGTAAACAGCATTTCCTTGTGCTGCTCTGGTTCGCCAGAAGTGGCTTTGTCATGCTGGCCACATGACCCGGGAAGCTGTACACCGGCTCCCTCAGCCAGTAAAGCGAGATGAGCACCGGCAACCCCAGAGTCGGACACGACTGGACCTAATGGTCAGGAGACCCTTTACCTTTAACTTACGAAGCTGCAGTGGCAAAAACCAAAGGTAGAGGTAGTGAGAAGCCTATCATAACATAGGGGAAGCCTGCTGGACCAGGCCAAAGACCCATCTTGTCTAGCAGTCTGATCTTAACAGTGGCCTTTGGGAAGCCTGCAAGCAGGACTTGAATCTCCCTGCCCATGATCGCTAGCAACTGGCATTTGGTGGCAGAATATAGCCATCATGGCTAGTAATCCTTCATACTACCTTACCTTTACCATATATATATATATATATATATATATATATATATATATATATATTGGTCACGTCAAGATCGCAGCATGTTGCCGTCAGAGCTTCTCGGTTTGCACACATTTCCCAAATATGACTGCATTCATTCCACCTACTAAGAATAGGAAACAAAGAAAATGAACCAAGGGGGAGAATGAAGCTGAAGGGAAAGCATCTGCGCATTTGTCTGCGGAATCCTCCGAGGATGGAGCTCAGTTACACGAACATCAATATATCCATCCACATACAGAAGACTAACCAGAAACACTGAGCCAAAAATAATAGTGTTTCAAACAGGAAGAAAATGAAATTTCAGGAGAAAGACATTTTCTTTCTCTTTGCATATCCTTCTTGGCACAGAGCATGTTTATTTATGGTCTTTGGGGCCATACTAGCCCTGCATTAGGATCATATGAGAGCCTTGTTCTCTCTTTCTTTCTTTTTATTTATTTTTTTATTTTTTGATGTGGCTAATAGGATATAAAAGCCTTGGCTATGATTTACCACTTAGAAAGATGCTATCGAGACAAATTAGGGGAAAGTACGAGACACAAGGGGTTACCATGGGGAGAGACTCCCCCCTTTCTATTTCCTCTTGTTCCCCTTGTTCTCGAGTTGAGGCTGTTGCTGTGTTTCTCAGATGTCTGAAGAACAACTTTTTAAGAGTGGGGCCACTACGCTTCCTTGATGAGAGGCCTACTTCAGCTTCTCTGTGCAAAGTTTCGTTTCATTGTTTCAGAGCTAGGCCTAGGTCTTTGAAAACCACTTCTCTTTCTTTCAGGGAAATCCCAGTTCAGTGACAGAACAGGGGGTCCTGTTGCCCCCCCCCCCGCAACACTCCCAATTATTCCTTCAATTTCTTCACAGCACTGGGGCCAGCAAGCAAAGAGGCCACTGAAGGCAATAGCAGCAGCATTTACCTGCCCTCCACCCAAAGTTTCCAGGGCAGCTTGCAACAATTTAAAATAAAAGTATACCTGAAGGAACATCTCCACCCCCATCACTCAGCCCAGACACTGAGGTCCACCTCTGAAGGTCTTCTGCTGGTTCCCTCACTGCAAGATACAAAGTTACAGGGAACCAGGCAGAGGGCCTTCTCGGTAGTGGCACCCTTCCTGTGGAAGAAGAAGTTTGGGTTTGATATCCCGCTTTTCACTACCCGAAGGAGTCTCAAAGCGGCTAACATTCTCCTTTCCCTTCCTCCCCCACAACAGACACTCTGTGAGGTGAGTGGGGCTGAGAGACTTCAGAGAAGTGTGACTAGCCCAAGGTCACCCAGCAGCTGCATGTGGAGGAGCGGAGACACAAACCCGGTTCCCCAGATTACGAGTATACCGCTCTTAACCACTACACCACACTGGCTCTCCCATCAGATGTCAAGGAGATGAAGAATTATACAACTTTTAGAAGACATCTGAAGGCAGCCTTGTTTAGGGAAGTTTTTAATGTTTGTTGTTTTATCGAGTTTTTACTCTTCTGCTGGGAAACGCCCAGAGTGGCTGGGGAAACCCAGCTAGATGGGTGAGGTATAAGTAATAATGTATTATTATTATTATTATTATTATTATTATTATTATTATTATTTAAAATAAAACATTAAAAACAATTTTAAACAAATCACAACCACAAAGTAGCATGGCTTGTAAATATATACATCTTGGGTGTTGAAGAACAAGAGAAAGATGTGTGTCTTCTGCATTTGCCAAAACCCGTATAGTATAGGTACCAGATGTGCCTCCTGAGGGCAGTGGAAATATCATTTTTCCATTTCTATCATGTGGGTGCAAATGTGTGCAAACCACTGGAAATATCTGTTACCCTGAAAAATGACAGTTCAAAGAATAAGGGGAAAGGTCTCAGGGTGTGTGTAGAAATGCTGAGATTTCAGGTACACCTGCTATCTCAGCACCTGGGAGGGAATTAGCCTGCACCCTCCAACTTAATCTGTAAGCAGCCCTCATGGCTATAACAGTCTGACACGCCCGCCCGCCCCCGGCAATTGTTTCTTATTTTTCCTACTCCTATCATCAGCTACCTTATGTAACAGCTTGCCCGATGAAGAGTTCTGAAGAACTTGATAGCTTTCCACTGTCTTGTGATATTTAGATTGGTTCTGATAAAGGTATTACTCAACCATGGACTTAAAGTTTGTGTGTGCAACAGGTCTGCTTGTACTGAAGACTCATTATATATTTGCATCAGTTGTTACATATGCTTATAATTATGGGGGGAACACAATAAAATTAATATGGGTTTTATTTTTGTTTTTTAATATACTAGAGCCATATTAGTCTGTGACAATTTCTAGTAAAATTCCATCAGAGTTGACGGTTCCAACATCTGATCTGTCACAAGGGACACAACAGTGCTGCCACCTTCTGGATGCTGTACAGACTCCTGGACAAATTTCAAATGTCACAAAACATGACAAGATAGATTTCCTCGAATTGCAGGATCTTGTGCTTTGAAACAACCCTGGAAGACAACATTTAAGTTCTTAACATTGGGCTCTCAAGATATTCCTCATATGAGAAACACTCTCTGACAAAGTGAATGGATAGAAAACACGGGGTGGAGAGTGCACTAAAGTATTACCTGCACTTCAGGTAATCCAGAAGATAAAGTGTAGAAAACGATCCAAATAAACATTTGTTAAGGTTGTGTCCAATACTAGCCCTATTTAGAGGAGACCCCTTGAAATGAATGAACTTGTCTTACTTGGTGGATCTATGCTCGGTTGTTAGATAAAACCCTCAGAAATCAGTAGAAAGGCGAACTCAAGATCCTTAAGGCAGATTTCACCAACCCATGCTGTCTGGAGTTAATAAAAGTTGCCATCCAAAATATCAGGAGGACAATAGACTGGCATTGGAAAAGGCACTAGCAGTTGGACTCTTGGTTGAGTTCATTGATGCAGTGGGTCCAGTGGCGGAGGAAGGGCGTGTGGCCAGCCCCGGGTGCCATCAGTGATGTGGGGGGTGGGGTGACAAAATGATTTATTTATTTATTTTTAAAAAGGGCTCACGGAACTTTTTAGGAGTGACGTGGTGCCATAGGCACCTGCAGCTTCTCCGCTGCCTGAAACGGCAGTGTGGGACTTGCACCTGCCTACTGCCTCTCCCTCAGCCGCCCTACAGCTGAGCGGGAGGCGGTGGAGAAGCTCCAAGCGTCAGAGAGTCTCGTCCTGCCCCCACGGGCGGATCGCCCCGCCCCCAGCTGCAGGACACACCCACACACCAGGCACCCGAGCAGCTAGCTATGCCGCTGAGTAGGTCTTATTGAAATAATTACAAGTGCTTAAGTTAATTGTTATTATTATTTTTCACAAAAACACCTCTGATGCAGTTCTCATTTGAAATTTCCCTTTCCCACTACCTTGCCTATTGCTGTATCCACAGTGTGGGGCCACAGCTCAGGGCTAGAACATGTTTCTTGGGTGCATAGTGTCCTCTCAGCTTGAATCACCAGCATCTCCACTTAAAAGGAGACATCAGGCAGCAGGACTGGAAAAGATTTTGCAGAGCCACTGTCAATCCCAGTGGGTGGCATTGGGATAGATAGATTTATTGATCTGATTCAGTGTAAGGCAGCCACCTATGCAGATTCTGCGCCTATGATGTTCTTCACATGCTCCTTGTTTAAATACACCTCTTGTTCTCAGGATTAGCGAGTTGCTCTTGGAGCACATTTGATGTTGTTTTCAAAGCAGAAAACATGCTTTTAATCCGGCAGATACCAATTATTTTTGCAGAGCTGTCAACTGTAAAAACATATCTGAAACACTTAGTAGAACACACACAGGAAAAAAGTGTTCAGATAATGGTTGATCATCTGTTGGCAAAATCCATAGTTTCTGGCATGTAGTGGGATCTATAAACTCAGCCTCCAAACACAGAAGATCTTAAGAAGAGACCAACTGGATCTGGCCAATAGCACATCTACTCCAGCATCCTGTTCCCGTGATGGGGGCACAAACTCTGTAAGTAATCTCCCCAAACAGGTGTAGGGGAATCCTTCCCATACCCCTCCCCTCTCACCAGGCAGCAGGGTTTTGCATTAGCTACTTCCTTCAGGAGGTGCCAGTGCACAGTCCTGCTACACTGTGGCAAACCTGGGTGGTGGAACACCTCCCCTCTCACCAACTCGGAAGGAGAGAAGGTAGAAGATGTTCCACAATGCTCTCTGCCACTAGAGGCCAGGGAGACCAGTGGCAGCTGGGCGGTAGAACAAGGGTGATGCCCTGTGGTAGGTGATGCCTGAGGTGGCCACTTCATTCAGCCTCATGGGTGGACCAGCTCTGTTCCCAGCATGGGCGTAGCCAGGATTTTTGTTAGGAGCTGGGTGCTCCACTATTCCCTTAAACTATTGCTGCCCCCCTCTCTTCTCACAAGCTGGATACATTGGCAAAAACATTTCGATCTCTCCTCTCACAAAAGGATTTGACTCACATTCTGGCTATATAAGACAACAGCTGCCCATTGTCTCCCATTAATGACCAGACCACTTTGCATAATAAAACCACCTGGCTCACCACAAATTAATGTGTGTAGCAAGGTTTTGTGCAACAACATTCTCTCTCTCTCTCTCTCTCTCACACACACACACACACACAGAGAGAGAGAGAGAGAGAGTCACAAACACTTTCCAAGAAAACTTTACATTTTGGCATTTCTCCTGGAGAATCGCGACCCTCAAAAGCATCCAGGAAATAGCAAGCACTTGGCACCATTTGAATTGAAAGTTCCTTTTCCTGATCCATCTGCCAATATCATTATTGGCAGTTTAACAAATATCTGAAGGTGAACGCTGTTAGAGGAGAACAAATGCAAGATGCATCTGAAATCTATTATAGGACACATTGGTGTGGAAGGGGTGAGGCAGGGAGTGAGGATGTTATTTTTTTTTTTATAAGAATTTATTGACATTTTTACTTATAACAACATACAACCTTAACCACACCTACATTTATACACATACAAAACAAATACAATTACACATCTATTACAAAAATTGCCATGATTTTTCTTCTTAATTAGACATCTCAAAAAAAAAATTTCTTTTTCCAATCTTGACAGTTGACTTCCCCTGCCTTTTCACCTTCGAGTTTATATCCATAATCTACTTTTTAACCTCTTCATTTAAAAAATTAAACTTAATTATATATATAAAGTAAAACATTCATCTTAATCTTCATCTTAATCTTAATCGTCTTAATCTATAAACTTAAACCACTTAAATTGACTTTATTTATACTACATCCTCATCAATCCTCACAAATCGTCCTCATCAAATCTATCTCTTCTATCCTTTGAACTGCTGCTAATAACATAAAAACTTGAAATATCTCTTTTCATGTTCAAACAAATAATAAAACAAACTATTGTTGACAGTGTTCACCCTCCAATTTCAAAATACCATAACAGATTGCTTTAGATTTTACTTAATACTTCACCCCACACCCCCTCTGTCCATTCTTCTTCTCCTGATGGCATCAGCACTGAACTTCCATGCAACTTCCCTCTCCCAACGTCCACAGATCCAGGCACAGTCCAAAGCTCTCCTTGCCACGAGCTCCGAGGTATCCAACTCTCCCTCTCTCAGCTTCTCCGGTTCTTTGTAGCATTCCTTTTCTTCTTGTAAATACCTTAATTCTCTGTCCCTGGCCCCCGAGCTCACACCTCGGGGACTGGATATAGCAAATCTTGACATCGCCTTGGGACTGCCACCCCCAACAAGCGAATTTCTTCTCCGAAGTAGCTCATTCATTTCTTCCCATCTTTCCATCCATCCTCTCAGCTCTTTGACAAGATTTTCTTCCAAAGTGTCAAAAGTTTTGTTAGCCTCCTCTGTGGGCAGTTGGTTCCATTTCAGACCCCCACACAAGACTTTAACTTTTCTGTAAATTAGTTCCACCTTCAAGGCAGTGAGCCTTTGTTCATCTGTTAGTCCAGAGTTCAATACCAGTTCAAGGACGAAACCCAGCATACTGGCAGAGGAGGAGGAAGTGGGTATCATATTTCTTCTCCTGTCTCTTTGTTCGTCGCCATTTTCCTAAGCTGGAGCGCAAACACCGCAACTTTAAATAGAGATATTTTCCGCTAGTTAGCTTCCCAAGAAAAAAGTTTGCCAGTCTCATGTATCGATTTTAGATACTTTATAACCAGTTCTGTGGCAGCAATCCCTCAAATTGGTTAATTTCTTAGGCTCGAAGGGAGGGAGGCAGGCTGCCTTTCTCCTTCCCCCCGGATCGTTCCAAAAACACGATTTCTGCCAAGATTATTTACTCACGACCACCGGGTTCCTTTAGCTCCATTCTTCACAGGTAGAACTTAGACGCTCACCGCGGGCTTTGCCGCCGCATTTGCATCCCGGTTGGGGCATATCCCCGTAAGCCCGGCTCCGTTGTCCCTTCACCCCCACTCCCCCTTTACAGGGGGGCAGGGGAAGGGTTCGGAGCCTCCGCGGGCGCAGCCGGGGAGCCCAGGGTGCGGGACGCTCTTCCCGCACCCCAACCGGAGCCGCGCGCTGCGGTAGCGCGGCTCCTAACCCCCGGGATGGACAAGGCGCTTCAGACCCGAAGCAGCCTTCGACCACCCGGCGATGGCGTCGCCGCCGGAAGTCCGGGAGTGAGGATGTTAAACACATACAGGCACATAATTCTAGGATTATTTGGCAATATCCATTTCTAAGTGGAATAAACACTGGTAAGATACCTCTGCAGTAAGGAAAGAAGAACCATTATCAAACAGTGTCTGTAGCCCATAATATATCACTGGCTCGGGTGCTGACAGGTGGAGGCTTCCAGCACAGTCCTAACAATGTCTGTTTAGTAAGCCCTCTGTGTAGCCACTGGGTTCTTCCCAAAGGGAGGAGGAACTGCAGAGGAAGAAGAGGAGGAGGAGGAGGAGGAGTTTGGATTTGATATCCCGCTTTATCACTACCCGAAGGAATCTCAAAGCGGCTAACATTCTCCTTTTCCTTCCTCCCCCACAACAAACACTCTGTGAGGTGAGTGGGGCTGAGATACTTCAAAGAAGTGTGACTAGCCCAAGGCCACCCAGCAGCTGCATGCGGAGGAGCGGAGAAACGAACCCGGTTCACCAGATTATGAGTATACCACTCTTAACCACTACACCACACTGGCTCTCATCTTCTCAGGAAGTAATCTGTTAGTTGCTTCAAGTGGATGTTGGACATCAGTGCTTCCATGGTGTGGGGCACTCTTCCAGAAAAGATTTGGTAGGCACCCTCACTTTTGACGTTCAGGTATCTCTTGAAGACTTGTAGCTGTTTAATTAGCCAGTCACTTAAATGATGGTGTGTATTGTTTTTAATAGTGGTATATAAACCCATTTATAAATAGTAAATAAAATAAATTTCTTTCCTCATTAATTTACAATGTGGTCTTAAAAATGCAGAAGGTATGTTCAGCAGAGCACTAATTTAGCAGAGGAAAAAGTGTTGTAGATAAGCAGGCAATCAGTGTCTTATTATTTTTTAAGTCCAAATAATTGTGCTCGGGAGGAATATCTATAGTAGGAATTACAACAAAAGACACAAATGGGACATTTCCACTCACACAGAGCTATTTATCTCAGGGTGGTATAAATGAGGGTGAGGAAGAGAAAAGCCCATGGCTGTAGCCCATGGATGGCACTTAGACAATCAA
This sequence comes from Lacerta agilis, assembly GCF_009819535.1. Lineage (NCBI taxonomy): Eukaryota > Metazoa > Chordata > Lepidosauria > Squamata > Lacertidae > Lacerta > Lacerta agilis. Next base: position 23,647,014 of record NC_046312.1, read on the forward strand.
ATAAAAGCAATTAACTTTGTATTACCTACATGTGCCATTTCTGTAAGTACAGTAGAAACCTTCATGCACTGTGCAAATCCATCTGACTGTGACTAGCCTAGAAACCCCCGAGAGAGAGAATGAGAGAGGATAAACCAGGGAACTTATGCATCTTGCTTAGGTCCGAACTAGCAGTGATGGCAATTGTTTTTTCCCAATAATGTAGAAAGGAAGCCTGACTTTGTGTGCCTTCAGACCCGGGGAATACTGTGCTAGTTTTCCTGATTATAATGCTAGTACTTCTGTCCTCTCTTCTAATGCTGTAAGTCACTTTGGGTTGCCTTGGGCAAGATAATGCAGCTAACAAATTTAATAAATGAAGATGATGATGATGATGATGACGACGACGATGACCTGATTTCCCCCATGAAAATGGCAGGAAAGAACTGCATGCAAGGAAACTGCCCCAAATTTCATCACTTCCTTCCAGCCATTTTCTGGGTTAGTGGGGTTGCCGACAGATTTTCTCTGGAAACAATTAACATGGAAATTAGTGCTAATCTTCCACAAGGTTCTGCTGATCTCCGGAGGTGTCTTTTAAGCAGTGTGAAACCGATTTGTAAAAAAATGTTATGTGGGGGGGGGGAACGAGGGGGGGACACATTGCACATACCTTTGTAAATCAATAAAATCTTTAATAAAAATAAATTAAAAAATATAATGTGGGAATTAGCTGTTTAGCTGCTAGGGAACCGTTAGGAACTGCTGTATGAATGCAGCCTTTAACAGCAGAAAATTATATGAGTGAGAGGTCCTGAATTATCCTCACAGGCACTACTTGCTTTCCTTGCAACCCCTTGCCCAAAGAGCCATCAAAGTTTTGCTGATGAGAACAGCTCTAAAAGAGAAACATTGCAGGGAAACAAGTCACAGATGAGGCAATGGGTGTGTCTTCTATATCTCAGTTCTGTTCAAAATCAGACCCTCCCCAACTCTTCTTTCTCTCTGGTTGGGTCAGTCCTGGGGTGACTGAATCTGTCCATTTCAGATTCTCTTCACCTCTCGGTTTTCTTCTCTTCAGTTTGTCCCATTTCCAAATCAGTCTGCAATTAAAAGAAAAGTCATCACAGAAATGTCCCAGCATTTTAATGTGTGTTTCTTCTAATATACACATTTTAATGCAATTTTGCCTAACATGCACATTTCTGCAAGGATTTCCCCCCCCCCTAATATGATGCATTTTTCTATGTTATTTTCACTAATATGAAATATAAATTTCTCAACTTTTCCCAATATGCACATTTTTGCATTTATTTTTGGGGACGTTGACGAAATTGGCAAAATTTGGAGACATGTGAATTTTCAAGGGTAGCTGTGTTTGGTTTGCTTATTGTTTAGCTAGGTTCTACATGAAATGCTCTCCACCCTGCCCATCTCTAGTTTCTTAATGAAATACACACAGCTACTACTACCATGTTGAATTTAGATCTTCATTTGTTCTTGGCTGTGCTGTGCTATATCAGAAATATGGGGATTACAGTAGTTGGGCTCTGAAAGAGCTGTTCTTAGGTTCTAGACCCTACCAAAACCCAGGGCATCAAGGTTAACTGAGAGTTGGCTCAGATCCATTTTCTTTCCTGACACATAATCAGTATGAAAGATTAACTATATACCATGAAGTAATATAAGTATGGTCATTAGATACCCCTTCTGCGATGTCGAGCGGAAGCTAATGTAAGCATAGAGATGGAAATCAGGATGGGCATCTCTAAGGAGGGATAATAGGTTGCTGTCCTTTCTACCTCTAGGTCACTGCTTCCCATTCAAGCTGCTTTGATAAACCAATAAAAGGGCCCTGGGGAGAGAAAAGGAGTTTGTCAGACCACCATTTCCCTGACGGACATTATTCAACTGGACCAGGTCTGAAGCCCTTTGAAGAAGCTATCCAAGTGTTTAAAAGTGATCGTGAAGACTAGCAGCACTTTTAGAAGAAAGGGGTATCAGGATCAAACAACATGTGATGTTAATAATGTTCTTTGACCTCTGAGGACCAGGGTTTTCTTGCAAAAAGAGCCATTGCGGGACAGGGGGTGGCCTGGACTGGGAGGGCTTTAGCCCTCTGCTCACTGCTGGAGTCCTGATCTAGATTTGGTGGGGAGAACATGCCTCAAATTGACATTGGGGGGAAAGCTCCCATTTGCAGCAGTAGGAACAGGCAATGTGTGGCGCTTCTAGAAATGCCAGATCAAAGTTGGCACAGCTGGAGAAAAGTGATCCATTAATCACTAAGTAAACGGATCCCAAGCCAGTTTATGGAAATTATTATTTATTCCGCAAAATTTATATGCTGTTTACTTGTAAAGACAACCCCTATGTGGTTTGCAAGGAATATAAAATATACATTAAAGCTGCCAATAAAAACTAAAGTTAAAAATAAGCATAAACAATCAAAACATAAATAAATCAAACTGTTAAAAATATACATTATGAAATAGAATTGCAGATTGAAATACACCTCTACTTTACCTGTTCAAAGATTACAGGCTCTCCTTGTTTGAATCTGAGCCATAATTGTTAGGAACACAGGTGAAAACTTTGAAAAAAAACAACAACTTAAGAACCACCTGCTGGATGAGGCCAGTGGCCCATCTAGTCCAGCCGCCTGTTATCCCTGTGGGCAACTAGCAACCAACCAGCAGGTCCTGAGTGGCGCAGCTTTTCAGTTGCTGCACCCAAGCTGTGGAACAATCTGCCCCAGGAAATCCATCTGGCACCCTCTTCAACAATCTTTCACCACCTTTTGAAGATGTAGCTGTTTTGGCAGGCTTTATTTTCAAGTGCCTGGTTAATTTTATATATGACATTTTATCTGCAGTTCTGTCTGCCGTTGGCTTGTTGTGTTGATGCCATGCTGTTTCTAATTTCCCTTTTTGCCTTTTCTAGATGCTGATATTCTCCCTGGATGTCCTCCCTGGATGTCCTCAGATGGGAAAGTGGAATAATATTAAATAAATAAACAATGTGGGTCAAAGGACACATATGCATTTTATGCGCAACAATTTATTTATCTATTTAGCTATGGAAAACGTATGGGCATTAGAAAAAAAACATAGTCATGTACAACTTTTTTTTTATGTAAGACAGATAAAAATCAGCTTTTCCCCAAAAGGAAGTTGATATTGCACATAGCCTCTGGAAAATTCTGCAAAAATAAGAGAGTGTTTAGCATTTGACAAAATGTATTTAATGCTAGAGTCTAATTTGTGGGCTTCCTATACACATCTGGTTGGTCACTATGAGAACAGATGAGCCATTGGCCTCATCCAGCAAGCTCATCCCATGTTCTTAACCTTCTTCTCCTTTGGCGATCACTCATAGCCGAGTAAGATTGTCTTCCATGAACACTGTCTTAACAATGTGTTTCGTAAGTGACTGTGGAGGCCAATTCTGGATCCACACACCCTTCCGCAGTGGGGACAGGTTTCTGGGAGGGAATTGATCATGGTGAGGGTTTACCAAATGTGCTTTCCTTTTAGCTTGTTTCTTCCTTTCGTCCTGAGTTTGAGAGTCTTCAAAGTCCATAATACCTTTGGTAAAAACAAAATAAAAAATAAAAAAATTCCTTCTAGTAGCACCTTAGAGTCCAACTAAGTTTGTTCTTGGTATGAGCTTTCATGTGCATGCACACTTCCTTCAGATACCTGTAACTAGACCTATGGTAAAGGCTATTTTCCAGTTGGGAATACTCACAGGCCAGTGTTTCCCAATTGTCAGTGTTTATACTACATTTTTAAAGATTTGCCTTGAGAGAGTCTTTAAACCTCTTTTGCTGACCACCAGCATTATGCTTTCCATTTTTAAATTTGGAGGGCACAGATGACTGCATTGAATAGGCAGGTATATAGGGGGTAAGGTGATATATATTCTGGTCCCAAAATGTCCACTGATAATAAAACTTTTACAGTAAAACCGTGTAGCATATTGGCAGAGCTACCAGAGTTCCTCAAGAAGAGAATTATTAAACCACTCTAATAATTGTAACTCTGTGAATGGGAAAGTGGTCTCCTAGCAACTCTCAGTAACCTTAATAAACTACAATCACCAGCATTCTTTGGGGGAAGATGCAACGGTTTAAAGTGGTATGATACTGCTTTAAATGTATAGTGCAGATGGGATCCTAATCCTTGCTGGTCTACTGTAAATTGCTCAGCAAGTAGACCTCAGTTTACCTGCTGCTTGGGGGGCTGGAAAAGAAAGAGTTAAACCCCCCTCTCCACCTTGTGTAGTCTTGAGGTTCCTCAGGTTTTCCCCAAGCTGTTATTTACCGTAAATAACAGAAACATGTTAGTTACATTGGCACAAAAATTGCCACTTCTAATTTGACCCGCAGGATTTTCAAGCTGTTGCACAGGACTATATCTGCATCCAAGGCCTTTCCCTCTTTGGAAGTCCTTTATTTAAAAGATCTCTGTTACTGCCTTTAAGAGCACATCTCTCCTTCCTTGAATTCCTGCTGTTGTTTTGAAACTACATGCTGTTGTTTGATGCCACTAGAGCTTCCAATTGCAATGAAGAGGAAGGATGTGATATAGACTGGAACTTGTAAGTAGTGGCTTCTCTCTTCTCCCCCTGCCTCTCGCCCCCATCCGCTCCAGTAAGGAGACGGTGGTGACATTTATGGTTTATAATAGGCAGGAAATTCTTTGGGCGGCAAATCAAAGGGACTGGGACAGTGAAAGCGATGCCAGCAGGAGGTCCAAAATCGCAGCAGGAGGCTTCCCCAAGTTTTCATACAGACAACTGGCCATTTAATGAGCCTGCCAAGGATCTTGATAGTAAGTTTGCACAGGGGTGCGGCACTGAGCAACTTAGCACTGGGCTGATGCTGCTTTTAAATATGAAGACGGATACACTTTGGGTGAGATTAGAGTGGCTGGGAGGGAACAGAAGCGGGAAAGAATAAGAAAATGGAACTGTCTTTTGATAAACAGATTCTGACTTATCTTTCCTACTTGTGAGCTGAACACCTAACACTGGCATCTTCCTCTTTGAGGTAGCCAGCATACAAGCGTGTGTGTACGTGCATCAGGAAAAGATTAACTTTCAGAGCATAATGGGTAAGGCACACTGTGTCCTTCACTCCATTGATGGCATTTTGCAACATTTGCTACAGACAAGGAAAATTGATCTGGCCACAATATGAAGAAATATGATAGTGTGGCTCCTTCCTTCCCATATCATATTTGGTCTGATGTGATAGTTAATAAATGAGGGAAACAGTGCAACATAGTGGTTAAAACAGCTTGCAGTTTGAGTTAGAATGTTCCAGTTCAATCTGAACTCAGCCATGAATCCTTTTTATACAGCAGCAGCAGCAGCAACAACAACAACAACAACAACTCGCATTATATCTCATATTCCTTCCTTCATAAAACTCAAGTTAGTATAGATGTGGTTCCTAAAAGATCTCCCTTCCAGGTACTGACCATATCCACATTTGCTTATCATTAACAACCTGGAAGACTCATCTGCCTTCAGACGATACTCTAGGGTCCAACTTAATATTCCTCAAACTCTTGGCCTACCTTGCGAGGTTGTTACAAGGATTGCTAGGATGATATTTATGAAGCACTTTTTTTTAGGTACTAGAGAAAGAACTTAATAAGTTATTACTGTGTTGTAGTTGTTATTGTCAAACTGCTTAGAGGACACAAAAAAATTCACTTCATAAAAACTTAGAAAAATATCTGAATGGTTAAGGATTCTGTAATAGGTAATGCTTACTGGATACTTCATGCACATTTCAGCTGACTTATACTCCAATATCTGAAAGGTCACTTCCTTCCCTACAGGCTCTATTGGGAGTTGAGTTCAGCCAGTGGAGTGTATGTGGGAACAGGACCTATTGGTTGTTCTACAGCCCTCAGAAATGGTGGGCAAATGAGGGGCTCTGTCCTAACCTCCATCTGCCCCCACCTACGTGCTTTCTTACTGTCCAGCTGTCCAGAGGGTGGCACTGCTAGTCATCTTTCTTCTTGGTCTTAGTGTTGGCCTTGCAAAACTCAGCAGGGACTCCTTGGCCCTGCCTGTCATTGGCTGTGGTGCCACCTACTCTTGGGGTCTCTGCTTTCCACTCTTTCTGTTAAAAAAGAAAAGAAATACAGTACACACAAATCACAGAAACAGAAAATCTCAGAAGACGATGTAGACCACAGTAGATTATTTTGTTTAGATTTATTTTAATAAGGAGATGTAACACACTAAAATGTAAGTGCCAGATCCTGACCACATTATCACATTGTGTCTCTGCCTGTAATTTGTTCTTCTTCTTTTTTTGCCTCATTCTCAAATCCTTAACTTTTGTCAACTGAAATTCTTTTTTGCATGTTAGTGTTTGTTTTTTCTCTGCCTCATCCAAACACATTTTTTCACTCAAGCCACAAGCTAAGTGTGTCTGCATGCCGAAGTGGAATAGTTTCTCTTGCAATAAGAACTATCGTAAATCTCAGAGGACAAACTCAACACACAATCCATTTCCCTTCAATTCTGGGGTTGGCACAAACTGGAATCTCCCAGAAGGAATCAGGCATCTGTTTTCTGCAGTGTATTGCACAGGCCAAATGAGACGGGGAGAATGGCATTCTCCACCTGGATTATAAGCAGATAGGCAAATTCATCATTTCGCATTTATTTTCAACATTCTTACTGCGTCTAAAGGTCTCTGGAGGAGCCTGTCTCAAATGTTGAATGAGATCCTGCCTAATTTTAGATGTATTTTGAATGGAACAGGTTGCTGAGCAGAACCAATTATCAGGGCCAGACCAAGACATTTTCTTGCCTGAGGCAAAGGCCAAATGCCACCCACGTTAAAAACTGGGTGGATTTTCAGTTGAATCTTACCACAACGCCAGTGAGGAACAGCATCCTCCATCGCACCTGAGGGCAGAAGGCTAGCTTAGGGGAAATAGGGCAGACCACATGAGACACATAGCTCCACCATCCAGCATCTCACCAGTTCTACTTGCCCTCCCAACAGTGGGGCAGAGTCATTGCAATAGCCTTCCAGTAGCAGCAGGAGCAGTACTACCAAGGAAGAGACAACAGCAAAGGAGTGAGGCAGCAGCAAGCCTGGGGTGTGTGCGCCTGAAGCAGTACTGGATTGGTTCTGCTGCTTCCTTTACTGTGAGTCCTATATTGCAGGGGGTTGGACTAGATGACTCTTTGGGTCCCATCCAATTCTAATGTATCCATGCAGACCTGGCCTCACCACCAGATCCTCCTCATCCTCCTTCCAGTATGCTGCAGCAATGCTGCCAACAGGAGGCTGTTGACACACCTCCACCCCACCACGCTAGCCACTCCATATCTAAGAAAGATGTCTCACTCTGTCTGTTGATAGGATCAACCTTGCCAATGATTGAACAGCCTCAAATGATGGTAAAATAGCAATGGAGAAAGCTATGTTCTGATACACTTGACAATAATGTGGACTGAGGCCAGTCACCCTCGGCAAGGCCTGAATTACATTAAGTTTTCATCTAAATCTCACAGCACACCATTAATGGTGTTCAGTTTGGGGAGACTCATCTTGTTCACTCATCTCTACAGAATCCACAAAGTGAAGAGAGAAATGGATGAAACATCTTGGGATCAGCTAAAATGTAAAAGCACTGGATTTATTCCAATGGAGACAGAGCATAGTGAACTTTAGGTTGTTTTTTTTATGTATCCCGGTTTGATTGTTAGTTGAATGAACGGAAGGCCTTTAGCACTTAACATTTATAACATACAAGACAATGGGATCTCAATGGACTATTGATTCCTGGTGTTTTTTAGAATTCTAAGAGAAGGCAAGTGCTCCACCATAAAAAATAGTTTTAACATGGGGAAATTAGCTTAGAGCAAATAAGCATTTATTCCAACTCTCAGCATAAAATGAATAATTTTTCCCACCTGAATATTGAAATGATTAGTAGAAGTGGTTGTTTCACTAGCCTCTGGCCAGGAAGTTCTCACTACATTCATGAGGACTCTGATATATGCAGAGAAATTGTGTACCCACAGAGGTTTTCCCCCATTCATTTCAATTAGGAATCCCATTAGGGAATCCCATTTCTTTCCATGGCAGAGACTGAACCTGGGACCTTCTGTTCACAAAGCAAAGGGTGGTGTGAGAAATCTGATGACAGTTGCACTGGGAGGAAGAAGAAGAATCTTTATTTGCATCAGTCACTAGCCATAGCAATAAAACAAAACAAAAATGTACTGAAGATCGAGGTAAAAACTTAACTATACAAAACACATTTTGGAGGTTTACATCAATAATCAAAAAATAGTTGCATTTAAAGGTGAGCCTACCAAATTTACCAAACTTTCTGAAACAATACACAAACTCAAACTGACCCAGCCTTAGGATTTCTCGCTGCTCCAAATTTTGCAGTGCCGTTCTCAAGTCAAGTAATGTGCCACAAAAATGAGGCAAAGTCTGCATGCAAATGCACATTTTAGTGAAAAACAACATACAAAAAGGCATTATACTAGTGGAAGTGGCTTTGCAAAAATTGGTATATTGGGAGAAATTCACAATGAAATGGTTATTTCCCTCCCTCCCCCAAATCACAAAACTGGTATGGAAATGCAGAGAAATGAAGACTGGGAAAATGAGAAGATGAGAAAAACCAAAATGGACAGATTCCTTCATCCCTAGATGCAAATGAACTAGATGCATTTCCCCAACTTACTTATCCTCAAATTCAGTCCTCTATTCAATGAGATGAGATTATTCTGAATAAAATAATGAATGGGGGCATCTCCTATTTTTCCATTGCAGAAACTGTGAAAGGAAGTAAGCTCTGTTTTTTGAACTGTTATTGCTTTCATACCCAGAGTGTAATGTAACTACTAACCAGAAGGCTGCCGTAAACACCAATAGAAAGTGTGTAAATCAATATGAGAAAGCTCAGTTCCCCACTGCAGCATTTGCAAACTATTGCCAAGGGGGAAGAAAAACCCACCAATTTTTTGTTTAAAGGCCATTTTATGAGTGTTAGAAAAGTTCAGAGACTCCTGGTCACACCAGCAGGCAGACCCTCTGCATCTGCACCCAAGAGCAGCACAAATAACAGGCAATAACTTACAATGTGAAATATAGACGAGATCCCTGTCTTTTCAACACTTGAAACCATTTTCATTGTTTAGGTTCAGCATCTGCAACCCATTCCCCCCTCCTACCTCAATCCCCGGTTTCCCCCACCCCGTTAATTTACAGAAGAGATTTGACTCCATGGATGTTTATGATGTGCATACCAGCAGCGAGATTCAGGCTGCTTAGATTTATTTTTAAGATAATGATTTCCAACTATGACTTTCTAAACAATGGGGAATTTGGGGGCACTTCAAAAATATGATCCTTTTGTCTCTAGACCTTGGAAGATAAAGTCATTCTCAATCTAACTTTCATTGAACCCGTGATCCTCCAGCTGTTTGGCAAAGAGTCCGCTCTGACGGTGATAATCACAAGGCCAGAAAAAGTTCCTGTTATTCTCTCAGCATTGGATTTTTGCTTTTGTTTCTCTCAAGGACTTTTACATACAAGTTCAACTGAATATTTCCAATAAAGTGTGTTCCTAGTTTAGTTTCAAATTGGGGAAGGTCCACAGCTCAGAGGTGGACCCTGTGCTTTGCATAAGGAAAGTCCCAAGTTCAATCCTCGGCATCTCCAGCTAGGGCAGGGAATGTCTCCTGTATAGGATGGGAGAGAATTTTGTTTCCGTTTGCAGTTAAAAGCAAACTTACCCAATTCCCACTTTTGGAAAGAGCCGCTTAGCTAGTTTTGGGTGAGCAGTTGTTGCGGCCCGTCACAACCCCTCCCCAGAGGCAAAAAAGTCCTTTGCCCTTGCAGTCGGCTGTTGGGATCCTTCTTGGCCAGCCACAGGGGATCCCGGGATAGCCTGTCAAATAGTTTGAATTTTTGCTCCATCAGGGCCTTGGCTGGGGGCAGAGCTCTGGCAGTAGACCAGAGTCAGCAAGTCTTCACTCTGACCCACCGTTGAAGGATAAAAGCCAGCTGCATGGGGAGAACAGCAGTGCAGCTGACAAAAGACCAACCCATATGCTGTTCTTTAGGCAATTTGTATATATATAAAAAAAAAAAAACATTGCCATGGTTCAAAATGTCAGCCATATTTGGAGCTGGGAAGGAATTGGCATGCAAACAAATTGGGTCTGCTTAGGGCTTTTGCCTTCTCTCACAACTTATGGCAGATAAGGCATTGGGTGGAATCCTTAGTCCATTTCTTAGTCCACCTCAAGCAGGTGCGATATCAGGATACCCAGTAAAGGGGTATGAGTGGAGGTTTTTGTCTTGAAGCCAAGTGGGGAGCAGAAGGGAAGTCTAGGGAGGGTCAGCTCAGTTAACCTGTGTCTTGAGGTGGTCCATAACCCAGGCACAACCCTGCACAGACTTCAGACTTCCCCTGCGAGACTGATAATGGGATACTCAACCAATGCCTAAGCCGAAGCCTACCTACATCTGTAATCAATAAAGTTGTGGCAAATTTTTCATCTCAGAAACTAGTTGTGCTGAGTTTGTTCCACCGGTTATTATTTCTAGTCTTCGCTCACAGAGGTAGAGCACATTACAAGTGGGTCGGCAACAATATGTGAACTGAAACTTAGCCATCCTCTGAAATTTACTTGTGACTTTATTTATTTATTTATTTATTTATTTATTTATTTACCCTGCCCACCTAGCTGGGTTTCCCCTGCCACTCTGGGCGGCTTCCAGCAAAATAAAAAAACATAATAAAGTATTATGCAATATAGTTTTCCAGTTTTGTGTACAAAGAAAACCATAAAAACATAAGAATTCATGAAAACAACATACACAAGTGCATTACAGTAGTGACAATTGTAATTTGATAATGCTCTTCTCCATGTTTCAGTCATCAGGGAAGTGTGTTCTACTGTCTTTATGGACAATATCTATTTGGAAGTTCACCAGTCTCCATTAGTCTCTAAGTTTTGATGGAAAGTACAAAACTTTCTACTTCTTTTTAAAAGCTTTCCTTGTTTAGCATTTTTTTTTAATGGACATCTCTTATAATTTGTTTGGGCTTTAAAGATGGAGTGTTTTTATTGCCTTATTTAAGGTGCATAATAAAATAATGAATAAATACTCAGTAAATGGACGGGTCCTCATTTGTATTCTTGCAAAGCAGATGCCATTAAGATGGTGGGCTGCAAGGACATCTGGAGGGTGAAGCACATTTTGTTGTGCTATGAATGAAGAAATACATTCTACTTTATCCAACATTGTGTCAGAAAGAGCAAGACCTCCTGATGCCAGGGTTGGATGATAGCTTTTGCGCTTATAGTAACAGGTTCTCCTAAATGCTTGTCAACAGACTTGTACTGGGACTTAAACTCCACTCCTGTTTCATCAAAATAAATAAAATTATGAAGTTGCCTTGAATTGAGTCAGACCATTGGTCCATCTCACTCAGTATTGTTTAGAGACAAGCGGGTTAGCAGCTGTCCAGATTTTACAGGCAGCTTTGCCCAGCTCTACTTAGAGATGCTAGGGTTTCTACTCAAGACCTTCTGTGTGCAATACTTCTATCGCTAGGCTATTGTCTCTTCCAAAAATTGAAGTTTTAGCCTAAGAATGGATGGAGAGCCCTTCTAAATGGACCAAGGGTCCATCTAGTCTAGCTTTTTGTTTCCAGCAGTGGCCAGAAAGATGCTTCTGAGGAGCCCATAATGGGGCTACAGAAACACAGAACATTGGAAGCTTCCTTGTACTGAGTCATATCACTGGTTGATCTTGCTCGGTACTGTCTATACTAACTGGCAGTGACTTTCCAGGGTTTAAGATGAAAGTCTCCCCCAGTTCCACCTAGAGATGTTGGGACCTTCTGCCTGTAAAGCTTGTTGTTTTCCCCTCCCCCATGTACCAATATTAAGAGGTATACTGTCATGCTTTGATTTAGTTAACATAGTTAATAACCAGTTGCACGAGATATCCCCATGTAATCATTGTCCTGATAGGATCAGGGTAGTGGGCAACAGGAATGACACAATTGGCTTGCCCTGGCAACCTCAGAAAGAAGATTGATAGCTTCCACTATCATTTTAGGATTAACCACCATACTTCATGACACGGGACAATGAATTGTGATTTGTTCTAACTGTGGTTGTGCTAGATCTCCAATAAACTACCATTTGTTATCATGGTGTGTGTTTTTAACTACCCGTAGTTAGGACATTTAGTTGTATACTAAAAGCACAAGCTTGCAGAGGAAGGGAGGAGAGGCTTAAGCATGCTCATTCCTGAAATGCTAAGCCATGGTTTAGCGTTATGTCTGAAGCAGGCCACTGTCTATTCTGCTCATCCCAAACTTACAGGGCAAGTTACCCACACCAAGCACCCTGCTGCATGGAGGCATAACTACAGCCAGCTATGGCTTTGCTAATGAACCTAGTAGTGCCCAGTTTTAACTTCAAGATGGAGGGAAGTGACAGTTTGTCAAACAGTCAAAACATGTCTCTATTTGCTGCACGATTTTGTATGCCTCCCACCGTAGAGTTCTGTACATGATACATATGGTGTACATACTCCTCTGTCTGGGCCAACCCACTCCACAGACTCGAACGCTTGAGCTTTGATTGCAGAGATGGTTATTTAAAGCAGTTAAAATTCAATTTGTTTAATTTGATTATCAATTTGTGGTCCCTACTCATTGCTGGCCCAGCCTTCATCCACTTAATTTCAAAGAACATCTGCCATCTACAAAGTATTCTCTGATTCATCCTCTGAAGAGAGGCACTTTAAGCTGGAGGTAAAGGAATTGCTGATGTCTAGTTCATCGTTCCATCCTTGTCATTGACAAGGCTGTTCTGGGACCAGGAAAGTTCTTTCCCTATTATATAGGGCATCTGTGGAATTTTGACACATCTGATCTCCCATAAATCAGTAGACATATGTGACCCACCCTGCCATGTGCCATTGGATCAATATGCAAGATTAACCTTCCATTCCATAGTTCAACAACACTATTAATGAAATAACCATTCAGGTTAAGTGTTCTATGCCCCAGAGATATATGAAGTTCCAGAGGATCTATAAATCTTCAGGAGTGGACAATTTTATTTCTCTATTTCTATCAACTGAATTAGCACCCCCACTTAAAAAACAACAACTCCAAGAAGCTCGAACTAGCATAAGCTTCTCTTTCTAAACACCCATCAAAGGATAGGCTGGCCTTGAAGGTGTTGGCTTGTCAAGACTACCCAGTTAATGTCTTGATTATGGGGGGAATCTGGTCTCTGCAGTCTCCATTTAGCTCCCTGTCCACTATACCAAACTAGATTTCATGTAACGGAGAAAAAGGAAGCACATTAAATGAATGTGCAATTTTGACGATGCAATTGTAAGATAACTGAAGGGCCTTCAAACGACTGAAGTTTCTGCCAGAGGTACATACTCTAAAGAGATTTATTACCAGACATTTTGTTGTTGTTCAGTCATTCAGTCGTGTCCGGCTCTTCGTGACCCCATGGACCAGAGCACGCCAGGCACGCCTTTATTTCACTGCCTCCTGCAGTTTGGCCAAACTCATGCTAGTCGCTTTGAGAACACTGTCCAACCATCTCATCCTCTGTCGTCCCCTTCTCCTTGTGCCCTCCATCTTTCCCAACATCAGGGTCTTTTCTAGGGAGTCTTCTCTTCTCATGAGGTGGCCAAAGTACTGGAGCCTCAACTTCAGGATCTGTCCTTCCAGTGAGCACTCAGGGCTGATTTCTTTAAGGATGGATAAGTTTGATCTTTTTGCAGTCCATGGGACTCTCAAGAGTCTCCTCCAGCACCATACCGGTAATTCAAAAGCATCAATTCTTTGGCGATCACCCTTCTTTATGGTCCATCTCTCACTTCCATACATTACTACTGGGGAAACCATAGCTTTAACTATACAGTCCTTTGTTGGCAAGATGATGTCTCTGCTTTTTAAGATGCTGTCTAGGTTTGTCATTGCTTTCCTCCCAAGAAGCAGGCGTCTTTTAATTTCGTGACTTCTGTCACCATCTGCAGTGATCATGGAGCAGTGATATATTACTGGACATATATGTTACATATATCATCAACACACACCTGGATTCATGTAATAATTAGTTCCAGCTGTTAAATAACATGCCCTGAAAATGAGAAACCACACAAGTCAAATGGGAAGTTGTATGAAATCAAGAGAAAGCAATTAAGAAACTGTAATATCTTGGGGCTGAGTGATGATTGAGCCAAAGTTGAGCACTTTTTAAGTCCCTCTGATTTCTATGGGAGAAACATAAGTGGAAACATTACTTCTCCCAGTAAAATCTTTGAGACTTAAAAACTGCTTAACTTTGACTGGGATGTGGTATATATATAGCTATGTTGGAAAATAAAAGCCTGGTATGACATGCCCCATTTCAACCAAATCCTATCCATTCCTTTTCATAATAATGATTCCCCCAACTCCCTCTTCCCCCCTAGAAATTTACAAAAATAAGAGTTTTTGCAAATCTGAGATTTGTTCCAAGTTTGTCCCAAAGACCAAGATACGTTTTGAGCATCTGTTCTAACCCAATTTATTTGCCTAAGCTTCAAGCCTGAGATTTCATACTCCAGACTTGAAGCTTAGGCCTCTAAGAAGGCCCCTCCACAGACCAAAGACCTTGGGTGTAGAGTGTCTTGCAGAGGGTTATTTATAGCAGTTAAAATTCAATTTGTTTAAATTTTATTGTCAATTTGCCTTAGAAAGATAAACTGCAGAGACTTGGCTCGGAGATGGGAATGTATTCACAATTAGCATTTAGGCAGTTAAAAAGGGTGGTGGTGGTGGGCAACTGTGAACTGGATACCAGAAAACTCATAACCAAATAACATTTGAGCTAAGAATCAGAAGTGAACATGACCTAAGGGCTTAATTGGAGATGGAGGGAAAATGTACAATTTGTAGTTGATTTGTTGCTGTTGCTGTTCTATTGTTGCTGCAGTTCTGATTTTTGTTCTCTGCAATAATGAATGGCCAATGCAGACAACTGAACACTGTAATAGGGTAATGGGTGTAGTTCAGTGGTAAAGCATCTGCTTTGCATGCAGAAGGTACCCGTTTCAATCCCTGACATCTCCATAAAGGGTTGGGAGAAACCGCTGCCTGAAATCCTGGAGCGGCAGCTGCTGCCTGTCTGCATGGACAAAACTGAACTTTGTTGTTGTTCAGTCGTTCAGTCGTGTCCGACTCTTCGTGACCCCATGGACCAGAGCACGCCAGGCACGCCTATCCTTCACTGCCTCTCGCAGTTTGGCCAAACTCATGTTAGTAGCTTCGAGAACACTGTCCAACCATCTTATCCTCTGTTGTCCCCTTCTCCTTGTGCCCTCCATCTTTCCCAACATCAGGGTCTTTTCTAGGGAGTCTTCTCTTCTCATGAGGTGGCCAAAGTACTGGAGCCTCAACTTCAGGATCTGTCCTTCTAGTGAGCACTCAAGGCTGATTTCTTTGAGAATGGATAGGTTTGATCTTCTTGCAGTCCATGGGACTCTCAAGAGTCTCCTCCAGCACCATAATTCAAAAGCATCAATTCTTCGGCGATCAGCCTTCTTGATGGTCCAGCTCTCACTTCTGTACTGTGAGAGCCAGTTTGGTGTAGTGGTTAAGAGCGACAGACTCGTAATCTGGGGAACCGGGTTCGTGTCTGCACTCCTCCACATGCAGCTGCTGGGTGACCTTGGGCTAGTCACACTTCTTTGAAGTCTCTCAGCCCCACTCACCTCACAGAGTGTTTGTTGTGGGGGAGGAAGGGAAAGGAGAATGTTAGCCGCTTTGAGACTCCTTCGGGTAGTGAAAAGCGGGATATCAAATCCAAACTCTTCTTCTTCTTCTACATTACTACTGGGAAAACCATAGCTTTAACTATACGGACCTTTGTTGGCAAGGTGATGTCTTTGCTTTTTAAGATGCTGTCTAGGTTTGTCATTGCTTTTCTCCCAAGAAGCAGGCGTCTTCTAATTTCGTGACTGCTGTCCCCATCTGCAGTGATCATGGAACCCAAGAAAGTGAAATCTCTCACTGCCTCCATTTCTTCCCCTTCTATTTGCCAGGAGGTGATGGGACCAGTGGCCATGATCTTAGTTTTTTTGATGTTGAGCTTCAGACCAAATTTTGCGCTCTCCTCCTTCACCCTCATTAAAAGGTTCTTTAATTCCTTCTCACTTTCTGCCATCAAGGTAGTATCATCAGCATATCTGAGGTTGTTGATATTTTTTCTGGCAATCTGAACTGAACTAGGCAGACCAATAGTCCAACTCAGTATAACATAGGTTCTTATGTGAATGTCTTGGGTAGTTTGCTCTGCCAAAAATTTCAGAATCCAAGAACTCTGGCCAGGCGGGAGATCAGTTTTAAAGTCTTCAAACAGTTTTATTATTATAGTATTGAAACAAACAAATTCCAGTTGAAATAAATTCCAGGACAAGGTTCTGTTTCGCTAATTCTTCGTCAGCTGGAATGTTAGAAATAAATCTTATAATACTTATAAGTACTTATATACATTATACCCTTTCGTGAAGCCATTAGTTATATTTTTAACTTCTGGATATTACCAAGAACTCCAATTTCCACAAAAAATTTCAGAATGGCAGAGCAAACTACAAGAATTCGCTGAAGTGGCCCTATTAACTAATAATCTTAGAGGAAATTCCAAGCAAATATTTGTGGGGAAATGAGATATATATACACGAGATATGAGCAAAAATATAATAACAGCTTTGCTTCCATGCCAGCTTTTGAGTGCTAAATGAAGGATAACGAGTTGGGAAATTACGGATGTATAATGGCTTAAGAATGTACTGGAGAATATATATATGAAGGTTTATTGTTTGGACTACGTTCTGTATTAAGAAAGGTAGATGCAAAGTGATTTGACAGGAAGTCGGATTTGTGGAATTATTCTTTGTGGAAATATAAGTTAAGTTTTTAATAGATATATGTATTATTATTATTATGTGTATATGTGTATATGTATGTGTATGTGTGTATGTGTGTGTGTGTGTGTGTAATTTTTATTTTTATTTTTATTATTTTATTATTTATTTTCCTCTTTGATATGGGATTATTTAAGATACAAAAAACAAAAACAAAGCACAGACAAGATAATGTATGTAAAATTTTATTTTGTAACGTTATACAATAACAGTTGGATTAAGATGTTCTTTTTTGTTAAATTAAATTAATTAATAAAATTATTATAAAAAGTGAATGTCTTGGGTAATCAGATAGTTCTTAAGAACATAGGAAGAACCTGTTGGATCAGGCCATTGGCCCATCTAGTCAATCTTCCCATCTCATAGTGGCCAACAAAATACCTACAGGAGAAGCCCCAAAGTAGGACCTACATGCAACAGCAGTCTACCTACTTCTGGTTCCCAGCAGCTAGGATGTCAGGGGCTGGGCAGAGGAGGAGGAGTGGTGGAGACCCCCCCTCCACATCCTGACCCTTCCAGGGAGGAGTAAGACAGTATAGATTTACAATAGTGGTTTGCGTGAGGTCACAGCTCAGAGGCAGATGACAGGAAAAGTTGGGAAATAATGGGAGAGGAGGAGCAGGCAGAGCTGGAGCAGCAGCTGGCTGACACGTTGTCCCTAGAAAGCATTCCAGACCCACCATTTCCCAGAACCTGGCGAGCCTTAAAAGTAGGAGAGCAAAGGGCTCAAAGACAGAGGGCAGTTAATGGCACCTGTAGAGGAGATAATGGTGATGACGAATGAGGAAGGGGGAGAGAAGAGGTGTGGAGAGTCACTTGGGATAAGGGAGCCACTGACAGCACCCTGACAGAGGCATGCTATATTTGACAGTGGATGTAGAGTATTACAATCATGGCTGGTAGTGTTAATTGCACACATTCCTTCATTTTGTTTGTACCTTTAACGTGGAGCTGAGTGGGGCACTGGAGCAAAAGAAATGTGTTCAAACGGCCACAATTTTTATTGATTCCAGCTAACAGAGTTTTGTGTGGCATATAAATACTGTATAAAGGTCCACTTTTGGAACCCGTGTGCCGAAACAGCCTGTCGCAGTAGAGTGGCTCCTGGGCAAGGCCTCAGACATGGTACCAACAGCTCATCAGTTTCAGTACACCTCCAGATTGCTATGCAAATATGGGAGATCTGCTTCCTTCTTTCCTCCTATCAGTAGTTGCAAAGAAAATTCCCTTGAAGCTGCTTCAGACTTCTTTTGGGAAGGAAAAGCAGCATACAATTGTACTTGGTGGCAAAACACCGGTGGTGGTAAGTGGAGACCCAGGACTTTTGAGGCCCTGATCCCATGCACTTTTACATGAAAGTAAGGCCCCCTTTACACAATGCATTTTCAAGACCAGTTTGAAATTTATTCTAAATGCCAACAGTATGAAATCTCGCAATAGCCACTTTTTCTAAGATCTAAATCCATTTGAGCTATTAAATATGTGGTATAAATTAATGGATGGGGGTGGGTGAGTGGGATGATTGAACCTTAAAGTTCACTCCTTGTGATTCCATTTGTTACTTATCATACTTATTTTTAAAGAAGCTCAGAGCAACTTATATCAAGTGCCTAAGCAATCTCGAGGTGAGATCCGCTTAGCTTTTAACAATGGTAAGGCATCATCATTCCCTCACCATTTTCTTGAGCAATTAAATAGCTCAAGTTGTTAAAATAGCTGCCAACTTTCAGATCAGATTCTCTACTTAAAAAAAACAACCCCCAACCACACCAGCCACTGAGTGCGATGCCCATTTTTTAATTTCACCAGGAAGACACAAAGCTCTATTTAAAACCAACTTTTCAAAGCAAAGGGGATATATTTGAAGGCACCCTACCTTGCTGGGAAATGAATGAGAAGATACAAACTTATACATCTTTCTTGCCTCTAGTTTCACAGTAGCAAATTCAAACAACAAGCTTCATGAATCTCTGAAACAATGCTTGGCTGCTTCTGAGACAAGGTGGACTGCCAGGGTTCCATCCTCTCTTGTATAAAAACAGTTCCCAATAACTAAATGGTCATTATTTTAAAAATGTAAAGGTTGAAACCAAAGTGAAAATTATCATGGCAATCTGTTCGCATAGCAACTAAATAGGACATGGGGGGGGGAGAATTAAGGCTTACTCAGCAAAACTACAGTAGTTTACCCAATTTGCTGTACTACATTAAAAAAATCAAATACAAGGATCATGTCTAATGACTGTTGTTGAAGCTGCAGAATGCAAAAGCTGATGACCCCCCCCCCCCAATTTTTTATGCTCAAACTCTCTTGCAAACAGGCTTCGCCAGTTTGGCTTTTATGTACATTAAGAAGAACTCGTTAAAATTTCTGCTAACAGCTGGCTTGAAGCTGACAGTTGGGAGGCAGAAAATAGGCACACTCTGCCAGTAGGTTCAACTTTTTTAAATGTAGGGGGAAATCTTAATTGGACTCTTTGGAGGCCCCCTTACTTCCCCTTAACAGGAAAGGTGGCAAGCTGGTCTATCACAGCAGAAAGCATCATGTAAGTACTAAGAAGACAGAGCTCATGTACCTCAAAAGAATCTAAAACTTAAAAAGAACACAACCACGATGTTGGATCTTCCATTACATTGAACCCTAAAGATCTGAATTGTAGAGGTCAGCTGGGTTCCCTCCTGGGCAGCCTTCTAAGAGCTGTATGCCAGCGATGGGCAGTGCCAGAAGCAAAAGACTGCAATGAAGAGTCTGAATTTTACCTTTGTATAGAAGGCTAGTTTCTACACACACCTGTCTCTCCATCCCAGCAAGCGAGAGCATTATCAGAGTTCAAGGGCATATGCCAGTCAGGCAAAAACACTCAGGACAGAGCAGGGCCAGTGAAGTGTGTGGCCTGGGGAGAGTTCCAAGGGCCAAATAGAAAGGCTTGTAGGGCCAAAACCTTGAGGTCCCCCTGCCCTCCTCTTAACATTTCACAGATGGAAGCTAGAGACCCTTTTGCATACACATAATACCCTTATCCTCACACCATGCACCACTGTCTGAGACCTCATTTCTGCCTGTTGGACACTGCACTCATTTATTCTGAACAGCCTACCCTGTGCTGTAGGGTTAACATTGGGGGTTAGCATTACTGGGCACCTGCCAAGGCCCACACCAGGCAAGGGGCCCACTGCTGAGCCCTGGAGCCTCATCATATTACTCCTCCTCTTCCTCGCCATCACTGCTCATTCACCTGCATTCTCTGAGCATGCAAGCAGTGACAAAAGCAAAGAAATGGAGCAGCATCTGACATGTGCCTTGCATTTTCCCTCTGGGCAGTTGTGCAGCTTGCGGGAAGATTTTATTGCCTTTAGTATACTGAGATGATGATGATTAATGAATTAAAATTCTATCCTGCCCTTTGTCCCGATGGAGGCTTGGGCAGCAAATAACCAAGTGGTGAAACAGTACAATTAAGCTCTACATACAATTGCAATTAATAATGTGCAATGTGCATTGTGATTTTGCTGCCATGCTCAAGATGTTGCTACTGGTGTACAAAGCCCTATACAACTTGGGACCAGAACACCTAAAAGATCATCAAACTCCTTATAAACACAACAATTTGCAGAGGAGAGCCTTTTGCAGATACCGCCTTATCAGGAGGTCCATTCCACACAATATAGAAGCTGGGCCTTTTTTGTGGTGGCACCGACCACACCTTGTCTCTATGTTCTTTTCAGTGCCTGCTGAAGATCCTCCTTTTTCAATGAACCTTTCAAGCAGAGATCTTCATCTGCTTTAGGTTTGAAGTCATTTTTACATAGGATATTTTTTACATTCAAAATGATCTATAAATGCTTTATTGTTGATGTCTTTGCTGTGAAATTGCTCTGAGATATGGGAAACAATTCACAAGTGCAATGAAATAAATGAATAAATACCAGGTGAGCCCGTCTCCCCTCAAATCTACAATTTTTCTCTCCTTTCCCTTTTCCGCAGGAGATGAATGGCCCAGTGGAAGGGGAGGGGCATTTTCAGGCTGATCTGACCTGGTAACAGCTTCTCTCACAAGCAGCCCACTGAGCATGTTGAAGAAGGATAATAAAACGATACAATTAGAGAAAAATCATGCCTATCATTTGTTGACATGAAGTGGTGATTAGGGGAAGGAGCACATTTTCTCTTCCCCCATTGCTGCTGCTAATTCAAGCTTAAATCCTCACTCAGTCCACTCCCACCTGTCAGAAAAAAGGCATTCATTACTCTAAATGCCTTCTTGGGTACAGTCTGAGCTCACTTAATGCAGTTTATCACCACAGCAAGAGTGAAAAGCACAGAAAGAAATTAGGTTAATCAATACCGCAGCAGTTGTGCTTAGCATTCAATTTGGTAGGTCCCTCAGCTTGCCAGACCTTTGACTATAGGCCGTGACCTGCTGTAGGTCTTTGTGCCCAGGTGGCTGTCTTTTAAGAGGATGCGCCGATCTGGGTTGGAAGGAAGCCTTAAGCTTGAATAAATTGTGTCATTCCTGCAAGTTGTATGCCACACCTCAGAACATTTACTATACTGCTTTGGCCTCTTGCAGCTCCTACAGTGCAAGTCAAATATTTTAGTGCATTAAACTTTCTATCCTTAGGAATACAGGAATCTTCCTTGTACTGGGTCAAACCAGTGGTCCATACTGATTAGAGATGTAAGAAGGCAGCAATTTCTGCCCTGTCCTGAATTCATTGCAGTCATCACTGTTTCTTTTCTCCTACAGCTTGACTTCCACTAAAACCTACATAATTCATCTTGCTATCTGTTGTGGCTGAAACTTATGTAATTATATAATTGCATGTCAGGGCAAAACCCCCTTAATTCCACTTATACACTCATGGGGGCTAAACTGGCAGTGATGGACCAGGAACAAGACCTTGGAATCCTAGTACAGTGGTACCTCGGGTTACAGATGCTTTAGGTTACAGACGCTTCAGGTTACAGACTCCGCTAACCCAGAAATAGTACCCCGGGTTAAGAACTTTACTTCAGGATGAGAACAGAAATTGTGTCACAGCAGCAGCGGGAGGCCCCATGAGCTGAAGTGGTACCTCAGGTTAAGAACAGTTTCAGTTTAAGAACGGACCTCCGGAACGAATTAAGTTCTTAACCCAAGGTATCACTGTAGACAGCTTGTTGAAGATGTTGCCTCAGTATTTGGACATCTTTGCCAAAATGGGGTCAACTGAAATTAAGACTGTAAAAAATGAGAAACTGACAGAGAAAACAAGAACATTCAATCCATTCCTAGCTTCAGCTGCCACATCCTATCAGTTTATTGTCAATTTAACTCCCTTCTGATTGCTTCAGTGGTGGCAGGTAGTTTCCTCTAAAGAACTGCTTTATCAGTCAACATTGTAGTATATTTATGGTCTACTGGTGAACAGGGGCAAACCATGGAGGAGAGCTTTTGCCTTCCAAGTCCAGCTTCCATAGGGGAAGCACACATGTGTGGAAAAGGTGCTGATGTAGCAACATTTTCCCATGGTGTTCATCGTTGTGTCACAACACTTGCATTGCTGTGAATCAAATTTAGCACTACATGCCAGTATATCAGTCAAAAAATATACTGTTCTATAACACAAAAGGTACAGCTGTGTGAGAGGAACATTAGAAAATGAGACCAAAGCGCTAGCCTTATCATTGGGAAAGCTAACACAATATTTCCCACATCTAAATGGATGATAAATGCTCTGTTCCTAGTATTTGATGGGCAAACATCATGTGGCACTGTTGGACATGTCAGGAAGATGGAATAATACTGGGGGAGGTGCAGACCCTCCAAGTGTCCCTGTTTTCCAGGGACGTCCCTGATTTAGAGAAGCTGGATTTGATCCCAGAATGTCCCACTTCTCCTTAGGATGTCTCTATTTTCATTGCAGAAATGTTGGAGGCAATGGAGTTATTCAACCCTCGAGCCGACTGAAGGCAATCCTGTATTGGGGTTTAATGTTTTATTGTGTTTTCATATATGTTGGAAGCTGTCTACAGTGGCTGGGGCAACCCAGTAAGGTAAGTGGGGTATAAACAGTAAAATTACCATTATGGAATGGGACATCCCTATTTCCTTTGGAGAAATGTTGGAGTGTATGGAGGTGCTGATTTCAGGGGGGGGGGGTCACTTTGCTGCCCTCCTCAGACTGCCTGACTCAGGGGTGAGAAATATGTGATCCTTCAGATGTTGTTGAACTACAGCTCCCATCTTCCCTGGTCATTGTCTATGCTAGCTAAGGCTTTCGTGAACTGGAATCCAATGACATCTGGAGTGTCTCAGGTTTGCCACCCCTGGTGTAATGATTGTATAACTTCAGTGAGTGTCTATGATGTTGTAGGTACTGTTTAGTAGAAAAGAAAGCCATAATCCACAACATAATCCACTCAGGGGATGGGGTGGGTGTGTTAAACTCATTGCTAAAATGGAAATTTAACAGACTGAAAAAAAACTAGGACTCCAAACATACATCACATAACAGTTATAGAGATAATTTTTACACCCTGTGAGCCAGATGCACACTGCAGTGGGAGTCCAGAAGACAATAAAACAATGAGGGTGGCAGGAAGGAACATCTTGGACCAACTGGGGATTTGGCCCATTTTTAAGAGGCTTTCCAAATGCTGGCAGGCTGAGGACCAAATCCATTGAGTGCTTTATTGTGGCAGATGATAATAATTCTGCTGGGTACTTTATCAGTCCTGACATTCTCTGGATAATGGCCAATGGGAAAGCATTTATCTACCATGTGCATCTACTTAAAAGCTGGAACAAATCTTCATCTTTATTAAACAAGCCACTCACTCATGGCCTTGATTTTTTTATTTTTTTTTAATGCTTTGCCTTGCAAGTGCAAATGAATTTTCTGGAGCATTTCATGTAGAAATGTAGTAGGTCACAGGTACTAGGTTATCAGAATCAATAAAATGTGTAACTAGTTGAAAACAGACATCCCAGTCTTAAGGCTGCTTGCTCAAAAGTGAAGCACCAGAGTTAACTGAATTCAGTGAGTCTTACTTTTGAGTAGGTATATGTAGGATTGCACTGCATGGCTGCGATCCTGCACACACATAACTGCACACACATTACAACAAACTTAGTTGGTATCTAAGGTGCTACTGGAAGGATTTTTTTTTATTTTTTTTGACACATTACTGTTGTTAGGTCCCATTGAACTCAATGGGGCTTATCTATCTATCTATCTATCTATCTATCTATCTATCTATCTATCTTATTCTTATTTATAAGTAGACATGCAGAGGACTATGTTGCACAAGTGTCAAAAAAAGAAAAGAAAGTGCTGTTATGCATCTAGTGACTCAATGTTATGCATCTAGTGACTCACTTAGCATCAACTCCATTCATTTGATACTCCATATCCTGTGGCAGAGTGGGGAGGGATGGGGGCAGTGGCATTCGTGAAATATGAAGTATCAGATTGTGGAAGCTGAAGATGAGAGAAGACCATTTATCAAAAATCTGTTTGCTTTTTTTATCACAGTAATCATACCACTGATTTTCTAGCAGATACATCATCTGGGAGGAACCAAGGATTACTCAGTATTTCTAATAAAGTTCATAAACTGTTGTATTACTACATTTTCTCCTGTCATAAGATGGAGGGAAATGCATAAAGCCTTTGCAATCTCCCCTTGGATCTGACAAAGCCCATTATCTGAGCTCTGAGACATCTCTGAGTGATGTAGCAAGGTGATATTGATCAGTGCAAAAAATAAAAATAAAATAAAATGCAATCACATTGTTTTATATTCAGGCTTTTGTACGATTCTTTGGCTTTATTTGCTCTCCTATTTTGTTCTATCCAAGATACTGCTGTGGTCTCTATATAGCAGTGATCACAGAATTTAAAGCTATGTCAGAAGAAGGTAAGGTTAGTTACTGGAACTGATTACCTTTTAATATTATAATTATACTGAAGCAGAATTATACCTTAGAATGAGATTAGAGATGGAACGAGACTACGATATGATCCTCTATTCCAAAGAACTGGAGAGAGCCAATGTAACACCAATTTTTAAGAAGGGTTTAGGGGAGATCCAGGAAATTAGAATTGAACTTAATGTCTATTAAAATTAAATTCTATTAAAATTTTAATAGCCAGGAATTGGAAAATAAGATATTACCTGATATTACAGACTGGCAAAATCTAATGATGGAATATCTGCAGCTAGCAAAAGCTACTGTAAGGGTAAGAGAACAATTTAAACAAAAAGTCCATAAAGAATGGAAATTATTTAAGGAGTATATGGAGAATAATAGTATGGGAAAATTTCTATTAGCAGAATTAGACTGAACCAATATGATATTAAACTAGAGTAAATTAAGAGATATAAAGAAGGGAATAATAAGTTTATAACTGTGCGAAAAATTTGGGTAAAAATCATATATTCAGTGATACTAATTGGGAGTCTTTTTGTTTCACAACAAGAATGTTTTAAATTTTGGAAATTGTGTTTATTTTTGTGTTGTCTAGTTTGTCGGGTTCCCCCCCCTGTAATTTTTGTATTTTTGTATTTTTATTTATTTTTTTTCTTTTATTTTTTGTTATGTTTTTTGTTCCTTTTTCTATTTTCTTTCTTTCTTAGTTTTTTTTCTTTCCTCTATAGTATGTTAATTTTGAGATTATATTTATTGAATATGTGAATTGTGTAAACTGTATGAATGATTTTAAAATAATAAAGTTTATTTTAAAAAAATGGAATTGAACTTAATGTCTGTTCTGGGTAAATGGATGGAAATAATTATCAATGCTAGAATCTCCACTCATGTGGAATAGTATGACTTCTACAAATGTAAGTCTTGTAGAAGTGGTGCCATCCACTAGTCATAGCCACACCATCCATTTAAAGCATCCTTATACTGCTCTAACAACCAGGGGACCTTTTGGGAATTGTAGTTTAAGGGTGCTGGGGATTGAAGCTCTGTAAGATCAAGCACCCTTAGCAAACTACAGTTTTCAGGAATCTTCGTGGGGAAGCCATGGCTTTTAAAGTGACATAAGAGCTATTTTATATGCTGGGTGTGGATGTGACCATTGTGTACTTGACTTTCAAAAAGCACTTGAGAGCCTCTCACCAAAGAATCCTTGGTAAATCTAGCAGCCATGGGATACGAGTGAGAGTCCTGCTGTGGATCAATAACTAATTAAAGAACAGAAGGCAGGACACATTATGTGGGACACAATATACAGATGGAGGAATGGGAAAAACTATGGAAGAAAGAGATACAATTTACAGCATGTGTGGCGATTAAAGAAAACTATATGAAAATGATGTATAGATGGTATCTAACTATGGTTAAATTAGCAAAAATGTACAAAACTAAAGAAAACAAGTGTTGGAAATGTAAAACAATAGAAGATACATTTTTCATGTGGTGGGATTGCAAAATTGTTAAGAATTATTGGTAAATGATTTATAATGAAATGAAGAAGATGTTTACAATAACCTTTGCCAAAAAAAACCCAGAAACTTTCCTATTAGGTATTACAGGAATGGATTTACCAAGATCACAAAAGAACTTGTTTATGTACGCAACCACGGCTGCACGAACATTATTGGCACAACATTGGAAAGAAGAAAGTGTCCCAGCTAAAGAAGATTGGCAAGTTAAATTAATGGAATATGCTGAAATGGCAAAATTGAGAATGAAATTAAGAGGAAGAGACGACAATGAATTTAAGAAAGAATGGAAGGACTTTACTGCATTTATACAGAAGCAATGTACACAGGTTAATACATTGGCAGGGTTTTAAGAATATTTGTAATTATATTATGAATCGACAATAAGTAATTCAAATGGTTAAAACTTTATAATGGACATGTAGTACCTTGTTATACAATGGAACCAAGGAAAGGAATAGGGGGGAGTCAATCTGTTTTGTTTTGTTTTTCATTGGAAAATTAATAAAATGTTATTGGGGGGGGGGAGAGAAAGAACAGAAGGCAAAGAGGAAAATAAATGGGAAGTTCTCACAATGGTGGGATATGGGAAGTGAGGTCCCCCCCAAGGCTGTCCATCTCCATTGGAACCAATGTTTTTAACTTTTTCATAAATAATATGGAATTATGGGTGAGATGAGAGGGTCAAGATTGGTGCCATCATCAAATTCCATAAAGTATATGAAGAGGACTGGGGATGGAAGAGGAACAGATAAGGAAAGAGCAATGTGAATACAACTTGGGAAGGCTGAAGCAGAGGTGGACACCAAATAAGGAACTGGTAGGATGATAGGTGCTAGATAGACCCATGAATAGTTGTACAGGGTTAGAAGTAGAAGCTGAATGTTGGAACAGTGGCAAAATAATTTTTTTGAAATGATTGAATTGGCAAGAATGATGGCAACAATTAGAATGCAATCCAACCAAAATCTCAAGCAAGAATGGAGATGTGTTGACGAATATATGAATAAAAGAAGCAAGAATAAGAATTTATTGATACGTATAGATTGAGCTCATAAAGTCAAGCTAGACCAAGTTACGATATGAAATTATAAAAAAAATGAATGATTGTAAATCAAGACAGAGAAACATAATCTCAATAGAAGAATTATATAAAATTAATAAGGAAGTCACACACGGGTGAAGGGAAGACAAGGGGGAAAGAAATCAATATGGAAATGAGAAATGGCAGTATATAAGGAAAGTAAAATTGATAATTTATTAACATACCATGTATATGTATATGAATAGGTATATGGATATGGACATGTTTTACATGGATTATGTTATACTGATAAGATTGGATTGTTATAAATGTACAAAATGTAAGTTAAAATGTACTGCAAAATTAATAAAAAGAAAAGAAGAAGTAGAAGTTGCAATCTAAATAACAGTTTGAATGAAGCAGCATGGGTAATTTGTTTTGAGAGAGAAAGAGAAGGGAAACAGAATTGGAGAAGGAAAGGAACCTATTTCAAGATGAAGGGGCAGAAGGTAAACATTACAAACGTAAGAAATGTCCTGCTGGATCAGACCAAAGGAGCATCTAGTCCAGCATTCTGTTCTCATGGTGACTAATCCAGATGCCTGCAAGCAGGATATAAGCACAACAGCATTTTTCCCCAGTTGTGCACCTTAGCAGCTGGTATTCATAGGCACCTACTTGCGTGTCGAGACCCCAAAGCCGCCCTCCCAGGGATGAAATAAAAACACCAGGACACAGAATATAAGGTTAATGTGATTGGGTAAAAATTTGGCCACAACTTTATTGGTTACAGCATGTGAGCGGTATTGGCTTAGGCATTGAGTGGACCTGACTATATCTGACTCCTGCCCGCAGAGCAGGAAGTCCAGTAAGGGTAAACCACTGATAAGGGGAGCCCCGTCGATTCAGACCAACTCGAGTTCCCCTTGGGTTCCAATGGGGTCGTGGCATGGCCCTAGCCCCGCCCCGGGCTTCGGACAAGATCCCACACCCCCGGATTCCTTTAACGGACTACCCTTAAGCTTGGAGGGGCAGGCGATGGCCAGGCCTCCCCTCCCCCAACATTAGGTCACTCAATGCCTAACCGCCACCTTACAAAGTTGTGACGATTGCTAAGTGGTAGGCGAAAACCAAATGGCCCAGCCAATCTGCCAAGTGGAAAAATTCCTACCAGGCCCCCGACAAGGGCAGGCGACCAACCGAAGTCCAAAGCAAGGCCATAGGGTGAAACCTGCCTACAGGGAAGGGAGGGAGGGTGGGAGATCCGAGGAAGCGAGCCGAAAGGAGGTCTCTCGGCTCGCGCCTCTCCTTTTGAAAGGGAGCCCCCGGCCACGCCCCCAGCCGGCTGATTGGCCGGTTGCCTGCTGACGCGGCCGGGGACTCCTCCGAGCAGCGAGGGACAAAGTCCCCCGCCCACAGGAAGTGGGGAGAGCGGCTCTGCGGTCCACCGCAACTCCTCCCCACAAGGAGGTGGAGCGGATTTGCGTGTCGAGACCCCAAAGCCGCCCTCCCAGGGATGAAATAAAAACACCAGGACACAGAATATAAGGTTAATGTGATTGGGTAAAAATTTGACCACAACTTTATTGGTTACAGCATGTGAGCGGTATTGGCTTAGGCATTGAGTGGACCTGACTATATCTGACTCCTGCCCGCAGAGCAGGAAGTCCAGTAAGGGTAAACCACTGATAAGGGGAGCCCCGTCGATTCAGACCAACTCGAGTTCCCCTTGGGTTCCAATGGGGTCGTGGCATGGCCCTAGCCCCGCCCCGGGCTTCGGACAAGATCCCACACCCCCAGATTCCTTTAACGGACTACCCTTAAGCTTGGAGGGGCAGGCGATGGCCAGGCCTCCCCTCCCCCAACATTAGGTCACTCAATGCCTAACCGCCACAAGAGTCCCGAAAGGGGCTCGCCGCCACATACCCTCACAGCTGCAACCAATACTTCAATCCCTCCGCTATATCGGCCAGCCAAAAGTCATTTTCCTCATTCAGAAAGGTGTAAGCCATCATCTCAAAACAATGCCATCTTGCTGTAAAGTATAGTGTGTAAGCCATCATCTCAAAACAATGCCATCTTGCTGTAAGGTATAGTGGGATGCAGAATCAACCGGCCACCCAGCATGTGCACCTTCTGTGCCACTGAATGATTCAAGCGTTTTTTGGGTATGATCTGCTGCAGCTGAGGAACTACTACCAGGCAAATGCGTCTCTCCAGAAGCTGCAATCAAATAAGAGTCATTTTGGAGAGTTCATTGACATAAAGCCCAAGTCCTTTTGATGTTCGTGAGCAAGTCCAGGCCTTTTCGACTCGGCCAACAGTTTTCTCCCAGGTGCAAAACCAAAGCGTTGGTTGGGGGGGGGGCTTATGCCTCAGCCCTGGCCGTCACAATTGGCAACATCTTCCACCGCATCCCACGCCTCAAAATCCAAACAATATGGATGTGTGCAGGAAAACCCAGCTGGCACCACAAGCCACTGGCAATTGCCCTCACCCGGGCCCAGTGCACGATACTGCAGCCCACAATCCAGATCTCAATGCACTCTGAATCTAAAAAGGAAAGAAATAACAAGACGGAATAAGTCACAGGCCTGTTTAAATTCCGGAGCTGCCATG
Organism: Lacerta agilis; assembly: GCF_009819535.1. NCBI lineage: Eukaryota > Metazoa > Chordata > Lepidosauria > Squamata > Lacertidae > Lacerta > Lacerta agilis. The sequence goes on from NC_046312.1 coordinate 23,677,095, forward strand.
GATGTAACCTTTGAATACATTGGATCACCATCGCCCCAAGTTTTCAATTCTGTCTGCTGTCAACCCCCAGTGGGCAGCGGTTGTAGCAGCCTCAATCCTAGAAGAATGAGCAGCGAGTTCCCTAGTTGGAAGGCCGCATGCTTCAATCGCTCTACGCATTACACGAGTGAACTTCTGTCTGGTTAGACTGGGTCCATCCTCATCCACTAGGAAAAGGGCCAGAACCACGGGGCCTAAGATTGAGATATCGTTTAGTATCTTTTACAGGGCAAGGGCCGCTATGCATGATCTCTGATAGCCAGAGCAGGGCGCCCTTTCCTTGCTGGTAGGTTTTTGAGAGACGGATGTAAATAACCAGTTCTGTTAAAGAAAGCTGAATGTCACCAAGCTGTAAGCCTCAGGATAAAGAGTCTGGGTCGCCATCATGGACTACCACCCCTACTCTTAGGGCATCAAAATTGCAATCGAAAAGGCTGCTGAAAACAATCTGGAATCATATTTGGACCAACCGATGGAATTTAATTTGTTGCATATTTTACAGGGGAGGCCAATTGCAAGAAGACAACGCCCATCCATGCTTGGAGGTTACAATCTATGCCAGCCTTCAGGTGCCCCGAGAACCACAAAAATCACTTACCTGGAGAGCACAAAGAAAGCTATGGTGTATGCAGATGAAGACAGTTGAACCTTGTACTTGGACCAACAGATACTCCTTATCTATCTATCTATTTGAATTAGGCATAATATGTCCTAAATTATGGTCCTTCTACCATCGCTGCTGGGAGGCTCTCGGCTCGCGCCTCTCCTTTTGAAAGGGAGCCCCCGGCCACGCCCCCAGCCGGCTGATTGGCCGGTTGCCTGCTGACGCGGCCGGGGACTCCTCCGAGCAGCGAGGGACAAAGTCCCCCGCCCACAGGAAGTGGGGAGAGCGGCTCTGCGGTCCACCGCAACTCCTCCCCACAAGGAGGTGGAGCGGATTTGTTAGAGTTGTTCAGCAGAATCACTGATCTAGGCCTAGTGTAGAAATGAATTCTCTCCACCACAAAAATGAGATTCAAAGCTTTACTGCAGAACAGTCTTAAACTCTAGTTAAAATAAGATAAGTGTCACAAAATAACAAAGTTAACACACTGCAAACAAGCAATGGGCTTCAGTCCCTAATGCAGTTCAGTAAACTCCTCTCTTTGGTCCCAGAGGGAGAGTTGAAACTTGTTCATCATTCCAAAGCTTCAACACAACTGCTGCTGCTACCAGCCACCTCCAACAAGCACACACTGGCTTCTCAAATGCCAGCTTCCTGCTGTGAGAGCTCTGCAGGTTGTGTTTCCAGATATGAGTCATCAGGTAGCTTATTGAACTCTAATGGAAAAATACCAGCCTTCTCAGACGCTTCTGCCAGAGTGAAACCTCTTGCCTGAGGCAAACTACTTTTACAGCCTTTTAAATGCAATTCATCCAAACACAGTATTTCATTATAACTTTAGCACTTTTGATATTGGAGCAGTACACATTCCTCTAGTAGCCACTGACAGCTGTATGCTTTGTGTATATGAGGGAGCTGTTTCTCAGGGTCTGCTGCAAAATGGGAAAGGGGAGCTGCCACATGTTGTACAGGTTGTTTGTTACAATTTTATAATGGCTGCATCTTCCTAGTTTCCAGGTAAGTTGCAGGTTGTTGTCAGGAAACAGAGAGGTCAAAGGTTGTGCTATGGGATTGAGGGTTTGCTGGGTGACCAACCCTCTCCTTCTAAGGCAAAATAAATAGTTTGAAGGCAAGGGTATAGAGAAATGTTTAAAATGGGCTTTACTTTCTTGGCAACATTTCCCACCCAGTTGGTAGCCAGCCGTAAGAGAGGAAGGGAAGACTCCAAAGGATCCCAGACAATCATCTCATTGCATAGGAAGCTGCCATTGGTTTTTTTTTTTTTTTTACATATTGTTGGACTTGTGGCCATTCTTTTCGCAAGTCATTGGTGAAATTTCATAGTGAGTGTGTGTGTGTGCGTGTGCGTGTGTGTGCACGTGCGCGCACATGTGTTTAAAAGTACATATGAGAAAAATTCCCTGGGCCTCATGTGGGTCTAAAATGCTATTGGGCACAACAAGGAATGCAACGCAATCTATAAATCCACATGTAGATATGTTTGTGGAGTGCATAACATGCTTTTTATTCAATCGCAGCTGCTCCATTTGGTGTGCAGATGTATTTGCATTTTAATTTGCAAACCTTCAAGCCTGCAGAGATCTTGACATGTGTGTGTGTTTGTGCGTGTGTGTAAGTGCATTCTTTTCAAGGTATTATCTCCCCTTTGCTTAAGAATGGCTGGGAACTTGGAGACAAAGCAAAAGAACATTTCATCTAGTTATGTAATAAAGCCAAATTGTTGATCCTCCTGAGCCTCCTGAGAGGTGGAAATGCTGACAGGATGGAACCTCCATAAAGGGAATATTTTGTAATTAAAACCAACTTCTTCCAAGTACTCGGGACACTGTTCACGTTGGCAGTCTAAGATCTAAGAGGCTATAATTAAAGCAGTGGTTTATTGGTTCTCCCCACCCTCAAAGATATGTCTTTCTCAAGCAACTGGATTGTTTAGAAAGAGGGCAGCTTCTGCACACAGCCTAGCAGAAGGTCTGGAATCCTTGATAGCTTTCCAGTTCTATGTGACTCTTATTATGATAAAATAGCATTCTAAATTCATTTAACAGGAACGTGAAGGATAATTTCCTCAATTGATGTGCTTCTCTGACTTATTCTCTCCCCCCCTTCTCTGTTTTGAATTACAGCAAAGTGCAGGTTGTTAATTTGTCTATCACAAACACAAAGCCTAATTTCATTAGGAGGGATGCTTTGGTGGGGCAAAGACATCGGAGCTTGTGAATATTGCTGTCTAAACCTAGGTATCCTAAATTGAAATTATGTAGAATGCTGTGGTTTGTAACAGAAGCTCCTGGTAGGGTATTTTGTAGCAGTCATGGAACAAGTTGCTAAATCAAAGAAGACTACCAGGAGTGCTCCAATCAGGTTTGCCTCCAAAATGTGCCCCCTAGGTCTCAGCAGGTTGGCCTCCACTTTCTTCTCCCCAGTTGCTGCTTGGTTGTGATTGGAGGTGCATAAATCCACCTTTCTCCTTCTAGGAAATCACACTATTTTCCTCCCAAAATGGGATAATTCTCAGCTTCTTCTGGGCCAATTAGATTCAAGCTGGACTCCATCACATCTCTGACTGCATGATGAAATCTCAATCCATAAACCGGCTTGTAGGCAGGGGAGGGGTGAGTCATTGGTGCTTATGGGAAGGGGCAAGTTGCCTGGAAAGTTGGTGTGGTGCAAACACACTGCCAGGAGCAGTGGACTGGCTCTGAATCCTCTTCATTGGACTCTCCTTCATTCGAGGGTTTTAAAGAGTGGTTAGATGGCCATCTGCCATGGATGCTTTAGCTGAGATTCCCCGCATTTCAGGGGGTTGGACTAGATGACCCACTGGGCCCCTTCCAACTCTACAATTCCATGGGTCTATGATTCTATAATCTCAAAATACAAACCGTAGCCTATTCAAGAGCCCAACTATGCCTGAACATCTGTGCACAAGGCTATCACTGGCTACAAACCCTGATTGATATGTTTTTCATCCACTGTTGGAGGTAGTATGCTTCTGAGTACCCAGGGGCATAGGATGGGTTGCCGGTAGCCCGGGCAGGTCAAGTATTGCACATAAAAACACCCAGATGGACTGGGCAGTGGTCAGAGCCTTCACTGGCCAGTGCCTAATCAAGGGAGCCTCTCCTTGCAAGCTAGCCCCAACCTGGGAGCAGAGATAAGGAAGAGAAACATGAAGCCAGGAGCTGTGTTGCCTCGCCTTCTTGTCCTTGCAGCAAGGCACTCTGGGAAATGCACGTGGCTCTGGCAGTGCTTTCTCACCTTCCTCTTCCTCCCTCCCTCCTAGGTAGGTGGTGGCAGCACCCTCCCTCCCTCTTGGCCAATCCAGGGGTGGGGCATGCATAGGTGTCCCTTCACCAGCCATGATGAGCAGAAGGTGGTGCTACCCCAGCCCCAAAAGCCCAGCCCGGCCTAGGTGAAGGAAACTGTCATTGGGGCACCTGGTTTTGCCCCCTCAGAAATTTATGCCCAGGGCCACAGACACACCCACCCACTACACCACTTTGAGTACCAGTTACTGGAAACTTCAGGAAGGGAGAGTTACTGTTGCACTGAGGTCCTGCTTGAAGGCTTTCCATAGGCACCTGGTCAGCCACTCTGAAGATAAGATGCCCGGCTAGATGGGCCTTTAGAACTCTTCTTGTGTTCTTACGTTTATGTGATCCATATCCAGGGATTTTTTTCAGCCAGAACTCCGTTCCAGCACTTCTCGGGGGGGGGGGGGCTCCATAACCATTAGAGGAGAACAAGGGTGTTCATGGTGAGTTCCAGCACCTTTTTTTCTAGAAAAATAGCACTGCCAATATCTTCCAATTTTTTGCATGGTACGGATCATGCTTATTCATGTGGGTGTGCATGTTTAGGCATCAGTGTAAATGAAACCTTGAATGCATGGAGGGAAGAGACAGTAGGCATAATCCTGATCTTCTCCTTCATGCATCCATTTCAATACTAATGTGGAAGCTTCTGGATGGGGTTTAAGGAAAACAGCAGTTTAACAAACTCATTGATCCAAGGAAAGACCGAATTTAGTAAGTTTATTTTTCATTCTCTTTATGCTACCACACTGCAAACAAAATAGCCCCCCACTCCTAAATGCTGCTTTGTTCTTACTGTCATCAGAGCCATATGGTCATGTATGCAGACTTTTACTAAACTCCCATCATCTCTGATCATTAATAGTGCAGCTCTTTGCCAGGGTGTGTTTGCTGAACCACAGGGAGATTATCCAATGAAGATGTCAGTGTCAAAATGTCTCTTCCAGGAGTCGGTGCCTAGCTCCTGATTGGCCAGTCATTTTATATTCCCATTGAGAGAGTTCAAATGATCTTCTAAATATAAGCTGAAGCTTGTATTCATAGCAATCTTCCTTTCCAGTTATTAGAATGAGCATGATTGGATAATGCCATCACTCTGATCTTGTCAGCAAATTCTCTTGCCCATTTAACAGACAAAATGGCCAAAATGCAATAGACATACAAAGTAACAGAGTGAAGAAATCCTGAAAGAGATTCTGGCTGGTGCTATATATAGATTCAGAACAATAAACGAAACTATATTTAGCATCGGTCGCGTGGCAGGTGATTACCAAGTGATGGATTCCCTGCCTTTGCAGCACACTTTCTGCAGTGGGCTTGGAAAATTAAAAGTTTGTACGTAATGGGGGAGGGAGAGTCAAGTGGAGATGTGGGGAAAGGGCTAAACAAGACTTTAGCAAAGAAGGAAGCCCTGGGGATGGAATAAAATTAATATAGGGAAATATATGAGCAAATGTAGGATACAGGTTGATCTGTAATATGAATACATGACCATCCCAAAGTTTAACATTAGAAGATTCCGTCTTATAACATTTATAGAATCATAGCATAGGAAACTGCCTTATACAGAATGAGACCATTGGCTCATTAGCTCAGTACTGTCTACAATGACTGGCAATGGATCTCCAGGGTTCAGGCTGGAGTGTCTTCTGGCCTTATCTGAAGATGCCAGGGATTGAACCTGGGACCTTCTTTGTGCAAGGCAGGTGCTCTAACATTGAGGTATGGCCCTTCCTCACTGAAGTGTTCACAAAAGTCTCCCAGATGCTTAAGTGATGGATCTTCCTCCACCTCTCCTTTCTCCCACTCCAATCCAACTAACTTTCTGAAGGTCCAGAGGGAGGAGTAGCAGTGGATGCTCTCTAGGGGATAAGGTAGTCATTTGAGTACATTGGCTACAGATTCTTTAGAGTGTTATATACTAAAAGCCTGGTATTATAATGGCAGTCAGTGCAGCTCCCTCAACAAAGCTGTTATATGTGATCAGTAGCCAATGCTCAATAGCATCCAGGCTGCTGCAGCTTCCAAACCAGCCTCAAGGGTAACACCACGGAAAGTACACTGCAGTAGTCTAGCCATGAGGTTAGCAATGCTTGAACCACTATAGTCAAGTCACTGTAAATATAGATTTATTTTTAAAATTTTTAAAAATCTAACAATAATTAAGATCAGGTTATCTCATGTTGGTTCAAGTGCTGAAAATCCGGGAAACTGGAAGCTAAGACACATGCTTTAGCAGCTATGACTCATGATGAGCAATTATATAGAACAGTGTCACAAACTGTGCTTGCTTACAACTGAACCTACATGCACCCATTCTTGTCATTGGTTTTTTACCCTTTTGCCCCATCCTGTTGTCCTGGTCAGAATCAGGGTCCTGGTCTCTGCTATTTGCCCTGAAATTAAATTCCGAATAAGAACTTTGGCCCTAGTCCAAATAGTACGTACTTGAGGCCTAAACTGGATCAGAAGGATAATGCGAGGGAAACAGCTGAGGTCTCCTTTCCCAGACTAGATCAAGCCACCAGGCCACCAGTTCACTTTAAAAAGCCTTTAAGTAATTGCTAAATGTGCGGACAATGTCATATCTAGTTTGGTCCTTAAAATCTAGAATGGTGTGCATTCATTCTGTTCGCTGAACAAATTGACATACTTGAAAAACTCCAGAATGCTAAAATATGTTATCAGCAGTTAAAAATACACCCCATCAGCATGCAAAATAGAAGGGTATAAACTGTATTGTGTCATAGTATATATATCTTCACATGTTTAAATGCACGTGCACTAGTGGTGAGATGCCTCTACCACTCCACTGGGAAATTGAACTTCTAGCGATCCCAGGAAAGGAGCAAAACCCTGAACACCAAAAAAAGAATGGTCAGACTACGACAGGGCTTTAGATTTTTGTTTTGTTTTGAAAATTAAGTAAGAAACTGTAATCTAAGCCTGTAAATTTAAGTGAGAAACTGTGTTTATATATATATGTCTATGGAATTTCCTACCAGAATAACTTAGTTTCTTAATGTGACCCTTTTCTTTCTGCCAGCAATTCCCTTAAAATGCTTATAATAGAATTGTAGAGTTGGAAGGGATTCTGAGGGTCTTCTAGTCCAACCCCCTGCTATGCATTAATCTCAACTACAGCATCCATGATGGGTGGCCATCCAACAGCCTCTCAGCCTTCTAGTAGCTTGATATGATAGGCTTAGGCAGGAAATGGATATCTATTCTCCTATTCCTTTCTGTAATAATTCCATAATATTCTGGTTCTAGTGAACCAGTGGCCAGGGAGATGTTGTTTGACTTCAACTTCTATTATTGGCCTTGTTGGCTGTGGTTGATGACATTTGGAGTCCAACAACAGTAGATTGCTGTAGATTTCATATTTGATGATAGAGATTAGATAGAGATAGATAGATAGATAGATAGATAGATAGATAGATAGATAGATATGTAGATAGACAGATGATAAATGACAGATGAGAGAGAGAAAGATAGATAGATAGATAGATAGATAGATAGATAGATGATAGACAGATAGATAGGTAGGTAGGTAGATAGGTGGATAGATGATAGATGATAGATAGATAGATATAGATGAGAGAGAGAGAGAGAGAGAGAGAGAGAGAGAGAGAGAGAGAGAGAGAGAGGGAAAGAGAGACTGTAGATAGATATAGATTACAGCAATCCTGTGGTGGTTCCTACCACCACTGTTATCACCTCAGCTGCTGTTTGTATGAATTAGGCCACTGAAATAAATCAGTTCAAGTTCTCATATGACAAAAATGTTTTGGGTTAATCACCAGCACCATTATACTGATCCTCCAAGGCAGACATTTTTTTAGCCTGGCAACATCCTCTATTTAAATTTAAGTAGTCCTGAGCTTAAATGATTAGAAGTCTGGGCTGTCTGGTGTGTACATGTAAAAATAAAGCAACACAAAAACTGGTTTGGGCATTCACATTCATAATGGTTATGGCAGATTGAATCTGACAATACCAAGGGGAGTAAAATCCTACATTTGATGACAAATACAGTGCCTCATTCCGGGGCGAATAAGATATAAATAATGACATTGCAGGGCAAGGGGAAAATAATAGAAAGATGTGATTTTGTTGCCTCTAGTTTAAATCAAGCAATGTAATCCAATCTGAAACATTTAAATATCAGAAACCATAGTACAGTTATTGAACATTAAGTTCCCATCACTCATTAAAAAAATCTAGTATTTTTTGTAATATAGCAGAATCTTCCTGAATCACACCACAACATGGAGGCCAATTTCCATTAAATAAATTGGTGGGTTAGCCTGCAGATAAATAAACAATGCAAAAGCAAAGGAATTGCACTGCAAAATGTATTCTAGTCATGTACTCTAGCAATTACAGCTGAGTTTTAATTATTGATGGTAATTCATAATTCACTGGTAAATGTCTCGAAGTATATTTTCTGCAAATAATAATTGTGCAGAGAAATGCTAGGAAAGGCTTCAGTTTTCAGAAGTTTCTGCCATTTTTGTTTCTGCAATTCTAATGTGATGAGAGGTGTTTAGATAGGCAGTCTCCATAGGCTTGGCAGACAAGCCTCAGAACTATTACTGGCACACAGCAGAAGATACGGTCCTGACTCCGTCAAGAGCCTAAGAAGCTCTTGTTGGGTCAGGCCAAATGTCAAACATCATTTTCTTACAGCGTCCAACCAGATACCCGTGGGAAGACCACAAGTAAAGGCCCACAGATGCCTGCTTCCACATAGCTTCTTGGTTGAATTGGGGTGTGGCTTGGTTGTGTCTGCAGTGGTAGATTGTGTGGTAGGATGGAGGCACTTACCAGCCTCCTAGCAGGTGAGTCACTGCTGCTTACCAGGAGGAGCAAGGTGGTGGTGACATTGGTGGGGTGCAGATGCACCAGCTAAGTCAAACTTGTGTTCCTGCTGGAGTATTCTCACTATTCCGTCCTCCCTGCTGCTTCACATCTCCTGCTTCCAGTAGAAAGCAGTGACTCATCTGCTGGGAGGTCAGGTAAGTGTCTCCACCGTACTACACCATCCACCATGGCTGAAACAAACACTTCCTCCCAATTCAACAAAGATACTCTGTGGAAGAAGAGTCTGTGGAAAGCACAGTCTCCACTGCCCCCACCCAAAAAAATAAATAAAAATAAATAAATCCCAGGAAGTGTAGTTTGTTAAGGGTGCCAGAAATTGCAGCTCTGGGAGAGGGTAAACTATAATTCCCAGGATTCTTATGGAGTATGCATTACATGTATTGTGTGTATGCAATCTAAGTCCACTGGGACTTACTCTATAAGGTGCCTTGCCACACTGATGGCAAATAATAACAACCACGGCACCATTGATTATGTTGTTGAAAAGGGTTCTGCCTACGCCAAGTGTCCCGATAAATCTGCAGGTACCTCCTTGTCTGGAGAACTTTTGAGGGAATTAAAAAGAATAGTGAAATTTCTCAGTGGGAGTTAACACCTCCCTAATGTCTCCATCTGTAAAACAACAATGCTATCTCATGGGGTTATTGTGAAGTCAAACAAGATAAAGACTGTAGAACATTAGCACATTAAAAAAAATACCAGGTGCCTGGTAATAATACTGTTTACTTTAGATGTTGGAAGAAGAATTACAACAAGCTATAAAATGCTATTTTTACCTCTGCATGCATAAAACAGAGTGATAAAGAATTTTAAGTTTCCGTTCCGATAACAAATGCATTCTTATTTCGCTGCTTTTGTATGAGTGTGTCAGTGAGCATTATGTCTGCTGTGCTGTGCCTTGGAATAATTGTAATTAGCGAGATTAAAATGGAAACAGATTTTAGTTAGCAGCAATTTCAGAATACAGAAAGGTCAGGAGGAATGCTGGGAGAGCATTATGATAAAACCAGCATGTATAACATTTAGGATTACATAAGGCAAAATTAAACCATTTCTCAAAAGAAGCACATTCACGTCTTAAAATGGGAGGTTTCTTTAGCATTTAGGCATGTAGGCTTTCTGTAAGCATGTCCATTATGCCACAAAAGAAAAGTCTTGACTGCCTTTGCCTTTTATACAGTATCTGGGAGAAACCAAACAGCATTTTTAGTGCACCTTTACAACACATATAAAACTTGATCCCTTGTGCTTTTGGTTGTACAGCCAGAGGAAGAAAAAATGTTATGATAAAAAAGGGTCACCTTTGCTGAGATGTTATTGTTTTACAGTAGACCTCTTTAAAGCCTGCTTCTTGTCAAATCACTTGCAATGGGGAGGCCCACATATTAACAGCTTGCACTGACAGTTGCCATTTATTCTCTCCCCCCAAAGTCCCCGGGAGTGGCAGTATAAGGTTCCCCCCCCCACACACACCCTTCTTCTTCCTCCCAAGCACTCCTGGTATAGTGAAGATCACAGTCCTCAAGCAGCTTATTTGTTATTTTATTTATTCATGGCATTAATACATCAGTATTAAGAAGCTCCATGCCTTCAGGTTCAGAATTCAGAAACACATGACACCCAAGAAAAAATGCAGGGGAGGCTAAGACAACTTCAAGCACATGTTCAGGACCGGTGCTAGGGTTTCTTGCGCCCTAGGCAAGACCTGGTGCCCCCCCCGCCACCCGTCAAAGCCTGCTTTAGCGGGAGCCGGGGGTGGTGTAGGGGGCAAGCAGCACCTCTCTGCTACAGCGGAGAAGCTGCTGCTAGCCCCCCCCCCCCGCCCAAGCCTGGCCAGCGCCCCCTCCATTTTGGCACCCTAGGCAATTGCCTAGTTCGTCTTAATGGACACGCCGGCCCTGCACATGTTTCTTAAGGGTCTTCATTTTTTTATTATTAAATTTATATGCCACCCTTCATCCGAGGATCTCACGGCAGTTTCCACTACACAAAAATACACAGCGTAATAACAAACAAAACAATAACCCCACCCCCACAGTTTAAAAGCCCGTAGATTGTTTAGCCAAAGACCTGCTGGCGGCTAAAGATAAGGAACAAAGCCTCCTTTGGGAGAGCATTCCGCAAGTAGGGAATCACAGCAGAAAAGGCCCGTTCTTGTGTTGCCACCCTCCAGACCTCTGAACATCTCATCATGTCATGAAGAGCAGCAATCCTTTGGACTTCCGGTTAGGTGCCGGTCAATGGCGGACGGGAGTCCGACGGCTCCGTCCTCCGACAGGCTTTAGGGACTTCCGTGCCTGCGCCACGGGTCCCTTAAAGCCACGGGAAGAGCGTCCCGTGGACCTGAGCTTCGTGGGTCCCAGACGTGCCGTCTCCGTTCCCGATTTACCCTCGTAAGGGGGAGAATCGGGCGAGCGGAGCGCCGGCACGGGACTGAAGAAGCGTCTGCCTGCGGAGGATCAAAGCAGCGATCCCGCCAGACTCGAGCACCCGGCACTTCCTGCATAGAGACTTCCAAAGAAACTCTGTAAGTTAAAAATTGGATCATTTTTACAAGATTTAAGAGCACTGATTGCAGAGGAATTGTGAAAGGAAGCCTGTTCCCTTTAAACTGTTTGCGCGAGCTTGGTAGCGCTAAAAGATCAAAGCCGCGACTAACGGAAAAGTTTTGCGAACTTTTTAAAAGTTGATTAAAAGTTATTTAAAGGATGCTTAAAGACTTAAAAACAGTTGATATGGCAAAAGAAGATGCCCCTCACCCTCTGGATTAGGATTCCGGGTCAGTAGCGGGCTGTAATACATTGTTGCCATTTTTTCTTTGTTGGTGTTTCAGTGACTGTTTACCAGTGGAGACATTTGGACTTTTTTGTAACCAGTTACAAGCTACTTTGTGGACTTTGGTGGTAACACTGCAAGCTAGGAACTGTGACTGGCTTGGGCTATCTGAAAATAGACTCTTCTTGGCTTTAAGGAATTTATATTTTGGAAAATCAAAACTCTTTGCCTAAAAGTTGGACTTTCAGGACTGGTGTGGGCTCCTGGCTCAGCAGCCTCTTTGTTCTCAGGACTGAGCTGCTGGCCACCTGGTGTTTATCTTTGGGACTGTTGGCCTTCTGCTGTGAATGTCTGAGATTGTTACTACAGAAACTGGAGTGACCTTGAGATTACAGCTGCAGAGCCCACAAGGAATGGAACTTAGATCTAAAGGAACTGGCTCTGAAAAAAGAAAAGGCTCTGTTTCCCTTACTCTACAGGAACAAATGGAGAAACTAGTTGTCAGCGTTGCAGAGATTGCAGCAGGATTGAAAAGCGTGACTGATGGATTGAAGCAAACACAAGACCAAGTTTCTTCAGGAAATACAGCAGTGAATTCAGCAATAGAAAAATTACAAGCTGATATAAAAGCTGATATTAAAAATTCTACGCAGACCCTAGAAAAATCTATTGGACAAATTGAGGAGAACGTAAGGAAGAACAGAGAAGAGATTAATAGGATTGGGCAAGAGGTGGCCACCCTGAAAAAGGACTCAGAGGAAATTAAAGTGGTCAAGGAAAAAATAAAAAAGGTGGAGGAAAAACTAGACAACTTAGATTTGGAACAGATAGAGAATATTGGAACACGACAGAGGTCTGTGGAAGAGTCCCTTGCGTTTCTGCAACTACATCAAAGAGAGGGCAACATCCGCCTAAGAAATCTTCCAGAAGTGGAAGGGGAAGACTTAAAAGACTACATAGTGAAGCTATTCTCAGGATTTTGGGAGATAGAAGAAATTAACGTCTCAGCGCGCATAGTGAAGGCCTTCAGATTTGGTCCAAGAGGTTCCAGAGGAAAGAAAAGTAACAAAACAGTCAGTGACTGTTTGATTGTGTGCCACGATCGACACGATAGAGATTTCTTTCTGGATTGCCATTACAGAAATAACCTGGTGGTAGAGCAGAATAAAGTAATTTTTTATAAGGACATCCCCAGATTTTTCCTCGACAAAAGAATTCCTTACAACGACTTGACAACTGAGCTTAGAAAAAGGAAAATCCCCTTCAGTTGGGAATTCCCAGAAGGCCTGGCATTCACGTTTGAAGGAAAAAAGATAAGAATAAGGTCCCTGGCGGAGAAACAGAAGTTTTTGGACAAGCACCTGGAACAATTTAAAGGCACACCACTCGACCCAGCACAATTCTACAGGTTCCCAGAGGTACTCCCACCACCGCCGGGACCACCACCAAGTCTACCAAGTCCAGGCAAGGATCCAGAGGAAGGCAAGAAAGGAGAAGCAACTGGAGGAGAAGATTAGAGAAAGGAAAATGGCGCTCAAGTTGATGACATGGAATGTCCGGGGATTGAACCAGAGACCAAAGAGACGCAGAGTGTTTTATAGCATAGAAAAGAAGAATTTGGACATAATATGTTTACAGGAAACCCACATAGTTCGGCGTCACAGAAGATTGTTACAGAACAAAAAATTAGGCCAAGAATTTATATCATCGGACAAGGTCAAGAAGAGAGGAGTAGTGATTTATGCAAAGGAGAAATATAGCCCAAGACAGCTATTTAAAGATGAAGAAGGGAGATATATCGCAATTGAAATTAACGTACAAGGCGAAAAATTTTTAATTCTGGGACTCTATGCACCAAATGATGGAAAGTCAATTTTTTACAAAAAAATCCATGACTTGCTGTTGGATTATTTGGACTATAAGGTAGTTTGCCTTGGAGACTTTAATGGGGCAGTTTCCACATTAATGGACAGATCTCAAAGAACAAAATTAACAAATGATGGGAAACTCCCAAAGACTTTTTTTGAAATGGTGGACAATTTGAATCTGTTAGATGCTTGGAGATTAAAAAACCCCACAGAAACAGAGGCAACGTACTTTAGTGAATCTCAGCAGTCATGGTCGAGGATAGACTACGTCTGGATCTCGAATGAATTGGCTCCAAAATTACAAAAAGCAGAAATCGGTCCTAAAACGCTTTCAGATCACAATCCGGTACAGGTAAACCTAAAAATGATTTCCAAGGACTCTTTTAGGTGGAGAATGGATGATGCTTTGATGAGAGATACCAAGCTAGTAGAAAGAGCGGCGAAAAAGATGAAAGAATATTTTCAAATTAATTGGAACTCAGATGTGGAGAAAAGGACTGCCTGGGATGCAAGTAAGGCGGTAATGAGAGGATTCCTCATTAGTGAAAAGGTAAAAAAGAAGAAACAACAAAGTGTAGAGATGGAGAGATTGTTGAAATTAATCAAAGAAAAGGAAAAAGAACTAAGAGGACATCCTAGATGTGTTAAAATTCAAAAAGAAATCAAATATTTGCAATCCCAATATGCCAATATTATGAATCAAGATATCGAATGGAAAGTGAAAATGATGAAACAAAGAACATTTGAATCTGCAAATAAATGCGGAAAACTACTAGCTTGGCAATTAAAGAAAAGACAAAAGGCAAATGTCATCAGCAAATTGGTAGTAAATGGAAAAAATGTAGAGAAACCGGAGGAAATCAGATGGTGTTTTCAGAGATTCTATAAACAACTGTACAAGGAGGAGAAGATAGATGACGCAGAGATAGACCGATTCCTGGAGAAGAATGGATTGCAAAAGGTCCCAGAGGAAAAACTAACAACTCTCAACCACCCAATAACGACACAAGAAATAGAAGATGCAATAAACAACATGCAACTGGGGAAGGCTCCAGGACCGGACGGATTAACAGCAAAATATTACAAGACATTGAAAGACTGGCTATCACAGCCGTTAAGAGAAACTTGCAATAGAATACTAGAAGGAGATAGGGCACCAGAGACGTGGAAAGAAGCCTTTATCACACTGATCTTAAAACCAGATACTGATAAGACTTTAATGAAAAACTATCGTCCAATATCCCTCTTGAATGTGGATTATAAAATCTTTGCAAATGTTTTGGCTACAAGGTTGAAAAGAGTGTTGAAAGATTATATACACAGAGACCAAGCAGGTTTCTTGCCAGGAAGGCAAATAAGTAATAATACGAGAATTATTGTGGACATTCTAGAAAAACTGGAGAGAGACATAAACACAGATGCAGCACTATTGTTTGTTGATGCAGAGAAAGCTTTTGACAAAGTATCTTGGACATTCATGAAAAAGAATTTGGAAAAGATGGGA
This sequence comes from Lacerta agilis, assembly GCF_009819535.1. Classification (NCBI taxonomy): domain Eukaryota; kingdom Metazoa; phylum Chordata; class Lepidosauria; order Squamata; family Lacertidae; genus Lacerta; species Lacerta agilis. Next base: position 23,692,107 of record NC_046312.1, read on the forward strand.
GTTGGAGAAAAATTTTTAAATGGCATAAAGGCCATTTATACAGAACAAAGAGCTAAAGTTATTGTAAACAGTGTGATATCGGAGGAGATTGAAGTAGAGAAAGGAACAAGACAAGGGTGCCCTATCTCCCCTTTACTTTTTATCACGGTCCTGGAAGTCCTTCTAAATATGATTCGGAAAGATAAACAGACAAAAGGAATCAAAGTGGGAGAGAAGGAATACAAATTACGTGCCTTCGCGGATGATTTGATGCTATCCCTGCAAGAACCAGAAGGCAGTGTCCCCAGAGCCTTGGAACTAATTGAACAATTCGGACTTGTAGCTGGCTTCAAATTAAATAAGCAGAAAACCAAAGTTCTAGGTAAAAATATGAGTGCAGAACAGATCCAAAGAATTCAAGAAGCCACTGGCCTCAATTTTGTTAAATCCGTAAAATATCTAGGTATCAATCTCACAAGTAAGAACTTGAACCTGTATAGGGACAATTATGAAAAACTGTGGATGGAGATAAAAAAAGACATGGAGATTTGGACAAGACTCAAACTGTCGTTAATGGGAAGAATAGCAGTGGTTAAAATGAATGTCCTACCAAGGATGCTGTTCTTATTCCAAGCCATACCAATTTTGGATAAATTAGACTGTTTCAAAAAATGGCAAAAGGACCTATCGAAATTTATATGGCAGGGCAAAAAGCCTAGAATAAAATTTAAGATTTTAACAGACTCTAAAGACAGAGGAGGCTTTGCCCTGCCGGACTTAAGGCTTTACTTTGAAGCTGCGGCCTTTTGCTGGTTAAAGGATTGGTTTAAACTAGACAATGTTGATGTGTTGGACTTGGAGGGACACGATAATATGTTTGGTTGGCACGCATACCTTTGGTATGACAAAGCTAAAATCCACAGAACTTTTAAGTCGCATATTGTGAGAAAATCCTTATATCAGGTTTGGACTAGATACAAAGACCTGTTTGAGAGAAAGACTCCTAGATGGATCTCCCCAGTGGAGGCCAAGGCATATAAGAGACCGAACATGTCTGCAAACTGGTTAAGATATATGGACATACTGCAGCAGGAAGGGGACTCTTTAAAGCTAAAAAGCTATGATCAAGTAAAAAGCCAGGTCCCCGACTGGCTGCACTATTATCAGGTTTATGAAACATTTAAAATGGACAAAAAAATTGGTTTTCAAGTAGAAAAATCAAAACTGGAAACAGAACTGATAGAATCGAACTTTAAAAACCTTTCCAAAATGTATAATCTTTTGCTAGAGTGGCATACAAAAGATGAACTGGTTAAATCTTCAATGATAGATTGGGCAAAAGACGTCGGACATAATATCATGATGGATGACTGGGAGAGATTGTGGCAAAAAGGTATTAAATTTACTGCTTGTCATGGATTAAGAGAAAATATAATGAAAATGGTTTATAGATGGTACTTGACACCAGTTAAGATTGCTAAGATGAATACCAAAATGTCAGATGTATGTTGGAAATGTAAACATGCGAAAGGTACCTTTTTTCATATGTGGTGGTTGTGCCCAGTGGTAAGTGCCTTCTGGGACAAGATTTATAATGAGCTTAAGAAGGTAATGAAAGTTACCTTTTGTAAGAAACCAGAGGCATTTCTCCTGAGCATAACCAATGAAGAGATACCCAGTCAGGATAGAGTGTTTTTTATGTATGCCACAACAGCAGCTAGAATTTTATTGGCAAGAACATGGAAAGGTGAAGAGATACCAACGGTGGAGGAATGGCAGATGAAGATGATGGAATATATGGAACTCGCTGAACTGACCGTCAGAGTCCGAGACCAGAGGGAGGGGAAGGCGTCGCAGGAGTGGAAAAAATTCAAAGACTATTTGGTTAAATCAGTTAAACTGAATATTTGAGCAGAATTAAATAGAATGTCGGCTTTGGTAGATATGTATTAGATATGAATGGTAAGAGGAATTGTTGTTATGTGAAAGATGTATGTGTCAAAATATGTTAAGATAGGTCGTTAAGATAAGATACATAGCTATTGAGATATTTGACTAAAAGAAAGCTAAGTATATTAAAATTTGGGTAAAAGTGAATTGAACAATATATAAAGCTACCTTGAAGAAGTATATGTTTTTTGAAGACAGTGGAGGGAATGGGGGAAGTCCCCAAACAGAGAAGTTAGAAACAAGAAATATATAAAGAAAGATAATGGTTAAGGTTTGTATATGTTTATTTTTATGTTTTTATTGTTGTTATTGTTTTGAATGTTGATTATGTTTATTGTTGATTAGGTTTAATGTTTATTGTGTTTTTATTGATGTTTATGTTATGTGTTGTTTTTGTATTTTGTTCTCCTTTTTCTATTGGAAAATAATAAAATCTTATAAAAAAAAAAAAAAAAGAAGAGCAGCAATCCTTTATCAACATTAGTAGCGGCCCAGAGACAGATTTAGGGGAGCACAGCTGGTTCAGTTACACCAGGCACAGAACCTCAGGGGTGCTGCAGGGGGCACGCAACTATAATGTAGAATGGAAGGTGAGATGCGAGGGGAGGAAACCAATTTCTGGCATTGCTCAAGGCACCACTGAAATTTTAGACCACCCCCCCTAAGATCTGCCACTGAATGGCCTCCCACCTCCCAGAAGTACTCTTTCCCTGACTTCCAGTTCAGATCCATGAGCAAAACAAGCAATGGTGTCCAGGGCAGGAGGACAGGAGAGTCCCTGCCACACAATGCTTCCTTCAGAGAGCTTACTTGATGACAGTGAAAATCCTCAGGGTGGTGGGGAGCTTGATAGAGTTGCTTTCCTCCCTCATGAATGTCATCGGAAATTCTAGCCAAGCAGTTTAGGGATAGCAAACTTGACTGTGCTGAGAGCCAACACAACCATGTTTACTATCTCCATACTGCTTGGCTAATAGCAAAAGAGGAACAGCTCCTTTGATTATGCTTGGTGTGCTGGGGGGCAGCCTGAACCCTCTGCTCCCTAGTGATCTTGTATGCCTATCAAGTGCCCTGGGGAAAAACCAGGACATCCTGCCCCCCCCCCATGAACACACAGTGGCCACTTGGGGCTCTCGCACAATTTTGGGCTGAGATCTTGTTCCCCAGGTTAGGGTGCCTGGGTTTGATGGGAGCTGGAGTCTAACCATATCTGGAAGGCCACATGTTCCACATCCTTGTTGTAAAGATTGATTTGATGCTAACTATGGCTAACATTAACATCACTGTTGTTGGTGGTGGGAAATTTATGAGTAAGGGATGAGTCAGAGGCTATATGCTTCTGCATACCCATTGCTGGAAACCACAGAAAGGAAGAGTGCAGTTGTTTGCTGCCATTGTTAGAATCATAGAATCATAGAGTTGGAAGAGACCACAAGGGCCATCCAGTCCAACCCCCTGCCAAGCAGGAAACACCATCAAAGCATTCCTGACAGGTGTCTGTCAAGCCTCTGCTTAAAGACCTCCAAAGAAGGAGACTCCACCACACTTCTTGGCAGCAAATTCCACTGTCGAACAGCTCTTACTGTCAGGAAGTTCTTCCTAATGTTTAGGTGGAATCTTCTTTCTTGTAGCTTGAATCCATTGCCCCGTGTCCGCTTCTCTGGAGCAGAAGAAAACAACCTTTCTCCTTCCTCTATATGACATCCTCTTTGCCTTCTGCCCTACCTGACCAGTGGATACCAGCCATTACTTATATATCTATTTATCATGACTATTGGCAATTAGCAGCCTTCTCCTCCAAGAACATGTTTAATCCCCCTTTTAAACCACCCAGGTTGGGACTTCTGGTGTGGGCGCCATCTCCAGCGGCTGGGAGCTGTCTCGGCTCCGAGACAGCTCCGGTTCCCCCGGGGGTTTTGGAGCCCCGCAACCGCGCTGTGGGCACCAGTAAACCATGGGAAGAAAGTCCCGTGGTCCAGGGTTTCCAGCGGGCTCCGTGGTGCCGACCCGTTCTCAGGCTTCCCTTGTAAAAGGGAGGCTTGAGTGAATGGGCTCTGGCACGGGGCTGTGGAAGCCGTCTCCAACCGGGGGAATGAAGCGGCAGCCGGCCGCTGGACCTTGAGCGCTCCGCTTTTCCTCAATCTGGATTTTAAAAAAAGGAATCTGTAAGTACGGATTTTAATTTGGACATAAAATGGTATAATTAGGCTTAAAGAGAGAGACTTAAAATGAGGAAGTCCGTCTCTCCCTGATGAGGCAAGATTAAAGTAAAACCGGACTTGGCTGCTGCTATTTAAGACTGGTTTGAAGTTTCATGCTGATTCTGATTCTGATTACTTAAGAAACCCCTGTTTGGGGCAAGACTGAGAAATTTGATTTATTTCTTTCGATTGATGGTGAATTATAGTGAGAGAAAGTTTACCCTCTGATTAAGGGGGAAATGGCGGCTGGGATTTGAGCAGTGAAGATGGAAAAGTACTGAGACTTTGTTATTTCCTGCCTACTCCTGCCTATGGTGCTGGAGGAGACTCTTGGGAGTCCCATGGCCTGCAAGAAGATCAAACCGATCCATTCTCAAGGAAATCAGACCTGAGTGCTCTCTAGAAGGACAGATCCTGAAGTTGTGGCTCCAGTACTTTGGCCACCTCATGAGAAGAGAAGACTCCCTGGAAAAGACCCTGATGTTGGGAAAGATGGAGGGCACAAGGAGAAGGGGACGACAGAGGATGAGATGGTTGGACAGTGTTCTCGAAGCTACTAACATGAGTTTGGCCAAACTGTGGGAGGCAGTGAAGGATAGGCGTGCCTGGCGTGCTCTGGTCCATGGGGTCACGAAGAGTCGGACACGACTGAACGACTGAACAACAACAACAACAACAACAACAACAACAAGCCTACTCCTGCCTACTCCTGTTTGGTTTCCACGGTCCTTCCAGACCCAACAATGACTCCAATGCAGAGGAAAATTTTATTGGAATTACAACTTTTGCAACAGAATGTCATTGACAAGTTTTCTGAGATTCAAATTACTTGTAAGAACTTTCTTGAGGAACTCCAAGAAACAATTAGAGGGAATTATATTCCAGAGATTTTATCTGAAGAAGAAAAGGCACAAGTACAACAAGAAGAAAAGTTTCATGGACGCAAGAGGTTGGAAAATGGCAACCGAAACCGTATAACGGCTTTCTGGGGTGGCAGCCCAGAAATGCAGGAACAACAACTCTGGGAATTACAATTTGATATAAAGAGTGGAGCAAAGATACTTTGTGTCAATGTTTTGGTTTCTAGGTATCAAGGAAAATGTGACATTCTGGAAGAAGAAGGGAACAGCATTAGTGTGGGAGAAGAGAAATCTGGACTGGAAAAATGTTGGGGGGAAGCCTGGTGGGAGATTGAAATGGGAGGAGGGAAGATGGTGAGGAGGGGGGTGGGGTAAAGGGATTTATGAGATTTAATAGGAAGGCTAACCATGGTACTCCGACGTCAGAGGGTAAAAAGGATTTGGAGAATGAAAGAAATATTTAGGTTTTTATGAAAATGTGTTGATTATAATATTTTTGAAGTTGGAATTAGAAGTAATAAGAGCAACAGGTTTACTGAGTTAAGAGAAGAAAGGATATAAGAAGTAAAGATTTGGAATGTGATGTTTTATTTGATAAGAATAAGTTTTATGATATAAGATTTGTTGATTATAATTGCAAGATTAAGATTTAGATTTTACAATGTTACAAAGTTACTAAAGAAGATTCGAAATGAACGCACAAGACAGGGCGAGAGGAGGTCCCAAGTAAGATTTGGAAGAAGCGAAGGATTTTTAAGTAATTGTGTTGTTTTTGTGTGTTGGGTGTATTGTGTTGTTTTGTATGGGATGTGGGTATTTGTAATTGGTTTAATTTGGAAAATCCAATAATTTTTTATTAAAAAATAAATAAAAATAAACCACCCAGGTTGAGTCGTCTCCTGAATTCTATTACTTCAGGACTTTATCTTACATTGTCCTTGTCCTAAGTACCTTGATCTTAAGGATGGAAGTATGAAGAGATAGTTTGGTGTACCATCCTTTAAAAAAAGAAACCACTTCAATGAAACATTCTCTATGGGTTGAAAGTCAACGACTATCGGGTCCCAAATAAAGGTATAATCCCACTTGCTCTGTGTTCCCTGTTCAACACTTTTCCTTTTGAGAAAGGATTTGTTTTGCCAATTTCCAGCCTGCACTTCTCTTTTGCTTTTTATGCAGATGAGTGATCTGCATGACAAGAGCCTCCTTGCCTTTTTAGAGGTCACCTCCTCCCACTGTCTGTCCCACCCCTGAAGTCATAATCCTCTGCCTGTGACATCACAATTAGTTTCTGAGGAGATGATTGCAATCACAAACAAAGGATTATAACTTCAGGTGGCTGATAAGCAGTGAGAACAGATGAGCTCCTGGGGGAAATTGTTCCCCTTTCATGCTGATATCCTTAAAAATGGGGAGGGAGAAGATTGAAGTTGCCTCATGTCAGGGAGGGGGAAAAAATCCAGACTAAGCACTTTCTCATGAGAATGTCAGTGGCTGTTTAGCAGTTGTTCGTTGATTGTAGTGATTTAATTAGCTCCCAAATAAATGCTGCTTGATCGCTTCAGGGGATCGAAAATATGCAGAGTGAAATGCTTTAAGCTAGAATTTCCCTAAAAAGCATTCCATTTAGGACACTTAGTGTAATGTTAGTCTTCATGTGACTTAAATGGCAGAATGAATGTGCCTAGCATTTTGCAATAACCAATAAGGAGAAATCCATACCTCGGAGTTATCATTGTAAGTTAAACTACGGGTGAACAGGAGGAAGCTAAAAGGACAGCATTTTACTAAACAACACAAAAACATAAGAAGACCCCAGTAGGATCAGGCCAAAGGTCCATCTGGACCATCATCATGTTCTCACAGTGGCCAACCAGATGCCTTTGGGAATCCCACAAGCACAACAACATTATTCCCATCAACTAGTATTCAGAGGGGTCCTGCTGCCAACAACTCCAGGGCATCACTATTGTGACTAGTTGCAGTCCCAGTGCTAGCACTCCCTGTATGGAGGCTATAACTATGGTATATAGCAGGGGTGGCCAACTCCCAAGAGACTGTGATCTACTCACAGAGTTAAAAACTGGCAATGATCTACCCCCTTTGGAGGGGGGGTCAGGTCAAAGTTATTGAGATTTTTTTCAAGCAAGGAAGGCCCTGTTTTTTGGGATACAGGTCAAGGTTGTTGAGCTTCTTTGGGGGGAGCCAGTGATCTACCAGTGATCTACCAGAGACGTCCAGTGATCTACTGGTAGATCACGATCTACCTGTTGGATGTGCCTGGGATAAAGGAACTAACTTGGCAACACAATGATCTGGGGTGAAATTGGCTACAACTTTATTAATTACAGATGTAAGTGGACTTGGCTCAGATATTGGGTGTGTATCCATTTCAGCTTCCTGCCAGAGGGCTGAAACTTTTACAGGATAGTGTCAAGGACTGTGGCTTCTCCCAAGATGCCAATCTAAAAAGGTGGCCACCCCAGGCCCCCAGGTGCAACCGGTGCTTATAGGTAGTCAGAGGACTGGACCGGAAGCTTGGACATCCCTGTCGTCCGGCTAAGCAGCAACCATGCACCCTTCAAAGGGCACATGGCATCCTTCTCCTGTTGCCCTCCCTAAGCTGCTTTGCGAGACTGGGATCTGACCGCAAAGCACTGCAGGGCTGGCTCGGGGAGGGCAGCATGAGTAGCACCTCCCAATGTACCTGGTGTTTTCTCCCAGGCAGCCCCCCCCCCTTACACTATGCCCCTGTCAGTGAGTACTGTTTTTGGGGTGATAGAAGAGGGAAAGGAAAGGAGAAAAACACTACTTTGATATCAAGGGTGACATTCCCTTAAGATCAAAGGCAGTATGAGAGCCAGTGTGGTGTAGTGGTTAAGAGCAGTAGACTCTTAATCTGGGGAATCGGGTTCGTGTCTCCGCTCCTCTACATGCAGCTGCTGGGTGACCCTGGGCTAGTCACACTTCTCTGAAGCCTCTCAGCCCCACTCACCTCACAAAGTGTTTGTTGTGGGGGAGGAAGGGAAAGGAGAATGTTAGCCGCTTTGAGACTCCTTTGGGTAGTGATAAAGTGGGATATCAAATCCAAACTCTTCTTCTTCTTCTTCATCCCACTCTTACCCTTTTCACAACACTGGCTTTTGATCTTCCATAGAGAAAATGGAAGGCCAGTCTTCCTCTAGAAGCAGTTCCCGCCCCCCACTCCCACCACCCCCTGAAGTACTTCGCTTCCTCTGGAATCACTCCTCAACAAGGAAGCAACATGCAATGAGGATCTGGATTAATATTATTAGTTTTCACATTTAAATCCCGTCTTTTCTCCAAAGAGCACATGGTAGTGTATATGGTAGTTCCCCCCCCCTCATTTTATCCTCACAATAATTCTGTGAAGTAGGCAAGGCTGAGAGCGAGCGACTAGCTTGAGGTTACCTAGTGAGCTTCATTTGCTGAGTTGGGATTTGAACCCTAATTTCCTAGCCACTACACCACAGTGGCTCTCAATATGGGATGGTGGTAGCAAGTTAAGCTAGAGCAATCCATACCAAAGCTAGAATACTGCCAGAGCATGATGTGGTTCAGCAAAACTAAAAATAAATTAATCCCCACCAGATGGATGGGGTGGTATCACGAGGGTCCCAAAACTGGTTGGGGGGGCAGATATAGCATGTGGCCTATATGTTAACCATTCCTGGAGTAGACAGTTGGGCTCGAAGTCCCACAATCCTTTCTCCAGTTCTCTGTTTCTACAAAATGTGGTACAGACGAATATTTTCTGGGACAGAAAGCAATATTTCTACCCATCTTGATTTGAGATAATGATAATAATCCACCTCAAGGAGTTTTTGAGGGTCGGCACGGTAGCACATCTTGCAAATCAAAATTGCTACATAGATAAATAAGTAGCAGCAGAAGGATGGGTACCATCCCCCAGGAGGTTCCCTTGTGCAAAGCCCATTGAAATGAATGTGAGCTATGTAAGAACATGACAGTTAAATTGATAGTGAAATTATGAGTATCATTGATGCAGTATGGCCTATGGGCACTTGATTTGAAGAGAAAATATGTTCTTTGTGCAACATTCTCTTAACGTTTCCTCTGGTTTTCAAACTCACATTTGAAAACCATAGGCTACATCTGGAAAATAGCAGATGCTAACAGATGATGTCCATTAGAAATGCACTCAAAAATAAAACCAAATGTAGAGCTCCCTGGACCCATTGTGAAGCATTTATTTCTCTTCCTCCTGTGCAAATTACCCACAGCATGAATGAAAAGAGAGAGTCTCAAATCTGCCACATCATTGCAAAGACAAACTATGGGCCAAACTAGAAACTACAAGGGTAGCTATCAGCTACATGTGGGATTTATTATTATTTTTATTGACTTGCAAACATGGGCGGGGGGCATCAGGTCGCAGTGCACTGCAAGAAGAGATTTAATTATTCCCTTCACAGCAATGATCACAATCCTCAACGCCCCAAAATAATCCCTCTGTGCTGAAATTAGTTTTAGGAAAACAACAGCACCTCCCAATGAAGGATGTTCCCTAAAGCTAATTGTGGAGTCTGCATAAGGTGATATTCATCAAGATTGCACTTAGGGAGCAAAGGGTTAAACTCCCCCCCCCCCCGGCTGCCCGACTACACTCTGTGGTCCCAGTGAAAATTTCCCTCCCCTTCTAGTACTTGTTTTTGTAAAACGTAAATAGACGTTACTCTAGGTGTGCAGAATTCCTTCTTTCTCTCATTCAAGAGGTTTATTTGTCATCCTTCCTCTACGCAGGAGCTCAGCACATCTAACAACCACTAGATAAAAAAAGAAAAATGCACTAAATAGCACATCATTTAAACCGCAAAGCCACAACAACAATTCTTCAGATACACACGAAAGCTCATACCAAGAACTAACTTAGTTGGCCTCTAAGGTGCTACTGGAAAGAATTTTTTATTTTGTTTTGACTATGGCAGACCAAAACGGCTACCCACCTCTAATTCTGAAATGAACAGTGCATTGCATCCAAGAACATCCACCCATTAATGTATCTACACAATAATTACAGCTTGCAGGTTGGAATGATCGCCTCCTCTCCTCCCCCCCTCCATGATCTGGGGATTCTCACAACCTCCTGCACCAACTGCGGAGCAGTGGGGACACATGTGGGGAAGAGAGGAGAGGAAACCTGGTTGCACAAGCCAAAGTCCTTGTGCAGGGCTTCTGCTGTCAAGGCTCATGAGATGAATACTGCCCTCATTTTAAAAAAAAATACAAGAACGGGGTATTTTGGTACCCGAAGTGACTTTCACTTAGCTGTTCTTGAAGCAGGGCTGGCTTACCCATAGGTGCTAGGTGTGCAGGGCACCCAGGCGCCTGGCTCTCAGGGGCGCCAGGCCGAGAGTCTGGGGCCGAGATTTGGAGTCTGGGGATTGAAGAGCCAGGCCAGCTGATAGCCACTGTGGAGCACAAAAGCCCGTCAAGAGCACCGCAGGCTTTTCTGCTGCAGGTACTGAGGCAGCCGGCAGGCTCTGCCCTCCTGCACGTCTAGGATTGGTGGACCGTCATGAGGCCCGCCCAGCGCATGCACGCTGCTCACACAAGGCACTCAGCTTCCCTTCCAAGCCTCTGTGGGAAATGCTCTCCTCCTGCAGCGGCATGGGAGAGAGTTGTGCACCAACCAACCATATGGCTGGAGGGCACACAGCTTCCCTCCCAGCCTCTGTGGGGATTGCTCTCCTCCCTCTTCCTGCAGTGGCATGGGAGAGAGTTGCGTGCCCCCCAAAAAGCTGAACAACTCTGAGCTGCCCCCCAAAGCTCAACAAATTTGGCCTGCCCCCCTAATAAATTGGGGGCGCTGGGCAGTTTTTTGCACCCTGGCACCGCATATGCTAAAGACGGCCCTGTCTTGAAGCATCCTATCTTCCCTCAAAACCTTTCCAGCACTCAACAGTTCGCAAATGATAATTAATTGATTGAAATCTTACCTTGATGAGAGAAACCATGCAGCTAATCTTAATCCTTCACTCTCGGAACATTTCCACTTGCCCAGAAGATACTCCATGGTGTTCAGTACTCAGCCCCCTATTGGTTTTAATTTATATAAATGATCTGTTACTTCCTCTAGCACAATAGTAGTGGGTACTAGGCACACATGCAAATTAGAGATGGGCTGGTGGTAATGAACGACATGGCAGACGCTCTCCGCACTGACTGCCACTGATGCTGATTTAATTAATTCTTCAAGAAATTAAACATTCAAGTAGTCTTCTTTAAGCATTGTCCAAGGCTCAGCCAGATGCTTGAAGAAAATTAATACATATTAGAGTCGAGGGTTGTTTTTTTTTTTTTTTTGCATTTTGGGGATCTTTAGCGAATTCATAGCAAATAGCACAATGAATGATCACTATGGTATTATATATATAATGTGTGTGTTTGTGTATTGGCACATTGCTCAGTCACCCCGATTTAAGCGGGACATCCTGGAATTACAGAATCCACCCCAGTTTCTGATTGGATCCCAGAATTTCCCAACTTTCATTCCAGTGCTCTGGCGCAAACCAGGTGACTCACACCACAGCACCAGACCAAATTTTTTGGTCAGGTACTCTGGTGGGAATCAGCTCCTTCTCCTAGTTTCCTTCTCCACTGTGTGAAATTAGACCATGGGCTGCAGTGCAGTATCCCTTCCTTTAACCCCTACCAAATGTTGCCTACCCCCATGGATACATCAATTTAACAGAGCAGCAACAGGGCTACAAAAGATTTAGCTGGAAATGCTAAGACACTTCTGCATCTAAAGATGTGCTTTTCCACTGAGCTATGGCATACCTCCCAAGCATTGCAGCTGCCATATTAGGTGCCATGCAATCACACGGCACTCTTGCCTCAAAACGGGCTTTTTAAAGGGCCACAATCTCGCCCACTGAAATGTGCTTTTTCTTGGGCAAGAGTGAGGCGTGGGTCATGTGACTCACCCAGGACTCTCATCCCGGGAAAAGGCATGTCCTGATTTGGGTTCTCCAAAAGTTGGCTAGTATGCTATGGCCCCTCCCTAATCATCTTACATGTACCACTTAATCAATATGTTTGTTTATAAAATCGTTTTTACCCCACCTTTTGGCTCCACATAGGGCTTTTGAGGCATCTCACAATCCCAAGCAAGAAGCACAATGCCACCAGGAAAAAAGGAAGATATGAATATTAAAATGAAACAGTGCATCAAAGTTTAGAGTCAACTAAACCTAGCAGTTTGAAAGCATGTCAAAGTGCAAGTAGATAAATAGGTACCACTCCGGCATGGAAGGTTTCCATGCACTGCTCTGGTTTGCCAGAAGTGGCTTAGTCATGCTGGCCACATGACCCGGAAGCTGTACGCTGGCTCCCTCAGCCAGTAAAGCGAGATGAGCGCCGCAACCCCAGAGTCTGTGACTGCTGGACCTAATGGTCAGGGGCCCCTTTACCTTTACCTTTAAATAAAGAAAGTGCTTGTAAGGCACAAGGTGAACACTCAACCATAAATAGCAGGTATTTTGCTAGTAAATAAATGGTCTTGGGTTTTCTTTACAGCTCTTAAATTGGACAGGCTTATGTCACTGGGTAATTGGAAAATGTACAACCAAATATACCTAATTGAACACACACACACACACACACACACACACACACACACTCACATATATGAGGCTTTTGCAAGAATATAAGATGTTTATTCCCGCCCCCCTTGAATAAACGAAAAGCATGGTAATAAGTGTAGCTTGAATGCAAAGGGATTTATGTTCAAAGGATTCATTTTCCCTCGTATCTTGTAGGTCTTGAACTGACATTGCACACCACTCATCACTTCGAGTGACAGAAAAGCCACAGTATATCAGGCTCTGTAATGACAGCAGTGGAACATCCGAGGACGAAAGGTCTCCCACATTTACTCGCAAGATGTCAGCTTTTCTCTGTTTCTTAGTATTCATATTCCTCTGGGGGTTATGCAGGAAACTGTCACAAGTATGAAACATGCTTTTGGATCTGGAAGAAAAGCCTTCCTCTTTACACCCTGGATGTAATCTGTGGCCAGAGGTTAGACACACTGACTAAAAGCAGGGATAAAATTTCCTACAGGCCTGCCAAAATTCTGTGGCATGTCAAGGATGAGCACCGGCAAAGAGGAGCATAAGCACTTTCTACAAAAGCAAGACCAAAATAGTAACAGTAATAATGATCATAATAATGATCATAATGATAATGATGAAGCGAGCTTTAGCAAAATGTTCCAGCTAGTTTTAATTCAAGCTGGATGAAATGGCATTAGCATTCTGATTGACAGCCATCATTAACCAATGCATCAGCAGGCTACAATGCTAAATCCAATACTGAAGTCAAAAAAATAAAATAAAAAATAAAAAATAAATTCCTTCCAGTAGCACCTTAGAGACCAACTAAGTTTGTTCTTGGTATGAGCTTTCGTGTGCATGCACACTTCTTCAGATACACTGAAACAGATACAACTTTGTGTTTGTAACCCAAAGTACCACTGTATTTAAAAGGGGGGGTATTTTAGGAAAAACTGGGATTTTCCTGCATATTTTTAAAATATGTCACTTTTTCAAAGTGTCACAAAATTAACTTAAGATTGGAAAGTTGAGAAACTGGGAGAAACCAAAACTGACATATTCACACATCCCAGTTGGGAAGTCTTGCCATTTGGATCAATTTTTGGTTTTAGAATCACCTAAAGTTGCCATTAGCCCCACACATGAAAACTTACAGATACTGATGTGCTTTGATCAATATTTCTTTCCCTACTTATATTGCTTTCATGAATGCAGTTATTCATTCACACACACACACACACACACACACACACACACACACACACCATGTTGCATGATGTTATATTGTTTCTAATATGTTTTGTTAACCGCCTTGGAGGTTTTTTAATTGAAAAGTGGAGTGAAATATATATTAATTTAAAATAAATCACAGATCTCTTGCTTTGCTTGGATAAGAACTGAAGTTCATGTAATGATGAAAAACAAAAAGACATGCCCGGGGCAAATATTTTGTATCTGCTTTATTTATAGTTTAAATATTTTAACAGGCAATATTTAGGAAAGAAATTGCATGGAAAACAGGGCTAATGAGAAACAGCAATGTGTCCTTCAATATCATATTGTACAAAGTTAAACTGACTCCATTTTCATTTCTTGAAAGAAACTGGGATCTGGTGTCTTCTCTGAAGTTTATGGAATTTCCAAGCACTGGAGCAGGAGACGTTTCGGGCGGTGATAAAACTGGGAGTATATAACAACTAAACCACCATGAGCCTTTATGTATGAAGAACATGTGAACTTTGCTGGATCCATCTGGTCCAGCATCCTAGAGCACATGCTTTGCATGAGAAAAGTCCCAGATCAGGCTTCCTCAACCTTGGCCCTCCAGATGTTTCGAGAGTACAATTCCCATCATCCCCAACCACTGGTCCTGCTAGCTAAGGATCATGGGAGTTGTAGGCCAATAACATCTGGAGGGCCAAGGTTGAGGAAGCCTGTCTCAGATTCAATTATTGGCAGGAGTAGCCCATATGGTAGGTTAGTCCCTTGGGGCCATTTCCTGACACCAGCATCACTGTGACTTATCTGGATGGTGTAGATAAGCTACCAAAGGCAGGGGTGAGGTCAGGGCTCTGTGGTTGCACCTATAGATCTAGTCCTTTCTCTTGCAAAACATGTTCTCTACCACTGAACAATGGTCTCTCTCTCTCTAGGATGCTGAGCAGCATGGAGCTATGGTCAGATCCAACAGAATCCTTATGTTCTTAATACATAAGGACTCACAATGGTTCAGTTATTTGTTATATACTCCTAATTTCATATGGGGCACTCCTGATATTTGGCATTGTCAGGTAGTGGTTTGATGAGGAAGGTCCAGGATGGCTGGAACCTGAAACTCTCCTGTCCTTTACACACACACACACACACACACACACACACACACAAAATTTATGGACTGCCCTATAACTGGAGATCTTTACTCTGTCCTTACATGTCCTTGTTTTAATGTAATTTTAATTCTTCGCATTTGTTTTTATTTCCCATTGATCTCACTGAGATTCCCAGCTGCTCTTCTGCAGCTTGCAGCTTTTGTGTTTCCCATGCAATAATAAGCATGGAATTTTTTTTTTGGGGGGGGGATTTCAGTTCTTGTTCCAATCACACAATCATAGAATCACAGAATTGTCAAGTTGGAAGGGATCCCAAGGTTCATCTAGCTCACCCCCTGTGATGCAGGAATCTCAACTAAAGCATCCATGATAGACAAATACACATGAATCTAAAAGGACAGGCACGTAGACAGATTCGCAGAGATCCACTAATGAACACATCCCTCTAAACTACAAATAACTAAGCAGAGAGGAATAGGAAAAGCAGGGAAATAAAGTTTGGAATGGACTGAAAATATTTGTGGAATGGTTAAGCTGTGGCTGAGGGACCATCCACATGACTTGAAATCACTTGAAATCACAGGACAAATGACAGTGTGGATGGCTCCTAACTGGGAACTCTTAAGAAAGCACTCTTTTAAGAAAGCAGTTGGTTGCAGAGGTGGGACGCCCATTAATTTAGGTTTAGATTAAGGTAATTTTGGAAGCAGCCCATGGGTGCACTCCATGGGTACAGCAAACCAAATAGGGGCTCCCAGTTTGGGATATCAGTCTACTTGGCTTGAATTTTTAAATGCCTCTCAATAGCTGGCCAACGTAATAGTTTATTTTCTCTCCCATTAAGGAGACGTTGGAGGTAAAATGTGCTTGCATTAGTAATTTGGTGGCAATGCCAGTTGGAAGCGGGGGGTGAACCTTTTAAACTCCCACTACTTCAGAAGGAAAGAGTTCAGTTCATCTGGATGATTTGTCTTCTGAAGATGGTGCAAGCACAGCTTTTCGAGCTGAACTTCTCTTGCACTTTCCCTCCAATTAAACTTGACAGGCAAAGAGGCCTGAGGTCATTTGGTATTGTGTGGGCTATTGACAGAAGTGGATTTATTTAGAACATTTTGAATGCTTCCCTTCTTCGACGTTACTTCTAAGTCTACTTTGAATGCAAAATGTGACCAGTTTTTTCAATCAATCACCCTGCTCCTGATGGTGCATAAAATCCCTGTTAGTATGTAGTGAATCTTCCTGACCCGAGACAACAGTGACCTGTTGATATACTCCTCTACACAGGCTTATGCAGAAGAGTTGTGTCACAAACTCCCTAAACGTAATATTAAAAGCCTAAGACAACCCCCACCCCATTTCAATTTCAATTTCATTTTGTCACGACAAAGGAAGCAAGTCACCATGTGGACATGCACCAAGCCTTTTGGATATAAGGCACTATCTAGCTTCTGTGTGTGCTGTAGAAGGAAGTGAGGGTCAGATGAGACTCCTCAGCCTGGGAAGGTAGTCCATCTAGGAGAAGGAAAACACTGCCCATAAATTTCTGCTGCCTTGTGGGATACCTTCAGGAGGAGAAAAGGCCAAGGAGTAAACCCTACGCAAATCCCAAGTGGAGTCCCTAGGACACATGGATGGTGCCTTGCATGCTTCCTTCCAGCAACTTCTGCAGCCAAGCTGGTGCCAAACAAATTGTTTTCCTTTCCCTTGGAACACATCAGCAAGGTTGAGTGAGTTTGTAAGTTATTGTGTGTTTGAAGAAGTCCTTTTGTTTGTCCTATCCCACCAGCCATTTTTGTTCCTGACTCCTTTTCATGTTGTGATGAAACTCTCTCTCACCCAAGAACTCTCGCCACATCCCCTGAACTTGCCGGATATTGGCAGAGAGAGAACTCCATGTAGAGTTTCCTGAAGAGGTGGGGGGGGCAAATTTCCAGTCTCTGTACTTGGGAATGGCAGCTGAGACCTTTCAGGGCAAGAATCTGAAGTGGCTCACAGAAACCATCCAAGCTTACTCGTTTTTTCTGAAGATCCCTATCAGAGAAAAGAATATTAGACCATTCAAAGGTGCCATATTGCACTGTCCCCAAGCCATACAATAATCCAGTGGTTCCCAACCTTTTTTTTTTTTTTTTTTTGGCCATGCCCCACTTAAGCATCTCTAAAATCCTGACACCCCCCCCCCCCGTGACATATAATTCTTATTCAAACAGTGAATGTGGAGGAAGCCTAAAAGGAAAATAACTTGGTCTAATTCATTCACAGATTGCCCCTGGCATTCTTGTGAACTTTTTTGTTGGATCCAGGAAAGAATAAGTGAAACTCTGTTTGTGCCATGGGCCTTCCTGGCTATTTCCTGTTCAACAGGCCCCTGGGCCTCCCTCCCCAAATTCATTCTCTCCATGCGATGTTGATCATATGGAGGTGATATCTGAAAAGGCTCTGGAATCCAAAATAAATATTTGAAGGGGCAGTGGACAAAACGTATGGCAAACATTTACATGAAGTATCTGGATCTGCCAAAATGCCTCTATAGTGAAACTGGGTGGTTGTATCCAGTTTTGTCCAGCTCAGTTTGGGGGCTGTTTTCTGAAAATTCCCCTGCTACCTAACTGGGTGATGGCAGTGCTTTTCTTGTTGGTGTAAATAAATATATAAACAACCTTGTCCAGTAGCACCTTAGAGACCAACTAAGTTTGTTCTGGGTATAAGCTTTTGTGCATGCACACTTCTTCAGATACCATGCACATGAAAGCTTATACCCAGAACAAACTTAGTTGGTCTCTAAGGTGCTACTGGACAATTTTATATTATTTTTATTTATTTTGACTGCGTCAGAGCAACATGGATACCTACCTGAATCTTGTTGGTGTGCTGGTTTTCTCAGTCTGCAGCCAGAAAAAAGAAATGTTTCTGATCTTCAACTCCTCGTTTTTTTCTACATCTGTCCAAAGAGATAATTTAATGTTGTTGTGGATGTGATCCTCAAGACTCTAACTGGAAAGGAAGCCCCACTGAACATGAGACAAACTTCCAACTAAACCCACATAGGGTTGTACTGTTGATGTCTGTATTTTTCCTTCCAAAAGGGAAGAGAAAGCCTTCTGTTCTTGGGAAGTTAAAGTTGACTCTTCAGTGTGTCAAAACAAGGAGGTGGGGAAAAGGAAATGCAGAATGATATGATTTCATAAGCTGTTCTCCTTAATGAAATTCGGCCCCTTTCCTCACCTCCCATTGTAATAAAGAGGATGAAGCCTTTTGTAGTTCGCTCTAAAGGGAATAGACTTTGTATTGATTTATGAGTGCAAAAGGAAATGATGGATTGCAGTAGCAGCTGAGATAGAGACGGGAATACCCCCCAGATGGCTTTTTCACCATCAAAGACTTGGGCTAAAATTGCTTCATTCATTTCCTGTACACCCACAAACACACCTACCTTCTTACTGATACTGGTGTCCTTTTGTGTCAGTTGCACAAGGTATTCTAATAATATAAATAGCACCCCATTAGCAATTCACCTGTTAGCATTACTTTGAATGATCCCATGACTTTATAATGTGATTCACAGTATTTGCTGCATTATTGGTAGGCACTAGGCAGAGAAGTGTAAAACCCACACAGGAAAAATAGATGTCAACTCTTTATGATGACTCCCATTTTCAGGCCCCCACCCCCAACATTGCTCAAATTACCATGCAATACTTGTTCTATTAGGGGTGGAGGAGAAACTCACTTTGGTTGGCATTTCACTGCAAATAAACCTAGTTCACAGAACAACACACAAACTGGAACATTACCCTTTGAAATTTGCACTTAAAATGCATGTATTTGTGTACAAAATCCATGCAGGTATGTAAAAAAAAATCCATTCTGTTAGGAAAACCACTTGGGGGGGGGGGGAAATAGTATATTGAGGGAAATTGCATTATTTATTTATTTATTTATTTTATTTATTTATTTTTAAATTTATTTAACAGGATTTGTATACAGCTTAATCACCAAAACTTCTAAGCAGCTTACATAAAATACACATAAAAATATGTCAATATAAGGAAATATGTGCACTGAAATGCTGAATTATTTTCTGTGGATTTATTTATTTTTATAAAAATGCAATGGATGCTGAACTATGGAGAATTGAAGTTAAGATTAGAAAAGTAAGAAATCGAGAGAAACTGAAAACAACAGATTATACTATCCCTAGCCTTTATACTTGACTGGACAGCTCTGGTCACTTTTCCTGGTCAGATAAATAAAGTGTGGGTGATTTAGGGAGTGGGAGCTGCTGCAGAGGATGTTTTGGAGATGGTGTGGAGAAAGTGGAAAGAGAAATGTTTTTTCTCTTTCTCTCCCAACATTCAGAGACATTCAATGAAGCTCCAGGACACAGGAAAGAAAGTACTTACTCACATAGTCATGGGATTGGCTTCCATAAGAACTAGTGACAACCACCAACTTGGATGACTTTATAAAAGGATTAGACAAATTCATGAAGGATAAGACTATCAATGGCTACTATGCACAATGGCTATATTCTGCCTCCATTGTTGGAGGCAGTGTGCTTCTGAATGTCGGTTGCAGGCAATCACAAGTCTGGGAAATGCTTAAGTCCTTCTTGTAGGCTCCCCATAGCCATATTTTTGATCATTGTGAGAACAGGATGCTGAACTAGTTGGAGCACTGGTGTGAAACAGCTTTCTATACTTATGTTCCTGAGCATTTGCCATCTTATCTGGGGCTAAATGGAGACTGGAGTCCGAAAACATCTGGAGGGCCAGAGGTTTGCAGCCCCTGTGATACAATACTCTAATTATGTATGATTGTATTTACTGAACTGGGGAAGACATAACCACTGATGAATGTGGTTTTGCATCACAATCTTTGATGAGATGATAGGATATAGGGTTTTTGGGAAAATCAAACGCCCGTAAGAATAAACAGTTAGTTTGTATATAGAATGCTTGTTCCAAATACAATGCTTCCCAGATCAAACTGAAGCAGAGTCGATGAACACTAAGGAAGTCCAATTTCAGACCATTCTTCCAACCACAGATTTCATCTCCATTTGTATCTTTGGTAAATTTCAGTGGCAAACTTATTCTTAGGTACCCTGACATTGTTGTTGGCAATATTTGTATTAAATTGTGCATTAGGAAGAAAGTCTAATACCCCAAAGTTTCTCTCACAGTCATGAAACATGGAGCAATAACTCACTGCCTTGTCACCTGCTATATTTCAGGCTAAATACCCTAATGTATGACTTCTTATTTAAGAGCCTTCATTTGGTGAACAAAAGCACACTAAATGGAACTAGTGTACACATCCATTTTTCTCTTTTGACACCTGCAATACAATGTGGGTCATGCTAATTAATCAAATACTTAGGCATACTGAGCAAGTTTGTGTGTATTTGTGGGAGTAAAGAATGAATGTGTCTGTTTCAGAATCTTCTCACTATGTAGCTTCCTAGGATTTGGGCATGTAGCATCTGTTTGAGAGTGTGGAATTAACATTTGCAAAACCTATTCCACTGGTTTTGAAAGCAATGAAACCAGATTAATTATTGGCTAACTCCAAGACCATTGTTTAAACTGCAGTCCTCAAAACCAATTCCGTATGCCAATTAAGGCTGGACAAAATACCCCCTGCCATTCTCTAGCCCCATTTGGTGCACAATAAGTGAGGAGATTTCACTGATTTTGTGAAGGGCGACAGGACCTTCAAAGCTCCATTGGGTTGGTGGATGTTCTATAGGACATTTGAATTTAAGAAGAGTTCTTCTGGATTAGGCCAAAGGCCCATCAAATCCAGGTTCCTGTCCTCACTGTGACCTGTCAGATGCTTATGGGAAGCCCACAAGTAGGATCCGATTGCTACCACTTTTGATTCCCAGCAGCTGAAGCTGCCTCCAAGAATGAAGGGCGGACATAACTATCATGGCTAGTAGCCGTGATTGACTTACTCTGATCTTCTGGTAGTGAATTCCATAGTTTAATAATCTGCTGTGTGAAGAAGCAGCTCCTTTCATATGCATGCCAAGGCCCACTGACCCTATTGCCCCCGATATATTGAATAAACCAGACAGGACACAGAGTATAACTGTAAAATGGGTCCAATAGGCCACAACTTTATTGATTACAAATGTGAAAGGTATCACATAGACATTGACTATACCATTTTACACTCCAGCCTGTCTGCTTGGAATGTTTCTAGGGCTAACACAACTCTGGGCATCCTATGACCTTGATCAAATAGGGGTACCCCCAGAGGGGTCCCCATCAAGTGTCGGAATACACTGCGTGGATCCGTTAAAAGATCCACGGTTAATTGTTTATTTTAATGGTTATTGAGAACTACTTTTAGTATCCTTACGCGTAAAAGCGAAAGTAAAAGTAAGAATGAACAGTCGGTTTGCCAATAAGATTAATCCGCCTTTAACTTGTAGTCCTGGTAATGTTTCAAAGTTATCAATAAACGTTAACCCTGCTTCCCGCCTTTTTGGAGGGCAGCAACAGTGGTTTTATTGGTTGGGGTGTCGATCGTGATGTCACATCTGTTCCCAAATAAAAGGCTGAGGCTCCCCGCTTGGGCACGTTTTGTTTAGTTGGATTTCAGTTAGGTCAAGTTTAGTTTAAGGGTTTTGGGAGCGGGCTGGATGGGCTGGATGGTTTTTTTCCCTTTAGTTAAGGTTTAGTTTGCGGAAGATATTTCGGTGAGATTTTAGTTAGGCTTTTAGGTTTAGCCTAGGGCTAGATTTGCGGAAGATATTCGGTTTAGTATTATTTAGTTTAGTATCGCGGAAGATTGGGCGCGCAGGGACTGAGAGCTTAGGGAAACTTAGCTTAGGGCAAGAAACGAGCCTACGCGGGTTTTGCCAAAGCCACTAAAGATATACTCGGTGTCTGTCGTCCTTTGGGGAAAAGGGTAAAGGTTTTAAGGATTTTTTAATTTTAACCAAAACTTAGATAACGTCCTTAGTTTGGTTTTCCCAGTTCAGATTCAGGGCATCCATTGGTTTTCGAGGCATCCATTAGTTTTCAAGGCATCCATTAGTTTTCGAGGCATCATTTTAGTTCCGAGGCATTCATCAACTCACGCACCTTCGGAGTCATTTTCCGTCTTACTCAGCTTCCTTCAGATTGTGAGACTTGGCCGGCGCCCGTGCTCATAAGCACGTGGAACGCTGGCCGCTTTCCCCCCGCAACTGGTACCTCGTGCGTGGGCAGCTTAGGCTCACGCACGGGGAGCTCCAGCACCGAACCCCGGCAATCAAGGAGTGCTATGACCCTGGATATATGGACAAAAGCATCTACTCACAGATCCTTTTAACAAGATACCCTTTACCATGAAGGTTACATGCTGCAATCTCTTCCCCCCACCTTCTGTTTCTGTAAGCCAACATGTTTCTTGAAAAGACTTAGGACATAGTATAGGGTTGCCATATATATGGGAAAATCTGGACATGTCCTCTTTTTGGGGGTCAACATGGCCATCTGGGGTGAATTTTACATTTTAGAAGATATGTCTGGGTTTGAGGTAGGGGTTAGTTAGTTTATTATTTGGATTGGGGGGGCTGTGTCCCGGTGGATGATGGGTGTGTGTGAGCAGGTGATCCCCCCAAGAAATCTCAACAACATTTTGTGTCCAGATTTTTCCTTCTTGAAATATGGCAACCCTAACATAGTATAAACTATGAGAAAATAACGCAACCTTTCACCATTGCCACCAACATACAAGCAAACTAATATCAGTATACTGGAAGAAGCAAAGATCACCAGTGTTGAAGCAATGGTTCTTCAATATCAACTTCGTTGGACTGGTCATGTTGTGTGGATGCCTGATGATCGTCTTCCAAAGCAACTACTCTATTCTGAACTTAAAAATGGAAAGCGTAATGCTGATGGTCAACATAAGAGGTTTAAAGACTGTCTCAAGGCAAATCTTTAAAAATGTAGTATAAACACTGACAACTGGGAAACACTGGCCGGCGAGTGCTCCAGTTGGAGAACAGCCTTTACCAAAGGTGTCATGGGCTCTGAAGACACTCAAACTCAGGACACAAGGGAGAAATGTGCTAAGAGGAAGGCATGCTTGGCAAATCCACACTGTGATCAACTCCCGCCCGGAAACCAATGTCCCCACTGTGGAAGGATGTGTGGATCTAGAATTGGCCTCCACAGTCACTTACGGACTCATTGTTAAAACTGTGTTTATGGAAGACAATCTTACTCGACTACAAGTGATCACCAAAGAAGAAGAAGAAGAAAGAAGAAGAATATTCAAATCAATATGCTGGGGGATTAGCTCTGCATGTATCTCAAACTGCCTGGTGTACTACTTAAATTTTCCAATTTTATGCAGAATCCATGCATTGGTATGCAAGAACCAGGATATGATAAGACAAGACATTTTAAAAGCATATCTAGCTCCAAACCAACCATTGGCAAAGCCAGGCTTCATTAGAGTTACTAATGCTGCATTCACCACTGTGTCTTGGTTAATTTAAATGTTCAGAAAACTGGGATGTTGCACCTAACTTGGCCAAGGAAAAAACTGAAAAATGCAATAAACCATTAAATGCTCTGCGTTTACTTAATGCACCACACTTATGAGGACAGTAATTCCCAATGACTTTATGCTATTGCAGTACCAACACATTATTTTATAGACCTTTTCCCACCTGTGGGTCCCCATCACTGTTATTGGTGTTGGTGATTTACTGTTCTGATCGCATCCCGCAATCAAAGCTTACAGGAAAAGATTACAATAATAAAATCAAATTATTATGAATAATTCTTTTGATCCAAGATCAGGTCTAACTCTAATGTGCCCTTCCATGTGTACACTAAGGGCTTGATACTTATCATTTGTGGACTGAAAGCAACAAAAACAGCAATTCTTATAATATTCGCTACATTGATTTCTGTTCCAGATATGGGCGAATAAGCGAACACCAGCAATTTCTGTTCCCATTTCTGTTTTGGTCATAATTTCCCGAGTTCCTTGTTTATGAATCCAAGAGATAAATGCAGGTAAGTGTGCGAAACAAAATACAAGCAAGGTGATTTTTCATTTTTCTTTTTGCCTCTAAGCTATTTTGGATTGTGGACACTCTAACTTTGGTTTATATCACCCCCAGATTGAATCCCACAACTCACTTCATCCCCCTACACAATGAAAGTCCCATAAGTCATGGTTAGCAGTCATTTATTCAATAAATGTTCTTCCTTTCTCCCAAGCTGGCTTCTGAGACCTGGACATCAATCTCTCTAGGGGGGGACATTTCAGCTGCAATGTATCATCTCTCAACCACCTTCTCTTGTCTTTGCATCTCATTTCCTAAGCTCAATAATCACAGACTGTTTGTTAACTGCAATTGGAGGGTGGACATTTGAAGATTTTTTTTATTTTTTATAAGCCAGGTTCTCTTTCATTCAGTTTCTGTGTTTTAAATCTTTATTGTAAAGTGCACCATAATCATAATCTCATAATCTGGGGAACCAGGTTCGTGTCTCCACTCCTCCACATGCAACTGCTGGGTGACCTTGGGCTAGTCACACTTCTTTGAAGTCTCTCAGCCCCACTCACCTCACAGAGTGTTTGTTGTGGGGGAGGAAGGGAAAGGAGAATGTTAGCCGCTTTGAGACTCCTTCGGGTAGTGAAAAGCGGGATATCAAATCCAAACTCTTCTTCTTCTTCTTCTTCACCAGGGGCTCTACTTCTCTCGATCTGAACTATTTTTTTTAAAAAAATAAATGTATGAAATAAAAATGTTCAGTAAAACTGAAATAAAGCAAAAAGGGAAAAGAAAATCATTGTCTTTTGTATTACTTTGGGGACAGTGATATGAAGATGACAACAATGACAACAACAAATCCTAAGTATAAATTTGATCAGAACTATGTACAGCCAGAAACATAGACTGCTGCTATAAAGAAGAAGAAGAAGAACAGTTTGGATTTGATATCCCGCTTTATCACTACCCGAAGGAGTCTCAAAGTGGCTAACATTCTCCTCTCCCTTCCTCCCCCACAACAAACACTCTGTGAGGTGAGTGAGGCTGAGAGACTTCAGAGAAGTGTGACTAGCCCAAGGTCACCCAGCAGCTGCATGTGGAGGAGCAGAGATGCGAACCCGGTTCCCCAGATTATGAGTCTACCACTCTTAACCACTACACCACACTGGCACCTTACCAAACTCCGCCCTGGGTGGAGGAATCAGCTGTCGTTCAGGTGCATCTTTGGTGCAACTATGCATTCATTCAAACTTTTATTGATTTGCCATGTATGCCAGGCTCTGGAGAAGGTTAGAGAAATATGTTGCTTCCCACCAGGTGCCACCTGCAACACAACATATGCAGCTGTCATGTCAGTGAAGAGGGAGGGAGGGAGGGAGGAAGGGAAAAGGTGAACATGACTTTGCGAATCAGTGAGAGGCGGGGAGAGAGGGGCTTGGAGGCTTACATGGGCAGAGAAGGCCCACTGAATTTTCATTGGCTCAGAAGGAAGTTGAGATAATTCAAATTTTGAGGGAAATAATAACTTGTGTTATTTTGAATCCTGTCAGAGCCAGGTCAGGGAGAAGCTAGCCTATCAATGGTGAGGTTCCATTTGCACCCTTACACCTCAAATTCTGAGCCACCGCACTGCACTGCCACTAAGTATCAGACAACAATTTTGTCTTTTAAAGTAATGATTATGTGTGAGTTTTGAACTACATACGAAGTTAAATTGGATAATTGATTTCTTCTACCGTCAGGAAAAAGATAAACCAATTGGGGGGGGGGGGACAAAAAACTATTACCACATATTTTCAAGCCAAAA
Organism: Lacerta agilis; assembly: GCF_009819535.1. NCBI lineage: Eukaryota > Metazoa > Chordata > Lepidosauria > Squamata > Lacertidae > Lacerta > Lacerta agilis. Next base: position 23,717,848 of record NC_046312.1, read on the forward strand.
TAATTCCTATAAAAATCAAATTATAATGCCTGCTGGCCTGCTTTTTTATTTTTAGAAAACATGTAAACAGCAAAGGAAACACCAACCTAATATATCAATAGCTTTGATGACTTTTCCCCTCCTGTTGCAACATTATTATTTTATCAATCAATAAAATGTGTATTGTATGGATTTGGCAATGCATAATAACGACTTGCTGTCTTTCTATACAGTGGTACCTCAGGTTACATACACTTCAGGTTACAGACTCCGCTAACCCAGAAATAATGCTTCAGGTTAAGAACTTTGCTTCAGGATAAGAACAGAAATCGTGCTCTGGCGGCGCGGCGGCAGCAGGAGGTCCCATTAGCTAACGAGGTGCTTCAGGTTAAGAACAGTTTCAAGTTAAGAACGGACCTCCGGAATGAATTAAGTACGTAACCAGAGGTACCACTGTATTTCCGCTCTGATATGGACTTCTTCTGAGGCCATTTTCTAGGTGCCACCATCATCTCAGGTTACCTGTGTGATAACTGGGACAGGGATGGTGATCTTTCTGTAATGATGTTCCATTTGATGTTCCATTCCCCTTCCCAGAAATGATCAGGTGGCACAAAGCTTATTCTATTTCAGACTCTGAGTCAAAGATGGGGAGCATGTTGCCCACCAGATGTCATTGGGCTACAGCTCCCACCTTCCTTGACCCATGCCAGCTGTGGCTGATGGGAACTGGAGTCCAACCATGTATGGAGGACATGTTTCCCCAGTCTGGCTCAAAGTGAACCCAGTTTTATTTATATATTTTCCCCAGTTTTAAATACTTCATTCTGTTGTTTGGAAACAGGTTTTTTAAGGGTTTTTTTTTTTTAGGATCACTTGATGGAAAAAAGTTATAGAATTCCAGGTTCTATTCCAAAATTGTGGGACAGTTTCTGTCAAATTGTGGGACAGTTTCAGTGCTTTGCATTATTTCCCTTGAAATCAGAAACAACAGCACATAAGAGGTAAAGCAGCATTGAGTTAAAAGCAATGTTCTCTTTTCCACCCCAGGTTCCAAGCCAAGTTCTGAGTTGGACTTCCCTAACTAATAAGATGGACCACAACACAGCAATCCATCAGTTTTCCCTAGCAATCCTTCCAAGCATAGGTACCAACTCTATAGGGCTGAGGCGTCTTCAGCCCCCACCCCAAGTCTGCTGAGCCCCTCTCATCTTGATTGAGTGGAGGAGGCTGAGTATGGCCTCTCCACTGCTCACCCAGCACCTTACTTGTGATGGGGTGGCCAGGACTGTCTGAAGTGTCCCAGGGGTGTTTCACTGCAGGGGAGGGGTCCCTGCAAGGTCATCTAGAGCAGCAGCAAAAGGACAGCTCCCCTTCCTGGCTCTGCTGCTGTGCTGTCTCCCAAGGGGTTGATGCCTCTGATGTGCTTCCCAGTCCAGCCACCAGGGCAGGGCGAGCAGAGACTACAAGTCCCATCACACCTCTGCCCCGTCTGCCCTGTCTACTGAGCTCACTTCCTTTGCAGGAAGTGGTGAGGCCAGTGAGTCAGGAGCTGAGCACCATAGTGCACCACGCAGCTGAGCTCCGTGCAACAAGTATGCACATGACACATAACCTGTGTGACATCACATGTGTACACCGCACACCGCATGCATGACAGCCACCCCCTAATGTTGGGCAGAACCTGGCACCTCTGCTTCCAGGAGGCAGTGAGTAGATGGCTTTCAAAGAGGATTGGACAAATTATTGGCGGCTGAGGCAATCAATGGCTATAAACCTCAATGGTTAATTCTCCCTCCACAGTCAGAGGCTTCTGAACACCAGTTGCTGTTGCACTCAGGCTTCCCCTAGGATTTTAGCTGGCCATTGTAAGAACAGAATGTTGCACTGCCTGATCCAGCAGTGCAACATTTGAATTTTGCAATATGGTTCTTGGCTCAAAATGTGTACCAAAATACATATAACGATACATATTTTATCCTAAAATGTGTACAGAAATGTTTGTACTAGGATAAAATGAAAGCAAAAACTGGAAACAAAAACACATGCATATTTAGTCAAGGAATGTGTTAAAAGTGAATTTTTGTGATTTCATTTTTAACTGCAGTTTGATGCTGAAACAGGACAGAACAGACTTATGAATATATGCATGTACAAAATTGAGAGGTACCAAAAATAGACAGATACGTCCAAATGTCAAGGATAGATACTCCACCATATTTAGTTGCATCAAAGTATACAGGAATTAGAGTCAAAGTATAAACCAGGGGTCCCCAAACTAAGGCCTGCGGGACTTGTTTATCCGGCCCACAGTGACCCCTGCTGCCTGCTACTGCTTTCCGCTCTTACTGGTGCTGCGCTGCACGGCTGCCCACTTCCAGTTCGGAGGAGCACCGGAAATAGCTTGCGCGCACGCGCAAGCGTTATTTCCAGTGCACATCCGGGTCAGAGGAGCCCCGTGCACATGTGCACAAGCTATTTCCGGTGCTCCTCCGAACCAGAAGTGTGCCGGAAATAGCGTGTGCGCATGCGTATGGGCACATGCTCCCCTGCCCTATGGCCCACAACACAGTCAGAGCTCGAGACACCAGCCCAAGGCACGGTAAGTTTGCTGACCCCTGGTATAAACAAAACCCCCATTGCCAAGCCAACAAACATTTAAGCAGGTCTAAAATGCTAAAAGGGACGTGGGTGGTGCCGTGGGGAGTGCGGGTGGCACTGTGGTCTAAACCACTGAGCCTAGGGCTTGCCGATCAGAAGGTCGGCGGTTCGAATCCCTGCGACGGAGTGAGCTCTCATTGCTTGGTCCCAGCTCCTGCCTACCCAGCAGTTCGAAAGCACGTCAAAGTACAAGTAGATAAATAAGAACCACTCTGGTGGGAAGATAAATAGCATTTCTGTGCACTGCTCTGGTTTCACCAGAAGCGGCTTAGTCATGCTGGTCACATGACCCGGAAAAACTGTCTGTGGACAAACGTCGGCTCCCTTGGCCAGTAAAGCGAGATGAACACTGCAACCCCAGAGTTGTTTGCAACTGGACTTTACTGTCAGGGGTCCTTTACCTTTACCTTTTTTACATGCTAAAATGTCTGCATTGATCAATGCTGGGAATAAATAACCTTGCTCTGGGTTATACTTCACACATCTACTAGCCTTTGCAGCATCTTTTGCAGCAGCTGACACAGTCCGGTTCTCTATTTGTTATACAGCTAGCACCTTAGGGGACATACTTAGTTTTAGGAGCTGTCAAACTGCAGTTTATGCTTTTATTCTGAGACTAGTAAGAGCCATAGCTAGCATGACACCTTCTGGGAAGGATTGCCAGAGCTGTAGGGCACTTTCTGAAGTACGGCTCAACCAAGCATTTGCTCATTCCTGACTCTAAGGTGTGCAACAGCTGACTGTGGCCACCAGATTAATACTTAGCCTGAAGCCTCAATGGGAATAGTCAATCCCAGTAATTTCCTCAAAATGCAGTAACGATCTGTCCTTTCATGCTCCTATTAAGCACCATTTCACACACAGAGTCACTGCTGCTAAACCGGCTTGTCTGAGGAAATTGAAACATGTGAGTGATATGTAAGTGTGTATGTTAACAAGTCGCTCCCCCCCCCCCAGCCACCATTTCAAAATCTCTGCTTTTTCATTGCATGTACTGTGTGGTGATGGGAAATAATGCTATTTGCAGCTTTCAGTTGTCATTCTGCCTTACATGAAATGACTGTACCTGGCAGGGAAAGGCTGTTCTGGCCAAAAGAGCAAGGAACTTCATTTGCCTATACTACCAAGCTGATCATTTAAATGTTTGGATTCTTATGCTGAGAAAATGTGGAATGTTGCTAAGACTCCCCCCCTCCCCCGCTGGCCTGAATATTTTCATTTGTGAACTTGAAAAGAAAACTGTTGCTGCTCAGCACTCCCCTTGAGCTGGTGTACACCATATTATTTCCCAGAATGCCACTGTGCCACAAAACTCCATTCTGGGGGTAGCATTTTTGTAATCATGAGCCTTATGTGTAAAATAAATGTATGGAGGCAAAGTGGGATCGCACCTCCTACTCCTGCTCCTGATGTCAAACAGGTTGATCGTGGACCCCTGCAAATTTCAATCATACCCTTGCAGAAGTGTATGCTCATAGTCTTCCAGGAAGCTGGGGTCTCTGATCCCATGGAGTCTGCATGCACATAAGGGGTCTATGATTAGTAATAGTATCACTCTATTCTGCCTTGGTCAGACCACACCTGGAATACTGTGTCCAGTTCTGGCCACCATAGTTTAAGAAGGATGTAGACAAGCTGGAATGTCTGCATAGGAAGGCAACCAAGATGATCAGACCAGATGGATGTACTAGCTAGCCAGCCTCTGGTTTAAACAGTAAAATATGATTTCCACTAATTATGTTTCATGGACATGAAGATAGCATTGCCCTTTCCCAGCTAAGTATTGTCCTTCTTGTCTATACAATTTGGTGGGAAAGACTCGAACAGGTGGCCTCACTCATGGTTTTGGTACTTAAAAACACAACACAGCCTTGCAGGATCACACCATGAGCAAATGGGGTCCCCTGGCACTGGAGGTGCATCTGATGGGTGCCGTTATTCCCCCCACCCAATGGCAAACAACATATGGTGTTTCTGCATCCCTGCTCATTGTGGTGATGCTACAAGCCACCCAGCAGCAGCTTCATGACACTTGCAACTAGGTAAAGGACAACATCTGCTTTTGGGCAGCAAAGCACTGCATTTCTACCGTTCAGACCCAAGGGATAGGTTTATGGATGCATGCAATGTATGCCTCATCGGGGAAACCCTGGCAGCTGCTACCAAACAAAAGCATATATTGATGCTCAGAAAGTGCTATGACCATCTGCTGTGTATATTGCAAAACAGCGCCCATGTGCACCAATTCTGAGAGGCTGCTCAGTGATACCATGTTGTCTCCATAGTCAACAGAGAACAAAATAAGAAGCAAAGGGGGAGATCCAAAATCCCTAGCAGGGCATATGTATCTTTATCAGGCCAACCATTTTTATTCATTCTTACAAAATGCTTTAAGTCCTCCAGAACTCTTCCTAAGGCTAGATGCTAAACAAAAGCAGAGGGCAATGGAAAGGATACAAAAAAAAAAAAAAATATGTCACTGAGTCTGCATTTAATCTCAGTATTGATACATAATGTGAGAGGATGTAGTAGTTTAGGCCTTTCTATGTGGGTGGCTCTGTGGTCTAAACCACTGAGCCTAGGGCTTGCCAATCAGAAGGTTGGCAGTTCAAATCCCCACAATGAGGTGAGCTCCCATTGTTCGGTCCCAGCTCCTGCCCACCTAGCAGTTCAAAAGCACATCAAAATGCAAGTAGATAAATAGGTACCGCTCCGGCGGGAAGGTAAACAGCATTTCTATGCGCTGCTCTAGTTTGCCAGAAGTGGCTTAGTCATGCTGGCCACATGACCCAGAAAAACTGTCTGCAGACAAACGTTGGCTTCCTTGGCCAGTAAAGCGAGATGAGCGCCGCAACCCCAGAGTCGTCTGAGCCTGGACCTAATGGTCAGGTGTCCCTTTACCTTTTAGGTGTTATGCAGGCTTCAGGTTGCATCTAGGACTAGCACTGTGCTGCAAATTAATCCTGGTGTGTGTGTTTTTCAAACACTCTCCATCAACTAACATGACAACAAACTGTGCTTCAGAATTGTGAGAAGGGAGGAAAATGTTCATCAAATTCTGATGGATCAAGTTCTTCTTCTTCTTCTTCTTCTTCTTCTTCTTCTTCTTCTTCTTCTTCTTCTTCTTCTTCTTCTTGAACTTACTTTACTTTTGAGATCTGTTATTGATCATAGAACCTGTTATTGATCATAGAAGACCTGGAAAGAGAGGGGTTGGATGATGCAGAGGAGGTTCCTGAATAATTCTACAAAGCAGAGAAGGGAGGAATCAGACACACTCAGTTAAACGGAATAATGCTGGGTATGCTTAGACTGAAAAAGAGAAGATTAAGGGGAGACACAACACTCTTCAAATATTTGAAGAGCTATCAGAAAGAAGGATCAGGCTTGTCCTTTGGTGCTTCAGAAGACAGGACTATGTGGAAATTTCAAGGAAGCAGAGTTTGGCTAAATATTAGGAGATACTTCTACAGTACCTAACTAAATATTAGGAGATACCCAACAGTACAAACTATTTGACTGTGGAACAGATTGCTTCAGGCTAGAGCTATTTCACTGAAGCTATTTCACAAGCTCAGCGGTCTATTATGACTGCCATAGTGCATCATACATACCCTGCATAGCACATACTGCATTGAGCATTGGTTGGAACAGATCATGCAAACATATAAACATGTACTAACCGCACACTGCACACATACATACTCACATTAGGAATGGATGAATATGTTAATTTTGGTTACAGGTAGGTAGCCGTGCTGGTCTGCCATAGTCAAAACAAAATTAAAAAATTAAAAAAATCCTTCCAGTAGCACCTTAGAGACCAACTAAGTTTGTTCTTGATATGAGCTTTCATGTGCATCTGAAGAAGTGTGCATGCACACAAAAACTCATACCAAGAACAAACTTAGTTGGTCTCTAAGGTGCTACTGGAAGGAATTTTTTTTATTATGTTAATTTTGGTGTTTCTTGTTTTTTCCAGTCTTAAATTCGAATCTCTATATTTCTGCAGCAATTTGCATTTTGTTCCTGTTTATAAATTTTTTTTCATGAAAATGCAGCACCATTTTACTGCAATCTTCTGTTATGGTGCACACTTTTGCATGCTGACTAATGTAATACAAATTTGTATGTTTCTTTTCCACCAATATATGCAATCTTATGCAAACACTCCAATAGATGTGTTTTGAGCACACTGTTTGATTGGAAAACTGAATCACAAAATTCAGAGAAAAGCAATTTTTCAATGATTCCCATGTCTTGGTCCATGTATTGAGTTTCTCATGAGAATGGAATCAAAGCTGAATTCCTCCTTCATCCTTCACTCAGACTCACAATCAGACAGCTAGGGAAACATGCACAAGGACCACCAGATAGACATGTACACAGAAAGGCAAATATTGCTCTTCTGTCAATCAGCAGAGGAAGTGGGGAAATTACTCTCACTGAGCTGGGAGCAGAGGTCCCTTTCTGCCCAGTGCTGTGGCGAGAAGGCAAAAATTCTCTGCTCCACAAATTTTGATCTCTGGTTCCCATGATCCTCCTTCCTCACAAAAGGTGCTGCTCCATAACACTGCTGCAGCAGCTTCCTGGATGAACGTATCATGTGGGGTTGTGGTTATCCATACTGAACATTCAGTGCTTTGTTGGAAGTGTAATTATAACATGCTTGAATGTTATTACTGTCTTCCTTTCTATTGCAATGTTTGTCTCAGCCTTTTTCACACTTTAGTTATTATTGCTTCTTCCTCCAATGCCAAAGGCAATATTCAACCATACATTAGTTACTGAGCAATTAAAAACTGTCCACTCACCATATAAATTTGGGTAGATTTCTTTATGTAGTCAATCGGCCATTAAGGAATAATTTCTCATCAAGGATTATCCCTTTACTGAAATGGGATTCCAAATTTTAACTTAATAGGACTGAGCAGATAGAATAAAAGAAGCTGCATTTTTCAAAAAATAAATGGTTGGCACAGACTGTGCTTTGAATATCGCTGGGAAATATTTAGTTTCTACATTTAATTTAAAACTTGTTTAGCAGAGAAATAGTGGAAATGAGAAGAAGAAAAACACCCTGTGATCTAGTTAGCCTTTAGCATTTTATTAAGTTCTTGGCACTGGGGGGGGGGGAGCATGCATTAGTTATTGTTTAGATTTTTTTATCCAACTGACCCTAAAGCTTCAATTTTTTAGCAATGGAAGTGGTTCAGACTCAGCCTCCCCATCAATTGAAAACATGCATTAAGGGGTTATGGGTTGCACCAGCTAACCCTGTTTCTGCGACTATTTAGCCCACTGGCCATGCTCCTGCTTGGTCACATAATGCACCACCAGTGGGTGACATAGGAAGTGACTGTGATGAGAGGGGTTGTGTGTAACTCCACCCCACCCCATCCACACCAATCATCTAACAATCTAACAAAATCACATTTTGGAACTGTTAGCTTTGTCTTTGAAGGAGTCAGGCAGGAATAGATACAGTATCTGTCTTGCAGAGTTCATATCAGCTTGGAGGGGAGCTGCTCTATCAGGGAAACAGCATGGAAGGAAAGGGTTAAATACTTCAACATCACTTCCGAAATGAAATTAGCAGCCACATGCATCTGTTTTGAAGTAGCACAATAAGCTGTAGAGCCTGCTTAGGGTTGTCATAATCCAAATACTGAAAGTCCAGACATAAAATTTATTGCTGGGTTTTTTTGGCCAAAGTTGTTGAGCTTTCTGACAAATGAAATTATTTTTTAAGGAAAATTGCCAACAAAGATTCTGGTGACATAGGTTGTCATACATCCGGATTTTCCTGTCCGGACACTGCTTCCAACTACAGTATTCCAGATAAGTCTGGAAAATTACAGACATGTAGCAACCCTATCTTACACTCAGTCATACTGTTTCCCCATCTACTAGCCTTGTATTGTCCATTCAGACCAGCAGTAGCTCTCCAATGACACCTTTTCCATCACTTGCTCCCTAGTCCCCCTTTTAACAGGAAACACTAGTATTTCTTCTTCTTTGAAGATGACAATTTATAGCTGTGCCATTTCATTCACCAGGTGGGACTGTTGCGTGTTTATTCCTGTTGCGTATACACTGGGTGGGAAACATTGGCCTGTTGCTGTGTAACACATGAACTAGATCGTCACTGATGATCCCCCAAATTGAAAATTTTAAAACCAACCCTCTCTAATGAAATTGGTTTGTGCTGAGCATGTTTTGTATGACTTGCCTGATTTGAAATCTTTCGCAGACATCAAACCTGAGGATAAACAACAGCACAGGAATTCACAGAAATCCAATGGCAAAGAAACTCAGGTGAAAACATCAGATGGAAAAATACAATTTAAATAGGAAAGAGGAAATGCAAACTTGAAAAATTCTTTCTTTCTTTTTTTTACTCAAACCTGAGAAGCCAGCTCCGTAATATTGATGTTTCAGGGCCCCAGCATCTCTTTGCTGAGCAACCCTTGAAGGGTGATCTTAAATTAATGCTTTTAAAAGTTTCTATCCCCACTTTAGTAGACTGACTGGCTGTCTCCCCCAATTATCCAATGGATTTTAGGGTCCCTGGAGACTTTGGAATAATTGGGATCCTATGGTGCATAATGAATGAAGCTTCCTTAAATAGAACATGAGATATAAACAAATAAATGGAAGATGTTGTGATTATGCCACAGAATAGATAAGCATCTCTGAATTTATTCTCAGAAGGCTGCACAATAATGAAAACTCCAATAAGCACTGTTAGTTCTGTTTGGCCTTTACAGGGAGTCGGAATATCAGAGCAATGATCTGATTATTCCAATGCTACTGATTGCTCTTCAGACGTCCTGCTTCAGTAATTAGAGCATGCTGGCAATCAGCAGGAGCCAAAAATGGCTCTACTCAGATTCCAATGGCTTCATTCTTGTCTAGTGTCTTTGCTTTTAACTTTGCATTCATTTGATTTTCTACATAACTTAACTTTTCTGTATCATTGCTTTAGGGGGCTGCTATTGAATGTTTTTTTCAACACTATCACTAGCTCAGAATATTGCTCTAAATTTGGAGGCAGCCACCTTACCTCAAATTGCATGGCTTTTGTCAAATCTGGGTTTCTGTTTATGTACATTTGTATGTTTAAGACATCAGCAATGAGCATGCTTCATTATTTCCTTTAAAACCCTTGTCCTCCTTGTACACAATGTTAGAAGCCTTTCGCTCCTTCATTCCATGGGCATTAGGAAGATGAGAGGTCATTTGCTCAGAAATAAAATTATATGCCAATACTTCTGTGTGATAAGAAGCAGAAAGAGAACCTGACAACGACTATCATGATAGAGTGGAACTAGATTAATCTGAACAATTGACAAATCAGTGAATGTTGGGAGAAGACAGAAAATTCAGGATTCTCCCAATATGGTTTGCTAATGGGGAAAAGTGACACCCTTCAATTCCATGTATAGAATCCAACTGGACTTGCAGTTGGTCAGTTACTTCCATACTGGTGATGGAGCATTATCCTTCACATTAGCTAGGGGCAGCATGCTACCTTGGGGATGCAGGTATGGTTAGATTAAAGAACTCAAGGGGAACTTGAGCTGTCTCATTCTGCCAAATAGTGAGGGGTAGATGAGGCTCATCAACCTGGAAAGGCAGCCCATCTAGGAGAAGTAAAACTCTGATCCTAGACCTCTCCTCTTCTGGAGAAGAAAAGGCTAAGGAGTAAATGCTACACAAATCCAGTATGGAATCCCTAAAATGGATAAATGACACATTGGAGAAGGGGACGACAGAGGATGAGATGGTTGGACAGTGTTCTCGAAGCGACTGGCATGAGTTTGGCCAAACTGCGAGAGGCAGTGAAGGATAGGCGTGCCTGGCGTGCTCTGGTCCATGGGGTCACGAAGAGTCGGACACGACTGAACGACTGAACAACAACAACAACATGCCTCCTTCCAGCAATCCCTGCAGCCAAGCTGGTGTCCAACATATTGCTTTCCTTTCCTCTGGATCACTTTAGCAAGGGGGGGGGGTCTTGTTATCTCTGCAGCTCAGGACTTCGATACACACTGCCCAGGTTTATGCCCCGGGGAGGTCACTTCGGTGCTGCTAACACAGTGGTTTGACTTCTCCCCTGGAGGCACACTCCATCTCTTGAGATAGATGGATGCCAACAATAACAGTAGGCTGGTTTCTGCTCTTTTCTCATCTTCCATCCAGGCAAGCATTATCGGAGTTCAAGGACACATTTCAGCCAGGCAAAAACACCCAAGGAGGGTGCAAAAGCAGGGCAGAGAGGGATGCTGCTGGGGCAGCTGTGAGGCCTGGGAATGTGTGGGCTGGGTGGAGAGGAGGACTGAATTTGGCCCCTGGGCCTGAGGTTCATAACACTGCTCTATATCTGCCATTTGAGACATAGTTCTGTGCCTTTAATGGAAGTGCGGCAGAAGGAAGTTGGCAAGTACCATTTCACCCATCACTGATGGGGAGCAAATGCTCTTGTCTCAGCATCCTTAAAGGAAGAAGCTATCTACTGAGTTAGTGTCCTATGCATGAGGCCACTTGAGGACAAACCACTCTAAGCATTAAGCAGTTCTACATGGTCTCCCACTCAAAGCAGCCACTAAAGGTTATGGCTTGCCCCAAGATGTATTCCTAGCAGCTTTGCCCTCTGCGTGTCAGCTTTCATGCCCTACGGTTTTAGATGGGAACGCAGTGCTATGACGAATCAATGCATTAGCCTCTCACCCCCAGAGACCCAAGTGAGGTTTTGTAGGGGAAATGTGCTTAGTCCCCCTGGCTTATAATGCTTCTGTTTCCTGCCATGATGAAACTGCCAATCATTCTGGCACAACGCGGAATTTCTGGTGCACAGCCTGCTCAAAAGAGCATGAGCATGGAATAACAGGTTGGGCTCTGGGGGCACTTGCAATGCTGTGTGATCTTGCGTAACACCTGCCTGCGCGGGGGCCTAGCTGTAATCATTGGCATCAATCCCTCCTATAAGGAGAAGGAAGGCGCTTCAGAGCCATTCTCCCCTTTTCAAAATATTCTCTACAGCCCATAAGCTGCACAGCAACACAGTCTGTGGAATGATCATAAGGGTTAGGTTAAAAATGCATAGGAGAGCCTTGGGAGACAGGAATTCAGTAGTCAAGGTTCCCATGAGGCTCTGCTTAATGGACACCAGCAGTGACATCCAAAAAAAAAAACCCCAATGCCCATACAGATGGAGGAATCCTTTGGTTTTTTTTATCACTATCAGAAGTCTATGTGGCATGGCAACCCCCTCCCTCAATTTAAATGTTAAGAAATGAAGTTGTGCTACTGGCATTGCTAATGCCAAAAGACTGCTTGAGAACTCCTCCACTGGTAGCCCTCCTTGTCAATCAGCCTGCCCAAAGCCAATCAGAACAACACATTCTTCCTTGGGATGATCACAAGCCAATGAGAACCATGCATTTTCTTCTGTGGTGTCATCAGCTGCAGCATGTGTCAGAAGGAAAGATATTTTACTCAGAGCAGGAGCCTTGTTTACTTTTATTTTGTTTGTGTGAGGGGGAGAGGGGGAGCCCTTTCATTAAAAGCAGTGAGTTTCCCAAAGTCTGTTGGAACAACAAAGTCTTCACCTGCCAGTCTTCACCTGGACAACAAGGAGGGAGTCAGTCTAACTTATCTAGGAAGGGAGTTCCAAAATCTAGGAGCATCTACAGAAGAAAGGTGTGATGTACAACACAAAGGAAATAAACTCAGCCCTAAACTCACAGAAGGAAGATCGATACAACATTTTTTAAAGACTGCACTCCTAAACTTGTTTAGGAATAAGTTCCTTTGAGTTCAGTGGAACTTAGCTCTGAATAAACTGCATAGAAACTTGTGCTCAGTGAAGGGCTTTTGATCCAGCAGAACTATCCATTAAAGAAGAGTGAGGCATTTCAAATCAGTGCTAGAGAATTGAGAGACTGCTTAGATCATGGTGGAGGATGTGGTAGGGTGGGTTGGTATAGCTGCAGGAGGAAAGGAGAATTGACAAAAATCACAACCCTTCCTCTTTTGTTAGCAGACCCTTCTGTTAGACTGAAAGCCCAACTGTGATCCCAGCGGCACTAATCAGATCCCATCCATTTTGGTGTTTGTGCCTTTACATTCCTCAAGTTATCATGGGAACTTGGCTAAATTCATTATTTAGAAACAAAATAGAAAGCACAACTTGTCAGTTCTGAACTGCTACACAAGAGTGCACATTACCCTGCTTAAAGTTTTCAGAAACTGCTCTGATGAGCTCCTACGGATATCAAAGTTAGTTATAAATACCCTCTGTAAAACACCCATAGTGCTTAGCCCTGGAGGGTGGTACCCTGATGAAGGTACAATGGGAAACCTGCCTTTGAAAAGCAACATGTTTTGAGCTTGCAAATGTACAGAGCCTTTGAAATCCATGTGGGATTTCACTGCCTACTGGGTGTCGCTTTAGACTCCAGTGTTATCAAATGAAAACCAAAAAATGATTGATTCTTTCATCTGCTTAACTGACTGCAATGTTTTTCATACAAAAATTAACATATTCCAAGGGAAACATGCCACCTCCATCAAATAATCTGATCTAAAGACGTAGCAAATATGCATTTCCTGGTGAAGACAGTTAGATTTCAGCATTTTTCTTCCCTCCCTGGAAATAATCTGGCACTCTTCCACCTCCTTATTGCAGTTCCTTTTCATTGGTTTATGCTCTTTCCTTCCCCATTCCTAGTTGCTTTGTTCTTTTAGATTGTGTGGGGCCTTCCTTCTTTTTCTCCTTCCTACCTACCATCTTTCTATAGAACCCACTTCCTTTTAAATGTAATAATAAGAATAGTGGTGTAGCTCAGGTGTGCACAGGGGGCAGATCGCCCCAGGCGGCACTTAACTTTGAGGGAGGAACACTGGAGCCAAAAGCAATGCACAAGCCCAGGCACCCCGAGAGCTCAGCACACCGCTCACAAAAGCAGCACAAGGCTGCAGCGGCAGAGCAAGTCGATCGGGTGCTTGGGTGAGTGCCGCTTGGCATTTTGTCTCCCCCCTCAGTGGTGACACCCGGGGCAAACCACCCCACCGCCCGCTTCCTCCGCCCCTGCAGGGCTGGGCTTGAAGCACGCCTGAGCTGCTGCATCACCCTCCAGCTGCCCTCTGGTGGCTGAAAAGAATGCAACAGGCCAAGCCCCTGAGTCCCTCCCAGCCGCCCTCCAGCTGGAGGGCACCTGGAAGGGATGCAATGGCTCAGGTGCCCTGCAGGTCCGGTGCTGCCTGCAAAAGTAGTGCAGGACTGTCACCCACTTGCTGAGTCCCCCTCCTATCCATTTGGAGGGTTCCTGGGAGGGATGCAGTCTCTCCTGTGTCATGTCCCGTCCCCATGGCATGCCCCGCCCCATCATGTGGTGCATGCACCCCAGACACCAGCGGGGTTTGCTATACTGCTGAAGAAGAATAACAATACAGAGAAAAAAGGTACTTTTTATCATATGTGGTGGTCATGTAGTAAGGTTAAAGCTTACTGGGAAATGATATACAATGAATTGAAAAGGATGTTCAAAATAACTTTTATTTAAAAAAAAAAACGCACAAAAAACGAGAAGCTTTACTTTTGGGAATTATAAGGACACAACTACCTAAATGGTAGAGAAATTTATTTATGTATGCTACTGCACCAGCAAGAATGCTAAATTGCCCCAAAGTGGAAAGAAGCAGAAGTCCCAGCAAAGGAAGAATGTATACAAAAACTCATGGAATAAGCAGAAATGGCGAAACTTACTGGAAAGAAAAAAAAATCAAGATAACAAACTTTTTGTAAAAAAATGGAAATGGTTTAATGAATATTTACAGATAAATTGTAAACAGATAAAAACATTAACAAATAAAAACATTTCACTCCTAATGTTTGAGGGCGTGACCCTAATTGACCAGGGTGTAGCAATTGATGATGATGATTTATTAGCAGCAGCTCCTAAAGTGGATTGCAACAATATGAAATTCAGAATTAAAAAGAGTTAAAACAAATTAAGTGCACAAGAATAGGTTCCTGTGTCACCTGAACCCCATACCGCTAATGTAGAAGGGTTTATGCATGCAGAGAAAAGGGACAGGGAATGGTTAAGTTAGGTGTGCTGGCTAATTTGGGGTGTGTTTGTCCTGCACCTGAAGGTGGTTAAGCATGTGAGAATGAGTCAGCAAGCATGTGAGAGTAGCAGAAAGTAGAAATACAGAAAGCAAGCAGAAAGTAGAAATACACTTGCATGGTTTGTTCTTGGCCCTTGCCCTGAGTCTAGTCTGTGTTGGAACAATGCAAGAAGCCTGTTGGCTCTTGGAAAGACTGTATATTACAACTGTACGTAACTGGTAAGCTATGCAATGGCATTATATTGTCAGTAAAGGAACTGGCCCTACCTAGAACTGTCTGGTGTTTTTTCTTTTCCAATGGCACACTCTGCAGGCTTGTTTAATGGCCCCTCTTAACACGCCCCAACACATACACACAGTCTGAAATCCCTTCCTGAACACACCTTCCCTAAACCGTCATGACAGACATTTTGTTAGGTTAACTGAAGGAAGTTAGATATGAGTATGAAATGAACAAAGGATTCCTAAGTATCCATGAAAATGAAAAAAAGGTATTTTTTCCCCCTGGTCCCTTTTCAAGAAGATAATAATAATAATAATATAAGCATTACTGTATTTCATCTTTTAAAAGCTGCTCCTTGGGAAGAAGGAAAAGAAGTCTGAGCTTGGTGTGATACTGAAGTACGTTTTAGAGCTTTTGAAAGCTGCTCTGATGGGATACCCTCCTCTCCAAAGATGCCAAGTTAATTATATATATTTTCTTGCAGACATTTATATGCCAAGCCTCCACAGTACGGGCCCCTGATGGGGACTGCATTAGAACTCAACAGATTCTTTCAGATCACGCAGAAGAACAGTGGCTTTTGAAATATGTGCACAGATCTTCCCACCCACCGCACTAGGCTTTAAACTCCATGCTATTAAGCGTGAAAATGTGCTTTCATCTCTTTACCACGCTGTATGAATTTTCATTAAAAAATATCATTCTAAACACTTACAGGAAGGAAGAACGTTCACTTCTCACAAGACTTATCTCAAATATCTTAGCTTTGAACCTCCAGAGACGGGCGCACTCGTCTTTCCATTTCGAAATGTGTGGATCATTATTCGTGTTAATAGGATGCATTGTTGTTGCTCCAAAATATTGTACCATATTCTGCTTAGATTGAGACGCTGTAAGGTCCCCCTCCCCTCCAGGTTTTCCTCCGGGTTTTGTTGATGTGGGAGTGACACATGTTATGTGGGCAGTTGAAACATACAGATCTCAAACAAAGACAAAAATATCTCTGTGTTAGCTATCTGTTGCTGGTGGCTTCATAGAAGATCTAGATTCAAGCCTCCAAGCCTCTGATTGCTAAGGAACAACAGTAGAAGCACTGGAAGCTGATCCATTTGGGCCCCATCAATCTGAGTCTATCCCCAGCCTGCCAGCTTTCTCCCCTGAGGTCTCAGTGTTGCCAATGTAGAACCCAGTAGGGAGGAGAATGTGGGCAAAGCTAGAATTAGGTGTCTCCACCAGTCATTGGGTCTGACTCCACCTACTGTTGGCTTTCCTGCCTTCTGTTGGGGCAGAGTGCCCATTCAACACGCCAGTGGAATGTGCCAATGGAACAGACAAACACCAGACTGTTTGGGTAGGAGCATTTCCCTTAGAAATAGTATAATGCAGTTCCACAGCTTACAGTACCAGTTATGTACAGTTGTACAGTATAGCAGTCTTCTTCCAGCATTCCAACACAGATTGGGTTCTAGCCAAGGGCAAGGACCAAGAGCAAACTTGCTTCAAACACAAGGGTGTTTATACTTTAGATTGTGCTGAGTCACTCTGACACGCTTGCTGAATCACACTTAACTAGTCGGAGGTGCAGGACAAACACACTCAAATGAAGCATCACACCTAAATTAACACTTCCTTGTCCTTTCCCCCCTGCCTGCATAGAACCTTATACCTT
The DNA here is from genome assembly GCF_009819535.1 of Lacerta agilis. NCBI lineage: Eukaryota > Metazoa > Chordata > Lepidosauria > Squamata > Lacertidae > Lacerta > Lacerta agilis. The sequence goes on from NC_046312.1 coordinate 23,734,518, forward strand.
AACACCTTCCATACTGCCTGTTTAACATCCAGTGAAATGGTTGAGATCTCCCTGAAATTCTCTCCATGAAAAGTCTCCTTTTGCTCAAAACCAAGACATGACGGAAATAACTGCCCTTGCTGTTCTTCCCTTCTTCCTCCCCAAGCTCTGTTAACGGGAAATACGAGGCAGGGATAGTTCAACGACTGCACTGGCCGCTACATTTCTCCACACAAAGAAACAAAAATTAGGCACTTCTGATTAGATCTAGTGGGGGAAAATGTAGTATGGATCTAAGTGCTTCTTGTAATGCTACAAATTGCATATTTTGACTTTATTTGTTTGAAATTGTGTGTCTCTTGTCTATTCACATAAGCTATAAAAAGAAACAGACCTTTCTGAATGTCTCAACATAATTATGTTTCTCTTATGGTGGTATGAATACAGTAGACTAATTTCATAAAGCCCTGGGATAACACTGATATATAGTTTCCTACTGAAAGCCAAATAAAGACCCCACTGAGCCTTTAATGTCATAGAGGTAATTTTCAACTCTTTCTGCTTGCTCAAGAATAGATTAAGGGAGGCCTTTGATGGTGTGCACAGAAAATGCTTCCCAATTCTTGAAAAGCTGCAAGTGACAATAAATAATTGTATTAAAACATCTGTTAATAAATTTAAAGAAGCATTTCAAAAGGTTGTGTGATGAGGTTCAGTAACCAGAGTCCTCTGAAAACAGTGGCTGTAGGTAAACATTATAAGCTTTGAGGTCAAGCTTTGAGATACCATGTTGCTTTGTGTGTTCTTAGAAACAGGTATTTTAAACATGCTTTTGGTATGCAGGGTAGGAGACACAAAGCATTCCAAGCCCCACAGACTGAATCAATTGAAGGAAATACACAAAAATATCCAGGCTTTCAGCTTCTAAAGATGATTAACCTGACAGTGCATCTTGTATAGTACTGATTAAGAGGGTGATAGCAACATTTGTGGCTAGCATCAGCAATGGGAAGGACTGGGCATCTGTTGATGGCCCAATATGTCAGAGAGATATGCCATGGACCCAATCCTAAAGAATATGGACTATTCTTTAGTACCTATTGGCTTCGACTAAGTACTGGTCAATTGCAAATATCCCTATCTTATGGAAGGTGGCTGAGGGCCAGAAATGACTGAGAAATATACCATGGATATCTTCTGCCAACTCTATGGTTAGTGTGCACACGTGAACTGTTTATATATTTGCCATTCTAACTTTTATTCACACCAATGATGTGATACAACAACAAACAGCACTGGACAGCATTGCTGGAAATAATTGTAGGCTTGTATACCACATACCACCCTAAATTTTGGCACTTTGTTGTTGTTCAGTCGTTCAGTCGTGTCCGACTCTTCGTGACCCCATGGACCAGAGCACGCCAGGCACGCCTATCCTTCACTGCCTCCCGCAGTTTGGCCAAACTCATGTTAGTAGCTTCGAGAACACTGTCCAACCATCTCATCCTCTGTCGTCCCCTTCTCCTTGTGCCCTCCATCTTTCCCAACATCAGGGTCTTTTCTAGGGAGTCTTCTCTTCTCATGAGGTGGCCAAAGTACTGGAGCCTCAACTTCAGGATCTGTCCTTCTAGTGAGCACTCAGGGCTGATTTCTTTGAGAATGGATAGGTTTGATCTTCTTGCAGTCCATGGGACTCTCAAGAGTCTCCTCCAGCACCATAATTCAAAAGCATCAATTCTTCGGCGATCAGCCTTCTTTATGGTCCAGCTCTCACTTCCATACATTACTACTGGGAAAACCATAGCTTTAACTATACGGACCTTTGTCGGCAAGGTGATGTCTTTGCTTTTTAAGATGTTGTCTAGGTTTGTCATTGCTTTTCTCCCAAGAAGCAGGCGTCTTCTAATTTCGTGACTGCTGTCACCATCTGCAGTGATCATGGAACCCAAGAAAGTGAAATCTCTCACTGCCTCCATTTCTTCCCCTTCTATTTGCCAGGAGGTGATGGGACCAGTGGCCATGATCTTAGTTTTTTTGATGTTGAGCTTCAGACCATATTTAGCGCTCTCCTCTTTCACCCTCATTAAAAGGTTCTTTAATTCCTCCTCACTTTCTGCCATCAGGGTAGTATCATCAGCATATCTGAGGTTGTTGATATTTTTTCCGGCAATCTTAATTCCGGTTTGGGATTCATCCAGCCCAGCCTTTCGCATGATGAATTCTGCATATAAGTTAAATAAGCAGGGAGACAATATACAGCCTTGTCGTACTCCTTTCCCAATTTTGAACCAATCAGTTGTTCCATATCCAGTTCTAACTGTAGCTTCTTGTCCCACATAGAGATTTCTCAGGAGACAAATGAGGTGATCCGGCACTCCCATTTCTTTAAGAACTTGCCATAGTTTGCTGTGGTTGACACAGTCAAATGCTTTTGTGTAGTCAATGAAGCAGAAGTAGATGTTTTTCTGGAACTCTCTAGCTTTCTCCATAATCCAGCGCATGTTTGCAATTTGGTCTCTGGTTCCTCTGCCCCTTCGAAATCCAGCTTGCACTTCTGGGAGTTCTCGGTCCACATACTGCTTAAGCCTGCCTTGTAGAATTTTAAGCATAACCTTGCTAGCGTGTGAAATGAGTGCAATTGTGCGGTAGTTGGAGCATTCTTTGGCACTGCCCTTCTTTGGGATTGGGATGTAGACTGATCTTCTCCAATCCTCTGGCCACTGCTGAGTTTTCCAAATTTGCTGGCATATTGAGTGTAGCACCTTAACAGCATCATCTTTTAAAATTTTAAATAGTTCAGCTGGAATATCATCACTTCCACTGGCCTTGTTGTTAGCGAGGCTTTCTAAGGCCCATTTGACTTCACTCTCCAGGATGTCTGGCTCAAGGTCAGCAACCACATTACCTGGGGTGTATGAGACCTCCATATCTTTCTGGTATAATTCCTCTGTGTATTCTTGCCACCTCTTCTTGATGTCTTCTGCTTCTGTTAGGTCCTTTCCACTTTTGTCCTTAATTGTGGTAATCTTTGTACGAAATCTTCCTTTCATATCTCCAATTTTCTTGAACAAATCTCTGGTTTTTCCCATTCTGTTATTTTCCTCTATTTCTTTGCATTGCTCGTTTAGAAAGGCCCTCTTGTCTCTTCTTGCTATTCTTTGGAAATCTGCATTCAATTTCCTGTATCTTTCACGATTTCCCTCGCATTTTGCTTGCCTTCTCTCCCCCGCTATTTGTAAGGCCTCATTGGACAGCCACTTTGCTTTCTTGCATTTCTTTTTCATTGGGATGGTTTTCATTGCTGTCTCCTGTATAATGTTACGAGCCTCCATCCACAGTTCTTCAGGCACTCTATCCACCAAATCTAAATCCTTAAACCTGTTCTTCACTTCAACTGTGTATTCATAAGGAATTTGATTTTGATTGTATCTTACTGGCCCAGTGGTTTTTCCTACTTTCTTCAGTTTAAGCTGGAATTTTGCTATAAGAAGCTGATGATCTGAGCCACAGTCAGCTCCAGGTCTTGTTTTTGCTGAGTGTATAGAGCTTCTCCATCTTTGGCTGCAGAGAATATAATCAATCTGATTTCGATGTTGCCCATCTGGTGATGTCCATGTGTAGAGTCGTCTCTTGTGTTGTTGGAAAAGAGTGTTTGTGATGACCAGCTTGTTCTCTTGACAGAACTCTATTAGCCTTTGCCCTGCTTCATTTTGAACTCCAAGGCCAAACTTGCCAGTTGTTCCTTTTATCTCTTGACTCCCTACTTTAGCATTCCAATCCCCTATAATGAGAAGAACATCCTTCTTTGGTGTCATTTCTATAAGGTGTTGTAAGTCTTCATAGAATTGATCAATTTCAGTTTCTTCAGCACTGGTAGTTGGTGCATAAACTTGGATTACTGTGATGTTAAAAGGTCTGCCTTGGATTCGTATCGAGATCATTCTATCATTTTTGAAATTGCATCCCAGTACAGCTTTCGCCACTCTTTTGTTGACTATGAGGGCCACTCCATTTCTTTTACGGGATTCCTGCCCACAGTAGTAGATATGATAGTCATCCGAACTGAATTCGCCCATTCCTGTCCATTTTAGTTCACTGATGCCTAGGATGTCAATGTTTATTCTTGCCATCTCATTTTTTACCACATCCAGCTTTCCAAGGTTCATGGTTCTTACATTCCAGGTTCCTATGCAATACTTTTCTTTACAGCATTGGACTTTCCTTTCGCTTCCAGGCATATCAGCAACTGTGCGTCCTTTCGGCTTTGGCCCAGCCGCTTCATCAGCTCTGGATCTACTTGTACTTGTCCTCCGCTCTTCCCCAGTAGCATGTTGGACGCCTTCCGACCTGAGGGGCTCATCTTCCAGCGTCATATCTTTTATATGCCTGTTGTCTTTGTCCATGGAGTTTTCTTGGCAGGGATACTGGAGTGGCTTGCCAGTTCCTACTCCAGGTGGATCACGTTTGGTCCAAACTCTCCACTATGACCTGTCTATCTTGACCTGTCCATAGCTTCCTGAGTAATTCAAGCCCCTTCGCCACGACAAGGCAGTGATCCATGAAGGGGTTTGGCACTTTACTCCCATGGTTTTCCAGGCTAAGGGGTCTGCAAACAGATTTTTAATGGAGGCATACAATACAGAGATTACAGTAGTGCTAAACATGTGTTATATTCCATTAGTTTTCTGGATATGGCTTTTACATCATGTGAAAGCTCAGCTATAATACAGAAGCTAGCAGTTATGTGTATGCAGTCTCTGTTAGCCTCTGACACCCACCTGTAAAATGAGAATCACAATATTGACCTGTTTTGGAAGGTTGTTGTGATGATCAGTGAGACAGAGAGTGTTCTATAAAGTCATTGTTGCTGCTCCTATAGTTGTAATAATAATAATAATAATAATAATAATAATAATAATAATAATGGTATTGCATAGTAGTTGCTTTAGTATGCTTCGCAGAAAGGAAGGAGGGACTTTAGTAAGGATTAAAAATTATCCTAGAAATAACTAGATGTCATCAACAATACAGTCTGAGATATTGCAGAAGACAGCACTGAAGGCCAAAATGAAGGCTGACAGATACTTTTCCTGTTTAAGAAATTCACAGTTAACCTAGTTTGTATATAGATCTAAGCCTGTGGAGAATATATTTGCTTGTACTAATTCTGGATATACCGTCTTATTTTATTGCATTACAATACAGTAGGAAGATAAATCCAGTTCCAAATATTGCAAAATTATTTCACTCTTATCTAAAATGTCCCTTCTCATTTGTTTCTCCTCTCCTGGAGATGAGAAAGATCTCTAGCATCCCCTCCCCTCCACAGTGTGTCTTCCCAGAATAGTTCTTCATGCCTGAAGTTGTTCTTACAGTGTGTGTCTGAACAATCTGGATTCTGAAAGTTCCCCACCCACTCCATACCCATTCAAAGCCCCTACGGCACAGACAACCAAGGTCAAAAAGGAGATCAATCAAACAATAGGGAAACCCTGAAGACCTATTTGGAGTCTCTTTCTCTTCCCTCTCTATTTCTCTTTCTCTCACACACCACACTATCCTGCATTTGCAGCCACAATTCTGATGAGACCAAAAGCTGGATTTCACATAATAGTACTATGACCTGTACACAGTGTTATAGCCAGCTCCAAATTAAAACCCGCAACACAATTGAGAACTGTCAGTAAAAGCAATTGAATTCTCAGTTCTTTTACTTCTTAAATTGGAGGGAAAAAATATCAGTTGGCAGCTCACGGTCAATCAATGCCCAGTGTGAAGGGTGTTTGCTTTCCAATCAAAACTGTTAATCCAGTTTCACACAGAAATTAGGTTGTTTTCTAATTGAGTGACCAGTAGACAACTGTCTGGACAGATTGCTAGGCGACCTTTGGAGTAATACAAATGCATTCAGCAATCAGTCCTTATTGGCGTAAAGAACTGCACAGTCCCAAGAGTTAATGAGATGCAGAGTTGCAATTGATTCACAAATAACAGAGTATTAACAGATACACCAAGGATTACTGAAACTCATATATAAACTTTCTGGCTCTTGTGCACTGGGGGGGGGGGGTTACCCTGTAGCTCTAATGACTACTGTGGAATGGGCATCAATTGATATTAAATAGGCAAGCAGATCTGTGCTGGCAAATTAATTTGCATTTTGCATTTAATCACTTTATACTAAATCAGAGAAGGGCTCTGTGATGTCTTCATTTCTTTCTTTCAAAATGTATCACCTGCCATTTTAATACATGGAAGGTAGCAAACCAAATAATATAGTGGTACAAATGATCAAAGTTTCAATTACACAAAGCACATAACACAGAGATAAATTTACAGGGGACATTTTTGACCCAGCATCTCTTCCTTCTTACTTCCTTCAATTCTGCCTTTAGCAAGTTTCGAGAACAGTGAAGCTGCATGTTGGAATATTCAGGACAGACAAAAGAAAGTAATTTTCCACGCTGTGCATAGTCAAACTATGAAATTCATTTCCACGCTGTGTAGTGATGGCCACCAATTTGGATGGCTTTCAATCAGGATTGGATTTATGGAGGGTGAGATTATCAACTCTGTCAGAGACAGTGTACATCTGAATGCCAGTTTCTGGAAGGGCTCATCTTAAGTTCTTAAGAACAGACTGAGAGATCCTTGAGAATTCCTGCCCACAACTTCCTGGTCTTTCCTTCATCTGTTTCCCCCCTCTAAAACCTGAGTCTGCCCACAGTTCCAATGGTAGTGATATATTACCTTCCTCAACTATCCACTCTTAAGCCTCAACCTCTGAGTCTTATTCGTTGGTGACTGACAGATTGTGAACCTGGCGATATGTGGTTATGTCAGTTGATAACATCAAGAAGGTTGGCTTGGTCGTGCTTGGTGGTTCAGGGTGATGAATTGTGACGAATAGGGAAGCAGAAGTGAAAAAGCTCCCAGCAAGCCAAGCAACAACAAGTCTAGTACCTGTGGTTCTGTCCTTGACGCCCTGAAGAACCTTAGAACAAAGCTCAAGCCCTGAAGTTTCAGATCAGACCCTGAGATTTGGCCAGTCTACCCAGCTTTCATTATGAAGAAGCCCTAAAACGTGCTCATCAACAAACAAGGCCACAGGTGATAAGAACTTGTCAACACAAGGTCCTCCAAGTTTCTTCTTGCAGCAATGAGATTCACACTTTCTCAGGTTCCAAGTGCACATTACTACTCAGCATGAGTAGGAATCAGTTATAGGGCCAGTAGCTGCTGTGCACTTGTATCACCAGAGGATTGCCAAGGCTTGCATAGCTCCATGGGTGACACTTTGCAAGTCCCATCAGCTCATTTCCAGCCCTTACAGAGCACCGTGCACAGGGCTTTGAAGTTGCCACCAGCCAGCTGACTGGTGGTGCCTGCAAACTGCTTTGGGCCCAAACTTTTATTTACTTGCCTCACACCTGATTTCATAGGGCAGGTGGACATGACTTGGCCAAAATAGTTTCACCTTCAATGTCTTGTAAACCTAGCCTGACCACTGAAGTCCATATGTTGGTAACCTCAAGGCTGGATAACTGCAATACGCTCTATGTGGGGCTACCCTTGGGCCTTATTCAGAAGATCCAGCTGGTGCAGAATAAGGCAGCTGCTGATTGGGGCCACCTACATCTGTTAAACATTTTTAGCATATCTACACTGACTGCTCATGTACTACTGAGCCTGCTCAGGGTCCTCCTATTGTTTTTTAAAGCCCTGGACAACTTAGGTCCAGGGCACCTTGGAGACTTCCTAAATCCTCATATCCCAGGTCAATCACTGAGATCATTAGCAGAAGTGCCATTGGTCATCCCTAAGTTGGTGACACACATCTGACAGCAACATGAAACTGAGCCTTTAATGTCATCATTAAAGAGAGCCAGTGTGGTGTAGTGGTTAAGAGCCGTAGACTCATAATCTGGTGAACCATGTTTGTGTCTCCGCTCCTCCACATGCAGCTGCTGGATGACCTTGGGCTAGTCACACTTCTTTGAAGTCTCTCAGCCCCACTCATCTCACAGAGTGTTTGTTGTGGGGGAGGAAGGGAAAGGAGAATGTCAGCCGCTTCTTCTTCTTCTTCTTCTTCTTCTTCTTCTTCTTCTTCTTCTTCTTCTTCGCTGCCAACAGAGATTCAGCAAGTACCAACTTCTTTTAGTAATCGTTAGTTGATGGTCTCTGATTTTTTTAAACGTGTTTTTTGTTGTATTTTATTTATTTAATTTCTATTACCACCCTTGAATCAAGGATTGCAGGGTGGTTTACAATATAAAAATGCAAAAAATACATAACATGGTAACAAACAAAAACAATCACCCCCACAGTACGTACTGTATGTATGTATGTATGTATGTATGTATGTATGTATGTATTCCTGTTGTAAAACACTTTGGTCTTTTTAAAATGATATATAAATATTTTTAGTATAATAATGACTGGACCAGCCAAGACATTTTGCTGGCTGAAGCAGAGAATCAAATCACACAGGTACACACTCCAGTCGAGGTACATAGTACTACCCATTGCCAATAATGTTATTTTGGCACCTGAGGCAGAAAAATCTCACAAGAAGCTCTCTTCCTCCCTGGCAGTGTAAAATCATACCAATCATACATTAAGTAAGTAACATTTTGCTGACCTTTCACTATGCCCCAAATCTGCCTTAGGGCTGGACCTGAATGGTGGGGCTATGAGTGCACCGCTACAAGAAACCAGTTTCCACACAGACATGAGAATATTTCTCAGCCCTCATGGCTAGAGACAAATGTTTGAAAATGAGGTGGCAGCGAACAGATGCAAAATCCATTCTGTTTTTTTAAACTGCCACTATTAAGTCTGCATATCAATATCTTTTTCCAAAGGCTGCCTCACACATCTAAATTGTATTTATTTGTTTCTTGCACTCTGATTAATAGCGCTTGCTTGTGAGTTACTGTAATGAATGTGACAGTTCACATCCAAATAGCATGTACTCTGAGTTATTTGTGCTTTGGCTTCATATCAGTTCCCGACCCATTTTAACACAGAGGAAAATCTTACTATTTGGAAAGATATGTGGAAGGGCTTTAGCTCAGTCGCAGAGCATCTGTCTTACATGCAGAAGATCCCAGGCTCAATTCCCGGCATCTCCAGGGAAGGCTGGGGATGCCACTTGCTTGAAACCCTGGAAAGCTGCCACCAATCAGTGCAGGCAATACTGAGCTGAATATCCCCTGGATCTGACTTGGTATACAGAAGCTTCCTGTGTTCCTAACTTAACTTTTTATTTTAGTTTGATCTGTTGTTTACATCTCAGATGTCCCAATTTCCATAAAGGGGTGGGGGTGGGGTTGACAGAGAAAATAATCAATCTATATGAAATCAGTAAGAGCAAGAATACCACACAGCTATTCTCTTGGAACAGATGGAAGGCGGCAAGTTGGCATTGCTCTAGGGATACACACACACAAACAATTTTACACCAATTTGTTGTACTGCTTTGGATACATGTCATGTGATTTTATAGATTATGCAACTATGTGCATTACAGCAATATAGTGTTGCAATTGAGTAAGGGAGAAAACCGAAGCATTTAAGAAAACAAAAAAACAAACCAAAAACCTCACAGTCATGGGTAACTTTGTGCCTTTCCAGTTTCTTTCTTCTTGGGGGGGGGAGAGTTATTTCTTTATTAAACACTTTTATATACCATTTTCTGACACAAAGTGACCTTGAAGTGGTTTACATAAAGCACTGTAAACAATATAAATACAAAATCTTAAATTACACTTAAATTAAAGGGCTCCTCCATGTTGTTGTTTAATCATTTAGTCGTGTCCGACACTTCGTGACCCCATGGACCAGAGCATGCCAGGCACTCCTGTCTTCCACTGCCTCCCACAGTTTGCTCAGACTCATGTTGGTAGTTTCAAGAACACCGTCCAACCATCTTGTCCTCTGTCGTCCCCTTTTCCTTGTGCCCTCAATCTTTCCCAACATCAGGGTCTTTTCCAGGGAGTCTTCTCTTCTCATGAGGAGGCCAAAGTATTGGAGCATCAGCTTCAGGATCTGTACTTCCAGTGAGCACTCAGGGCTGATTTCCTTCAGGGCTCCTCCATACAACCTGTTTATTGAGCATTCATTGTGATTTGTTTGCACAAAGTTTATCTTTACATAGAATTCACTCTCATTTTCCACCCATGGTAAATATCTGTATCTATTAAGCTGAATCATAGACAATTTGCTGCCCTTTCAGGGTACCCCAGAACAGCCTGAGGTCAACTGCTTTATCTTCATTCAGGGATGGGGAACCTGTGGCCTGCCAGATGTTGATGGACTTCAACTCGCATCATCCCTTACTATTGGCCATGCTGGCTGGGGCTGATGGGAGCTGAACGGCAACCATAGGTTCCCAACTTCTGCCCTAGTTAATAGTAGATTTAGGCCTATATGTTCCTCTCAGATCCCTGTCTTAGACTTTGCCAGCCCCAGCTAGCATGATCAATGGTTACTAATACTAGGGTTGTGGCCCATCACCAGGAAGGCAACATGTTAGCTTACCCCACTCTAAGAATCTCCACTCTAAGAAATAACTTTTGACAACTTTTGAAGAGCAGTGATTTGAACTATGTGTTCTTCTCTGTTGAGGAAAGATGTTTACAGCTCCTCTGCTAATGTCAAGATAAGGGTGGCTTATTATGTTTTGTTTTTTAAACCATCATAATCTTGTAATAGAATATTGGCTCATTGATTTGTGGGGGAAGGAAGGTCGGCCATCGCCTGCCCCTCCATTGACCAAGGGTATTCCGTTAAAGGAATCCAGGACCTGGATCCTGTCCGAAGTCCACTTAGAATCATAGAATCATAGAGTTGGAAGAGACCACAAGGGCCATCCAGTCCAACCCCCTGCCAAGCAGGAAACACCACCAAAGCATTCCTGACAGATGGCTGTCAAGCGTCCGCTTAAAGACCTCCAAAGAAGGAGACTCCACCACACTCCTTGGCAGCAAATTCCACTGCCGAACAGCTCTTACTGTCAGGAAGTTCTTCCTAATGTTTAGGTGGAATCTTCTTTCTTGTAGTTTGAATCCATTGCCCCGTGTCTGCTTCTCTGGAGCAGCAGAAAACAACCTTTCACCCTCCTCTATATGACATCCTTTTATATATTTGAACATGGCTATCATATCACCCCTTAACCTTCTCTTCTCCAGGCTAAACATACCCAGCTCCCTAAGCCGTTCCTCATAAGGCATCGTTTCCAGGCTTTTGACCATTTTGGTTGCCCTCCTCTGGACATGTTCCAGCTTGTCAGTATCCTTCTTGAACTGTGGTGCCCAGAATTGGACACAGTACTCCAGGTGAGGTCTGACCAGAGCGGAATACAGTGGTACTATTACTTCCCTTGATCTAGATGCTATACTAGAGAGGCTTGAGAGGCCAGGGCCATGCCAAGCCTCTGGGAACACTGAGGAGAGCTACAGATGGGTTCCCCTGATGTGGCTTCCTCTTTTGGTGGATTACCCTTACTGACTTCCTGAAAAGGGGTCAGGAGTCCAATACAGTTCTTTGCTAATGCCTAAGCCAATACCGCTCACATTTGCTGTAATCAATAAAGTTGTGGCCTAAATTTTGCCTATTAACCTTAAACCAAAATTCTGTGTCAGTGTGATTTTTTATTCTAACAGGGGCTGGCTTGGGGGGCCTTGACACGCAATAGAATATATCATAACATATGGAGAATTAAATAACACAATATGTGCTCTACCACATATGGAACATAGGATGCCATGTTATACTAGGTCAGACAATTGTTCCACTAGCTCAGTATTTTCTCCTGTCAGTGACTCTCCAGGGTTTCAGGCTGGGTTTTGTCAGTGTCTATTTGGAGATGCCTGGGATTAAACCTGGGACCTTCTGCATGCAGAGCAAATCCTATATTGCTGAGCCACGGCCCTTCCCCATGGTTTCCACATCTTGGCAAAAGCGATGGAGAGTCACATGGCTCTTGTAGGTTAAACAAAGAAGTTGATACCTTGGCACAGTAGACTACCAAATTGGCACCATTTGGCATAAGTAATGCATATACTTATGCATATACAATTGACAGCTTGGTCTTGAACTTCAACAAAGGGTTGTTTTTTTTTGGTTATTTTTTTGTTTAGAGAAATGTTAACATTGGCACCAAATCCGAATCATTTCGTCGTGCCCCAATGCTTCTCTACTGTACAGTAAAGAGTTCCTCCGGACCCAAAATCAAAGTAGTCCAAGACGGTTTTGGTTTGTTTGCTTATTTTCTTTCCTTATGTAAAAGCACACTGGGTCATTCCCAATTAGTAGCGATCTTCAAGGTTCTACTACACTAGCAGACGGCAGTGATCCATCACAGCTGTCACATCTTAGACTGCATTGCTAAATAGTTTTCAGATGTTTCCCCATTCCCATGTTTGGGTTTAGCTTTGCATTCTATTTTATGGACCCTCGTACATATAACAAATTAATCTAGGCTCTACCAAAAAGAAAGAAAGAAAAGGAACAAGTCAACTACAGATAAGCTTTTAAAAAATCCATTCACCATCTACAGAGATTAAATTTAAAAGTAGTACATTTTTTTCATGTAAAAACAGTATCTTTGCATATAAACCATATACACAGCCTGTTTCAATAGACCAACATGCAGGATTTCTAATAGACATTCGGAATCAACTATATTCCTGCTCTGGGTTACCAAAGCTAGTATGAGAAGTGTCTTTGTTGTATCCCTGTTTTTCTTGGCTCTCAAAAGCCTGGCGTGTGAATGAGAGTTTCTTTCGCTTTGTGTATCTAAGCCATCATTTGGAAATGTCCAATTTGGGGGTACTCTCTGGTGTTCCAAAGTTTGCATTCAAGCCCCCCTCACTCCCCTTTACTCCCAATTTAATCACAGCACTTAGCAGAACTCCTCTGCTTTCTTCAAAGATGTCGTCTACTTGGCAAAAAATCACTCAGCTTACTTCTTCAAATAATAATAAACCAACCTTCTATTGATTTAATGGAGGAGACTGGCTAATAACTTACAGAACAATAATCAGGGACACTGATTAATCCTTCATTAATTTGCCATGACAAATAATAAAAATGGCCTCCAGCATTTAAATTTGCTCAAGCCTAATCACAAAATCATTTTACGTTATTTTGATTTCATGCATTCAGTTCTGTTTCTGGTGAACTCAATAGTCTGTGCTTGTTTGCGTGTTTAGTGGGACATAAAACAAATCTTCTGTGACCTCTACTAGCTTCACTAGCTTTGACCCCCTACTAGCTAATTCATGTAAAAGATTAATCTCTACAGTAAGTTGCTAGGCAGTCTAGAAACAAACACCTCTGATAGCTAGGATAAACTGCTGCTCTCCAAGGTTAAACAAAACACCTCTCAACTGCATCTTCCATCTTGGTCTGTGGCACCAGAAAGGACATAAACATTGAGACTAGAGATGGTCCACTCTGTCCATTTCAGTTTCTCATTGTTCCAATCTTGACCATTTCTCTACATTACTACATCAGTTTGTGGTGTGTGTTTGTGGTGTGTGCCCCCCCCAAGTCCTCGTGAAAAATTATCAGCATCTTAGTATGAATTTCTTCTAATATACAGATTTTTCTATACATTTTAAACTTAATATTCACAGTTTTGAAAGGCAATTTCCCCAACTATTATGCATTCTTGATATATATTTTTCATCAATACATGCACTTTTATGCACATTTTACCATACTGTATGCATTTTTGTGCTCTTTACTTGGCTAGAGAACTACGGTACATTGCAAAATTCAGAGAAGTGAACGATGGCTCTGTTTCGGTTTGTGTGCTGTGCAAATTAGGTGGGTTCAGCTTTAAATGAAAAACATTTCTTCCCTCATTCCTGATGGAGCCAGGACTTTCATAGTGTAGTGTGGTTCCTTCTGCACATAGACATTTTCTTTTGCTATCCTTGGACATGGGAGCTTTTGGTGTTCAGATTTTTCTTTTCACCATTTTCCCAAATGCAAAGGAGACAGCCTCACTTCACTTCTGAAAGATCTAAGTACATTCTCTACAGCCAGGCATGCATAAACCTCCATGAAAAGATAATCCCTAAGCTGCCTTGAATCAAAATGCACTTTCCTGTGCTGCCTAATTTAGTGATGTCATGGTGCTTTGTAACGGCCTGAACTGAAATACTCTCCGCACCCCCTTCCCCCTTTTTGCTATGCTTGTAAAGCATTCTGAACCATCTTCCCCACAATACTTCTTCTCTGGCTTCAAGCTGAAGAACTCAACTCTCCCTCTCCCAACCAAAGGCTCCACTGGCAAGGATGCAGTGACAACAGTAACAAGACTTCCTCCTCCCTTCCTCATACTTGGAACAGTGTAACAGCAACTTTCCAGATGTTGAGCAATGCTCTTAAAAGTTGTTTTTCACTAGCACTGCACATGAAAGCAAGAGTTCATACTAACATTATTGACAGTGATGAGAGTCTCATGGCAGCTACTCATGGCGCATCCGCTAGAACTCAGGGGAAGTCGTCCCTCTTTAGATAGTCAACCAGTGAACAACCAGCTCTTTCAGGGTGGAAGGAAATATTGCTGTGCCTTGGAGAAATGAGTGCCATTTGCAACATTTTTTATTGCTACTGTGATGAGTGTGTTTTTGGCAAGCTTTCTCCTGAGAGCTCTTGAGCCTATAACGGTTTCCAGTGGGCTCCTACCAACAGTTAAGTTTCTTCCCAGACACAAAGCTAAGGGGGGAATCACTTTCTCCTATGATGTTATAAAGAATAATAAGATGTTGTGTATTCATAGGCATTTTGGGCACAGACACATTTCCTTATATTTTCCAGCACCCTTGTAAATATTTGTGAAGGCGGTAAATGTCCTGTGTGAGTGCCTGGAGGCAGATGGATGGTGGCTAATGGACTGAGGTTGAATCCTAACAATATCTTCCTGCAGAGTGATATAAGTTATGTCTTCATTGAAGTTCCATTATATGCAACAGATCTTGAACACCACTCTCTTGAAAGGAAAGCATCATGCCTTTTCAATACAGTCATACCTTGGTTCTCAAACTTAATCCATTCCGGAAGTCCGTTTGACTCCTGAAATCATTCAAAAACCAAGGCGCGGCTTCTGATTGGTTGCAGGAGCTTCCTTCACTCAAGTAGAAGCTGTGTTGGACGTTTGGCTTCCAAAAAAACATTTGAAAACTGGAACACTTCTGGGTTTTCGGTGTTTGGGAGCTGATTTGTTCGTCAACTAAGCCATTTGAGAACCAAGGTATGAATGTTTTCCTAAATGCTTACCTTTGCAATATGCAGAGCAACTTTTCCTTGGAGTTCTTCCTGAATGTCTTCTCTAGAATTACCCTAGGAGTCCATTCTCAGTGGCCAACTCATCTCCTTTCACTCTGATTGTCTCCAATCAGTGCAAAGGCTAAGAAGACCTTCTCAGTGGCTAAAAGGCTCCCCTTTCATGCTGATAGGGTGGCTCTAGAACAATGGAGAAAGGGACAAGTGAAATAAATTCTCATATGAAACTTCATAAATGACTCAACACATCGTTTTCCTTTCATTGTGATTGCCTCCATATATGAAAAATCTCACATATACTGTAAAGCATTGGCAAGTATAAAGTAAATGGGATGTGTAACCAAAGCAAAGGCTTCTACATCATCTTACCAAATGAACGGATGTTAGGCTGTGACAGGTACGTTCAGCCTCAGTGAGCATGCACATTAACTGCAAGTTTCTGCTACGCTGACCAGTAAAAAAAGGTTAATGATGCTGGCACCTAAGTGATCATAATCAGCTTTTAATGTCACTCGGCTATTATGAACAGGAATTTGGAATGTTCCTTCCTCTCTTGATATCAAATATCCATCCATCTCAGTTCAAAAGCAGATCAGAATGCATTACAGAGAGCAATACATCTAGTCTACTACATCTAGCAACTTGAACGACCATGACTTTCTGGGTTACCTTTCACAGCCTCAACACCTGATATATATATATTTTTTCTGTTGATGAGCTTAAGTAAAGTGCCAAACATGCAAAATATATGGTTGACCATGGAATTCCTGATCTCTTCCCCCTTTAAGCAATTTATTGGCTGTTTCATCTAAAAGTATGTGGTTTGTCATTGCTTATACCCTTAATCAATTTTTTTTAATGGAACTTAGAACAATTTGTTTAGGGCTGCATTCAGATAATGCATTCTTCCTGTCATGAAGTAGTGAGCCTATGAGCAAGTATCACTGGGTGGGCCCCCTCAGGCAGGTGGTAAAAATTAGTCCCCACAGTAGGAGCATGTGATGGGGCTGGCTGGTTCTCTCTGTCCCCTGGCAGGTTAACTCGAAGAATTATTCATGCCATGTTTTAGACTTGCTGTTTGGTGTTCTGTAGCTGGTGCCAGTAAAGAAGCCAATAAAGTCTGGTAACCCGTTCAGGGCCTGCATGTGATTGATTAGCAGTTTGGAGGGAGGACTCAGGAAGGCAACCCCCTCCTCGACACTTCCATCTTCATGACATTTGCTTACCTGTTCATTTTCACATTTCAGGTGATCGTTCCCATGACATAAAAGCCACTTCTGGAAATCTAGGGGGATCTAGTAAAAGTTTAGCACTCATTTCAGAGCTAATTGTTTTCAGGGGGAAAGGGGAGGGGGACAGTTTTCATTCACATTAACTTGGGAAATGGTGGGAATTTTGCATTGGTGGAATTTGGGGCAATATACCAGCCTAAAGTTCTTTCCTGTCATTTAAAATTTAGTAGAACCTGGTGGTATAGTGATCAAAAAGCCACAGTTGAATAGCACAAAATGATACTGCTGTGTAAAAAAGAACATTAGAAATTGCAATAAAAGCATTAGCATTATAACCAGCAAACCTTTTGCTATAAATCTCATGTCTGAATGCTGCCTAGGACTTATACTGATTTAATGTGCCATTGACAAGATAGCACAGCTTTGGACAAACACGGGCAACCCAATCCTATTGTTGTTTATTCTGAAGTATGTGTTGCACAAAACTTACTCCCAGGTAAGCATGCATTCGACTGTGGTCCTAATACATACCCGCCAACATTTCTCCAATGGAAATAGGGATCTCCTATTTCATACCCTCCAACATTTGTCCACCGAAAATAGGGACATCCTATTCCATACCCTCCAACATTTCTCCAATGGAAATAGGGACATCCTAGTACAAGCTGACCTTTTATGATGCTCCACATCAGAATAGATGAAAACAAACAAAGTTGATGCTTCATCATGGATCTAATGAGGAGAAAGTTCTGCCCAGACTCACTTCCCAAGCATCTTGTTGGCCAATGTGAAAGCAGGATGTGTGACTATATGGGCCTTTGGCATAATTCAGCAGGCTCTTATCTTCTTTAGAAAAAGAAAGCAAGGGAAAAATATATGTAGATGGTGATGTTTCATCATATAACTTACATGCACTTAGTTTCAGCAAGAGAAGAGGACTAAAGGAATGACATTATTATTCTTAGCAATAAGCAGCAGAATGCTTATATATACTCTTAGGTCCTAAAACTTACTGCATTTTAAACAACATCCCTTAAGGCTGTGAAATCCATTTACTTTGTAATGAGAAAGGCTGAATTACCCCCCCTCCGATATTTTAAAACACTGCTGAAGCAGAAGCCTGCCATTCCTGATTCAGTTAAGAAGAGACACTAGGAATCACACAGCTCATCTTCAAGCTCAAAAATCCCTGTATTGAAACACATTCCAACAAAGTTTAACTACCCACCTGTTTTATTTTATGTCTTGCTGGTGCTGTAGTGCCATCTAAACAATCGCTAACTTCTTTTCTAAAAAAGAAATAATTTATTCACTTTGATTTGAAAACATTTAAGGGCAAGGAGAAAAAGACAAAGGATTATCTGGTGCTAAACTGGTTCTTTGAAAGTAAAGATATTCTTAGGGTCTGATCCGATCATTCACCATGTTGAAAACTAAATAATGGGTTGAATCTAAACTTAGTCGTGTTTATAATAAACCCATTGAAATCCAACAATATCTATGTTGTCTGTTTTAAGTTTTGCCTGGATTCAACTCAATGGTTTTTTGTCACCATGTCACTGTAATATTTGGTTATGGCACCTTGGCTAATCTCTTTGCATGCATTTTTGCTCTTTTTGAAGGAACAGCAGCCACATCCACAGTATGTATTTAAAACAGTATCATACCACTTTAAACAACAATGGCAGCAACCAAAGATTCCCAGGAGCTGTAGTTAGGTAATGGTGCTGAGCATTGTTAGCAGACACCTATTACCCTCACAGACAATTCCTAGAGTTTCCTGTAAAGAGGGATTGATTGTTAAATCATTGTGGGAACCGAAGCTCTGTGAGGGGATTAAGAGTCTCCTAGTGACTCTCAACACCCTTAACAAACTACAGTTCCCAGAATTCTTTGGGGGAATTCTTTTAAGTCCATTGATCTCAATTGGTCTGAGTATTACATAGAAGCTCTATGTATATTTGCTTTCAACATCTGCTGGGTGTTTGTTTTCAATTCTGCTGACTACTTCTATACCATGCTTTTATATAAAGGAGGAACATCCCACACAACGATGGTTTACAAGCTATAAGGAACACCATTTCAGATAAAACCACAGCAGACTTTGCTACGAAACTCTGTCATTTTGTCCTTACCCACAACAACTTCAAATTTGGTGAGGACCTGTTCCTTCAGATCAACGGCACAGCAATGGGCACCCGCATGGCCCCACAGTATGCCAACATCTTCATGGCAGATTTAGAACAACGTTTCCTAAACTCCTACCCACTCAAACCTCTCTTGTACCTGCGTTACATTGATGATATTTTTATTATCTGGACACATGGTCAACAGACCCTGGACACCTTCCACAAGACATTCAATGACTTTCACCCCACCATCAACCTAACTATGAACCAATCTATGCAAGAAATACACTTTTTGGACACTACTATAAAAATACAGGATGGACACATAGACACCACCTTATACCGTAAACCAACTGACCGACAAACATATCTACATGCTTCTAGCTACCATCCCAAACATACCAAACAATCCATTGTATATAGCCAGGCCCTACGTTACAGCCGCATCTGTTCCAACTCTACAGACAGAGACTCTCACCTAAGAGATCTACAGCAAACCTTTTTAGAACTAAAATATCCACCTGATGAAGTTAAACAACAGATCGACAGAGCCAGACTGATACCCAGAGAGAACTTGCTGCAAGACAGACCCAAAAAAGAAAATAACAGAACACCACTAGTCATCACATACAGCTCCCAAGTTAAAACAGTACAACGCATCATCAGAGATCTACAACCTCTCCTAGACAATGACAGTTCTCTTTCTTAAGCTCTGGGAGGAAGACCCTTCATCGCATACAAACAGCCACCCAATCTCAAACAGCTCCTCACCCACAATAATACAAAAACAGGACTCAACATGGACACTGGTACCAGAGCCTGCAATAAACCCAGATGCCAACTTTGCTGCCACATAAACCCGGATAACACCATTACTGGTCCCAACAACATCAAACACACCATCTCAGGACTATTTAATTGCTCATCTTCCAACATTGTGTATGCAATCAAATGCCAACAGTGCCCTTCAGCTCTCTATATTGGACAAACAGGCCAAACCCTACGCCAACGGATAAATGGACATAAATCTGATATCAGGAATCACAAGACAGAGAAACCAGTAGGAGAACACTTCAATCTCCCAGGACATTCTATAAAAGATCTCAAAGTAGCTGTCTTAATACAAAGAAATTTCAGAAATAGACTGGAAAGAGAAGTGGCTGAATTGCAACTAATCACCAAACTTAAAACCATGGAGAAACCTGGTTTGAACAAAGACATTGGATTCTTATCTCATTATACATAACAAAGCCATCTTTAGCCATCTCACCCCTTGCATTTCCCTGCAAGACTAACTGCAGCCGTTTAGAGTCGTCAACAGGTTTTCCACACTTATCAGCCTATCACCAATTCCCACCACCCTTCTGAGTAATACCCCTCCCCACTCCCCCACTATATTTAAGGATCTGGTGACTTCTGTTTCAGTGTATCTGAAGAAGTGTGCATGCACACGAAAGCTCATACCAGGAACAAACTCAGTTGGTCTCTAAGGTGCTACTAGAAAGAATTTTCAATTTTGTTTTGACTATGGCAGACCAACACGGCTACCCACCTGTAACTGGAAATATGGTTGTGCATTACTTTTTGTGCTGCAATTTGCTTTGCTGCATTTCCCATCTTTCCCCAAGTCATTTTGGGAACTTGCGGAAGTGCAGTGTATACACGAATCAGTGAACAGATGCGTGATAAAGAGATCTGTGAAGCATGAAAAAAAAAATGCACACAATATTAAGAAAAAATGCTTGGAAATTGACATTAAGACCAATTTACTGTTCAAACAAGTGCATGCTAAAGGAGTCACCTATGCGGTACTCACAGAAACCTGCACACTCACCACTACCTATTATGGTGTCCATGAAGGGTCTCAGTAAATATTCCCTCAAAAAAACATAGTGCTTGAGAAACTATTTTCTCTTCCTGATCAATTCCTTTTTGCACTTGCCTACATACTCACATTTCATTGGATGCCAGGATTGGAGACCTACCCTCCCTTCTGTTCTGAACATCTCTCTTTTAATAGTTACCAATGTAGGTGCCTCACTCACATTGATGGAGGGGGGGAAACTCCTGTACCATTATGTCTCCCTGTTCCTTTTTCAGGTCTTGTAGACGTGGCTGCTATTTTGAGATATGCCATGTGCCCTCATGGCAACTAGTTTGTGACTGGCACCCACAGCACTCAAAATTCCAATTATGCCCTCAGGCCTAAAAACTTTGCCAATCCCTGATTTAGAATATACCCATGTGTATTTTGCAGTACAATGTGTGTTTTTGTGCAGGCCTTGAGGTGCAGCATGTCTTTAGTGCTGCTGCTGGAACCTCTGGTGCTGTCCAGACCCCTCTCATACATCACCCCCTGACATGAACATCTTTCCTTATTTTGTACAGCGGGTATGAAAATGGACACTGGAATGAAAATGGACACTGGAAAATGGACCTCTGACATGCCATTCAACCCTAAGTAAATGGACCTCTGACATGCCATTCAACCCTAAGTAAATATGTGAAAATGTTCACCATATTCCTTCAGATCTTATTTTCTCTGGGTGAAACAGCCCATTTCCAGTCATGAGAAGAAGATTCTGCCTTAAAGGAGGTCACTTGCACAGCAAGTCAGCACTCTGTGGAACATCTGAAAAGCTGTTGAGCCTATAGGCTCAAACTGCCAAAGATATATTGTGGGATTGTCCAACAAGCAGTGTCAGCTTAACCCTGCTGGTGTCACAAATGTGCCAAGGAGCATTTTTCAGCCTATGAAGAACTGCATTAAACCCAAAAAGCCTAAATCCACAATTAAAAGGTGGCTTAAGACATATTTTCTTAGAATTTCAATAATGGTGGAAACGGAATGAGTATCATCCATTTTCTTGGCGTATAATCAATGGCGGTACTTGGTGAACAGTCTTCATTTGAGATTTAGTCAAGTACAAGCTGAAGATACAATAATTCCCTTGGCAAACATTTGGTAAAGATTAGAAATGTGTGGGCAATGATAACCAACACCTCTGGAATTCAAACAGACTTCATTTGTTTTGCACTTAACGCTTAAGCCGCCAAGTAGCTGCAAAGTTTGAGAGAGGATAGAGGAAATGAAGTGGTAGTTGGATGTTCAGTGAATAAATGTGAAAAGTGAACATCAATAATGGGGAAAGTGATGTAAGCTCAGTGGAAAAGCACCTAGGTGCAGGCAGAAGATATGGCATTTCTAGTTAGGGTCCAGGAAAGACCCCTGACTGAGAAACTGGAGAGCTGCAGTCAGCTGGCGTTGAGAATATGCAGGTTGATTAATCAATGATCTGACCTGGTTTAAGGCAGCTAACTATTAATGGGGGGAAGGAATGGAAGAGGAATCGGGTGGGGAATAGGATCCGACCAGTGAGACCTCCTGCCTATCAAGCACCTGACATCTTTGTGACGTTAGATGAGCCGTTTCTCCTTTGTTGCCCAGGTTCGGTTCCAGCTAGGCTGCCAAGGTGGTGGTGGTGGGGAATTGATTTCCAGGAGTGGGTTGGATTAAGAGTGCACCTGCAGAAGACCTCAGCGGGGCTTTAAGCTGTTCAACTGATGGGTGGTGACTTCAAGCCCTGCTTTCTGTAGGATTCACTTGCCTTCTGGGGTTAAAATTAGGAACCCATTGAGGTCTTGAAGCCAAGTACTAATTGCAAAAAGATAGTAATGTTTCAGTTTGTGTATTGATCTAGGAAGTGAGAATTAAGTAGGTTTCCATTAAAATATGAACAAATCTTTTCCCCATACCTACCCCATGCATTCCTGATGGCCTTACACACATTTGCTCCCTACATATTTCTGAATTAGGCTTGAAATACCCCTCTGAAGTCTGACCCTGCATCAGTCCACCTATGGCCCTGGACTGCAGTGATTTCTGACAGCTAGCATCCCGATCAGCAAATAACCTTTCCCCTTCCTTTTTCTATATACAGATTTGCACATCTTACTTTGAGCCACTTTTAGAAGGATGCTGCCACCCAGCATAAAGCCTCTGTAAAAGATGCTCAATGCACTCACAGGAGGATTCACCCATGAGATTTCCACAAGTCAGGTCTCTCGGCAGGAGCCTGTAAAATCAAAGCTTACTGTGACACTACAGCTTCACAACCTGCTTCTTACCTCCCCGGCAGCACAGTATCAGCATTCATGAATGTAAGACAAAAGCCATCTATCTGTCAGTTACCAAAGAGCTTTCTGACCCTCCGCTTTTGTCATCTTCTCCCATTTGTAATCAAAGGCTTTCCTCCCATTTCAGCGTCTCAATTTTATTTAAAAGGTTTTTTTTTTTTTTTTGTTTTTTTTTTAATCTCAGAAAATGTGCCCTGTCATTTGAGGCCTGCATGAAAAAGCTGTTTTCCACGGAATGTTATTGCAACTGATTTTCTAGGTGACTTAAAAAATATATTTTAAAAATCCCCTGGTTATTTAAATTCAGAAAGTACAAAACAGATAAGAACACTCGCTCATATATTTATAAATGTTCCCTCGTGTCCTTTATCAGCTGTCACTGTTCATTTTGTGTTGTTCTGCAATACGCCTGCTTACCAAAAAACATGAATCACAATTCTTTCATGGTGACCTGTTTTTGATGAAATATATTCATCTAAACTGCATCATAGCAATACTGAGTAGGGCTGTGAATTCCACTGTCATGTAGCCAAGCTGGTCCAAGGCTAAAGATGTCACTTTCCCAGGATGGTGGAATGGGACTCAGGGGCGCCATCTCATCCTCAGGATTATGAGTGCCCGCCACATAGTGCATGTGCATGAGACGTTGCATGTCTGCCTTTTGGCGGCAGCGGAGACTCCTCTTTCCGCAGCCAGCAAGGCATCCTTTTCAGGGGGGAGGAGCTCAGACTCGCAGGCAGAAAGACTCTGCCTCCACATCTGAGCTCCCCCCCCCCCTGAAAAGGATGCCTCGCTCGCTGGCTGCAGAGGATGGAGCTGAACTGCTTCTTTCTTGGAGGCAGCACTGCTGCTGCCTGCTGGCTTTTTTCATTGACTTTGTGGGTTCCCAGCCCCCAAAATTATATTACTGTGGGTGCCCAAGCATCCTTGCACCCGCAAGTAGTTTCTATTATTTCTGGGTGAACTGAAAGTGAATTAATTTGAATTTTGCAGTGGGACTTTGCATGATTTTCAGTTCAATTCAATTCAATATATGGGTTCTATCACATTTAATTCTGACTATATTTTATACCTTAGCAGAGGGGCTGATAAATGTATGAACAAGTTGTGAGTTGAGTTGGAAAATAATTACCGGTAGTTCCTTTTTGAAGGGGGTGAACTGCAACTCGAACTAATTTCCCATTTTAAAATGAACTTAAAATGAACCTTAAAATGAATGCTGATTTCATTGCATTCCCATTGGCCCCTTTTCTCTTTCCAACAACACTGTTTCACTCACATCTAATTTCACTGCCTTCCTTTCTTACCCCTTTCTTCATTTAGATTATCACCTCACTTTCTCTACACAATGCCCAGGATGTTCACCAACAACCCTTTAAAAAACCCAACAAACACCCCCCCCCCAAGCCTTCTTGCTACTGCCGCTCAGTCTCAGCGGCTAAATGCAGACTCAGCAGTGATGCCTTTAACTGCTGGTGAGAGACTGTATCTCTCTGCCAGCCAAAATATCACAGCTGTCGGAGATGCCAGCTGTGGAAAAAGCCGACTGTTGCCGAGCTGTGGGTTCAGCTGTGATGCCTTCTGCAGATTGTGGGAGATCATATCTCTTCAGCACCTGATGCTCTGAGAACCACCACCAACAGAAAAAGCTGACTGTTGCCTAGTGCTCCAGAAGTGCTGTGACGGTGGAAATAGAGAGCTAAAAGCACATTGTCTAGGGGAAGTTCATCCCAAGAACAATTTTGTATTAAGCAAAAGCAAGAACAGGGCACTGGAACCATTCTGGGGGGAGTTTGGTGAGTTTTGTGTGCCACAGAGAAGCTTCTGGGGGACATATGTGGCCCATAAGCCACAGATTAACCATGTGCAGGCTTCTGCTCAAAGAGTTGTTCTCATAATTAACCTCACATGCAGGAGACACCATGGTAGATAGAAATGGTAGTTTTTATTTTATAACAAGTAGATTATATGCAACCAGTTCAACCAAATGATTGCTAAAGTTATACATTTAATGTATATGAAATGCTGTGTTTGAATGCACTGTATTTAAAATGCTTCAAAGGGAAGTTTACCTTCGGCAAGGGGTTCTGCTCTGGCAAAAGCATTAGAGAAGGCTGGTATTTTTTCCCCATTTCATTGAGATAAGCTGCCTGATGACTCATCTGTGGAAACACTAGCTGCAGAACACTCAAGGCAGGAAGGTGGAACTTGAGAATCGTGTGTGTGTGTGTGTGTGTGTGTGTGTGTGTGTGTGTTTTGGAGGTGGCTAGTAGCAGCAGCAGTTGCAGAGGAGTTATGCAATGATGAACAAGCTTACAATCTCTTTCTGGGACGAGAGAGAAGAAAGTTTACGGAACTGCATAAATGACTGAACCCCATGGCTGGTTTGCAATGTGTTGCATTGTTGTTTTGTGATGTTCATCTAATTGTAACAAGTATTTAAGGCTGTTCTGCAGGAAAGTTTTAAAACTCATTCTTGGGGATGGAAAGTTCATTTATTTCTGATGAAGACACTGGCAGGTGGGATCTGGATATGTCTGGCCAAGGTGCATTCGTCCGATAACCTGAGCATCTTTGTACCAGCAGTCTCTGACTCCAAAGAGAAGGAGAGGAAGAAAACTACTTCAATCCCACTGAGGGTGCTTTGGGTACATAAACCTTAAATGTGCACCACAGTCCTCTCCCTGCTGAAATATATATTAAAACAACAACAACCTTTTTCAAAAGAATGAATTATGGTGCTGGAGGATACTCTTGAGAGTCCCATGGACTGCAAGAAGATCAAACCTATCCATTCTGAAGGAAATCAGCCCTGAGTGCTCACTGGAAGGACTGATCCTGAAGCTGAGGCTCCAATACTTTGGCCACCTCATAAGAAGAGAAGACTCCTTGGAAAAGACCCTGATGCTGAGAAAGATGGAGGGCACAAGGAGAAGGGGACGACAGAAGACGAGATGGTTGGACAGTGTTCTCAAGGCTACCAACATGAGTCTGACCAAACTGCGGGAGGCAGTGAAAGACAAGCGTGCCTGGCATGCTCTGGTCCATGGGGTCATGAAGAGTCGGACACGACTGAACGATTGAACAACAACAAAGGGTACAGGACCTCTGGACAGTTAAGTCCAGTCAAAGGTGACTATGGGGTACGGTGCTCATCTTGCTTCAGGCCAAGGGAGCTGGCATTTGTCCACAGACAGCTTTCTGGGTCATGTGTCCAGCATGACTAAACCACTTCAGATGCAATGGAACACCGTGACAGAAACCAGAGTGCACGGAAACGGCGTTTACCTTCCCGCCAAAGTGGTACCCATTTACCTACTTAACTGGTTTGCTTTCAAACTGCTAGGTTGGCAGAAGCTGGGACTGAGCAACGGGAGCTCACCCTGTCGTGTAGATTCAAACTGCTGACCTTCTGATCAGCAAGCCCAAGAGGCTCAGTGGTTTAGACCACAGTGCCACCCGCTCCCCTGCTGAAATACTAGAAGCTCCATCAGTATTGGCATGTTATTGAACACTCACCAATTTAGGCAAGCCTCCCACTGAACCTATGGTCTAATTGTATCAATTGTTATTTAACTGTTTAAACTGTTAAAAATATTTAAATGTCTTGTTTTATTGCATTCTTTTTTATAAAAATGACATTTTAATGTCTTGATGTAATTATTTTATGGCTATTTTAAATATGTGTGGATTTTTAATTCTTTTTATACTTGTAAACTGCTCAGAAGGGATTTTGGCATTTAAGCAATATATACACTAATACAGCAATAACAATAACAGAGGGTGCAGTAGTAGGAGTCATCAGTAGGATGGCATGTACAGACAATCAAAGTTGTGTTTCGGGAGGGGGGATATGGCAATGTTACAAATATAATGTCAACTTTGTCCTCTGCAACACTCACAAGATGATCAGGATTTTTTCTTTTAAAGAATCAGTGGCAGCTGTGCTTTACTGAAAGCAGAAGAAACAGTAACAGGAGTTATATAGCTACATCTATTTATCTAGCCATACATACATACATACATACATACATACATACTATATACACAGAGAGTCAAAGGCACTTTTTGTCTGGTTATTACTTGCAGTGTTGTAATATGTCAAGCTCACGTTCAATTTATTCCAAAGTTTGAGGATGTCTAACTCTGCTCCCTTTCTGCTTTTCTCCATCTGCAAAGCCCTTCCACATTTATTTTCAAGCCATCAAAAGACACAATCAAATGACTTTGTCAGGTTTTATGTCTCTCTTTATACAACAACGCAAAGAAGACCTTGAAATACGAAAGCATTTGTCTCCAATTTTGGGGTTTTATTTTCACCATATATTATTTGCATGTGCTTTCTGGCTTGCAAATTTACAAGATGCCTGTTTTTATACATCATTATTCTATTTTCCATTTCTTTTTGTTTTAACTTTCCCTAATGAATCTGGACCTTCAGAAGTATATCCATATCCTTTCTGTCTTTCAATATATATATATATATATATATATATATATATATATATATATATATATATATATATATATATGCTGTCATACACTGGCAGCAGTTAGTTTTGATGGGAGATATTTAGTTTGACTGAGTATTCCATCCAGAACAGTCTTTGAAGATTATGAATGGAAATGCAAATCAAAGCAATCATGGAAGAGAGAGAGTCTATTGCTGCAGGGACATAGATATTGTCCCTGCAAGCCAAATGAAGATGCAGGCTAAGTGTCTGAAAATTAAATAGAACCATACCCTATTGGACAGAGGTATTGTAACCAATTCTGTAAGCTGAATCAAACCAGACATTCCTATAAAATTAGTGGTGGGGAACCTGTGGCCTTCCAGGTGTTGCTGAACTCCAGCGCTCATCTCAGCCAGCATGGGCAATCGTCAGATTTGTTGGGAATTGTAGTTTAGCACCATATGGGGGACTGCAGGACCCCTCCCTGCTATGAACGATAGCACCATGGTTGGATACTGCATGGATATTAGTTGCTCTTAGGTCCCATCTGCACTACACATTTAAAACAGCATCATACCACTTTCAAGAGAGGCATGACTTCCCACAAAGAATCCTGAGAACTTCCTTTTTTTAAAAAAAAAAAAGGAGCTGAGAGTTGTTATAAAACCCCTCTGACAATTGTAGCTCTGTGAAGGGAAGAGCAGTTTCCTAACGACTCTCAGCACCCTTAACAAACTACAGCTCCCAGGATTCTTTGAGGGAAGCCATGTCTCTTGAACGTGATAGGATACTCCTTTAAATGCATGGTGTTGTCGGGGCCTGAGAAAGCGAATAGCCAGAACAAAGTCCATTTGTTGCAGGTGTAAAAGACTATACTAAGCCAGGGAGCTGATAACATCTTCCTCTCACCAAACTATACAAACACACTTCCATCATTTCTTAACATCACTTTCTATAGGTCATGGTATTGATATTCACAAATTTTCCACTTCCAGCCAGCACCACAATCTCACTTCATTGCTCACCAAATCTACACTGGGAAGACACTGGGAAATATTTGACCTTCCACCACCAATTTGGTAATGCCAGGCACTCCAGGGCACATGAAAGAAGCCTACAACATAGCTTTATAATACACGTGTTGCCTCAGTTCCTGGAAGTGGCACTAAGTATGTGGCACAGAGTTGCTGTGTAAAGTTTTCCTCAAATGACCTTAAGCTTCTGATATGACTAGGACAGTTGTTGTTGTTGTTGTTTAGACGTTTAGTCATTTCTGACTCTTCGTGACCCCATGGACCACAGCACGCCAGGCACTCCTGTCTTCCACTGCCTCCCGCAGTTTGGTCAGACTCATGTTGGTAGCTTCGAGAACACCGTCCAACCATCTTGTCCTCTGTTGTCCCCTTCTCCTTGTGCCTTCAATCTTTCCCAACATCAGGGTCTTTTTCCAGGGAGTCTTCTCATGAGGTGGCCAAAGTATTGGAGCCTCAGCTTCAGGATATGTTCTTCCAGTGAGCACTCAGGGCTGATTTCCTTAAGAATGGATGGGTTTGGTCTTCTTGCAGTCCATGGGACTCTCAAGAGTCTCCTCCAGCACCATACTAGAACAGTAGCTCCAAGCTACATTGGAAGGGTCCCCAAACACTTTGAAGAACATACCACCTGAGTCACCATATGGCCAGAAGCTACAGGTAACATATCCTCGTGTAATTCAGACTGCACTGAATATTCACCCACTTTAGTTTCTAGGAAGTGTTTTCAGGGCTTCTGAAATGTTTCCTGAGAAAAAGAGCTTTGTCCTTGAAAATGTTCCTCTGTTTTTGATCTGTGAACTGCCATTGTTCCTCCAGTCAACAACTGCTTTGTAGCATTCTTTTATTTGATAGCACTTCACAAAGGGATCCCAGCCAAACAGGGATCACAGCCACATGGTGGTTACAATTCTACAAAGTGAGTCCAACTTTGATATGTGCTGTTATTACTGTGTACAAAAGAATCTTCTTTAGAGTGAGGGCAAAATCTTCATGAGGTTGACATCTAGGTAGTCCTAACCAATCAAGAAGGTGAACTGAACCCCATCTGGGCGAATCTTTCCTGAATAAGAGAACACTAGCCTTCTTTACCCAGCAATCCAAGCAAACATTTTTTGATGCAAATGAAAGTGATTGCAAAAGCTGGCCCTTCATTTAGCTTAGCCCCAGTTAGAACAATCATGCCACCAGGATGAAGAGAATACCACATACTGGGCAGCCATCTGATTCCATACTATTAGGGGGGGGGGGTCTTTTAATAAACTACAAATTGAAGGCTGAACAACAAAATGCATATTTTTTTTCCAAGTTAGATTTTTAAAAAGTAAGATAGGCACCACAAAGAGAAATTTGGCAGAATCAAAAAAGACAATCAAGGAGATTCATTTTGGCTAACATTAATTTCTCTACTCTGTGTGGTTCCCCCATCCCCAAGAGACCAAAACTTGTGCTGGACCATCACTAATTGCTTATCCACTTTCTCTTGTCCCACCGGTTTCCCCCAGGGAAAACTGCTCTTTAGCACTCGGTAGGAGCAAATGGCAATTCCGGTTCCCCCTGGGTTGTCGTTTGTCCTAAACTATTGCTAAAGAGTAGGTTTTTCCTTGGGAAGGAGAGGGGCAAGGGCAAAACCACCTGGACCTGTGCTTTCTAAGCAGGGCACAAGCAGAAGTCTGGATGAGCCCTAAGCTGTTTTGACCACGTTAACTGCAGACACACTAAGTGATTAGGTGATGGAGACCCCAAAGATCATTTCTCATACTTGGAGCTCAGTCTGCTGAAATGTACTTTTCCCCACATGGATGATATCACCCAAAAGACTGTGGTACAATCAAGTGATTCAAATCCTGTTCCACCTCTTCGATCTGTGCTGTCCATAGAGTTATATGATTAATACCTATTAATTAGCTCTGACGGTTCATATGGAATGCCTGCAGTCTCTTGATGTCTTCACAGAACAAAGTCCACATTTCTGAGCCAAGGAAGCTGGACTATACCTTGAATTGAATCAGACAGCTGGGTATTGAAGGAATCTCAGATCTGCTAGAAGTACTTTATGACAAATCTTGAAAGATAGGCAAGGCTCCAGCAGACTGTAATAAAGGCAGACAACGCGCCTTTCATCAAAAGGAGAAAAGAAGAGGCAGGGATACTCCCTAAGATAATTTTTATTTTTTTTTAAGTAGCGATGTGTGAAATACAAATGAGTTCAGATTTTCACAGGAAGCCCATCTACTCATTCAAACTCCATGCTGTTCCAACTGCACTGCTATTAATGGATCACTTCAAATGGATGCTTTAGTGAGTGTGTGGGTGCTTTAGTGAACATGTGTTTTATCCATATTCCTGTTTCCTGGGTTTTCTGTTACCTCTCTAGAACAGTTGGGCCTTCTGCATGTTGCTCTTCCACGATGGAAGACAATTTGTCAAGAAAGGGTTACAGCATCACAAGCATCCAAACGGTTTGCCACAAAAAAGGTTGTAAAATACGAGAATGCAGAAGTTTGTTCTTATGCAAATGTGTTTTGCATTTGATATTATTTGGTCAAAAAAAGAGCGCAGATCATGAGAATGCAGCTGGTTTGGCACATAAGGCTTATCATGAGATGGTTGTTTTAGCAATATGTGTAATTCTTGCTCGTACAATCCCATAAGAGTTAATGGAATTGCAGCCTTGTATCCAAATTCCATTTAAAAACAAATCAATGCCAGTCTATTTGTAATCATCTAGTACAAAGTAGAATTTAATCAGCTTCGACTTTATTGTTTACTATATTTCTATATTATTACTTGGTTGGATTCATATGCAGCATTCTTTCCTCTGTGCATATACATATGGGCAAATAACAATGAAAAATCAGTCACTGAAACCAGAGTGGCTTCTCTTCTTTTTCTCAAGCAACAACATCTGCCACCACCATTCAGTGCTTCATACTGTATCTGGAGGAAGTCCAGTTAGTTTTGCCATGGCCTGAAAAGGTTCATCTCATGACTACATGGAGGAGGATCTTTTTCACGGTGTCCCCCAGCCTATGGAATGATCTCCAAACTGGGATATGGTGGGCATCTACTGCGGTGAGCTTCAATCAGTTGACGTTGGGTGAGTGGCAGGTAGAGGTGGCGCAATCAGTTGATTGTTGGTGCCTTGGAAGGGCTGCACAAGGCTCTTTCTCTGCTCTGTGCCTCCATGCACCATGCATGAGATTTGAAGGGAGCCCAAGAAACAGCTGATTGTTGAGTGCTTGGGATGTGCTGTGCAAGGGGGGTTACAAGTTTCTTTTGAAAAAAAATAAAATTTTCCATTTATTAAAGGAAGATCCCTCTCAAATGAAGCAGTTGTGTTGAAAGCATTTCTCCTGGTGAAATGAATCTGAACTGCTTCTCTCTAGAGAGGGACATGTGCTCCTCTGCATAGACTTCCAAGGGGCTCCCTCTAATCCAGTGGTTCCCAATTAGCTGAGTACTGTTAACCCCCTGTTTTTCAAAAGCCAAGTCAAGGACCTCTTACTTTTAAGGTTCTTGTTCGTATCTCTGTGGTAGCTTTTGTTATGTGAATGGTGCCACCATATCCTCCAGTGTATCCTAGCACAAACTTCTATGTGTGTCACATGACTCATGGAGAGAGCACAGCGATCTCATGTGTGCCATGATCTCATACCTTTTTGGATACCATGCTCTCTGGTGACAGCACAGCCCTTCCCCCTTGGGATGATCTGGTTATACAGACCCTGTTATGGGGTCCATGGACCATGAATTGGGAATCACTGCTCTAACTGATTATCTGCTGGTCAGTGGTTAAAGGGAGCCTCTTTGAAGACATTTCCCCACCACAAATAAGTTGATTGGGACTGAAAGTGCATCTTCAAAGTTCTAACTGATGATCAGCTGATAGGCAGTTACAACACCCTCCTTTGAACTCTTAAAAGTGTCATTGGCCTGACATGGAAGTGGTCAAAGTTGCTCTACAGGGGTGTGGGAGATCAGGAGCTGGTTCACTGTCTGAATCCAGTTCCTAACCCCTGGTTTATAGTGAATTGTGGGTTCCCCCCCAATACTTTTAAAATTATTTTCTTAAGTTGCATAACAAACATAGCCAATCAAAACTTTAACAAGAGAGAAAAGCTCATTACAAAATCTAGACACAACTGACTGAACAAAATCAGAAACAAAAATACCAAGAAGCTTGTTTGTGCAGACCCTGTGGAATTTTTTTTAATAAATGCAGGGATACAGTATTTAAATTAATACATGGGGAAAACAAACATTTAACAAATCTATATATTGAAGTACACCCTACAAACTTTCCTTTTGTT
Source organism: Lacerta agilis (assembly GCF_009819535.1). Taxonomy (NCBI): domain Eukaryota; kingdom Metazoa; phylum Chordata; class Lepidosauria; order Squamata; family Lacertidae; genus Lacerta; species Lacerta agilis. The sequence goes on from NC_046312.1 coordinate 23,767,093, forward strand.
GTTTGAAATATTTGTATAAGCGATAAACCACCACTAGTCTCTCACAAACTTTCCTCTATACGGTATTTATTTCTTCTAGCTGTTCTTAGTTTACATGTAAGTTTCTCCACTAGGCCTATCAGCCTAGTAATCTTTAATGCTTAGCAGTGTTTAATGTTGTTAAATTAGCTTCTTTAGGTTTCTTCCAAAAAAGTGGCAATAGTCATATGTGCAGCTACTAATACGTATTTTTCGCTCCATAAGACACACTTTTTTCCTCCTAAAAAGTAAGGGGGGAAATCTGTGCGTCTTATGAAGCAAATGGTGGTCCCTGGAGCCAAATTTCCCAGGGGCCAAAAGAGGATCGTGCTTTTTATTTTACAAAGAGAAAAGGGGGTGTTGAAAGGACCCCGCTCAGCAGCTGATCAGCAAGAGATCGGGAGAGAGATAAGAGTCCCCGGCTCCCTTTCAGCCCTGCTCCCTTGCCCAGGCCTCCATTGTTGAATGTGCTGCAGAGGGAGGTTGTTTGTTTCCCCAGCAACATGTGACTGGCTGATTAGATTATCTGTCTGGAAACTGTAGAAAAGGCTCCCTTTCCTTTAGAAGCTGCAGAAATGTGAGTTGAACCCCATAAAAACGGGGCTCTTCCTCTTTGCTTTTCCCCCTTTGCCAAAAAAAGCTTCAAAACATTTAGCGGATCCCCAAAAACACCAGGGCTTTTCCCTTTGCAAAAAAGCTGCAAAACATTTAGCGGATCCCCAAAATAACCAGGGCTTTTCCCTTTGCAAAAAAGCTGCAAAACTTTTAGCTGATCCTCAAAAAAACAGGGCTTTTAGAGGAGGAAAACCAGAAAAAATATTTTTTTTCTTGTTTCCTACTCTAAAAACGAGGTACACCCTATGGTCCGGTGCACCCTATGGAGTGACAAATACGCTAACTTTCAGGGCTTAATCTATCAAGTCCATATTATCATCTGCAAATAAATTTAGTACTGCTAGGTTTGGGGTCATTTGGGTAGATTTTTTCTATATCATTGTAAACTTGATCCCAGAATGCTGCTGCGTTGACATGTGTCCACCACATATGTTTATAGCACCAGCTCTTCTCAGGAATTCAGTGTTCAAGCAAACTCTTGAATTTCGTGAACCAAGTCTGAGCTTGACCATCATTGCAGTTAGTTTAGATGGGAAATAGTTGGTTTTCACCTGTTGCTGTCTTAAAAACTGGTTGTTTTCATGATGATTGTGCAGCATTTATGTTTTAATGTTTCGCTGTTGTTAATCTTGTCAGTCGTGTTGTGCATTTATTGGGGGGTGGGGGTGGAGAAGCAGGACCAACATATCAAAACTTAACCAAATTCAAAAAGATTCAAATTAATAGAAGACATTGAAAGTGACATCAAAAGGCTCAAGCTCCAATTCTGAAATTAATTTAAAAATTCTCCTAGTTAATGTGGGATGTTGGACTAGGAGGTTCCTTTGATGTGATCTAGCAGGAGCCTTCTGGTCTAATAAGAAGCAAAACACAGAAGCCAAAAATTTAAATATTCAGCAAAGTGTAATCTACAGTACTGTATCTCAATGTTGATGTTTCATTAAAAAAAACACCCTTTGAAACAGAATGGGTCAGGAATGGTGGTGGAGGGAGAGCATAAAGGATGTAGCACACATGGGTTAAAGGTTTACAAGTCTAGGATGCAATCTCAGTTGAGAATAATATGTATTTCTTATTCGGGAATGGGGAGTGTAAAGTTATCAGCTTGACAAATGTCTGTCACAAATAATGGCACCTGCAAGCACAGATGTGTGTAGGAGGGCTGGCTTTGAAGAAGCGCTCTGTGGGATACAAGTTCACACATTTTCTTGCTTGGACAAAAGCAATACCCTTCAGTGGCTCAGGGGAGAGGGGAAGGTTTTTCAGTTTGAAGCTGCCCTTGGTAACAAATGATACCATTTGCGGGTGGCTCAAAGAAGAGAATGGGAGATGTGACAGAACAGCTGTAACAAAGAAATCTGTGGTAATCAATCTCTTGTTGCTGTTACAAAATAGCTATCTCTCTCCAAAGCATCCATTAACCCACTCCTTCGCTCTCTTTCATCAGCCAAAGTCTTCCAAGAAAATGAAAGCATGTGAGATTCCCATCAAACGCCAGTGGGTTAAGGCAGGTTTCTTCATCACAACCCTATGAGGTAAGTTTAGCAAAGAAGATAGTATCTTGCTGGCACTGGAGCTGAATAGGAATTCATTCATGGTTCCTCCTTATCTATAGCTAATGTTCTTTGTAACATGCTTGCCCTCTTATGATGAAGTAACACATAATTTATGTTGATGGTTGTCCTGGTGTGTGAGGGACACAGGTGTGAGTGTCTATCCAGAGTGGAGATAGGAAACCCTTCAAATCAGCATGCATCACCACAAAACACTCCCAACTCTTTTTTCAACAGCTGAGCTCCATAGTCCACAGGTAAGTTAAAAAAAAAAAAGATTCATGTGGGAACACATAAAGAAAGGGCATTTCAATGTCAAAACAAATCCTCCTCCCGAAATAACTCATATAATATGGACCAACCAATGTTACAAATGTAGAATTCTTGGTGGGTGGGATAGTGAGTTTTCCACCAAAGTGTTCTCTAAAATTGCTCTTAGCTGGTGACTCATGTCCAGATCAAACTGTGGGCAGTCCACCCATCACCAGAGTGCAAACTGAAGCTTGCATACTCCCAGTTCCCTAAAATGGGGGAAGATGTAGCCCCAAGGAGTATCTCTAGATATAGGATACCCAGGTTCTCTGACTGGGGCCAATTGACCTCTTGCAGTGTGCTGGGATTGACAGGCAGTATCCCAGTTCAGAATTAGAATGTAACAACCATCAAAACCCGAAGAACCAGGGCCAAACTCCTGCAGTGATGGGGCTTAGGTGGGAATGGACTAAGCCCCTCACCAATGTTCTCCAGTACTATCCTTTTCCTACACAGACTTATCTGATAAGCAAAGTGTAAAAAGGGAATGCTAGCATCATGCCCTAGAACCTTCTTTATCAATCTTGCAGATATTTTGGAATACAACTCTCATCCATAATACAACCAGGAGGGTGTCATTCGCTGTACTAAGCCAGTAGTGTTCTTTCTTTTTAGACTATAAATATGTTAGCAAATGATTTTTTTTTAAAAAAAATCCAAACATCTAATGGGAAGCCCCATGGAGTGTCTATGAATTCTATATAAATGAGATTTAGAAGTAAAGACTGAATTTAAGATGTTGTCATCCATAATTCCTTTTGATTTTCTTGATATCTTTCTGCCTGTTCCTCTTGCTTAGACTTGCATTTTCAGTCTTTCTTATTTTTTTTCTTTTTTGTATATTCATGAAACCATAGATGGCTATCATTGGGATGGGGAAATAGTCATTTTTTTCTGGAAATTTTAATATAGCATTGATTTTAAATCAAAAATTGTTGATTGCTGGATTGGGTTGGTGGTGGGCAAACTCCCGATTGCCCACCTTGTAATAAATTAAGTTTTAATGAGTTGTGGTTTTTTTGCATTTTAGGGGAAAGTCTGGATCTTGCCAGCTTTTCCCAATAAAGCTATAAAATTCAACCTTGTAGGAGTTCAGGAGAATTTCCTCCCTGCCTCCCACTCCTTGAAGAGTGTGGGTTCCACATCCATGGTTAAAAAAAACCCAAAAAACCTACTACACTTAAATGGTAATGATAAGAAGTCTGGCATATTGGAAAGAGATTTCCAGCAAAATTCTACATGGGTCGAAGCTTGTTCCTGTGCTGTTCATTGAGGATCCATCCCAGTGGATCATTTCCATATGTCCGCATCTTTGGGAAATCATTTCAAGAGGTATCTCATGAAGCCAAAACATTACATCAGACATCACCTTATGGATCATGGTGCAAAACTTCTACTCCTATCCCAGGATATTCCAAGCACTGATGGCTCTTGATTAATCCTTGGGATCTAATATAACTATAAATGCCCTGCTTGTTGACCCTGTTCAGCAACATTTTTAACCAATGACAAAAGTTAAAGAGCCAGTAAATAGCTATTTCAAAGGCAACAAAAACAAAAACAAAACAACTATACCACTGCTTTATAGCAAGCAGATGAAGTCTATATGAATCTCATATGCAAGACATGGCTGCTTCCATAAGTTCAGTGATGATTTTATAAGCTAAAATGCTTTTACGAGACTTGGAAGAAGGAGGAGGAGGGGGGGGGAGGAAGAGTTTGAATTTGATATCCCACTTTAGCACTACCCGAAGGAGTCTCAAAGTGGCTGACATTCTCCTTTCCCTTCCTCCCCCACAACAAACACTTTGTGAGGTGTGTAGGGCTGAGAGACTAGCCCAAGGTTACCCAGCAGCTGCATGTGGAGGAGTGGAGATGCGAACCCAGCTCACCAGATTACGAGTCTACCGCTTTTAACCACTACACCACACTGGATCTTCTTGTGCTTCTTAAGAATTCACAAATCACTTGCTATTTGCTTCCTGGTGATTATGAAGATTATGAAGATGATTATAGATTACCGTACAATCCCCCAAATATTATTATAAAGTCTAAGGCTTTGGAGAACAGCAAAGCATTTGGGATAAACAATGAGAACAATGTTAGGACATGGTGCTGCTAACTCCTCTGCTATTTAGGAGTTACCGGTAGGTGGTTGCAATAATCTGTGGAAGCTATCTTGCATATCTTGCCTGTATCTGAGAGCACAATTCTATATGCATGTCTACCCAGAAGTAAGATCTATTACATTCAGTTGGACATACTCCCAGGTAAGTATGCACAGGATTCCAACCTAAGGTGCATTTGTCAGGAATGAGTGAGAGTCATCTCAGTGGCCATGCCTGGATTGTGGAACTCCCTGCCACGAGAGAGATCTGTTGGTTGTTTTCTGATGTCACTTACAAATCTAGCAGGCTTCTCGTTATCTAATTAAAACATAATGTTCATGTATGAGGTTTGGGTTTTCAAATTAAATTAAATTAATTTATTTATCACCTTCCACTTGAGTCTCAAAGCGATTTACAAATGTACAAATTTTTTTCCTAAAAAAAAAAAGTATACAAAAATACAGTGGTACCTCGTGTTACATACTTAATCTGTTCTGGAGGTCTGTTCTTAACAGGAAACCGCTCATAACATGAGATGCGCTTTCTCTAATGGCGCCTCCCACTGTTGCTGTGCCGCCAGAGCATGACTTCCACTTGCATCCAGGGGGAAAGGTCGCAACAAGGGGCATCTACTTCCGGGTTAGCGGAGTGCGTAACCCGCAGTATTCATAAGGGGGACGGTACGTAACACGAGGTATCACTGTAGCTACTGTAAATATAGATTTTGAAAGAAAACACAATAAATCAGGCAGAGACATTTTCACCCAGCCAAAATATACATTAAATTCTTTTTGGTGGTGTTTTTATTTTAATGGTTTTGATTGTGCTTGTTTGTTTGTTAATAAAAAATGAATGGTTAGCAGCTTGCTGGAAGGCAGAGACACTGGGGCTGCACTATGATGTTTTTTTCCTCCGGGTCTTTCTCTGGGTTGTTACTTCTGATCTACCAGCATCCATTCATATTTCAAAAGAAATATGAATTAGAACTGAGTATTTTTTGTTTTGTTTCTACTTTTCATTATTGCCAAAAACAGCTTCTGTTTCTCAATGCACACATTGACTTTTCACCTGTTTTTCTAGCATGCAAAAGCTCCCCAAAGCCTGATTTTTAAAACTCATGGGATCAGGGAATTCCCTAGTGTGATTTGCCAGATACAGCTCATGGGAGTTCCTGATCCTTGGTAGCTATGGAGTTATTCAATCCCTGAATTGTCTGACCAGCCTTTGTGGGCTTACTCAGATTGTACAATTCTCTGGAGCCTTAAGAAATCAGTCTTTGGGCAGTTTTGCACAGCTCTCTAAGCTTTGTTAATGCCCACACCTGGTTGAAAACCAGAGAAACACTTTGTTGTTGTTGTTTTCTGTATTACAAGGCTTTTGCCACTAGCCTTCATTTTGTGTCCATAAGTGAAGCAAAGTTGGGTGAAGGATACTGCTTTGACCTTATGCATAGTTTCATCATAGATTTCTCTATGCTTGATCCTCTTTCCAACAAGGTCTTGAGGATCCAGAATGTTCATTGACTCCCTGGGGAGGTAAGTTGCAATAATGGGAATAAGGTAAAATGATTGTTAAACAAAAGGTAATCAGCTTTCGACATTTAAAAGTTTTTTGCATCAGAATCCAGAGAAGAAGAAGAAGAAGAAGAAGAAGAAGAAGAAGAAGAAGAAGAAGAAGAAGAAGAAGAGTAGTTTGGATTTGATATCCCGCTTTATCACTACCCGAAGGAGACTCATGGAGGCTAACATTCTCCTCTCCCTTCCTCCCCCACAACAAACACTCTGTGAGGTGAGTGAGGCTGAGAGACTTCAAATAAGTGTGACTAGCCCTTCTACTTTGGCCACCTCATGAGAAGAGAAGACTCCCCAGAAAAGACCCTGATGTTGGGAAAGATGGAGGGCACAAGGAGAAGGGGACGGCAGAGGATGAGATGGTTGGGCAGTGTTATTGAAGCTACTAACATGAGTTTGGCCAAACTGTGAGAGGCAGTTAAGGATAGGCGTGCCTGGCGTGCTCTGGTCCATGGGGTCACGAAGAGTCAGACACGACTGAATGACTGAACAACAACAAAGCCCAAGGTCACCCAGCAGCTGCATGTGGAGGAGTGGAGACGCGAACCTGGTTCACCAGATTATGAGTCTACTGCTCTTAACCACTATACCACACTGGCTCCCTCCACCAGCTTGAAGCTCCATAGAAATGCAGGTGCAAACCAGATACAACAACTTCATTCCAGAATGAGTCAGGCAATCTTGTGCTACAGCCACTGTTCTCCTACAGGCAATCCATTCAGGAAAGCCATACAAAATATAAGCTGTTGATAGTACCTGCAGGCAAACACCTACTCTACATGCCCCCATCACCCCCCTGATACCATCAAAACCCCTACTGTGTCCAGGCATACTCCCCTAGACTTTACCCAATCACCTTTCACACACCTCATTTTTACCTCTTCTCATTGATCACTACCCAGTGGATCCTGAGCTACAACTTGGGCTGATGGAAGTTGGACTCCAACGACATCTGGAGGGCCACGGGCTCCGCATCGCTAAGATAAGTGAAAGACTGGCAGAGATAGTTGCTTATGGCAAAATATAATAATTGAATTGTAGATTTGAAAGGAACCCTGAGGATCCACTAGTCCAACCCTCTGCAATACAGGAATATGCAGGTGTCCAATATGGGAATCAAACCTGCGACCTTGGCATTATCAGCACCATCCTCTAACCAACTGAGCTATCCAGAAGATAGTAGAAAAGGGTGATTTTTATCCACAGGTTACTAATGTAAGTTCTCACCCCTAGAAGAGAAGAAGAGTTTGGATTTGATATCCCACTTTATCACTACCCTAGAGCGCCCCCCCAATTGCTAAAGTAGTGTTGATTCAACCCACCTACCGTATTTTTCACCCCATAGGGCGCACCGGACCATAGGGCGCAACTCGTTTTTAGAGGAGGAAACAAGAAAAAATTTTTTTCTGGTTTTCCTCTTCTAAAAGCCCTGGTTTTTTTTAGGATCAGCTAAAAGTTTTGCAGCTTTTTTTGCAAAGGGAAAAGCCCTGGTTTTTTGAGGATCAGCTAAAATTTTTGCAGCTTTTTTTTGCAAAAGGGGAAAAGCAAAGCTCCTTCGCTGGGGAAAACAACCTCCCTCTGCAGCACATTCAACAATGGAGGGCGGGGACTCTTATCTCTCCCCCAATCTCTTGCTGATCAGCTGCTGAGCGGGGTCCTTTCAACACTCCCTTTTCTCTTTGTAAAATAAAAGGCATGATCCTCTTTTGGCCCCTGGGCAATTCAGCTCCAGGGACCACCATTCGCTCCATAAGACGCACAGATATTTCTCCTTACTTTTTAGGAGGAAAAAAGTGTGTCTTATGGAGCGAAAAATGCGGTAAATGCATGTTCTGCAAATTGTGTATTATGTAACGAAGAAATCGAGGCACCCTATTCATAAAAAAGAAACAAACAAATGTTCTGCACCCGGCCAGGTTCACAGTTCATGCTTTCCTTTATTTCCTTCATTCCATTAGCATGTAGTTCCTACATCTTGCGTGAGGAAATGCCAAAGGAAGGAAAAGCTTTTCTCAGTGTACCAGATGATCTATAAAATGTCCTCACTGGAGGAACCCAGGAGGTCAGAATGTCATTGGAGCTGATCTGAAACCTGGCCCTTGGCCCATTAAGAGGTTGTCTTTTGTCAGGTTCCTGTTAAAAAATAAATGGATGAGCAATTAATTTTATTTTAAAGCCATTCAATTAGTGAAAACAAAACAACTAAGCATTATGGGAAATCTGTTTGGCTATCGATTTCTCCATTTCAGCCTGCAGTAAATCAGATGCTCCGGTTCGCCAGGTTGTTAGTGTAGAATTTAAATTGCTGAGCCAGTGCAAGTTCTTACTGAAGCCTCTTTCTCTTAAGATTACTTTCCTTATTAGAGTATGTGCATGTCTTAAAAAAAAAAAGTCAGTGAAGAAGTGCTAGAGAGGGGCGTTTCTCATTTTCTCATTATTTGTTCTTTTAAGCCATGTTATGTCATTCCCATCAGCTCTGTGAATGTACAGGCAAAGCTGGCAAAATGTGCAATGCATCCATTGAAGGGATCATGGAAATCTGTACATCCTTGGATGAAAAATGTTCTGGCTTGTAATGTTAGGCTGGGTTCCCTTTGGGAGGAAGGGTGGGGTAAAGAATAAATAAAGAAAAAATAAATATTATAAACTGAAGGCTGATTCTCAAAGAAGTCCTTCTCCTGACTGGAATTTCAAGTAAGATTCCATGCCCGCTGGACCAGACACCCCAAGCCAGCTGTTTTTGTAGGTGCATATATAGCAATTCTTTAATGATAATCAATCCCTCTTGATTGATTACTGCAATATGCATATTGGACATCTGACCGAGCAGGCTTTTGTTTGGAAAGGGCCAACATTTTGCAAATATTTTATGTGGATGTAGGGCACCTGGATCACCCTGTTTGTTAAAACATTATTGAAGAAACAAAGGGCTCATCTGGATTAACTGTTCAGTGACTATTCATCCTGAGTTGCTTGCACAAACCTTACATGGAAGTTACACTATGTCCATTCTTTATGGAACACTAATTTCAATCTGTTTGCAGGGTGGTTATATAAAGAAAATTCATCCCTATCTGCCTGTGGGGTGTTTACATGTCTTCCTCTTAATCATTCATTCACCTTGTAGTGCGTTTCCCTGTCACTTTCCTAACTGCACAAAGTCCATGTTCATTTGTTTTTTTTAAGTGGACTTGTTGCTTTAATTTCCAGCATGTGCCCTTCTGCAAAACACTGACAGTCTGGAGGAAAACCACACTACAGAAATGAAGTGGTTTGCTAAATCCATTTCTTAATCCAGGTATCATCAACCTTTCTATACCTGGCACCCACTTTTAACCCAAACATGCATTTGGGGTCCAATTTCTCAATTATTTACCATACATTTGCAAGGTGATAGTGCTCCTGTTGCAACCCATCTTGGATCAGGCCCGCCAGCTGAAGACCAGCATTTACTCGAATCACACTATGGGGTTGCCCATTACTACCTAACACTGATATTTGCAATACGAAGCCATGGGTTCTTAAAAGGCAAACAACTTGTTGCCTATTTGTAGCAGTGCTATTTTTCTAGAAGAAGAGGTGTCAGAGCTCACCATGAACTTCTCCCTTGTTCTCTTAGAATGGCAATGCTGTCTACCTGAGATGTGCTGGAGCTGAGCTCCTGCATGCTCTGGCTGAAAAATGTGGAAAGACTCTTTCAAATCCTGCTGACGTCTGAAACCCAAGGGCACATTTTTCCGAGGAAAACACTCTGTTAGTCACCCATTCCACACTAGAGATTACAGGGGACCAAAGCCTCTCCTCAAGCAATCCATTCTATCTGGACACAGTAGTCTTACACATCACCATGGTACTTAGTGTTCTTTGGATTGGTCCCAAGATAATGCTGGCAATGTAGCAAGGAACCGGGAAATAGCATACACATGTTTTCATATTGCCTGCCAATACAGAGGTTCTGGAAAAAAGCATATGCAAAACTATGTTGGACATGCTACAAACAGATATCCCCTTAAATCCATCTTTGTGTGTAGCGGTACTTGAAAAAGAAACTCATCTAGGAAAAGCTGCCTCCAAGCTGCTGAACTTGGCCTTTGCAGAAGCAGGCTAGCAGGACATAATGATGAACTGGAAACTGGCCGATCAGCTTTTGCTCAGCAGATGGATCCCCCCCCCACTCTTGCACTGGGCGCAGAGTGAAGGTTGTATGAGCACGAGCTGGGCAGCTCAGCATCTGCAGTTGATGCACTTGCAAAAAATAGGTTATGACAAGTGTGCTGGAGACATGAAAATGATTGTCTTTGCATAATTTCTTTTGCAAAAAAGAAAGAAACAAAGAGGAGGAGGAAGAAGACACACTAAAGGATAATGCAAAAGATGCATACTTGTATACCTGAAGGAACATCTCCAGCCCCTTTGTTCAGCCTGGGCACTGAGGTCCAGTTCTGAGGGCCTTCTAGTGGTTCCTTTACTGAGAGAAGTGAAGCTACAGGAAACTAGGCAGAGGGCCTTCTTTTTAGTGGCACCCATTGTGTGCAATGTCAAACAGGTAAACAACTACATAACTTCCCGAAGACATCTGAAGGCAGCCCTGTATTGGGAAGTTTTTAATGTATGATGTTTTGCTGTGTTTTTTTGTGTTTTTTTTTTTTTGGAAGCTGCCCAGAGTGGCTGGGGTGACACAGTCAGATGGGTGGGGCATAAGTATTTTTGTTGTTGTTGTTGTTGTTGTTGTTGTTGTTGTTGTTGTTGTTGTTGTTGTTAACTTGAAGCAAACTAGGAATCAACTAGGGGAACTGCAGCTCTGTAAAGGGAATATGAGCCTCCTAGCAACTCACAGTATCCTTCCCAATCTAAATGCCAAAGATTTTTTTTTTTGGGGGGGGGAATCCCCAAGTAGTATGAATAATAGAATTATAGAGTTGGGTCATCTAGTCCAGCCCCTTGCAATGCAGAAATCACAGCTAAGGAATCCCTGGCAGATGGTTATCCAACCTCTATTTCAAAATTTCTAATAAATGAGAGTTCACCTTACTTCTGAGGTAGTCCATTCCACAGTCAAACAACTCTTACCATCAAAAAGTTATTCCTAATGTTTATCCAGAAGCTCCTTTTTTGCAATTTGAATCCATTAGTTCTGGCCATACTCTCCGAAGCAGCAGAAAACAACCTTGCTCCATCTTCCATGTGACAATCTTTTAGGTATTTGAGGATAGCTATCATATCACCTCTCAGTCTTCTCTAGCCTCAACATACACAACTCCCTCAACCCTTCTTCATAGGGGCAGGGTATAAATAATAAAATTAAATAATTACTAATTAATAATAAAAAATATTATTATTATAAGGCTTGGTTTCCAGGCCTTTAATCATATTGGTTGCAGTTTTTGGCACACACCCCTATTGAAATTCATGATACTGCTTTAAAACTGTGGTGCAGATGAGGTCTCAGATATACAGGTAATATCCCATCTGTGTATAATAACACGGAGATTCTAAATGTTACACCCTATGCTTTTTCTGGATGGCAGTTATAAGAAATTGCCCTTGGAGCAGTTCTTTTATGTGCCTTGTAAAATGGTTGTGGAGGATATTGTCCACTACATTACTCAATGTCCTCTTTATAAAGAGCCTCATGGGGGGAAAAATTGTACAAGTTTAGTCGCAAGAAATTTTTTGTCACACTTAATGAGTTTTTTGCTTTGTGCCAATGAAAATTATGTTACTTTGCATGCTTCTTTATTTGCGCTGGCAGCCAGGAAATTAAGAGCTTAAATTTGTGGCTCGACTCCGAATGTTCTTTGGGCTTTGTTATGGCTTATACTTAAATAAAACTATTACACAAAGTGAGCAGGAGATGAAACCTGGACAGCAAAAGACTGCACATAAAGACTGCTCTTAAGAAATTAGAGGTTTTGACACAACCAAGTGGTATATAAATTTTGTAAAATTAAATATGTCTCATTCTTGTACAAGTTGACCTGGTATGTAGCTATCACTGCTTCTAGAGTTAGTTTTAAATAGTTTTGAATCTTTGCCAGGTTCCAGTTTGAGACTATGGCTTGATTCATACATAACGGTAAGCCAAACCATGTCTTAGCATGGTTGAGCAAACATGCAGGCTCCTGGACAGATTGTGACTTCCTCCCCAGTCATTTTGCTGCAGTGCTGAGCTTAGCCATGGTTTGGCTTAGTGTGCTGTCTGAGCCTGGTCAAGCTATCTCCAGACAACACAAGCTGTAATCAAGAAAACTAAACCACAATCCTGGGTTTTGATGACATGCTAAATGAAACTATGGCTTAGCACAGCAGAGTGCAGAAGCAAAATGACTGAGGATCAGGAAGCCAGCAGCAATCTCCTCTCCGAGAGCCTCCATGTTTGCTTGCTTGAGCTAAGCCATTGTTTGGTGTTACATGCAAATGAGGGCATTGCATACTTTAAAATATTTTAGCAATTCTAATACGCCATTGCCTGTATGCTTGTCAGTGATATGTTTTAGAACCTGGCAAACAGGAACAGCTAGCATGGCAATCTTGTGCTGTCAAAATTTCCTATAGAGGGTGGGCCATTTCAGGATCCAGTTCTCCTCTGAATTGATCCATCTCTGCATCCCTGAAATAAGGTGAACAATATGAGTTTAAGGTGGTGGTGGAAGAGATCTGTCCCCTTGCTCTAATAAGAAAAATAATAAGAGAAAATAGCTAGGTATGCACTAGCACCCCTATATGTCAAGAGGAAGGATTTTAGCTCAGTTTTCTGAAAAACATTTTTTTGTGCACAGGGAATTTGATTTGTCTGGGGGCGGGGGACACTCCAGCATTCACTTCTCCACTCAAAGTCCACGATCAGGAACATCACTAAGGGCAGGATTCCACTAAGCTGTTACGTGTATAGAACAAGGTCCACTCATGCAGTGGGAATTTATCCTCTCTCCTCTCCCTGAACCCCTTAAGTCTGCTGGGGTGGGAAGCCCCCAGAAAAAGTTGGTAGAGCAGTCTCATTGTGTGAGTAGACTTTGTTCCCCACACATTTCCCATACCCCCCAACATTTCTCTGATGAAAATAGGGATGTCCTGTTCCATTATTATTATTATTATTATTATTATTATTATTATTATTATTATTAATATTATTCTATTTATACCTCATTCATTTGACTGGGATATATATATATATATATATATATATATATATATATATATATAATCAATCACATAATAAAATATTAAACATTAAACAACTTCCCTGTACAGGGCTGCCTTCAAATGGCTCAGGGTCGGACCCTCAAACATTTCTCTGATAAAATAGGGACAGCCTACTGCACCCTCCAACATTTCTTGGATGTAAATAGGGGCGTTCTAAGGGAAAACTGTACGTTCTCAGATCAAATCAAAAACCTGGATGGCTTCTGTAAATCTAGGACGTCCCTGGAAAATAGGGAGATTTGGAGGGTCTGATTTCCCCTACTTTACACTACAGTAAATTCCACCATTGTCTGCTTATCTTTTGGTCTGAGTCACTAAATGTATACGAGCTAATCTGGAACTGTTAATAGAGTATAGCCCATGGACAAGGTGATCATGGAGCAAATCTCACGCACCTCCAAACCCTTATCCAGACCTGAAATAATTCCTTTCCTGTGCAGTAACTGGGCACACTTCTCAGGAAATGGAAGTCCTCATCAGTTGAAACCCTTGTATATCTAAACAAGTGTTTAAAACACACAGATCTGGCAGAGAGAGTTATAATCAATACAGTGGGTTGAGGGTGGGGGGGGGGAATAAACTTGCTCCAAAATCCTGCTTCTAGGAATGGAATGATTTAAAACACAGGCTGCAGTAGTTATGGAAAATGTAGTGAGAATAGCTGTTTACAGGAATATTTTCTGTTCATAAACTCACTATTCAATAACACGCACAAATGTTCTCACTCCAACAAATAACCAAAGTTAGATTAAAACTTTTTACAAGGGGTACATATTGCTGCTCTTTCAAGCTCTGGCCCCAGATGCAATTGCTCTCTTAGGCGGCAGATTTTAAAGAAATGGAAATTGCAGGGACTTTTAAGAAAATGTTTTATGCAGCTTTGACCTGCCTTGATGGACTGAAGGGAGGGTGATGAAAACTGCAATCTTAATAAATCTCCTGCAGCTAGAGGTTTAAAACTCATACTGTTTCAAATTAGTGAGGACAGCAATATTTATTTGCTGCTGAATTCTAGCCAGCATGACATTTCAGCAGGAAACACTTTATAAGACTTAAACGTGCGGCCACAGAAGTTGCAAATGAATTCTTAAAGGATGAAGATTTTCTTTTCTTTTCTATCCCCCCGCCCACCCCATTTCTTTACTTTTAATCTTAAACTAGTGGCAAAAAAGAAAAAAAAAAGAAAAAACCAGGAACGCAACCATCTTTCCTTCCCATCTGCCAGGAATCAGAAAACCAGACATGCACACAAAAATGTTTTACAAATCCAAATTGAGTGCAAGCAAAGGAAATGTTGGGCTAGATAAAATAATAATGCAAACGCCATGCTCTGCTGCTTCCAGTTGTTTAAGAGCAGGCAGACAGCAAAACAGTCATTCTGATCCAATGTTTTCCATATGCATTTTCTTGGTATGTGGCAGTTAACCTTTCCATATCCCCTAAACCAGTGTTTTTCAACCACTGTTCCGTGGCACACTAGTGTGCCGCGAGATGTTGCCTGGTGTGCTGTGGGAAAAATTGAAAAATTACTTTATATATAGTCAATATAGGCACAGAGTTAATTTTTTTAACATTTTCTAATGGTGGTGTGCCTCGTGATTTTTTTCATGAAACAAGTGTGCCTTTGCCCAAAAAAGGTTGAAAAACACTGCCCTAAACCATGGGTAGGCAAACTAAGGCCCAGGGGCCGGATCTGGCCCAATCACCTTCTAAATCCATCCCGTGAACAGTCCAGGAATCAGCGTGTTTCCATGAGTAGAATGTGTCCTTTTATTTAAAATGCATCACTGGGTTATTTGTGTGGCATAGGAATTTGTTCATATATATATTTTTCAAAATATAGTCCGGCCCCCCACAAGGTCTGAGGGACAGTGGACCGGCCCCCTGCTGAAAAAATTTGTTGACCCCTGCCCTAAACAGTACGCCCAAATGGGAGGGTGTAGTTGTGTGTGTGTGTGTGTGTGTGTGTGTGTGTCAGGAAGGTGGAAAGTCAAATGGGAGTACAACTTAATGTGATCATGAACGCTGAAGTTCTTCACAGGTTACATTTTTAAGGGTGGCATTATCTCAGATTAGTCATACACCTTACACTGGTTTCCTTCATACCTGCAGGCAATCTTTGACAATTATAGCAGGCCTCCTTGACTACTATCTCAGGTCGTTGCCAGACTATTTTTTAAAGAATGCTGCTCAGAGCATTTAGGTTGAAGAAGCTGCTGTGCACCTTTCAGTCTTACAGCTAGATTGCTGTAGAGTCTTCTTTCCCGACCTGCTGCCCTCCAGATGTTTGGAACTCCAACTCTCATAAGCCCCATCCAGCTTGGTCAATGCTTAAGGATGATGGGAGTTGGAGTCTAAAACATATGGAGGCCATCAGGATGGAGATAGCTGTCTTAGGTCCTCCAGTTTTTATACATGGAAGGGACTGCAGATCAATTCTCACTGAAGTCCTATGCCAGTGTGCAATGTTAGACCCTAAACTTTATGGTCTTTTCTCCCTCTTTAGGGCATAACGTGTATTATTTCACTTATTTCAGAATGTGGTAAGCCAGCCTTGTAGTATTGGGGATCCTTATGCTCCTTCTGATGTATGGGCTCTTAACTCCACCGCCTACCCTGAAAGTACCACTATCCTGATTAAGTGCACTGAACTATCATGCAGGGGGGAAAGATCTCAGGGAATCTTGCACCTCTTCCTTTGTGTAAGAAGAGGTTGTTCACACAGTCTAATGATCTGCGTTGGAAAATAGGAAGCTGCCTTACACCGAGTGTAAGGTCGGGAGGAAATAGCCCCCCCCCACACACACACCTTTAAGGAGCATCTAGGGCTAAGTGTTTCAAATGACACCACAAATGTCTGGGCGAGGGCTCTCTATGCTCAGACCTGGATGGAGAAGGAGAGGCTGCTGTCACTCTGCTATACTTCAGCAATGCTTCAACCCTGGAATTAGCTTTTCTACTCATGTCATGTCGTGTTATATATATATATATAGAGAGAGAGAGAGAGAGAGAATGCAACTCATCTGAAGCCTGCATCTGAGATCCTCTGAATTTGTGAGATTCTGCCATTTAATTATTTGCCAGAAACAATCTGTGTTCTCAAACACGAGCAGTGTGCTCGACCCAAATAATTATCAGCCAGACTCGCTACTTCCAGTTAGTCTGAAAATTGCATTTTTAAGAAGCCATGCTTAGGTTCAGTGGGCATTCTGCTTAAGAAACCATTTCTACATTTTTGTCTTTCCATACTTTTGCCCTGGCTGCCATCTACTTTCAGCCAAGCAGGCTTTGGCGGTTGATAGAATGTCAAAGTGACAGCCGTCACCTCAGGACTCCCGCCAAGCTTGCCATTGTTGCAGGTGCAGTAGGTTTAATAGGGAAAGGAAGGCAATGGATGTCAGAATGAAAGTACCAGCTGAAGTCAGCAGTCACACACTGAAAGGAAGATGTGGAGTCTGCTATCCCTTCACTGGAAGGAAACACCTAGGACTCATTTCATCTCTGCCTCTGAGCAGTGGTGCATGTTAGCCATTTGCAGTACGTGCTCACATACGCTTGTCAGATTACAGTTCCCGTCTCATTTCAGCTATCCTTAAGTGGCAAATATCAGACTCTTTTCAGCAGACCAGTGTAAATCTATGTGCACGGATTAAGGTTCGCTGTCATTTGAACAGCTGGATTCTGTGTTTTCGAATGGCGGGGATTAAGCATTGTGTGTTTTCTTTGTCCCAGCAGTTCTAGGGGCAGCCCTGGGTGCAACTTGAAACCTGCAAAGCACTCAGTAGAGCCTAATCTAATTAAGTTTGCTCTCACCTCCCTGCTACCTCTCAGGACAGTGACTGAATGCAGATGCCACAGCTTCTACATAGCTGGTTCTGCATTGCTTAATATCTAGCCTGATGAAGAATTGCACGTGACTCAGAAGCATGCTGGTTATTTTGTTACATTTTGGTTCTAATAATTGCATCACGTGGCCATGGATGTTACCATCTGAATGACATGCACTGCAAACAAACAAACAAACAAACAAACACGCCCCAGATATATATGGCTATATATTCCATTGTGAATAGCTGCATCCTATTCATTCATTCATTCATTCATTCATTCATCGTTTATTAAATTTATATATTTCCCTTCACCCTGCATTTCTCTTAAAGTATCTCTTCTCTCAGTCAAGGCCTAGACCAGAGTTAAGACTGGTGCAAGATATTCTGCCACCCAAAGTGGAGGCAGATGCATCACTGTTGCCCCAGGGGCTGCCCCACGCACTAACCTCCCCACTCCTTGTTCTCTTTGTTATTGCCAACACCACCAGCCGTGGCAGTACAAACACGCTGGAGCTCCCAACCCACAATGCCTTAATCAGATAAAGCATCCTAGGGAATGGTGGGTGATGTGTGTGGCTGGGCCAAAGGAGGGCATGAAAACCCACTGCCCTTCCCACTGCAGCTTCCACCTCACATGGGGAGGGGGGCAGTGCGCATGCACGTGGGCATATTGTAAGAGGAGGCCCATCAGGGCCTGCTGCGCCATTCAAATGGCCCAATGGGGCCTTGTTGCAGCCACAGGAGGGCCTGATGGGGCCCTCCTAGCTGTTGAACATTGATGAGACCCAGACCCCTCAGTGAAATTTTTTGGGGGCAATTCAGCCACAGGGCCCCACATAGATGGTGTGTCTGATACCTGCCTTTTCTCCTGTGATGTAGAAGAAGAAGAGTTTGGATTTGATATCCCGCTTTTCACTACCCGAAGGAGTCTCAAAGCGGCTAACATTCTCTTTTCCCTT
The DNA here is from genome assembly GCF_009819535.1 of Lacerta agilis. NCBI lineage: Eukaryota > Metazoa > Chordata > Lepidosauria > Squamata > Lacertidae > Lacerta > Lacerta agilis. The sequence continues at coordinate 23,785,262 of NC_046312.1, forward strand.
CCTCCCCCACAACAAACACTCTGTGAGGTGAGTGGGGCTGAGAGACTTCAGAGAAGTGTGACTGGCCCAAGGTCACCCAGCAGCTGCATGTGGAGGAGTGGAGACATGAACCCGGTTCCCCAGATAACGAGTCTGCCACTCTTAACCACTACACCACACTGGCTCTCATGTAGTGGTTAAGAGCGGTAGACTCGTAATCTAGTGAACCGGGTTCACGTCTCTGCTCCTCCACATGCAGCTGCTGGGTGACCTTGGGCTAGTCACACTTCTTTGAAGTCTCTCAGCCCCACTCACCTCACAGAGTGTTTGTTGTGGGGGAGGAAGGGAAAGGAGAATGTTAGCTGCTTTGAGACGCCTTCAGGTAGTGATAAAGCTGGATATAAAATACAAACTCTTCTTCTTCTACTACTATCAGTAGCAGATTGTGAGTTGGGGCAGAGGTATCTGTCTGAGCTTCCAGCAGTCAAGTCACTGCTGCTTGCTGGGAAGGGGGAAGGGGGAGTCCTGGGGAGGATGCTGCAGTGCAAATGCACTGGCAGAAGTGCCATACTGGCTCCATTAGTATGTTTGCACCACGCTGACTGTGCTGCCCCCTCACCCCTTCCCCTTCACAGTAAGCAGCAGTGAGACATCTGCCAGGAGTCCGGCAAGCACCTCCACCCTGTCAACAACATCCACTACTGACTATTATACTTCACCGGCTCTGTGTATACTACTATATATCGTGTAAACTGCATGCAATGTATACACTTCTAGACCAAGAAGCATTCTACCCCAAACAACTGTATCTCAAAAATCAAACCATTTGTAATGGTTATATTGATTTATAAAACTGAATACACGAGAGCACTGCTTCAAGAACAGAAGGACCGCCATTCACAGTAATGCAATAAACATTTTGTCACAGTATGGGAAGCTGATGGGCATTTACTCCACAAGAGTCCTTTTCATCAAGCTATTGAATTTGGCTCAAACCGTGGTGATTATTTCTCCAAATGAGCACAAAATCTCTAAAACATATGGCAGGTCTGATTAACATATGAAAAAGTAAAGGCATGCCAAGGTTTGAGAGAACGTTGCTTAAAATGAACATGATAATTGAAATTTAAAATCCAGTTTTTAAGCCCCCAGTAGAGTGAAAAAAATGTTAAAATTGACTCTCAAAGGAAAAACTTGCTTCAAACAAGCCTAGCATGCATAGAACCAGTTTTGGCTTTCACAGTGATTAAGGACAAATATGGTGCCTTCCATATATTAACACTGGCTCCATTCGGTAGATCATTTATGGAGGATAAGACTATCAAGGGATGCAATGGTCCTGAATGCCAGTTGCTGGAAGCCATGTGAGGGGAGAGTGTTGTTGCCCTCAGGTCCTGCCTGCAGGTTTCCTACAGGCATCTGGTTGGCCATTCTGAGACCAGGATGCTGAACCAGCGCCACTTCCCTGGCAGGTGGGAGCACCCAAAAGGGCACATTCCCACCTAAAGGCAGGGGAGCACATTCCCATTTTGCCTCAGGTAGCAAAATCCAGATGCACCACCCCTGCATGGGAGGGGTTGCATGTCTAAATGCTTATATACTTGAAGCTAGATACAAGTGTACAGGAATCTGCATCTCCCGGATATGCTGATCTTATATGGGGTGTGTTGCTGGTTTTCCCATGAAAGACTGTTCAAACATCCATCCTCCACCACTATCACCATACCAGCAATCTGCCCGACACCTCATCAGGTCAACCACTGAACCACTTAAAAAGGTAAAGGGACCCCTGACCATTAGTGTCCGACTCTGGGGTTGTGGTGCTCATCTTGCATTACTGGCCAAGGGAGCCGGTGTACAGCTTCCGAGTCATGTGGCCAGCATGACAAAGCTGCTTCTGGCAAACCAGAGCAGCGCACGGAAACTCTGTTTACCTTCCCACCGGAGTGGTACCTATTTATCTACTTGCACTTTGACGTGCTTTCGAACTGCTAGCTTCCACAGTTTTCCTATTCAGATGACAATCACATGCATAGTAAATGGAAAGATGGAATCGTGGCCCCTGACCTCTTGTCCCTGCCCCAGACTATTGCATATTCAACTGAAGGTCTGAACTGTTGAAGTGTACATGCATAGACTCATTCCTTTTGCATGGTTCCCAATCACAGGAAGAGAACTTATCCACCAAGAAAATTGTATGTGATGCTGAAATGGCTAAAATGACCGGAAGAGTCAGAAATCAAGAAGACCAAAATTTTAATAAGGAATGGGGGAAATTTATAACTTGTCTTAAAGGCCATTGTAAACAGTTAAAATCGCTAGTAGGATTGGAATATCACTTGTAGTTTAAGGTTGAATTCTGGACATAATGGAAGATGGAAAGGATTTGGATTATCATAAAAGATGCAGGAGGAAATGATTAATAATAGGACCCACAAAGGGGAGGATGGAAGTCCAGGAGATTCCTTGAAATCTTGTTTTTATTATTTATGTTTGATATATCTCTGTAAAATTTAAATTTGAGAAACTATATATATATATATATATATATATATATATATATATATATATATATATGAAGCTTAAAAAAATAAATAGAAAATTGTATGTGCACAGGCTCTTTCTCACATTCAGATGAAAGCAGGGAGGAGGCTGGGAGCAGCTGAGACAGGAGTCACCAACACAATCCCACTGTGCATTAATGTGCACAGAACCAGTGTCTTGGAGTGGTAAGTGAAGACAGTGAACACAGTTGAGAACACAACAATGTCAAAGTAGAAGAAAGCTATGTGAGCAATAGAAACCTGGACTTGCAGCAGCAGTACCATTAAGGATGCAACCCTGTACACACTCCATGGAGTAAATATGCACCATATCGCACCGCACAAGTCCACAACCATTCCAAGCTTGTCTCAGATTTTACCAGTGGCTTCAAATCCTGTTCTAGACCTTTAACTTCTTTACCTATATACTTATCTTCCTTTTTAAAATTGAGTGTTAGCCAGGGATGAGGGGGTGGCAATGAAATTGGGTGCCTGTTCTATGAATAAAAATGACTAGTTTACAGCACAGCTGTCAGGAGCTGGGGTGGACCGAAATGTATGAAAGTTTGACTTCGTCAGGCATTGTGTGTATGTTTAGAACTACCAAGTCTTTTTACAAAAATCATTTCCATATAATTTTTGCCTCTCAAAGACAAATGAACTTTGGGGCTAATGGGAAAGAGCTGCTTTAAGCAGATAACATTATACAAATTGCATACTGCAGAGTAATTAAAGGACATAATACTGCATTATATGAGATCAATATGCACTTAAGATCCAGGCAAAAATCTCTCTCTGAAATAACGTCACTCATACTGATTTCCATCACATTTTCCGTATTGATTTGAGGAGAAGATGATCCTTTACAACCTGTTGTTGGGGCAGCGGGGTGGGGGAAGGATTGGCAAGAGTTTTACCTTTGCTCAGGAAATGGATGCAAAGGCATCTGGCATTCCTATAAGCTGTGAGCAGTTTTTAAGTGCATATTCCCCAGTCCGTAACTTAAGTCTTTATTAAAACCTCGACCAAGAAACTCATGACAATGGTTTAATATGGTGATTAGATGCTGGCTCAGCTTTTCCCGTTCGAGTTCTTAGAACAGCAACAGCAAATATAAGCACCAGTTCATTACTTTGAATTTCTAGGTCATTTGTTCTCTTCCAAGTTCAGCGTGAGCATTTAGAGTATAACCTTCTGGAATCTAATCATATGGAAATAGGTTGAAGAGTACTAGCCAGCCGAGATCGGGATAGATGATGATGGTGTCAGTGCACCAAATATGAATAATATGGTCATTAAAAACGCAACAGTCATTCACAGAAGTAAATACCCTCCAATACCTACAGTAAACAGAAAAAGGCAAGCATTAACCAATATATGAAAAATAGAACTTCAATTACAAACTCATGATTTTGCTGGATACTTTTCAAGAAGCTTCTGTCCATCTAATGGTGTTATGTTTCCTTGGCATTGAGTAAAGTGGAATCCAGAATTCAACCCCACAATCTGTATTGCCAGTAGTTCTGATGAATTCAGAAAGGATTAGAAAGATTCATGGAGGATTAGTCTATCCTTGGTAATTACCTTATTTTTCTGTGTATAAGACTAGGTTTTTCCCTTAAAAATAATGTCAAAAATTAGGGGGCGTCTTATACATGGATACATCTCCCCCCATTTTCTTAAATCTGAGTCCCCCAAAACAGGGGGTGTCTTATAGACAGAAAAATATGGTAGCTCTGATATCAGTCTGTTGAACATGCATTTACAGGAGTAGTGAATCTCTATACACCACTTGCTGAGACCACACTGATATTCTGAGTCAGCATCCAGAAGGGTCAGAATTGCAAGACATCAGCTGGAGGGCCCAGATACAGTTAGCACAACCCAAGGTAAGTATGGATCCGTTTCCAGATATGGTAGTCAAATAGGTTTGAGGCAGGTAGCATAATCCATGGCAGGCAAGATCTCAAATCCAAAGGGAGGTAACCATATATCCATAGGACTAAGTGGTAGGAGATGTTTCCTAATATAGGCACGCAGGTAGGGATGGATCTGTCCATTTAAGGACCATGTCAGATAATTTTTCATTGGATGTGGCACTGCCATCTTCTGACTTTGATGATTCCACCACAGAAGTTCCAGAAGCACCTGGGGCTCCCCTACTCCATAGCAATTGGAGGTTGCTGGAGAATGCTGGGACCCTTTAAGGAAGCAATGTCTTGCAGCACAGGTGGTGCTCATAATCAGGCCGGACCCTCCAACATTTCTCTAATGAAAATAGTGATGTCCTAAGGAAAAGCAGGACATTCCAGGATCAAATCAGAAACCGGGATGGCTTCTGTAAATCTGTGACTGTCCCTGGAAAATAGGGGCACTTGGAGGGTCTGTTACTTTAGAAGGGTTCAGTTTTAGCTTGCTCTTGCTGGAGTAACTTCAGAGTTTCTAGCCTGAATCTTGTCTTGCCCTTTGTTCTGATTGAATTATGTCCTACCTTGCCTCCTCTTACATCCCAGCTGGGCTTAGCCTCACCTCACCACACTGCAGAACTGGACAGTAGCTCCAGGGTAGAGCATTTGTTTTGCAAACAGAGGGGCCCAGCTTCACACTTCTGGCATTTCCGTGTAGGACTGGAGATATTCCCTCTATGAAACCGAAACAGTTTCTACCAACCAGGACAGGCAATAATAAGCTACAGGGTCAATGGTATGACACTGTACAAGTCTACTCTCTGTTACTAATTGGTTTTGTGTGTGTGTGTGTAGCATTTAAGGTTCCCCAATCACATGGAAATGTCAAAAAACACATGTTGCTCTATTCAAATAGCCCCAAAGTACTTTAAGCAGCAACACTCATCATGCCCCCTAGTGAATCCCATACCTTAAAACTCCTAGATTAAAATGTTACAGCTGCTGTGTTAAATTAACATTAAAGAAACATTTGTTTTATTGAATCATTTAGGTGGCTTAAGAAGGTTAATGAAAGAGGAAAACTAGTCAGTGAACCAAAAAGTAAAGGGGGGGGGGGGAGAAAAGCCTTGATAAGTTACAGTAACTGGAGGATCATTGGCCCAGCCCAAATACTAAAAGAAACTTCCAAGCAAAATGCTTAAATCAGTTGTGGTGTTTACCAAGTCGGTGTGAAGACATCAAACAAAGGCAGGTCACAAATGCACCCCTAGATCTGAAGTGTGCCTACTCAGAAGTAATGCTTAGTGAAAACACAATATTCCCAATAAGTGTGCTTAAAAATGCAACCTTAAAAAAAATACTACAACCATCATCATTTTCATGTGCAGGAATAGCAGTCACTTGTTTCTAAGAAAGCCTATTTGGTATGATTTTCTGTGACAACAAATAAGGAATTTCCAAAGATTCAGACTCTTAGGAGCAGAAAAGCTGGCTAGAAGAGAAATATTTATCCAGTCACTGTCACCCTGAAACAGAAGGCATTTATTTGAGTAAGAAAGCATGCAGTGCTTAAATTTAGGGCTTGGTTCTTTCAAGATGTAACCAAACAAGCTCTAACAGCAAGAAGCTCCATGATCAGCTGTCTCGTTGTCTTGAAAAAAAATAATAGCAGCCACAAAGGAATAGAATCAGATGAGAACCCCAACATTACACGAGTCTGCATGGGGAAAGCATATGACTAAAATGACAGCAGCTTTAGGGGAGGGGAGTATTTCATTGGACAATTGTGGAGAAGCAGGTGGCCTCCAGCATTGTGGCTCCAATCAGATGGTTCCTCCACAGCTGGTTTTTTTAAATAAATAAATAAATAAATAAATAAATAAATAAATAAATATGGGAGCTCTAATAATTGATCCACTGCTACATCTCATTGCATTCTCAGAACCCTTATGCTAACAATGGAAACCCAAGTAGTGATTTATCCAAGTCTTCCAAGGATGATATTCACCATCCCCAATGGTATGTAATCACATAACTATGCTGTGGGGGCTAGAGAAACTATTGGCCTCAGCAGAGTGATGTAAAAACTGGGGTTTGGCTTTTGCTGCCCAACTCCCCATGGGACTCTAAGTCCCCTAAGTCCATGATCGGCCAGAAAAGAATGGATGGAGGTAGGATTCAATGGAAAGCAAGACAGATACAGTATTTATTTATTTTGTTGCCACAGAGTTCTCTCCCCTCCTTCCAAGGAGGGAGAGACCCTGAACAAAAGTGTGCAGGAACCTTTAAATACTTTTGACATTGCCCAACCCCCTTAGCCAAAGACCACCCCAAAATCATCATATATACATCATATATACATCATAGGAGGTGGTCTACAGCAGAAATCCTGTCTGCCAGGATACCTGATAATGGTCTTGATTGCATTACCTGGGCAGCCTGGCCATTCTTTTAATTAATAAAGTTAATACTTTAGTTCCTGAATCCAGGTCACAGGCTCACCCTATTCATACACAAATATGCCCTTAAGACAGGATTTGTAAGTGAAAAAATCAATGGGAAGGCTTTCCCCATTTGCCTTCCTTAATGAAGAGGAATGTTTGAGGTCAATGGGAGAATCAAAATGGCTTGCTCTCCTGTACTATTTTAGACACATGTTTTATATATTTAGATATGTGTGCATTTATGAATATTTATTCTATATTTGAGACCTTAGAATTCTTCTAACAAGAGAAAGCTCCAGAGGATTAAGTTGAATCCAGGGCATCATGAGACTAACAGACACTGATAAAAAGGAGCATTTCTCAATGCTGTGCACTCCCATCCTCCTTGTGGCCTCTGGATCAGGCCAGTTCATCATGTCCCATGCCAAGGAGCTGCATGCTGGATCTGTCATTGAAACAATTTGGGGGGTATAGCTAACAATTTTTAAGTTTTTTAAAACTCTATCTTAAAATAGGTTTGGTAATGGGGGTTCAGTGGCAGGATCCCATCCCGTGGTGGTGGTGCTTCAGGGGGTAGCAAGGAAGAGAAACTTGACAGTAACAGGAAATAGGAGAGGCCTAGTGGGAAGATACCCTTCCCACCTTCTCTCATGAAGATGCAACCACTGCTAGGTCTCTCTCTTTTTGTGGATTCTTGGAGTTCTTCTCACTAATGCCTGTCTTGCACCCAGAGTTTTTTTCAGCCAGAACTCACTTCCAACACCTCTCAGGTGGGTGCTGTTATGCATTCAATAGTCTATGTTTGCCTGAGCTTGAGCTTGGACTAAGGATTCTGAGCTCCTGTGTTCTGATTTGATACATGATATCCAATCACAGGACATTTCAGGGTTTGGGCCTCTGCCATTGGCCCTTAAACTCTGAGTTATGATTTGAAGCTTGGAAGTTTAGACAGCCAATCAAGTTGGGAGTGGGAGTGGTCCACGCCTTCAGAAATTTATACAGTGGTACCTCGGGTTACAGACGCTTCAGGTTACAGACTCCGCTAACCCATAAATAGTACCTCGGATTAAGAACTTTGCTTCAGGATGAGGACAGAAATTGCATGGCAGCAGCAGGAGGCCCCATTAGCTAAAGTGGTACCTCAGGTTAAGAACAGTTTCAGGTTAAGAACGGGTCTTCAGAATGAATTAAGTTAACCCAAGGTACCACTGTATAAGCAGTTGCTTTGCCCCTGCTGTCCAGTTCTGTTAGTTCAATAAAGGTTCTTGCTGTTGTCACTGTGCCTTGCCTCGTGGAAACCCACCTGCACTTCAGCTGCCATTGCCATTATAAGAAAACAGGGGAGGCATTCATGGTGAGCTCCAACACATATTTTTCTAGAAAAATAGCACTGCTTATGCCCCACCCTTTGACATCTCTGGGTAGCTCAACCCAACCTGTACTGATCTACAGCTGTCTCAGCCCAATGGTGTGAGACCCAGATCCTCCAAATAGACCCACTTTGGTTCAGGATTCAGGCCTCAGCCAAATCTCGCACAAACCAACCTGCTTTGAGAATGAATTCCATAACTAATTCTAAAAACCCCTGATTACAGTCTGACAGGTATGCCTAATCACATGTCACAGTTTCCCACCAATTAGGAGGTGGTTGATGTCATCACTTCCACATCTAAACTATGGATCACAACTTCTCTAAATCCTAAACAACTGTGAAAACAGTGGATACAAGGAATGACTGGGATGATTGGCAGGGCAGGAGAAAGGGGGTATAGCAGGGTGCTTACCTGTGAAGACTCGGTCTCGGCCACTAAAAGAAATAGGTTTAGCCTGGCTTCCATTCCTTTTCTGAATTCCCATCCCAAAATTGTCATGCATAATTTGATACAAATGGGTTGCTTTAGTTTCAGGAGGGGAAATGGGTGGAAAAGACTGAATCACCTGCAAGTCATTGAGAAAAACAGCTCTCCTTTCAGGTCAGGGTAAGGGTAATTAGTCATTCAAGCTAAACTGTAATTTGCCGGAGGAGAAACAAGTGATTTGAATTTTCATGTTTTCAATGTTAATGGTGAGCCATAATTTTCCTGAATGCAGTGATCCCTCCTTTCAAGGAACCACTTGAAAAAATAGTTATTTGCCGGAGCCTAAATGGCAGTGCTTCTTCCATAAACAGCAGAGGCATTTGCTTGATTTTGTAAACAACTATTCCTTCTTGCCAACATGCTACGGCTTTTGCCCTGACGTCAGCCAAACTTTGCAAAAAAGAAGTCTTAGTGGAATGATTTGTGCTTTTTTTTATTCCTTCAGCTCCCAAAATCTTTTTCAGCACATTACAAACACCCATCATCTTGCAACATTAGGAACCCATAATCATTTGCAGTGCAGAAAGCAGTGCTATTTTTCTAGAAAAAGAGGTGCTGGAACTCACCATGAAAGTCTCCCAAGTTCTCTTAGAATGGCAATGGCACCCACCTGAGAGGTAGCAGAACTGAGTTCTGGTGAGTTCTGCCTGGAAAAAAGCCCTGGCAGAAAGTATGATGTTCCCTTAAAGCAGTCTCCTCTTCACAGATGAAAACCCCTATCTACCTCCATCTGCTGCTCTCATTAGTCCATTTAATGCAACATCCTGTTCTCATAGCAGCCAACCAAATGCCCATGGGAGGCTCCCTAGCTGGTCATAGTGCAACAGCAGTCTCCACACATGTAATTCCCAGCAAGCGGTATTCAGAGGCATGATGACAGTGGAGACAGAATATACACATCTCTCACACAATTGCACACATACCATGACACCCTCTTTCCTCTTCCTTTCTCCATCTCCCAATAATGATGCCTTTCAGCTGACACGTGGGGGGGTGTACCTAAATAGGCTAATAAACTGGCATTATGTGGTAAACTAGCCTGACAATAGGAAGGGCCATAGCTCAGTGGTAGAGTCTCTGCTTTGCATGCAGAAGGTCCCAGATTCTACCCCATCAGGACTAGCAGAGACCCTTCTCCAAAATCCCGGAGAGGCACTGCCAGTCACTGTAGACCACAGTTTCCCTAACTTGGGTCTCCAGCTATTGTTGGACTACAACCTCCCATCATCCCTAGCTAGCAGGAGCAGTGGTCAAGGATGATGGGAATTGTAGTCCAAAACAGCTGGAGACCCAAGTTTGGGAAACCCTGTTGTAGACAATAGTGAGCAAAAATGACCAATGCTCTGACTTCCTATATTCCTATAAAGTTACACTATATTTTATTCTTGTGTTGGTGATGAGAGCAATTCCATTCCAAGTGTTTCTCCTGGTGTGTTTCTGCCTTCTCTCTAGTTCTGCCTCATGCTCACTACAAGCCTTTTGTTTTCTGATCTCCATTCCTTGCATCAACAATTCATGCTAAAACTCCCATCTCTACTACTCACAATGAGAGCTCTATTTCTAGTATTCAGCTGGTTGTCATCACCAAATTTTGGTTCTCTGTGTGCGCAGAGAGAAATGGGGAGCTGCTCACAGATGTACTGTCAACCATCCATTTATCACTGCTCTTGGACATCTCAAGTGACTCCAAAAAGGTCCAGTTTTCCATGTTTTTGCATTAATTCTTTATACACCACCTTTCTGGCTCTATGTTGGAATTCCGACATTGCTCACAAAAGGTCTGCAAAACAGTTCTGTATGTTTAGCATTAAACACTGTAACAACACCGCTTGGATTAGAAAAAACAATTTCCAATTTAGAAGCAAATGACAAAAAGCCGGCATGCTTGCCTTGTGATTACAAAAGCAAACTCAATACACATTTAGGGTGCTTGCCAGGCCATCCAGAAACGCTTGAATTCATTGGCAAATTGCATTAGACTGCATTTAGACCTCATCAACAAGCCATTCTATTCAAGGTTCAACCTCAGCTCTGGTTGCTTGGATAGGAAGCAAGAGGACAAGAAGAGGTTATTGTTCATACAATACCCCAAAATGAGTCAGGCGCTTTTAGATTAGAAGGAAGCCAGAGATGCTGCCCTCCATGTTTTACCATGTGAAATGATCTGCTTACCAAGGTTCATATGTGGCCAGAGTGAACCCATTAAAATGGATGAACAGGACTAACTTAGGCCCATTAATTTCAATGAGCATACTCTGAATAAAATTCAGCTGAAACCCAATAAATATCAGATAATTATCAGATTCTAGTTCTAGACAGTGGATGTCACAACACCTTGTTGCCCTACAATTTCCCCTGTTTCTTTGACTGTAGCTACTGATCCTAGTTCTCGTCCTCATTGGAGTTATCAGTCAAACCTGCTCCTGCAAATAAAGAGAAAATGATGTGAATAAATGGGTTGGATGAGGGCCACATTTATTTACATTTGCCAATAAGATCTGCAGAGGTAAATGCCAGTGTGAAAAGGTTAGTCAGGAATCCTACAGTCAACTAGCCTGGTGCTTATTCAGACGAGCCACCTCTTGCCCTAAGACTGACTCGCAGCTTAAGGTGAGTTGGGAGGTTTCCCTGAATCATCTCCTCCTGGGGCCCCAGAAGTTCAGGTGGATGTTAAATTCAAAGGTCATCTGTATTCTGATCATCAGCCCCAGAGAAGTGAGTGGCAGCCTTGGAGGCACTGTAAAACAAAACAAAACAAAACAAAAGAACAAAAAACAGCCAACCAAATGGACCAATTTTTATCTACCTGCTTGTGGTCCCTTCCATATCTACAATTATTTGAATGTTTATTATTGCAGACTAATGTTGCAAACTCAGCAACATGGAGAGAACAGAATATAGCCCAGGAGCAAAGGAGTAGTAACAATAAGATTGGTTCAAGATCAAGATCAAGGTTCAGGAATCCAAGGTTCAGGAATTCAAGATCAGTGGCAAGGGTTTAAAGATTACATGGGAGCTGTGAAGTTGTTCCAACAAGTTTTCCTGTCTATCCACCAAGCTTTTTAATCAGATGCTACTCACGAGAATCCCTGTCTCTGTGGGAATTCCTGGCCATGAGCAGAATAATCTATTTTCTCTTGATGCTCCAACCCTCCTGGTGAGCTAAACCTGCCTGCTTCTACTCCAGTGGGGAAACTGCCCCCCATGGTCTCTAATGGCCTCTTTCCTCTATGTGGGAGAGGCAGCATCTGGGACTCCTGCCTCATCAGTAGATCTGGACATGTCTGGAGCTGATGGGGATTAATCAAAAGTCCATTTCCTCATGTCCATCAGAGTCCATTTCCTCAAGTGCTCCCACTCCTGCTTGGAATACTCAGAGTTCTAACCCTCTGTCTATCTTCCCTTACTTTATTTATAGATATAAGAAATTCCTCTTAAGACAGGGAAGTGGAATCTGTGTCCCTCCAGAAGTTCTTGGATTCCAACTCCCATCAGTACCAGCCAGCCTGGCCAATGGTCAGGAATGATGGGAGTTGTGGCCCAACAACAGACCAGCTGTGGTCTGAAGAGTCACATGTTCCCCTTCTATGCCCTAACCATTTCATAGAATATGTCCATCAGACCATCAATTACAGAAGTATTTAAAAACAAAAACAAAAACAAATTTCCTTCCAGTAGCACCTTAGAGACCAACTAAGTTTGTTCTTGGTATGAGCTTTCGTATGCATGCACACTTCTTCAGATACGTGCATGCACACGAAAAGATATGTGCATGCACACGAAAGCTCATACCAAGAACAAACTTAGTTGGTCTCTAAGGTGCTACTGGAAGGAATTTTTTAATTTTATTTTGTTTTGACTATGGCAGACAAACACGGGTACCTACCTGTAACTAGAAGTATTTTAGAAAGTTATTATGATAGCAGGTCAGCATCTGACTGGACTTCTTCAGAGGCTGGGAGATCAGTGCAAAGTTAACAAAGCCTGCATGCTGTGGTTGGGAAGAGACATGAATAAAAAGTGAATAGGGTATCTGTATTTGGTGCTTAACAACAGCTTTGCCAAGTTGCCATCATTGCCACTTTGCAGATTAATTTAGAAATTTGAATAACATTGGGAAACATGAAGCAGGAAGAGGAAGAGGAAGAGGAAGAAGACATTCCATTGCTCTTCTCATCCACTTTCCTTTATCATATTCATACATTTTTGTTTTGTTTCACCTGGGTGCATTTTGCAAGGCTTGCTAATAAAGATATCAGGTCTTTGTTGAGTAAAGAATTGCTGTGCTATTTCTCCAGGACAATCTTCTAATTGCTTACACTGCATGCAACCTCCGCTTGCTAACAACTTATTCAGAATAGTTACGTTTCCACTCTGCAGGCTCTGTTTTCAGTCCTTTCACTCCTCAAGCTTCAGTTCTAGGATGATAATGCAGTTATTGGTCAGGGTTTTTGATTTTAACTCAAACTGGTAAAAAAGCAAAAAAAGGGCAAGAAATGGACATGTTGTTGGTTTGTTTCTTATTTATACAAGTAACTCTGTATTGTAATATCATAAAAATACTGGGGCTGTGTACAACTATAAATCTTAAAATACCATAATAGAAATATAGAAATATTGAAGTGACTGGTTAATCAGTTTAAACAGCTACCAATGCTCATTAGTATGAAAAGGCCATCAATAGATGCTGGAAATAGTTATGTTTCTTCCTGAAATGTTTCTTCATATACACCCTGTCCCACCTTTGCACTGGCAATCTATGTTATGTACTGTCAGCTGAGTCTGCACCATGGACCCTAGTACACAGCCTTCTCCGTGGAAATCTGCATAACCCAGGTGGTTAGGAAGGCCCAACAGAGACTCCATTTCCTTAGGGTCTTGTGTAAGAACAATGTCAAACAAAAATTGATGATCTCTTTCTACCAGTCCACAATAGAAAGTGTCCTTTCATACTGTATTACAGTGTGGTATGCTGGTTTGACAGCCACAGAAGGAAGTCCCTACAGAGGGTGGTGAATACAGCACATGAAATCATGGGCTGTCCCCTGAGTTCACTAGATGACATTGCAGGAGATGGCTGCCTCAGGAGAGCGAGGAAAAATCTCAGGGATGACTCACACCCCAGCCAGCACCTCTTTAATCTCCTACCTTCGGGCAGGAGATATAGAAGTATAGTCAGCCGCACCAACAGGTTAAAGAACAGTTTTTATCCGTGGGCTGTTGGGCTGCTGAATAGAGGAAAAAATAGTGGAGCAATTGACAAGTACACAGAGTGCGAACAAGACTGAGTGTATGTGGGGGGGGGAGGGGGACTCGTTTAATTTCACTGCACACGGGTGGAGTAGTAACAATAAAGGTTTATTATTTATTATTACCGGTACATGCAGTTTTGTGTGTTGCATGGATTTGCTAACTGAATGCATCCCCACTTACCCATGCTAGTTTTCTCTACGATTGTCGTTGAACTCCACTGACAATTGCCCCTGAACATCAACTACAGATCTGAGTTTTGTAACTTCTGCTGATTTGTAGCTAGGGATGGAGTAGAATTTTTGTGGGTCTGCATTTTAAGCAAACTGACCAAATAGGCACATCTTAGACTCATACATAGTTTGCAACATAACTATCCTTTGCATTTCTCTTAATGTTCCAGTGCAATTCTTTGCTGATGATGTACCAAAATGTGTATTTTAGGATGAAACACATTTAAATGCATACATTATGTGTTTAAATACACATTTGGTGATAAAACAGGGATTTAAATATAAATTTCAATACTTTTTTTTTTAAAAAAAACCCACAGATTAATGCAGAAATGGAAAATAACGCAGAAATGGAACAAAATTAGAACATATGAAAATGACATGGGCTGAAAATAGATTGAGCCAACCATCCCTATTTGAAACATCTGAGGTTTTTTTTAAAAAAAAATAGCAAAGGAAATGTTTAAATATGCATTGTATCTCAATATATACATTTTAATGTATCACAAAACTGGAAGAAGTGCAAAATCCAAACGATAATCATGCTGCCGGGTGCATATTAGTTCAAAAGGTGTGAATTAGTCCCGTTTGCCTAAAATTCAGATAAAAATAAAGAAAAACACCCTCTCCCTAGGTACAACATAGTGTGTCTGCTGACCGAGTGAGGCATTGTGGGAAGTTATTAGGAATGGGTAGATCAGTCTATTTCTTCTCTGTTTCACAGTTTTCTCATTAGATATATCTTGTCTATAGCCACATTAATCTGCATTTTTATTTTTTTAAAAAAATGAATTTCTAACTATTTCTTCCCTCAACACTTGCAATTCTAAACAGTGTTCTTTCAAAATACCCATTTTAAATGGGAAGCATGAAAGCTGGTGGCTAATTAAGTCAGACCAAACAGAGCTTTGCAAATATCCAATGCTTGCCTAGAAACAGTGGTTGAGTGGTTTCTAGCACTGAAACAAATCGTCCACGGCCTTGAGACATCACAGCAAGGATCAAGGGTATCAAGTTGCTGCCTTTGTGAGATTTCCTTGTGAAAAAATATGAAGTACAAGAGTGCCCCTTCTCCCCAAAGTGAGTATAATAGAGCAGGAATCGTTTCACAATTTCATAGGGAAGGGGAGACGGAACACGGAGGAGCATTCATTGGTGAGCATTTCTCACCTACTCACCCACCCCAAATTTATATGAAATTTGAACAGTGGGGAAATGAGCTCATCACCAATTATTTCAAAGGCTTTTTCTCTTTGTTGCTAATCAGCCCCGAAATAATGAAGTTTGCTATTGACTCCAGTGACTCAGCCAGTAGAGGGAACTCTGACACTGCACATGGCCAAGAGCAGTCGACCATTACTGTAAGCGCGATGGCATATATGCACATCCCGGAACAGCAGAAAAAGTCGGGAGAATTGTAACTATGCTGATCCTGTAGAATAAGACTGCAGTCCTAGACAGTTATATCTGTTGGTGGGGAAGAAGTGTGCAATCAGCCACAGGAGGTTTAAAAGATTTGACTGCAGCTGATCACACTGCTGGACAAGCAATCTGGGTTAAGCCAAGCAGAAGATTGCCCCTTCTTGCTAGGCAACCAGGTTGTCATTTTTTAAAATAAATAAATAAATCACTGTCCATCCACACACATACTTCTTCTTCCTGCTTCAAATATGGCTTTCTGGGATTGCACCCTAAAATAAAATTAACTCCCCAAATCCAGTGGTTTTTCAGACCTAGGGATTGAGACCTAGGGATTCGTGGAACATTTACAGGATTCTGGCATCCAGGCAGCTCTGCTTTATTGAAACTCCAGCTGGAAATCCAAATTTTGGAATATAGTGGTGGAATGGATTTGTCATGTGCACTATTAAATGCTATTTTTTTTGGGGGGGGGATACAAATTTCAATGAAACCATATTTTTAAAAATAGCACTATTGTGCAATACGGCCATATTACATTTTCTCAATTTGACCCTTGCGCAACTTGAGTAAAACAGAGCAAACAAAACAAATCTTTTAAAGTTTTCCCACAGAATATTCCAAAAAAATATTCCTCAGGATCCAGGTCCAAACCAGATTCTGTCCAGCCAAAGTCCTGATTCAGAAACCACACTTGGAATGCAGAGCTACAAAATCTGGGGTAGAATCCAAGTCTGTGGGTATCCCCACTAATAAGTGTTCTCGTATATGGATGTTACAAAAACAGGATAGACCATGCAAACTCTCCTATGCTTGTCTACTAACTGATTATTTCAGATCTGATGCTACAAAGGTATTGCTGCATTTCCAGTCCAACAGTACTCAACGGTTAATGCTCTCCTGTGAATGTAATCCTATGTACATTTATGAAGGGGCAACAGGAGGAGCATGTTTCCTGAAGCACTTATTTTCATGAATGTTACCAAGTGAACTTAACAGAAGGGGGAAAACTTTTTTGCTTCTTGTCACGATATGGGTAGCTCATTTTAAAAGAAAATTGTTTTGCCAGAAAACAAAGAAACAGAAAGCATTAAATGCTTGCATAAAAATTTAATTCCACATAGGGATGGGGGTCTTTCATTCAGTTTGCTTTTAAAGGGGACATCTACCAAATTTGCACTTTCTGAAACAATAAGAGAAGTGAAACAGAGCCATCCTTTGGCATTCACACTTGTCTGAATTTTGCAATGCAGTTTTCCACCCAAGTAAAGTGTAAGCAATGTGT
Source organism: Lacerta agilis (assembly GCF_009819535.1). Taxonomy (NCBI): domain Eukaryota; kingdom Metazoa; phylum Chordata; class Lepidosauria; order Squamata; family Lacertidae; genus Lacerta; species Lacerta agilis. The sequence goes on from NC_046312.1 coordinate 23,802,181, forward strand.
TCTCTTCTTCTTCTTCTTCTTTGCTGTTTTTATTATATTGTGTATATCACATTGAGACATATATGTGGAAAGAGATCATTATTAATAATATTATGAAAGAGGGGAATCAGGCATCCCACCACAATTATTCTTTGAGTACAGCAAATATTCTTAAAATACACAGTAGCCTTTGGAGGAAGGCCTTGGGAATCTTTGGTGCATCCAAGAGATTTTGAGCCTCCCAATGAATCTGGTCCCCCTACCAACCTCTCTGTGCCTCAATTACTGAAACCTGAAATAACACCCCTACCTTTTCTTCCCATCGTGTCAATACCCTACCTGACAGTGTAAACAAAAAACAAAACAAAAACCTATTACTTTGCCTCAGATAAAACAATAAATTGTCTAATACCCTTGGCTATGACATTATATTACATTCAGTATACACACGGATACCTGATGATTCTTCTACATCATTATCTATGTGACCCAAATGTGCCAAATATTATACCAGACACCATTAATTTGCTGCTTGAGAAAAAGCCCAAATATCGCAGAAGACAGATGTCCCTCCTGTTGATGGGCAAAAATGAAGCTGACCTGGATGGGGGAAATGATCATTACATGTTTAAGCAGTATTTTTTTTTTTTTTTTTGGCAAGAATTTCCCCCCTCTGTTGTAATATAGAACAATGTTACATTAAAAGAGAAATTCAGGGTAGGAAGGCTACCAGTGGCTTCTAACTATGAGGGCTATTTTCTGTTTCCACTGCTGTATGAAGTATGCCTCTTAATATCCATTGCTGGGAATGTCAGGAGAGGAGAGTGCTTTTGTGTTTGGCTCCTACCTTAGGGCTTTCCGTGGGCATCTGGTTGGCCGCTGTGAGTACTAAGTGCTAGGCTAGCTGGAGCTTTGGTCTGATCCAGCAGCCACCTCTTATGTTCTTATCTTCAGATAACAACATTCCTAGCTTCTCTTAAAACCAGTAGTCTTTGATGAGGAGAAAGTTCCAACTTTACATGCAGCTTGCATGGGAGGCAGCCAGGAAGGAAATGCGAAAGAAGAAAGAAATGTGATAGCTGAAACTTTTGCTTTGCTAGTTGTCTTTTTAATTGTTGTTGTTTAGTTTGCCTATAATTCAAGAGAGGGAGGGTGTGTCCGAAAGGAAAGAATTGATATTGATGTACTGTGTATTTTTTTATAATATTTAAAGTTGTTTGTTGTTTCTCCAGTTTATTTTTTTGTACACTGCTTAGATGTATTTTTAATGTATTAAGTGGTATTTAATTTAAATTCCTGAAGTTGAGGCTCCAGTACTTTGGCCACCTCATGAGAAGAGAAGACTCCCTAGAAAAGACCCTGATGTTGGGAAAGATGGAGGGCACAAGGAGAAGGGGACGACAGAGGATGAGATGGTTGGACAGTGTTCTCGAAGCGACTAACATGAGTTTGGCCAAACTGCGGGAGGCAGTGAAAGATAGGCGTGCCTGGCGTGCTCTGGTCCATGGGGTCACGAAGAGTCGGACACGACTGCACGACTGAACAACAACAACAACAACAACAACAACAATTTAAATAACCAAATCAAATCAATAATATCACCCTACAAAAAAATGAGTTTGGAAAGCTGACAGTTCTTTCCAGATAGTTCTTTCCGAACAGTTCTAAAGTATGTTTAGATCTTCATGGGTGAATCCTGGGGGAACAGAAGCACACATGTAGAAACATTGTGCAATGATGTTTGTTGTTGCGTCACACCATGCTCACTGATGTGAACAGAATTAGGTGCAACATGCCGGTATATTGATGAAAAACCAGAGTTCTGTCATGCAGCAGGTACTGCAGTGTGAAAACTATGTGAGAAAACACAACCAAAGCACTAGCATTATAATCAGGAATATTTACAATAAATTACGCATGTCTGCTGTGCACCTTAGAAATTTTAGTCTGTCTGTGGTATGCATGTGCAACTGATGAGCAATGGGCTTAAGCTTTGAAGGAGCAATGCTGAGCAGTAGCAAAAGGGGGGGGGTCCCTAAATACGGTTTTGAACATGCTATGCCAGTATTTTGGTATATCTGCATGGGGATGGGATTGAAAAGGTTTGCACATCCTTAGAACCTTCCTTTCACTTCACTAGGACCTCCCCTGAACAATGACTTATGGAATGAAAGAAGCAGGTGGCCCCATGTTGGAACCGAGAAGAGAAAGGGAGAGCAGAAAGTAGCCGTGTTATGTCTTTACACTAATCACCTGGGCACATTCTTCTTCCTTTTGCTACCATATAAAGGAGAAAAAGAGACATCCGTAAGCCGGCCTGAGAGAGTCACTTTTATCCCTGCTTTGTGACAAAGCTTTGGTGCTTGGCTAGGCCCGAACAAAAGAAAATCACCTCCAATTCTACACAGTGGGGGGAAAGATAGAAAATACTAGGAATCACACCATGGTCCCTTCTCAGAGCCCCTGATAGATCAAAGCCCTCCTAATTCAAGCCCAAAGCTTCTTTATATTAAATACCAGGAAAGTATGTTTAGATAACATTATGGGGCTGACTTAAACCATAAAAGCCAGGAAATTCAAAATTAAGGCTGGCACTCCAGTCTTAAATCACACAGCTGAGGGGTGTGGGGAGAGAAAGAGGCAGACCAGGAAAATACAACAGTGAGAACAGACTCTCTTCCTGAACATTTTGGAATTCCTCTGCTTTCAGCCACTGGGAAACAAAGTCACCCATTCATTGTTTGTAATCACTACCTAATCCTCCTCCTCCTGGAAGTTATCTAGAAGATGTGTCTGATGCTTCATTAGGGGTTGAGTGATTCTGTTCTTAGCTGGGGTTTTTTTACCATTTGGATTACAATGTCTGGCTTTCCCCCACTTTGTTCTCCAAAAGTAGCCCAGGAATTGAAGAAACATGTGTTGTAATCCTGCCCATGTAAACAGCAAAGGGCTATTGCACTCACATCCTGCTTGTGGGCTTGTTGTCACATTGATCTCATATCTAGAAATATCACCTACGGATTTAATCAAATATGAAGCAAATCTTAAGCTTGTCAGCTTCCCTGTTGTTTTCCATCTTGAGCAAGCAGAACACTTAAGAGGTTTCTGATGGTGGCAGGACTGGCCTTACCATGAAAAGCTGCCTTGGGTGGCAGGTGGTGATGAATGGCAATGGCTGTCCCCCAGGCTATTCCTCTTGAGACCTCTGGCCAATCCCCTCTGTTGGAGGACAGAACTGCATACCCTGAACCTCCTAAACTAGCCTGCTGCCCCAAGGTGTGGTGGAGGATGCTATCTCATTGTTACCATCAAAATAAGGGCACTTCCACACTTTTGCTTGTCCTACTGCTTTCTTGTGGAGAAGAAACCCTCTCTCCACTGCTGAACCGGAATAAACATCATTCAGGTTTTCTGCAAATAGACTTTTTCTCCAATTCAGTGGCAAGAAGTAGGTTTTCCCGGAGAAAGCAGCAAGGCAAATAGAAAACCACTCAGATCCAGGCATACATAGCATGAGACAAGCGGGAAACCTCTCAGCCCTGTGCTTTCTAGGCATCTGACAAGTGGAACCCTAAGATTCAACTAACAGTTCAGTCAGTTTCCATAACTGAATGGGGCACTGCTATCTTTTCCCTTTGCCTCAGAAAAAGAAGTCTTCTGGGCAAGGCAAAGTCACTGTGCTAACTTCCCAACACCACACTGACCTCCCTGCTGCCTTCCCAAGAAGCAGTTGCAACCCACCTGCTGTGGAGCTAGAGGGGAAGCTCCATCCCACCAGGTGAGCTGCTTCTGGCCTCAGGCTGAAAAATGGGTTGGGCATGCCCTGAAGTTTTGCTTAGTGGGACACATGAATCACACAAGTTGTACATTAAAGGGCAAAAGGACCCCTGACCATTAGGTCCAGTCGCGGATGACTCTGGGGTTGTGGTGCTCATCTCACTTTATTGGCTGAGGGAGCCGGTGTACAGCTTCCGGGTCATGTGACCAGCATGACTAAGCCGCTTCTGGCGAACCAGAGCAGCGCACGGAAACGCCGTTTACCTTCCCGCCGGAGCGGTACCTATTTATCTACTTGCACTTTGGTGTGCTTTCGAACTGCTAGGTGGGCAGGAGCTGGGATTGAGCAACAGGAGCTCACCCCATCGAGGGGATTCAAACCACCGACCTTCTGATTGGCAAGCCCTAGGCTCTGTGGTTTAACCCACAGCGCCACCCGCGTCCCTATGTTAAAATGTTTTCTACCGCCTTTCATTCAAAAAGAGAGCAGGGTGGTATATGAGAACGATAAGCTAAATCTCTCTCTCTCTCTCTCTCTGTGTGTGTGTGTGTGTGTGTAAACAAACAAACTGAGTGAGGATAGCATATTTGTAAATGCCATAAAAACTCCAGTAGTAGCAGATACAATAAAACATTAATAAAAAGGCAGAGAAAAACGTATGAGTTTTTAAAACTTTCCTAAACTTGTGGAGCCAGTCATATATCTTTTAGAAAGGGATCCCCCAGGGTAGGAGTGACCGAGACTTGGCAAGAAGGAACCTCGCACTACCTTTTTCATGGATCTATTTCTTATTGAGGTAGTAAACCTAAATCTGGGCTCTACCACTCCATTTTACAAGTGGGAACTCATGGGATTGAGTGCTTCACAGTAAGTTCATAAGATTCAATGCACAGAAAAATGAGCATGTCAGGCAGAATATAAGCCTAGGACCCTTCTCTCTGTCATATGGTTTTGTATTGTATTGTATTGTATTATTCTTATTCCTTTTAATTTGGTATGGAGAAGCATTCAGCACGAGTGTCATGCTCTGATGTGGTACAGACCAGACAAAGGTTTGCCACCATAATGAAAACAACTCCACTTCTGCATGGGATTTGAGAAGCACTTCTAGATAAGGGATGGTGTGGAGGAGAATGAATAAAGCATCTCTGTTAATGTTCAAAGGGAGAACATAAGAACTTAATGTCTCTTCCAGCCACAAAAATCTCCCTGACAAAGGCAACGCAGGGGGAAAAGTTATGGTGGGAATATTAAACATTTTGAAATTCAAAACTACTCGGCGATGGCCAACAAAAGGATTAGGTTTTTAGCAGTGCGACACTGACCACTTCAAAGGGCACACACATTCAAAGGCAGCTTATTACCAGAAAGAGATGCCATGCAGCAGACTTCCCCAACCTGGTGCCCTCCAGATGTTTTGGACTACAACTCACAACAGCCTGACCATTGCTCAAGCTGAACTGGACTAGTAGGAGCTGGTGTCCAAAGTATCTAGAGTGCACCAGGTTGCTGAAGATTGCAGTGATTTCACCCTAATGTCACCTTTATCCATAGGCCAAAAAAGAAGAGAGAGATCAAAAAATCAAACCCCCCACAATGGAAAGCCAAAACCTAAACAATAAGGGGAGAAATAATTATTTGATCAGCAAATGCATTTGTGTGTAGATTGATGCACTTCCAGAAGATGCTGTTAATCGCTTTGGAATTTGTTGCTTCAAGACATCAGAAAGTATTATTTCCTCTTCGTTTAAATAGGCCAAAGATAGCGAGTGTGCATGAGGCCCTTAATGGTGAAATTCAATCTGTGGCAAATTTGTCTAAAAGAAAGATAAACCTTTAAAAAAAATAAAAGAAAAAAGATAGCCGTTATTATGGAAATGCTGACAAACCTTTAAGTACAGCATTGGAAACAGGGATGCTATAATCAGAGGAATTAGGTTAACGATGTTTGATCCTTTCTTATTACGTTTGGCTTCACCAAGTTAAGACAACAATAGAGCGAAGCTACCAACATACATGCAATTGATCTTCACTGCTTTAATGTAATTAGTTCTTAATTCTCCCTCTAGGCCCCCCTCTGGATCTGCTTAAATTTTGAAACATATTCAAAGAAATGCCTTAATTATTACAGCATGCTGCTTATGGGGTGTTCTGTAGTATGTATCTCAGCGGAATACACCTAGCAGTGTATACTTCCTCCTCCCTGCCTCAGGATCTGCATTCAATTTCCAGCTCTCCTAGATCCAAGCATCTGGCCTCAGTGAGCCCACTGAAAGGTTGTCAGCCATTTCTCCTTTTAGCACATGTAACATAGGACTTACCTTCTTGGACTGGGCCATGGTCCACCTGCTCTAGCAATCTCTTGTCCCAGATCCTTCCTTGGATGTGTTTAAGCAGAGGTTGGATGGCCATCTGGTACGGATGCTTTAGCTGAGATTCCTGCATTGCAGGGGCTTGGACTAGATGACCCTTGGGCTCCCATCCAACTCTATGATTCTATGATCTAACCAAATGTCCCCAGGAAGCTCACACCCTTCTGGGTTACAGTACTATTCCATTCAGAGACCAATCCAAAGCCCTGGCTGGGAACAGGGGGGCAGAACAGAGCAAAGGATGTCCCACCACATCCAAGGTCCTGCCACTTGCACTAGCCTCCTTCCTTCCTTCCTTCCTTCCTTCCTTCCTTCCTTCCTTCCTTTTCTCTCTGTCGGCTCTAGATTTTGCCGCAGATTGGACCCTTATTGGAGAAACAGACCAATGGCTCCATTGCTCTCCATTACTCCTATGGGGTTGTAGCATTTGATTCACCATAATTTTAGTAAGCACAGCAGGAACTTCCACAACATCCCAGCCTCATCGATCCTTTAGTGTGGCAGCCCTGGTGCTTTTGGAACTCCATGCCCATTAATATCAGTGCTTTATCAATCTTCTAAATAAATAATTAAATGCTAAGCCTGGGTCAGGGACAGGGGGCTAGGTAGGATTGCTCTGCCTGTCATTAGGGTTAATAGGGTTGGTGGGTCCCTCTTCTGTGAACTTATATGGACTCGAGAATGAAGATGTCCAGAGAGCCAGTGTGGTGTAGTGGTTAGGAGCGGCGGACTCATAATCTGGTGAACCGGGTTCGCTTCCCCGCTCCTCCACATGCTGGGTGACCTTGGGCTAGTCACACTTCTCTGAAGTCTCTCAGCCCCACTCACCTCACAGAGTGTTTGTTGTGGGGGAGGAAGGGAAAGGAGAATGTGAGCCGCTTTGAGACTCCTTCGGGTAGTGATAAAGCGGGATATCAAATCCAAACTCTTCTTCTTCTCTTCTTCTTCACTGAGAAACAAAAGTGATCAACAAAAGATGATCAAGAGAACAGGAAACTCATCACCCCCAAAAGAAGGCAAAATACTTAAAAACATAATATTAGCAGTTCAGGTTAGGCAGAATGGTACATAGCAAATTAATACTATTTTCAATGTTATAATGAGTGTTTTAAAAATGACTTCCCAGTTAAAGCTTCTGGGAATACAAAAGTGTTCTGTGATCATTACTACATCTAAGTTAATCTCTGATAATTATGAGGTTAGAAATCATCTTGTTCTCTTCTTTTCTCCACCCTCTCCCTTTTCCTTTAAGATAGAAAGATGAACCTGCTGTATGGAATCCCCCCCACTCCACCCCCAAGCCATTTTGTGGAGGAAATGTTTTTTAAAGCAAAAAGTCAACATTTTCTTTTTATAGGTCAGACATCTTCTTCTATTTTGAGACAGGTGCTAAGATGTAAAAGGCTAGAGACGATGTGAAGTGTACAAATCTTTAATTCTAGTACTGGAAACAGGAAAAGCATTTTGGCAATCCTTGTCACGGATGTAACATTTAAAAACCTCTTACCATATGTAAAAAGCCTGTTACCTCAGATGCTCACTCTGACAGATGCATCCATTCCCTGAAAACAAAGCAAGAATTTATTTATTTATTGCTTCGGAAGCATTGCTTTTACCCATATGCAAATTGATGTATATTTAATCAATAGCTTATTCAATCAATGGACTAAAACTCACATGATTAATAAACTAAGATGTCTTAGAGTGACTGATGGACCTATTACTTACAGGTATGCAAGATGCTTTAAAAGGAAGTAGTAATCATGAATATTATTTTTCCTGATATCCAGCACATTGGGAGGAGGAATTAATCATGACTCTCCAACATTACATGCAGGAAGGGGGGAGGGGGGTGAAGCTCATTGGCAGACCCTGGGCCAATCACCTTCTCTCATTCCAGACTCTCACACAGGGTTTTTGCTGTGAGTATAGAATGGAATGCAGAATAACAAGAGCTCCTTGGGGGTAAATGTAACAATAAATTGCAATTTTAATGGAAATATTAGTGATGGATCACCATTCCTGCCCCTTTGCCAACTCCCTTCCTTCATACCTGGCCAGCCCCTCTTTACACCTCTCCCACCCTCTTGCCTACCTACCCCTCAGAGCTTGCCCCAAAACACCACTCTTTTAAATGAGTGGGGAAGGCCCTTCAGAGAGCAGATTGCCAAGCCTTCCATTTTTAATATGTATAAATAGGGTGATGTCCAACTAAGGCAATCTCATAGCAGACCAATTGAAATTTATGATAAGTCCACTGATTTACAATGTGTATGGTTATCACTGTTTTAAATGGGGACCTTTACCTTTACCTTTTAAATGGGTCTACTCTCCACAAAGAAGACTGATCGCCAAAGAATTGATGCTTTTGAATTATGGTGCTGGAGGAGACTCTTGAGAGTCCCGTGGACTGCAAAAAGATCAAACTTAGCCATCCTTAAAGAAATCAGCCCTGAGTGCTCACTGGAAGGGCAGATCCAGAAGTTGAGGCTCCAGTACTTTGGCCACCTCATGAGAAGAGAAGACTCCCTAGAAAAGACCCTGATGTTGGGAAAGATGGAGGGCACAAGGAGAAGGGGACGACAGAGGATGAGATGGTTGGACAGTTTCTCAAAGCGACTAACATGAGTTTGGCCAAACTGCGGGAGGCAGTGAAAGATAGGCACGCCTGGCGTGCTCTGGTCCATGGGGTCACGAAGAGTCGGACATGACTGAACGACTGAACAGCTCTCCACTTGATTAATATTGGATGCCAGCCACAGTACTATACAGCTGCTTTATACTAAATCACACTGATTGGCCATGTAGCTCAATGCTATCTACACTGACTTGGCAGTAACTGTCCTAGGTTCCTGACAAGAACTCCAGACCTACCTGGGACTTCCTGTATGCAAAGGAGGTGCTCCACAACTGAGTTATGGCCCTCCCTACAGCCCTTCCCTAAAGCTGCAGCTCTTCTCTCTCCAACCTTCAGACAAATTGATACTGGGCTGAACCACATGTACATCTATCAGATCTTCCCACTGTACTTTCTGTTTGGGGGTGTGGCAGGGCAACCGCTATCATTAGGGGATCCCTTGCACATGACTGCAGTGCCCAGAGACAGACAGTCAGGTTGTGTATTCACAGCAGCCACCAAAGGAGAAATGACCACTGGGAGAAGTGCAGAGAGAAGAAACACCATGGTGCATTTGCACCAGCGAAACCGGACGCCTTCATCTGCCCCACCTGCAATAAAAAACATGTCTCTCCCGTATCTGTCTCTACAGCCACAGCAGGCACTGTAACTCTTGAGAAGGAGCACCATGTGCTGTTCTGCCTCAGGCTGCAAAATGTATAGGGTCAGCCATGGGAAATGGCTTCTGGTTATGTGGAACCCCCAGTTCTGCTGTAAATGTTATCTGTTGGCTTCCAGGGTGGTACTGGTGGTGGTGGTGGTGGTGGGTATTTCTTTTCCTGTCAGGTTCTGTCAGCATAGGATTTCCTACTACAACAGCAGTGATTTGTACTACATTGAAAATGACTCAAAGAAAAAGCACACACGGTTCTGGGAAAGTCCTAGTCCATTCTGCCCAGATCAGGAGTGTGTATTTTGTGATGAATCTGCTCAGTGGTGGTTCTGTATGGCACTTCCATTTCTAAAGCTAATCCACACATGTGTTGGAGAATCAGACCCTACAGTATTAAAATGATTTTGAATATTTTCATGTGCGCTACTTTCTCTTTCGGAACACTGGTAAGAAATAGCAATTACATTTTCAATCATGTTATCAATGAGAAGCTTTAGAAGTTATTCCCGGAGAAATCCAGCAGTGTTCTTTTTCGTGGAGGACTCCTGCAATGTGACATTAATAGAGCAATTAATGAAAGTACTGTAGACATTGCTTTGCAACATACAATCCATTTTCATTTACAGGAATAATACACATACATACACACACACACACACACACACACACACACACATACATACACACACACACACACACACAGACCTTTTTAGCTATAAGAAATACAACCATCATTTTTCAAATGTCACTTCAAGTTTTGCTTCAGGATGATGAGTGCATTTGCATGAATATTAATGGGAAAGGGCATCTCCTGGTAGGTGTATGATTTTTTCAATATAAATAATAATATTGTTGTACCCAGAGATCTTCAGGTGATAAATATAACAACAACAACAAAACTAATAATAATAATTTTGTACTCCTTCCAAAATGAGTTTTTGAACTCTCCATAGTCTTAGAATGGGAGACTACTGCTACATTACAGCCATGCCATTCCATGCCATCAGATTGCCCTTTATATGGCCATTAGGAAAAAATAGTCATCATTATGTGTAGAAGAATGGGTGAGAAGGGTCTATATAGAGAGTTAGGTTCTAACTCTAACTCTCATTGCCACCCCTTCCTGATTGATCATTCGGTCCTCATGTACCTGCCTCAAGTTCCTCACTTGGGAAAGACTATTAGCATCTTATTTCCTGGGGGAGGCAGGGGGTGGAAAATTCATTGCCACAAAAGGTGGGAGCAGCAGAACAAATTTGTCAATTTTGATTTCTCTTTTGTTTCTTTTTTTAAAATAAAAAAATAAAAAATCTTCAGTTCACATTTCCACCTCAGTTTGTGATCTTTTCTAAATCCCTAATAAATATTCATCAACATTTTACTGTGAGTTTCTCCTAATACATATACATTTTTGCAAAGCAATTGCTCCTAATATAAAACATTTTAATGTGATTTTCATTAATATGTGGATTTCTAAAGACACTTTAATCTAGCGTGTGTGTATGTGACAGATAGACAGATAGAGAGAGAGATGATAGAGAAAGATATAGACACATCATTTGGCTAGAGAATTGCATTGCAAAATTCAGAGAAGAAATTTTGAAGAATAGCTGTATTTTGGTCCCCATATTTGGTTCAAATCCCTGCGACGGGGTGAGCTCCCATTGCTCGGTCCCTGCTCCTGCCAACCTAGCAGTTTGAAAGCACGTCAAAGTGCACTGCTCTGGTTCTCCAGCAGCGGCTTTGTCATGCTGGCCACATGACCCGGAAGCTGTACGCCGGCTCCCTCAGCCAATAAAGTGAGATGAGCGCCGCAACCCCAGAGTCGTTCACAACTGGACCTAATGGTCAGGGGTCCCTTTACCCTTTACCTATTTTCTTGGAAAGTAGATAAGTTCAGCTGTAAATGTGAACTGAATTGAATTTCTCCATTGGAATCTAGCTTTTGTACAGAGACTGGGGTAAAAAATTAAAGTTACTCCATGCCTTTTGTTAAATATGTGAATCTGAATTTTACACCAGGCATCATTTTTGTGTGAGCTGTAAACATTTTATGTCTACAACTTAAATGATTATGGAAAAGTCACTCTTTATCATCCCATCTGTGCTGTTTTTTAAGGAACTCAGGGAGAATGAGCAGCCATCTCTCTGCATAAAAGGCCACACATGTGGTTTGTTCCCATAAAAATGTTGATTGGGAGGGAGAGGGGGAATTGATCTGGAGCACTCAGGCCATTTTCAGTTTTGTCTCCCTTTGAGAGTGACACATTAGAACATTCCAGTGGCACTGTTATTGCCACATCGATTTTATATCCTTCTGCTACAAGCAAAGGCTTTATTTTGGACATGGAGCCAGCCCTTACACATCTTATGCGGTGCAGTATGCTAGAATGTTATTTGTCTCAGTGTGAGAAATGAAGCGATTAGGAAAAGCATTAAAATTAAGGAGTTGATGAGAAAATGAAGTGAAGGGTTCCATACTGTGAGAGGCTCTACACCAGTAGAGAGAGCTTAAGCACGGCAGGCAGTAAGAACTGCTTGATTCTTGGAAAGAGAAGAAATAATGCTGGGGAAGACCCATTTAATACTATAATCAAATGTGATTTCTTGGCAGTCTACTGTGAGGGTCTCGTAGGTCACTCTGCTTCCCCATGCTATTTTTAAGGGAAATCGCAAAAAATGGCACGGCTGACATGGGCTGTCCTACATCCAGATTTTCCTGAACATTTCTGCAATTTCTGCCCAGATGCTGCTGCTTACTGCAATGTTCTGCATATGTCCAGGAAATGTTAGGCAACCCTAACAAAATGCCTTTTGAAAGAGCAACAAACTAGGTGAAATTTGTTGTAGTGCTAAGTGGGGTATGTGCATGGGAAACAAGGTCCAGTTGTGTAATCCCCCCCCCCGTGTGCCCCCATGCACCACCTAAACTGGTTCTTGGATTTTCCCCAACCCTGCAGATCAGATATAGAGGGTGCAGCATTCAGGGGAGGGGAAGTCCCATTGCACAAGCAGATCTCATTCTGTGCATGCAGCAACTGAGTTGAATCCCATCCACTGTCTTGATTTCCAATGAAGATGAGGACACACTGAAACAAAATTCTATTATTGTCCACGTATTTATGCAAGAAGGTGAAGAAGCAAACACCAAGGTGCCATCTGCTTCTCTATAGAATCATAGGACCGTAGATTTGGGAAGGACCCCAAGAGCAGAGGCGTAGCAAGCCCAGGTGGTACCCGGTGCGGAATTTTTTTGTCATCCCCTCCTGCCACATCGACAGCTCGGGGTAGGCTTGGGAGTCGCGGGCAGGTGCTGAATGTCTGCCCCCTTCCTACGCCAATGTGCCCCACCCCTGCAACTCCCAAGTACCTTGAGCTGTCGGGAGAAGGGGGAAGCTATGCCGCTTTGCCAGAGTGCTGGCAAAGCTGGGCAGCTCGTCCTCTCAGGAGCCACAGCTCCCATCGGTCCTCCTCCCTCCCTCCCCAGCTTGCTGTAAAGCGGCAAAGAGGGAGCCGCTTACAGTGAGCCAGGGAAGGAGGGAGGCTGAGAGGGCCCCCCCCCGGCTCTTTGCCGCTTTACAAAGCAGGAGACACTTATGGCAAGCTGAGGAGGAGGGATCCCACTGCCGTCTGTACAGCGCTCCAGCAGCGCCTGTGGCAAACCGCTATGTACAGCACATGTGCGGCATCGCTATGGCATCGCTATGCCCAAGAGCCGTATGTACGGTGGCGGTATCCTCTGCTTGTGGCTGCAGCAGTGTCAGAGGGATTCTCCGCTTGCGGCTGTAGTGGTGATGGAGGCATCCCACCGCCGTCTATACGGCGCTCAGGCGGCACCAGTGGCAAACCGCTATGTACAGTACATGTGCAGCATCGCGACGTACAGCGCATGCATGTGACACTGCGTATGCATTGTATGTAGCGATTTGCCACCGGCGCTGCCCGAGCACCATACGGACGGTGGCAGGATCCTCCACGAACGGAGGATCATCCACATGTGGCTGCAGCGGCATGATGGCTGCTCACACCCGGGAGGTAGGGCAAGCACCCCACGGGGGGCCTTCTTGTCACCCTCCCAGATGTGGAACCTGAGGCACACCACCCCCTGCCCCCACCTTGCGACACCACTTCCCAAGAGTCATCAAGTCCAACCCCCTGCAACACAAGAATCATGGCTAAAGAATCCCTGGCAGGTGGCCACTCAACCTCTGTTTTAAATCCTCCAATGAAGGAGAGTACACCATCTTCTGAGGTAGCCCATTAGACTGCCACAGAGCTCTTACCATCAAGAAGTTATTTCTAACATTTAGTCAGAATCTCCTGAATTCACTGGTTAGGGTCTTATCCTCTGAGGCAGCTCCATTGCTGATGTTGAAATTCAAATATTAGATTTGAGATTCTGGCGAGGCAGAACAGATTTATTCTTCTTAAAACCCACAATAGATGTTATTTAAACCTATAGTTCCAGTGTTAAACAGATTTGTCTGTGAGGCAATCTACACCCCTGCAAATGTTTTGTTGTACTACTGATTTGTTTTTAACGCATCAAGGTGTGTGAACAAGTCATACTGTTCCTTCTTCCATGCAGCATCTTCTCAGCTCTCCACATTGCATTGCACCTGCCATCATCTTCTCAAATTCCATTCTCTGACCAGTCTTTTCCACACTGCACTCTAGGGGGGGGAGGGGAATGTATAAAGCAAAAATGATTTTATTATGCTGAAGCCCTGAGATCTTATTTAAAATATCCATTTTACATCATCCTTATATTCCTTTGTGTTTATTTTCTTATACCTTTCCCCAAGGGCTGAACACTTATTTCCTAGGATGTACAGCCCATTGACCTCAGTGTGACATGTTTAAGCACTGGACAATAAAAATCTGGCAGCTAGTTATCTTGTACCAGCAAAAATAGTGATTTGCGGATTGATCGTAGTAAAATATTCACCCTATAAAAGAAGGCATCAGAGATAACCTGCTGTGTCTTTTTAAAAGTCTTTGAATAGAAGTGAAGAAGAGTCCCTCAGTTTCCCCCCTGTATTCCCCATTTGGTGCATTGATGTTGGCGCTCAAACAGCAGTATGGCCAGGAATGTAAGAGTTTCCACAGTGGTTGGGAAAGAAGATCCAACATTGACCCTCCATCTCCAAGATCAGAGTTCTCTTTCCATTCAGAAAGAGAGAACTGGTATATGACCCCACTATCCAAGTCTCATAGGATTGAAGCCAAAGTGAAACAAATGTTGATCTGTGTTAGAGATACTACCATGCAGTCATTTATCATAACCCATGCATAGGTGTGTATGGATGAGTCAAATCCATTTCATGTCAATTTGACATGTGCTTGTTCATAAACCTGTTCCTGCTCATCTTCCCGTTTAGTGTTCTCGAAGCTACTAACATGAGTTTAGCCAAACTGCGAGAGGCAGTGAGAAGGATAGGCGTGCCTGGCGTGCTCTGGTCCATGGGGTCACGAAGAGTCGGACACGACTGAACAACAACAACAACAATATTTTAATCGTTTTCACGTTTGTATTTAAATGTTCACATTGACACACATTTAAATCACAAAATGTGCATTTAAATCACACTTATACTTCAATGTATGTATGCATTTCTAAATTAATTTTGTCTTGAAATGTGAATTCTATATGCTTCTGTGTACTTTTTTGAGTCAAGAAAAAGGGGCTGTATCTCATGTGTGCCATAAACAGAGACGACCCATTGAAATTAGTGACATGAGTGACTTCAGATTCTTTCTTTCTTTTCTTTTTTTTTTTTAAAGCAAAGCAGCTAGTAAGCCTGATCTTTATTCAAGGAACTGTTGCAACCGGGTCCCCATCCACCACACGCAGGACGGAGGAGAACCCTGAACAATGGTGCGCAAACCCTTATAATAGACTTTTGAAATTGCCCACCCTGTAGCCCAAGACCAACACCACCCCCAAACCTCTGGTGTATGGAAGTAGCGAGTGGGGTGGTCTTCAAAAGCTGCAAATCCTGGTTCTAGCTGGAGCTTATAAAGACACACCTGATATGGGTTATAGCCAAATGTTACCATAGTCCTGCTCAAAGCACACCCATTGAAATGAATGGGACCTGTTGGTCAGGTTCGTTAATTTCTTTTTTTCCCTTTTTCTTTTTTTTAGATTATTAAACAAATCTTTATTATGATTATTAAAATACAGATATATACAAATGTAAAACAATAATGAAGAAACAATAGCAACGCCAAACCCAAGCAAAAAAACAAGCATATTCTATGCTTTATGTTGCTTATAAAATTTATAAAAGTTTTTCCAGTTAACAAAGCAGAAAAGAAATAGCAAGACATGGTGAGTTTAAAGAGAGAAAAAAGAAAAGGAAAGAGAGGGTAAAGGAAGGGGGAAAGAAAAAAGAAAAAGAAAGAAAAACGTGAATAAAGAAAGAGAAGAAAAAGAAAAAAAGAATAAGAAAGAGAAAAACAAACTTATTCTTCGAAAAATACTTCCACTGCTTATACAACGATTCATTTTCTAATTTCTACATCATTCCATCTGTCATTTTTAAACTTCAGATTCTGAAGGATAATTACATTCTGATCTGAGCATTAGTCCTGGTGGGGAGAGATGTCAGTACCCATCGAAATACATAGAAATCAAACCCACCAAGCACCCATGAGATTTGTATGATCCTTGTACGCGATTTTCTGGTTCCAGAAGTTTAGAAGAAACAATTTAGAAATCCTATGAGTTACCGGTAGTTTAAAAAAAGAAAAAGAAACAGCTAGCATATTGTGCTATTCAAATCACAGCCCCTTATTCACGCTGCATCTGCAGCTGTCAAACTGCGTAAGGAGCTAACAAAGAACGAGGAGCCAATTTTGTCATCTTGTTCAGCCACAGATCTGACACTGTGTTGATCATGCACCGCCAATACCACACCCGATTTAAGAAGAGATGTAGAAAATGTTGGAGGGGGAGGAGTGACAGTGAGGCAAGAACATCACAACAATGGTTATTATTATAGGCCTTATGGAGAAAGCAGTGATAAGATCAAAGGCATTCTTCTCACTCAGCCACACCTACCATGGTAATTTACTATTCTCCTTGAAAATAACTCACTTCTTTTTCAGGGATTCTTAACTGCTGTCCATAGGGCTATCCCCACTGGCCCTGTCCTTCCAGCCTCAACCTTCTCACAGCGACCTGGGAGGTCTGAAAGGATTTGAAGGGAGATGCCTAAAAACCATTTCACCCCTTATTACCCAACCACCCAGGGAGTTCTACAGGAGAGGGCCTTCTTCAGATACCATCTCATCAGGAAGTTCATTCCATATGAGATAAAAATTATGCCTTTACGGAATGAATTAATTCTCCGTAAGTTGGTGCAATTTATTTTATTTTGTTTTTTTGTTTTTAAATAAAGGACTCTGAAACCTGAAAACCCTCTCTGGGCTCGGAGAGAGAAGCTTTCTTGAAGCAACTGTGTATAACGCATGTGTTTTGTGTTTCCTAAGTAAAATGACCTCTGGTACACTTCATCTGCTGTGGGAAGCTTAATCGCTTTGCTGAACTTCTGGCTGTGAACAGCCACCCAACAGGTTATTGGGCACAAAAATCCCACAGGGGGCACCTTCACTTTGGAACCCCATCCTGATACATATTGGACAGGCACCATCTCTGTTATTTTTCTGGTGCCTATTTGGGGGGGGGGGATCTGATTTCAAAGAGCCTTTTCAGGAATACCTTTATCCCATTTTGTATCTGCTTTGTTTTTAGGTATGGAATTATTTTTAATTGGATTTACTTACGAAAGTGATTTTAGTGGGTTTTGACTATGAAAGTGGCTTTTCAGTTGTTATAATTGTTTTTATGTAAGAAATTGTGTGATTGTTTTAATTGCTTTTTATTGTCGATGCTTTCGTTGTGAAATTACTTCAAGGTGTTTATGAGAAGTGATTCGTACAGAAAGACAAACAAATTATGTGTGTTCAGCTGAACATAGTTGCAGTCTCCACTTTAGGCTGTTTTGTTCAGTCCATGAAGGTTGAGGGTAGAGTAGGGAGGTGCAGAACATAAGGTTCCACACCCTCTTCACAGATGGAGTTTAAGAATGCCTAAACAAGGCTATTATGTTTTGATTGATTTCTGTGTGCAGGAAAATTCCAGATTGTGTTTGTGTGTCTGTGTTTGGTTATGAGTATTTAAGCTTGCAACTTGGGAGCCAGTGTAGGGGAGCCAGTGCGGTGTACTGGTTAAGAGCGGTAGACTCGCAATCTGGGGAACCGGGTTCATGTCTCCGCTCCTCCACATGCAGCTTCTTTGAAGTCTCTCAGCCCCACTCACCTCACAGAGTGTTTGTTGTGGGGGAGGAAGGGAAAGGAGAATGTTAGCTGCTTTGAGACTCCTTCAGGTAGTGATAAAGTGGAATATCAAATCCAAACTACTGTTGTTGTTGTTGTTGTTGTTGTTGTTGTTGTTGTTGTTGTTCTTCTTCTTCTTCTTCTTCTTCTTCTTCTTCTTCTTCTTCTTCTTCTTCTTCTTCTTCTTCTTCTCCACACACCCCTGCAGCAAAGTACTTCGTTCAGCTGACCAGATGATTTTGGCCCTTCACAAGGTTAATTCAGTGATTTTATGTCACAATCCCTATATGAGCAGTGCTTCCCTGGACTGCTGTTGATTGCTGCTGCAAAATCGTCAAAACTGGAAAATCGTCAAAAACTGACATTCAGGGAACTTTTAAAGAATATTCACTATCAGATTCTGTAAAAGACAAGAGTTGTGTTTGGGTGTAACTCTAAATGGAGGGGAAATGAAACTGACAGATTTGCCCATCTCTACCAACCGACCTGCAGCCTGCAATGAGAAACAGCTAACACGACAAAATGGATAGTGTGATTACACATCTGCAGTGAAGTAGCCTCTCTCATTCTTTGCAGGGTCCAAGCAAGGAGCACAACTTCAAATTTGCTGATGATTTCCAACTCATCAGCTTCATACCCAAGTTCCAAGTGGGCATATATTTGCCTATGAAAATTATCTCTTTTCACAAATGGTGGCTGGAAGATTTGGCTTCCAGGACCTGTGGGGTAAATGACATTGGTAAACACTGCTGAGCACATCTGTCAAGATATTTATGAGCAATTGGAGCGATTCAGAAATGCCCTCCTTCTCCTCGGGCCCTGACAAGTGCAGTTAATCAATATGAGGAAGGGACTACAGCTTGCTGCTTTGCAGACCATTCTCTCTCTCTCCCCCCCCCCCCTTGCCAGCTGATGTTCACTTCCAGCCTGACTTGTGGCTCTCAGCTGCAAAACAGGAACCTGCACTGCGCCAGAAATAATGCTTAATTGGCTAATTGCAGCATAAAGTGTTCTAGGCACCATCACCATTAAATGGTTTCAATGACTGCAGTGTTTCATTGTTAGATAGGAGGGAAAACACATCAGCGTAGGTAAAACCCATTAAGGATGATTTTATGCAGCTTCCCAGAGAGATGCAGCAAGGAGAACATGGGCTGTGTTTGATTGCCTACTGGAAGGTAGCCTGCCAGTAGCAAGCTGTGGGCTAATGCAGCACCACAACAAAAGGGAGAACACAATTGTCTTAATTTAATAAACAAGAACAACTTGAAGATAAATGAAAAGCAAGGTCTGGAGAAGCTAAACCACTTAATGTTTGCAGAAGAGTAGTCTATGGAAAGCTATGAGTGATGGGAGAGTGCTCTTGGACTCAGGTTCTGATTAATTAATTTAGTTTTATCTTGTTAATGCCAACTGAGTTCAATGGAACTGACTCCTAGGTAACTGCAGCTTAGTGAGGCTACTAGCACTGTGTCTTCCTGCATTGCAGGCAGTTGGACTAGATGACCCTTGGGGGTCCCTTCTGACTCTACAATTCTACGATTCTATGATTCTTTGTAACAAGGTTATCACCATAGTTACACGTTCACAGTCAGAGCTAGTAAAAATGTATCCGCTTTGAAGGAGAACATCTCTTTCAGCACTGGAGTTGTTGTCATTTATAGTTAAACCAGTTAAACGGGCATTGCGGTGATGATATCCCTGTTGTACTTTCTAATGAAATATATCATTCCAGAAACATGTTTTATACTGGGAGTCTCCTTCTTTCTCTGCTGTGTTTCAATATGAAGTAATTCCCTGCTTGAATAGACAGTTTGCATAACATGGGAATGAACTGCCAAGTTAATATTGCAGGCAGTTGACAAAATGGTATATCTTAGTTCACTGAATTTTTATTCACGGTCTTTGAAAATGAAGTTGTGTCCCAAAACCACTGATTTTAGGAAGCACAAGTACTTATTTGTTTGCAATAAGGATCTCTCTCAAGAAGATCACAATCCATATTGTGGTTCCAGAGGAAAACAAAGACAACCATAAAATGTAAATGGGCAAAGAGCAAAGTTTTGGATCAAGTTAGAAGGGAAAAAAAATGTTTGATCTGTTTTCTGCAGTGGACAGACCTGATTTGAACTTGTTTGCCCATCAGAATGCATTGCTTCAGATTCTGTGGTCTCAAAAATGCATGCAAAAATATGTATTACACGTTAAATTGTTTATAAAAATTCATATTTTAAGGCAAAAGGCATTGAAAACCATACCAAAAGATATGTATTTTATGGGAAGGATGCATACAAAATGTCCACAATTTTAATGAAGATTTGAGACTTTTCAGTTTAGAGGAAAAGGTGAGTAAGGAGTGACAGGACCGAAGTTTATAAAATTGTTATTGTGAAGTGTATGAAAAAGCAAAGTTTCATGAAAGACACTTTGGGGGGGAAACTCACCTTCAATGGATTAAAGAGTGGGCCTTTGATTAGCCGTTTAAAATCTGAACTTGAGATCTAGAAGAACAAAAAGGCTTACAATTACCATTCGGCCTGAACATATGCAGAAAAGGAAGGAGTTGGCTTTTATGTGCTATGTTTGAATATTAAATCTGATGACCAGCATGGATGAAGGGACCATCACGGTGTTGGGAGCGGTGGCAGAGGAAGTTGGATAAGGATTCTCAGTATGTTAGAATGAAGGTGGGAAGTTTTGTATGTATTAAGAGTGGAGATGACCTTTGAAGGGGGGGACTGGCCATAGACATTCTGGAGCCTGATACTGTTGGTTTCTCTGCTGCGAAGGTAACAGAGGACGAAAGCAGAGTGTCTGGCTCAGCTGGAACCTGATGCTGAACTTACTGAGCGAAGGTTCAGTCGTTTCCCTTTTCGTGGCTCCTGCTTATTCTGGACTCGCAGTCACTGGAGTAATAATGACAGAAATAAATCCTGCTTCCCCTTAATTTCTCGGCTCTAAATGTCTCGCGGAATTTCTAATTCTAAAATAAAAGCCTCGTTTGATCTCTTTAACACCTCAAGTTTGGCCACGTTTCAGGCGCTTATAGAACGTCGTGTTTTTCCAAAGAAAGTCAGGCTCAAACACTGGCTTTCATAGGGCATGACTGGAACACGGTTGGGGTTAAGATAATAATTGGTTTGCAAGCCTGAGCTAAAACAAATATTGCATTTACATTAAGGTTATGCGCTACAATCCTCCCTTCTTTGAGCACATCAGAAGAAAAAAAAATCTGGGAGGCGGGGAAAGGACTCGTTTTCATTCCAGCTCCATGGGTCAATTCATGAGTGAAGTCCTGGGGATTAGATCATTTTAATTCTAAGACAAGCAGTAAATATTTATACTTCAAAGGGGATAGTAGTTTGAAATGTATTTACATTAATTTTCTGCTGTTGCATGAATGTTTAAGTGGAACCTATGTTACACACACAAGTTGGGGGTAAATGAATTCATGGTGGCAAGCACTGGTTTCAGAAGTGTTTTCCAGTGTATGAGTGTCCTTTAAGTAACACACTTTATGTGGGTCCCTGTGCATGCATATGGAGTATACTTGCACCCTGCCTAGAATACACCCACTTGACCACTTTGATCGGTAGAATCAGCACTTTAACAGATGCTGTGTGAGGTAAAGGTAATGGACCCCTGGATGGTTAAGTCCAGTCAAAGGCGACTATGGGGTTGCGGCGCTCATCTTGCTTTCAGGCCGAGGGAGCCAGTGTTTGTCCACAGACAGCTTTCTGGATCACGTGGTCAGCATGACTAAACAGCTTCTGGCAGAACTGAACACCGTGATGGAAACCAGAGCCGTGTGCC
Source organism: Lacerta agilis (assembly GCF_009819535.1). Classification (NCBI taxonomy): domain Eukaryota; kingdom Metazoa; phylum Chordata; class Lepidosauria; order Squamata; family Lacertidae; genus Lacerta; species Lacerta agilis. The sequence goes on from NC_046312.1 coordinate 23,823,756, forward strand.
TTCCCTCTGAAGCGGTACCTATTTACCTACTTGCACTGGCGTGCTTTCGGACTGCTAGGTTGGCAGGAGCTAGGACCGAACAATGGGAGCTCACGCCGTTGCAGAGATTTGAACCACCGACCTTCTGATTGGCAAGCCCAAGAGGCTCAGTGGTTGAGACCACAGCACCACCTGCACCCATACCTCATTTGTAAGAACTCAATCATTTAGTGTGGCAGCACCGACACTTTGAAACTCCCTGCCTATTGATATCAGGCAGGCACCTTTACTGTATTATTTTCAGCACCTGCCGCTCAGAAAAAAAAACAGGTATTCCTAAATAATGATTGCATCTAATCTGAAATTCAAAGGGACCACTACCTTCCACGTCCTCTAAATGGCCCACCTGGTATTCCTACTGAAAAGAACCAACATATTCATACATATAATAACCAAAACAACAGCAAAAGTGGTGTTTTGCAATCGTGTCACCAGTTCAAACAGTTAACTTCTCTTTTCAGCATTTAGGGGCTTGGGAAGCTTTCCATGGAAAGATATAAATGGCTGCTTTTGCCGACTCATTTTAGAAAATAGGAAATAATGCTTTTAAATAAACACTTTGGAATGATGATATTCGTATTATTATTTGTAATAGAAAGAGGTAAGCCCATCTCTTCTGGTGAATCTGTATTTGCAGCTGTGTGGTCATTTTCAACCACCAGAAAGTCTTTCCACCCAGGTGAATGTTCTGGTCTTTAAAGTTTATGGTCTGAACTATAAAAGCCACATTGGACACAATGGGGTAATTACGATGAAATAAAGGTAACCATTAGAAACTTGCATTCACCCCCTTAATGTATCTCTAAAGTTTGGGAAAGAGGTGAGGGGGAGGAGTGAGAGACATCCAAAGCAGCAGACAGCAATTGCCTTAAAATGCATAATAATAATAATAATAATAATAATAATAATAATAATAATAATTAGAAGGTGCAGATAAAATAGTTTACAGAAAACTGAAGAGAAATAAACATTCAACAACAAAAATTTTTTTTATTATATGGTTACAGACTCAGTACAAGAAGCATTCAAGAATCAGACATACTATAAGCATATTGAAATGAAACTCTATTCACTTGACTCACTTCTAGATGATCTGTTTATTGAGCATTAATGCTAGTTTTCTTGCAGGGAGACCAGACTGTGTTTGCTTGTCACTTACCTTGTCACAAAAAGTCTGAGGCTGGCTTGGAGTGGGGAGGCAGTGAGGGTTTCTCGTAGTACAAGAGCTGAAGATCAACATGAATTGTGCAACCTAGATTTGCTGGGATCTGATTGAATCCCACCCACCAAATGGAGGCAGCCTGGATCAGAGCATCCTCGGGGTCAGGAACTTGCTGGTTCTTTCAGGGCAAGGAGTTTCATAGTCCAGATGCTACGAATGAGAAGGTCTTCTCCCACCTACCACAGATGCTTTAGCTGAGATTTCTGCATTGCAGGAGTTGGACTTGACCCTCAGGGTCACTTCCAACTCTACAATTCTATGAATCTATTATTTGCGCGGCCAGGCGAAGTTCCCCCCAAACCCCGGGGCAGCCCCTGAGGGAAATAACAACTCATGACAACATTCTATGGGATTAAATTGGCCACAACTTTATCAATATTTCAGATGTAGGAAGACCTTGGCTCAGGCATTTGGCGTTTATCCTTCCCAGCCCCCCAGCCGGGGTTCTGGGTAACTTCAGGGTTATCCAGCATGATTGGGAAGTGGGCTAGTCTGGAGAACATATGTTCAAGCAGATAGCCCCCCCCTATGTTCGCTGCCGCTGGAAGGGGAGGGCAGTGACGACCCTGGGCGTATGGTCAATGCCTCCCCCTGAGACCCCTTTAACAGGAACCCTGTTATCGCCACCGCAATGGGGGTGGGGGTCACCGCCCCAGCCCCCCCAATCCTGTAAATGACTAAAGGATTCCACCCAAGGCCTGCAACCGCCAAAGTTGTGACGAATTGCTACGGGAAAGGCGAAACCTGCCAATGCAGGGAAATTCCTTTCCGGCCCTTTAACAGCGACCTTGTCATAGCAGCGCCTGTGTGGCTGTGTGGCTGTGGAAAAAGGTGGTTAAACCTGCAAAGTAAGCATCAATTGAGGGAGTGGAGGGTGGGGAAGCTCTGAATCCAACGGTCGCTTCCCAGGTATGACTCAATCTCTATTGTGTGTACTGCATAATCCCTCCTTCTACCTGACCAATCCCCCTGGCAACACCTCCCCAGCTGGGATTGGGTGGCTGCTAGAGTAGGTGGAGTCCACAGGTATCCCAACCTGGGGAAGGTAAGCCAGACCAACTGCCAGGAGCTGCCACCGTGATCCAATGGGTCTCCCCACGACCTCGCAACATGTGCACCCCATTTGATGTGGGGAACGCTCATTACTTACTAACCAAACTTCCCATGGCGGCTTACCGTAACGATCTGAGTAGGCAGGAAAAGTCATTTGGGAGGAGGCTTCCTCTGAAGTACCATAGCCCCCAAACCATAGGGAATTAAAGACAAACAAAGGGCTTGCTGTTGGAAATAATGTTTTTGAATGTTGCTCTCATTTCTAGAGAAGAAATATTTGTGGAAATTTGGCATCCATTGATCATGGTAACAAGGTGGATAGGGTCCTTGTTGTATCTTGTATTTACAATGAAGATAGAAAGGCTGTTTTTGATTCATTTCACAGATTGTTCTTTTCTTATGAGCCTATCCCTGGCCTCCGACAGCGTTTTCACCAAACTCCCTTTAACAGATATACACTGAATTAACTGCAGTGCACACCATTTTTCTCTTCAGGGGAAATCTCTCATGTCTTTACAGTTTATGATTCTATCTATTATTAAAGCAATCTAATATGTACGTTGAAGTGATTACTGTAAAGAAGGTGGCAGGAAGTTAAAAAAAAAAATCATAATGGTGCTATTCTATTGCTATTAGAATCTGAGTATAGAATATAATGTGATTAGTCAAGGTTTCCAAAGTTTGGGCTCTTTTCTGGAATCCAAATCTTCCAACATTGTGTTGAGCTTGATATTTTTAGACATGCTGCAATGAAATAGAGAAGCTGAAGTAGAAGAGAATATTTAAATCTGGAAGACAAGATTGAAATCTGGCACAAGCAAATAACTTTGGGCCTCCTAAAAGGAACTGAATTAAATTCTCACTATAGCACCACTTCCCCTATGGAATTACCATGGATTCTGCCCAAACTGTTTTAAGGTTTGCATCAGCATGGGGCTAAAACAGGTCAGAAGCCTGATGCAATATATCTGCTGATTGCAACTTGGCTGTGCTATTTCAGAGTGGAAAGACGGGATCAAGTATTTGGATGGTTCCTCATAAAAAACAGTCCTTGTCACACACAAAGCTAGCAAGTGCTGATGATACAGGTCAACTTAAGACATTCTCCCTCTCATGGTAGTTTATAGGCATAGGGAAATCTTGCACTGAAATATTGAAACCCCCAAATGCTACAACTTTAGCTGTGATAAATTATTCAAAATATGTTCAATGAACACATGCAGAGAGGGAATGGCATTGCAACTCCAGACCACATCACCTTGAACTGGAAGCCTAAGGTGGGGCAGACCCTCACCTCATTAGCTCAGACCACTGTTCTGCCAAATGCAGCGGTTCTTTTCAAGGATATCAGGGCAAATAAACAAAGCAGGTGGAAGATGAACCAAAGTACCTTTATTGAAGAAAACAAAACATACATACACAAAATGTCCCCAATCTGCTCCCAGGAGCCCCTTAAGTGGGTAGCAAGGACACACAGACAGACTCACGGCACCCTCACTCTGGGTCCATGACGAGGCTCTCCCTCCCATCCCAAATGCCCGCCTTTTATAGAGAGCTTGATCTAAATTAGCAACATCCACGCTCTCTTTCCTTAAAGAAACATCCACACAGAAGCTAAGTTTGGGGCGCAGCTCGGATATGGGGAGAACTCCAAGACATGCCACTCTATCTCCTCGTGACAATATCTTCCGGATTGTTTCCCATACAACCACTTTGACAGGTGAGCAAGCCCCCCACCTGTCAATCACCTGACATCACCATGAAGTTTATTTCCTTTGTGCACCCAGTTTGATTTCAAACAGTGTGGGGAAAGGAAGTGTTTCCCTGTGGGGTTTCCTGTAAGTGCTGGACAGCTGATTAGCTCTTACAGCAACCCTTGCTTTGGGGCAGCAATAGGCTACATGATGGAGTTTTCAATCAGGAACTTCATAGTGAAGCTGATTTCAGCAGGGCTAAGCAGTGTGACCTCCCCATGGGGTTGTACTTGGGAGGGATATGTCTGAACCAGGCCTTAGGGATAGCCACTATTTTCTCAATGAGTTAAAGCAGAAAACTGCAGCTCAATACCATCAGTAGTAGTACAAAATGTACCAAAGTAGAGTGCTTTAGTTCTCAGGCTGATGCTCTCTGGAAAGGTAAGAATGAACACATTGTGATAAAGTGCCTCTGACTAACACTGCCTAGTTCCACACATTCTTCTGTCCAATCTCTATTAAAATCACGCTTAACTCTACCTGAATCATTGGGATGACTTCGTTTATAGTACCAGGTGTGAATTTGTCACTGGAGAATTGGACTGTTCTGATCAGCTTCAGAAAAGCACAAGGAGATTTATGGTAATGTTGAACCATGTGGAATCCCTGATTTTCTTTAAGCATTGCAAACTGACCTATATTTGTAAAACTGTTTAGAATGACCCTGGCAGACTTTCTGAGCTGTCTGCTGAATTTTGGAGCTACATTTCAGAGCCAAAGGCCACTGTGGCAAACAGTTCTCAAAGAAAGTTTATTGTAATTCTTGTGTGTTGACAAGTGAACCTTCATTTAACATATTGTCTTTGATATTCCCAGTTCTATATTTTGCTGGGGAATTGACAGGTTAACAACCACTGCTGAAATATTCACAAGTCTGTCTGTTTGAAAGGGAAGTACAAAAATGATCTGGCTTCCACTTGAACTCCAATGAAAACAAGACTAGCCCTCGCTAGAATACATTTTCCCCTAAAAGGTGAAATGTAGAAAGAAGACATAACTCTTTGAATCACCAATTGTCCCCTTTTCAAATGCATTGTGCAGCAGCTGTGGAAAAGGCACATTCCATGCTAAGGGATCACTAGGAAATAAATTGTAAAGAAAACTGCCAGTGTCATGACACCATTATATCTATGGTGTAACCACATTGGAATACAGTATAGCATACAGTTCTGGTTGCCTCACCTCAAAATGGCTATTCTACAGTTGAGAAAAGTTCTGATAAGGGCAACCAAAATGGTCAAGGGGGTGGAGCAACACTCCTATGAAGAAAGGTTGCAGCATTTATGACTTTAATTTAAACAAAAGGTGAGTGCAATGATCAAAGTTTATAGCATCATGTAAGGCACAGAGAAAGTGCATAGAGAAAATGTCTTCTTATTTCTCTTATATTTCTCCCAGCTAATTCCAGAGATTTAAGGTATCTAATTTCATTGGAATGTGATAGACATCAAGAATGGGGAACCTGTGACCTTCCAGATATTGTTGAACTCCAACTCCCACCAACCCTAGCATGGCCAAGGAACAGAGGTGATGGGAGTTGGAGTCTAGCATAACCTGGAGGATCACACATTCCAAACCTGGTGTAAAACGTGAAGGAAGAAGTTCTGAAGTGCTGTCTGCATTGTGAAACACGTTTCAAAAACTAAGGTGTTTTAGAATGGAAGCCTTGTGCAGATCTTCACAATAATCTGATGTCCCAATGGCCATTGGTCCTGATGGCTATATCATTGTCAAAAGGGATCTGCTTTCTGGGTGAAATCATTTTATCTGATTACAAGTTAGGCCAGATGAGTATTATTTTGATGCCTGTATCATGAAGGTGCCATGAAGTGCTTCAGGGCTCCTTGCTCAAACCTGCATTGCACCATGGAGACCCTGCTTTACCTCTAACAAGCCCCGAACACCTCTGAGGCATCACACTTCATGGATTTGTTTGAATCCATAGAAGTATAGAATCATTGAATTTCAGAGTTGGAAGTGACCCTGAGGATCATCAAGTCCAACCCCCTGTAATGCAGGAATAGGCAGGTGTCTCATACGGGGATCGAACCTGCAACCTTGGCATTATCAGCACCACGCTCTAACCAACTGAGCTATCTGATAAACACCCCTAGTAATTATCACTAGGGTCACAGGCAGTATGCCCCTGAGTACCAGTTGCTGGAGAACACAAGCAGAAGAGTGCTGTCATGTAGGCTTCCAGGCTTCCCATTGACATGTGGGAGGGGGCAGGCTGAACTAGATGGGCCTTTGGTCTGATCCTGGTGTGATCTTCTTATGTATGTTCTCATAATCACAAGAATTTGAACCAATCTGAACACGTTAATTGCCCCCATCAATCATCACCATCATGCTTGCCAAGGGAAATCAATTAATCACAGCGGATTCAGTAGTGAGGCCAACACTATTTGTATATAGAAAGCAGACCTGTCAGCGAAACGAGGCACATATGGAGGAAAGCTGAGGACTGGGTGTTCTCTTAGGTTTCTGCTATTTGAGCTAAAGAAGAAACATTGTTTAATTTTCTCCCTAATTATTATATCTCGCTGTTTTTGAGCCAATCAGTATGGAATGGTATAACAGAACACTCTACCATATGGCTTCAGGGAGCTATGCACAAATAAAGCATACTTAGAATGTCTGCCTTGCCATTCCAGAACAGGGGCACAAATTCAGATCTCAGTAGCAGGGCACAAGGATTCACCCTCCACCCCCTGTATCTAAGGTGAAGAGGTGAAGTGGTGTGGCACCTAACTGATGGAGGAAATCATTAGTGAGCACTCTGTGGCCTGGCAAATGGGTGATGGAGCTCCTGTGGTGTATATAACCCAGTTCAGCACTGCTTGATGCCTGTCTGCACCTCCCTGGTTACACACCAGGACTAGCCGCTATTGTCTGTTTGGCAATGAAAGTAATGTTAATTATTTTTACACATGAAATAGTTTTTAATTGTTTTTCAATTACTACCGTTGTGTATGCATGCAGAATTGTCTTTATTGCTGGTGGTTTTTTTTTGTGAAATTGCTTTAAGGTATTTTATGGGAAGCAAATGAATGGGATTAATTAAACAAAATGAAACCGAGTAGTAGTATTTGCTAAAGAACTGCCCCTTCCTCACCCTCTGTCCTGCAGGAACCGGTATCTCTTAGCAGATGTGGGTGTGCATGAGATAAGTTAGCAGCCACTGATCACAACTTGCAGGAACTCAATGAGTTATGAAGGGAGTTAGAAATGGGAAAAGTTGGTGAGAATCCAGAGGCATGGATTGGAGAGTGAAGGAGGACTCCCTAGAGGAGGGGTGGGGAACCTCCAGCTCGCTGGCCAGACCTGGTCCACTAGTCTCCACATTTGATGTGCCAGGCCACAGACCTTTCACCTGAAGTCATACATGATGTGAGGTTCAGAGCAGGTAAGGGTGGGGCTTCAAAGGAACAGTTGTAGCTCCCAGTTTCTAGAGGGACGTGCACTTCCACCCACCCAACAGCTAATGGGTGGTAGGTGTGTGCCTTGCTCAAGAATGTAGAAATGACTTCAATTGAATGGAAAACACTTCTCCCTCCCATGAATGATGCTTGAACAGAACCTTTCAGAACCAGACATCACCAGCAGGCCTGCTCAACAGTCAAACTGGTCCACAAAGCTGATCCTGATTAGAATCTGGCCCATGGAGCCATAAAGGTTCCCCATTCTCACCCTAAAGCAGTCTCTCAGGGTGGGGATCAGTTATTGGTCCCTTTGGGGCATGCATATCTTTCCCACTCAAGGGGTGATGACTTTGCCAAGCTTACTTCAACATGCCAATCCCGTAAATGACCTGGGACCCTAGTACCTACAAGAGGAAATAAATTTGTTCTACATATGCTATTTTACTTTTACAGTGGTACCTCAGTCCTGTTAACAAATGCTTTGGGCAACGACCTCCGCAAAACTGGAAGTAGGTGTTCCGGTTAGCGTACTTTGTCCCGGAAGCCGAACAGAAGCAGAAACCTGGTGGTGGGGGGCCTCATTAGGGAAAGCGTGCGCCTCTGTTTAAGAATGCTTTGGTCTAAGAATGGACCTCCGGAACGGATTAAGTTTGTAACCCAAGGTACCACAGTATAACTCTTTAGTGATAGCAATAGTCAAAATATAGAATCAGTCACTGGCCTAAATGGAGATGTTCTTGGAGAACATTTGGCTCAAAAAAGTAAGGGTACACGTAATGGTCTTCCTCTGCTCTCTAAATTGTTTGCGAATCTAGAAGAATCAAAGCTATTCCCAAGGTCAAGAGTTGCTTAAATACAGAGTCAACAGGGATGCTTTTTTTTTTTTTAAAGAGTAATAACATTTCAAAACCCATGATGGTGCTGGCTGTGGTAGTAATGACATAATTTGTATTCTCTAATGACTTTAATTGGGGTTGTCCTTGCACTGAGAATAGAAATTTAGAATAAATGATAAAACTGCTGACCTGACAAGATTTGGGTATATGATCTGTTCAGCTTGAATCAGCCTCAAGATTCAAAAATGGTACTCTGCTCACAATACCTTGTGGACAGTAGTTCTTGATCTTTTCCACTGAACTTGAGTAAAGATGACTGTGGTAGCAGTTGTTGTTGTTGTTGCTGCTGCTGCTGTTTTGGTAATATTCTGCATGAATTTTCATGCATCTCTGTTTTCTCTGCTGAATTTCAATCAAAGAAAAATTTGGGGAAGAAGTATCCAAGAAAATTCAAAGGAAGTTAAAATCATTTTGATAAGAGCTGTGAAATTTTGCAGCATAGCACATCCCCAAGTAACATCAATTCAGCAACAGCTGGATTAAAATGAAGTGACCAATCAGCCTACTACCTTTAAAAGCCTTTGCTATCTTCCCAAACATCTGGAAGGCGGAGACTCTGGGACTCCTTTGTAGGCAGAGGGTTTGACACAGAGGAAGCCACCAAAGAAACAAAGTGTGTTCATCGTTTGGCCAGTTTACATCTGCTGACTGCGGTGTTCTGAGCTGAGCTCCATCTGAAATTTCTGGAGGCACTGTTGAAAATAGAATGCTGGGCTAGGTGAGCATTTGGTGAGATCCAACCAGGTTCTTATTATGTGAACATGGGGAACGGGGAGTGTGAGAAGATATATATATATAGGCATTACATTGGGCTGAGTCCTCCGAACTCTGTGCTACTTGCAATGAAGCATATTGGTAGTGATAGGTTTTAGAAGTCTGTGTGGACACTTTTGCAACCACTTGGTACAAAGATGTCACTTTCAGCAAGCTACTAACCAAACACTTCCTTTCATCAAATGTCTCTGTCTCTCCTTTCCTTCTGTGCAGATCCCCCATAGCTCAGTGCTAAGTGCCTGCTTGAAACATCACTGCAGATCTGTAAAGCTTTTTCAGAAACATCACTTCAGGCAGATGTTTAACCTCAGGGCCCTAAAGGGACAGCTCCGCCACTTGCCAGCCTTGTCGATTATTTTTACATCGACAATCATGTTAATGTGGTGTGACACAAAGAAGAGCTTTCAAATCCAGCAAGCTGCATTAGATAAACAAGGTGGATGAGTGCCATCCACAGCTAAACTCATCTGAGCATTTGCTACATTGCAGTGCAGGTCTCCAAAAGCAACCCACACACATATAGTATGTCACATTGCATATGGAGGTTAGATTCCTGGTTAATCCATGAGACATTTATGCTTCTGTCCAGTTGTAATGCATGCAGAGAGAGTGTGACAGGCTGGCAAAACTGAATCCTTGGCAAACACTGCAAACCCCAGGCTGTGCTACATTAGTGCTTTGATTTCTCAGCATTTCCTTAACAACAGCTAGAACAGTGATGCAAAGAAAAAGAGATAAACTGATCAGCAGTCTGACATGTTTAATGTTTAATAGATCATTGTATTTTAACATTCTGTTGGAAGCTGCCCAGAGTGGCTGGGGAAACCCAGCCAGATGGGTGGGGTATAAATAAATTATTATTATTATTATTATTATTATTATTATTATTATTATTATTATTAAAGGAGTTTGATGGAGAGTTGGAACAAAGGTTGTAGGCATTCCCTTGGTTCTTCTTCATCAGCACCATCAGCATCATTTGGAAGTCATGGGAACTTCAAAAGCAGCAACAAATGCTTAATAATAATAATAATAATAATAATAATAATAATAATAATTTCTACCCCACCCATCTGGCTGGGTTTTCCCAGCCACTCTGGGCGGCTTTCAACAGAACATTAAAAACAGTATAAAACTTCAAACATTAAAAACTTCCCTAAACAGGGCTGCCTTCAGATGTCTTCTAAACATCGGATAGTTGGTTATTTCCTTGACATCTGACGGGAGGGCGTTCCACAGGGTGGGCGCCACTACTGAGAGGGCCCTTTACCTGGTTCCCTGTAACCTCACTACTCACAGTGAAGGAACCGCCGGAAGGCCCTCGGTGCTGGACCTCAGTGTCTGGCTTGAATAATGGAGGTGGAGATGCTCCTTCAGGTATACTGGACCGAGGCCGTTTAGGACTTTAAAGGTCAGCACCAACTTTTTGAATTGTGCTCGAAAATGTACTGGGAGACAATGTAGGTCTTTCAGGACCGGTGTTATATGGTCTTGGTGGCCATTCCCAGTCACTAGTCTAGCTACCGCATTCTGGATTAGTTGCAGTTTCTGGATCACCTTCAAAGGTATCCCCACGTAGAATGTGTTGCAGTAGTCCAAGCGGGAGACAACTAGAGCATGCACCACTCTGGCGAGACAGTCTGCAGGCAGGTAGGGTCTCAGCCTGCTTACCAGATGGAGCTGGTAGACAGCTGCCCTGGACACAGAATTAACATGTGCCTCCATGGACAGCTGTGAGTCCAAAATGACTCCCAGGCTGCGCACCTGGTCCCCCACACCCACCTGCCTCCTGTCCACGCAAAACAGTACTTCTGTCTTGTCACGATTCCACCTCAATCTGTTAGCCACTTACAAATGAAACAACCAAAAAGAGAAAGATAGAACTGATAACTAGAATCACAGTGCAATCCTTTATATGTCTACACAGGAGGAGGTCCTGCTGCTATCAATGGGTCTTACTCCCAGGTAAATGTGCATAGGATTTCAACCCTTCGCTATGGACACTTAGGCTGCAGTCCTAAGCTTCACACCCTGCAAGTAAACATGCCTTCCAGTATTTATTTTTCACAGCTTATTTCTCCATTATAAAATGGAGTAGGCAAAATTTCAGGGAATGCAAGTTATTGCTTCAGCACAGCATGGTAAATAACTAAGGTGCCTGACTTGCATCCACAAACATGTTGCACAAGCCCTGCAGCAGACCAGGTAAAGAGACTGACAAAAGGCATAATATGGGGACCCAGATGTTGTTTTCTCATGGTAAATTAACAGTTAACATTTTGTTTCTCTGCCATAAAAACAAAACAGATAGTCTCTCTCTCTCTCTCTCTCTCTCTCTCTCTCTCTCTCTCTCACACACACACACACACACACACAGACAAATAGAAAAGAAAGACTTTACATATGGAATAGTTTAAGTACTTAAAGCCAGGAAAATTAATTAGGGTGAACACTTGCAAAGAGAGATGTTTCCCTCTGCTCATGTAATTTTCTAGTAAGCACACACACAAATGTAAAAAATGTTTCTAATTTAAAACAAAACTCTGTCTGCAAATATTCAGAGACCATGTTTGCTCTGACTTTCATTCACCTGTGCATTGCCTCTGCTCTTTTTTCTTTCCTTAAAAAGCTGCCTTTTATTTTGTAGAACATAATAATATACGTATTTCAAATTATGAGAGCCAGTGTGGTGTAGTGGTTAAGAGCGGTAGACTTGTAATCTGGTGAACCAGGTTCGCATCTCCGCTCCTCCACATGCAGCTGCTGGGTGACCCTGGGCTAGTCACAATTCTTTGAAGTCTCTCAGCCCCACTCACCTCACAGAGTGTTTGTTGTGGGGGAGGAAGGGAAAGGAGAATGTTAGCCGCTTTGAGACTCCTTAGGGTAGTGATAAGGCGGGATATCAAATCCAAACTCTTCTCTCCTTCTTCTTCTTCTTCTTCTTCTTCTTCTTCTTCTTCTTCTTCTTCTTCTTCTTCTTCTTATTTAATTTGTTTGATACAACTTGCCAGAAGAGTTGGGAAAAACCCCAACAACAATCGGCAATTGGCATCAACACAATAAACCTGTAACAAGCTTGGGACAAAATGTGGGTACTCCCCTCCCTTTCCCTCCCCCCCATCAGAACTATAAATTGTCAAGTCCCATCTTGCGGGTGAAAGAATGAACAGGGGATATTCCTTTATAACACTGAAGCTTTGGTTGTTTCCTATGCTAAGCAACCACAAAATGAACTTACAAGCACGGTTGGGAATTCTCCCTTCCTCTTTGAGATAAAGACAGTGTGGTTTGAAGGTTGCATATTGCAGCAGAAAGACTGGAAAGGAACCAACGACAAGGAAGTAATAAAAGTGAAGTGTTTGCTAAAGAAATTTGTTTCTTTTGTGTTCCCCTCTTAGGAGCAAACATTCTTCAAAAAATGGAGAAAGGAAACCCAAGAATCTATCGGCTGGATTCCCAGAGTCTCTTTCTTATTGCTCTCTCCCTCCCCTTCAGACTGGCAACAGTTTTGCAACCTGCTGCCAGGAGATCTTTAAAACCATCATCAGTCTTTAAGAAATATCCAGTGCTTGGCACATTCAGAGTCTATAGGCAAACATAATGTTTTTGCTCTTCTTCAAGCCATGGGAAGGTCATGGCAAGCTTTCCTCAGTCAGCTAGCCAACTGACTTCAGCACAGAAAACAAGAGGGTTCTCTTTTTTTCTCTCCATGTGAAATTCCAGTTATTTACTTATTTGCAAGTTGGGAAAGGGTGCGGTTGAGAAACATCGGTCAATACAAACATTTGTATTCCCAATGCAGAATCGGTGCTGACCCAAGAGTTCTAAAAGTTAGGAGCATGCCAGTCCATTCCTTATGAAGCTCTTACGTTAGCCAAATAGAAACTGCTTTCCCAGACCGAGAGTACACTTTGTTTGAGAGACAAGAAAATATGACAAGTCATGTAGGGATGGGAGATCTGTCAATCTGAGTTTTTCATTTTCCCATGCTAAAGTTCTACATTTCTGCATCAATTTGTATATTATTATTTTTAAATAAAACACGTTCTCATGAAAATTCAGCTGCATTTAAGCACTAATTTATCCTAATCTATCCTGATCTACACAACTTTGGATGCCATTTTGCCTAATGCAGTGAGTGATACTGCTTAATTGCTGGCTGAGTGCGATACAGCTCTGTGGGCTGTGGGACCCTGTCACTCGAATTTCATTTATGATAAAAAGATGTGGCATAAATGGAATAAAGAATCTGAAACTAAAGGAACATTGCGTGTAAAATTCTGCTTGAGAATGAGCGTGCCAAAACTTGAAAACAGGTTTATTGAGAACTGAAATATTTATATAATGCATTGAAACATTATCATAGAATTCTAGATTTGGAAGGGGTCCCAAAGGTCATCTGGTCCAATCCCCAGCAATGAAAGAATCTCAAATACACCATCCATGATCATTCATCCACTTCTTAAAAATGAAGGAGAGTCCACCACCTTCCAAGGGAGTCCATTCTACCATTAAACAGCTCTGCCAGAAGGTTCCCAGGTCAAGAAGTAGAGAAATGTAGCTTGTTGCTACCAGGGAAAATTCCATAGCATCCCCAACAAGCAAGCATCTATGCCTCTTTGGGCATGACCAGTTTTAAACTGAAGAATCAACATTCCAGGTAGGATCCTTTTGCTTAAATTCCACCGAAAGAAACATTTACAATAAATATAACATAGAAGACTACCACTGTGGAAAACAAACAGCTTCTTTATACTGAATCTGATTATCCCTTCATCTAGCCCAGTACTGTCCAACTGGCAGCAGTTCTTCTAAACTTTCGATGAAAGCTTTTCCCAGCACTGATACCCCACGTTCACTTATGTGGAACAGACGGAAGGCAAACTATGGTTTGTTTGGAGCCAACAAACCAGGATGTGAAACCACAGTTTGGAATGGCTTTGCAGACCACCGCTTGTGCCAACTGTGGTTTGCCATTATGTCTGGATTCACATACCAAATGTCAAACAACAGTTAGGTCTATCGGTCCACTTCAATAGGGTGCTTTTCCATGGAAATGGAGAATGCACTTGCTCAAGAGGTTGCTGTATCATGGGGACAGGAGTGAACTTTTGAACTTAAGAAGTTGATGAACAGATTGGAAACACAAGCAGCTGTAAACTACAGTTTGCAATGTCTCAATGCTTAGATGATGGCGGGGGTACCTAACTATGGCTAGCACAAATTATGGATTACATCAGAAACCAGACTTTGCCACTTTGAGGCTCTTCAAATGATGCTCAATGAAAGAGAAAATGTGCTGATCTCAATGACCATCTGGAAATGTGGATTGGGAATATTACCAATGATTTGGTATCTGTATATGTGGAGGAAAGGGGGAGAACCCAGAAACATATTCAGTGCCTCAGGGCACGATATCAGTAGATTATCTGAAGTTTCTTTGCATAAACTGAAGTGGTCACTGGAATACCAAATACTCTTTTGCACTCCGTTGTCGCAGAGTTAACTTAATGCCTGAAAGAACCTTTGAGTATTGCCGATTTGCATAAAAGGTGGAATGGTTAAACAATAAAAAGCCAAAATTGCAGGGAATAGGAAGCTGGACATGAAAAATGATGAAAAAGTCATATGCAAACTTAAAAGGTTAAATGCAAATAATCTCCCCATGCTAAGAATGGATTCACAAATTATGTCATTCTACTGACAGGTGCAGTTATTGCATTAGATAAATTGAACTCACAAAATGAGATCAAAGGAGACGCTTTTTTGTTAATCATGTGTGACAGTTATGTACCAATGCAAGCCTATCTTACCATGACTTGCCTGGGGTAGTTATGAATTCTGTTGGATTAAGCATACAGGAAATCTAAGGCATAGTGGAACTAGTAGTTAGTCTACTAGCGCTAATAATGGACATATCAGTACAGTACTAACAAACTGCAAAGAACAACAATTGTTCTTTGGTCAACCAGATGGTATGATAAAGGAAAGGGGATGTGAAATTCAAAGGGGAAAATGGTTTGGAAACTAAATCTTTGCTCCTCAGCCAGATAAAGAAGACATGTATCCATGTATCCATTTTACCACCAGTGTCCACCATAGAGATGAGACAGAAATTCAGTTCAGTTCACATTTAAAGTGAACCTGAGCAATAGCAGGACCAAAAAAAAGAGTCCCAAACTCCACACACCCACTTGAAAAGAAAGCATGGTCTGCCTTTTTGGGTGGGGTGGGGGCAGTTGCAATTGCTCTCTTTATGTATCAGGAAGGGTGGAGTGGCTCTGCTCTGCTCCAGGTGACTGTCATTAAAATGGGACTCTTCGGTAATACATTTTTTTTTTCATCTGGCACTCTGCTCAGTGCAGACCCACCAGTGCAGGCCACCAAACTCAGGTGCCTGTGGTCACCACCCAACATGGCCTTCTCAATGGCTGCTCCCAGTCCCTGGAACTCCCTCTCTAGAGAAGCAAGACTGTCTCCCTCCTTGCTGTCCTTCTGTTGGCAGGTGAATACCTCCTTATATCAACAGGCTTTTGAGAACCGACTGCTTTTAATGAAGGAGTTAGTGCCGTGATGTTTTTATGGTTTTATTGTAATTATTTGTATGCTTTAAACAGATTTTATATATGTATATAGTTTTAATTCTGTCAATGTTTAACTTTTTTAATGATTGCCCCCCCTCCCATCTTAAGCCCTGTCAGGGAAAGAGGCAGGGTATAAATAAATTAGTAATAATAATAATAATAATAATAATAATAATAATAATAATAACAACAGCAACCTATTTAAACTTTCCAAAATTTTCACTTTTCTCAGTGCAGTTCTTTAAGTAATGTGTACCAAAATGCATATATGAGGGTAAAAGGTAAAGGTAAAGGGACCCCTGACCATTAGGTCCAGTTGCGGACGACTCTGGGGTTGAGGTGCTCATCTCACTTTATTGGCTGAGGGAGCCGGCGTACAGCTTCTGGGTCATGTGGCCAACATGACTAAGCTGTTTCTGGCGAACCAGAGCAGCACACAGAAATGCCGTTTACCTTCCCGCCAGAATGGTACCTATTTATCTACTTGTACTTTGATGTGCTTTCAAACTGCTAGGTGGGCAGGAGCAGGGACCAAGCAATGGGAGCTCACCCCATCATGGGGATTCGAACCGCCGACCTTCTGATCGGCAACCTCTAGGCTCTGTGGTTTAATCCACAGCACCACCTGCGTGGGATAAGTGAGGGTGAAGTGTGCATAAAAGTATATACGAGGACCTGAGAGAAGCTGAAAGTGACAGATTTGCCTATCCCTACACCTAGTTCACCACCATTAGGAAGAGTGAAGTAGCTACTTCAGACACCCAATGCCGGGAGATGACAGAGAACCAGAGGGCAGAGCCACATGGTCTGCCCTGCATCCTTGAAGTGAGCCTGATGCCCTCAGATGTCACATTGCTAATGCTTGGATTAAGATTCAGTTGTGAGTCTGCCCAGCCTTTGGACATGGAATGGGAAGGGTAGACATCCTGTCCTACACTTCAATCAGCAAAATGACTTAGATCTTCTAGGGTGCCAATCTCAAGCCGCACTCCCATTCCCCGTAAGTCTTTCTGCCTCCTTTGCAAACTGTGGAAGGAACATCTTTAAATAATTAAGGTTGGTTTACATGTTACAGCCGCTATGTGAAGGCCTCTTGATTGATTGATTGATTGATTGATTGTATAATCCACCCTACGCCCTGGGAGCCTTGAAATCATTTCATGTAGCAGCTGTTGTGAGTTCTTGATGTGCAACAACTCACCATGTAGACTGAGCAATTTCCACCCCGTCTTTGCAGACCGTTCTTTTCAGGTTGCTTAAAATGGCATGGCAAAATCTTTGTGGCAAGCCACTGCACATAAATCTCATCAGGGAACTACATTCCTTCATCCAGGAAGCTTAACATTAAACATGCTTTATTTTTCTTGATCTTTCTAACAATATTGTGTTTAACTAAAGAAATATGAATTATAAAGGGCAAGGTCTTGTCAGGCAGGAAACCAAGATTAGATATGACCAAGAGAGGCTGGTACTGAACACATGTAGCTGTCTCAAGAGAAGATCAAACAGGATCTCCCATCAAACAGGAATAAAGATTTACCATCTTCTGGCACCATCTCACGGCCTTTTAATTCCAAGAGAAAAACTCGAGCGTTGTTTTAAAACACAGACAGTTTGTAGATTCACCGCACATCTTTCAGATCATGTTTAAGGATGTGGTTTCAGGCTTTTAATTTATCCATTCTTGTGGGTAAGACCTTTTAGCATTTTACAGAGTAAATATTGTGGTTTTATCAGCTCTGAGATTGACCTGGTACTTCTGAAATGGTTTTTAAATGGCCCTCCTAAGTGCAGAAAACCAAACTGTTTTACACATGGCACAATTCATAATAGAACTAGAAGTAAACCAAGATGAGAATGTCATTGACACAAGTCTGCATTCCCAACACTTTAATGGAAGAGCTTTGGTGCTCTCGTTTTTATATGTAAGAACCAAGATCAACAAAAAGAGCAGGGCAACACACCTTGTGTGCCCATTAAAAGAACTGGGAACACTGAGAAGTTGGACTAAGTATAACCAAAGGTTTCTCAACGAAAATGCCCAATAGGCATTTTTAATCCTAAAATATATTTTTACGAGTGGTGATTTACTTACTTAAAAAAAAACAAATTATGTTGCAGTTTGGAGGCTTCAGTAGCATAAGCAGTCAAATACTATATTCTTTATGTTTCCCTTTAATTGTCTGATCTGCATTTAAGTCAAAATGCTTGGATTTAAGTAAACGTGCAGCCTAAATTAACATGTTTGATACATTATTCATTTTAGTTAAGAAAGTTACATATCACTTAATCACGAGCATTTCTAAGTGGTGTATGTAAAAATAAACCACACAGAAAATAAAAATACATCCTAAAATAGGGTTGCCATGTTTCAAACAGTGAAAAGACAGGCAGATATTTTTGACAATGTTGATTGTAAGCTGCTTTTTTTTTGGAAAATCAGCAAAGATGGTACTGCCAGCATGGGCTGCCGTATGTCCGGATTTTCCCATATATATATTTAAAAAACGAGGGTTCAAACCATCCAGCCATGCCTTCTTTTCTCCATTTTAAAACCTCTCTAAGCTTTTCCACAAACATTCAATATTCTTGGGCTAAATAACATAACTAATCCTCATTGGGCTGTTGCTCTTGTTGCTGGTGCAAGTCTCCCAACCCCCAGACTCCCCCCCCCCCAGGTTCTTTTATACTTCTGCAAAAGGTGCAAATTTGGCTAAATTAGGATTGGCACATGGAGAATGTGTTTGCTTTTAGTTTATAAGGTAATTATTTACAATTCATTGTGTGCTTTATGTATGCACCCCCTGCGATCTCAGATGAGCATTAGAAGTCTTGCTCCAGGTTGTTGTTGTTGTTTAGTCGTTTAGTTGTGTCCGACTCTTCATGACCCCCATGGACCAGAGCACACCAGGCACTCCTGTCTTCCAATGCCTCCCACAGTTTGGTCAGACTCATGTTGGTAGCTTCGAGAACACTGTCCAACCATCTCATCCTCTGTCGTCCCCTTCTCCTTGTGCCCTCCATCTTTCCCAACATCAGGGTCTTTTCTGGGGAGTCTTCTCTTCTCATGAGGTGACCAAAGTATTGGAGCCTCAGCTTCAGGATCTGTCCTTCCAGTGAGCACTCAGGCCTGATTTCCTTCAGAATTGATAGGTTTGATCTTCTTGCAGTCCATGGGACTCTTAAGAGTCTCCTCCAGCACCATAATTCAAAAGGATTAATTCTTCTGTGATCAGCCTTCTTTATGGTCCAGCTCTCACTTCCATACATCACTACTGGAAAACCATAGCTTTAACTATACATACCTTTGTTGGCAAGGTGATGTCTCTGCTTTTTAAGATGCTGTCTAGGTTTGTCATTGCTTTTCGTCCTAGAAGATCCAGGTTAGGGGGTAATCATTTCCCCTGCCCACCTAGTTTGCATTTGTTATGGGATGTCCACCTGCCTTCATTACTGTTTGGCTTTTGTCATATGATTAGAAGCTGGGCCTTTGGCAATGGGGTGATCTGAATGTGGGAGGCTTCAATTGCTGTTTACCTTCCTGCTGCTGTGTTTACTTGGTTCTTGATGTTGCTGTCTTCCATTTGGTCCATTGCTTAGTGGCTTTGCATGCAGAAAGTCCCAGATTCAATCCCCAACATATCCAGGTAGTGATGGGAGAGAGCCCTGTCTAAAATCCCGGAGAGCTGTAGCCCGTCAGCATAGACCAGGCATAGGCAAACTCTGGCCCTCCAGATATTTGGGACTACAATTCCCATCATCCCTGACCACTGGTCCTGTTAGCTAGGGATGATGGGAGTTGTAGTCCCATACATCTGGAGGGCCGGAGTTTGCCTAGGCCTGGCATAGACAATACTGTGTTCAATGGATACATGGTCTATCTCAGTATAGATGCCAAGGACTGGCAGGGAGCTGAAGAGTGTGTGGCAGAGGCAGAGTGACCCAGATGAGGGGACCTGTGATGCATGGGGTTTGATGCTGCCCACAAGGCCAGAGCCAGGGGAGGAAGGAGAGTCAGAGCAGTCCAAAACAGAGGAAGGTACATCAGATGTGGCAGAAGAATAGGCTGTTTAGCCAAAATACAAGTCAGTAGAGGGCTGGGATGCAAGTGCTCAGCAACTGCCTGTGGGCAGCTGCCTAGAAGCTAGAAGCATGTTTGTATTATGTGCATCTGGAGCATATTGCAAGCTGCTATAAGTGTTTTTCTCATTGGTAAAGAGTTAACTATCAGAAGTGTGCCTTCCTTGGCTGGGGCAGGGGCAGGGGCGGGCAGGACAATGAGCCAGTTGCTTATGTTCCTTGAGTTTCATTATATTTCCTGTCAATCTGTATTTGTTTTAATTTAATTAACATTAGCCTCCTTGGACATCTCTTCAGAAACAAAGGCATCATCTTTTCTTTTCTTTTTTTAAAGCAATCAAATAATAGTAGTTTACGGGATGATGTAGCACCACCCGTGCCAGTGGAAATTCACAAAACATTGGAAGACTCTCCCAGACTGTCTCTATTTTCAGGTGGGATTGAATCATGTACCCACAAATTCAGTTTGCGCAATTAAAGTTGCTCTGGCGCTCTTCCTCAACAAGCCAGCCTTCTCCCCAAACGGGGCTTTCTGAGAAAAGGGAAGTGATCGAAAATTGCACTGGAATGTGTGGGATAATGATTGCTTGATGCAATATCATAGGACCTCTTCGTAAACAGGTCAGGATGAATGCTGAATAAACAGATCACCTGGAAGTGACCAGAGACACTTCAGTGGGATGGCAGGTAGAGACGATGGCTAGATAGTCAGAGATTTCTACCTCACCAAAGCCTGAGACAGAATCATGATAGCTGCATATGGTACAAAAGAGTTTTGATGCATCAGCATATATATTGCAGTGATACATTTTCTTCTTCTTCCTGGCATCATTATGATGTATGTGCTCCTGCAGCTCAAGATCAGCAGGAGCAAAGGGAAGACGGGGGGCCTAATGTTTTATTGAAGGAAAAAGACAGAAAACAGACAAGAGATCCCAGAGGCAGCATGAAATGTTGTGAGGAGTCAACAGTAAATCTTTCCCAGAAGAGAAAGCCAGTTTTGACTTGCAGCAAAAACAACAGAGTCTTGTGGCACCTTAAAGACTTAACAAATTTATTATGGCATAAGCTTCCGTGGATTACAGCTTCTGATGAAGTGGACTGTAGTCCACGAAAACTTATGCCATAATAAATTTGTTAAGTCTTTAAGGTGCTACAAGTCTGTTGTTTTAACAGTAAATCATGGGCCTCTGGATTTATAACAGGAATTGGAAAGAACACAGTGACAAGAGCTGTCACCTAGTCAGGCTAGGTGGTGAACTTCAGGTCTGAAGGGGCCATATATGGCCCTCAGGCCTTCCTATTTGTCCCCCAGGATTATCTCCAGACCACACATACAACCACCAGCCTTGCCCCAGTCCTCATTGAGTTCCTCTGCCTGGCTGGAATATGATGTTGAGATGTGATGATGCCTCTTGTTTGCCTTGATAAAGGATGGAGTGATGGGGTGTAGAATATCTGGTGTCTGCATGGCTGGAACGTGGTCTACTGTGCCAAGGTAAAAGTCACAACAATTGCTCCACCCATTTTTTACATTGGTCACCCCCACTACTGCCATACCACCAATGCTATTTTCTAAACAAATGTTTAGGGGTACTCTCATTTTCCTACTCATATTGAAGTAGTGCCCCTCAATGAGGCCAAACTTAGATTCACAAAATGTTTAGGGGTATGCGTACCCCTGCGTACCCCCAGAAAAAAAGCAGTGAATACAACCACCAGAAGTTGCCCATGTGGAAACGTGGCCTTCTGTCTGAAGGCTCCTAAATCCTGAACTGAGGGAGGTGACTTCCAACAAGGCCCAGAGCAGAAGTCCAAATGGGTTTAAGAGTTTGTCTGAAAGTCATAATTGCATGGCTTTGGCCATTTCTAGTAAGAATGCTACCTGCTTTCTCTGGAACCTAGTTTTATCAAGACTAGCACAGCAGAAGGCTCTTTCTCTCAAGCCTAATAATTCCCCAGCCTCTTCAATTGGCTGTTATAGCCCTGACTCCACCCTCACTGGAGATAGACAAATCTTGAGCCAGGGAATGGCTGCATGTGTGTGATCAGCTTCCATAGCATGCTGGGGCCAATTCTAGATGGATAGGAGGACCTGGCAAAGACTTGATCTCTGGGTGCATTCATCTGACAGCACCAGAACCACTAGGACTTCCCAGTCCTGCTTATGGCTCCACAAACATCTATGAGTAGTAATAATAATAATAATTTTATTATTTATACTCCAACCGTCTGGCTGGGTTTCCCCAGCCACTCTGAGTGGCTTACAGCACATAAAAAACGGTAAAACACTAGACATTACAATTTTCCCGATACAGGGCTGCCTTTGGATTTCTTCTAAAAGTCAGATAGTTGTTTATTTCCTTGACATCTGATGGGAGGACTTTCCACAGGGCAGGCACCACTACCGAGAAGGCCCTCTGCCTGGTTCCCTGTAACCTTACTTCTTGCAGTAAGGGAACCACCAGAAGGCCCTTAGAGCTGGACCTCAGTGTCTGGGTTGAACGATGGGGGTGGGAGATGCTCCTTCAGGTATACTGAGTGGTACTGAGAGGATTAAAATGAGAGGCAATCTCAAGCACATTTTCTAGAGAGTTGGACACAGGTAACTCCTGAATAAAGCTGCTTAGGATTGATCTCAAAGTGTGGGAGACTAGCTCCCTTGTTGTTCAACATCTACATAAACTCCCTTATAGTCCACTTACAAGGGGCGGATCTACATGCCCCAAAATTAGCAGATAGAAAAGTGCCTATTCTACTTTATGCGGACGATGTGGTTATCCTGTCCCAGACCCAGATGTGCCTCAAAAGAGCTCTTAACAGTCTAGCCCAATATTTTAGAGAGGAGAAATTAGTAGTGAATCATGGATTTGATCATGGAATCAAATCTATTCAGAGGTAAATTCTGTTGAATTCAGACGGACTTACTCTCAGGTAAACAAAGTTGAGATTGAACCCTAAGAGCAGTAAGAGAGAAAGGCCCCATCTGTCGTATACATTTACAGCAGTCATGCCACTTTAAACAGTCATGCCCCCAAACCCCCCCCCCCAAACTGTAGTTTTTTAAGAATGCTGAGAGTTGTTACAAGACCCCTTTTCCTCTCAGTGAAGTACAATTCCAAAAGTGGTTTAACCATCAGTCCCTCTTCCCAGGGAACTTTGGAAATTGTTGTTCTGTGAGGGAGGTAGACACCTCCTAAAAACGCTCAGTACCTTTAACAAAGTACAACTCCCATAATTCTTTGGGGGCAAGCCACAACTGTTCCAAGTGGTATGATACTTCTTTAATTGTTTAGTGCAGATGGAGCCAAAGAGGAGATGAAGAGAAGAAAGCTTTTTGTTTTGGTAATAACACTGTAAACATGCTCCTGCTTTAAAACCCACATAAGGGTCCCTTTGATTAAACTGCAAGTCATTTGTTCAACACAACATGGCCACTTTCTTCAAAGTGAGGAGGAAAGTAGCTGTTCACTGTGAAGTTCTGTTATTGGAGACTGTTTCCCCCCCTTAAAAGTCTGCACTCCTTAATCCCTGCCTAATGATCTCTCCTGCCTTTATGATTATTGTTTTGAGTAGCTAAAATAAACCCTTTTGCTCTTTGTACATTCAAATGAAAACTCCAAGGTTCACTGGCATCAACAGTCGCAAATTATTATTTTTCGGGCTCCCTACCTTCTTCCTGCACGCTGTAGGTTTTGGGATAAGGTGACAGTGTGTACTTTTCTCTTTGAAAGTGAAGACCAGAAGGGAAAGCAGCCCTGGCAGCTACCAAAAACATGTCATGTTGGCTGTAACCTTTTCAAAAGGAAAGGAAGAGACATTTGGAAACAGAGGAGGACAGAAATATATAAGGTGCTTTGTCCTAAATTGGGGCAGTGGAAAGGAAAACCCATAGTAAGAAGCACCTTTAAAAACTCGCCGTCGGCTGTTATGAAGAGCTCCTGTAAACCACTGCTATAAACTACATTCATCACCCACAATTTACTAGGCCTCAAATATCTTAATCCACCACATGTTGCTGACTGCGGGTGTCATAAAGATGTCAATCAACAATTATTTCCAGCGGGCTTGTCAGCAATGTCTTATTTACCATGAAGCTGCCGTTATTTTTCGGAAATATCCATGGAGCCAGGGCTAATGGTGCTTTTCTTTTTCTTTCTTTCTTTTTTAAAAAAATGTTTAAACTGATATTTGTTCACGACATAAGCCAGGTGTGGGAATCTTTGGCCCTCCAGGTCTTGCTGAACTACAACTCCTATCTTCCCTGGCCATTGGCTATGTTTGCTAGGGCTGATGGGAGTTGTAGTTCAGCAACATCTGGCAAGCACCCCTGATTTAAGTCCTGCTTTTTAGTGCCCCAAGCAAATGAAGTGAGGCAGGGAACCATCAGGGGAAAGGTCTTTTTGACTTTGGCCCCTCAGTTATGTAACAGCCTAGTGCCATCTGTTTTGCAGTCAGGTGAAGACCTTCTCATTCACAAAGGCATTTTAAATAACTTTTGATTTAGTTATTTAATCAAATAACTGGTCATCTCCTTTGGTTTGTGGTAGGGATGGGAGAACACCAGTTTGCATTTTTTTTTTTTAAAAAAAAAAAACCCTCTTGAAAATTTCATTAGCATTCTAGTGTGAATTTTTCCTATTATTAAGCTACGCATTTTCTCAAGCAATTTCCTCTAATGTAATGGGTTTCTGTATGTCATTTTTGAAATCTATACAGTTTTATTTTATTTTATTTTATCTCATTCATTCATTCATTCATTCATTATATTTCTATCCCACATTCCTTCTCCAAGGAGCTTGGGGTAGCATAACTGGTTCTCCCCCCTCCTCATTTAATCCCCACAGAAACCCTGTGAGGTAGGTAAGGCCGAGAAGCAGAGACTGGTCCAAGGACACCCAGTGAACTTCATGACCGAGTGGGGATTTGAACCCTCGTCTCCCAGTTCCCAGTCTGACATTCTAACCACTACACCATGCTGGCTCACTCATGCACACCTTTCCCTAGTATGTGCATTTCTTTACACATTTCTCAGCTCGAGAACTGCATTGCAAAATTCAGAGAAGTGCAGTTTTTGGGTTGGTGGGAGTTGGGTAGGTTTACTTTTAAATACAAAGTGCATTGAATTTCTTCCCCATCACTAGTATGTGGTCTGTTCTTCTCCCCCTCCGGATATACTGTATTTTTCCGTGTATAAGACTAGGTTTTTTAATGTTTAGAATTGGGGCCTGTCTTACACTGTGCTGAGTGGTGTTTTCTTAATTTGAAGCCCTCCAAAATAGGGGGTGTCTTATACATGGGGGCGTCTTATACATGGAAAAAATACAGTAAGTCTAAAAGGTAACCTCATCATGGTGCATTGTGGCTCTATTCCTATGATTCTGAAAAGCCCATGTCTGAAGCCAAAATCTGACACCCACCACTAGCCCTCATGCTGCCTTCCCAAAGCCAGAAAAATGAGGTGCTAGGCTTCAGGAAGGAAGCATGAGGGCTCGGGCAGGGTCCTAGAGCCCACCCATCTCCTTCCCAAAGCTAGGCTAACTAGGCTTGAGGAAAGCGGCGGGAGAACTCTAAGACCCTGTCAGGGCCCTCATGCCTCCTTCCTGAAGCAAGCACTTACTAGGCTTTGGGAAGGAGGTGGGAAGGCACCCCCTTGACTCGGTGCCATGTGCAGGTGAATCGGCTGCACTGCCGTAAATCCACCGTTTATGACACATGTATACAGATGTCCATGTACATAAGTGTGCATGTGTGATCAGGGACATACCTGAAGAAGAAGCCAAGCTAGGCTCATTAAAAGAGTTGTATCCTTCAGAGAAACTCTATTACACATTCAAGAAAAGATGGGAGATCATGCAGAGGCAGGACACATAATTCTGAGAGAATTTATTCTCAGCCAGCGCTAGGAATAAGCTCTTGGAATTTAGCATTTTATTACTCGGGTAAAAAGGTTATGTAGAACTCACTAACACCATTTTTATGCATTTCCACAAATGTTATATATTGAACTTGTTAAAATAATAGCCTTCTCGTACCAGCCACCATTACCCTCCTCTTTGACTTTCCTGAGATTGTTTGAAGGCTCGATCCACTTCTTCAGAAAAAAAGATATATATATATATATATTAAAAATTGCCAGTTTAATATTAAAATGGCAGCTGGGAGCTGAACAGCTTCAAGACTTGTCAAAATGCACGAGGCCTCAACTTAGCAATAATGCCGTAGATGAGATGAGAAGTGCAAATTTCTCATTCTGGAAATTATTTCATGTTGAGTCAGGTAGATTACATGGTGATGATTTTGAGTATATACCTGACCCCTCCAGAGAACACTTTGCCTGCTACTAGGGAAGAATGGCTAGAAATTGCAAATATGGTTTTGGTTCTCAGTGTCAAAATGACATATAAATATATGAAAGTCAGCAGCAGCTTTTGTGCTGGGCAGCGGCATATACAATCTTGGATATATTACGGACTAGGTGTTTTCCCTTTTATATGTATTGAGGTCATAGAAAGTGGCAGTATAATACACCAGTATGAACCAAGGAGACCATGGTTTCAATCTCCATTGAATCATGAACCTCACTGGGTGACCTTGGTCTTATCCCCCTCTCTTAGCCTAACCTAACTCATTGGGTGGCTGTTCGGTTAAAGTGGGGAGGCAGAGAACCACATATACCACCTTGAGCACTTTGGAGGAAAGGTAAGATATAAATGTAATTACAAACAGTGCCCTCTTGGTAATGCTAAAGGACATTCAAGTGAGTTTATGCTTACCAATGGGAATTCCATATACTTGTATGTCGTTATGTGTAGCTGAGATATTTTATTTCTTTGGGATGGTAGTGAACTAAATAATTGCACTAGTGCAAAGAGTAGCACTAACACAACAGGACTTTCCTCCCTCATCTTCCTCTGTGTACACCCCACACTGTCCTCAAATTTGGGGGAACCCCCAGAACAGATTTAGAGAGTGTGTTGGCAAGTAGAAGGGCAGAATATTCCATTGCACAAAGAGAAAGCTGATGTAACATTTTGCTTAGTGCTACACTGAATGCAACCTTTGGTGTGTGTTTAAATGACCGCACTTCTGGGCACATCTCTCAATGCAAAAGCAAATCCCCACCAGGTTTAGAGAAGCTAAGTGCTAGGTAAATAGATAAGAGGAAACTTGTTGTTTGTTGCTCTAGTCTTGATGGCAAGATTAGAACTAATGAGTGAAAATTTCAAGAAAGCAGACTTCCATTAAACAGTAGTAGAAACTTCTATGGTAATAGCTTTTAGAATCATAGAATCATAGAGTTGGAAGAGACCACAAGGGCCATCCAGTCCAACTCCCTGCCAAGCAGGAAACACCATCAAAGCATTCCTGACAGATGGCTGTCAAGCCTCTGCTTAAAGACCTCCAAAGAAGGAGACTCCACCACACTCCTTGGCAGCAAATTCCACTGTCGAACAGCTCTTACTAAAGCTCTTACTCCCTTTTGGACAAGGGAACACACTCCTTTCGGAAGGCTCTGCACTCAGGGCTGGCCCTAAAATCAGGCAGAGTGAGGCAACAGCCGCAGGGGGCAACTGTCCTGGAGAAGGGGCATGAGCCGCTGGCTTTGCCCTCTTGAACCCCCAGCCATTCTGCCACATGGTATTGCCTGGACCGCCAATCTGGCCAGCTGCTTCAGGTCTGGTGGGGAAGCGATCCCATTAGCAGTGCTGAAGGAAGATTTACTGGCAGCCCAGTCTGCTTCTGAATGTGAAATTGGGAGGTTGGCCCATGATATCATTTACTTTAGGGACCATAATGCCATGAGCTGGTCTTGCCTGAACTGTAAATATTTAATCAAAGGCTTCAAAGCCATCTGGCAGGGATGCCATTGTTGATTCTGCATTGTAGATCCTGAAGGATGAAGGTATTGTACTAGATACCAGCTCTAAAGTTTTGTGATTCTATGTGGGTATAAGTCTGCAGCCTTTATCTTTTTCCGCTTTAAAAAAAAAAAAAAATTCTACAAAGTGACATGCAAGATTATTAAAACATAAACCAATCCCTTTTATAATAGCCAAGAGCTGCAACTGAAAACAAACCAGAAAAGCAGTAAAACAGACATATGATAAAAATCAAAATGCAACAGGAGCATATATCACTTTTGTGTTGTTTTCTGTTAACCAGCTATTTCTCAACTTAAATAATGTAGTTGCATTTTATTTCCTGATGTGTATTTCTACCCCAAAGCAGAATACAGTAGTTATATTTTGTTCTATTTGGCTGTTCTCTTGTCTCTTCTAAGAACTTACAAGAACAGTGTGCGCGCACACACACACACACACACGCACACAAACATAACTTCATGGAATTTAGAAGTCTGACCCTGTACCAAAAGGAAAAGAAAAGAAAAGAAAAGGGAAAGCCTTGCAACAACAACACCTTTGGGGTGTTGTAAAAGGTGTGGAATGACATCCAGGCAGCCAATACAGTTGCAACAGCAGCTGCCAGCAAACAGAGCGGGGGGGGGGGGGGGAGAATAAAGAAGTTGTATTTTCCTATCCTGGAGAAATTTAGTGAAATGCCCCCCCCCCCATTCCCCCCCTCCCACCAAATAGTCTGCCTGCCTAGAAACAGAGTGGGGAATTTTAGGGATCTTTGTGTGCACAGCTCTAGATAACAGAACATTAGAAGAGTCTGCTGGATCAGGTCAATAGTCCATCTGGCCAAGCATCCAGGAACTTGTTTTCTGTCTCTAACTATGGAGGTAGAACACAGTCATAATGACTAGTAATCTTCTATAGCCTTCTTCTCCACAAATTTGTCCAAGACTCTTGTCCAAGTTGGTGGCCATCACTGCCTCTGTTGGGAGCAAGCATTTTTTTTTCATCTGTGCTGAATCTTCGAACATGTTAGGTAAAGGTAAAGGTAGCCCTGACTACTAGGTCCACTCACAGACGACTCTGGGGTTGCGGCGCTCATCTTGCTTTACTGGCCGAGGGAGCTGGCGTTTGTCCACAGACAGCTTCCGGGTCATGTGGCCAGCATGACAAAGCCACTTCTGGTGAACCAGAGCAGCGCATGGAAACGCCGTTTACCTTCCCGCTGGAGTGGTACCTATTTATCTACTTGCACTTTGATGTGCTTTCGAACTGCTAAGTGGGCAAGAGCTGGGACCAAACAATGGGAGCTCACCCCGTCGCGGGGATTCGAACCGCCAACCTTCTGATCGGCAAGCCCTAGGCTCTGTGGTTTAGACCACAGTGGCACCCGTGTCCAACATGTAAAATTCTATTAATTCAGAAGAAATTTAAGGACTTCACTTGACCTTCCAGAGGTTTCCTCTCTGGTGACTTGCAAAGTTTCCTCCCTTGCCCTGGACCATTGTAGTGAAAGTTCCTTGCAAGCATCTTAATGAGTTCAAAAGAACGTTATACTTTACAGCTCTATAAACAACCAGTGTCAACACAAAAAGCTGGCGTTGTGTAGTTGCTAAAAGCGCCACTCGCTCCTGCCCACCCCACTCTTGCTAAAAATACATTATTATTTTTTCCTTAAAATAAAATTATATTATATGTCATCCATCCTTGACTAATAGCAATTAGTGTGCACACTGGTGCATCTCATCGGGGCACACACATTGCAACCGGAACTCAGCTAGAAACAAAATTACTTTCCTGCCCTAGTCACAAAACATGTAATAGCCCTCCTGGATCAGAATAAAATCCCCACCTAGCCAAACATCCTCTTTCCCATAGTGGCCAAACAGATGTTTCTGGGAAGTTCCCAAGCAGGGCATGAAGGCCACCAATTTCTCATTGTGCCTCTGCAGCAACTGGCAAATTCATGTGTCCTTGTATATTATTTAGCCCTACTCGGGTGGTGGGTCATCGACTCGCAAATGTTATATTGCTCTGGACCTCGCAGTTCCATCTTCCTTTTATATAATCTCCTTATAAAGCACCACATCTTCTGGCAAATTTCACACATTAATTAATGCTGCATGAACTAGTTAAGGAAAAGAGTGCTTCTGAGCAAGTGTGTATGCGTGTGTTTCTTTGCCAGCTTGCGCTGCTACTTTTTTTTTTTTTTTACTTGGGCAGGGGTGGGGAAGCTGAGCACGCACACACACACACACACACACACACACACTTTCTCTGTGTACCTTGGGTCTTTCCCCAGACCCCTGCCCTGTTCCCCTGCTCTTTGAAAGGACATGTCTTCTTGAGCTGTGATAATGCCTTCTGCTTGCCTGGATGGAGGATGGACAGTGGCATGTGCGTAGAAACGTCTAGCTTTGAATGACTGGAAAGTAGCCTACTGTACAGAGGTGAAAGTCACATCCACTGTTCCAGGCACTGTTTTGCCTCTGGCCCTACCCATGTATTGGCTGTGGCCCTGCCCTACTGTGGCATGTAGACCTGGGAAAGTTGCCCATGAAATAATTTCACCCTTGGGGTGAAAAGAAGCTCCTCACCTATGGATTAAGTTTTCCAAGTCAGATCATACTGCTACCACAGTATCTCTCTTTTTGGGAATGAAACAAGTGAGAAATTGATTGAAAAAATCTGACCAGCAGGCTTATCTTTCCTGCCTTTTCTCTCTGTGTGTTTTATAACAGTTTTGCTGATTCTAAATGCAATATCTCATAGCAGAGGGTGTATCATGGTAATAGCCTTAAACTTTTGATTTGTGTTACAGTCGCCGTGATCAAAAGTTAAAAGAAACCATCCCCCATTTCGTTCCAGAATTCTCTTTTATTTCTTTCAGGAAATCTCCTTAATTAAGATGGGCATAGAGAGAGGGAGAGCACCTAAGACATATTTTCCAATTATGTCTGATGTAATTGTTCTTCCTGCATGATCTTGCTAGAAATCAGCTGCAGGAGGCAAGAGAAGAACAGTGGTGTGTGCCTGCTGTTACCTCGGTCTTAATCTTAAATTAGATGTGGCATTTGGTGGAGGAAGGGGGAGAAGAAAGAAACCCCCCTGTGCTTCAAACTTTCTAAAACAAACAGCAATGAAAAGTTTATCATTACTGCTACTCCCTGTGGTGCTCCATTAATTGTCAGTCATCTGTTTCCCCTCGCTCCTGAGCAGACATGAATGATAAGGAATTGGCCCCAATATGGATGCTCCTTTTTGGTGCAAGGCTTGCTGGCTTCAGGTAAAAAGAAGATAATAATTTAAGGATCTGTCTTGTATGGAATCAGACCGTTGGTCCATCTTGTTCAGTAATGTCTACATTGAGGTATCTTGTATGTGTCTACATGGGGTGTATGGGGTCTTAGGGGGGGTAGTACCTTTGTTGGGGGATATGTCACACTCTTTCTGTGGTAGTTTATTCACCATTGGTCTCAACCCTGCACTCAACTCTCACCTGTGTTCAGGGGCACCAACTCTATAGGGCATAGATCTCTTTGGCCCCCCAATATCTGTTGAGAGGGGGCCAGCCCCCCTCAATGTTGAGGGGGCACAGGAGACAGAGCATGGAGCTGAGTGTGGTGTGGCTTCAGTGGCTGGCTCCTCCTGAGTGCAAGAGAGGAGGAGCCACCACCCATTGAAGCTGCGCCAAGCTGGGCTCCACCCTCAGCCTCCTGTGCGCATGTGCTGGGCCCCCTCAATATTGGGCACAAGTTGGTGCCTCTGCCTGTGGTTCCTTGAAGCTGTCAGCATGCAACAGTGGCCACACCCTGGGAAATGGCTTTGACTGTCTGTTTACACCAGAGGAGGGTAGCCAATATGTCTCAAACACATTGAGGTCACTTTGGTGCTGCTAACACAACAAAAACAATGTGTCTCTGCAGTCCATTATCTCCTGAGTCAGATGGATGCCAACAGCATTGACTGGTAGTGGCTCTTTGGGGTTTCAGGCAGAAGTATCTAGCAGTCCTACCTGGAGATGCCAGGGACTGAAGTTGGTCCTTCTGCAGAAAAAGCAGATGCTCTATCACCAAGCCATGGCTCTTCCTCAAAAGGCAGAGCAAATGAGAGTTGAATTTAACAAGGAGCAGGAGCATGTGTATATATTAACTATGATGAGCTGGCATTTGTCTAGGCCAGCCTTTCCCAGACTGGTGCCCTCCAGATGCCTTTGGACTTAAACTCCCATCATCCCTTGCCATTGGCCATGCTGGCTGGGGCTGATGGGAGTTGCAGTTACAAACACTTTGAGAAAACAGGGCTGTGAGAGGCTTATTTAGTGCATCCTCAAAATCCTTCTCAAAAACGTGAATGTTAATGCAACTGTATCCCAAATTAGGCTTACTATCTCTAAGTTGGTTTCTATATTGGTCCCAGGCATGGCCCGAGGGCACCAGGTATAAACAAAGCAGGTCTAGTGAGTGCCTGAGTGTGCCACACTGGTGGGACGTTAATATAAATTACCCAAAATGCAAAAAGGCAGGCTTAAAGTGAGAGTAAGAAGACTGGCTTCACAATGAATGTGTGGTTTAGATGCAGTAGTGGAGAGGCAACATTGGAAAGCCACACATTACTCTGGGCAGATGGGATCAGGTGTGTTTGTTTTGAAATCATTATTTGCCACTTTCCTCCCCCTTCACTAATCTAGAGCGGAAATGCTTTTGTTCCCCCAAAAGTTTTCCCCAAATTTCTCTTTACACATTTTACTGGTGTTTGCCATTCTGCTGCCTCCCACTGATCATAGAACTGTAACACCCAATGAGATTTACTTCTGAGAATGCATGCATAGAATGGTGCTGTCAATCTCTCACTGTTATTCCCTGGACTGATTAGTTATCCAACAGTCACATGTATCTAGCCATTTTCCAAGGCACCATTGCAATATGCTAATTTAAAACATTTTAAAGTGTTTCAGGTTTTGAGCACTCTGCTCAGTGTGAATAGAGAGAGCTGGCATAGTGGGGTGGCTGAGAATGTGAGCTGGGAAGGTCGTGGATATAAATAATATATCAGCAGTGGTATATTGGCAAATTTCTAAACTCATCAAGACAGATCCCACAGGTGCCACCCCCAAAGTATGGGCGCTGACTTGGGCTCCAGGTTATGGGTGCCCAGTGGTGCCTGTGATGTAATGTGACATCATAACGTTGTGATGTCATGATGTCACGTTGTGTCAGCAGCGCAGCAGCACTTCCAAGGCTTTGCAGGGTCTCGGAGGTCACATCTGAGACCTAGTGAGGTCTCCAACATGACTTCCAGTTTCTACCGGAAGTCACTTCTGAGGCTTCACAGGGCCTCAGTCGTTGTCTGGGACTTCACATTGGGGCTCCAACATGACTTCCAGTAGAAACTGGAAGTTTCGTTGAAGCCCCACGTCATGGGTGCTTTGGCACACAGAGTCCTCTAGGGTTGGCACCTATGCCCAAAGAGAATCCAAAAATGCAGAAATATGATTGTTAACACTCTATGAAAGGATCAGCTGACAGTTAAATAATAAGAACCTGAACACATTCTTTGACTTCTTTCTATGCTAAGATGATAACAAACAACAGTGAAACTTGAAAGTATCACCTCATTCACTTGTCAGAAGAGAGTCCATCCCTTATCCTGGTGCTCCAGCAGATGACATCACCATACCTGCTCCAAAAAGTGCAAGATCAGGACAGGCTTACTCCCGAATTTGTACACTGCTGGACTCCCACTCTCTTATGGGTTTGCATGCAAGGTGGTATGAGGGTTGCCATCTGCCTTCTATAAAAAAATAATAATTCCCGACTAAAAGTGGTTTGGCAAGGTGCGGTTCTCATGATTTCACACAATGAAATCAATGTAGGAAGTCCAGCTACGAGTGATGGCTCTTGATGACTTGAAGGTATTGAAGATAAAATAGATACAATGTATGCAAAATATGTAACAATTGCCCCAGAGAGTGATAGCACATCATCAAGACCCGTCACTCCCAGAGGAATTTGCTACATGGATTCCAACATTTGTAGCCTTATGTCCTTGGTCCCATCCCTAGTGTAGACGAACACTAAGTTAACTCTGTGCCCTAGCTCTTCAGCATGCAACTCATTCAATCTTGGTTTGGAATGTGGCACTCAAAGCTTTTTTGGATATTTCTCAAAGGATTAAGTCAGCGTGTCACATTCTTTCCACATCACTCTTTCCCTCCTTTGTCTACACTTTGTTTGAACAACCACATGGCTGTCTCCTCCTCCATGCTTCCTTGCTATCAATTTCTTGGTTCCCTGCCACCACTTTCCCCTTACCCATCCTTTCCAAACCTTAACCTACAATTTCCTCTGCTCTGTTATTCAATTTCAGCCTGTGCTAGAGTCACATACTAACTCCTAGGAGAATAGCGGTGCGTGCTACTGAAATACATCCTAGCAGCATGGCATCTTCGCAAAGAATGTTTTACAAGGAAAAGTGCTGCCCTTACCTATTAATAGCATATAACTAAGAATACATCTAGGAAAATCTTTATCATTCCTGAGGGACATGAACTCTGGGAGGAAAGAGGTTTTTCCTATTATTTAGCATGTTACCGATTGCTTTCAGAACAAGGGCAGACATTCCACAAAGGATGCAACGATAACTTGTTATTTTCTGCTTCTGAGGGCAACCCCTTCCACTATACATATATTGGCTTGGATCATAACATTTTGCTTCATTCACAGATTGAGCTTCCTTTCACTGAATGAAAGTTACACTCACAGGGATCCAAGCCATTGACTGTTGGAGATGAGAGTGCTGAATAGGCAGCCAGTTTAGGGAGTTACCATCATCACTGAATTATGAATAGTGAAATCTTCTTTTCAAGAGGAATGCAGTGATTGGTTTTTCAGACAGAATGTTATGTGATTTCTGCTTCAGAGAGTAGGCTTGGGGTGGATTCCAGTCTGCTTCACATTTTGAAGCAAACCTTCCTTTTCACACAAACACACATTGGACACACATGCAAACTGGAACATAGCTCTGTGAATTTAGCCACATTTATAACTAACTGAACTGTTAATGCGTCTGTCAGAGACAGAATGCTTCTGAATACTAGTTGCTGCAAAGCATAGGAAGAGAGAGTTGCACTCTGGTCCTGCTATTGGGCTTCCCACAGGCCACTGTGTGAATAGAGTATTGGACTAGATGGGCCACTTCATATAGAGTATTGGACTAGATGGGCTCTTCATATTATCTTATCTTCTTACTGTACTCCCATTGGTGTGTATGGGTTCCTCTCAGGTGAGGGACACTTCATGCTCCTTCTGGGGTAGCTTGTCCACCTTTGCTCCCCACTCTGCACTCACCTCTGAAAAGCTCAGCATGTGACAGTGGCCACACCCTGGGAAACAGCTTTGAAGCATGCTTGCCCCCTCTGAAATCAATGGGCTTATCTACTTTAACTCTGTACTGAAGAGTTGCCTCAGTTATCCTTGATACATGAACATGTCAATAATCTGGTGGCTTGCAAGAGCCTTTCTATTCAGAGGAGGTTTGTGTGTGGTGTTTCATATGCTCCATGAGCTTGTTGATCAATTTAGTTAAGTTATTTCCATTTCCATTTCTGTCCCACTCTTCATGATCTCAGAGAAGGTCACAACATAAACTGTATCAACAAATAAATGCAACACCCAATATAATAAAAGATAAGTTATAGTTGGGCATACATATTTTTTTCTACTGAAAAGATCTCATAATTTAACACTAAATAGTGCATTCCTCTATTGATCGGGGTAGCCAACCCAGATGTTATGGATCACAATACCCAGCATCCCTAGCTATTGGCTGTGCTGGATGAGGGTCATGGGAGTTGTAGTCCACAGCATATGGAGGTCACTACATTGACTGACCTCACTGTGGACAATAACCTCTTCCCAAGTTTTCTATCTGGAGTTTAGAGCAAGACTTTATAAAAGACGCACCCCTGCCCAAACTCTATATAAGTCTCCCTTTAGACCTGTCTACAGTTAATCTGAAATAAAGGTTAACACTGAAGAGCCAGCTCCATAATATTTATACAGTGAAGTCAAACTCTGAATGAAACACACTTGTAAAAACAACGGTGGCCTTTTCCTTGTGTAACGTAGGATGTGGTCAATCACTTGGCAATTCAATTTTGGCACATCATGAACTATTTATTTGTTAAGTCCAGTTCTCGAGGCTGCTGAAGTCCTGGGAGATTTTTCTTTTCTTCCTCCCTGCCCCTTTCCCCTCCCTCCATTTTCACCCTCTCCTTCCTGGAAACTATTACAGACCCTAATGTTTATTTCACACTCCTTCTAGGGCCATTGTTATCGATAAATATTTAAAGACGCGGGAGTTCTATCGATACATTGCCCTGTGTTTTCTTTAAAAGGTGTTTTATTGCTCTGTAAGTGTACTGCAGTCAATGAAAGGAGAAGGAAGGAAACCACTCTGAGCTCTGAGATGATGCCCAATTCAATTCCGGTTTGGAGAAAAGAAAAGGGAAAGGACAAGGGAAACAAACTCATCAATTTACAATGTAAACGAGCCTACGTGGGCTTGTTTGAGCACCAGATCGTTGTGCAGATCATGGTGCAGGAGGGAAATGGGTTCAAGGAACTCAAAAAGCATATCACATATTGCAGAAATATACATTCCAATTTTAATTGCATTACATATCAATCTTCCCCACCCCACCCAAATTCAGCAGTAGCTGTATTTTGCTGTGGTGATGGTGAGGGTGCACTAGTTTTGGACATATTCCAAATCTGAAGGGAAAGATTCCTTGGATGTATTTTGGGTTTGTCAGAGGTGAATTGGCACTTCTATTAAGTGATACGAGTCAATTAAGGGCTCCTGAAGCACTCTGTAGCAGCTCAGCAATCCAGACATCAAAACAAGGTTTTAGACAAGCATTTGCCGAAAATGTCTCTAAGCTTACCATAATACAGTTACACCAGAGTGGGAGGAACAGCTCCACTGTGACTGACATGTCTAGCGTGTAATCAGAGGGGGGGGGGATTTACCAGTACTCTCCCATACCCAGTGCTTTGCAGGACAGAGCAGCTTGTAGAAGCAAACTTTATACCTCAAAGCTTCGGGGAGATGCCAAAGGGAGATGTCTTCACAACTAGCTTGTAATGAGAGGGAATGATTTTACCCAGAAAGTGAATCTATTTTAATTCTTCCCAGACCAAAATAAACTTTAAATGTGCCTAGCATAAAAGTCCCTGGGCCTCTTTGTCTGAATTTTGGCAGGTTTCTTACTCAAGCACATTTCTCTCATGTCTTCACTTAGAATCATAGAATTATAGAGTTGGAAGGTACCCCAAGGGTCATCTAGTCCAACCCCCCAATTGGTCACAAAACGCTAGAGGATAACTAATTTCATTTTCACACTCCCCAAAACTGAAATGTATGTATATTTTTGCAGTAAACAGCTATCTTGGCAGTGTTCAATCTCTCAAAAGGGGTGAAATCGACAACAAATTTAATCTAGTGCTCCCAGCCCAACATTTGCCCTGCCAGGGTGAACTTTGAATTAGCAGGTTTGTCTGTCTTAAATTCGCCCTCCTCCTTCTTTTGATTGCTCTTACAAAACCATTTTCTGCTCTTGCTGAGTGCCCAAAATCATCTGCTTGCTTTTGATGCACCCATTCCTGATTATGAAATTTGGTGTGTGTGTGTGTGTGTGTGTAATCAATACTGATATAAAAAGAATATTATGAGTTTGTCTTGAACATTTAAAACTTGAGCTCCTTTCGGTTACTCATAAAATAATAGAAACATAGAATTGTAGAGTTGGAAGTGACCTCATGTGTGAACTAGTCCAAAACCTTGCAATGAAGGAATCATAGGTAAAGTAGTGCTGACAGATGGCCATCCAACCTCTGCTTAAAAACCACCAAGGATGGAGAGTCCCCTACCTTCCAAGGTAGTACATTTCACTGCCAAACCGCTGTTACCATCATGAAGTTCTTCCAAATGTTTAGTCAAAATTTCTTTTCTTTTAATTAACAACTTATTTAGTATATTTTTGCTCCCACTTTTTAGACAAGTATCATCTTTCAAAGCAGTTCACACCTCTAAAGAGAGAAAGAAGCAGGCCCTGCTGTCAGACTTGCAAACTAAAGAGACAAGACACACAAGGGAGAGGCGTGGAGAGAAAAAAATCAATGAAGGAGATCAGGTGTTACAAAGCTGAAAATGAAGTGGTGAGCTGTGAGCAGGCATTTGTATCCTGTTTAGGGCAAACTGATCTTCCTTCTGGGTCTTTTTTTTTGCGGTGACTCTTGTTCCAAGGGTTGATGGATGGGGCAAGAGTATCCTTTCTCCTTGCTTCTACAGTCCCAGAGTAACTGGCAGCTGGAGCTAGGTGTTGTTTCTGGCAGGATGAGGGAAGCAAACTCAACGCAGCTGCTCCTTCTCTGGTCAATGAGTGGGCTGAGGCTGATCTTCACCATGCCATGATGTGCTCTTTGGAAGTGGTGGGGTGGAAAGCAGGGAGCCCAGACAGAAGGTGGAGCCAAAGATGATAACAAGAGGAGCCAACTAACTCCCCCATCTTCCTCCCTGATGAAGCTCTGGCTGGTCTGCCCCTGGTCCCCAATCCACTTCTACTGACTCTACTGACAACCACCTCAGAGCTACTACTGACACCAGTGAAAGAACTGGGGGGAAGGTTTCTCCTCATGTGTGGCACAGAACCCCACAACTCACTGGTCTCTTCCCCAATATCATTCTCACTCTCCCATTCCTCCATCTGCCCATTGCCTCACTCCTCAACCCCTTCATTCTCCAACTCCTGCCAGTCCCAGACAATGTATCAGCAGGGAGTTATCACAATGCGAACTCCCATCAGTTGTCAAGGAGATAAAGAACTACAATTTTTTAGAAGACATCTGAAGGCAGCCCTGCACTGGGAAATTTTAAATGTTTCACATTTTGTTCTGTTTTTATATGTGCTGGAAGCTGTCCAGTGTGTCTGGGGAAACCCAGCCAGATGGGTGGGGTATAAATCTTGTTGTTGTTGTTGTTGTTGTTGTTGTTGTTGTTGTTGTTGTTGTTGTTGTTCTACACCCATTGGGACATTTGTAAAGAGCTAATTGATCTGTCTAGGTCAGGCATAGGCAACCTTCGGCTCTCCAGATGTTTTGGACTACAATTCCCATCATCCCTGACCACTGGTCCTGTTAGCTAGGGATCATGGGAGTTGTAGGCCAAAACATCTGGAGAGCCGAAGGTTGCCTATGCCTGGTCTAGTTCAAGAAGAAAGCTTGCCACCCACCTCTGCCAATCAACATACGTCTACAATGGAATGATCATCTGAGAAACTCTGTCACTGTTAGTCTTCAAAGAGGAAGCTACCTGAAAACCCAAAGGTGATTTCAAATATTTCAGAATCTATGTAGACACAATGTTCAACCTGTCTGAGGTCCTTGCATAATCTCAATCATTTGATTCCATGTTTCCTCAACAGACCAGCCATTCTTTTCTCACTGAACTTGTGCTCAGTACTCCCATTTTCAAACAGTACCTTTAGAATAGTCTTTGGCCGGTGGGGGGGGGGGGAGAGACATATTTGATTGCATCCCCTGCTTGAAAAGCTCCAGTCAGAGCACTGGAAATAAAACTGTGTGTGATCAGTCATATAACACAAGTACTGTATATTAAAAAAACAAAGTCAAAGAGTCAAGAGTTCATGTGCAATATATTTTATACAGGGCACAAGGGATTTTCATAACAGCAGCTGTGGTCAGGAATGGTATGTTTTGAGTTTACTGTATGAACTGTAAGGAAAACCTTGCAAAAATGGGGTGAATTAATCAATCCATCATTCCTGTAAGGTCCCCCCCCCCCCATGCACATAACCTAATCTGGCTTATTCTGAATTTCATGGAACCCAATAAATAGTAATAGACAAGTAAGCAGCATAGCTGGTCACTGCAGATATGCTTTAAAAGGGTGGCCTTTTATTAGTTCAGGGGTTTTCAAATGGTGTCATGGAAAACCCTGTTCTTCAGCAGGAAAATCTGAAATGAGATTTGCGGATGGGCAGGTGGGAAATCCAAAATTTGTGTGACTGACATATGTTTAAAGTGCTGTGCTGTTCTGATCTCAATCCACAATCTCTTCTACAGTCTTACAACATTATTTCCTTTGTCAGGGTGGATGACAGTATGACTACAAGAAGATGAGACAACAGAGGTCAGAATTGCATATTAATGATATGGTTGCCACAAGAAACCAGCCACTGTGGATTCAATACTCTCCAAAA
This sequence comes from Lacerta agilis, assembly GCF_009819535.1. Classification (NCBI taxonomy): domain Eukaryota; kingdom Metazoa; phylum Chordata; class Lepidosauria; order Squamata; family Lacertidae; genus Lacerta; species Lacerta agilis. The sequence goes on from NC_046312.1 coordinate 23,863,725, forward strand.
GATCTGGCTATCTATGCCTGATAACTTCAAGTGGAATGAACTCCAATAGAGGTAGCCAACAATGTCCCCCATAGCTATTTTTGGACTACAACTCCCAATCTCCCTTACCATTGACAATGCTGACAGGGGTTGATGGGAATTGTAGTCCAACAATATCTGCAGGGCATATTTCACCCTGAAACTAATGTGTTGCTCATAGGGCTGCCAATAAAGACTTCCCAGAAGCTTCAGTTCATTCAAGATATAGCAACTGCAACTATAGATTTGGAACAGCATCAAATGCAAACTTTCCGGTAGGAGCAGCTCCCAAACATTTCAGTAGGATATTAGGTAATTGACAGGTGAGCAGCCCACCCACTTGTCAGATGCAGCCTGTGGAGGGTTGACCACTGTTTGATCTGGCCCACAGGGCAAAAAATGGTTCCCCATCACTGTAATAATACAACAAATTGTGGTTAGTTAAAATGGAAGTAAATGCTTCCAGTTTCCTCTCCAAAGCTGTGCCAGAGGAGCAGAGATAGAGTGCAAAAGTCCAAGGTCTGTGCACAGAGAGCTAAACGATGGTTTAGCATTATGTGCAAACCAGACCAAGGTGGTGGTGCTATTCTTGGCGGTAATTGCATACTTAAGAAACCATGAAAGTTCCAGCCAGCTTTTTGATTGACATGCCAGATGCATGTGTTTGACCAACAGAGTTCATGTTGTTTCCAGTATGAAATTATGTGGAGTAAAGTATGCTGTCAAAAAAAATTGAGTCTAGCCTTATTTTGCAAAGCTAGCTTTGCAAGCAATGGAGTGCAAGTTTAAGTGTTTAAATGCTACAGAGTTCGTTTTAAAATGTGAAAAGAGCCCTTATTAGAACTGTAATTTTAATTTTTTTAAAAGCATTACACAGTGCAATTCACATTTATAGTACTGGCTAAGGTTCAGTCTATACAAAGAGCAGATCACTTGGTAGGACTGTTCCCAGGTTACTCAGACTGCAGGTAGAGAATAACATGTTTCAATCCTCCTCCACAGGAAAATGGAGATCACTGCAAATAAGAACTAACCAGGGAGAAAATGGAACTACCTCCAGGATCCAAAGATTTCTGTGTGCAGACAGTAGGCAGCAGTGGTGTTGTGTGAGCTCATGGCACCTGGGGGCAGGACACGATGGTTAAAGGTGCCCACCATGGTACCCCAGCCCTCACTGCCAACACTGCCAGAGTGTCCCTATCCCACACTCCACCCAAGCAGGGTTGCACTGCATTGCCTGCCCAACTGAGCGCGGGGAAGCCCGGCCAGCTGACATAGCACTTGGTGGGCACAAACCAGGCACTTCCACATTGGCACAACCAGCACGGCCCAGTTTGGTGCTCATCTCTGTGGGCATTAGTTCCTCTGATGCCAGGAGAGGAGCAGCTGGGCGGGCTGTGCTGGGGGCCCCTGCTTTGCACTCACTCAAAAATCTATGCCTGGGGCTACAGCCCCCTGGTACCCCCCCCCCCTCGTAGGCAGTCATGGGATTTCCCACTGACAAGTGGAATCTGATGTCATAGTGCAGTTTTGCCACTTCACTTGTGGACCTACATCTGTTGCTGGACTCCAGCTCCCATCTGCCACAGTCAGCACGACCATTGTTTAAGGATTGTAAGAGTTGTGATACAACAGCGTCTGAAGGGACACCAACTTCTCCATCCCTGGAACAGATAAAGCTGCTGATAATGAGCTGTGAGCTGTTAGTAGTCCAGAATGTGGAATGCAAGTGAAATAGAATCCCTCCTTTCCCCTCACTAGGGCTGTTGCAAGGATAAAATAAAAGAGATAACCGTGCAGTTTGTCATTTATGACAATGGGCATGACTAAGTTGGGTCTATTAATTTTTTTTTTTATAAGAATTTATTGGCATTTTTCTATAACAACATATACCCACACCCACACCTACAATTAAACAAATGCAAAACAAATATAACAAACAATGTCAAGTTTTCTTATAGCATCTTTCTAAAAGAAAAAAAAAAATTCTATTTCCATATCTTGACCATTGACTTCCCCTGCCTTTTCACCTTCGATTTAATATCCTTAATCTATTTTATAACCATTTCTCCTGAAAAAAGAAAAAAGAAATTAAATTCAGTTATATAATTACATTCGATTATCTCTTCAACCTTTTACTAAGAATACATCACCATAATGGTACCTCGTCATAATTCTTCTTAATTTAATCTTATCGATTTCTTATCTTAATCTACATCTTAATCTTACTCCTCTTAATCCATAAACTTAATCCACTTAAATTCACTTTACTTATACTCCACCTTCCCAGATCTTCACAAATCATTCGCATCAAGTCTATCTCTTCTATCCTTAAGATTGCTGCTAATAACATAAAAACTTGAAATATCTCCTTTCATGTTCAAATAAAAGTATACCAAAATATTGTTGACAGTGTTCACCCTCCAATTTCAATTTACCATATCAGGCTACTTTAAATTTTATTTAATGCTTCACCCCACACCCCCTCTGTCCATTATTCTTCTCCTAGTGGCATCAGCACTGAACATCCATGTAGCTTCTCTCTCCCAACGTCCACAGATCCAGGCACATTCCAAACCTCTCCTTGCCACGAGTTCAGAGGTGTCCATCTCATCATCTCTCAGCTTCTTCGGTTCTTTGTAACATTCCTTTTCTTCTTGTGAATACCTTAATTCTCTGTCCCTGGCCCCCGAGCTCACACCTCGGGGACTGGATATAAAAAATCTTGACGTCGCCTTGAGGCTGCCACCCCCAAAAAGCGAATTTCTTCTCCGAAGTAGCTCACTCATTTCTCTCCATCTTTCCATCCACCCTCTCAGCTCATTGGCAAGGCATTCTTCCAGAATGTCAAAAGTTTTAAAAGCCTCCTCTGTGGGCAATTGGTTCCCTTTCAGACCCCCACACAAGACTTTGACTTTTCTATAAAGCAGTTCCACCTTCAAGGCAGTGAGTCTCTGTTCATCCGTTAGTCCAGAGTTCAATACCAGTTCAAGGACAAAGCCCAGCATACTGGCAGAGGAGGAGGAAGTGGGTGTTGTATTTCTACTCCCCTCTTTGTTCGTCGCCATTTTTCTGAACTGGAGCGCAAATACCGCAACTTTAAATGGAGATATTTTCCTCTAGTTAACTTCCCGAAAAAAGAGTTTGCCAGTCTCATGTGTCAATTTTAAATACATTGTAACCAGTTCTGTAGCAGTAATCACTCAAATTGGTTACATTCTTCAGCTCGAAGGGAGGGAGGCAGGCTGCCTTTCCCCTTCCCCCCGGATCGTTCCAAAAGCACGATTTCTAGTCAGATTCTTTACTCACGACCACCGGGTTCCTTTAGTTCCTTTCTTCACAGGTAGAACTTAGACGCTCACCGCGGGCTCTGTCGCCGCATTTGCATCCCGGTTGGGGCATGTCCCCGAAGCCCGGCTCCGGTTGTCCCTTCACCCCCACTCCCCCTTTACAGGGGGAGCGAGGGAAGGGTTCGGAGCCTCCGCGGGCACTGCCGGGGAGCCCAGGGTGCGGGACGCTCTTCCCGCACCCCAACCGGAGCCCCGCTTTGCGGTAGCGGGGCTCCTGACCCCCGGGGTGGACAGGGCGCTTCGGACCCGAAGCAGCCCTCGACCACCCGGCGATTGCGTCGCCGCCGGAAGTCCTGGGTCTATTAATTTAAGTGGGTTTACTCTGAGTAAAATCTAGTTAAATCCTACCCATTGGGGATTCCGTTGAGTGGGATTCAACTAATGAGCTCCACCAGTGAAAGTCCACAAAAGGACTTGCACAATGGTGCTTCCCCCTTGACCTCTGAAACTGCGTGGGCTCCAAACTATTTTGAGCTTTCCATATTTTCTCAGAGTAAAGAAAGATGGAAATATGGGAAAGTATTTAGCAGCAAATCCCCCAAATCTAAACATTCACACAGAGCTTTTAGGCGTAGTTTCTGGCTTCACTATGCAAGCTTAGCATCACAGATCCATCTATGCATATGCAATTTGAAAGAAACAGAAGAATAATCCATAGGTGACTTAATCTGGTGCAATTGTAATCTGGAAGGATTCACGCATGGCACAGTTCATTGGACTGTTCTTGCATTGGAATGTTGGACTGTTCTTGCACAAGTCATCCTGAAGTGCATGGGAGCTGCAAAACAGAATGACTGGGTTCGCCTCACGGTTCCTTCAGTAGGACTTGTGCAGGAGAACTGGGTTACACCCTCTGTCTTCTGCAAGTTTGAGCACTGTGATGTTGCGGTTTTGACAGAAAGATTTGTCCAGCTTTAGTTTCAACAGAGCAGGAAACAGAAGTACTGAAATACCATGAAAAATGCCACTAAATATAAAGCAAGAACTACTGGAAGACTTTCAAGGAAGCTTAAATTCACTGTCATATGCTATAGATTTCTAAACCTAAGAAGCTTGGATACTTCCCAATAACATCCAAGCTAAAATCTTCCGAGAGTCACCTGTTGCAGTAAATTGTACATGTGTGTTTGTGAATTATTATGAACTTGGCTGCAACAGCCATGGGCAGAAAATGTGAATATAGCCCACTAAATTTGTCTGGGGGCTTTTAGGCCAACTTTTTAACAACTTCCATTAATAATTTTAATTCTGTATGTATATTTATATTTTATGTAAATTGCTTCAAGGATTTTACAATTAAGCATTGTACAAATTCTGTTAATCAAGTCAAGTTAAAGTTAATATCATATCTCCCATTGAACTTTTTTAGGGATTTGGACCGTATATGTTCACCCTAAGTCAATGATTTATTGCAGGTTTGGAAGCAGTTATGTGCTATCATTGATTATATGTGTAGAATCATATTTAATTATGGTTATTATATTGAAAATATAATAATAGGAGTAGGAGTAGTAAGGAGAAAAAGGGAGAAGTTAAGAATCACAAGAATAATTTCAATTAGCTGAGGGATGCAAAGTCCGGCTTTGTAACCTGCTCAAATATAACTGCTATGTTCAATAAAATGTATTTTATTTAAATTCAGTTAAGTGTATCAAGCAATTTACTTCTATAAAATGTTTCTATATAATGGGTAATTTGCTCCTACTTGGTAATTTATTTTTAATTATACAAGAAGATCAGGTTTTAGAAATCTGAGGTTACTGGTAGTTTCTCCATAGCACTACACACAGGGTTAGGGTTTCTCTCTTTCCTTTTTTTTCCTGTTTCATCTTTCTCTCTGTGTGTTTCTCTTACTGCAGGCTGATATTCACTTCCCAGAGAGCAAGTCACATTGATTTCTAGTAATTGCAATGTAAGTCCCCCATCTCTCTCTTTCACATGTATACATATGTATACACAAATCAGAGAGAAACATCCATTTTATTTTATTTTGTACTGGAAGAAGAAAGCAACACCACTATGTAAGAAGCTATGTTATAACCCAAGTCTGATTATTGGTCTACTGACTAGAAATAGTTATCCAGAATCTTAAGCTTTCCTAACCCAACTATCCATGATCAAGTGGAGATCCTAGGAATGGAACCTGTCACCTCCTACATGCAACACATATGCTCTTCTGCTGAACTATAGCCCTTAACATCATATTCCAGAGCAATGTATCAACAGGCAGAAGTCTTTGAGGATTTGCAGAAAAGCAATGGAAGCCTAAAGAGATCATTAAAAGGGTACATGGATCAGAGTAGATGGGGAGCTCTAAGCAGAGATGAAAGGGATCTGGGGAGAAGAAAGACAGAATGAAGGCATATAGAGGCTTGAGACCAGAAATACCAAGATATAGCGGGTGGTTTGCAGCATATGTTGAGAAGGGGAGAAAGCATAAAAATTAATATACAGCCAGTATTAACAAAGTCTGCTTCATATTTCACTCTCATTTCTCTAAAATTACAAAAGGGACTATAGTATTTGCAGGAAACCTTATTTTTCCTTCTGATGATCAGGCCATAACTCCTTTGTCCTCTAGCAACAACTGAAACCAGGCTTTGTACATGGATACGTTATTCCCCCTAGACTGGATTCCAGCTCTCTTTTCACTCAGCCAACCTCCCACCTTCGACTCCATCACCACTGCTGTAAGTTCAACACACAGCTGGTAGATTTACTAGGCTCCCTCTTGGCCTGGAGAATAAATCACCTTTAATTCTTGACACAGGCTTCATCTACCGATTGCCACATTTGCTTTATAAAACTGTATTTTTCACTTAGCAGGCCTTTTTGTGTTCAGCAAGTAAGCCAATTCAATCATCCTAGCTGGCTTGGTTAATCCTCTCAAATTATCTCTTTTGCTCTGCTGATGATTGGTAAGAGAAAATGCACTTTGTATTTCTTCAAAGAAATATCAGGGCCTTTTCAGAAAATGGGTAGACTGCTCTTCCTGAACTGTGCTCTGCACACAAACACACACACCACACCACCCCCAAAACTGCATTTTAAAATTGTGACATTTCAAACAATGACAGCCTCCATTTAAATAATTGCAACTTGGTTTAAGAACAGGAACCATTTAAGAACAGGACTCTCTGAAAAATTCAGTGAATAAGGCAGGTCATGTGCACTAGAAAAGCCTCATCTGGCTGGCACCCCCAAATGCCCCTCCTAAAAAGGTGGCTCCCTCACTTAACAATGTTGGCTGGCTACATGGCTGACTCTCCTTCTTGCCAGAAACACAGGTCGTTGCCCATCATAGTCATGAGACACCATCATCACAGAGCATTTGTTTAGTTTATTGAAAAGATTAACTGTTTGTATGTCAGCTCCTTATATGGCTTTAAATGGGATTCGACGTATTCATGGAGGATAGGACTATCAATGGCTGCTAGTCATGATGGCTATCTCAAGGACTGGACACATCACCCTCTCCTCCCAACCTCCAATCACCTTTCAGTGCGAAGAGGGGGAGAAACCACGAAAATTTGGCTGATCACTAGATGTATGTTCCTCTCTACTGGGCTTTTAAATTAGATGGCAAAGCTTTGCCTTTCAAGATGGCTGGCTTGGTTACAATGGAGAAAACATGACACAACACCAAACTTCTCTGCCAGTTTCATTGCCTTTCACAACATATGACAGGGCAGGTATGTATACAAATGTGCTAAAGCTGCTTCTGAATCCCTGGAAGAAGGTCAGAATAAAAACAGATAAAATAAAACAGAATCATAGAAAAGTATTGTCTAAAGGGATCCCAAGTGTCATCTCGTCCAATCCCTGCAATGCTGGAATCACGGCTAAAGAATCCCTGGCAGAAGACCATCCAACCTCTATTCAGTAGCAGTCTGTTGTTACTGTTGTTGCAGTTATTTCAATCTATATCTCACACCTTCCTTCAGAAGAGCTCAGGGTGGTAATGTATGGAAATTCATACAAAATAAGCACCTGGATAATAAGCTACATAATGGATGTGGCTTGCAACTTAGAATTTCAATTGAGAAATCTGAAGGGAATGTCCAAAGAACATTTGCATTATACTGAGGAAGCCCACTGGTCCAACTAGATCAGCTTTGTCAAGACTGGCTGATAGTGAGAAGTGATAGGAAAGTAATTTGATTCAGCTCCCATTTAAAGACAAACCTACATAATTAACTTTCCAAAATAATATGAGTACTGAAACACAACCATCCCTTGAAATTCTCATTTCTCTGAACTTTTCAAAGCAGTTTCCCAGCCGAGTAATGTGTACAAGAATGCATATATTGGTATAAACTGCCCATAAAATGACTATATAGGTGAATATAACATCAACAGTGCAGTATATTAGGGGAAAACCAAAATAAAATAAAAAATCCTTCCAGTAGCACCTTAGATAGAGACCAACTAAGTTTGTTCTTGGTATGAGCTTTTGTGTGCATGCACACTTAAAAATGTGTCTATTTGGGGAAAATGCATATAAATATGTGTATATTGTGAGAAATTCACTTTTTAAAAACACACACACCACAAACTCATGTGAAAATGTGGAGAACTGAATACAGGAAAAATGAGAACCTGAGAGAAACTGAAATTGACAGTTACAGGTGGGTAGCCGTGTTGGTCTGCCATAGTCGAAACAAAATAGAAAATTCTTTCCAGTAGCACCTTAGAGACCAACTGAGTTTGTTCTTGGTATGAGCTTTCGTGTGCATGCATACTTCTTCAGATACACTGAAACAGAAGGTCTTAAAATAGGAGATTTCCCTAGCCCTACCTGGAGATACTGAGGAACAAACCTGGAACATCCTGCATGCAAAACATGTGCTCCTAAAACTTGGCTATGGCCCCCTCAACTTAGCTTAGAAACAGCTTGCCAAAACAAGTGGAGCTTTGTCTCCAACTTTGGTCAAAGCAATTTCAGGAAAGCAAATGCAACCTTCTGTTCAAAACAATGTGCTTTGATGGTCTTGAAAAAGACAAAGCACCCAATAGGTTTCTTTTTTTAGCATATCTTGATCATTATTATTGACATCTTCATCACCAACAAACCCTCATCAAGAGCCTTTGTTAAATGCAGCCTCCTGATTGAACTGTGGAAATGAACATTTGTTGTTCAGAACTCTTCTGATCTTTGTGGTTTGACATGCAGTTAAACAGATGGTGGCATCACGAGGGTGCTGCGGCAGAGGTTTTTGGAGATGAGCATGGTCTGAGCATGCTGAGCATGCCTCTATAATATGTGTCACTGAATCCTGGAGTATGCCAGGCACTAAACAAGGGAGCAGGAAACTGCTGTGATAGAATAGACTGCTGCTTCAAACTGCAGATAAACCAAACAACTACAGAGTTGCAAGGAAGGTCTTCTAATTCAACCTCCTGCTCCATACAGACTCCACAATGCAGACTGCAACTTTTGAGAGATAACAGTCCAACAGTGAAGGAAGGCCTACTTGCAACCATGGGGGTCCATTCCACAGCTGAACACTTCTTGCCATAAGTAAGTTATCTCATAACATTGCACCAAAATCTGCTTCCCTGAAATTGCCACCCATTGGGTCTATTCCTGCACTCTGGAGCATAAGAACATAAGAAGAGCGTGATGGATTAAGCCAATGACCCACCTCATTGACCACCCTTTTCCACAGGACCCAACCAGATGCCTGTATGAAATGTGCAAGCAGGACCTGAGCTCTAGAGCACTCTCTCACCTTGTGGTCTCCAGTAAGTGGCATCCACAAGCATTACTTCCTCTAACCATGGAGGCGGAGCACAGCCACCAACATCTGCTCCACAAGAGGGCAGGTAATCTTTATTCTGAACACATCTGTACATGAAGGAGGGGGAATCCTTGCTGGATCCGTATATAAACACACACACATTTGAAAGTCCAATCCCCACCTGATTCTGCCAACTCAGCTTGTTTATCACCTGCACTGCATTCACATGGTAGCTTCTTTCGTTTCACTGACATTTCCCTCTTAATTTCTGCATTGCATTTGAGCTTTCCCATGACATAAAAGCCACTTCTGAAAATATAGCAGACTTTAGCAAAGTTTAGTGTTACTTTCCTTGTTATATGGAAACGGATTTTTTCCCCCCTGGAAGCGACTAACACAGGAATGAGCATTAAACATGTCTATATTTTTCTATAGTTCAGGAAGTGGCTTTCACATCGTGTGAAAGCTCCAATATAGTTAACAGGGAGACATCAAGAAAAGAGAATAAGCTGTCCCATGAATGCAACTTTTGCTCACTCCTTACTCTGCAACATTTTAGTGACCACAGCCATGTTTGCCCAGAGAATTCTAAGACAGGCTCTCCAGCTTTCATTTTGCTTGCCATACTGAAACATAGTTTTTTTTTCAGGTGCCCGGAGATCCAAAAAGACAAGTTTTGCAATAATGCTCTCAAGTTTCACTAATCTGCCCATCGGAGGATGAGCTGCTCATTTCTGTTGGTTACCCATCCAGCAGCTGTGATTTGTCTTTGTTTTGTTCATGTCAGGGCCAATTCTCCATTTCTCATCCCCTTTCTTTTTGTGCTTGAGTAGAAAAGAAGAACAAAATACATGTGCATCCAGTCAAGTGCAAAGGGTACTGTTTGGTCTGTTAGGTGCATTCATGAGTGTCTCCTTTAAAAATAAAAGCCAGAGCTAGCAAGAGTTTGGCTACTGCTTCTGAGCGGTGTGCATATTTTAAAGATATTTGCTACTTTTCTACATTGACACCCTTCACACTTGATGGGTACCTTTTTAATTTGTAGTTTGGTGCATTGCACAGCAGCAGCAACAAACCACAGGGAGAATATTACAAAATGTGCATGCATCATGCTAAATAAACAAATCCATACAAAGGGGGGGTGTACTATGGGAGAATGGTAGCTGTACCATGCATACAGAAGGTTCCATGTTCAATTTCCTGCATCTCCAGTTAGGGCTGGGTGAGACCCCTGTATGGAATCCTGGAGTCCAAGTAAACAATACTGAGCTATATGAGCCCATGGTCTGAATCAGTTTAAGGCAGGCTTCCTCAACCTTGGCCCTCCAGATGTTTTTGGCCTACAGCTCTCATGATCCCTAGCTAGCAGGACCAGTGGTCAGGGATGATGGGAACTGTAGTCTCAAAACATCTGGAGGGCCGAGGTTGAGGAAGCCTGGCTTAAGGCACTTGTCCATGTTCTAGAGTTATCATTCTAACAGTGATACTTGTGAAAATGTTGCAGTGTATCCTCACATTCTATTGTTGATTTCCTCTTTTTTGGAATTTTTCGTTGCTGTAAGGTGACTTGGATGGGCGATGCCCAGAAAATTGGCCTAGACATATTTTAAAAGAAATAACAGAAATGTTTCTGTTAAGTGTTCTAGCAATCCAACTATGCCGTCTTCCCTGATATTCCATTCCATTCCATTCCATTCCTGTTTCTTTTCCAGTTGGCACTTGACTCTCATGATTACAGAGTGTGTCTCAGTTGAGGTTCACTCCCACCTCATTTCCTTATATCTATATGTATGTTTTCTTTTGCAGTTCTGCAAAACTCAGGTTTTCCTTGAGAATGGCAATGGCTTCCACTTCTTTCTCCATGACCCTATTTTGGTTCCAAGCCTGTTGGCACTCACCACTTGAGTTTGCTATTAGAGGAAGCGGTGACCTTTTTAGATTAGCTTTTGACTTGCAAGTGCTTCAGTGTAAGGCTGTCAACAACGACAGGATCACACTGATCAAGTCTATTTTCTCCTACATGCTATAAAAACCTTCCCTCAATTTTTGGGCATCTTGGGAAACTTTTCCTCTTCTTCTAGGATAAAAGTATATATAAATGTGCATTGATGGGGAAAGTTTGCAGGTATATAAAAAAATAAAAGCATGTAGAATGAGGAGTCTACATTCAAGAAGTTAATCTAGGAACAACTGTCATGTGATTTCAAATATATGAAAATGTGGCGACTGTACCAAGCCTCAGCCGTTGTCTGTATGATCAACATCATGTGGGAAAGGTGTGTCCACAAGTTTGGGAGATGTTTGCTCCACGTTACCCTGCATTCAAGTAGCTTTAATCCAGAAAAAAATAGATACCCCCTGGTACTTATAAGTCCTTTGATGTCACTGAAAGGGTTCTCTGGATCTTGTTTATACTATGGGATGATTCATATAAGTGTGATCATTAGCTTGTGTAAGCAGTATCAACTGACAACTTGCATAAGCCAGACGTCAATCACAGATACCACATCAAAGACAGAACATCAATGTCACAGACAGAAAACTGACGTCTCCTGACTTCAAAGAGTTCATGGGATCAGCTGTTGGGCAGCTCATCACTTATGCACCACCAGAATTAGAAAATGTATTGCCCAAAGAAATTTAAAAAGAGGACACAGGTTTGCCCAAAAATTGCATGTGATGATGTGTAGGTAAAAATTTAGAAAATAATTACAGTGGTACCTTGGGTTACAAACACCTTGGGTTACAAACACTTCGGGTTACAGACTCCGCTAACCCGGAAGTAGTACCCTCAGGTTAAGAAATTTACCTCAGGATGAGAACAGAAATTGCACAGCAGAGGCACAGCGGCAGCGGGAGGCCCCATTAAGCGAAAGTGGTACCTCAGGTTAAGAACGGTTTCAGGTTAAGAACGGACCTCTGGAATGAATTAAGTTCATAACCGGAGGTAACACTGTACTAATTTAAATAAGAGCCAGAATGGCTTTGTGGTTAAGAGTGTCAGATTAGGACATGTGAGACCAGGGTTCAAATCCCCATTCGGCCATGAAGGTGAACATGGAACATGGAACAGTCACTGCCTCTCAGCCTAACCTACCTCCTAGGGTTGTTGTGGGGATTAAATGTGGAGGGGGATAGCCATATATGTCACCTAGGATATATTGTAAATGCAATAAATAACAAAATTCATATACCTCTTAATGCCAAAATAGGCTCATAAATAATTTGCAAGAATTGAAACCAATGATACAGATTCCATCATGCAAACACAGATTCCTCACCTCACCTCTGGTCATGGTGCTGCCCGAAGCAGCTCGCTTCACTCCGTCCAGTACTCATGTCCAAAGATCAAGTGGTAAACCAGTTCCAGCAAGGGAACTATAAACCATTAGTCTCCGAGAACATGGGAGAGGATTCTCCTTTGCATGTAAACAGTTGCTGCCCTTGGACAAACTTATCTATTTTTGCTGCTGTAGTTTCTAAGGAAAAATTGAGCCTGTATAAGGAACAGAGATCTGAACAAATAGTCAGTAACCAGCAGGAAGGGACGTAAGTCAGGATATCGGTGGATTGCTGCTTCTCATTGTCTTCTCAGCTGTGCTTTTCTTCTCAAAGCAGCTGTGCTTCAGGTATCACAATCTCTAACAAATTTTAGCTTTTGCAATTCACAAATTTTATAAATTCCCCCAAAGGACTGCTTGTAGTTGCATTCTGTTTCAACTTCTGAATTTGCAAATTTCCTTATTGTTTGCTTGTTTGCATATCTGATTATTTAAATGCACATTTTGCCTTCAGACCAGGGATATACAGATCAGTCTGGCTCCATTCCTTGTCAGTTTCACGTGTGCTCAGTTATAGGTCTGTTCACTTCGATGTTTTATGAGCACCAAAACTACATTTAAATTGTATACTTTTTAATGTATTCTTGCCCCAAAATATGTGCTTTCCAATGCATTTCCCCTTAAAATACACAATTTTTGTTAACTGAATGATCACTGCAAAATTCAGAGAAGTGCATAATCTGATGGATAGCTGAGTTCCAATCAACATATAAGTGCAGGAAAATGATATATAAGGACCAAGAAATTAGGTCAGTTCACCCTGAAATCTCAACCAAACAAAATTCCCCTTCTTCCCTACTTTCCACTCTATTAAAACAAAGATCTGCTTCTCAACAAAGTGCCAAGTTTATGTCTGGTTGGAACTTTAACACTTTATACTGCAGGAGAGGGTCTACATATGCCCACCTCCCAATAAAACAAACAAACAGATAGAAATTCCTACATGTAGAACAGTAGATATTCAGGAGAATATGTATTACCTATCTTTCTGGACATGCTGGTTTCCTGTGTGTGAGGTTTTGAATATATGAAACCTCATCTACACTCTGAAAGAATTCAGACCAAACGTGGTCTTAATGCCTCATTTTATTTTATTTTATTTTTGCTCCATCCCTACTTTCCACTCCATTAAAACAAAGTCCTGCTTCTCACAGGTCTCACAACCCACATACTGTTTCCGATTCCCGTTTGCTGGTCGGTCACAAAATACGGCTTGTTGGTTCAGTTGGATGTTGCACTAAATAAGCTTATTTAAATTTGGTTTGCTGTTATGGCTGAATTATCATGCTGAGATGAAACTGGTCCCCAAATTAATTGCTCCATTCAGAGGCAGTGGTTGAGAAGGGGACAAGGAGCATTTTGGAGAGCTGCATATCTCAAGAGTTTCTGGGATACTTCTTGTTAATGGGTTGGCAGAAGGTCTCTGTATGTTTCTATTTTTGTTACTGCTGTTGCAACAGAATATCCCTAAGGCAGCTGGTGGCTGCCATTTTTCAATTACCCCAGCTGCCCCAAATGTTGTGTCATTTAGGGGCATTTTGAAGAAGGAAAACAGTGTGGCTTCCATGCCCCCCAAATGCCAGTTAACTGGTGTCTCCCCAGTTCTCAACTACCACTCTAAACAACACACTGCACTGACTCTGTTACCATATTTGATGAATTGTTGAGAGCCAGCACATAGGTCCAGTTATTTAGAATTATTTAAGAAGCCCAGTAAAGGGATGCGGGTGGCGCTGTGCTTTAAACCACAGAGCCTAGGGCTTGCCGATCGGAAGGTTGGCAGTTCGAATCCTCGTGACGGGGTGAGCTCCCGTTGTTCGGTCCCAGCTCCTGCCCACCTAGCAATTCGAAAGCACGTCAAGTTCAAGTAGATAAATAGGTACCACTCCGGCGGGAAGGTAAATGGCATTTCCATGTACTTCTCTGGTTTGCCAGAAGCGGCTTAGTCATGCTGGCCACCTGACCCGGAAGCTGTCTGAGGACAAACACCGGCTCCCTCGGCCTATAAAGAGAGATGAGCGCTGCAACCCCAGAGTCATCTGTGACTGGACCTAATGGTCAGGGGTACCTTTACCTTTACCCTTACCTTTAAGAAGCCCAGTATGAACACTCGGTGGGCTGCAATTGCAAACTTTTCTCAGCTGCAACACTGACAAGAATAAATCCTTCAAGTACAGAAGAGAATACAGGATGTTTATGCTTTCCAGGCATGCAACTTTGCCCACCCTGTTAAAGGCCACCGGAATCATTTCATTTCTCAGTAGCCTCCAATCCTGACGGCTGTTTAAACCACCATGCTCATCTGTCATGGACCTGCCTTATCAGCAATGACGGTCTGCAGCGCAACCCTTTCTTCTTTTCCTCTGTGTTCAAGAACAGCTTAGGACTACATGGATTTATACACTTGTAAACAATTCATTATTTTTTGTTCCACAGTAACACAAGAAAGCAGCTCTGCAAAGTGGTTCTGAGGCTTTTCTTTGAGATAGGATGTCAGTACTTTCATTCCTACTGGGAGATATTGGGAGGAGTAGACTGGGGTGCAGAATCACGCTGCTATAGCCTGCAGCTCAAACTAATGGTCACAAAGAAAGATAGATTTTGTTGTTGTTGTTCATATATACTTTTAATTGCCTTTGCTTACAAGGGACAGTATATATATATTACATTACACACACACAAATATATATATACACACACACACACACACACACACACACACACACACATATACACACACACACACACACACACACACACACACACACACATCTGTCCCTATTTTGCCTTTTGGGGAAATTAAAAGGGAAAAATGTGAGTCACTAGACTTCGTGTTCTTTAGATTTCACCCCACTTCTCCTGGATTTCTAGCAGTTAAGTCTTTCAATGTGGAGAATGGATGCATCTTGTGTGTACTGTTGGCTGAGCATACAAGACCCTCTCTCAGTTTAATTCCTATCTGGGCCCAGCAAACAGACATATTTCCTCCACCAGCAGATCCCTCACAAAATCAAAACATAGCTTGGTTTATTCCAAGCCCAACTATGAGACAAATTAGACCCCATCACATGCATAACAACATTATTGGCAGTGTGAGGAAGTCTGTTCCCTTCCCACAACCCCCAGGAGCCCTCAAAGGCGCTCCATCACCTCAACCCACTTAACTAGAAGTGACTGTCATTACTCCCCCTTTTGTGTGTGTGTGTGTGTGTGTGTGTGTGTGTGTGTGTGTGTGTGTACTCCCCCTTGCTTCCCCTCTCCTTGGTGAGTAGAGTACTGTTATAGCAATGCCCAAGGCATGGAGAACCCTAGGAAAATTCTTTTTCCTAGCAATCCATCCCCTTTTGTCTGTCTTCTCTCAAGCTGGGCCAAATGGCCACCACACATATTTTTGCAAGGCTGTTCATCCAACACAAAAGTGTGTGTGTTGGGGTGTGTGCGTGTACGTGTTATTATGAGACTTTGGAGGTGAATGCAAAGCGTTAGCATTTTCAAGAGGGTTTGTGCTGCACAGTGAGTTTTTTCTTCCTTAAAAAAAAAAATCCTTGTCACTACTTCAAAGGGCAACTTGGCTTCCACCTTCTTCTTTTTGATGATCAGAAAGTTGCTCAACACAGCACCATAATCACTTCTCTCCCCCCCCCATGTACCTTCCGCTCTATTCTATAGCCTGTTCACATGCATTTGGCTCCCTAGTAGCTAGATGCTGGGCCCTGCTCTTTTGCTCTCATCCACTATACGTAGTTCCACTGGTTGAGCCACACAGTCAGTTCCTGTGATTTCAGGTTATTCAAAATTTTAAAATAAGGAGCCAAGTTGATCCCCATGAACTGGCTGATGGAGTTTTTTGGAACAGCCTGGTCATGACTGTATCCAAACTGCTGTCATACACAATAGCCAGGGCAGAAGACAGGAGTCAAGAAGATCTCTGTGAGTTGGTAGCATTTCCATCCACCCAAGCACTAGCAAGGCACCTCCACCCAACCCACCCCCCAGCCTGCTGCAAAGGGGGCTTGGATTACAATGTAAGATATATTATCAAATGCAACAATAAAGGAAGCAGAAGGACAAATCAAAACCATGAAAACAGGTGCTAAACCTAGACAGCAAACACTAGCTACAGTTCTAACAGCCTGCTTAAAAAGGGGGGAGGCCTTGTGTGGTGAAGTTGCACTCTACAACATATTGGAAGGTATATTGAAACACAGCTCATGAGGTCCATCTAGCACATTGCCTACATGAGGGGCCCTCCAGATGTTATTGGACTCCAACACACATTGCATAAACTATGATCAGTGGTGATGGGAGTTGTAGTCCAGCAACAATTTCCCCATCGCTGGTCTACACTGTTTGGCAGTGGCCCACCAGCATTTCAGAGAGGGGTCTTTCTCAAACAAAGCATATGCCTTACCACTGAGTCCCTGTCCTACTCTAACTCAACCCTTCCCTTAAAGTTCTACAGTGCACATGGTTTCCCGGGCATACATGTAGAGATTCCTTGACAGGCAAGCTAACATGAAGCATGGACAACTGAGGTATACAATGAACATGAGGCACTGTGTTTCCCTCACCCACCCTTTGCAGAGATCCCTCCAGCAATTCAGAGTCTTTTAGCAGAAGCAAATGTTCATAGATTATTCTAGCCCCCTTAGCATGAGTCACTGCACAAAATCCAGCTAAAGTTCATCTCCCTCAATATATTGAAGTTTAGCTACACAATGACCTTCTATTATTTCTTTTGGCTGTTTCTAGTAAGAAGCTCAGTGCATCTGTGAACCAAAGAGCAGAATCACAAACGGTAGAACTTCAGAACAGAGACTGATATTGTGGAAAACTCACACCTTTGAAATGTTTAAATGGCATGCTGTTATAGCCTGCTTTCAGACATTCCATGCTGGCCGTTCCCTTTCATAGACTGCAGGCCAATAAGTTGCCAGGCTGTCTGGTTAAGAGTCTGGATGGAAGATCTCCAAGAATAATGCAGGGTCCTATGGTGGATATGATTAGTGTCCAAGAAGGAATTTGTGATTCCACAACTTCACCCAACATGTTGCTGGGAGTGTGTGGCCAGTGAGTTGCCAATATGATGAAATATAAATGTTAAAGAAGGCTTCAAAACGTCCAGACATTTAGTCTCAGGAAATTGTGTACATGGATCCCAAGGATGTTGGTAATGCATTTTCCCATTCCCTGCTTTAAACACCATTGTTGTGGGTATTCTAAACTAGCTTCAGGTAGGTAGCCATGTTGGTCTGACGCAGTCAAAATATATATTTATTTATTTATTTAAAAAATTGTCCAGTAGTACTTTAGAGACCAACGAAGTTTGTTCTTGGTATAAGCTTTCATGTGCATGCACACTTCTTCAGATACACTGAAACAGAAGTCACTAGACCCTTATATATAGTGGGAGGGTGGGATGGGGTTTTTCTCAGGAGGGTAGTAGGGGATGGGTGGTTGACTCAATGGGTATGGTAAACCTTTCATGAACTAGCCTATCACTATGGGGAGCCTTTAGCCCAGGGGCTCAATGCAATCCGGAATTAAACAACTTACCAGTAAATGTGATTTTTTTTAAAGTAGTTTAAAAAATACACAAGAGTGTGATAAAATACACTGGTGACGGAACATCTGACTCGCCCTCTGAAGATGGAATGGTTCACTTCCTGTTTCTTAAGTTTAGAAAGTTGCAATAAGAATTTCAGGTTGGGAAATGTCACAAGTATTTTTTCAAATAGATAAAATAAGGTAGATTACAGCGTATATTGACTGTTCCAGTGTTTATTTGGTGTTGTTGTCATTTTGTTTGTTTTTTTAAAAAGCTGTGATCATTTCTATAGTTCTAAGTCACCTTGAACTTTACACAGAAAGGTGGGATAAAAATCTTGGAAGAAACAAATAAGGATGATGCTAGAAGTTTGATTCAACAATACAGTAGAAAAATAAAGATTGCTAGTCGTAGGTTAAACCTCTGTTCTGATCCACATATAATTCCTAATTGTTCTGTCTGGCTTGTTTTCCTTTAGCTGTTAATGTCATATTTCTTTCTGGCGAAAATAATTTTGTTTTGTTGGTAGTAGAATTCCACAGATTCTGAGTGGTTTTACAAATGAATAGCCCCAAAGCAATTCACCAAGATAGCACAATGTCACCAACCCACACTGAATTGCTCTATTTAATGTCCCCATGCTTAATGGTTACAGAGTAGTAGATTCTGTTGTCTAGGTCTCACTATGAATACTTTGCTCTAGGGTGGATGTTCAGAGTCGCAAAGTCCAGGGGAGACAGGTGGACCAGGAGTAAAAAAAAATATAGCAGGTTTTCTTGCTGAGAGAGGGGAAAATATGCAAATATCCAAGCTAAGTTTGGCTGCTGAGTGTAGCATTCCTTTTGATTTGAGCTTATTTTTCTTCTGAAACAGAAACCTTCATAACAGGAGATCTCATGTCCCAAGAATCCCATCCACCCCCCACCCTGGCCAATGTCACATTAGGTGCTGTAACTGCCAAACCCCTGCAACATCACCCTGCAATAGAGCCTAGGGCTTGCCGATCAGAAGGTCGGTGTTCGAATCCCCACGACAGGGTGAACTCCTATTGTTCAGCCCCTGCTCCTGCCAACCTAGCAGTTCGGAAGCATGTCAAAGTGCAAATAGATAAATAGGTACCGCTCCGGCGGGAAGTTCACTGCTCTGGTTCACCAGAACCAGCTTAGTCATGCTGTCCACATGACCTGGAAGCTGTCTGCGGACAAATGCCAGCTTCCTTGGCCTATAGAGCGAGATGAGCACTGCAACCCCAGAGTCATCCACAACTGAACTTAACGGTCAGGGGTACCTTTACCTTTACCTTAACCCTCACTTGATGTAAATATAAAGACCACTTGAGAAACACCAACAGTTAATTATCAATGTGCTAGATAGCTTCAGTATGCTTCAATTGGATTTTCCAATATTAAACCATAAGCAATATACATACAGGTATTCTTAATTTCACTGGGCAATTAAACAATTATACTTAACACTGTCTACATTAATTGAGAGTGGGATTGGTTCTCCAGAGTTAAAGACAGGGGGCACTCTTAGCCCCACTTGAAGATGCTGGGGATTGACCCTGGAAGCCCTGCCATGCAAACCATATGCTCTATCACTGAGCCATGGCCATAGTTTCTATGGCACTGGCTCCTGCAAAAAATCATGTTATGCTAAGGAGAATTAGCCACTATGAATGAATATCTATTATTGCATGTTGCATCTAGCTAATGCTCTGTACAGTAGTACCTTGGGTTAAGAACTTAATTCGTTCTGGATGTCTGTTCTTAACCTGAAACTGTTCTTAACCTGAAGCACCACTTTAGCTAATGGGGCCTCCCACTGCCGCCGCTGCCGCCAGATTTCTGTTCTCATCCTGAAGCAAAGTTCTTAATCCGAGGTACTATTTCTGGGTTAGCGGAGTCTGTAACCTGAAGCGTCTGTAGCCCGAGGTACCACTGTACTCTATTATATGGTTGTTTCTTAAATTCTCTAGCCTTTGGCTAATGCACTAACTTGATTGATTGACCACTTTTGCAATTCAAGTGTCCACTTCCAATAATAATCGCCAATCGCCAGCAATCACTTTTTATTATTCATGCAGCTTTCCACCAGCTTTTCTCATAAGGTTTTTCATTCACTAAAATAAAATAAAAAAAATCCCTGAGATTAATTTTGCATCTGCCTTCTCAGTCGTTTTGCAGGTCTGCTGCTTCAATCAATACCAATAATTTAAATGAATCCCCAGTTTAAATAAACTCTGCATAGTGTTGTGGGATTTGACACAATTCAAGCCATCCTGTAATATACCTTTGGTATGTCTGCCTTTTTCACTTTTTATCACTGAAGCATTATACATAAGTGAATTAAATCACCAGTAGCAATAATTGGCCAATTCCAGCAGCTTGTAGAGCAGTGATGCAAAGCCTTTGTATCCTTCTGAAAATATTTATTTTAATTACCAATGGACTATTTATGAATCAGGGGAAACAAAAGTAACCCTCAGTTCATCCAATCATAAGACCCGAAGCTTCAACCCTTTCTTTTTTGTATTTATCTTTATGGATCGCTAGGCCAGGTCTGCATGCCTTATCATCCGTAGAGATGAAGATGGCCCACTACCAAGGGTTTAATAAACCTTCTGCTTTTGCTGCATACCTGAGAAAAATGAAAGATGTGTCAAACACTCATACATGACTTATAGTTATTTGTAGCCATTGCACAGTCCTGACTCATGAGCGATCCAAACTCCTAGTTTGTTGCGCTGGAGGGATTTTATATATTTTTATTGATTTTAACAAATTCATATCAAAATCAAACTCCAACAACAGTGGAGTAAAGTAAGGCAAAAACAAAAATAATTTTCAGTACTGTATATTACAGGACCCAGAAAAGCATGAGTTCTAGCAGCAGCCAGTGTAAGTTCCTGAAATATGTTTTCCCCCGCCACTGGCAAATTTTACCGTGATTATTCACAGCGCACCAATTGCTTTAAGACGTCAGTGGTATGATTCCATGTTTCTATACAATCTGAATTACTTTCTTATTTTTAAAATTATTAGTCAATGTATAGCGAACAAGACTGTCAAAGTATTCCAACAATTCAAAGAAAGGGAGGGAGGGAGAGGAAAGAAAGAAAGAAAGAAAGACCTGCGCACAGTCAGGCATAAAGCAAGGAGACGAAAAAGAAAGTGTATATGAAAAATGCAAGAAGCAGTACAGCACTATACTAAAACAAGACACAAACAATGGATCAAAGACATATAGACAAAAGGAGTACCCAATGAAATCATATTAGATGGAATTTGCCATCCATGTAGCTGTGCCATTAAATTAGCTACAAAGGATGGAGTGAACTCCAATAATTTCTAAAATGCAAAATGGGAGGATCCCAGAAATTAGCCCAATGAGGAATGAGGCATCTCAGTGGGCAAAACATATTGATTGACAGTTGAGAGTAAAAAACAGGGGAGGGGATTGAATGTTTGAGAATAGTTCACTGTCTCTATCAACTTGAGAGCAAACTATCTGAAATTGGTCAGCAGATCTTCATGACGGAGCGGAAGGAAATAAGTCCTAAATTTGTTGTCTTGTGGCTAGCAGCATTCTACCTTTGTGAAAATTAGAAAATGCTTTGTTTGCGATCAGAGCGCCAGCAACCTTAACGAAAACAAATCAACACAGAATGGAATAGGGTGTTCCTGTTCATCTTTTGGGGGAAAGTGAAATAAATTAGAAGCGGCAAGTTAGGATTAAGCAAAAATATTCTCTACGGTTTCATATTGTCATGATAGTCTCAAATTTGTGATATTTTCCTTAAGTACCAAATGTTTCTTACCAAAAGACAGGATTAAACATGGCATCCCTTTCTTTCATTACAACAATTCCTTATCCTCCCTTTTGAAAATAAGAGCAAGAAGCACAGAACAGAAACATGAGTTAATTACTGTCAAAGAAACTGAAGAGATTGGGGGGGGGGGAGAAATAGGTCTATTAAGTCATTTGGACCATCACTGACACAACAAAATTAATTTATTTCCATGCCATGGCCAGATTAGCTTTGAACATCCTTTCAGAAACTTCCAAATTCTAATTGACTTTACTGGTCTGTCAAAAGACAATAGTCCTAATTCACCCGTAATCCAATCTCATTGAAAGCAATAAATTTTAATATGTGAAATAATAGTATAGATGGGGATGCCACAATTTAATGTGAGTATAAGAAAGGTAACCTTCTTTTTAAAGCTTAGTGAGTCACTGTTTGGGATAATAGGATTTTGCACAAAGTCTCACATTGGCACAGTTTTCCCCAAAACAACAAGTTTAGATAAAACTTTTATCTGTTTAATCATACAATAATCTATCTGATCATCTCTATTCCATATCTTGTTTGATCCCACAAAGTAAAAGCTATGGTAACATGCAAAGTCTTCTACTGAATAATAATAACAACAAATAATACTGGTATTCATTTGCTCTGCAGATGTCTTCTTTCTTTGGCATTCACTCATAGCCGAGTAAGATTCTCTTCTATGAACACCGTTTTAACAGTGAGTCTGTAAGTGACCGTGGAAGCCAATTCTGAATCTACACATCCTTCCACAGTGGGGACATTGGTTTCCGGGAGGGAGTTGATCATAGTGAGGGTTTGCCAAGTGTGCCCTGCTCTTAGCACTTTTCCCCCTTTTGTCCTGAGTTCAAGTGTCTTCAGAACCCATAACACCTTTGGTAAAGGATGTTATCCAATTGGACCGCTCGCAGGCCAGTGTTTCCCAGTTGTCAAGGTTTATACTACTTTTTTTTTTTAAATTTGGCTTGAGACAGTCTTTAAACCTCTTTGGTTGACAACCAGCATTTTCCATTTTTAAGTTTGGAATAGAGTAGTTGCTTTGGAAGATGATAACCAGGCATCTGAACAACATGACCAGTCCAACAAAGTAGATGTTGAAGAATCATTGCTTTGACATTGGTGATCTTTGCTTCTTCCAGTACACTGGTATTAGTTCGCCTGTCTTCCCAAGTGATGTGTAAAAATTTCCAGAGAGACCGTTGATGGAATCTTTTGAAGATTTGGAGATGGTGTTTATAAGTTGTCCATGTTTCACAGGCATACAGTAAGGTTGGTTGTACAATAGATTTGTAAACAAGCATTTTGGTTTCCCTACGACTGTCCCATTCCTCAAATGTCCCGGTCCTCAAATGTCCTGGTCCTCAAATGTCCCAGTCCACTGCAGATGTGCTGATGCATACATAGCAGTAGATAAATCAGTCTTGTTAGCACCCTAGTTTGCTCTAGTAGCCTTCTGCTGTCATGGGGTGGGGGATGGTCTGATGTCACTGTGACTTCTGCAATGGCGTCCTCGAAAGCCAAGGATGACAGTGCCACATCTTAAGAATAGAGGAACCACTGGCCCCATAGACTTGCCTTGTGGAAGCTCTTTGAGATCTGTCACGGCATGCTCTTCTCAACATTCTCAACTTCACATGATGGTTCCCACATGGCTTTGGTATGCATATCACTACTGGAAGAATATGACTGGGGCCAATCTGATGGAACTTTCACACATGATGGTTACCCTGCTTCCCAGTCCATTTTAGAATCACATGACTACAACAACCATAGTAGTGGTTTAAATGCCAATCTGGAAGTGTGTGATTAAGGGGGCCTTAATTCTTGGATCCCCTTCATGGATCACTGCCTTGTCGTGGCGAAGGGGCTTGAATTACTCAGGCAAGCTATGGACAGGTCAAGATGGACAGGTCATAGCGGAGAGTTTGGACCAAACGTGATCCACCTGGAGAAGGAACTGGCAAGCCGCTCCAGTATCCCTGCCAAGAAAACTCCATGGACAAAGACAACAGGCATATAAAAGATATGACGCTGGAAGATGAGCCCCTCAGGTCGGAAGGCGTCCAACTTGCTACTGGGGAAGAGCGGAGGACAAGTACAAGTAGATCCAGAGCTGATGAAGCGGCTGGGCCAAAGCCGAAAGGACGCTCAGTTGCGGATATGCCTGGAAGCGAAAGGAAAGTCCAATGCTGTAAAGAAAAGTATTGCATAGGAACCTGGAATGTAAGAACCATGAACCTTGGTAAGCTGGATGTGGTAAAAAATGAGATGGCAAGAATAAACATTGACATCCTAGGCATCAGTGAACTAAAATGGACAGGAATGGGCGAATTCAGTTCGGATGACTATCATATCTACTACTGTGGGCAGGAATCCCGTAAAAGAAATGGAGTGGCCCTCATAGTCAACAAAAGAGTGGCGAAAGCTGTACTGGAATGCAACTTCAAAAATGATAGAATGATCTCGATACGAATCCAAGGCAGTCCTTTTAACATCACAGTAATCCAAGTTTATGCACCAACTACCAGTGCTGAAGAAACCGAAATTGATCAATTCTATGAAGACTTACAACACCTTATAGAAATGACACCAAAGAAGGATGTTCTTCTCATTATAGGGGATTGGAATGCTAAAGTAGGAAGTCAAGAGATAAAAGGAACAACTGGCAAGTTTGGCCTTGGAGATCAAAATGAAGCAGGGCAAAGGCTAATAGAGTTCTGTCAAGAGAACAAGCTGGTCATCACAAACACTCTTTTCCAACAACACAAGAGACGACTCTACACATGGACATCACCAGATGGGCAACATCGAAATCAGATTGATTATATTCTCTGCAGCCAAAGATGGAGAAGCTCTATACACTCAGCAAAAACAAGACCTGGAGCTGACTGTGGCTCAGATCATCAGCTTCTTATAGCAAAATTCCAGCTTAAACTGAAGAAAGTAGGAAAAACCACTGGGCCAGTAAGATTCAATCTAAATCAAATTCCTTATGAATACACAGTTGAAGTGAAGAACAGGTTCAAGGATTTAGATTTGGTGGATAGAGTACCTGAAGAACTGTGGATGGAGGCTCGTAACATTATACAGGAGACAGCAACGAAAACTATCCCAATGAAAAAGAAATGCAAGAAAGCAAAGTGGCTGACCAATGAGGCCTTACAAATAGCGGGGGAGAGAAGACAAGCAAAATGCGAAGGAGATCGTGAAAGATACAGGAAATTGAATGCAGATTTCCAAAGAATAGCAAGGAGAGACAAGAGGGCCTTTCTAAACGAGCAATGCAAAGAAATAGAGGAAAATAACAGAATGGGAAAAACCAGAGATTTATTCAAGAAAATTGGAGATATGAAAGGAACATTTCGTACAAAGATTACCACAATTAAGGACAAAAGTGGAAAGGACCTAACAGAAGCAGAAGACATCAAGAAGAGGTGGCAAGAATACACAGAGGAATTATACCAGAAAGATATGGAGGTCTCATACACCCCAGGAAATGTGGTTGCTGACCTTGAGCCAGACATCCTGGAGAGTGAAGTCAAATGGGCCTTAGAAAGCCTTGCTAACAACAAGGCCAGTGGAAGTGATGATATTCCAGCTGAACTATTTAAAATTTTAAAAGAGGATGCTGTTAAGGTGCTGCACTCAATATGCCAGCAAGTTTGGAAAACTCAGCAGTGGCCAGAGGATTGGAGAAGATCAGTCTACATCCCAATCCCAAAGAAGGGCAGTGCCAAAGAATGCTCCAACTACCGCACAATTGCACTCATTTCACACGCTAGCAAGGTTATGCTTAAAATTCTACAAGGCAGGCTTAAGCAGTATGTGGACCGAGAACTCCCAGAAGTGCAAGCTGGATTTCGAAGGGGCAGAGGAACCAGAGACCAAATTGCAAACATGCGCTGGATTATGGAGAAAGCCAGAGAGTTCCAGAAAAACATCTACTTCTGCTTCATTGATTATGCAAAAGCATTTGACTGTGTCGACCACAGCAAACTATGGCAAGTTCTTAAAGAAATGGGAGTGCCGGATCACCTCATTTGCCTCCTGAGAAATCTCTATGTGGGACAAGAAGCTACAGTTAGAACTGGATATGGAACAACTGATTGGTTCAAAATTGGGAAAGGAGTACGACAAGGCTGTATATTGTCTCCCTGCTTATTTAACTTATATGCAGAATACATCATGCGAAAGGCTGGACTGGATGAATCCCCAACCGGAATTAAGATTGCCGGAAAAAATATCAACAACCTCAGATATGCTGATGATACTACCTTGATGGCAGAAAGTGAGGAAGAATTGAAGAACCTTTTAATGAGGGTGAAAGAAGAGAGCGCAAAATATGGTCTGAAGCTCAACATCAAAAAAACTAAGATCATGGCCACTGGTCCCATCACCTCCTGGCAAATAGAAGGGGAAGAAATGGAGGCAGTGAGAGATTTCACTTTCTTGGGTTCCATGATCACTGCAGATGGTGACAGCAGTCACGAAATCAGAAGACGCCTGCTTCTTGGGAGAAAAGCAATGACAAACCTAGACAGCATCTTAAAAAGCAAAGACATCACCTTGCCGACAAAAGTCCGTATAGTTAAAGCTATGGTTTTCCCAGTAGTAATGTACGGAAGTGAGAGCTGGACCATAAAGAAGGCTGATCGCCGTAGAATTGATGCTTTTGAATTATGGTGCTGGAGGAGACTCTTGAGAGTCCCGTGGACTGCAAGAAGATCAAACCTATCCATTCTCAAAGAAATCAGCCCTGAGTACTCACTAGAAGGACAGATCCTGAAGTTGAGGCTCCAGTACTTTGGCCACCTCATGAGAAGAGAAGAATCCCTAGAAAAGACCCTGATGTTGGGAAAGATGGAGGGCACAAGGAGAAGGGGACGACAGAGGATGAGATGGTTGGACAGTGTTCTTGAAGCTACTAACATGAGTTTGGCCAAACTGCGAGAGGCAGTGAAGGATAGGCGTGCCTGGCGTGCTCTGGTCCATGGGGTCACGAAGAGTCGGACACGACTGAACGACTGAACAACAATAACAACAAATTCTTGGATAAGACGATAGGATGCGGGTGACACTGTGGGTTAAACCACAGAGCCTAGGGTTTGCCGATCAAAAGATTGGCAGTTCGAATACCTGCGACGGGGTGAGCTCCCGTTGCTCGGTCCCTGCTCCTGCCAACCTAGCAGTTCGAAAGCACATCAAAGTGCAAGTAGATAAATAGATACCACTCTGGCGGGAAGGTAAATGGCATTTCCGTGCACTGCTCTGGTTCGCCAGATGCGGCTTAGTTATGCTGGCCACATGACCTGGAAGCTGTACACCGGCTCCCTCGGC
Organism: Lacerta agilis; assembly: GCF_009819535.1. NCBI lineage: Eukaryota > Metazoa > Chordata > Lepidosauria > Squamata > Lacertidae > Lacerta > Lacerta agilis. The sequence continues at coordinate 23,890,892 of NC_046312.1, forward strand.
CAATAAAGCGAGATGAGTGCCGCAACCCCAGAGTTGTCCATGATATCAAAACTATTCTTTCCTATTCTATCAGTGATGCCTTTCTCACACAGTGGAGTGGGAGTGGGGAAATAACCATTCTGAAGACTCAACTTTTTTCTCCTTGCCTCAGCTGTCATCTTATTCAGGAAATATTATTTGTATGAGAAAATAAATATCATATATTTCTGCAAACCAGTGCACCCAGGAATAAGATGGTAAAAGCAAGATTTTCATCACACAGCCAAACTGCAGCCACGTACAAAAAAAACAAGCAAACTTGCATTCCCCGAGTGGTGTTTGCTAACCCTTTAGGGTGTTAATTGTACATTGAACAAACTCTAAGCCGGAGGAGCAAAATTATAGATTGCACATATGTAATGTGGTAAAAGTAGAAGGAGAGAGAGCCATTTCTAATACACACCTCAGGGCAACATCCTACAATGAGCAGAGAGTTGCCTTGCATCTGGAATTTCAGGGAAATCAAATAAGTTAGCATACTGTGGCAACAGAAATCTCATCTGTTCTGTTGTTCCCCATTTGATCTGTTCCACATATTTTATTAAAAAATGATTTCAGGTATCCTAGCCTACCTGGAAGCTCTTCAGGGCCTCAAACCGACATTGGGAACTGATGTCAGTTTGTTGTGTGCTCTCCCTGCATGTAAAATTAGGGAACTACTGTGGTACATCATTCTTTCCCACCTGCTTCTATGGCTACACTTGTTTGTTCCCTTTCATGTGTAGTTTAGGCGTTTTATTTTAATTTTAATTAACAGGTACTTTTATTGACTGCTGACTGTGAAGATAGGGGGCTGGAGAGATGCAGTTAATTGGAAATAAAACAGGCTGAACTTTCATGCAAACCTACGACTTGGGGAAATTATCATTACCATGTAAAGCTCACTCTCATGCCTAGCAATTTAAAAGCATCTTCCCAAACGCCATGTGAAACGGTTTTCAGAAGCTGGTTTTCAGAAGCAACACTGCCTTTAACTGTGGAGACAGAGCACAGTCACCATGACTAGTAGCCGTCAATAGGCCACTCCTCCATGAATTTGTCTAATCCTCTTTTAGAACCATTTAGGTTGGCGACCATCATTGCTTCCTGTGGAAGTGAGCTCCAAAGTGCAACTATGTGCAGTACAGAGTTAACTGACGGAACTTCCTCCCACAGGAGGAGAGTGATGGCCACAAATCGAGATGGTGGCTTACAACTAAAAATAAAATGATACACAGTAAGAAAACATCGATATAGCAATAAGACATCCAGCAATTCCACAGTGTCCCAGCGAAAGAAGATTGGCAAGTTAAATGAATGGAATATGCTGAAATGGCTAAACTGACATTAAAACTAAGAAGAAGAGACTACAACAACTTTAAAGAAGAATGGAAGGACTTATTGCATATATACAAAAGCATTGTGTACACAGGTCAATACACTGGTAGGATTTTGAAGTATAATAATAATAATAATAATAATAATAATAATAATAATAATAATAATAATATATTACTTATACCCCACCCATATGGCTGGGTTTCCCCAGCTACTCAGGGCGGCTTCCAACAGAAGATTACAAATACATTAAAACAACAGTCATTATTTGTTTGTTTGTTTGTTTGTTTGTTTGTTTGTTTAAAAAACAAACCTTCCTTAAACAGGGCTGCCTTCAGATGTCTTCTAAACATCCGTTGTTTATTCCTTTGACATATGATGGGAGGATGTTCCACAGGGTGGGTGCCACTATGGAGAAGGCCCTCTGCCTGGTTCCCTGGAGCTTTGCTTCTCGCAGTGAGGGATCCGCCAGAAGGCCCTTGGCGCTAGACCTCTGTGTACTTGTAATGTGATTATGAATAAGATAATAAGTAAAAATAATGACTTTCAAATTACAGAGGACATGCAGTGTGAAGAAACACAATGTAACCAAGGAAGGGTTTAGGGGGAGTTGATTCTTAAATATTTGGACATGAATATATATTGTTATTGTATAAGTTTATTTTTGGAAAATTAATAAAATATTATATAAAAAAGACACCCAGAAATTCTACATGTGCCCAAAGACACATTTCAAGGTAAGAATATTTTCCACTGATCTTGTTACCAAAGCCCTTTTCTTTCTAGTCAAGTTTAAAGCAAGGGCATGTTGTAGCAAAATGGTACATTCTCATTGTGCTCAAAATCACCACCGAACACACAATGGCTCCCTTTGCTGAATTCCTTATTGGATTTGTTGGGAACCTGATTACACTGAACTGTTTAGCTTTGTTTATTAAGATCAATGAGTTCTGCAGAATGCCTCATAATTGCACATTTGATTTTTATAAGGATCTAATTAGCTACTGCATAAATTATCCTATCGTTAACTTTGCCACAAGACTGCCCCTCTAGCAAGTACAGCCTTGCATGTGTGTCTTTGCCTTGCCATGCCCTGTCCCAAACAATAGAATTTGCTCATGCTGTGAAGCTGTTTGCTGCCTGTATTTTAACCAAGTCTCTGTGAATGACCCAGCCAAAAGCCAAGCACTTCTGAGTCCTTCTAATTTCAGTGGGAGAGTTGAGCTTGTACCTTCTTCTTCCAGTACAAATCAAGGTTGCAGCCTTAGCCAGAGTTTCATGCTCTCCGCATTTCAAAAGCAGCCACTCTACTTTGAAATGAAGAGGACATTTTAAGCTTATCTCGGCTTGAAGCTGTAATGACAAACATTTCTCAAATAAGTGGAAGAACGTTATTACTCACTTGGGTGTTTATTATAATAATATTAATCACACTAATTCTTTTTCAAAATGATTGCTCAGCTATTAAATGAATCGCTGGAGCCCTTGAAAATTCTACAAAACCCAGCCTAGTAACACCAGTCACCTCCTGCCCTGTATTTCAGTTTGTTCGGATTATCTCCGGGTATACATAGATCAGCAAAAATATTAATCTATTTATTTGTTACTTATTTTAAACAGTGAAAAAAGCAGAGTGAAATGCACTGTAGCTTTCAAATGCATTCAATTACCATTAAACCTTTTATTTTGAGGCCAATTTGCATAATGTTTCATAAACATGTAGGCAGATTAACCTTTTTAGTTAATTTATTCATTAGCAGTAAAAATTCAAAGCACCTCTTATGAGAAAATAATGTCTTGCTGTTAAATTACATGGAAACAAAGCAATTGGGACAGGCTTGCTGAAGTTTGCCCCGTGTCAGAGCACTAAAGAGTGCAGAGGATAAAGCTTCCCCTGTTAGCACAGTGTTGATTCAATGGCCTGTTTGTGAACAATTAGCAGTATTATAAGAAGATTAGGCAAAGTATTAATTAGAGATGGGTTAAAAAGGTGTTGCCCAGAGCTCATACCTTCAAAAACAGAGAGGTGGCAGGGAGAGTGCCGAAAGGCCAAGGGGAGAGAGAAATTATCTACCATGACTCATGCTTTGCATAAGCATTATATTATGAAGGCATTCTCTCTCTAAAAGGAAAAAAAGGGGGGAAATAAAAAGTTGGGAAAATGTGGTCTGAGCGTGTTTGGGGCCCATGTGTGCTCCATGCCATATGTAAACATATTAATTTATTTTATTTTTATTGGTAAAAAAAAATTAGATATAGAAGAAAAAGTACAGTTAGAAATAGAAACAGGACATGAAGTCACTAACAGAGCCAAGAATTTAGAAATTTGGATAACCATGAAAAATATTAATTTATACAAAGACAATTATGTAAGAAGGGGACGACGGAGGATGAGATGGTTGGACAGTGTTCTCGAAGCGATTGGCATGAGTTTGGCCAAACTGCGGGAGGCAGTGGAGGATAGGGGTGCCTGGCATGCTCTGGTCCATGGGGTCACCAAGAGTCGGACATGACTGAACGACTGAACAACAACATGGGATGAAATTAAGAAAGACTTGAAAATCTGGAGTAAATTAAAATTTACATTGTGGGGAAGAATTTCTACAATCAAGATGCTCTTCTTTTTTCAGTCAATTCCGGTTCTTAACGGCTTACATTGTTTTAAGGAATGGCACAGGTATTTGGCGAAATACATTTTGCAGGGCAAAAAACCTAGAATTAAATTTAAATTATTAACAGAAGCCAAAGACAGAGGAGGGTTTGGAATGCCAGATTTTAGGTTCTACTACAAAGCTGCCTGCCTGGTCTGGCTCAAGGAATGGATGATTTTTAAGAATACCAAACTATTGGATATTGAGGGCTGGGATAATATAGTAGGGTGGCACAGCTACCCGGGTTATAATAAAGTAAAAATTCACAAGGGGTTCTTAAATCACATTATATGAATTTTGGGAAAGGAACAAAAAATTATTAGAACCAAAAACCCCATGGTGGTTATCACCAAAAGAGTCACATTTAAAAAGGGTATAAGAAGTCAATCAGGTCAACCAAAGGCCTGGTTAAAAAGGAACGCTTTTGCCTAAGGTGTATAATTAAGGTGCAAGGCAAACTTCCCTGGGGAGAGCATTCCACAGACAGGGAGCCACTGCAGAGAAGGCCCATTCTCGTGTTGCCACCCTTCCAACCTCTCTAGGAGGAGACACATGAAGGAGGGCCTCAGAAGATGATCTCAGGGTCCGGGCAGGTTCATATGGAAAGATATGGTCCTTGGGGTATTGCTGTCCTGAGCCATTTAAGGCTTTATAGGTCAAAACCAGCGCTTTGCATTGGGCCAGGAAACTAATTGGTAGCCAGTGCAGTTGGACCAGGATTGGTGTAATATTCTCAAACCATCTTGCTCCAGTGAGCAACCTGGTCACTGAATTCTGCACTAGCGAACCGTCTTCAGAGGCAGCCCTATGTATAACGCATATACATAGGGTTGTAGTGACATAGTGGGGGGGGCGAAGGGCAGTGACCCTGGGCACAAAATTTGGAGAGGGGTGCAAAAAGGCGCAGTGCCCATACACCCCACCCCTGGGCTAGCAGAGTTTCCAAGCCAAGAAGGTGTGCAGCTGCCAGCAGCAGTAGCTGCAGTGCTGGCAGTCATGTGCCTCACAGGCTCTGCCCCCTGGCATGCCCCCCCCAGTTCCCAGTCCACCAGGGGGCACAACACTTGCCCTGTCCTGTGCACTGGCAACTTATGTAAGGCTGTATTCAATGTAGCATTAAATTCTGATATCAGAACACTCATTATCTGAAATCTCAAGTTATCCAAACATGAAGAATTGTACCCAAACCTCACTACACAAATGGCTGGTTCAGATATCCAAACAACCAGAGTTCACCCACTTCCTTTCTTGCTTGTGTTTTGCTGATTGGTGGCAGCCTTTTGGGGCAGAAAACAGGGAGAGAGGGGGAAAGAGATAAGACAAATCAGGGACCAGGAGAGATCAGACACATCAGGCTCCCCCCCCCTTTGTTTTGCTTATGCCGATTGACTGCAGCAGTTTCAGGTAGAACACATGGAGAGAGGAAAGGAGAAAGAACAATCTAATCATGAGTCAGAAATGTCCCCATAGGGAATAATGGAAATCACCTGCTCATTATTCAGAACTGGTATTTCGAAGCATACCACCTCCAACTATGGAAGCAGAGAAGAGTCATCATGGAATCTTCTGAAGCTGGAGCCCAGATCACCTCTCTGGCAAAATTAGGGAAGGGTCACGACTCAGGGATAGAGCACATGCCTTGCATGCAAAACAATACTGACCAAAATATATGTGTGATTTGATTGATTGAATGATTGACTGTTTAATTTCTATAGCACTTAATATAATAACAATATTGCTAAGCGGTGTACAAAAACTCTATCAACAGCAGAAAACTGAAACAAAATATTACAAAAATACAGTTACATATAAAAATGTCGCATTAGTGCAAAGTTTATATACACACAACTACCTTCTGACATACCCCTCCCTCTCAGCCTGTTCTCACACAGGATGAAACAAACTCGGTATAAAGCAGCTTCCTTTTATTTAAAGACATGCGCTTCCAGACATTCACTCGGTGGCAAGCCAGGAAATACGTAAAAAGGGGCAGGTGGCATACCGTGTTGAGGGAACTATCCGTGGGGACCCTGGGATGACCAAACTTTGCTGTTTTGTATAAATTTTGTGATGAGGCAAGTGCCTGTGATGAGCTGGGCTTCCTGGCTCTGCATAAAAGTCAGGAATAACACAAGTCCTCTGCCTTAAGAGGACTGGGTGCTGATACCTTATCCCAGGACGAAAGGCACTATTCTACGTAGGGCTCCTAACTATGGATGGAACTGGGCATCAATTTGTGTTTGTCATGGCCTTGAGTGCAGAGCTGGAGGTCAAGTCCGGTGTTGCTGTACAAATGGCCGACAAACTGAATGGGGTTCTTGATCATTAACTTGAGACTAGCGGTCCAAAGCCTGTGGAACCTGATGAACTCCTATTTTGGATGCTTTCCCCTGAGCCTAATCCAACTGAAGTATCAAATACCAAGTATCTCATGTTCCACCAGCCCCAAAATGCAAGGGACACAGCTGGTGGAAGACACTAGAAAAGTGAGTCAATCCTCACATGCTTCCCAAGCTGAATGGGTCAGAAATAAGGCTGGCAGCCTTGTTCCTTGCCAAAGCTGCTATGGATTAGTTATTCACCAACATGCCTACAAAATATGTGTTAGTGGACAGTGGCTTTAATGCTGGAGCACTGTAGATGTTGCACAAATATGATGGCTTTCAAACAGAGCTAGATAAGGCTGTGTGGAACTCTGTTGGTTCAATTCTTTTTCACCCTTACTTTTTCATAAATAGATCAAGAACTTTGATGGCAGGGACGGTCATCTTAAGAATTAGACTGGTGCTGGGTATGAAAATTTATAAGCTTTGTCTTCTATTGTCTGCTAACTAGTGAACACGAGCACCTTCATAAAAATGACATGAGAAATTGTGTATTATGCAAAATATAGTAATCAAGAGCAGTGTAATTGGATTTAAAGGATAAGAACCTCAGCAACTTGTAATGTTTTCCTTTTAAGAAAGCAGCATTGAATGGTTTACATTTCATGGTCCAAATAATCTGGCAACAATATGGGAGATAGATAAAGCTTTGATGAGGGGATTGCTTAGAAGTAAACTCAACTATGTGAATGTGGAATAAGATAAGATAAGAATATTTAAAAGACTCAAAGAATATGGAGAAAGTGCATAAAGAAAATCATATCCAGATATTACTGGAAAAAAATACTAGATGCTGAATAGCAGCTAGTTCAAACTGACGCAAGTAGAGTGAATAAAAATGTGCTGAAAATCAGGAATTAGGAACAACTCCCATAATCCATGAGCACTGACCATTTTGGTTGGGGCTGCTTGTATATATGATGTTGAACAACTTCTGGAAGCTCACAGGTTCCCTGTTCCTGCTATATATGAAACAGAAGTACTTTCAATTGGTATTAAGGCTAGGAAACTAAACTAAACACATTTATTTCCTCTGTTAATTGGGGGTGGGGGAGAGACGGTTCTATCGGTAACACATAATGTTGAACTTCTACATAAATGTGAAGCCTCCTGTTCCGGAAGGTAGGACCAGAACCAATAGATTCAAGTTACAAGAACAGAGATTTTGACTAAACACAAGGAGAAATTTTCTGATGGTAAAAACTGTTCAACAGTGGAATAGACTCCCTAGAAGGTGGTGGTTTTTAAGTAGAGGTTGGGTGGCCATCTGTTGTGGATGCTTTAGTGGAGATTTCTGCATTGAAGGACATTGGACTAGTTGACGCTTGGGGGTGCCTCCCAACTATACAATTGTATGATTACACGATTCTATTAAAAAAACAACAACAGCTATTTCACAGTGCCTGGGTTGGGGTGGGGGAGAACAAATAGAGAATGATAAACAGATCAATGGATAATAGAATAAGAGGTTTGACGAAACTACGCAACCAATATGTGGGGCATAGAATCACAGGGGTGATCAGAAGTGCTCATTATTTATATATAGTTTTAAGATGGAATCATTTTAGCACATAACAACTTTTAAAGTATAATAACAACAACAATAGCACTGCAAATGGTATGCATTGACAGGGAAAAGAGAAATTATAAATCTGTGCTGGAAAGGCAACAAAGCCAAAGGGAATTGGGAAATGAAACAATACAGACAATGTTAAGATCTTCCCCAGCACATGACCCAGTGGTGCATTTGTTAAATAATGTAAAAGAACCGTGTTGCAAGAGAAAATAAGTGGTAGTTTTAAATCTTATAGTAACAGTGAGTCTTGCATATCTAAGGCACATATGCAAGGCACTGGAAAACAAAGTAATTCTGTCTAAGAAAGTGTCGCTGTTAAAAATCTTAGAAACCATCAAAATGGTAAATCTAAATGTGTATAGAGCACAAATAAAAAAACAGTAGGTGTCAGTGTAGTAAGTTTGATGAATGGGATCCTGCCATAAATTACATTAACCAGGGAACTACAAGGACAGATAATACAAGGAATTTATTAACTTTGTATTGAAGCATAAAATGATGACAGGCAATGCTGAATCTGCATCTAAACTATGTGTGTGTGTGTGTGTGTGTGTACACATGCCCTATATTTCTACACTTATAACAGTATTGATAGCACTATATGAAACCGCAAAATAACAAAAAGATTAAAAAGGAAAAACAAGCTTTATCCTGTTTTGAGGAAAGCCTGAAAATATTCGGCGTTGAGAATTTCCATAATGATTTACAACTCCACTTCATGCAATAACAGCATATTTCAGGATAGAAACCCAATTATTAGGAAGGTTCGTTTGATTCTGCAATCCTTTTATCTGTCATGAAGCAATTTTATGCGCCTTCTAGGGTAATCAAAAACCAGGGCATTTTCCATAAACATTTTATTCCCCTGGAAAAGGTGCCTCTCTTTTGGTTACATATTTGGTACTTTTTCAAAGGCGGGTGAGTTTAAAGGGGGCAAAAATCTCCATTGGCTTGTTATTGGTTTCTTTTAAGGGCAAGAGAGAAACATCCCCCTAGTCCCTTATAAACAGAATTCATTGGAAGCCCATAGGTCAGGGCTGGGGAACCTGTGGTGCTCCAAAAGTTATTGGCCTACAATTCCCATCATCCCTACCATTAGCTATGTTGGGCATGATTGATGGGTGTTGGAGTCCCAACAACATTTGGAGAACCATAGGTACCCTCTTCCTTATCAAAAGTAGTGTGTGATTTGCAATGTCCTGGAATCTGACCATGTATTTTTAGTTCAGTATGTTCATTCTACATGCTTGAATGTATGTTACACCAGCTAGTAAGCAGGGAACGATTTTACACAATTAGATTTGGGACAGATTATGAAGATGCATGAATATACACAAAGCAAGTGCTGGCCCAAAATCTGATTTCCAATTTTTCAGAAGATTTCTTCCCATGCCAAGAAAGCTTCCACATTTCTGTTTCATTCTCATATTGGTGGATGTATGGTTTTAAGCCTACCTCACTGCAATGTGTTCTCAGATGCCCTGTGAATGCAGATGTCAGATTTCTTCAACATAATGTTACTTCATTTATTTAACAATCAGAGGGTAGTTTTAATATTTATATTAACGTGTGCCTGCTCCACACACCAATCCAGCTTTAGTCTGAGTCTGGATGTGGCTTCACCCTCCTAGATTAACATCCCGAGGTTTTCCCTCCAAAAGGGGCAACCCAGCCAGATGGGTGGGGGATAAATAATAATTATTACTATTATGGTGTGTGTGTGTGTTAGGGGTCAAACTTCTTGAGCTTGTTTGTTTTCCCTTAAAAAATCACCCAGATGCCATTTTCACAGTTAGATTCCCAGGCGTGTCCAGGAAAACCCGGACATATGGCAGCCCTAGGGTGTGTTTTCCTTCAGCCACACTCTCCCCCAGGGATGGACTTCGGTCTTTGAAATTTCAGCAGTGCCCTGTGTGAGGCCAAAATTTGGTGCCCCACACATCTCGCCTTCCATTTCTGCTCAATTCACTATGTCATAGTTGTGGCACACTACGGCGCCCCCTCTGCTCAGCACACAGTGCAGCAGAACCGGACATGCTGCCCTAACTCCACTGCTGGCCTCCATGACTGCCTGCACTTCCTAATCTGAAAAAATAATTTGGGAGGGTTACCTCATGGTACATATTCCCCTGGGCTTCAGACTGCTGCTGAGGTGATTTGTAGAATGAAAGAATGGATCCTCCCAAACACTCCTTAGCCACCTCAGAATTAAGACAGGCATGACAAAAACCCTGCACCCCACCCACGGACATTTTACCAGAACATTTCCAAATGCAATTTCTTTTCTCACAAACCAATGAGGAACGGTCTACAAAATGCAGGAGAAATTTGTCAACACAGCACTGAACAAAACATTACTGTACAACAAGACTGAAGACAATGTGTTGAGAGTGAACATGAAAATGTTCTGCTTTTCATGTTTTACATGTAGTGTAGACTCTCACACCATCTTTATGGAAACAATAAAGAAGAGCTGGTTATTCTTTTGGGGAGAATTTCTCAAGTGTACACTGTGTTACATTCCTTCATAATTGGCCCTTTCTGTCTATCTTGTTAGACACAAGTAAACATTTGCCGTACTTTCAAGACTCCTGTCTCCTAAGAGATTAGGCTTCCTGAAAAGAAAAGAAAAAAACAGCAGTAAAGGATTCGTATATCTGCAAGATGGATCGAGAATGGGAATTTCACACTTCCTAGCTGGTTTGGCAGGGTTCAGTCAACGATTAGTCCAAACTCTGATATTTTATATATCCGTGGGATTGGCATAACATGTTGCATTTCTGATGGAATACACATGCATTGGCTGGGGTTTTCTCCCACCTGCTAAATTCACTTTACATGTATTATCATTTCACACAGGGAGAGTTCTGCAATATATTTTCATAACTCCAGACAACCCATTATTTTTTGCAGACACAGCAGTGAAAACAGCATCTCCTTTTCATGTTCTCCACTGTCTCCCTGGTATGCATTGTTCCTAACTCATGACAGAATATCATGTGATGTGCGGATTCCATTTACATTGTTTAGGGTCATAGCTGAGTAGCAGATCATCTGCTCGGCATGCAGAACATCTCAGGCCCAACCCCTGGCTTCTTTAGGTAGGCCTGAGAAAGACCCTTTCAGTGATTACCAGTGTACTTCAATCTTGGACTCCAAGAAGTTGTTGCACAACAAATCCTATCATCTCTGACTATTGCTTAAGCAATAAGATGGAAAAGCTGGTTGGGGCTACTAGGAATTTTTAATTTTGCTTTTTGAAGTTTTTACTTATCGCAATAGAATTGTTTTCTGCTTTTATTCTGCAAAGGCCAATGCAGGGTGATAGTGGCTAAGGCTGCAATCCAAATTCACCTGTGCACCAGGTTGTGGGGTGCTGTGTGAATTCAGGAGAGGCACCCCTCTGCCTACTTCTGCTGCAGCAGCCGGATTCCCACCAGCCACCAGTAGCTGGTTGGATAGATCACTTGGTAAAGCATGAGACTCTTAATCTCAGGGTCATGGGTTTGAGACCTACGTTGGGCAAAAAGATTCCTGCATTGCAGGGGGTTGGACTAGATGATCCTTGTGGTTCCTTCCAACTTGACAATTCTATGGTTCTACTAATTGAATGATGCCTGTGTCATTCCACTTATGCAGACCCCACTTTACCAGCCAAATGGGAGTGCTGACAGAAAACCTGCCAGTGGTAATCCCACCATTGGAGACCAATCTGGGAGTGGGGTGGAGCCAAGCCAGCACAGGATCCCAAGTTGTTCCCACAGTTGGAGTTGGCTGCCATAGGACCCAGTCTTCTTGCCCCATCTACTGCTGCCTTCAGTGTCTGAACTGGATGCAGCTGTTGTTCCATTGCTCTGTTAAGGCACAGCAGTGGCCGGTTGAGATTGCTCTTTGAGAGCACGAGCACTGCAGGGGGAAGAAATCTCTGTCCTGCACAGACGCAAATACACTTTTCACAGTCCATAACATACCGGTGTTGACATGCTTGAATCCAGCAAGAGCCTGTCATCTTATTGATGCAACTTGTCATTGCAGAGGGCATCTTCACCCATTGAGTCTGACAATAACTCATAAAACCTTTTTCCCTTTTGGTTCCTCACTGGGGTGTAAATATTTCATCCCTGGCTTTTCTCAGCCATGACTCTTGAGTGTTTTCATTCTGAAAGGTGAGGCTTTGGGTATTTCTGACAGTTCTCTTGGTGTCAGGCATATAGATGCCGTTCTCTTCTGGTGCTGACTGACAAATATGAGAATTGAATTACATTGTTCACAGACTGTCAACTGTTCACCGAGACATGCAGAAGGAGATTCTGTCATCCTTACATGCAACAGATCACAGAAATGCAGGATAAAGTGCCAAAGTCTGGGGAGGAAAGCAGTGTCATTTGAAGGGAATCTAGACCTAGACCCAGTTTTCAAAGAAACCTAAATTCTAGTGACATTCAGACAATGATGTGAAGCAAGAATGGTGAGCCTCGAGCATGGGAGCCAAATATGCCCCTCTGGGCCTCTCTATCTGGGTCTCAGGATACTACCCAAGCAACACACCTACTTCAGTCACTATCCTTCTTCCCATATATCACATTCACTGGCCTTCTATCACACCATTCTTGACTGTCTACGCCTGACTAGACTATGTCCTTGAACTCTGAAAATGCTTCTTGCTCACCTGAATGGAGGGTGGAGAGGGGTGTGTGAGTAAATTAACATTTTTGCTCCGCCCACTTTTGCTTCCGGCTCCTGGAAAGTTGCGTTTCAACCCTCAGACTAGAAAAGGTTCCTCACCTTTGATGCAATGCATTCCTCTTCAATCATGTGCTTTTCTGTGTTAAACACTGTTATCCATTTGCAGTTATGGGAAATATGCACAAGGAAGGTATTCTTAGCTGGAGGTGGAATTCACATGGATAGGGGTTTTTCCTCTCATCAAACAAGGATGTTACCCTTTGTTTTGTAGTCTGACTTAAAGTGATATGATTAAGCTTTCTCTTTAACTCTATATTTGTTTTGTGAAAATAGGAGTAGTCTTTATTTCTTCATTTTCCCCATGTATAACTAACTTCTCATGTAGCTGCTGTTAAGATGCTGCCCTCCTTTTGTCATTAGTTAGAGAATGGAGCATGATGCTTCATTTCCCCTTCCACAGAAAAACAACAACAGTATGACTGGCTATGGCTGAACAATGGAAGGCAGTAATGCTTCTGAATACCAGTTGTTGAAAGCTGTAGGAGAGGAGAGCACACATGCTCAGCTCCTGCCTGAGGGTTTCTCATAAGTATCTGGTTTGCCACTGTGAGAATAGGATAGGCCATTGTCCTTATCCAGCAGGCTCTTATGTTCTTGTGGAAGGCATTGGGGAATGGTCATAGAATCATTGAATTGTAGAGTTGGAAATGGCCCTGAGGCTCATGTAGTCCAATTCCCTGCAAGCAGGAATGATGTTGCCTCCGTCTTCCTCCTCTTCCTCATACCACCTCATCAAAGTACTCTTTCCTGTTATGGGATATAGGCCGCAGTAAATTCTGAAAATGATAAATTGTGTCTAAGAAATTAAAATCAACCATGTCTTCACTATACAGGTCAGAAAGGTACTGTTCTCCTTTCTCATTTTGAATGCAATATATAATTTTTTACATTGCTCTGGTTATTTTCTTCTGATTATGAAATTCAAATCCATGAGAATTTATTTAATAATGATAATAATAATAATCATCATCATCATCATCTTCTAATAAAACTGTGGTAAATAAGAATGAAAGAATGTCCTTCTTGGAGTAAAAACAAACAAACTGTTCAATAAGACAGAAAGACCCAAGGACACAGTTAAACTTTTCACTATTGGATTTTATTTGATGATAAGGAAATCTTGATTAATGAATGTTCAGCTCTCATTTCTCATTCCTTTTGTCTCTTCAGAAATATTCTGAGAATGGATGAATGTGAGGCATTGAAAAATTGGCTTTCCAAAATATCAATTTACAAGGCATTCAGATTTTTGGGTCTGTCCTGGCCAAGGCCTTTTATTCTTAGCTATTGAGCTAATGTTGTATCATGGGAAACTCTGAAACATCTAAATTGAATGTGATTTATGTAATAATAATAATAATAATAATAATAATAATAATAATAATATAGGAAATAATATATGCATGTATGAGAAAGCAAAAATGGTGTTCATTATGAGTATATATAAACATTGGTGTGTCCAGATACTTTGTTAGCTTTCATCGCCGTGCGGTTGCTTTTCTGACACTCTGGGCTCTGACTCCTCCAAGCTACTGGGCACCAACATATTACGGCTGACCTTAAGTCTTGTCTAATGTTGAGATCAACTTTTGACTCACTTTTGGGGGCACATGTGAAGGGAGATTTTGGGGGCAGGGGGTGAAACTGACAGGGGAGAATGGTCACCAGTGTTGCAGTTGCCTGTTGCTTGGTGGCAACAATCTTCCCTTCCTCAAGTCTCCAGAAAGACAGTATGGAACGGACCATGGCTCAGTTGTAGAGTATCTGCTTTGTATGCAGAGTGTCTTAGATTCAATCCTTGACATCTCCATGTAAGGCTAGGAGAGATCGCTGCCAGAAATCTTGGAAGAGCCACTGCCAATCAGTGAAGACAATGCTGAACCAGATGGGCCAGTGCTCTGACTTTCTCTAAGGCAGCTTTCCATCAGACAACCTTTGGAGAAAAGTTGTTCAGGGTAAAATGGTATCAACCAGGATGCTCCCAGAGCACCTTTCCTAATGGAAGCCAAGAGTTTTATTTGCTCAAGGTCTGAATTTGGCTACTACTCCCAACAAATTGCTAAGATGAGGCATTTCAACCTAACCCTAGTTCTAGTCTCTCTTTGCCTGCTTGTTCACTCATTTCCCCACTCCTGCCTCCACCTCTGGCTGTGGAAAGTTTCATAAGCCACTTTTAGCCAGGTGCTTCAGGTGGGAGCAGGCAGCTTTCATCTTAAGCACCTAGCTGCAGGGCAGCATGTCAACTTTCCCCAGCCAGAGGCACAGGAAACAAGAAACAAAGGGATCAAGAGAGGAGCTCTGAAGAACCAGTGCAGTTTGCTCATCTGACAGCTCACTTGTCAACATGGCTGGCAGTAGCGCCACACCTGAAAGAATATGCTGAGCACCTCCTGTTTATAGCATGTCATTCTGCATGAGGACAGGAAAACGAACCACAGAGAACAATGAAACCCCACCCCAACTCATACGGACACAGTAAGAGACATGCTGGAGCAGACTATAGATTCATTTAGTCCAACATCTTGGTCTCACAGACAACAACAGTTTTAGGGCAGTGCATGAAGTTTCCCCGCACTGGGAGCTGAGCCAAGAGTGTGCAGAATCGCAAGAGAAGGGGAGGAAGGAATAAAAATAAGAATATTTTTTTGGGGGGGCACCTAATTTTCTCCTCACTCAGGGCAACGTATTAGCAAATCATCCCCTCCCCCCCCCCCCGATGGGAAGCTAGCAAGTAGGATAGAGGCAGTAGGCCTCAAATGGCAGTTGCTAGGGGCCACAAATAGGGGGAGTACTGTTGCACTCAGGTCCTGCTTATAGATTTCGCATAGTAGATGGGTCTTTGGTCTGATCCAGTCAGGACTTTTGTGATGGCCTGGGAGTCAGACTCTGATGCTGAACCTGAGGGATCCCAGCCTGCACAGGATTCCCCGCCTCCAGAACCAGCTGAGCCGGGGCCGGGGCTTGAGCCTGAAGGATCCCCACCTGTGCTGGATCCCCAGGTGCAGGCATCAGCAGAGTCTGCTCTGGCTCCTGATGGGAGGGAGGACCCATTGCCTGCAGGTGCTCCACTCCCAGCCTCTTCAGAGGAAGCTGAGGCATCCCCTGGGTCCAGTAACCCACCAGCCTCTCCTGAGCTACAGAGGCTCAGGGCAGAGAGGCGAAGGGAGTTAAGTGTCTGCAGGAGGAGTGCTCGCCTCCAGGCCCGGAGGAGAGGCGAGTCTCCAGAGGATCGGGGCGGCCCTAAGCATAGGGCCAGATAAAAGCCAGCCAGACCCAGCCCAAGTTGCGTGAGCAACTTAGTTGCAAGCGTGTGCTCAACCTGCAACCTTGTGCCCAAACCTGCCTTGGACCTTGACCTGCTCCCTGCCTCGCTCCCCGCCGGACTGACCTCCTTTGGACCCCTAGACCCAGGACTGGACTTGGACCTCGCTTCATGGACAAACCCTTGGGGCCAGCACAGTTTGCTCACGCCACACCCGCACTCCCCCTTCGCTGGGGTGCGTTCGGGAGGAACTAGTAGCCATGGCTGACCAGGCGGCTGCGCTGGTGGCATTGGCCCAGGAGAACCAGGCCTTGACCCACACCGTGCAGCAGCTAAGCAATGCGGTTACGGCGCTTCAGCAGCGTTTGGATGCCTTACCGGCTCCTGGGGCCGCCGCCCCAGCTCCTGGCAAGTACCCAGTGGCCCTGCCAGAGAAATTTGATGGGTCCCCAACCAACTTTCCCATGTTTCTCGCCCAGGCCAAGCTGTATATTCAGGGGCGAGCTCGGGATTTCCCCGACGACCGCACCAAGGTGCACTTCCTGATCAGCTTGCTGAAGGACCAGGCGGCCAAGTGGGCGTTGCCGCTGCTCCGGCAAGACTCCCCCTTGCTGACAGACTATATGGGGTTTTGCAATCATCTGGAAACCACGTTCGCCAACCCTCAGAAGGGGAGTCAAGCCAATCGGGCGATTCGGCGGTTGAAACAGGGCAAGTCCACAGTGGCCACCTACGCCACAGAATTTCGGCTGCTGGCGCAGGACTTGACCTGGAACGACTCTGCACTGCGGGACCAGTATCTCGAGGGACTTTCAGACGAGATACTGGATCAGCTGGCCACGTTGGATCGCCCTGCCACACTGGATGCCCTCATCCAACGGAGTCTGCAGATAGATGATCGGTTGGAGGACCGTCGCCAGGCCCGGGGCCGCCGGCACTCCGGGCTCCCAGCGCCGGTGCTTCCCTGCAGTTCCGTGGCCAGAGCTGAGTCATTGGAGGAGCCGATGCAGCTCGGGGCAGCGCGGCCTCGCCTCTCCCCCTCGGAAAAGACTCGGCGTCGGGAGGGGAACCTGTGTCTCTACTGCGGTGGGAGTGGACACTACGCCCGAACCTGCCCTGAGAAACGTCAGCCGCAGGTGAAACAGCCAACCCCAGTAGCCAATGGCCCAGGCTACCTGGGGCCCCAAGCATCGCATGAAGGGCCCTCACCAGTGGAATTGCAACACCTCATGATACCGGTGCGTCTATACCCCCCCCGGTGGGCCCTGGATTCTCACCCACGCTCTGGTGGATTCGGGGGCAACCCGCTCCTATATGGACTCTGCCTTCGCCACTCAGCATCAGGTGCCGCTTCAGAACAAGCCGGAACCAGTACAGGTGGAGGCAATTGACGGACGGCTCCTACGCTCGGGCGCGGTTACTCGGGAGACCCAGCCCTTGGTCCTGTGCTACCAGCAGCACCGGGAGGTGCGAACCCTGGACATTGCCACCATGCCCCGGTTTCCCCTGGTGCTTGGGATGGACTGGCTGGAGTCGCACAATGTTCAGATCGACTGGGTCAATCGGACTGTACGCTTCCCAGACCCGGGTTCCCATGCTCAGTCCGAGTTAGTAGCAGCTGCCCCCATGGGGCAGGCTGTGTCAACGCTCCCTGCCATGTACCAGGACTATTTAGACGTGTTCGAGGAACAGGGAGCAGACCAGCTGCCGCCTCATCGGTCCTTTGACTGCGGCATAGACCTCCAGCCTGGGGCGCCCCTGCCTGTGAGCCGCCTATATTCTCTTTCGGAGCCAGAGCGTGAAGCCTTGCAGGACTTCCTTCGCAAGAACCTGGAACGCGGGTTCATTAGGCCCTCTACCTCACCCACTGCCGCTCCTGTACTCTTCGTTAAGAAGAAGTGTGGGGAGCTTCGCCTCTGCCATGACTACCGGGCCCTGAATAAGATCACCATCCCAGACCGGTACCCCTTGCCCCTTATTGCAGAATTGCTGGAGCGGGTGCAGGGGGCGCAGATGTTCACCAAACTGGACCTCCGAGGGGCCTACAACTTGATTCGGATCCGTGCCGGGGACGAGTGGAAGACGGCATTCGGGACCCGGTATGGGCAGTTTGAATACCTGGTTATGCCGTTCGGATTATGCAACGCGCCCGCCGTGTTTCAACGGTACATCAACCACGTGTTCCAGGACTTGCTAGACAAATACGTGGTGGTGTACCTAGATGATATTCTGATTTATTCCCGTGACCCAGCCCGTCACGAGAGTCATGTTCGGTCCGTGTTGCAGCGCTTGCGGGAGCACCGCCTGTATGCCAAGCTCAGCAAGTGCGAGTTCCACCAGCGGTCAGTGGACTTCCTTGGACACCGACTCTCCCCTGACGGGGTGCAGATGGACCCTGGGAAGGTGGCTGCGGTTCGAGAGTGGGCAGCGCCCCGGAACCGCAAGGACTTACAGCGGTTCCTAGGGTTCGCCAACTATTACCGGACCTTCGTTGCAGATTATGCTCATCGCACCACCCCATTAACCCGACTGCTGCGCCCCAAGACGCCCTTCTCCTGGGATGAGGAGGCTGAAGTGGCATTTCAGGGGTTGAAAGCCTGTTTCCAGAGGGCGCCGATTTTACAGCATCCCGATCCCTCTCGTCCCTTTGTGGTGGAGACTGATGCCTCCAGTACGGCTCTCGGTGCCATCCTGTCTCAGCAACACGGACCCGATGCGCCGCTGTTACCCTGCGCCTACTACTCCCGGCAGCTCCTTCCGGCGGAGCGTAACTATACCGTGTGGGAGCGGGAACTACTGGCCATCAAGGTGGCCTTTGAGGTCTGGCGCCATCATCTTGAGGGGGCACGACACCCGGTGGAAGTAAGAACGGACCACCGGAATCTGGAGTACCTCCAGACCACCCGCAAGTTGAACCAAAGGCAGATCCGGTGGGCGCTGTTTTTCTCCCGGTTCCAGTTCCGGATCCGCTACATCCCTAGCTCCCAAAACCGGAAAGCAGATGCCCTGTCCCGGAAACCCGAGGACGTCGCAGACACTGTACAGCAGGCAGTACCGACGACTATCTTACCACCAGCCACATTCCTGGCCACTCAGGAGGCCAAGCCACTGCAGGCTCGGGTGCGAGAACAGCAACGGGTCGACGCTTGGGCTCAGGAACGGATCCGGGAACTGTCTGACGGGTCATGCCCGCGATATCCGGGGCTGGCCCTGCACCAGGGCCTACTGCTGCACCAGGGTCGTCTATACATCCCACCAGGACCATTGCGGGCTGAGGTTCTCCAGATGTCCCACGATGCCCCAGCAGCAGGGCACTTTGGGCGGTACCGGACCACTCATCTGGTAAGCCGGGAGTTCTGGTGGCCCCGCCTGAAGGCTGATGTGGCACGCTATGTTGCTGGTTGCGATGTCTGCCGGCGGGCCAAGGGTCCTACTGGGCGACCCCCCGGTCTGCTCCAGCCATTACCAGTCCCACCACGTCCCTGGCACACGGTCTCGCTGGACTTTGTGGTAGACTTGCCCCCATCTCGTCACTGTACCTGCCTCCTGGTTTTCACGGACCATTTCACTAAGATGGTGCACTGTGCCCCCTGCCCGTCCATACCCACAGCTAAGGAGACGGCTCAACTGTACTTGCAGCACATCTTCCGCCTGCATGGCCTTCCCGAGCGTGTGGTTTCTGACCGCGGTGTCCAGTTCACATCCCACTTCTGGCGAGCCCTGCACCAGACCCTTGGGACGGAGGTCTGTCTATCTTCGGCCCACCACCCGCAGACCGATGGCCAGACGGAACGGGCAAATGCGGTGCTGGAGCAGTACCTCCGGTGTTACTGCAGCTTCCAGCAGGATGACTGGGTCGATCACTTGCCATTGGCGGAGTTCGCCTACAACAATGCAGTGAACGCCTCCACCCAGCAGACCCCGTTCCAGGCCTCCTACGGCTACCATCCACGTTTGTTCCCGGACGTGCTGCCAGCTTCCGCAGTCCCCGCAGTGACAGACTGGCTTCAGGAGCTTCAGTCCCAGCAACAATTATTGATGGAGCAACTGCGCCAGGCCAAGGACGCATACAAGGCCCAGGCTGACCGACATCGTCAGGAGGGGCCAGAACTCCATGTTGGCGATCGGGTGTGGCTCTCTACCCGTCACCTGCATCCTTCTCGGCCCTCACGAAAGCTGGATGCACGGTTTGCCGGCCCATTCACCATCACTGCGCAGGTGTCACCGGTGGCGTTTCGCCTCCAGTTACCTCCATCACTCAAGGTTCACCCAGTATTCCACCGGTCCCTACTTAGTCCAGTCGCCCCACCCGACGAGTTCCACCCAGACAATCCACGACCGCAGCCAGTTTTGGTTGAGGGGGAGCCTGAGTACGAGGTGGAGCGCATTCTCGACTCACGATACCGCAGGGGGAAGCTCCAATACCTCATCGACTGGAAGGGGTATGGGCCTGAGGATCGTTCATGGGAACCAGCAGAAAACGTCCACGCACCTGCCTGCCTCCGTGATTTCCATGCAGCTTACCCCAGCAAGCCTGGTCCGGCCCCTCGGTTGAGGGGGAGGCCTGGGAGGGGGGATGGTGTGATGGCCCGGGAGTCAGACTCTGATGCTGAACCTGAGGGATCCCAGCCTGCACAGGATTCCCCGCCTCCAGAACCAGCTGAGCCGGGGCCGGGGCTTGAGCCTGAAGGATCCCCACCTGTGCTGGATCCCCAGGTGCAGGCATCAGCAGAGTCTGCTCTGGCTCCTAATGGGAGGGAGGACCCATTGCCTGCAGGTGCTCCACTCCCAGCCTCTTCAGAGGAAGCTGAGGCATCCCCTGGGTCCAGTAACCCACCAGCCTCTCCTGAGCTACAGAGGCTCAGGGCAGAGAGGTGAAGGGAGTTAAGTGTCTGCAGGAGGAGTGCTCGCCTCCAGGCCCGGAGGAGAGGCGAGTCTCCAGAGGATCGGGGCGGCCCTAAGCATAGGGCCAGATAAAAGCCAGCCAGACCCAGCCCAAGTTGCGTGAGCAACTTAGTTGCAAGCGTGTGCTCAACCTGCAACCTTGTGCCCGAACCTGCCTTGGACCTTGACCTGCTCCCTGCCTCGCTCCCCGCCGGACTGACCTCCTTTGGACCCCTAGACCCAGGACTGGACTTGGACCTCGCTTCATGGACAAACCCTTGGGGCCAGCACAACTTTTCTTGTACAGCAGAACTCTCTTAATGTCCCTGCAGCTGCTGTTCAGAGGCATACTGCCTTTGGCACTCAATTTACACAAGTCTTGCTCAGCTACCTATTGGCTTCTGGGATTTCAGCAGATGTACCCCACAGATTTTGACAGTCATAAGATTTGGAATACGTGTGTGTTTGTGTGTGTGTAAATATGTGTGCAGAAATTATAAAGTAATGGTATTCTGCATCCTTTCCCACATTATGTACTTTTTCTGAACACCTGCTGAATCATGGCACACATATAGCTACGCCTGAAATCCAAATTCAACAGAATACCCTTTAGTTCTAACAAAAACTATTATTCATATTATGTTTGCTAAAGAATATCACAGTTGTCACTCAAGTGGCCACAAATGAAGGGTCAGACCTTTATTACAGTTCCCTTTCTATGGATTAGAAAGTAATCAGTGTTTAACCAATGGAAGTGATGTTTACCAAATCATTAAATGAATTACCTGATTATAAGAGCTGCACAAGTTTTTTAGTTTTAGGTTGTTTTTTTTAGTAATCACTCTAGTGCAGTGATTCTACCTTGGGATTATTATTATTTTGACTAGAGATAGATTCATTAGTAGCACAGGAAAAAAACTAGGTCAGAGTAAAGCTTCATCACTAGGATTATGTCACTTGAGAACTGGGGTGAATTTGTAAGAAACCTGAGTAGCTGCAGTAATGTATGTCCATGAGAAGAATAGGCTGCAGAGAGCATTGAGATGAAACTGAGAATAGCATTTCCAGGCATGAATTCTATTTTAAACTATTCTATGTATTTAAATACAGATATGCACATCTGTGATTTCACATATTTGTGCAAAGAGGGAAAGAGAGCAGAGAAAGGCTGTGGAGTTGAGGATCTGGCTCTGTCCTCATGTTGAGGACAGCATCCACACATTACCCCAGCATCCACACATTATTACGCTGGCCGTATGAACTGAGGAAGTCTTCACATGTTTACTACTTCATGTGGAAGCGTCTCTAAATTCTAGAATCCTGAGTGGGCAGAATTTAGTGAGACCTGCACAGGAAGAAGTAAATGCATCTGTGTGAACATGTGGGTGGAAAAGGAGGGGCTGAGATTGAGATCTCCAGTCCCATTGCACACGCTTTCCCTCTTTGTTCAGTTCATTGGCTGTGGTCCTTAGAACTATTTCAGGGGTACTCTTCAGAAGTGCCTGTTGCCCAGTGGGGCTGGTGGGGCAGAAGGCAGAGAGACCAACAGCAGGTGGAGCCAGGGCCAAAAACAATCAGAGCCAGCCCCTGACTGGTTGTAAGTTAGAAGGCAAGCTGGTGGAAACTCCCTTAAAGCAGACTGAGGTTGGTAAGGCAGTGCCCCCACTCAACCAATGGACCAGCCTTCACTGATCCTCTCTTTTCTCTACAGCCTCAAGCTAGTCCTGGATTGACTGGCAATGAGGGTATTACCAATTGGTCTTAAGACGTATCCACATTACTACCCCAATAATGCTTTTGTGCCTCTATCATCCTGGTGACTGATTTTATTAGCTATTCAGTTTACCTGTTCTACCCCCCTGCTTCATCCTCTGGGATACCTACACAGGTTCAGCACCACTAGGCTTGAGTAGGCCATCAGCACAGTGCTGATGATGCCCCCCACCTTGGACACCCTCTCCATTGAGAAAGATAACATGGTGGATTCCCAGCACCAATCAGAACTGAGCAGCTGCTTAGCTCCCACCTCCCCACCACTACCCACATTGACTAAATGTGTTGTGGAATGTGGGTATGAGTGACTGGTGGCTGCAGTGCTGCCAGGGGGCTCAAGTGGCAGTGAAAGCCCAGGCAGGATAAGTCTCAGCCTTACTAGATCTTATCAGGGTCCTGGAAGCTGCCTGAGTATGTTGGATGGTGGAGCCTAAACCGCCAATGAACTTCTAGAACAGGTTTGGGGGACTCTCAAGATGTTGATGAATCACAACTCCCACCATCCCTTACCATAGATCATCCTAGCTATGGCTAATGGAGCTGCAGTCCAAGAGCTTCTGAAGTACCACAGGTTCTCTATAACCTAAGTATTGCTTCTATTCTGCACATGTGCACACACACACACACTTCCATTCCCCCCTCTTCCTCTCACTGTGCCTTGACAATTGAATTAAATATTTAAACCCTGGTAATTATCTCCTGAGAGCTGGAGTTGAGTCTGGTGGTACCACAGTGGGCCATATCATGCAAAATTGCCTATAAGCCTGACATCCATTGAATAAAGGAAGAACACTATATCACCAGGCCCAATCTAAGAAATCATGAAAGCCTCGCTGAGAATGGTTTCCCTGGAAACTGCATGCATTGCCATAAGAAGAACTGCCTCATCCTTTCAAAGGCCTCATTCTTGAAAACTGTGCTAATAGTATTATCTGTTATCATAGTTCTATAAGCAGGTTGAATATTACGGTTGTCTAGAAACTGGTTAAAATAATTTTGACTACAACCCTTTTCCAACCAGTAAATAATTGAATCCCTTCCTCCCCTTTTCTGACAGTAGAGTGTCTATTTTATGAATTTCTCTTCACACTCTGTCAGCACAACAAAATAACAGGACTTCAAAACACTAATTTTGAAGATCAGTTTCAGAGATTGGAGTTGTTCGGGGCTTTTTCTTTTTAAAAGAACGAACTCTATCAAAGCCACAGAATTTTTGTTTTTTTTCCTATGTGAATATTGCTAGCATTCTCTTCTTATTCCAGTTTGTGGTTTGCATAATGGGCCACAATTTCCACTTTTCAAGCAACTCTGTTTGGTATGAACATTCCTGGCTTGTTGCTGCCCCCACCCCTTAAAAAAGTTCTCTTTGGCAAGAACATCCATAATTTAGTATATGCATGTCCGTGCGCATATAAATACCATATTTTCACAATTACGGTTGGGTTGGGTCAGGTATTTGATTCAGCAGCGGCATGACTCTCAGATTATATTTTCCACAATTTACCCAGCACCACAACCTATTCTGGCCGGTCTGCTAATGTCCGTTCATGTGATACAGCCCTACAGTTTTTGCAATTAGAGTTATGGTCAGGTTTTCCATATCTTCCTTGCTGCGAGAAGCTTGAATCAATATTTATGTTGAGCTTGGTTCCCTTTGCACTTCATTTGTCAGGACCCAGCACTTTTTGGCTTTGTGGATTTAACCAACAGTATCTCTGGTAAAAAGGTTTGCAGCCCTCTAAGGGAGAGAAGTCATTAGTTGTACTTTGTGCTACTTGCTTCTGTCAGAAAACAGCCCCAAACTAATGATGTGATTTATGTAGTCGGCCCCGGCACGCTCTCATTGCCTTCATTCATTTCCAGTCCCTCCCTGCACCACATGAATGACCACAGCCCTGATGGCCATCAAACATTCAAAGGTATTTACTTACAATATAGATTTTGTTTGTGTAGCACATTAGTTGGACAATCCTACTGTGCAAACATGGTGACGTTTAATTCATAAAAATACTCTTATTTAAGGCCTATTCTAATGACTTCTCGGCACATGGCTGCACATTTTTATTCCTCCTGCTGAAGAAGAAGAAGAAGAAGAAGAAGAAGAAGAAGAAGAAGAAGAAGAAGAAGAAGAAGAAGAAATTACTCCATCTGAAGGGCAAATCATTCTCTCCATGTCACCAATAACTTTCCAAATGTGTACTGGAAAACACAGACATATGGGGGGGATATGCTGATTCAATCTTTTTGCAGTGAGTATGAGACAGTGAGGGTCAGAGGGAAAACACTGGGATCTGTAGTTTTGTGGATGGGCATGTAATTTAGGTGGTTACATATACTCTCTCTCTCTCTCTCTCTCTCTCTCTCTCTCTCTGTGTGTGTGTGTAAGTAGTGGCTTCGAGACTCAATGACAAGTGGCTAATAAGTTTAATAAATAAATAAAGCAATTAAATGGGTGAGTAGTTTCCAAGTTAATAAATCAATCATGAATAAATCAGCTGTCTTTCACTACTGCAGTGAAAGACAGAAGGCTTTACCAGGGGTGTCAACTTGAATAAAATATTGGGGGGGGGGTAGGTAAGCCCTACGCCACATAACCAATCATGATGCTGTGCATGCACACCATTTGAATGGCAATGCCCATTAACTTAGGGGGCGCCCCCAAAAGTATTTTTTATTGGGGTGGGGGCTGAAGACCCCTCAGCTCCTAGGTCTTTACATTCAAAAGCTTGATCAATATCCTGGCAGCAGATCACGTTTCTTTCCCATCTTGAGATCTAAATTTGGTTTGCAGCCCTTTCTCTCTCTTGGTAGCAGCAATATCTTTGCTGTTGTCTGTCTCTCTGTGCCCAACTTTATTTTTCTTCTTTGCTTATGCACTTAAAATTGCTTGGGAGAAATGATGAAAACAAGGCGGGGAGGTGCCAGAGCTTAAGCAAATATACAAGAGGAAGCAGATGGGAAATTTTGTTAAGCGGAATAAGGAATAAACTAGGCTTAAATAGAAAATTGTTCGAGATTACTCAGGTTTAACTAATTACATAAACTGGCAATTTTAGGCTGCTGTCCTGCTCTTGGTTATGCATGTACAAGCCTTGCTGAAATTGATGGAAACTATGCATGTATAATTGATTTCAGGACTCATGTACCAAACTTTCCTTCAGCTTCTCCTGTCCTCATGCTGATTTTCCTGAAACGTTCAAAAACAAATTCTTATGATTGAGTCTCACCAATGAGAGAAATAGCCCCCAAGCCTTGAAATGACCCATGTGCTCCTTCCAGTAATCAGACAGCTACTTCAAGTAATTAAAAGGGGGGGGGAAGTTCAGTAACATCTGCCATAAAATATCGCAGCTGGCAAGTGGTGTCCAACTGGTCTCCTTCTGCTGAGGGAAGACATATGCCAGTGGAACAAGGAAGGCGGCAAATTTTGCTCATAACCCCCAAATCTGGTCCAAAGGCATCCCCAGCCCTCTAGAGTTGGTTTGGGCATCAGGGAACTGCAGAGTGAGGGGAATAACCAAAACTTGTTTCCCTCTCCATTTTCCTGATGGATGCCTTCAATCAGAAGAGGGACATCAGTTGGATACCACTCAACATCGTAGTATAATGTCAGACTCATGCACCAATTCAATGGGAAATTTGACTGTGTAGCTTTCATTTCTAATTCTTTATTAGATGCCCCTCTTGCCACATCACCAATTTCAGTTCCATTTCAAAAGCAGCTTTATATGTAAGGAACTGCTGGGCAGGGAAATAAGTCTAGAAGAAACCTTTTTTCCACATTTCTTTGAATCCATGTTAATGTATCACTATCAGCAACCCCTTTAAAATGTTGTATGAATGAGTGGGTTTGAGTGCACCCAATGACACATTCATTATTAAGTCTGAAAGATCCATCACAGAGTCGTTTTGAGGGATTATTGATCATGTGGGAAGAGCCACTTGTGTACACAGTTAAAAATAAAAAGGTAAGGTAGAGGTAAAGGACCCATGGATGGTTAAGTCCAGTCAAATTCGACTATGGGGTATGGCACTCATCTTGCTTTCAGGCCAAGGAAACCTGTGTTTGTCTGTGGACAGCTCTCTGGGTCATGTGGCTAGCTTGACTAAACTACGGAACACTGTGACGAATGCCAGAGCACACGGAAACACCTTTTACTTTCCTGCCACTTATGCTGGTATGCTTTTGAACTGCTAGGTTGGCAGGAGCTGGGACAAACCAATGGGAGTTCACCCCGTTGAGGAGATTTGAACTAAGGGGGCTCCTTCAGACTATTTAATGGATGTATGGGTCTTCGTCATGCATTATCCTGCTCTTCCTTCATAGGTTCATATAACTCCTGAGCAAGGCTGTTTTATAAAAGAAATGTATTATCTGCTCCATTAGCTATGCAACATCTTTTCTCTGGCTAAAAAAGACTCTTATAATACTAACTGGTGCTCTTGTGACCTCCCTGCTTCTCTGTAATGCACTATATGTGGAGCTGCCCTTGAAGGCAACCTGGAAGAAGAAGAAGAAGAAGAAGAAGAAGAAGAAGAAGAAGAAGAAGAAGAAGAAGAAGAGGAGGAGGAGGAGGAGGAGGAGGAGGAGGAGGAGGAGGAGG
Organism: Lacerta agilis; assembly: GCF_009819535.1. Taxonomy (NCBI): domain Eukaryota; kingdom Metazoa; phylum Chordata; class Lepidosauria; order Squamata; family Lacertidae; genus Lacerta; species Lacerta agilis. Next base: position 23,918,128 of record NC_046312.1, read on the forward strand.
AGGAGGAGGAGGAGTTTGATTTCATATCCCGCTTTTCACTACCCGAAGGAGTCTCAAAGCGGCTAATATTCTCCTTTCCCTTCCCCCCCCCAACAAACACTCTGTGAGGTGAATGGGGCTGAGAGACTTCAAGGAAGTGTGACTAGCCCAAAGTCACCCAGCAGCTGCATGTGGAGGAGCGGAGACACGAACCCGGTTCCCCAGATTACGAGTATGCCACTATTAACCACTACACCACACTGTTGGGATATGCAAAATGCTGCTGTGCAGCTGTCATTACAGATGTGAAATGACACTAACACATTGCTTACTTTTAAATCTTTCACAACCCATCTCCCACACATCTAAGAAACAGTGGATGAATGTTACTGAAGTACTTCATCAGTTGTGGTGTAAGAAATATCCGAAATGACCCTTTCACTCTTTTCTCTAAGATTATACTGTTGTTCATGTCACCTGAGAATTCCAGTGCAGTGTTGGAGTATGGCAGATGTTATAAAACCAGAGAGTCTCAAATGTGTTGGGGCCTCAGAATGTACAGTAGTGCGCCATAGGACATCCATGTCCTTTTAATCCATATTGGAAAGCAAAGCATCATCTGAATAGCCAGGCATTTCAGAAAATGATGTCACAGTCCCAATGAATATATCCTTATACTGCCAACACAATGTTAAGCCTGGAGTGGAAAATAAGATCTCCCTAGAGATTCTCCCAGGTGGCGCTGTGGGTTAAACCACAGAGTCTAGGGCTTGCTGATCAGAAGGTCGGCGGTTCGAATCCCTGCAACGGGGTGAGCTCCCATTGCTCGGTCCCAGCTCCTGCCCACCTAGCAGTTCGAAAGAACGTCAAAGTGCAAGTAGATAAATAGGGACCGCTCCGGCGGGAAGGTAAACGGCGTTTCCGTGCGCTGCTCTGGTTCGCCAGAAGCGGCTTTGTCATGCTGGCCACATGACCCGGAAGCTGTCTGCGGACAAACGCCGGCTCCCTCGGCCTATAGAGCGAGATGAGCGCCGCAACCCCAGAGTCGGACACGACTGGACCTGATGGTCAGGGGTCCCTTTACCTTTACCTTTAGAGATTCTCTCCCACAATGAAATAATTGAGATATCAAGTGCCCTGCGAGGTAGAATCTTAATGTCTATCCATTGACAAATATATACATGGGGGTGGGGAATAGTAAGGCAGAGGGGAAATAGTGTAATATTCCTTCTATTTTTGCATTTGGGGGAAAGCCAGCAAGCCAAACTGTGGACCATCTGGAGATGAAGTATAATGCAGAAGGCCAACAAAAACATAATTACAACAATTGGCCTAGAAATAACAAGAGAATTTATTAAGAACAGTCTGAGGAGGGCAGGCCAGGAAGAAACCTGACTTCCATTTCAAATTCTGCCTAAGTGTGGGAAATGGAGAGGAGATTTCCTCACATTAAGGTTCAACATGACTCTTCAGCAAGACAGGGTAGAATTCATGCACGTCCCCTAAGCAAGGAACCGCAGCAGCATTTGAAATTCCTCTCGTTTGCTGGCATTAAAAAAAACAACAACACTCTATACAGCTTCAAAGGCATGTTATTCGAGGGCCTTCCCGAGTATCAAAGTTTGTTTTGCAACATGGTGATGCTACAAGACATGAAAGGAAGTATGTAAGCCATTGCATGGCGGAGAAGGGAGCACAGAATAATGAATACTGGATGCAAGGTCAGTCTTGGAGGTGCCGTTAAAAGGGAAGGGGCCTTCCAACCACCTGAAGGGAAGGATGTATTGATTACACAGTAAGGATTAAGTAAAATTCTCTTGCATGGAAAAGGCAGATGGTTTTAAAAGGTGGGGAATGTACATTACAGCTGTGGTTTTCTACTTAAAATAAAAGGATGGTGCACTTATCTTGAGGCTCAGCCCTGCAACCCACTAGACATGGTTAAGGGGTAAATCAAGGTTGAAAAGGGAGTGAATTAAAGAGTCCCCAGATAACCAGGACCTCTTAATTTTGCCTTGTTTTCAGTGTAATTAAAACACGTGTTTACTTATTATCAGGACTTCTATTTTCCCCAGCCGAACTCACAGGAACTCACTTCCAACACCTCTCAGGACATTTATATCCCAATTATCGTCAAGGTGGCACAAATGCCTCCCCTCCATATTATCCTCACAACAACCTTGTGAGGTACAGTAAATTAAGCTGAGAGCTGGTGACTGGACCAAAGTCACCTAGAGAGCTTCATGATCAAATGGGGATTTGAACCCTGGTCTCTCAGCTCCTAGTCCAAGACCTTAAAAACAGCTGTGGTGCCCTACAACAGGAAACAAGCAGACAACAGCCCTAAACATTTGAGAGAGAGAGAAAGAGAGAGAGAGAGAGAGAGAGAGAGAAATAACGATAGAGCTGATACAACAACCAACTTTGGATTTACTTCTCTTGGGTTAGGCCAGGAGGGTCTTAGGGGGCTGTTCTTGCAACATTTGCTTTTTTCGTAAGTCTTCTTTATACTGAATCAGATCATTGGTTCATCTAACTAAGTACTTCTTCTTATTTGGTGATCAGTCGTAGCCGAGTAAGATTGTCTTCCATGAACACTGTCTTAACAGTGAGTCCGTAAGTGACTGTGGGTGCCAATTCTGGATCAACACGTCCTTCCACAGTGGGGAAATAGGTTTTCAGGTGGGAGTTGATCAAGATCCTGAGCTTGATCGTCTTCAAAGTCCATGACACCTTTGGTAAAGACTGTTCTCCAGTTGGAGTGCTCTCAGGCTAGTGTTTCCCAATTATTCATGTTTATCCTACATTTTTAAAGATGATGATGAAGAAGAAGATTTTGGATTTGATATCCCACTTTAGGAGTCTCAAAGCAGCTGACATTCTCCTTTCCCTTCCTCCCCAACAACAAACACTCTGTGAGGTGAGTGGGGCTGAAAGACTTCAAAGAAGTGTGGCTAGCCCAAGATCACCCAGCAGCTGCATGTGGAGGAGTGGAGACGTGAACCCGGTTCACCAGATTATGAGTCTGCCGCTCTTAACCACTACACCACACTGGCTCTTGAGAGAGTCTTTAAACCTCTTTTGTTGACCACCAGCACTATGCTTTCCAATTTTAAGTTCGGAATAGAGTAGTTGCTTTGGAAGACAATAATCAGGCATCCGAACAACATGACCAGTCCAAGGAAGTTGATGTTGAAGAATAATTGCTACGACACTGGTGACTGTTGCATCTTCCAGTACACTGGCATTAGTTTACCTGTCTTTCCAAGTGATATTTAGAATTTTTCAGAGACACCATTGATGGAATCTTTCGAGGAGTTGGAGAGTGGAGTTTATAAGTGGTCCATGTTTCACAAGCATACAGTAAGGTTGGTAGTACGATAGCTTTGTAAACAAGCATTTTGGTTTCCCTGCAAATGCCCCAGTCTGAGTACTACTGGTGTCAGCTCTCCAGTGTCTGAGACAAAGGACATTTCCAGTCCTACTTGATGCTGGGGATTGAACCTGAGACCTTCCAGATGCAAAGCAGATGCTCAGTCACTCAACTATGACCTTTCCCCATTTCCTTTGTCTTGAAGGGGGGCGGCGGATGAAATAACGAGAAATAACAAGGAAGTGTCAGGTAGGAAATCCTGTATGTTAGGTGAACATTATGGACCAAATTTCTGCTGTGCTGATCTCTGTTGAATTCATTGGTATTGCAGTCAGAATGAATTTGTGCCTATAAGATGAGACAGGTGAGCAGAAGCTAAATCTGCATTATAAAGTATCAGTAAAAGCTAAGCAGGTGTGAAATATGCGTTCATGTATTTAAATGAATGATTTACAGCTCCCTATGTAAAATAAATAAGATTTATGGCCAGTGAGAATGCTCAGAGATTTAAACATGGCTGCAGTAGTCAGTAGAGAAATATGGAAATGCCAACTTCAACCATATAAACGCTAAACACTAGTACACTCGGTTTGCTGATTGTGCAATTTGCTTTGTTTTGCATATGTACATACACCCTTAACTTACAATAATGTGGAATTAGAAGCTCTATAGGTGGCTCCCTGTTTTCTAAAGCACACTTTATCCATCATGTCTATTTCAAGGGTTTTCTCTAAAGCGCCATGACTTCACACTGGTGCCAAATTTTCTATTTAGGAGACTTACTGGAAGTAATTTGAAACTTGATCAGTCTTGGAGGCAGAAGTCGTGACACTTCAATAGTACATCTTCGTGGAGAGACATGATGGGTGAGGTGAGCATTTAAGATGTAAGGTGAACTGATTTTTCCGGGGATGACCAGCAGAAAAGCCCAGGAAGACTTAGAAGCAAAACTTCAATTTTATCTTTTCTTTGATTGGCATAATGCCACTGTAGGATGCAAAACGTTTTTGTGACCAACCCTCTGTATGTAATTTCCACTGGGAATTAGACATCACTCAGGCATCCTTTAAAGCCTCTCTCAGCAACATGCCGTGCAGTGCTTTGTTCTGCTTTTAAAGCCAGCAGGCGCAGCAATTTCAGACTATTCTGCATCATTGCAGGTGTTTTCAAGTTACATATGTGGGAGGCAGTAAATCAATATGCCCATTGGTTGAGTGAGAATGTATACTGGGACCTTGGCAGACCCAGCTAGTATTTCTGAGGTAACAAATAGGACCCCTTTGTGCTAGTACTTTTGAAAACATGAATATTTGTCCATGTCTCAGGAAGATCTAGACATCCACAGGGAGTCCAGTAAATGGTGATTGAGTGTGTACATGATCCCCTTGTGAATATATGTCCCAACTACAGATAACTTGGTAGGTAAGCACACACACACACACACACACACACACACACACCACGACACCAGCTTCTCATTATTCTGGATTGCAGGAGCCAGGAAATGTAGAGAGTCATCAATGGTTTCCAGCCTTTATTCCAACACAAGGATTTTATTTCTGGGCACAAGACACACAGCTGTAGTAAAATGATAAGGCAATGTACATATGAGGTCAGCTAGTTTCACACCTTGACCTACCACCCAAGGGATGCCTTACATTTTAGTCACCACCAAAGGGCAATTGCCCAAGGTCTTGGATGCCAAAGCATATACGGAGCTCTCACCTCTAAAGGTTTCCCTGGTTGTTTCCCTGGAGATGGAAGTTCCTGTTAGGCCTCTGCAGCTGGAAGTCTAGATCCAGTCCAAGGCAGACTGAGGTTGAAAGATGACATGGTCAAAAATGGTCCTGGAGTAAGCAGGCAAGGTTCCTGCACTGTAACCCAGGGGAAGAGGCACTTCAAAAGAGTGATATTCCATATCTTCTGTGGGCCCATACCTGACCAAGAGTTCAAAGAAGGCACTGACTCAGGTCTAGGTTGCTGCAAGTACAGCTTTGTTTAAGATCTGTTGCTTCACATGCACACTTCCACCCATGTTTCATGTTACTCTCACCAATCGAACCCCTGCTAAAAAATCTACCAGGCCGTTCAATTGAAATGCTGACTAGATACTTAATTGAGGACACCAACCCAGAGCGAACTATGACTGTAGCTAAATTTTGCTATCATGCAGCAAGACTGAGACGCGTCATGACATCTACTGACAACAGCGATAAAGCCATCCACCAAGCCATAGCAGATAATACTTAAATGGAATTATCTCCCAATAAATTTTAGCTTAATTTTAATCTAACATGGGATCTGAAATAGTATTGTTAAAAGACGATATTTAAGAAATATTTATATTATGTACTATCGTTTTATTTTCTCTTTTGCTGGTCTATGACCGTAATAAAGTTTATTATTATTATTATTATTCTCACCAATGAGTAGGCCTCTTAACTTGTTGTGTCTGACTTCCATGCAGTTGGCCGTGGCAAGCTTAAATCTAGGACACCAATGTCACCCTGTTTAGGAAGGGGGCTGAGTAAGCTAAGAATGCAGGGATTCCCATTTTGGCCTCACTCAATGGAACTGAAGATGGCTTAGGCCTGGGCTGTGAGACACAAGCCTCCCTTAGAGGTTCCTCACAGAGACTCAGTTATTTCATCCTGTTCCCTGTGTCTTCACTGGGCTCTACCCCATCTCAGAGGCATTTTATATCCTCCAGGTATACCCATCCTTCCTCCTGCCTAAGGCCCTGCAGCTGGGCTCCTTCCCTCCCATCAGGCAGGTGACTGAGAATGCCATGTTCTGCTGCTTCTCCTCCAAGTAGAGCCTTCAGGCAATGACCAGTCATGGTCTCCTTGGGATCCATTGCCTGCTTAATGTTTGGTGGCGTGGATCAGGGCCTACTTAAAGGGCAAGGTGCCACCAAAGGATCAGAGAGCCCCTGTGATGGGCCCATCACAGCCCCAAAGAACCAAAAAGCAAACTATGTGATCTAAGATTATGGCAGCTATGGAGAGTGGGGCAAGTGGAACAAGGCACTCAGTGAGATGAGTTGCTCAGACTGAGGAGATGATTTTCTCCAGTCCTTTTTTCATAATAATAATAATAATAATAATAATAATAATAATAATAATAATAATTAATTAATTAATTGTACCCCGCCCATCTGGCTGGGTCTCCCCAGCCACTCTGTGCGGCTTCCAACAAATATTAAAATACATTAAAATATCACAGATTAAAAACTTCCCTAAACAGGGCTGCCTTCAGGTATTTTCTGAATGTCAAGTAGTTGGGAGGGCATTCCACAGGGCGGGTGCCACTACTGAGAAGGCCCTCTGCCTGGTTCCCTGTAGCTTTGCTTCTCACAGTGAGGGAACTGCCAGAAGGCCCTCGGCGCTGGACCTCAGTGTCTGGGCTGAACGATGGGGGTGCAGATGCTCCTTCAGGTATACAGGACCGAGGCCGTTTAGGGCTTTAATGGTCAGTACCAACACTTTGAATTGTGCTCGGAAACGTACTGGGAGCCAATGTAGATCTCTCAGGACCGGTGTTATGTGGTCCCGGCAGCCGCTCCCAGTCACCAGTCTAGCTGCCGAATTCTGGATTAATTGCAGTTTCTGGGTCACCTTCAAAGGTAGCCCCACATAGAGCGCATTGCAGTAGTCCAAGCGGGAGATAACTAGAGCATGTACCACTCTGGTGAAACAGTCTACGGGCAGGTAGGATCTCAGCCTGCGTACCAGATGGAACTGGTAGATAGACGCCCTGGACACAGAATTAACCTGTGCCTCCAGGAAAAAAAGTAAGCCTCAAAGCCACTGTATATTTATCAGAGGACACCCTGCTCCCCCAACAAAGAACACTTTCCTTAGAATTTTGCTGTTTCCTCCCACTCACCAAATATCTGCTCCCCTTTTGTGGTTTACAAATAGTTCATTCAAAGTGGGTGGGATATTCCTCCCCACTTTGTATTTTTAGTGCTACAGTACATTCTTCACAACAACTCTGGTCAGACGCCAGCAAGACCAACTTTCTCATGCTACCTCTTTGAGGCATCTCCTCTAGGGGCCTGTGTGTTGGGGCTGGAAGGGAACCATGTCTCCCTCTGCTCCGTTCAAACCCTGACCTTTCTTTCAGTTTGCTAATGAAGGTGACACTTAGCCTCAATTATAATGATGTGTGTTTTGACTTGAATACCCTTCCAATCCAATCCAACAGGAATTGGATTACAATCAACAACCCATAACACGGAGACCACTGAGCAGATCTGATCAGATGGTAATGAAATTTTAGCCACAAAACATGACTTCAGCTGAATTTCAACTGGTGGTGGAGGAGTAAACAAATCCTTATTACCACTTGAGATAGTTACATTAGCAGCTCCCTTGAGCTTTCCATATGAGATTGACATTGAAAACCGGGTCTTTTCTTGTGTGTGATTTCACACATGCAAATAAAAATCAATGGGGTTGTTTGCTGGAATATATTAGAATGCAGGAAGCCAGCCAGATATAAATTAATTTTCCTTCTTTTTGTTCTTGGAAGAAAAGAAGTGTTGCTTCTCTTATTTCTGACTGTAAAGTATTTGTGTAAACAAAATCTTTCCTAAATTGAAAACCCCTGTCCCCATTCCACAATGAATTTTTGTTTTTGTTTTTTAATTTAATGAAGAAATGAAGAAAATGATATGCATAGCACGATACCATAGGGAATTCTTCTAGTGGAAATGCTTTGTAATAAGAATGTAAGAAGAGTCTTGTGAAATTAGGCTCAAGGTCTCTCTTACGGTTAGGGAACCTGGTGACCTCCAGATGTTCTTCACTACAAATACCACAAGACTCTATGAGTATTAATGGTCAGGGAAGATGGGAGCTGTAGACCAGAACTTTTATATTGTAATTTTATGTTGTGAATTGCCCTGAGATCCACAGAAGAATGGTGGTATGCAAATTTAATAAATAAATAAACAAATAAAGTAAATAGATAAACTTCAGGAAGGCAGCGGCTTGCCTACCTTTTGTCTATCTGTTCTTAATCCCACATTCTGTATCCAGAATGTGTCAGTTCCCACTAACATCCACATGAATTCCTTCAACACAATGGTCACAACCCACAAGAACCTGCAGGCCTAGTCAGACATTTCTCTAAAATTTTGTCAAAATGTTTAGTATTTACATAATGCTACAGAGCAGGTTTGGGGAACCTGTGATCCTGCAGACGTTTCTGAATGGCAGCTGCAATATGAGGATAATAATGCTGATCTACCTTCTGGTGGATGCAAGGATAGCTATGTGAAATGCTTTGAATATTGTTAGCAGAGCCAGGGGACTTGTGACCACAACTCCCATCAGCCCCAGCCAGAATGGTCAATGGTCAGTGATGCTGTTAACTGCACTCCAACAACACCTGCAGACCCACATATTTCCCACCCCTGATTTAGGGATTGCACAGACCTATGCTTCCTTGATAATGAAGTCTCCCAATACCTCTGTTTTTCTGATGTCATCTGCAGAATAAATGCCATGTTCAACTGCTTTTTAAAAGGGGTAGTCACTAAAGTCTACCCTTCTAGTTGCTAATGGAAGGAAAGGAATTGAAGTGGTAAATAACTCACTGCTATTGCTTACAGTTTGTATGTACAAGGTCTCAAGTTCAATAAGTGACACCTCCAGTTAAATAACCTTGGGCTGCGTACACAATAATATTTCCTATGGCTCCAGTGCACTCCCACTGCTCCTTTTTGTATCTGTGTGCACACAAGGCTACCCAGGAGCCAGAGTTATCCTGTAGTTTCTAGTGAAAAACTGCATGTTGGTGCCTTCCCCCACCCCACCCCATCCCTACCCCAGCCAGCTTGAGCACTGTATGCTTATCCAACTTGCACTGAAATTCTTTCAGGAATTCTGGATTCCCAGAGATGGAGACCAGGTAAAGAAACACACTAGGCAATTCCATCAGGTGAAGACATCACCACTCAGTCTCCACCCACTAGTAGGGACATATAGTGGGTGACTTCAATATACACATCAACCCATGCTAATGTGTATAGGAATGGGCAAAATTGCCTTGAAACACAGCAATAAAAAATTATCTTGAGACATTTTAAGTCAGTAATGCATACACAGACTCAGTCAGGAGAACTGGGTAAGATCTCTGCTGAAGATCTTGGTCTGTGCAGAGGTTATAGTACAAGCTACCATCAACCTGATTCAGAGTCATTCAGCAACTTTCGTTCCATGTTCTGTATATTGGGGTTCCTCACCTAATATACAAAGTTGGCTAGATGAACGGCCTTTGGGACCTTTACCAAATCTACAAGTTGGAACTTTGGTTTAATGCATGCTTTTGCAGCTGCTGAAAGAACTGTGGGAGGTAAACTGTGTATGCAGCTATTCTCTTCCACTGGCTAAAGGAATTGCTAAGAGAAATATGTAAAAGGAGGAAATGTATTCTCCTGTTTCTAAGAGGGAGAATGGCAAAATCCCAGATGCAGCAGTAAGCCTGAAAAGCAGTGTACAACTAGCTGGAGATCGCTACTGCAGATATTCTGCTATCATGTGTCCGTCAGGTGATGAGGGGGCTTTATTTTCAAAGAATGACCACATCAATACTCCAAATCCAAGAGGGAGAGCCACATTTTATGTTTAGAGATTTAGATATGACTGCTAGTGTGTTTTGGACAGGAAACCTGAATCACTGTCTAGGCCAGATGGTGATGAAATATGAAATCTTTGTATTGAAACCATAGCATTAAATAAATTAAAGTCTTAGCAAAATAGTCCTCAGTGTATTTGTTATAATGAAAGTTTAAAGAACCACACTTCTGTATTACAAGACCACCCCAAAAATCTTTTCCTCTCTAGACAAGGTTGTACACATCATTTGGAGAGCAGTGCTATGTAATCAGACTGCTAAGGAGTGAACTTGTGACATCCTCAAGCCAATCAAAATTCAGCAGCTATAATAATAATAATAATAATAATAATAATAATAATAATAATAATAATACATTTTATTTATACCCCACTCCCTGGCCAAAACCAGGCTCAGAGTGGCTAACATCAAATATGTAATATAATACTATAAAATTATCTGTGCTGGATGCTGTCATGAGCCCCACAGTAGTGTCAGTATTGGGCTCCGATATTGGAGAAGAAAGGTGGGGGCTGAATGGTGGGAGCCTGAGTTGGAGGAGTGGGGAGATCTCCCCTTTCCACTTCAACTTCTGCCACTTGGCAAGAGGGAGCAGGGATCCTGGCTACCCAGCTCCCGGTTTTCCTCCAGAGAGGAGAGCCTCCGTTTGGGCTCAGGAGGGTTTGGAGCAGCCACGGGGGAGGCAAAGAACCCTGAAAAGATGTTGCCAGGACAGGCAGTGGAATGAACAGGTGTCTTAGCCACTCCCTGATCTGAAACCCTGGACAGCTGCTGCCAGTCAGTATAGACCATTACTGAGCTAGATTGACCAAGGGTCTGACTCAGTATAATGCAGCTTCCTGTGCACCTAACTGCTTATGGAGAGGTTGTAAAACTTGCAGTGCCTGGATGATAGGAAAAAAGCACTCCTATAAGAAGGCTCTCATGGGTAGTGTTAGCTGTCTCAATGACTTCAAGCTAGCACTGGATCGAAGTTGCAATACAGGTGATCATTTTCGCCCACCCACAAGAACCTGGGGTGCTCCCGTATTGCTTATTTTAAAACTAAAGCTTCCTGGGAAATTTCTCCCAGTAACTAATCAGTTGCAATGTGTTTATTTTTCCTACAATTGCAGACAACAGTGTAGATTGCATACAACAGACAAGGAAATGCAATTCCTGGGCTGCTTACAGCTGATTATGTGGTGCTTTTTCTGCCGCAATGGGAGATGTAGAAGTACATGTAATCCCTTCCCTATGCTGAGTGGTTGTAAGGACAGAGCTCTGCAATGCTCAGTGGCTACTCCCTTTTTTGCCAATTGTGTTGTATTAAGAAAGACTTTTTGTTGTTGTTAATTGAGCAGTCTTTCAAGTGCTTTAAAGGCATCACTGTCAAAATGCTTTGCGTATAATTGTGATGTGTTTATGCCCAGCATTGTTGGTAATGGGCCCTTTACACACTTTCTTGGCTTGCCAACTTTGTCCGTTCTCATTTAGCAAATAGCCCTATTTCCATCTGTGTTGTTCCTTGAAGAGTGTGAGCCAACACAGCTCTTTTAAAATTTAATTGACTCACTTGATTATGCACCAGAGCCATTAACGTGCATGCACCACTAGGAATTATTGATGCTACAGTTTACTGTTGTTTACTCTAAATCAGATTGTGTGCCACGTTGCACGTTTCTTAATGGGAGCGTGGCGTGTGAAGAGTGCCTCCCCTCAATCTGCACACCCACAGTTAGATGTCAAGGAAATCACAATAGTTTGTAATAAAGTGGGGGAAAGACCTGCTCCCCAAATCCCCTTGCCATTCCCTTTTCTGTGCCACTTCCTTCAAGTAAGAGTCCTTCTTCCACACAGGCAGATTCTTGGTCAACCAACTACTTTCCTCAGACCTGAAATGGAACATGTTGGCTCAACCTAGTAGGGCCATGAATATGTTTGCGTTTGATGTCTAAAAGTAAGAATGCAATCAGTGAAATGTTTAAACAGAAGCTCTTAGATTTATGCTTGTTTGGTCCCATTTCTTTCTATTTCTTTCCATGTTTGCATAATCCATGTTCCAAGGAATTCATAGATGTCCTTGTCACACACCTGCACACCTAAGTTGAAGAACCCTGGAAAAATGCATTGGGAGAGAGCCAGTGTGGTGTAGTGGTTAAGAGTGGTAGACTCGTAATCTGGTGAACCGGGTTCGTGTCTCCACTCCTCCACATGCAGCTGCTGGGTGACCTTGGGCTAGTCACACTTCTCTAAAGTCTCTCAGCCCCACTCACCTCACAGAGTGTTTGTTGTGGGGGAGGAAGGGAAAGGAGAATGTTAGCCGCTTTGAGACTCCTTCGGGTAGTGAAAAGCGGGATATCAAATCCAAACTCTTCTTCTTCTTCTTCACAAATACAAATTGTCATTATCAGATGATCAAATACAGAGTTGTAGTTTTGTCCAAGGTAGGATATGGAAGCTATATGGACAGCCTAAACATAACTATGTTTATGTGGAATAAAGTCCAGCCAATTTTGATGGAACTCATTTCTGAGTACATCTAATAAGTTAATAGTACATCAAGCACATCATCCTAGACTAGGAATAGGAAACCTGTGGCCCTTCTGATGTTGAAGTACTACAACTCTCATTATTTGTGACTATTGGACATGCTGGCTAGGACTGATGGGATTTAGTGTTCAACAACATCTAGATGGCCACAGCTGATTCCTCATCCCTGGCATAGACACTTGATCCAATCTAACATTAGTAGACTAATTTAGAATTGTAGATCTTCACAAAAAAGTGATAATCAAATATTTGCCCTAAGCTAACACGCAGCACAGAATATATACCCATGTTTACTGTAAAATACTCTCACCCAGGGTGAAAACTTGTATATAAGCACAGCTGAAATGAATGGAACTTTTGGGAAAAATTTTTTGTCTATAATGACAATCTTGGTTTTATTATTATTTATTTGTTGATCTAGCATGGTATCAATTTACTATGGATTTGTATTATTGACCAGAACTGGAGTAATGTCTATAAAGCACTAACATCCTTGCTTCTGGAAAAAGAGAAGCACAGCTTCCAAGCTGGAGTCACAAGCCAATGGGAGAGCAACCATCCTTTATTTGCAAAGATGTCTATATTCTTCTGTTCTACGGCCTCAGAGAAAGCTAGAAATCAGTCACCAGAAAGCAGAGGTTAAGCCCCAAATCATGTACCGTAAGTTTTGACTCCCCTGTCAGCAGGATAATAAACAACCATAAATGTTCCCCAAACTCATGATTGGCACAATAGCTCCCTACCACTTACTTTGGTCATTTCACATACTTAAAGTGCATGTTAAACATGACAGGGGTCTAATTAGATCCCCATATATTAGCCACTGATATTTTTCAGGGCTATCAAAATGTATGCCACTCTGTGAACCTGGAGGAAAAATTATTCTTCAGCTCTGCCCCTTCAAATAGTGCCATTTGCTTTAGTCATACTCTAGCCAAATAGTATTAACTTATATGGGGCACTTAAAAAGGTAAAGCTACCCCTGACCATTAGGTCCAGTTGTGGACAACTCTGGGGTTGTGTGCTCATCTCGCTCTATAGGCCGAGGGAGCCAGCATTAGTCAGCAGACAGCTTCCAGGTCATGTGTCCAGCATTGTTACGCCTGTATGACTCGACCCAGCAAGACCAGACGAAAATATTTCAGGCAGCAAAGTTTTCAGAAGAAAGTTTCTTTATTGCAATAAGGTGCATTCAGTAAGCAAAAGGCAAAATGCACACAACTCTCAGTGTGGGGTGGCTTTTTATACACACTATGACAGAGCAAGGTCCACCTCCCAGCCTATCAGGATTAATATTCAAATATCGCACGAGCCTATCAGAACATTACACATGCTCAGGTTGCCTTTGTCTGTTTCAAGCTGCTTTAGCCACCAGGAGGTGCCATATACTTATTCTAACTGCCTAACCGTTAACCCCCCTTTGCACCTGCGACCTATTTTAAGCTGTTGCTAACGGGAAATCGCTTAGCCTGTGGTTAGCTAGTTGCTCTAGGTGTGAAGAAATGTGGTTAGCTAGTTGCTCTAGGTGTGAAGAAATGTTCCTTACAGTTCGCCCCAACAGGTGCTTGTGGTTAGCAACTTGTGGGTCAGTTCTCAGAAATCAGGACATAACAGACAGGATATAACAGACAGGATATAACTGTGGTGAGCTCGGAGTTTCCTCTTGCAAATATGTGGTTAGCTCTTTACAGGAAATCTTGCTGAGCTGCTGACAGCTCCAAAAGCTGCAAAGTTAAACTTTTAGCCAGAGCTAAAATGAAGTCCGTTTAGCCCTTTATATCTCCAATAAGATCATACCCTCTCCTGGCTATCTCTTTGTCCATTCTGTCCACACATATCTTGGTGCCTCATCTCCCCCCTTTCAATCCAGAGGAACAGCTTGTTCTGCTTCCTCTTCAGATTGACTCACTGTGCTTTCCCCGAATACAGCTAATACATGAGTTTTTGTTGCAGCATTTACTGAGCGAGTAATCATGCGGCGGACCATCTGGATAAGGCATGGCAATAAGCAGGTTATAACAGAAACGATAATAACAATCAGTATCCCCACCACTAGAATCTCCTTCAACCAATCCCATCCCGGGAGCAATGAGTTTATCCAATTCCATAAACTTGGGAGGCCAGAATTCACCTGATCTAGGCTAATCTTATGGAATAAGTCTGCGTCCTTCTTAATCTTACGGATATCTGCATCAACGCGTTGGCCTTCATCATACACTGATGCTGATTCTCTAATGTGGCTAATATCTGTCCTCACACGTTGGTCTTGGTCTATGTATACACAACAGGAGGAGTTTAGGAAAGCACACACCCCTCCTTGGCTAGCAAGGAGATAATCTAAAGCCATCCTGTTTTGAAGGGTCGTGGAGGTCATCTGGCCAATTTCTGCTTGGAGGGCTACTAGGGCATCTGCGGTGGAATTGGTTGCTTCAGCTATCCGGGCCACTTCCGACTGGAGGGCTGACAAAGCATCAGCAGAGGAAGCAGCGAAGTCCTCTAGGGATGCAGAGATATTAACTAGTGCCCTTTCCAATTGGTCAACACCGAGCCATGGTATAAATGCCCTTGTGAAGGAGTGATAGCCTGTGTTATACCTGACTAGTGGATTTGACCCTCTGCGGGGTCGGAGACGTCCCTTTCCCCTCTTTGGGAGCCTCTTGTGAAATGTGATACCTGGGGTTATTGTGCCCAGGGTACAAGTTCCATACCAGTTCACTGGCAGTACCTTATAGGCAGCATGACCACACAGCCAGAACAGTCCAGTCCAATTTGTTGGGAGATTCCACGGAGGAACTCCTTCTGTTGGGATATACCACGCAGGGCCTGGAACTTCACCGTCTGCCGTGGAGTAGTTAACCATGACCACGTCTTGTTCGCAGTGATTATAGTTACCCATGAACGGTCCCCCAGGTACTGGGGGCTCTGCTCGGCGAACACAAGGGCCTCCTTCCCTTATCCAATCAATACTCCACGTTTGGTCCTGGAAATCTTTAGGGGGGGTATACTCGAATGAGACCAACCATTCTATCCACGCATTCCACTGAGTATCTTCATACTTTCGGCTATACTTCCCTGACCACATCTTGGTTTGGTTGAGGTCTATTGGAATCCCTATCACTGGTATCCCCTGTCCTAGATGCATTGGCACATGTACGCATATCCAACAGTTCGATTGGTTCAGGCTCCTGACTACAGAGGCTGTCATTCTTAGGAATGTATTTTCCTTCCAACCCTCGGTCTCCCATGGTCCCCATTGTATGAGGGTCATCAGTAGGAAAAGACTCATCTGCCTCTTCATCTTGTCTGGTGAGACGCTTACTACGCTTACTACCCCAGAGCAGATGACTATACCAACAACACAGGAGTACCACAAATAGCACTGCACCTCCGCTCAATGGGACGAAGACCCACCAAGACCCGGGCATGTGGACCTCTCACTGTTTGTCCTTACTCAGGTTCACAGTGCCCGCAGGTGAGACGCTCCCAATTTATATAGGGGTATATTCAAAAACCCAGGGGTGGTTGGCCAAGGGTTCCCTGGAGAGGTTCAGAATTATTTCCCTCTTAGTAATCACTTGTACAATTAGGTTCCTCCCATTCAATTCCCTAGGCCAGTTGGCCAGCTCCCCCCTTTCCCCCTCCCTTTGAGCTCACAGTTAATTACAGGTACAGGAACAGTGATCTTGGCCTTCCCGCGTACCGCTGCTCCTTAAATCTTCAGGCGTGCGCAGGGCAACCAGCTTCCGGGTGTGGTTGCGGCAGGCCGGTCGTCCTCGTTGTCCTCTCAGGTCCGGATACAAGGGTTCTTTGAGAATGTCAGTTTCAAAGGGTCAGCAGGATCCCCTTTACAAGTCCAGATCCCCTCCGACTTCTTCAAACGAGTGTGGTGGATCCAGGGGGTCACCTCGGCTACTTTCACCGCTGTTGGTGTGGATAGGAGAACTGTATACGGGCCGCGCCACCGAGGAATGAGAGGGTCGCGCTTCCACTCTTTCACCCACACGCTGTCGCCAGGCTGGAACCGATGGACTGGCTCCGCCAGGCTGCACGGTGTTCGTTCGAGGGCCCACCTGTTGAGAGAAGCAAAAACACGAGAGAGAGACTGTATTTGCTCATGGGTGATATGATCTCCCACTTGTCCCAAACTAGCTGGTATTTCACGAACGAAGGGAGGTGGTCTCCCATATAAGAATTCAAATGGTGACAGCTTAAGTCTCTTGGTGGGAGCACTTCGGATTCGGAACAGGGCTATTGGGAGAACATCTGTCCACCCCAACCCTGTCTCCTGGGTTAGTTTAGCCAATTGGTTTTTCAGAGTTCGGTTCATTCTTTCAGTTTTTCCAGAACTCTGAGGTCTATAGGCAGAGTGCAGTCTCCATCTTATCTGAAGTGTTTTGCACACTTCCTGCACCACCTGATCGATAAAGGCTGGTCCGTTATCGCTCCCTATGCTTCTAGGCAGTCCGAACCTGGGTATTAACTCGGTCAACAGCTTCTTAGTTACTTCTCTGGCTTTCTCAGTCCGTGTGGGGAATGCCTCTACCCAGCCGGTCAGTGTACAAACAAACACCAGTAGGTATTTGTAAGTCCTTGCCGGTGGCAACTCAGTAAAGTCCACAATGAGGTTTTCCATAGGGCTAAACCCCACATGTTGTACACCAGGTGGAGGCAGCATTCCCTGCTTGGGGTTGTTTTTGGCACACAGGATACATCTCTGGGAAATAGCAGCAGTCAATTGAGAGAGGTTTGACATATATAATTTTCTCCCTAGATGTTCCCTAGCAGCAGTGCCTCCCAAGTGTGTGGACTCGTGGTAGTTTTTCACAATCTTGCTTGCCAGGTGTTGGGGCACAAACACTCGGTTGTCCGGGAGGAGTAGCCATCCATCTTGCAGTCGGGCTCCCTCCTGCTGTGCCCATTCTTGCTCCTTAGAAGTATAGTGAGGTTCCAAGTTTTCAGGGGTTATTTCTGGGATGAGTGCAGCCACAGTTGTAGGTAGAGGTTGCAGAGCCGCTTCTCGGGCAGCCTTATCTGCCTTGTGGTTGCCTCTGGTGACCAAATCTTTTCCTCGCCTGTGTCCTTTACAATGCATCACAGCAATCTTTTCCGGAGCCCACACCGCTTCTAATAGACTTTCCACTTCTTGGCCATACTTCAAGGCTTTTCCATGGGCTCCTATCAGGCCTCTCTCCTTCCATAGAGCTCCATGCGCATGCAGGGTTAAGAAGGCATACTTTGAATCTGTGTATATATTTGCCTTACATCCAGCTGCCAATTGCAGGGCTCTAGTGAGTGCAATTATTTCGGCCTTTTGGGCAGAGGTTCCTAGTTGCAGAGCTTCTGCTTCTACAACTTCATCGTTGGTCACCACAGCGTACCCGGCCTTCCTAATGCCATTGGATACAAAACTGCTTCCATCGGTGTAGTATACAACATCAGGATCTTTCAGGGGTTCATCCTTCAAGTCTGGTCTGCTAGAGTAGACTTCGTCCATCACCTGGAGACAATCATGGTGTTCTATCTCCTCGTCATCTGGTAAGGGCATCAGGGTGGCGGGGTTAAGGGTATTCACCACTCTTAGGTGCACTCTTGGGTTTTCACACAGCAGGCCCTGGTATTGGGCCATTCGGGGGTTTGTCAGCCAGTAACTCCCTTTGTACTCCATGAGGGTGAGAACAGCATGGGGTACATTTACATACATTTCTTGGCCAAAGGTGAATTTATCTGCTTCTGTCACCAAGACTGCAGTGGCTGCCACTGATCTCAGACAGGGTGGCCATCCTTTAGCCGTTGGGTCCAGTTGCTTCGAAAGATAAGCTACAGGCCGATTCCAGCTTCCTAACTTCTGAGTCAAAACTCCAGCTGCCACGCCATTCTGCTCATGCACATACAGTTGGAAGGGCTTCTCTGGGTTTGGCAGCCCCAAGGCTGGAGCCTCCATTAGGCATTTCTTAATAGTCTCAAAAGCCTCTTGCTGCTCTGGTCCCCACACAAAAGGGTCTTTCTCCTTTCCCCTTGTACTGTCGTTTAGAGGCTTTGCTATTATGCTGAATCCTGGTATCCAAATTCTACACCATCCTGCTGTTCCTAGAAAACCACGCAATTGTTTTCTGGTTGTGGGCCTTTTTATAAGGCATATGGCTTCTTTCCTCTCTGGTCTCAAAGCCCTCTGCTGGTGTGACACATTGTAGCCTAGATACTGGACTTCTTCCAGGCACAGTTGTGCTTTCTTCCGGGAGACTTTGTATCCCGCCTCCCACAACAAGTGTAATAACTCCTCAGTGCCCTCTTTACATGTTTTAAAGTCTTTTGTAGCCAATATCAAGTCATCAACGTACTGTAATAGAACCTTTTCTCCAGGCACTGAGGGGTATTTAGACAAGTCCTTGGCTAGAGCCGTTCCAAATAGGGTTGGGGAATTCTTGAAACCCTGTGGTAGCCTGGTCCAGGTTAACTGTCCTTTGGCTCCCGTCAGTGGATCCTCCCATTGGAAAGCGAATATGGGTTGGCTTTGTGGTGCCAGCCGGCAACAAAAGAATGCGTCTTTCATGTCTAACACCGTGAAGAATCGAGCTTCAGGTGGAATCAAACTCAACAGGGTGTACGGGTTGGGTACATTAGGGTGTAGGGTCTCTATGGCCTGGTTCACACTTCTAAGGTCCTGTACCGGACGAAACTCGTTTCCTGGGCCTGGCTTTTTGATGGGCAACAATGGGCTGTTCCATTCAGATTGGCAGGGTTTGAGTAAGCCAAATTGTAACAATCGGTCTAGATGTTTTTGGATTCCCTCCGCTGCTCGTCTCGGTATAGGGTACTGTCTTACAGCGACTGGCGTCGCTGATGGCTTCACTCTAACAATTATGGGTGGAATATTCTTAGCCATTCCTGGGGGATTGTCTTCAGCCCACACCCCTGGAGGGGCTTGGAGTGTGGTTTCAGGTATTTGTTCTATTACTTCAGCAAGGGTAGTTGGGCGGCCTATGTATGCCAGATATTTCCAGGCCTGTTCTCTGGGCACTGTGATCGTCATTATGCCTGCTGCCTGTGGGGGCAATCTCAATTCTGGTCCTTTGGGGGTGAAAGCGATTTGGGCTTGCAACTTGGTGAGAACGTCCCTTCCCAGCAATGGCACTGGGCACTCTGGTATGTACAAGAATTGGTGGGTGAGGTGATGTCCTCCAACTTGGCACTCTAATGGTTGTAAGAACGGTTTTCGGGACCGATCCCCTGTGGCCCCTACAATATTTACTGACTCTTGGCTTTCAGGCTGTACAGGTTTGGTTATAACAGAGTATTGGGCCCCGGTATCAATCATAAAGTCCATAATGCGGCCTCCCAATTTCACCCTGACCATAGGTTCTCGGAGGCCTAAATTGAGAGAAGAACCCGGTCCTGCCTAATCGTGATACTCCTCCATGCCTGCAAGGCCCACGAAATCTCTCCTGTCTGGTCCTCTGGCATATCTTCCTCCAAACACTCCTCCTCTTTGTCCTCTTTGTTCCCTCTGTCCTCCTTCCATCCTGCCCGCTTGATTCTGGGGGCACTCCCGCCTCCAATGTCCTTCCCTCTTACATATGGCACACTGGTTTCTTCCAAGCGGCTGGCCTCTTCCCCGGCCTCTACCCCGAGCCTCTGGGCCCCCCTGGCCCTCCCGGGTCGCCGGTCCTCCTTGGGCCAAAGCTGCCGCCATAACCGCTGCCTTTTCCTTCATCCACTTCCTCTTTTCCTTCTTCTCCTCTTCCCCTCTTAGGTCATACACTCGCTGGGCGATTGCCATCAATTCACTCCTAGGCTTGCCTTGAAATCCGGGCTGTTTCTGTATCTTTGTCCTTATATCTTTGGCTGACTGGGCTATAAATGAGGTATTAACCATCACCTCATGGTCAGGGTGGTCGGGGTCATATGGTGTCCAGATCCTATAAGCCTCCATCAATCGTTCCAGAAAGTCTCCAGGACTCTCATCCGCCTTTTGGGTTACGGCAGAGACCTTGGACAGGTCAGTTGGCTTCCTAGCTGCTCTTCGGATACCTTGTAAGAGTACTTCCCTATATGTTTTTAGGGCGTTTCGGTTCCCAGCATTGTTCGCGTCCCATTTGGGGTCAACCATTGGGTACCGATTGGGCCAATCGGTTTCTGGCACATTATTCTCTTTCAAATGGTCTAATGCTTGCTGATTAATTCTCCTTCTTTCTTCAGTGGTGAAAAGGGTGTTCAGTAATTGCTGGCAATCTGGCCAGGTGGGATCATGGGCAGTGAAGATAGACGCCATTAAGTCCACCATAGCTTGGGGTTTTTCACTATAGGGTGGAGTGTGTATCTTCCAATTCATCAAATCTGTGGTGGTAAAGGGAACATACTGCATGGTGTACGTCCGGGGTGGGGCATTGGCGCCAGGTGGGGGCGGATTGTCCCATACCACCCGTAGGGGGGCAATTAGGCCTTCTGGTGGTGTTTCCTTGCACCTTTTTGCATAGTCTTTCAGTGCCTGATTACGGGCCCTGCTGTAGGCTGCTGCTGCACTTTTATGCTTAGGATTGGAGGACCTATACCGGCTTATCTTCTCCCTTAATTCTCTGAGGTCTGGGTATATTTCTTCCAGGGTTTGGTTACTGGGGGTCTTCACTCTTTCCCTCTGTCCTCCTACTGCCCCAGCCGGTAGATCTGCATTCGGGGGCTGTTGTTGTACTGGGGGGGCATAGGGTGGTGGCCGCAGAACCATAATCTCCTCTTCCTGACTGTCCAGTACGGGCGGGCGCTTTGCTACCTTCTGTAAACTGCAAATCTTTGCCCTTGGTGGCATTTTCCTGCATCCTCGCAACCAAGGGGGATTATGGTCTACAGCATCCTTCCATGTTGAGATATATGGGATCTGGTCTGGATGATTGTCAATTATAGTCCGCCATAAGGGATTGATGAGATTCTCATCAAGGCTTCCCTCGGAGGGCCAGCCTGTACCCTGTGTTGGCCAGTCTACTTCACACAGGGAACGTAGGCGCTCTTTCCTCAACGGAAATCCCCAATCGTCGCCCTCTGTGGCTTCCTTCCAATGGTCCAGAAAACACTGGAGGGGTGTCCCTTTACTGGACCCTCCTCCCATCCTAGGCTGTTGAGGTACTCCGCTCCTACCAGGGTACAATCACACACCTTTCTCCGCGCCCAGTTGGCGACCTGAACGAACTCGCGTTGCCAGGAACTGCGCCTCGTGGACCACACCTCGCTTGGCTAGTGGCACTAAAGCCCCGGCCTCTCATACATACACACAATCACTGGAGTACCTTGTTCACACACCACATACATATACCTCCCAAAGTTTTCCCCTTTTGTCCTTTCTTGCCTGCCTATACGTATCTATGTATCTATCTGTCCTGCCTATCCTACCTTTACATGTGTGGGTTCGCCAGAGGACCCCTTACCTGCTGGCTAATAACACACACGCCGGGGAGTGATCAAATCCCCCTTCCTCTAATTAATAGAGGGTCACTACTCACCAAAAGCCGGCTGTCTTCCCTGTCTCCCCGGTTCTTTGTCCGTTGCCACTCCTTGCAGGGCGGAGGGGGGTCAAGATGTCTTCTGATCCCTTCCAACTCTGAAGACTGAGGTGGTGCGCGCAAGGTCACAGGGCTGTTGACCAGCACCTGCCGCCCTGCCTGGTGGGCAAGGGGCTGCCTCTGGTCGAGGGCTTAAGGCCCGATCCGAGTCCTTGACGGCACCAGAAATGTTACGCCTGTATGACTCGACCCAGCAAGACCAGACGAAAATATTTCAGGCAGCAAAGTTTTCAGAAGAAAGTTTCTTTATTGCAATAAGGTGCATTCAGTAAGCAAAAGGCAAAATGCACACAACTCTCAGTGTGGGGTGGCTTTTTATACACACTATGACAGAGCAAGGTCCACCTCCCAGCCTATCAGGATTAATATTCAAATATCGCACGAGCCTATCAGAACATTACACATGCTCAGGTTGCCTTTGTCTGTTTCAAGCTGCTTTAGCCACCAGGAGGTGCCATATACTTATTCTAACTGCCTAACCGTTAACCCCCCTTTGCACCTGCGACCTATTTTAAGCTGTTGCTAACGGGAAATCGCTTAGCCTGTGGTTAGCTAGTTGCTCTAGGTGTGAAGAAATGTGGTTAGCCAGTTGCTCTAGGTGTGAAGAAATGTTCCTTACAGTTCGCCCCAACAGGTGCTTGTGGTTAGCAACTTGTGGGTCAGTTCTCAGAAATCAGGACATAACAGACAGGATATAACAGACAGGATATAACTGTGGTGAGCTCGGAGTTTCCTCTTGCAAATATGTGGTTAGCTCTTTACAGGAAATCTTGCTGAGCTGCTGACAGCTCCAAAAGCTGCAAAGTTAAACTTTTAGCCAGAGCTAAAATGAAGTCCGTTTAGCCCTTTATATCTCCAATAAGATCATACCCTCTCCTGGCTATCTCTTTGTCCATTCTGTCCACACATATCTTGGTGCCTCAGCATGACTAAACCGCTTCTGGTGAAGCAGAGCAGCGCACAGAAACGCCGTTTGCCTTCCTACCACAGCAGTACCTATTTATCTACTTGCACTTTGACGTGCTTTTGAACTGCTAGGTGGGCAGGAGCTGGGACCAAACAATGGGAGCTCACCCCGTCGCGTGGATTCGAACCAGCGACCTTTTGATCAGCAAGCCCAAGACTCAGTGGTATAGACCACAACGCCACCTGCACTTATATGAGTATAAATTCCCTTTGCTGAGGTCTAAAGGCCTCTGGTTTAGGTTACTAAAGTCTTGGAATACATAGATTGAGGTGAGTGGGGCCGAGAGACTTCAAAGAAGTGTGACTAGCCCAAGGTCACCCAGCAGCTGCATGTGGAGGAGCGGGGACGTGAACCCGGTTCACCAGATTACGAGTCTACCACTCTTAACCACTACACCACACTGTGCACATGCTTCCATGCCAGAGTCCATTAGGCTAAGTATCTGAAAAGGGAAATGTACATTATTGGAAATTTATATGGAATAAGAACCATGCACAGTATCTTCCAGTACAGACTCAGAAGACAATATTTGGTATGTTACCCTCAACATTTATTTGCCTGTGGTGGTTGATTGCCATACTGCCCAACCATGCATTTTGCAGGGAATACTTCAGGATACTACAACTTGCCATAGTAAGAAAGTTATTTCTACTGGTTCACCATCCTCATCACTATTCCTAATTAAAGTCTGTTCTGTTATGAAAGCCTGCATTGTACTTTAAATCTGCGCCAGCTGGTGCCAACTAACCTATTGCCATGTCTCCTGATTGTCTCATTCTGTGAAATGCTTTCTTTTGCGTGTAGGCAGAGGTCCCAAAATATTTATTTGGTGGTGACAATTGTGCTTCCTACCAGGTGGTGTACATCAGGGGTGGAGAATCTTTCCGGGCAAAGGGTAGCATTACCCACTGAGCAACTGTATTAGAAATGATAGTATATGCTTTGATAGATCGCCTACATGTGAAGCGATGTAAAAGCCATAAAAGACAGCATGAAAGGATTTAGGTAGGGGAATCTGCTTACTCGGGCTTTATGAAGAATGTGTTGTGAACGTTTGTGCAGGAAAAAACTCAGCCTTGAGCTACTCTGGTGGAAAGTAGGCACCCTGTTCTTCTTGCTGAATCAAGCATGCAGTTCTGATAATGCAGGCATACTTTTCTTCTGAGAACGTGACTTAATTTTTATGCATGTGTAAAGCTAAAGGAAGGGAATGCCTTTATATAAGCCTGGGTAATTTGTAGGTCAGCGATCTCCATTTTTGTGGGTTCCTCAGCAGCTGCTGTTGATCTGACAAAGTAAAGCTATCTCAAACACCACAATGGTGTGTTAATGAAGAAAACCACTGCACAACCTACTGGGGGATCCATGCCAGTATTGGATGGGGCCAGAGACAATAGTAGGTGTGATCTGGGGCAAGAAGTGTGGCTGGAAGAGTTGTGTGGCGTGGGAAGTGTCCCGAGGGGCAAAGTTGCGTGCACATGGCACATTTGTGGGTCAGGTTATTTTTTACAGGGAAAGTCAAATTTCCTCAAGCACCTCCACTTGAAATGAAAGGAATTCCAAAAGGAATTGCATGAATGGTCTATGTTGAAATTTGTGCTTATTGTATCAAGGAGCTTTATTTGCAGCTAACACATTTCTACTGCATGCTGTAACACACCGATTCTTGTGAAGCCTGAAGCCCTTTCAAATACATATCTAAAATCTGATGGTGAAAGCTGTTATAAGATAAATCTGAAACATTTTAAGCTGCGTCTAACCGTTGAGAAACCTCCAGACCCCAGGCGCATAAATATATCAATTAAAAAGAAGAAGTGAAGAACCAGCTTGTCTATGAAATGGCAAAAGGTCCAATTATGCAATGACCTGTTAAGTCTAGGCCTGCTAAATAAATTTAGCACATGAATAGTAACCAGCCCCCTACAGACCTGGTGAAACCTTAAACAAGCACTTAGTACAATCATGGCTCACAAAGGAGTTGGACATCATGGTTATACATACCGCTGGTACGTCCCTCCTCCCCTTCACCCCCTTTTTCAGATGTCCTGTGTTGTCAGGCTAATAGATTTAGCACCTCTATATGGTCTTATTTCCTGGTGTCTGCTCCAATTAATCACTAGGCCATTTCAAAGAAGGAAAAGGGGAGGCGGAAGTAGGTTTATTTTCATTTGTAAAAGTATATAAAAAAAATACTTTATGTAGTAATTTGAATTGTAAGACAATACCTGGAAAGTATGGTGTATCATAAAACTTCCCTTTAGGAAAACTGGAGTTTTCAATTAAATGCTTTTTTTTCCATTTCCAACTGCAAAAACTCCCAATACACTGACTTCCCGTTTGTGCTCCATTTAGCTAATATTTCTTATTATTTACCCTGCTGGATTTTAATATTTCCATTTGTCTCCTTTCCTTGCCATTGTACTGGGTTCAGTTTTGCCAGTTATTTCCTGTAGACAAATTGTAAAATGTCAAATGTTTTACCTCAGCTTGCCAAGATATTAGATCCACCATCAACAGCAACTTCCTCTATGAGTCAGAAACAGCAACTTATAAAGTGTTATTGATGAATTCTATAGCAATTTTGACTGTACAAATTGATTTGCAGTTCTTAAGAACCTTGTGTAAAAGTAGCAGTGCTGGATTATACCAGCAGAGGAAGGGAGGTGCGGTGGGTGCGGTCCGCCCCGGGTGTCATCCCTGAGGGGGGTGACATCGCCGCCGCCTTCGGGACACCTATTATTTCAGAAAATTTCTTCATATCCTCTTCCCAAAATTTGTATACCAGTTTGCAAGTCCACTACATGCACCAACAGTTTGACGTTTGCATATGGTAGGAGTTTTGCAACTGCTTGGACATGGTGCTCTATCCTCCATACAGGCAAGCATAAAAGCATTCTCACAGATGGAGAACACCTTGCAGCTGGGCAAAAATTCTCATGGAAGGGTGCAAAATAGGGCCAGGGAGGGGTGTGGCATGGGGGGAAAGATTGTTGAGGAGGAGGAGGAGGCTCTGTCTCGGAGAGAATACTGAATGCACCCTGAATTGTAGGTGGGTTCATGCGAAGCAAAGCCCAGTGATAACAGCAAGAACCTTTACTGAATTAACACAACTGAACAACAGGGGCAAAGCACAGGCGGGGAGAATGCTCTTGTGCTCAGGTCTTGCTTGCTGGCTTCCAAAGAGGCATCTGGTTGGCCACTGTGAGAACAGAATGCTGAACTTAGATGGGCCTTCAGTTTAACCCAGCTATCAGGACTGTTCTTACATTCTGATGATGACAATAATATATTTATTAAAAAATATTTATATATAGCCTCTCATTAAAATAATTCCCATATTTATTAATATACAACTGTGTGTTTTCTGTGTTATTCCATATTATATTAAATAAATGTATAAACAAACAAACAAATGATACAGCAGCATTGTACAATAAAACAATTCAATATGAAACTACAATTCAAGATGCAGACATCAATCTAATAAAACCAATACATCACAATTACTGTTGTCAGGATCGTTCAGCTGGAATGAGAGGCCAGGGAAAACTAAACAGATACGTTTTATCAGCCAACAGAAGCTTACCATAGGAGGTGCCTGCCTTGTTGAGGCAGGGAGCTCATTCTACAGGCTGGGGGGCCACCATGAAGAAGGCCCCCTAGTAAGTTGCTGTGAGATGAGCAGCTCTGCTTGGGAGAAGGTGTTACTTGAGTTGTTCTTCAGTGTCCACACTGAATGCCAGAAGGGAGGGTTCTGCTCTCAAGGAGATACGTCTATATAAATTTTCCAAAGAACAACCAACTGCATATAAGCTTAGAATTGAAGATTGGAGGAAAGCATCATGGAGGGCCTCTGTCATACTGGCTGTATGTGCATGCTGGAATGGTACCACAGTCCACATAGTTTATTAACTTGTTTCCAACAAGAATCAATCCAGGTTATAAAACATCTAATAATGCAGCTGTTTGTGTTAAAACATTTTGTTCTGAAGAATCTCCTTCTTTACCCAGCTGGCAATCACCTTCTGCCAGGCGGTTAATAACCCATATCATTCTTCTGAGCAGTTTACGGAACTGCAGATGTTGTTATCATTGGTATGCATTTAGTCATAATTCAAATGCATTTGAACCTGTAATTTCCTGGAGCTCTGAGTTTGTGCAATCAGTTGAATGGTGTGGTGGGGTGAGAGAAAGTATTTCTGTTTGATTTACATCAGTTACCTTTTTTAAAGTTTTATCATATCCTCCCCCCCACACACACTTCCACATGGCTTGTTATCTTGGGAAATGTTGCATTTCAGTCAAAGTGCAATTTTGTGAGCAGGGAAATTTTATCCATGGAAACTCATCAGAATCCTCTCCATGGCTATGTTATATGCTTCCATGCAGCTGTTTCACTAGCGCTGGGAAATGCTTCCATTGTCCTCCTTCAAGATGTGCTAGACTTGGGAATGAATGGAGCGGTCTATTTCCATATCAGTTTCACATGTGTTTATTTCTATACCTGTTATATCATATTATTTATAAATAAATAAATAAATAAATAAATAAATAAATAAATAAATAAATAAATATTAGATGCTTCAAAAAAGAACGTATCCTGGTCCAATGTGCTTTGCAGGCTACTGTGTGCAGTTCAGGACCCGAGTCTGCTTACTATGGGAATGTTCAGGGTCGCAGGAGAGGATATATTGTTTATTAATATCCTTCCTAACTTGTGCTAGCAAATTCCTTTACTTAGCAGAGTTTACATTCCCCTTCTCGTGCACAGCAGAAAGCTGGTTGCAGGCTCTTTAGAACCTCTTACTATTATGCAATTCAATCTGCCTCAGATTGAATTGTATGTTCCTGGTAAGATCCCCTTTTAAATCCCCCCTAAAAGAATAAAGACACCACATTCTTATTCATAAGCAATAAAAAGAAAGTTTACTCACGATCAGGCAGAGCACAGTGTGATCCCTGAAGGCAGGCTTTAGGCTTAAAGTTACAAACTTATACTAACAGGTTTACCCCATAAGGGAGATAGATGACCTGGGGGACTGCTTGGCTGGCAGCCAGCAGTTCAGTCCAGGAAGTTCACAGGACAAAAGGAAGATGGAAAAGAGAGAGAGAGGCAGCATGACTTGGCCTTTTACCAGGTCTGGAAAGGTCACACCCACCTACTAGTCACATGCAAGGAAGGATGCTCCTGGCCAGGAGCAACAGGAAGTCTTGACTGGCTGGACCAAAAATTCCCTTGCATGTCCACTCTAGCAAAAAAAGGAATGTTGTATTTGATCCCAGTGGATTACATCCCACGATTACTCCACCCCTACATTCACTATTTGGAAAATTTAAAAGGTACACACACACTTGTACACACACACTTTTGGCAGAAGTGGATGGAATTCACAGGCAAAGTAGCCCCTCTAGTCTAGTTAAAGCCTGCAAAAGTATGGGCAAATAGGTTCAAGGCCTTTTATGCTAGGGATTTATCTTTCCATCCCTGTTTCCCAAAAGTCTTTGATTGGGAATGTTTCATACTGAGTATTATTCAATGCAGTGGATGTTTCTTCCATCCAAACAAGTGCAATACTGAAGCCTGCAATCTAATTTCCCCAACAAATTATTTCCCTTTTAAAGAGGAGTCTATATTTCTGCCTCATTATCAGGAAGCTTTAAAATTTCATTAGACTTCCTTCAGATTTCTTTTATTTTTGCAAGTGGGCCTGGGTTGTGTGTGCGCGCATGCATTTCTTATTTCCATTAAACATTTCTCCAGCATTTTTCATCCCCCTAGCTGCTCATGTGTCCTAATCTGAGAAAGACCCATGAAATGTATTATCTGATGATGTCTTCCCCAGAGGTGAAGGAAGTTAGGGGACTGATCCCTGAATGTCTGAAAGCAATGCACCCGATAATTTTGTGTTCAAGCAAAGTCTTAACTTCTAACAAATAGCAACAAGCAACTGTCAAGTGCACAGTAGGCAGACCACCCCACTTCACCTTTCCATGCTTACAATGTGCTGGACAGTTTTCAGGAAAGCCAAGCACTCAGAGTATAATCCACCAGATAAATGATTTGCAAAATGAGAGAATGGACAGTCACAAGCTCCCCTTTGCCACCTTGAAATAAGGTAAGTACAGCGAAAGCGTGTGCCCTGCACATGAGAATTTCTCCCCAAAAACTCACATTTTAAATCATATCATAGTGCAATTTATTTTCTCATTGATTGATATTTTAACAACAACAACAACAACACCTGATAGCAATTTTTGGTAAAAATAAACCAACTCCTAAGAGCTACCCACAATGGTTATATGTGTTCCAAGGATGTACTGGAAAAGATAGCTCATGCCTCCACTTATTTGTCACCCTGATTATAAGAGGAAACTTTGTGGGTTAGCATGAATCTGTTCTGTTATCTTTGGTGTGAATGGTCAAAGAGGGCAATATTCTCAACTACTCCCAGACCAAGTCAAACACCTGGTAGCAAAATTGCTCTGACCTGATCTAAGCATTGAAACCTGCCCAGAAGCACTTTCCCTATTACAGATGAAACTGAAACGCACACACACTACTTTGTATTATACAGTGTGCGCTGTGGATCAAGGCATAATTATGAGCTTGTAATTATATTTCCAACTCCTCACAAATAAATCACAGTAAAGAGTGTTATCTACAATTTGGAGTTTGTGGTAAGGGTTGCTTTTTAATTGTGAAAATGTACCAGAAATATGTATGAAATTCAGGATTGCTCATGGGTATCTGCAGAAAAAAAGATTGCATAATAT
This sequence comes from Lacerta agilis, assembly GCF_009819535.1. Taxonomy (NCBI): domain Eukaryota; kingdom Metazoa; phylum Chordata; class Lepidosauria; order Squamata; family Lacertidae; genus Lacerta; species Lacerta agilis. Next base: position 23,947,946 of record NC_046312.1, read on the forward strand.
ATCAAACAACACATCAGAGAGACTATCTTGACACACCATTGTGAGTGATCATATATTTACACCTGACGGATTTATTCAAAGGCATTTTCGCTGGGTTTCTTTTTCCTTCCTAAAGTGAGGTCAGAGGGATAGTCTTAATCAAGGAGAAAGTGCAAAGAAATATTACCTGAATTGTTACTTTTAATTAACATCCAAGAGATCTGAAATAATTTAAATGGCATTGGGAAAATATATCCAGTATCAATTACTGGTTTCTGAGGGTAAGGATTGCATGATTGTGTGCTTTTCGTTATTATTTCAATGGCTCTTAAATAATGGCTCATCCCTTAAATGAGATGGAACCAGCAAATTTTTGGCTGGAATAGCTCAGTTGGTAAAACATGGGGCACTTAATCTCAGGGACATGGGTTTGAGCTCCACATTGGGCAAAAGATTCCCGCATTGCAGAGCGATGGGCTAGATGATGCTTGTGGTCCTTTCCAACTCTACATTTCTATGAAAAGGGGATGGGAGAGTGTGGATGTCCAACATAAGGGAAAAAATGGCATGTAATTCTGAAACATTTATTTCTTTACTTATATACATTTATTTTTATATCCTACTGCTCTTCCACTATGGAATCCATGGTGGGGTACATGTGGTTCCCATGAGGTCTTCCATACAAGCGCTGGCCAATCCCATACCTGTTAAGTTTCAATAAGGTGGTAGTCTCGGGGCACCTTCTGTCTTCTGACCATATCAATATCTCTTATTTAAATAGCAAAATTAGCATGTCCTATGCAATTGGAAATTTTGTTATTTAATAATGGCACTCCTACTTTTATACCCCATATGCATGGGGTATAAATGAAAATATTTTATTTTTTATTTTTTTATGCAGTCAGTTCTTTCTTTTTTAAAATAATTAAACACATTTTATATTTATTTGAGGTAGCAAAGGATTTGCTCCTCTTGTAATAATAATATTAACAACAACAACAACAAATTTTATTATTTATACCCTACCAATCTGAGCTGTGGTGTAGTGGTTAAGAGCGGTAGACTCGTAATCTGGGGAACCGGGTTCGCGTCTCCGCTCCTCCACATGCAGCTGCTGGGTGACCTTGGGCTAGTCACACTTCTCTGAAGTCTCTCAGCCCCACTCACCTCACAGAGTGTTTGTTGTGGGGGAGGAAGGGAAAGGAGAATGTTAGCCACTTTGACACTCCTTCGGGTAGTGATAAAGCGGGATATCAAATCCAAACTCCTCTTCTTCTAGCACATATAAAAGCATAATAAACATCACACATTAAAAACTTCAGGATACAGGGTTGTCTTCAGATGTCTTCTAAAAGTTGTGTAGCTCTTTATCTCCTTGACATCTGATAAGAGTGCGTTCCACAGGGAGGGCACCACTGCCGAGAAGGCCCTCTCCATGGTTCCCTGTAACAGCCGGTTGGTCTGCCATAGTCAAAACAAAATAAAATAATAAATTCCTTCCAGTAGCACCTTAGAGACCAACTAAGTTTGTTCTTGGTATGAGCTAAGTGTGCATGCACACGAAAGCTCATACCAAGAACAAACTTAGTTGGTCTCTAAGGTGCTACTGGAAGGAATTTTTTTTTTTTCATTTCTTGCAGTGAGGGAACTGCCAGAAAATAGGAACAAAGTTAAAAGTCCAGACCAGCATACCTGATTTGTGTTGTTGTTGTTGTTGTTGTTGTTGTTGTTGTTGTTGTTGTTGTTGTTGTTGTTATATACTTATATATATGCCACCTTTTCCCCTGACAGGACATAAGGTCAGCATTGTGCAACAGTTCTGAATACAATGTGACAAGGTTAGCAGGTTATAAAGTGGTATAGTAGTATTATCAATGAATGAATGAATGAAGGAATGAATAAAATCAGAGCAATAGGGAAGGAACAGACCACAAGTCATGTGAATATTTGGTTATGTATCAGAATGCTGGGCTGAAGGTTTTGAGCCAACTTTCTTCAGCATATCATGGAAGCAAGGGATTCCCACTGATTGGTTAATATTCAGCAGCATGTGTGAAATCTTTCAGTAAAAAAATATCTCCCTGCATGTGTGAAATCTTTCAGTAAAAAAATATCTCCCTGCATGAAAACCACTGATATTATCTGTTGAAATTTACAAATGGATATCCGATGTGCATAGAATCTCCATCAAAATATCACATGTGACACCAAATATATTGTCTAAATATAAATATATTTATATATTTATAAATATATTTAGACAATATAAAATATAAACTTTCCAAAGCATGAATTAAAGCAGAAACATATTATGGAAAGTCATAGGAAAACTATTAAAGCTATGTATACTCCAAGAGTAACAAAGTGCTGGATTAAATTTTATAAATTATAATTAAATTTATTTATAATATGGCTAGGAACACAGTGAAAATTTAGCTACCAAATGTATAATTCACACAGCAACTTTTTGCACACTCATACCTCTGCATTCAGCTAACCATTTTTATTTGTGTCAAATCCCCTTCTAACATTTCACAGTGCACCCCAAGTCTGAGACGGCTCTGAACACGCACCCACTTCTCAATGTCTATTCACAACACTTTCCTTTTTCTGAGAACCTTCCTGCCAAACATAATTTGCCTGCACAAAGAGGTGCAAAAAGTGATTGAAAGAGATCACAAATCATATTGAATAAAGGTCAGCTTTTGCTCAAAGCATTGTTTGCGAATACATTCATTTAGCACTTGTCCAGCTCTCTAACTTTACCTTACTGTCAGATGGCCCTTTTTTCTTTGGGATTGCCAATTATTCTCTTTTATTATACTTGAGACATGCTTTAAATTTTCTCTATTGATTTCCTCTTCTTTGTAATTGGATGTAGTGATTGGAATATCTTCTATATTACTTTGCAGCCTTTTTTTAATTAAATCTGAAAACTGACTCTAAAGAGCCCTACTGAAATTTCAAAGAGTAATAAAAAATAGCAGTTGAAAGAAGATTTTGTGATACTGGTACCCCTATGGACTTTAATAAAAGTATTTTCTCAACCGATGCTTATCTTCTTATATGCATATATAGACCAACTATTATTTTTTAAAAAAAATATTAATGTGAGTGATATCTACATATTTTAGCTGTATAGACTGACCATGAACTTTATTAAAACAATAAATGCTTTTGATACGCATCTTCATAGAGAAAAACACCAGTTTGATTATCATTCCAAATACCGATAATAGCAATCTCAAGAGTAAATTGTCAATCGTTTTGAAGTCAAAATGGGGGCCACCAAGAAAAAAGAGGGGAGGTATTGCTTCTCTAAATTTTAGAGCATGGGTATCTGTTTTGGAGATGGAAAAAGTACCGTAGCTATGGGTCCCTCATAAGAACATAGAAGATTTGGGACACATAAAAGAAATTATATCTTCATGCAGTAGTGCATAGTTAAAGTATGGAACTCACTCCCACAGGAGACAGTGGTGGTCCCCAACTTAGATTGCTTCAATAGAGGATTACGTAAATTAGTGAAAGCCATTAACGGCTACTAGACTTAATAGCTGTGATCTAGCTCCACTGGATACCAACCGCTGGGAACCACAGGTCAGCAGAATGCTGTTGCACTCATATCTGGTTTGCACCCAACTCTAGAAGGACACTGTACAGAGTAGTTCATCGTGTATTTATCTCTTGGTACTGCATACAAGTCATCCTGTTTAGCACCCATTTATGCAGGCAGTAACTATTCAAATTATCAGTTCTTCTTTTCTGATGTCAAATGAACACGCTTTGATTATATATAACCATGATGTATTGAATAAATATTGGATTTGTGTACTTCATAACCCTAGAATAGCCGAATAAAATCTAGTAACAGAAGTCCTTTTATGGGAGTACAAATCTGGGAAGCAGTGTTCTTAAAATCTACATATTCCCTTGCCCTTCACTCCAAAACCAACATCAAGTGGAAACCATGCATGTCTCATTAAAGGAAATTATCCCTGGTAGCTAGTAAATGAATGCTAGTGATATGTGTTGCTCTTTGTTGCTCTCGTAAATACAGTGGTGGTCAGAGCAGCCTATTTTTAGTTCATGTCAGCTTTCTGTGTGTTCATTCATAAGTCTGTTTTATTCAGTATGTACATCAACCAGCAGTTTGCTCATTTTAAAAAGGAAGAACATACAAAACTTTGCATTAGTTTTTAACATTCCCCCAACCACCACCACCATAACATGCACAAAGTTTGCCAGGAGGTTTGCTGACCTTGGCTATTTATTGAGTATTCCATCTGATATGTTTGCAGAGAGGTGTGGTGGTATTGGATCAAAGCTAGTGCTTTCTCACACTTTACAGTGCATTTGTCAATCATTTTTCTTGACAGAAAATGTCAGAATTCATTTTGGTGCTGAGGGAGAGAAGGTTAGCTGTGCAGGATCACTAATCAACCTGAATTATGCAACCTAAAAACAGAGAAAACCTGGAATACTTTCTTATTTTCTGAGTCTGAGCAATGCATCCACGAGGAGGTTGTTTTTGTTGGGTTTGGATTTTCTTTTACATTTAATCAGCGAAGGTCACATATAGCTTTTAATGTGTTTTGAAGTGGGATGTATACTAAATCTCCTATTGATTTCATATAAACTGCCTTCTAAGAATTCATCTCATGGCTAAACAATATCATTTTGACACCCCAGATTCAGCTTAGGATAACATCGAACTGTATAGAGTGGAGGTGCCAAGGCAATTTGCAGACTTCCAGTTTTTACAGCAAATATACATTTGGGGTAATAGGCGCTGACTCCTAAGGGCTGAGGCAGTTTCACTCCCCTCCCAATATATATTTTGAGGGGGGAAGGATCCTTCAGGGTATGTTCAGTTCTGCCCCTGGTACCTCGCGATGTCGCACACACAATGTCAGGATGTCATGTCGCCCACCCCACCCCCATTCCTCTGGAGAAACTGGCGCCTCTGTTTGGGGTTATTTCCTAAACAAAGGTGCCTGTGCTTACATCTAGGTGGGAAAAGGCCAGCCTTTTGTATTTGATGTCCTTTAGAAACAGATGTATGGAGTTTGGCTGTCATCCAGTAGTCCATTGTGTAGAGTATTAGAGGTGTTTTTGCATAAGAGCTAACTTATAACACTGAAAACAAGCTCTTAGACGGAGTGTCACCTGGATTTTTCTTTTAAAAAAATCCTAGTTGATTAATCATATGTTGATTAGTTAATGCAATTAAATATGCATGAATTTGTATGTAACCTTCCTAAAGGAAAGAAACGCATTGTTTTGTAAAGGTTGCATGAATCTCACAGCACAATCATCTTTAAAAGAATTAACAAGAATTCTTAACAAGAATGAGATAATGCTGCCATCTTGGTAGGCTACCTTGTGAAGTTCATAGTTGCTTGTTTTGGTGCAGTAACATCAAGTATAATAAATAAATAAATAAAATGTCCAGTAGCACCTTAGAGACCAACTAAGTTTGTTCTGGGTATAAAACTTAGTTGGTCTCTAAGGTGCTACTGGACAATTTTTTAAAAATTTATTTCGACTGTGTCAGACCAACATGGCTACCTACCTGAATCTAGAATCAAGTATTAAAGTGACATTTTGAAACAAATTAATAATAATAATAAATTCCTTCCAGTAGCACCTTAGAGACCAACTAAGTTTGTTCTTGGTATGAGCTTTAGTGTGCATGCACACTTCTTGGTCTCTAAGGTGCTACTGGAAGGAATTTTATTATTTTTTATTTTTTTCAACTACGGCAGACCAACACCGCTACCTACCTGTAAAGTGACATTTGTTAACTTTCTACTGTGCTTTGTAGAGAGTACTCCTCATGTGATTTTTGCTGTGCCTATTGGTCCTTAGAACTGTTTTATTTATGTGCAGAACTGTTTCATGCTTAAAATTCTGTTCTTTGTATGTTTCTATGGATGAAATCATGGAAGCAGAGCATGACCAGCATGACTAGTAGCTATTGAAAGCCTTCTTCTCCATAAATTTGTCTAATCCCTCTTTATAGCAATCCAAGTTGGTGGCTATCACTGCCTTCATCACTTCCCCCTGAATTCATCTTCTGAGGCACTCTCAAGCACATTTCCATAGTTTAGCTCAGCCTTTCCTAACTGTGAGTCTCCAGATGTTGTTGGACTACAACTTCCACCATCCCTAGCTAGCGAGACCAGTGGTCAGGGATGAAGGGAGTTGTAGTGCAACAATATCTGGGGACCCAAGGTTGAGAAAGGCTGGTTAATGACATGCTGTGTGAAGAAGTACTTTATTTCATATGTCCTGAATATCATCGCCATAATTTCTTCTTCATCTCCATCTTATTTATGTACATTATCTTCTGTCCTATGTCAGATACGAGATACTCAGTAACAGCTTGTTGTCATATTAGATTTTCCCCTGACGATCTAATGGTGATGCATTCTTTACAATCAGATCTTTGCTCATTGAAGCCCCTTTGACCTTTAAAGGTCTGTAGTGGACATTAATTTGCTAGTGTTCGTGAGTGGTTGGTTCATCAGTGACATGATGGCTCCAGGGAATAGTAATGGAAAAGGGAAGTCACTCACATCCAGGATGCAGAGACAGAACCAGTGTGGTGGGTAAGCAAATCTAATTAAAGTCTGATGTATGATAGGTGGCTTGCATAACATAAATAGTAATCTAACATTGTCTCCTAATTAGCAGAAGCAGGGTGACTCTCCCCAGTTCAAACCTGATACAGATAAGCTCAGTAAGAAAATCACAGAAGTGGTTAAGAATGACTGCATTTGACACTTTCTGGTATGAAAAAAATGGTTAGACAGGTGTGTAAAGTGACAAATAAACAACAACAAGGGTCTTTCATATGTTTCCAATGCTCCATTTTCAGGCCACACATCACCATTCTATGCCACTGGAAACAAACTTGGGTGGTGTTAGGTACACTTTATGCCTTTAAAAGACATTCAAAACCCATTCTTTCTCTCAAAGAATTCTGGGCACTGTGGTTTGTCCCTCACAAAATGAACAATTCCCAGCAACACTTAACAAACTACAGTGCCCTGAATTCTTGGAGGGAGGCACATAGCCAATGATTAGCCAAGAGGAATATGTGAAGAGAATGTGCTCATATTTTCACTACTCACTTTCTCTGTTTATACTGTAGTTCCCTGGGAAAGGGGACAGGGCGAATCAGAGAAAAATTCTCTCTCTCTCCCTCTCCCCCTCTCTCTCTCTCTCTCTCTTGTCTGACTATTGAGGGATTAGATCTGCAAGCCCTGGAAAAAAACTTGTTTCCGAGCTGCTGATGACCATAACTGGGGTACCATGTGATTCAAACTCCTGTCAGTTTTTGAAAGCAGGAGTCATTTGTTTCATTACGTCCTTGAGTCCCCCATCTGGGTAAATGGTGGGATATAAATAAATAAATTACAGGAAGGTGCTTCAGGCTGTTTCTGGCAGCTTTCTTCTGCAGTAGAAGAAGATGGTGACCGAAGCTGCAATCTTCTGCATGCAAAGTAGATGCTCTGTTGCTGCGTTGTAGTTGCTGTGGGGGTGGGGATGTTCTGTTGTTACGCCTGTATGCCTTGACTCAATAAGACCAGAAGAAAGATTCAGGCAGCAAAGTTTCCAAAAGCAAAGTTTCTTTATTGCAATAAGGTGCACTCAGTAAGCAAAAGGCAAATGCACACCCCACCTCCTGTGGGGCAAGCTTAAGTACTCTCTATGACATAGTAAAGCTCCTCCTAAATCCCTCCTCCTGGCCTATCAGAACTAATATTATAATACTGCGTTAGCAAATCAGAACATTTCCTTTGTCCGGCTGCCTTTGTCTGTTTCAAGCTGCTTTAGCCGCCAGGAGGTGCTATATGCTATTATTTCAGTGCCTAAATGCCTAGCCGTTGACCCCCAACTGCACCTGGGACCTTATTTTGGCTTCTGCTGATGTTCACAGGAAATGGCTTGGTCACAGGGTGAGTTGTGGTTAGCTACCCAGACAGAGTCTTAAAAAAGAGGAAGTCTGTGGTCGGCCGTTTACTGGCATTCTGCTGAACTGCTGAACTGCTGAAACTGCTGATATGTCTAAAAAAGCTGCAGTGCTAAGCTTTAGCTAGAGTGAGCAGAACTGCATCTTATAAAATGGAATCAAAGTGAAGCTGCATCTAAAATGGGGTTCTGTGGCTCTTTCTACCTACCCTCTGGTACCTTGGTGCCTCATTTCCCCCCTTTCAATCGAGAGGAGCAGCTTGTTCTGCTTCCTCTTCAGATTGACCCATTGAGCTTTTATCATATAGGACCAATACATGAGTTCGTGTTGCAGCATTCACTGAGCGAGTAATCATGCGACGTACCATTTGGATAAGGCATGGCAATAAGCAAGTTATAACAGAGAAGATAATAACAATGAAAATCCCAATCACTAATATTTCTTTTAACCAACCCCATCCCGGGAGCAATGAGCTTATCCAATTCCATAAACTTGGGAATCCAGAATCCACCTGGTCTAGGCTAACCTCATGGAATAAGTCAGCGTCCTTATTGATCTTACGGATATCTTTGTCAACACGTTGGCTTTCATTATACACTGAGGCCGATTCTCTAATGTGGCTTATGTCGGTCCTTACCCGTTGGTTCTGGTCAATGTAAACACAACAGGAGGAATTTAGGAGGGCACATACCCCTCCCTGGCTAGCAAGGAGATAATCTAAAGCCATCCTGTTTTGGAGGGTCGTGGAGGTCATCTGGATAATCTCGGCTTGGAGGGCTGCTAGGGCATCTGCAGTAGAATTAGTTGCTTCAGCTATCCGGACCACCTCCGACTGGAGGGCTGACAAGGCATCTGCAGAGGAAGCAGCGAAATTCTCTAGGGTTGCAGAAATATTCACTAGTGCCCTTTCTAATTGGTCAACACCGAGCCAAGGTATGAAAGCCCTTACGAAAGAATGATATCTTGTATTACGTGTGACCAGCGGGTTTGACCTTCTGCGGGGTCGAAACCGTCCCCTACCTTGCTTTGGGAGCCTTTTATAAAATGTGATGCCCGGGGATATTGTACCTACGGTACAAGTCCCATACCAGTTTGCTGGCAGCATCTTGTAGGCAGCATTACCGCATAGGTAGAATACCCCAGCCCAGCTTTTGAATGGGAAGTGCCACGAAGGGGGTTTTTCGGCATCAGTTGGGATAAACCAGGCGAGGTTCGGATAGTAATCTATCTGATCTTCATAGATTCCGCTACAGTGCGTGTAGTTACCCACAAACGGTCCCCCGGGCTTTGGGGATCTAAGTCGGTAAAGACAAGGGCCTCCCTCTTTTATCCAATCAATACTCCACGTTTGATCCTGAAAACCCTTTGGTGGGATGTAGGGCAGGCTTTGCCAAAAAACGATCCTCCATTCTACCCACCGATAATACTGCTTACGTTCAGGCTTTGCGTCAGGCCTATGGAGTGTTGTGTTAGTCTGGTTGAGGTCTATTGGAATTCCTATTACTGGTATCCCCTGTCCCAGATGCATCGGTACATGCACACATATCCAACAATTCGATTGGTTCAGGTTCCGGACTATAGAAGACGTAAGTTTTAGGAATGTATTTTCCTTCCATCCCTTGGCCATCCACGGTGTGAGAGTTATCAGCAGGAAGAGGATGATCGGTCTCCTCATCTTGCTCAGTGGGGCACTGACTACGCTTCCTGCCACAAAACAGGTAACTATACCAATAACACAGGAGAATTATAAATAGGGCTACACCTCCGCTCAGGGGGAGGAAAACCCACCAAGATCCGAACATGTGGGCCTCTCACCGTCTGTCTCACTCAGGTTCACAGTGCCCGCAAGTGAGATGCTCCCAATCTATATAGGGGTAATTGATTATTCGTGGACAGTATCTTTCTGCGGTTGCACTTAATCCAGCCTGATACACAGCCAGACCTCGGTGACTGTAAAGGTGACAGTGGACTCGGTACACTTCAAATTTACCACCTACCCTTCGAATGAGGAGGAAAGGTCTATGGGCCCATTCAGTTATCGCAGAGGCTTTCCAGAGTAACCACAGTGGAAGACTCGGGTGTTGCATTAACATAAACCTATAATGCTCGCATCTCAGTTTCCCTACTTGTAAAAGAATTCCCTGTCGAGCAACAGGACGGACAAACCACTTGTGGCACTGTGCCTCAGACCAACTTTCCTGATATTCCTCTGATGGGGAGGGGCGCCTTTGCATGAGGAGCCTATCCTTCCTGGTACTGGTATAGGATATGCACCCCTTGGTGTACTTCTGGATTGGGACAACCTACCCGGTAGGGACGCCGTCCTAATTCTATGGGGTTGGGGCAGTCCTCTATGCGGTAGGCCACCACTCGGCAACCACAAGTATATTCAAAAATCCAGGGGTGGCCTAATACTGATTTCCGGGAGAGGTCCAAAATTAATTTTCTTTTGGTGACTACTTGTACAATCAAATCTCTTCCCATTCAATTCCCTTTAGGCCAGTTGGCCACCTCCCCCCTTTCCTCCTCCCTTCAAGCCCACAGTTAATTACAAGTACAGGATCAGAGGTCTCGGTCCTCCCGCGTACCGCTGCTCCTTAATTCTTCAGGCGTGCGCAGGGCAACCAGCTTCCGGGTGTGGTTGCAGCAGGCCGGTCGTCCTCGTTGTCCTCCTGGGTCTAGACACAAGGGTTCTTTGAGAATGTCAGTTTCAAAGGGTCTGCAGGTTTTCCTTTACAAGTCCAGACTCCCTCCGATTTCTTCAGACGAGTGTGGTGGATCCAGGGGGTCACCTCAGCTACTTTCACTGCTGTTGGCGTGGATAGGAGAACTGTATACGGGCCGCGCCACCGAGGAATGAGAGGGTCGCGCTTCCACTCCTTCACCCACACGCTGTCGCCTGGTTGGAACCGATGGACTGGCTCCGCCAGACTGCACGGAGTTCGTTCGAGGGCCCACCTGTTGAGAGAAGCAAAAACACGAGAGAGAGACTGTATTTGCTCATGGGTGATATGATCTCCCACTTGCCCCAAACTAGCTGGTATTTCACGAACGAAGGGAGGTGGTCTCCCATACAGGAGCTCGAATGGTGACAATTTAAGTCTCTTGGTGGGGGCGCTTCGAATTCGGAACAGAGCTATAGGGAGGACATCTGTCCACTTCAGTCCGGTCTCTTGGGTTAACTTGGCCAATTGGATTTTCAAAGTCCGGTTCATCCTTTCAGTTTTCCCCGAACTCTGTGGCCTATAGGCAGAGTGCAGTCTCCACTTTATCTGAAGTGTCTTGCACACTTCCTGCACTACCTGATCGATAAAGGCTGGTCCATTATCACTCCCTATACTCCTGGGCAGTCCGAACCTGGGTATTAGTTCGGTTAGAAGTTTCTTAGTTACCTCCCTGGCTTTTTCAGTCCGTGTTGGGAACGCCTCTACCCATCCGGTCAGCGTACAAACAAACACTAGCAGATATTTGCAAGTCCTTGCAGGTGGCAACTCAGTAAAATCCACAATCAGATTCTCCATAGGGCTGTATCCCACATGTTGTACACCCGGTGGGGGTTGCATTCCTTGCTTGGGGTTGTTTTTGGCACAAAGGATACACCTCTGGGAGATAGCAGCAGTTAATTGTGAGAGGTTAGGCACATACAATTTTCTCCCGAGATGTTCCCTAGCAGCAGTGCCACCCAAGTGTGTGGACTCATGATAGTTTCTCACAATTTTGCTGGCCAAGTGTTGGGGCACGAACACTCGGTTGTCTGGGAGGAGTAGCCATCCATCTTGCAGTCGGGCTCCCTCCTGTTGTGCCCATTCTTGCTCTTCAGGAGAATAGTGAGGTTCCAAGTCTTCAGTGGATATTTCTGGGATGAGTGCAGCCACGGTTGAAGGTGGTGATTGCATAGCTGCTTCTCGGGCAGCCTTGTCTGCCTTATGGTTGCCTTTGGTGACCAAATCCTTGCCTCGCCCATGTCCTTTGCAGTGCATTACAGCAATCCTCTCAGGGGCCCACACCGCCTCTAATAGACTTTCCACTTCTTGTCCATACTTCAAGGCTTTTCCATGGGCTCCCATCAAACCTCTTTCCTTCCATAGAGCTCCATGCGCATGCAGGGTTAAGAAGGCATACTTTGAATCTGTATATATATTCGCCTTACATCCAGCTGCCAATTGCAGGGCTCTAGTGAGTGCAATTATTTCGGCCTTCTGGGCAGAGGTTCCCGGTTGCAGAGCTTCTGCCTCTACAATCTCATCGTTGGTCACCACAGCATACCCAGCCCTCCTAACGCCATTGGATACAAAGCTGCTCCCATCTGTGTAATATACAACATCAGGCTCTTTCAGGGGTTCATCTTTCAAGTCTGGTCTGCTAGAATAGACTTCGTCCATCACCTGGAGACAATCATGGTGTTCTATTTCCTCGTCGTCTGGTAGGGGCATCAGGGTGGCGGGGTTAAGGGTATTCACCACTCTTAGGTGCACTCTTGGGTTTTCACACAGCAGGCCCTGGTATTGGGCCATTCGGGGGTTTGTCAGCCAGTAACTCCCTTTGTACTCCATGAGGGTGAGAACAGCATGGGGTACATTTACATACATTTCTTGGCCAAAGGTGAATTTATCTGCTTCTGTCACCAAGACTGCAGTGGCTGCCACCGATCTCAAACAGGGTGGCCATCCTTTAGCCGTTGGGTCCAGTTGCTTTGAAAGATAAGCTACAGGCCGATTCCAGCTTCCTAGCTTTTGAGTCAAAACTCCAGCTGCCACGCCATTCTGCTCATGTACATACAGTTGGAAGGGCTTCTCTGGGTTTGGCAGCCCCAAGGCCGGAGCCTCCATTAGGCATTTCTTAATAGTCTCAAAAGCCTCTTGCTGCTCTGGTCCCCACACAAAAGGGTCTTTCTCCTTTCCCCTGGTACTCTCGTTTAGAGGTTTTGCTATTATGCTGAATCCTGGTATCCAAATTCTACACCATCCTGCTGCTCCTAGAAAACCACGCAACTGTTTCCTAGTCATGGGCCTTCTTATAAGACATATGGCTTCTTTCCTCTCTGGTCTCAAAGCCCTTTGCTGGTGTGACACATTATAGCCTAGATACTGAACTTCCTCCAAGCACAGTTGCGCTTTCTTCCGGGAGACTTTGTATCCTGCCTCCCACAACAAATGTAATAACTCCTCAGTGCCCTCTTTACATGTTCTAAAGTCTTTTGCTGCCAGAATCAAATCATCAACGTACTGTAGCAGAACCTTTTCCCCAGGCACTGAGGGGTATTTAGACAAGTCCTTGGCTAGTGCCGTTCCAAATAGGGTTGGGGAGTTCTTGAAACCCTGGGGTAGCCTGGTCCAAGTTAACTGTCCCTTGGCTCCCGTTAGTGGATCCTCCCACTGGAAAGCGAATATGGGTTGGCTTTGTGGTGCCAGCCGGCAACAAAAGAATGCATCTTTCAGGTCTAACACCGTGAAGAATCGAGCTTCAGGTGGAATCAAACTCAACAGGGTGTACGGGTTGGGTACATTAGGGTGTAGGGTCTCTATGGCCTGGTTCACACTTCTAAGGTCCTGTACCGGACGAAACTCGTTTCCTGGGCCTGGTTTTTTGATGGGCAACAATGGGCTGTTCCATTCAGATTGGCAGGGTTTGAGTAAGCCAAATTGTAACAATCGGTCTAGATGTTTTTGGATTCCCTCCGCTGCTCGTCTCGGTATAGGGTACTGTCTTACAGCGACTGGCGTCGCTGATGGCTTCACTCTAACAATTATGGGTGGAATATTCTTAGCCATTCCTGGGGGATTGTCTTCAGCCCACACCCCTGGAGGGGCTTGGAGTGTGGTTTCAGGTATTTGTTCTATTACTTCAGCAAGGGTAGTTGGGCGGCCTATGTATGCCAGATATTTCCAGGCCTGTTCTCTGGGCACTGTGATCTTCATTATGCCTGCTGCCTGTGGGGGCAATCTCAATTCTGGTCCTTTGGGGGTGAAAGCGATTTGGGCTTGCAACTTGGTGAGAACGTCCCTTCCCAGCAATGGCACTGGGCACTCTGGTATGTACAAGAATTGGTGGGTGAGGTGATGACCTCCAACTTGGCACTCTAATGGTTGTAAGAACGGTTTTCGGGACCGATCCCCTGTGGCCCCTACAATATTTACTGACTCTTGGCTTTCAGGCTGTACAGGTTTGGTTATAACAGAGTATTGGGCCCCGGTATCGATCATAAAGTCCATAATGCGGCCTCCCAATTTCACCCTGACCATAGGTTCTCGGAGGCCTAAATTGAGAGAAGAACCCGGTCCTGCCTAATCATGATACTCCTCCATGCTTGCAAGGCCCACGAAATCTCTCCTGTCTGGTCCTCTAGCATATCTTCCTCCAAACACTCCTCCTCTTTGTCCTCTTTGTTCCCTCTGTCCTCCTTCCATCCTGCCCGCCTGATTCTGGGGGCATTGCCGTCTCCAATGTCCATCCTTCTTACATATCGCACACTGGTTCCTTCCAAGCGGCTGGCCTCTTCCCCGGCCTCTACCTCTTGTCTCTGGGCCCCTCTGGCCCTCCCGAGTCGCCGGTTCCCCTTGGGCCAAAGCTGCCGCCATAACTGCCGCCTTCTCCTTCATCCACTTCCTCTTTTCCTTCTTCTCCTCCTCCCCTCTATAGTCATACACTCGCTGGGCAATTGCCATCAATTCACTCCGGGACTTTCCTTGAAACCCATCCTGCTTTTGTATCTTTGTCCTTATATCTTTAGTGGATTGTGCGATAAATGAGCTATTGACCATCACCGCATACTCGGGGAGGTCGGGGTCAAATGGAGTCCAGATTCTATAGGCTTCCATTAACCGTTCCAGAAAATCTCCAGGGCTCTCATCTGCCTTCTGGGTCACAGCCGAGACCTTGGACAGGTCTGTTGGCTTCCTAGCTGCCCTTCGGATACCTTGTAAGAGAGTTTCCCTATATGCTTTTAGGGCGTTTCGGTCTCCATCATTGTTTGCGTTCCATTTGGGATCAGACGATGGATATCGAGTGGGCCAATCTGTTTCTAACACTCTCTGTTCCTTCAAGTGTTCTAATGCTTGTTGATCTATCCTCCTTCTTTCCTCTGTGGTAAAAAGGGTATTCAGCAACTGCTGGCAATCTGGCCAGGTTGGTTCGTGGGCAGCGAAGATAGATGCCATTAAATCCACCATAGCTTTAGGTTTTTCACTAAAGGGTGGTGTGTGTACCTTCCAATTCATCAGATCTGTGGTGGTAAAGGGAACATACTGCATGGTGTACGTCCGGGGTGGGGCATTGTCACCAGGTGGGGGCGGATTGTCCCATACCACCCGAAGGGGGGCAATTAGGTCTTCTGGTGGTGCTTCCTTGCACCTTTTTGCATAGTCTTTCAGTGCCTGATTACGGGCCCTGCTGTAGGCTGCCGCTGCACTTTTATGCTTAGGATTGGAGGACCTATACCGGCTTATCTTTTCCCTTAATTCTCTGAGGTTTGGGTATATTTCTTCCAGGGTTTGGGTGTTAGGGACCTTCACCCTATTCCCCTGTCCCCCTTCTGCCCCAGCCGGTGGGTCTGCGTTCTGAGGCTGTTGTACTAGGGGCGCATAAGGGGGTGGCCGCGGAACCATAAGCTCCTCTTCTTGACTGTCCAGTACTGGCGGGTGTTTTGCTAACTTCTGTACACTGCAGATCTTAGCCCTTGGTGGCAATTTTCTGCACCCTCGCAGCCAAGGGGGATTATGGTCTACAGCATCCTTCCACGTTGAGATATATGGGATCTGGTCTGGATGATTGTCAATTATAGTCCGCCATAAGGGATTAATGAGATTCTCATCAAAGCTTCCCTCGGAGGGCCAGCCTGTACCCTGTGTTGGCCAGTCTACTTCACACAGGGATCGTAGGCGTTCTTTCCTCAACGGGAATCCCCAATCGTCGCCCTCTGTGGCTTCCTTCCAATGGTCCAGAAAACACTGGAGGGGGGTCCCTTTGCTGGACCCTCCTCCCATCCTGGGCTACTGAGGTACTCCGCTCCTACCAAGGTACAATCACACACCTTTCTCCACGTCCTGTTAGTGGCCAGGTGAGCTCGCGCTACCTGAAACCGCACCTCGGGACCACACGTCGCTTGGCTAGTGGCACTAACGCCCCGGCCTCTCATGCATACACACAATCACTGGAGTACCTTATTCACACACCACACACATATACCTCCCAAAGTTTTTCCCCTTTTGTCCTTTCTTGCCTACCTACACATATCTATGTATCTACCTGCCCTACCTGCCCTACCTGCCCTACCTCTGCGTATATGGGTTCGCCAGAGGACCCCTTACCTGCTGGCTAATACCATACGCTGGGGAGAGATCAAGTCCCCCTTCCTCTAATTAATATAGAGGGTCAGTACTCACCAAAAGCCGGCTGTCTTCCCTGTCTCCCCGGTTCTTTGTCCGTTGCCACTCCTTGCAGGGCGGAGGGGGGTCAAGATGCCTTCTGATCCCTTCCAACTCTGAAGACTGAGGTGGTGCGCGCAAGGTCACAGGGCTGTTGGCCAGCACCTGCCGCCCTACCTGGAGGCAAGGGGGCTGCCTCTGGTCGAGGGCTTAAGGCCCGATCCGAGTCCTTGACGGCACCAGAAATGTTACGCCTGTATGCCTTGACTCAATAAGACCAGAAGAAAGATTCAGGCAGCAAAGTTTCCAAAAGCAAAGTTTCTTTATTGCAATAAGGTGCACTCAGTAAGCAAAAGGCAAATGCACACCCCACCTCCTGTGGGGCAAGCTTAAGTACTCTCTATGACATAGTAAAGCTCCTCCTAAATCCCTCCTCCTGGCCTATCAGAACTAATATTATAATACTGCGTTAGCAAATCAGAACATTTCCTTTGTCCGGCTGCCTTTGTCTGTTTCAAGCTGCTTTAGCCGCCAGGAGGTGCTATATGCTATTATTTCAGTGCCTAAATGCCTAGCCGTTGACCCCCAACTGCACCTGGGACCTTATTTTGGCTTCTGCTGATGTTCACAGGAAATGGCTTGGTCACAGGGTGAGTTGTGGTTAGCTACCCAGACAGAGTCTTAAAAAAGAGGAAGTCTGTGGTCGGCCGTTTACTGGCATTCTGCTGAACTGCTGAACTGCTGAAACTGCTGATATGTCTAAAAAAGCTGCAGTGCTAAGCTTTAGCTAGAGTGAGCAGAACTGCATCTTATAAAATGGAATCAAAGTGAAGCTGCATCTAAAATGGGGTTCTGTGGCTCTTTCTACCTACCCTCTGGTACCTTGGTGCCTCACTGTGATGTCTTCATGGCATTTCTGCCCTTGCAGCAAGTTGTCTGGTGCCTTCTGTGCCTATGTGATGTGGGGACATTGTCATCCAGCATCATTATGATTGGTGTTGATTGTATTGCTTGGAACTGAGTAGAAATGATGAAGCTTTTGATTCTTTTCTCTCTCTTTTACATTATCTGCTGCTGTGATATAATAAAACTATTGTAGTTGAGGTTTTTTAAAAAAATAAAAATCCAGAGGTCTTCGTGCTTTATAGGCAAAATTTTGGACAACCTCACTTCTCGCAAAGCTCATGGACATAGAGAAACACAGAGATATAAGAGAACATAGTGTTATAAGGGACAGAAACAGCAGAGTGCTCTGAGGCTTTGCAGGGGACCTGATCCACATAACTGTGGGGTATTGACTCAGGTGAGCAGGTCCCCCAATTACACCAATCCCCTTTGTTATTTTGCCTTCACACATAGCCAGGGCACACACATCCTCCTAATATTCATTATGTGCAACTTCCAGCCCAAACATATTTTGGCCTGATGATATATCCCAGGCATACAAAAAGAAAGAAAGAAACCAAGCTGCCCATGCAGCCCTGATACAATTCAGACAAAATTAGCTTCTTGACACAGTCACAACAAAGAAGGGCAATCCCATGGTATTAACTATCTGGCATCGGCTCTCACTACCTACATTTCTTATCACTGCAAGAACGTTCATTAAAGCCAGCAGCTCATTAAATCTGGAAAAAATATTCATGGTGTGAAATGCTGTTTGTTTTTAATTACTATTTTTTTTTCTGCTGCTAATGATAGCAATGGCTCCAGCACTTGTTGATTAAACTAATTCCCCAACGAAAATCATCTTTCCTTGAGGAAAATGTTGTGACTGAAACCTGTTATCCTCAGCTGAAATATCCACAATGATATAAGAACTGTTTAAAAAGATTCGTTATTCTAATGTGCATGAGTGTATGTTTTGCTTCGGGGAAGGGTGCTTGTGTGAATAAGCAAACTGCTGTGAATTTCCACAGCATTCAATGACCCATCTAGTTTAACATCCTGTTATTACACGACCCGTTCAGGTTACTTTAGCCATGACAGCTTGAGCATTAATCAATGAAAGCTTGTTCCAATACAAATGTGTCATTAAAGGAATATCAGACTCTTTGTTGACGACGGTCAGTGATTGATTCTGAGCTTTAAAATTTCAGTTGCACATGGTGCAATGCCAAAATTTGGTCTTTTGTTTGTCATTGTTGCAGTACCTGCTGCGGTACCCTCTCTGCTTGGTGCCCAGTGTGGATGAACCAGCCGCACCTCCCTAATTCCACCTCTGCAATGGTACAACAAAGTAACATGGCTGCCCTTATGGAATCTGAGAGACCAAAGAGGTTTCTTCCAGGTGTCTCCCAAACTCTTCTGAGATACTTTCTGTCCAAACCTTCTGTTTATCTATAACTGATTTGGTGTTCATTTAAAAACAATGTATTATGAGAATTCCACAGCTTAAGGCTATCTAAATATCTATCTAAACTTGACATCTCTTTAAATACACACATTTTAGTCATGTGCTAATAGTTACACTCTCCCATATAGATCTAAAACGATGGCTTGAGCACTTTTAGCTGTAAAATATTTAAATACCCTCCAGTGTTCATTAAATAAAAATGTTTCCCACGGACGCAGTGCTTCAGCAAGTCATCAAATATTTAAATAAACAAACAAGTAAATTATTTCCTTGTGTCCAAAAAGCCAGCACACCAGAATATATATATATATATATATATATATATATATATATATATATATATATATATATATCTCCTTTAGCCTTTAGCCTTTACTAGGCACATAGAATACATGAAATCATTGTGTTAAAAACCTGCATATGGGATTAACCACACTCACCTGAAAGTAAGCCCCATTAAATTAACTATGAATAGACATTGTTAGAATGTATGTGGGGTTCTTAGTTCCCCTTAGCGTCAACGGGACTCTATAACCAACTTTTTGTATTGTTTCAATAGGACAGAAGTGCAGCTAACTTAATCTAAAGTCAACCCATAGTAACTGCTTTCTAATTCACATTTCATGTCTTCATCAACTGGACATAGCCTGGTTCTGAATGGAAATCCATTTATATTCCACCTTGAGACCCATCAAGGGAAAAGGCAGGGTATAAACAAATATATAATATGATGATGATGATTATGATGATGATGATGATGACGACAACAACAACAACAACCTAATATTGAACCACATTATGGGTTTATTAGTTGTGTATTTCTATTTATTACACTTGTGTTTCAAGGAACTCAAATCAACATACATGCTTTTCTTTTCTCCTCTTCTCAATTTATCCTCACAACAATCCTGTAAAATAGGCTGAGAGACTGATGGACATTTCATAGGTGAATAGGAATTTTAACCCGTGTTTCTCCTATCTCTACCCAACATTTTAACCACTGCATCTCATTTGAGACTATTTATGAACTGGAGCCAAATATTTATAGATGTTGCAAGAAGTTATGGGTCTTGCATTTGTTCATTTGATTATTAGTTGCTAAATCATCTCCTTTCTTTCCAGGGTGAATATGAGGCAATCTTATGTCCTTCTTCCTCCTTCCATTGCTGAATGACAGTGTAAAGCAGATCCAGTTTTCACACCCATTCCACTCCAGGTTTCTGTTTGGTTCCCATCCAGTTCAGTACTGTATGAGTTTCTCCCAGCAGGTTTCAATCTAAGCTGCTGTCAAAAGGAATTCCCTTAAGGGGGGAGTGCATTGCCTTCAATGTTGATGCATTTGGGATTTGCAACTAACTCTGTGACATGCTGGGCAACGAAGCGTGTGAGTTTGTAGCATCATTCTACCTTGAGACCTTCAGCTCCATCATTCAGGCAAGCGACTATGACTGAAACAAGCAAGGCGATCACAATGAGTGAACAGGAATTTCACAAATGAGAAACCCATAATGATTTATTGCCTTTCTAATTAGCCCCTTTAGGAACATAGCTTTGATTCAGGAAAACAGTCTGAAGTCCCCAGACGCTTTTTTGCTATTGATTTGATCCTTTTGTGGTGTTGGTTTGCTTTTGCCTTTTTTTCAATCAACTAAGAAAAGAGAAGCTCATTAAACAATCCAGTAAATTAATGTTTAAAATGCATCAACCCCCAACAGTGACGTTAGGTGCTCCACAATGTAAAATATTATCCCTACAAACACCCCAAAAGCCTATCATACAGAGCAAAAGATACATCAATTTTTTTCTGACTTCTCATTTCCTACATTTATCCAGTTCTTCCTGTATTTAATATTATTTTCCTATTTGCAATCATACCTGGAGGCCGTCCTCTTTTCTTTCAAGTAAGTGGCATCATTTCTGACAAAATGAAGAAAACACAATATCATTATACAATTCCATGCAGGCTATTATGCATATGGAATGTCAATAATGATATGTTAATATGATGCTTCTGGGGCACCTGCCAATTTTTTGAGGGATAATGGTAAATTTCCATTTGGACCATGAACAAATCTGTCTCAAAGTTCCCAAAGAACCCACAGAATCAAAAGTGTGTAAGAGCACATCTCACAGAACTGGTTCTGCTCCACATGTGTGCTAGCTGTGTAGACCCCATTTGTTAAAAATCTAGCCTGGCGTCTCATTTATGCAGAACTCCATCCCATCCCCCACCCTGGTCTTTTCACCCCTGAAACATCAACACCCTCCAAGCAACTTCTACATTTCTTTCTGATATGTTGCTTTTTGAATCTGAGAAGCTTGCATAAGAAATTTTCCTGGATGCGTTGAGAGACAATAATTCATTTATCACAGGAGCAGCAGACAACGGCAAATTAAAAATTAAAAAACAAATAGGCAGAGGATAAACTGCTCTGGCTTTCTTTTCTTTTCCTTTTTTTTTTCTTTTTGAGGCACACAAGACATATTACCAATCACATTGTCGCTTCAGAAAATACCATCCATATATAATCATTCATTCAGCGCATCTCTCACAGCACTGAGACTCTCAGCTCTGAGTGAATGTCAATAAGCTAATTGAGCCTGAACAAAAATAGGGGTGAAATTTTCAATCTCCAAAAGCAGACAGATCCAACAGCAAAGGGAGAATGAAATCTGGCCACCCATATAGCAGATATATGCCAAATGCAATCGCAAATATAAAAGCAGTCCGCCAAAATTACTTACTGATTGGGAGAGTAAAGGGCAACTAAGGAAGAACTGGATAAAAAAGAACAACATTTGAGCGGGGAAAGGATGTGAATTCTGTGATACAATAGAGAGCTCAACTTTTTATTTATTTCCCCAAAGAAGTCCCAAAATACTTGGGATCCATCACATCTGACTTAGCACAGATAGCTGTGAAAAGGTTAATATCTTTCTGAATCCTTCTAGGATGGAGAAAGCAATACAAGACATTCAACAATTAAGAGGAAATAAGTATTTAATAATTATTATTATTATTATTATTATTATTATTATTATTATTATTAATTAAATTTCTATATTGTCCTTCATCAAAAGATCACAGGGCAGTTCACAACATAAATGATATTTAAGTGCTTGAGCCAGTGTGGTGAAGTGGTCAGTCTGCAGCACTAGCCACTAGCCACTAGATCCCCTTCAACAATGAAGCTGGGTGGCTGAGTGACCTAGACCTCAGTCTGAATTGACTTTATGACCTGAGTGACCTGGACCTCAGTCTGAATTGGCTATTTGATGACAACATGGCTGTGCGATATCATATCACTGGCCTCAATTAAAGAGGTGGAAAAGCTGATGGTAGGGAAAAAGTGAAGTGTGTGTGTGTGTGTGTGTGAAAATTTTCATATGGGCTTCTAAAGTCCCCCTTTTGTTTTCTGTCCACCATTTTTGTTGTGAAAGGGGGACTTTAGACACAGACCTCATGAGAATAATTGCTGAGTAGTAGCTCATTTTCATTTTGCAAATGAATGGCACTCCCTGTCTCAAATTTCTTTCCTGTCATTCAACACTCTGGACTCAACACAAACCAACCAACCAACAAACAAAAATCCCTCCATAAATTAATTCTGCCATGGATGTAGTTTATTTTTAAAATATTTTTAATATTTTGTTGGAAGCTGCCCAGAGTGGCTGGGGAAACCCAGCCTGATGGGAGGGATATAAATTTATTATTATTATTATTATTATTATTATTATTATTATTATTATTATTATTATTATTATTTTAATTCATTTTGTAAGTTATTTTCACTCACATATGTCCTTGTATGCACACTTTAGTATATGCATTTTTGTACACATTACATGGCTGGAGAACTACATGGGGGGGGGTGGAATAGTGCAAATTTTTAAGAATGGCTGTGTTTCGCTTCACCTCGTTTCAGAAAGTGCAAATCAGGTAGGTTCACTTTTCAATGGGAACTGAATAGAATCGCTCACCTACTCCTAGTTCACTTTTCAGCCTGAAGCTACTTATTTCAAGTGTGTGTTTGTGTAATGAAAATACAGGGAGCCACACTACTTATTGAATCACACCCTCCTGCAGCCCCATTGCCTTCTTAATATGCCCCCATCTTGGCTTTTGTGTTCTGTTGCAGTCAAAGGGGAAATGAGAGCACAGTGCCACTGTTTGTTCAGTCTCCAGCATTAGCAAAATTGCTGACATAGTGGCAAGAATGTAACAGTTGTCCTCCCCGCCCCCGCCCCCGCCCCCGCTGAAAGAGCTTGTAGTACCAACATTTCTTACTGGGATGTCTAAATTGGGTTGTTGAAAATGCTGCTTTCTTTAAAAATGAAGCCATTTCCCAAACAGCACTACTCATTTCATATCACCCAACAGATGGCAACAACTCCCAGCCACTCACAAGCACATAGATAAAAATCCTATTACTTTTTAACACTCCCCCATTTGTGCCCTGTCAGAAGAGGTATTTCAGCTGCCTTTAAATCTTCCAATACAAGTTTACGTGGGTGTAAGGGTACAAGCAGACGACTGCTTTCTTTCACCGGCGTTCAGGGCATGTTTGCTGGGTGCCATAGAAAGAATGGAAGGAAATCAATTAACAAATAGTTAAAATTGTGAAAACAGAACGAGGGGCCCACACAACTCGCCCACAGTAGTGTAAGGGGTTGCACAGTCTAGAATTGTCCTTCTATTACCAATGCAGATGCTAGCCCTGCCCCCCATCAGCTGTGTATTTTGAGATTGTGAGGGAATCACTGCCGGGAGCTGCAAAGGAGCCAGGGATAGCCAGCAGAGTCACCTTAGCAATGTGATTTCAACATGTGAACCACACACCACCAGGTCGACTACTGATTACAAAAGCTGAACTACTGTTTTTCTTACAATGTTATGGGAATCCAAGTGAAGACCCCACGTATTGTCGCTCCTCAATAGCACTTCTTCCAAGAACACATGGAGGAGAGAATGGAAACATGCCCTCTGGCCTTGCCCCAGAACAGCGAGCTCTCTAGGCCTATGTGCATTGGAAGAGATGTCTGAAGTGGGGAGCCTATACAAAACACTGCTAAACCTTTTGTTATGTAAATACAATACTGGTAACAACACACATGACATCACAGGCTGTATGTAACAGTATAATTCTGTTTCAAAAAATATTCAACATATCATATCACAATATGTAATTCCATAGACCAACTTATCATATGAGCGGAACATATTCTGAGAGATTAAAGTCCAGCGGATTGATCAGGAGATGCAGTCTATTCAGTTCTTATATTAGCAATAACCATGATGTGGAATGCTTATATCAATCTTGTAGTGTTCCACGTATCAATGCTTTTGAGAATTCTAGTGTTCCTTGTAATTAGGTATCAGATGAAAAACTTGAAAATATGGCACATGCAGAAAATAAGCTTGGGGGTCGCATAACTAGTTATGTGCCATACTTTCAAGTTTTTCATCTGATACCTACTTACAAGGAACGCTAGAATTCTCAAAAGCATTGATACGTGGAACACTACAAGATTGATATAAGCATTCCACATCGTGGTTATTGCTAATATAAGAACAAACAGTATCTCCTGATCAATCCGCTGGACTTTAATCTCTCAGAATATGTTCCGCTCATATGATAAATTGGTCTATGGAATTAAAGTGGTACCTCAGGTTACAGACACTTCAGTTTACAGACTCTGCTAACCCAGAAATAGTACCTCAGGTTAAGAACTTGACCTCATGATGAGAACAGAAACCGTGTGCCAGTGGCGCGGCAGCAGCAGGAGGCCCCATTAGCTAAAGTGGTACCTCAGGTTAAGAACGGTTTCAGGTTAAGAACGGACCCCCAGAATGAATTAAGTTCTTAACCCGAGGTACCACTGTACATATTGTGATATGTTATGTTGAATTGTTTTTTTGAAATAGAAGTTATACTGTTACATACAGCCTGTTACATTGTGTGTGTTGTTACCAGTGGGGAGCCTATAGGCATCCATCTGTACAAACATAAGATCCTCTTTCTGATTTTCTGTTCAACATGTGAAAGTCGGGGGTGGGATTCGTACTGTGTCCATCCTCCAAATGGTTTTTGAATACAAGCTGGAAATACCTGAAGGGATCTTGTCACTTCCCCTTTCTGTACCATAGAAATGCCATATAAATGTATATGACAGTCGTGATACATATTGAATTTTTTTTATGTGTTCAGAAGACGTCAGGAAATTTGTTTGGCTGCTCCAGAGCAGAAGTGGACAAATCCACCAAGCATCACTATTTGGAGCCATGCTGAAGACTGGGCTTCTTCCAGAGGGTAGAATCTACTTGTACTAATACCAGTCTTCCTTCAAATTATGTAGAATGTCAATTTAGCCTTACACAAGCTCTCTGTCATACATTAGACTTGTGCCCAAAGTCTTAGAGTAAGTTTATTTATTTATTTATTTGCAGGTAGGTAGCCATGTTGGTTTGCCATAGTCGAAAAAAATTAATAAAAAAATTCCTTCCAGTAGCACCTTAGAGACCAACTAAGTTTGTTATTGGTATGAGCTTTCGTGTGCATGCACTTCTGAAGAAGTGTGCATGCACACAAAAGCTCATACCAATAACAAACTTAGTTGGTCTCTAAGATGCTACTGGAAGGAATTTTTTATTTTATTTTTTTATGTCAAATAGAAATCCAGACCCAAGTTTCCTACATCCAAAACTAACACTCCAGCCATTGGATCACAGGCTGGATCAGCTTTATCCATCCTTGTGCCCTCCAAATACTTTGGATTACAATTCCCATCAGCTCCACTCAACAATGTCAATACTCAAGGATCATGGTTGTTGTCCAAAACGTCTGGAATGCCACTGATTGGGAAAGGCAAGTTATTACAGACACCAAAAATGAAACTCCAGAGCTGTGATTCTTCCCTTCCATAGATAACATTTCTACTATGTTGTGTTGCCTTCACATTTGCTTGATTCTCTTCTGCAGTTCCACACCCTTTGGCTGCTACTTGGGGATGCAAGGAACCACCCGCAATAATGGCATAATAAAGCAGGATAAGTGAAGTGTTACAGTACAACAGAGTTAGGAAGCCTGTGGTCCTTTGGATGCTGTTGGACTCCAGTTCCCATCAGCCCTAACCAGCATGGTCAATAGTCAGGTATGGTAGGAGTTGTGGTCCAGCAACATTTGGAGGTATGCAAATTCCCCATCCCTGTCATGCAGAAGAACATGCCGTTTTCTGAAACGTGCATCTCATGGGTAACATCTGGTTCTCTTGATGCTGACGGTTCTCAAGGATCTTCTGAAGTGTTCAGTATGCTAGGTTGTGCTTCCAAATGCTCACACCATTTCCTGTTTCAACTAGCATCGTGAACATGACCTGTTTTGTGTTCCAGTTGCTGTTTCCCAGTGCTGAAAGTAATTCCTGTGTGCTGATTTGTTAAGCACACTGGGAAATAAGGTTCCAAGTAAACAGAGTCTCATTACCATTTTGAAAGGCTAAGTAATGATACTTTGTGGAACCATGGGCATTGGTAATGTATACCTATTGGGTCATCATGCCCAGCCCTATTCCAAATAACTTAAATGAGTTTTAAATTATCTCTGTTGTGTCTCTTGGGAAGCTATTTGGCAGCCTTTTAAAGCTCACTTAGAGAAATTGTTTCCTGATATGCAGACTTCATTTTCCTTTATTCATTTTCTTCTTGTGATGCTAGGTAATACCCCTGGAGCCACCATAAACAGTTTATCTCCTTCGATGGCGCACATGCCCTTCATTTTCATTATGATTGTGCTTAACCTTTGAAGGACCCAAACTGATAGGCCAGTTGTTTTGACTGTATTGCTCAAGGTGAAATGCAGCTTTGGACACCACATTGGAACAAAAATGTAGTTTCTGAAATGTGATCTTTGATGGCTGAATATTCAGCCATTGTAGATGAGATTGTGCATGTAGATTGTAGATGCACAAAGCTGATCCTCAGGTGGCAGTGAAGAAGGAGTGCTTAGATAGTACAGTGGTACCTCGACTTACTAAATTAATCCGTTCCGAAGGCGCACTCGTAAGTCAAAATCTTCGTAAGTCAAAGGTGCCATCTCGGAACGGGGAAAAAATTCAGAAGTTGAAAAAAGCGCATTCAAATTTTCGTAAGTCATGGTATCGTGCCGCCACTTTCCCTTTGCAAGTCAAAAATTTCAGAAGCGGCGACCATTTTTTCGCTTCCGGAGGTCATTCGGAAGTCGAAAAATACGGAAGTCGAGTCGCTCGTAAGTCAAGGCACCACTGTATTTTCAAAGCACCATACCAAGGGTTAGGCAACCTGATTCCCTCCAGATGTACTTTGGATTCCCATCAACGTCAGTCAACTTGGTGAATGTGAATGGTCTGGGCTGCTTGAAGTCAGAGCCCAGAACATCGGAAGGGCAACAGGTTACCTACCCCTGCACTATACATAACCACACATTACAGCAGTCACATTGTCATGCCCGCCAGCAATGTGCAACTGGATACAATGTTGTCTCAGATGCACAATTACCTTGCTGCCGCAGGCAGTTTTGTGGTAACAGGTTGTGTCACACAGAGATGTCATTGCAAAAAAAATGTGCCTGAAATGGTGATAAAAGGAAATAAGCATCCAAGATGACACCATCTGCTCTCACATGTTTCCCACCTCCATCCAGGAAGCCTGGATAGATGTTGTCAGTCACAGCAGATGATACCCGGCTAGTATCACTTCTTTCAGTAGGGCGACCTGGGAGCTCTGTTCTACTGAGAGCTAATAATGTGTGGGAATCAATTATTAGGAGTCCTATTTGGACTGAATGAGACGAATGAAAACTGTTGCATGAGTGAAAAGCCACAACAAAATGGTGCTGCGGAAGAAGCCATAGCTCCTGCTCATGTATAAAGTCCAAGCTTCAATCTCCACTTAAAGGGATCCTGGGTTAATGCTGCCAGTTGGAGTAGACAATACAGGTCTCAGTAGGCCAATGGTCTAACTCAGTGTAAGGCAGCTTTGTGTGTTCTTATGGCTCAGTTCACGGGGAGATCCTGGAGCTCTGTTTTATGGGGGGTTAATAATCCATTATTAAGAGTCCAATTTGGACTGAATGAGATTAATGGAAGCTGTTTCCACAGCTGACACAAAGGATCACTCTACTGCATCTGTTTCAGAGATAAGCCCACTGGGTACACAAAGCAATATTAGAATGGGAACAGCACACACATTTCCCACTGCTACAACCACTTAATTACACAGTGCCATTAGTGTGCTAAGTGTTGCTGCTCACTTAGTGTTCACAGTGCTCACATGCACTTTCTCCATCATTCTTTCTCTATAGCTTCCTTTGCCTACCTGGTGCCCTCCAGATGTTTCTTGGGACTACTGCTCCCATCAGCACCAGCTAACAGAATGTTGATGGGAGCTATAGTCTTATATAGTTTTATATTTTGGTTTTATTCTGTGAACCACCCTGAGACCTCTGGGGAGTATATTATTATTATTATTATTATTATTATTATTCTGAAGGCTGTTTTCTAGTGATCCTATGGCTCTCTGTTCATTGCTGATGAGGGAACTGAACCAGAGAGATAGGCTGGCTTGTCATAGCTGTTGGGTGAAATTATGGCTGTGCTGAAACTGAGGCCAATGTAACAAGCAGTGGGTGAGGCCAAAGCTAGACCCACTTTCCATGTTTTCTTTCTCTCCCCACACCCCACCTCTCTTTCTGCTCTCTTTCTCTCTCCCCTGCTCACCCAGTTGGCTGTCAGAGGAACAGAGATCTGGATATCCCACTTGCAGAGAGACTCTGAAATTAGACCCAAGCTGCCCACCCCACAGAAACATAGCAACCTGTGTTATACCAGGTGAAACCATTGGTCTAACTGGATCAATATTGTCGGCACTAGCTGGCAGCAGTTCTGGCAGGGGTCTCTCCCAACATGGAGATGCTGGAGATTGAACCAGATGCTCTGCCACTGAGCTAAGGCCTTGCTTCCTGTTCCTTCAGTGCTTTTGTTGGTTTGTTTTCTTCTGACATTTAAAACAAGCTTGGAGACTAAACTATGGAAGTAGATCTGCAAAGCTGGGGGATGAAATAAATATGAGTGTGTAATAATGCAAGAAGAAAAGCACAGTTGTACTCCACAGTCACTTGACAGCAGCTGTCCATGATCTCAGGCAGGTGGCATTTCAGCTTTAATTTTAAATGAAGATGCCAGGAATCAAATCCACAACTTTATGTGTACATGACCTAGGCTGTCTATGAACATTGGTCCTTGCCTCCAAGATATAATGATTATGAGCCCCTGTTCACCCAGGGCATGGTAGAATTTATGACCTGAGCTCATAATCCTATGAGCACACTGGACCAAATCATTTATGAGCCCTGCTTGGAGACTTGGTTGAGTAGCTCAGAGTCACAATCCATTGGATAGCTACAGATACATCCTACAAGCATGACCTGGCCATTTTACATCTTCTTCATCAACCCAATCTTCTTCATCAACCCAATGCACCTCCAATGCACCAATGTGGTGCAGTGGTTAGAACAGCCTTATCCAACCTGTTGCCTCCCCTACAATATTTTGGACACCAGTTTTCATAGGCCCTGCCTGTAATGGATAATGATGGGAGTTGTAATGGAGAGGTAGGGAGGATGGTGGAGGGCAGCAGGCTGGGGAAGGCTCTTAGGACCAGGGGAATTCATCAAGAGATTCATCTATCCCTACTTTGAATCCATGAATCCAAACAGGAAGTGTGAGAGCACCACAAGATATTTGATGGCTGCCGTGAGGCAATACCAGCCATATGGATTGCTCATTTGGAGAGACCAGGTGTGGGATTGGTTAGACTGTTAGCCTAAGCCAAAGTAACCAACATGGTGCCAGGTTGTTGTAAGGTTAAAAGCAGAAGGGAGAAGAGCCATTTATGCTGCTCTGGGGTACCTGGAGGAAGGGTGTAATGTAATTCTAATAAATAAATACATTTCTCTAGAGTCCTTGGTTATTCAGCCAGATTCCTGTCCACATGTAGAGCAATATTTCTTCCAGTCAATTAGACCGCTGTTCTTATTTTTCCTTTAAAAAAAAGACTTAATGCAAACCCTTTCTTTAATGCCAACTGTTCCTTTCCCTTCCTCAGACTGCAGTCTCTGTTCAATGCCTGGCATGCCTAACTGACTCCAACAGTCACTGTCTGAAGCGTTGAGAGCTATAAAAG
The DNA here is from genome assembly GCF_009819535.1 of Lacerta agilis. Taxonomy (NCBI): domain Eukaryota; kingdom Metazoa; phylum Chordata; class Lepidosauria; order Squamata; family Lacertidae; genus Lacerta; species Lacerta agilis. Next base: position 23,977,840 of record NC_046312.1, read on the forward strand.
AGACAGAATCCATCCAAGTCTGCACCTGCCTCCTAATGACATTATATTCTATCAAATAAAGGAATCTGATAAGATTGGACGCAGTCATAGCTCATCTTATTTGTTTATACATGTCTTGGGTTGCGGTAATATAAGCATATAAAGAGTGATAGAGGTATAAGCAGGGTTAAGAAAAAGAACATAAGCCATTGGGAAGCTGTGATAGAGAAGCTGAGATCTGTTCACTGGGAAATATGAACTGATTTGTAGTACCCCAAGGGTGAAATGCCTGGCAGTGGATAGTTGAAGACCCCAAATGTAAAGAAGCAGAGAGAGTTTCCTTATATTACACAGGGACTGGCATCTTTCTTAGGCTGTATGCTCCTCACTGTTGATTCAATTTAACTGTCATTTATTTATTTATTTGATTTATTTCCCACCTATTCCTTCAAGGACCTCAAGGTGACATACATGGTTTGCCCCTTCCTCATTTAATCCCCGCAATAACTTTGTGCAATAAGGTAGGCTGAGAGGCAGGGATTAGCCTAAGCTTTATGACCAAGCGGGGATTTGAACCCTGGTCTCTCAGTTCATAGTCTGTCACTTTAACCCTTACACCATGCTTGGCCCATAAGCAGAGATGCGTCTGAAATGCTCCTCATCCAAATTTCACTCTCGATGTTGGAGTCCTGAATTACCTGATCTTTTTTCACCATAAATCTTCTAATATGGGTAATATTTTAATTATTTTAATTTCCAGTTTATGTAGAATGAATCTGATGGTGCCTTCACCTAAGTGATTTCCCCTGATACTCTGATACCCATTGCAGGCCCTCCATGCCCCCCAGAAAGTCGCTCTTGGAGATGATAGATAGATGATAAAGATAGATAGATAGATAGATGATAGAGATGATAGATAGATAGATAGATAGATAGATAGATAGATAGATAGAGATAGATTGATAGATAGATAGACAGACAGACAGACAGACAGACAGACTGGAGACATGATATTCACCCTGAGTTGAAGGTGATTTGAAGAGTGGGATGGATGCTGAGTGGAGAAGACTTGCCCATGAGTAGAAGATTGGCTATCCTTCAGAGGAAGAGCAGTAGCTCAACTGTAGAGTACATGTCTTGCATGACAAAGGTCCTAGGGTCAATTATTGACATCCCCAAGAAGGGCTGGGAAATATCTGAAACCCTAGAAAGCCACACCCCATGTATGTGGGCAACACTGAGCCAGGTGGAGCTATAGTTTGACTTGGTACAACGCAGCTTCCTCTCTTCCTAGTGCGGGTGTTTACATTCCCCATCTGCTTCCTCATTGGCTTTTATGGGAGAAAGAAAGAGACCTGCTATATGGCAGGGACTTTGCTGGTTATTATAAATAATAAGAAAAAGTGATGCATTTGATCATAGCACTTCAGTGGAGTGCAACCTTTCCCAGGGTTAATGGGCAAAAGGAGTCAGTGCCACAGCAATCCCTCTTTTGGACGTTAAATTGCTCAGGGGACATGAATCGATACATATCAATATATTATAATGCACTCTTGTCATGAAATCATTTGTTTTCCTTTCTAACTGGAGCAATTTCATTTAGGTAGGCCAGCCAAGAATCTGTAGAGGAATATATGCAGTGGATGGAGGCAATGGTTCTCCATTACCTGCTCCTTTCATCATTGCTACTATTCGTTTCCCATGCAACATCTGGCAACAGGGTTGTAGCCGTGCTGGGGAGAGTCTTCTGGGGCACTGTGTTCAGTGACTTCTACCCAAGAGAGCATCTGTTGCAGCTTTCGTAAACCAGGTGACACCCACATACTTTGGAATACAACTCCCATCAGCCCTAACTAGTATGGCCCAAAACATCTGGATGTCACCAGGCTCAGAAAGGCTTTTCCAGTGACTATATTAGAGTGGTTAACCTGTGGTCCCTCAGATACTGCTAGATGCTGATACACACACACACACATCACAACAATGAACTCAAAGCAACTTCCAGAATGGAACAGAAAAAAGGAGCAAGAACAACCTAAAATGCTCACTGATAAAAGAGCAGATCAAACTCAAACCATTCCACATGCAAATAGCAACAACAAAAATTGAGCAGAAAATTAAGATCCCAAAGTCCAGGTGGGATTTTTTTGGGGGGGAGGGCTGGCACCTAAAAACATATAGTGATGGTAACAAGCATGCCTCCCTGGGAAGAGAAACTACATGCCCCATCATTCCCGATCACTGGCCATGCTACCAGGGGATTATGGGAGTTGGAGCCCAGCAACATCTGGAGGCCTAGTGGCTCCTCACTCTTGAGCTACACTTCCAATGTTGGATTGGAAGGCTCTTTCACTTCTCCAAAAGGATGAGTCTGTATAAGTATTGAAAGGGCTGAGCGGGAAGATTCTCTCTTTCTCTCTTTTCTACCTTTCTCTCCCTATCGCACACAAAAAGGAAATAACCTTGGATTTCACTGATCTCTGACAAGTTAATTGCTTCCCTCTTCTTATCTCCTCAAGCAGAACTCTGAGAGATTCTCATATCTCCGGGTCCCCATTATGGGCAGATGTGACAAACTATTAGCCTTCTGAAACAGGTGGGAGGTCACCTGCCGGATGGCTTTCTTCTAAGTTGTCCCACCTCTTGTATTTCCCTAGATGGCAAAACAGTGTAAATGACATATAAATTATTACAGAGAAAGAGCCATGTAAGCAAGAAGGGTGACAGAAATTAAGATACAGAGTTCTGCTCACTGTGCAGCCACTGATTCACTAAGACAAATTATTTGTTGATAACCCACAGATAGGAGAATGAAAACTATGGTCCTAAACCTCTGCTGCCTTGCAGCTATACTCATTCATAAGGAAAAGTATTTAGGAGTAAACCCTGAGGAAAATTCCATACCTTGTGGGACATCTTCGGGAGAAGAAAAGGCTAAGGAGTAAATCCAACACAAATCCAGAGTGGAGTACCTAAGATGGTTGGATTGCACTTTGTACGCCTCTTTCAGGAACTCCTGCAGCCAAACTGGTGCCAAATATATTGCTCTGATTAGGAAGCAAGCCAAGAGGAAGCCTTCTGGCTTGCGCCTCCATTTAAATGGGTCCTGGCCACGCCCCCAGCCAGCTGATTGGCTGGCTGGCTGATGACGCAGCCGGGATCCCCCGGGCAATGTGTGATGATGTCCCCCACCACCGGAGGAGAGTGGGTGGCCATGCGGTCCATTGCAACTCCTCCCCACGGTGAAGTGGAGCACACATATACAGGTAGGATATATGCTCAGTCTGGGCACAGCTGGCCCCACCAGTCTAGGGGGTGTCACTGCTAGGGTGATTCCTCTTCAGTATGTCTCAGTGTGGTCCATGATCTCAGCAGGATGGAGGAGGAGTATGGAGAAAAACATGACTTAGTTGTCTTGTTAGTCATTTGTTCTGGATCCACCTACTGTTGGTCTCCTTGTCTTCCTCCCCCTGGGTCCCAATGGGAACCAGCCCCCACTGTTTGTTAAATTCACAGGACCATGGGATAAACTGGCCCACTTTGAGAGGCCTACTGGACAGCTACATGTTCATTGATTTGGCCATGGCCACTCATCCAGAGAGATGCACAAGTGAGATTAATAGGGATAGAAGAGAAATGGAGAAGCCCAGTTTAGTACACATTTAAAGCTGAATTGATCCAATCTGCACTTTCTGAAATAATATCAGAACCAAATCACAGCCATCCTTTAGAATTTGCTTTGGAGTTCTCAAACCAAAGAATGTACACAATAAGAAATATATGGAGGGTGGAATGGGCAGAAAAATGAACATCATAGTGAAAATAACATATAAAAATGCATTATATTAGAAGCAGGGCCATCCCACCCATGATGAAATATGAGACCACTTCAGGTGGCAGGAACCACAGGGTCAGCAGGGTCAGTCTCCAAGTAATGCATCAACCTGGTGCTGCCACAGTGGGTGTCGTCCTACCCTTTATCCCAGTGTTCCCAATGTAGACAACTGGGAGCACTCCAACTGGAGAACAGCCTTTACCAAAGGTGCCATGTGTTTTGAAGACACTTGAACTCAGGATTAAAGGGAGGAATGTGCTAGGAACAAGGCACATTTGGCATGATCAACTCCCACCTGGAAACCTATGTCCCCATTGTGGGAGTAAGTGCGGATCCAGAATTGGCCTCCACAGTCACTTATGGACTCATTGTTAAGACCGTGTTCATGGAAGACAATCTTACTTGGCTACGAGTGATTGCCAAAGAAGAAGAAGAGCTTTATTCCTCCTTTGTTCCTTGTGTAGACGTTCACTCACCCCTTCTTCCCTGGCTTGGAGGACACCATTTTGTGGTTTGCCTCAAGTGCCAAAATGTCTTGGGCTTGCCTGATTAGGAAGAATTGCTTTCACAAATGCATATACTAGTCAAACAGTCATACAAAGATGTGTTTACTAGGAGAAATTCAAACCAAAATGCAGAAGAGTTCTCCTGAGGATTTTTAAAGAAGAAAATCCACAAATGGGTACAGAGATGTAGAAGTCCGGAAAGATGAGAAGCTGAGAGAACCAAAATGAACACATCCCTAGACCTTAGTGAGGAAAAGTTATTTTTTGTTATGTGCAAGCAGAACCTCAACCACTGTGTTATGCTAGAGGTTCCTTTTTTTATCTGTAAACTCAGAAGCAACAGCTTATTGTTTCTTCCTATCAGTTTCCGTCATCCCCCCCTGACAAAATGGCGCTATGACAAAAGTTCCTGTGTTTGTACACTAGGTTTTAAAACCACAACTCCTTTAGCAATTGCTACATGAAGGCTCTGGTTGGACCACTGGGTGTTGCTGCTGTATGGGAAACATCCTCAGTCATTTCACTACTGAGATGTGTCTGCAAAAAAGAAAACTTTATAAAAATGTAATTAATTGCCCACTTTAAAGGTCACCATTAATAAAAACGAACGTGCAGATTATTAAGGCCATAGAGGAAATCATTAGCAATACTTTGGGGTGTTGTTAGAGCCAAATCCACTAAAATGGAAGTCTAATTTGTTATGTCTGGAAGCTACAGCTGATTCCTTGTCCCCTGTCATAGCAGAGAGACCTTAATAACATATGGCAGCGACATCATTTTTTGAATTATGAGGTCTCTGAGAAAAGTTGCTTCATAAATTCTGAGCTTTGTCGGTGTGCATAATGTATCCTTCAAAGCTTCATTAGGACAATTCATTCTTTCTAGGAATACCGTGATGCTGTTTTTGCTTCTCAAATAGAATTATGGGGGTCCCCCCCCCGAGTTCTTACCATTTTTTCTTCCTTGCACTAATCATCTGAAACATTTCACTGCTTGACATCAGTACTGAAATGGTTCAGGGAATGGCAGAGGTACTGGCACTTCAAGCAGCAAAGGCCACTCACGGTCAGCAGGGTATGGTGTGGGGCAGGGGGAGTGCTGCTGAGCTGACCTCCCAATGCAAAGGTTGCTGCCAGTTATCAAGAGGGAGAGGTGGCTGTGGGGAGGTGGTCACAGTGCTGGTGCAATGGCAGGAGTGTTGAATCGGTTCCAGCAATGCTATCATGTCTTGTTGACCTCCAAACCATCAGAGGTGGACCTTGGTATAATGCCGCCCTGTGCAAGGCCAACATTTGATTCCCTACCCCCCCCCCCCCAGGCCTTGTAGCTCCGACCTAAGCTGGGTAAACAAGGACCCCATCCTTGCAAGGTGCTGCTAGGGGCAGTGGCATGCCTTTGCTGATGAGGCTGGGATCGAGGAGCACGTGGCTGTTGTGCCCTTCTCGTGCTACTCTCCCTGAATCCAAGCGTTGGAAGGCCATTCAGGGAGGGCAGTGTGGGGATGTGGCAAGTGTGGGTCCTTCGATCCCAGCCTTGTGTGAGGATGGGATCAAAGGGTGCGACTGGGGATGGAGCAGTCACCACCATCTCCAAGCAATCTTGAAAGGCTCAGATCTGGGGAGGGTGGCACAAGGAGGGTGCAACAGCCATGTCACTCAGGGCTGGGGTCACTCCAGTGGTGGTGGGGGGGCTGGGCACACTCCTCACCCATAGCATAGGAGTGCACAGGCACAAGCACACACACACACCAGGCAGCATAAGGATGCGCTCCACCGCTGTGCGGCAGATGATGCATTCCTTGGAAGCCAGATCTGCTACCCCTGTGGTTAGTGCAGAAAGTATTGCTCCGATGTGTAGAGATCTTTCCTATTCTCCTTAATTCAAGAAGCTTCTGGAAGCTTCTGGAAGCTTCTCTGTGTGAAAGAAACAAGCAGAAGGTTCATGATGTTTGGGTTATTCCTTCAGAGAGGCGGAGTACAGCTGACTTAAACTGGTTCTCTTATCTCTTCTGTCAAGGTCATATTGACTATAAAAGTAGGTCCAGTAGGAGCCTGGTTTTCACTTTCACTTTCTATCTCTTTTCCTTCTGGTGTGATGTTCTGTTCATAGTATGCTTAGTGTTAAGGTTTAGACTTAATATAAGTTATTGTGAGTTTTAAGTTAGGTCTGTTGCAACTGGATTTCTTATGGACAGTGCCAATCCTGAATATATTGGATTTATGACCATTATGCCTTCAGTAGCAGTAAAGCTCTGCTGGATGAGATACAATTGCCTCTGGTCTATTTTGGGGGGGGATCCTGCAACATGTTTAAGTTTTTACTCTGCTAACTATACATTGGAATTTACTCTGGATCAATATTGGGTAGAATTCCATGACAGCTGCCTCACCTTGTGTTATGTACTGAGTTGAATAGGATCCAAACTGCAGCAGTCTGATTGGTCCTAGAACAATAGGATTGAGATTGCAGCAGTCTGACTGGTCTCAGAACAATAGGATTGAGATTGCAGCAGTCTGACTGGTCCCAGAACAATAGGATTGAGATTGTAGGAGTCTGATTGGTCTGCAGGAGCCACCCAATCCAGCTCCAGGTGGAAGTGAATCCGCACTCTGATTGGCATACAGGAGTATCCCGGAATTAGCCAATCACGTGGGGCCCATTGTGTAAATAGTGTATATAAAGCAAACGTTTTGGGGGAACTACATTCCTCACTACTATGAGCTGAATAAAGAGCATGATAATCACACTGGACTCCGAGTATCTTTCACCTTGCCTCATGGGTTGGCCAGCCCTAGCTGATCACCTGTTTGGAAGCTTGCAGAAAAAGCTGATTGTGGCCAGAGAATTATAGTGCCAGTCCTTTCTGTATGAAAGCAGTGGTGTGCAGTTCATCATTCTCTACAATGCTGCTATTCTTGGTTTCTTGGTTTTTCAACTTTTTGTACTACTTCTTCTGCTGCAATACTTACGGCAGTGCAAAAGTTACTTTATAAGGGCATTTTTTTAAATCACAGTTCTTGCTGGCCCAACCAGAATACCAAGTTTGAATCTCTCTCCTTGATGATCCAAGATAGAACAGCCTGCAAAAGAGCATGCATGCATCATCCATTCTTTCCCAATCTTCAGGGCTGTTTGTCTGAAGACATTTTGTAATTATTATTCTTTTAGTGATAAATGGATTTAATTTTTTTGTAATAAATGAATTGGAAGCAAATGCTCTGTATCCCCCACAACCCACAAAAGGATTCCTAGCTAGACTTTTGCTGGTTATAACACCATATATTCATTAGTAGCTAGGGTCTTATAGAACTCTTCAAACATGCTTTACTCCATATTGGTTACCCACAATAGAGGTGCCATCTTTCCAATAGAGCCGCTGTTTGGGGAACTCTCCTATCCCACTCAAGTAAATATGCTGAGGGTCAGAGTGGGGGTGCATGGGGGGAAAGGGGGGGGAAGCCCCGTAGTGCTAGCAGAAATCATTGGGAGGGCTTCCACTAGTGGGATTGCTTAGTTAAACCTGGTCCATAATGTGTGTGTGTGTGTGTGTGTGTGTGTGTCCCCAGTTCTCCATTTCCATTATGATTATGTTTACATGTCACATCTGATTATTGTCTTCAGCCACTGTTGATAGCATCTGCATCTTGTACGGGATATAATAAATGTGGCCCATCATTTTACCTCATCCTTAATGGCAGAAATTTACTGGAGCTTTGCTGCATACTTTATAAAGGATTGGCTTGCCTTTTATTCTCAGATCCATCTAGGGTGACCTACAGATTACATGAAATTTGTGTAACTGAGCACTGATGCCATTTTTTTTCTGAGTTCCTATACATTCTTGCAACTCCATGGAAAGACCAACCATGAAATCAAGATATTCGGATGTACTGAAATATCTCAGTGCTAGGAAGAGGGGACAAATTTGTCCAGGTTGCCTTTTAATACAAATCTACCAAAATTGCATTTCCCAAACAAATCCAGGTTGGCATTCGTCTGTCTCAAGAGACAATGGAAGCATGTACCTTTGAAGGTGAAGTCAAACCAATATGTGAACTGAAACGCAACTCTTCACACTTCTCTAAATTCGGCAATATGCTTCTCCGACAAAAGACCTGAAGTGCAAATACAGTGGTACCTCGGGTTACAAACACTTCAGGTTACAGACTCCGCTAACCTGGAAGTAGTACCTCAGGACTTCCGGTTAGGTGCCGGTCAATGGCGGACGGGAGTCCGACGGCTCCGTCCTCCGCCAGGCTTTAGGGACTTCTGTGCCTGCGCCACGGGTCCCTTAAAGCCACGGGAAGAGCGTCCCGTGGACCTGAGCTTCGTGGGTCCCAGACGTGCCGTCTCCGTTCCCGATTGACCCTCGTAAGGGGGAAAATCGGGCGAGCGGAGCGCCGGCACGGGACTGAAGAAGCGTCTGCCTGCGGAGGATCAAAGCAGCGATCCCGCCAGACTCGAGCACCCGGCACTTCCTGCATAGAAATCTCCAAAGAAACTCTGTAAGTTAAGAATTGGATTATTTTACAAGTTTTAAGAGCACTGCTTACAGAGGAACTGCAAAAGGAAGCCTGTTCCCTTTAAACTGTTTGCGCGAGCTTGGTAGCGCTAAAAGATCAAAGCCGCGACTAACGGAAAAGTTTTGCGAACTTTTTAAAAGTTGATTAAAAGTTGTTTAAAGGATGTTTAAAGACTTAAAAACAGTTGATATGGCAAAAGAAGACGCCCCTCACCCTCTGGATTAGGATTCCGGGTCAGTAGCGGGCTGTGATATATTGTTGCCATTTTTTTTCCTTTGTTGGTGTTTCAGTGACTGTTTACCAGTGGAGACATTCTGACTTCTTTGTAACCAGATACAAGTTATTTTGTGGACTTTGGTGGTAACACTGCAAGTTAGGAACTGTGACTGACTTGGGCTACATGAAAATGGGCCCTTCTTGGCTTTAAGGAACTTATATTTTGGAAAATTAAAACTCTTTGCCTAAAAGTTGGATTTTCGGGACTGGTGTGGGCTCCTGGCTCAGCAGCCTCTTTGTTCTCAGGACTGAGCTGCTGGCCACCTGGTGTTTACTTTTGGGACTGTTGGCCTTCTGCTGTGAATGTCTGAGATTGTTACTACAGAAACTGGAGTGACCTTGAGATTACAGTTACAGAGCCCACAAGGAATGGAACTTAGATCAAAGGAACTGGCTCTGAAAAAAGAAAAGGCTCTGTTTCCCTAACTCTACAGGAACAAATGGAGAAATTAGTTGTTAGTGTTGCAGAAATTGCAGCAGGACTGAAAGCGTGGCTGACGGGTTGAAGCAAACACAAGATCAAGTTCATCAGGAAATACAGCAGTGAATTCAGCAATAGAAAAATTACAAGCTGATATAAAAGCTGACATTAAAATTCTACGCAGACCCTAGAAAAATCCATTGGACAAATTGAGGAGAACGTAAGGAAGAACAGAGAAGAGATTAATAGGATTGGGCAAGAGGTGACCACCTTGAAAAAGGACTCAGAGGAAATTAAAGTGGTCAAGGAAAAAATAAAAAAGGTAGAGGAAAAATTGGACAATTTAGATTTGGAACAGATAGAGAGTATTGGATCACGACAGAGGTCTGTTGAAGAGTCCCTCGCGTTTCTGCAACTACATCAAAGAGAGGGCAACATCCGCCTAAGAAATCTTCCAGAACTGGAAGGGGAAGACCTAAAAGACTACATAGTGAAGTTATTCTCAGGATTTTGGGAGATAGAAGAAATCAACGTCTCAGCACGCATAGTGAAGGCCTTCAGATTTGGTCCAAGAGGCTCCAGAGGAAAGAAAAGCAGTAAAACAGTCAGTGACTGTTTGATTGTGCTACACGATCGACACGACAGAGACTACTTTCTGGACTTGCATTATAGAAACAACCTGGTGGTTGAGCAGAATAAAGTAATTTTTATAAGGACATCCCCAGATTTTTCCTTGACAAAAGAGTTCCCTACAACGATTTGGCAACTGAGCTTAGAAAAAGGAAAATCCCCTTCAGTTGGGAATTTCCAGAAGGCCTGGCATTTACGTTTGAAGGAAAAAGATAAGAATAAGGTCCCTGGCGGAGAAGCAGAAGTTTTTGGACAAGCACCTGGAACAATTTAAAGGCCCACCACTCGACCCAGCACAATTCTACAGGTTTCCAGAGGTATTCCACCACCGCCGGGACCACCACCAAGCCTACCCAGCCCAGGCAAGGATCCAGAGGAAGACAAGATAGGAGAAGCAACTGGAGGAGAAGACTAGAGAAAGGAAAATGGCGCTCAAGTTAATGACATGGAATGTCCGGGGATTGAATCAGAGACCAAAGAGACGCAGAGTGTTTATAGCATAGAAAAGAAGAATTGGATATAATATGCTTACAGGAAATCCACATAGCCCGACGTCATAGAAGATTACTACAGAACAAAAAATTAGGCCAAGAGTTTATATCATCGGATAAGGCCAAGAAGAGAGGAGTAGTGATATACGCAAAGGAGAAATATAGCCCAAGACAGCTTTTTAAAGATGAAGAAGGGAGCTACATCGCAATTGAAATTAACATACAAGGCGAAAAATTCTTGATTCTGGGACTTTATGCACCAAATGATGGAAAGTCAATTTTTTATAAGAATAATACATGATCTGCTGTTGGACTATTGGATTACAAACTAGTTTGCCTTGGAGACTTTAATGGTGCAGTTTCCACACTAATGGATAGATCTCAAAGAACCAAATTAACGAATGATGGGAAACTCCCAAAGACTTTTTTCGAAATGGTGGATAATTTGAATTTGGTGGACTCTTGGAGATTAAAAAATCCCACAGATACAGAGGCAACATACTTCAGCGAACCTCAGCAGTCATGGTCGAGGATAGATTATTTGGATATCGAATGAATTGGCTCCAAAAATACAAAAGGCAGAAATTGGCCCTAAAACTCTTTCAGACCAACCCTGTACAGTTAAATTTAAAAATGATTTCCAAGGACTCTTTTAGATGGAGAATGGATGACGCTTTGATGAGAGACACCAAGCTAGTGGAAAGAGCGGTGAAAAAGATGAAAGAATATTTTCAGATAAATTGGAGCTCCGAAGTGGAGAAAAGAATTGCTTGGGATGCAAGTAAAGCTGTAATGAGAGGATTTCTCATTAGTGAAAAAGCAAAAAAAGAAGAGACAACAAAATGCAGAGATGGAGAGATTGTTGAAATCAATCAAAGAAAAGGAAAAAGAATTAAGAGGACATCCCAGATGTGTCAAAATCCAAAAAGAAATTAAATACTTGCAATCCATATGCCAATATAATGAATCAGGACATCGAATGGAAAGTGAAAATGATGAAGCAAAGAACATTTGAATCGCTAATAAATGTGGAAAATTACTAGCTTGGCAATTGAAGAAAAGACAAAGGCAAATGTCATCAATACCTTGGTAGTAAACGGAAAAAACGTGGAGAAACCTGAGGAAAATCAGATGGTGTTTTCAAAGATTTTATAAGCAACTGTACAAGGAGGAGAAGATAGATGAAGCAGAAATTGACCGATTTCTGGAAAAGAATGGATTGCAAAAGGTCCCATAGGAAAAACTAGTTACTCTCAACCACCAATAACGACACAGGAGATATAAGATGCGATAAATAACATGCAATTGGGGAAGGCTCCAGGACCGGACGGTTTAACAGCAAAATATTATAAGACATTGAAAGACTGGCTATCGCAGCCACTAAGAGAAGTATGCAACAAGATACTAGAAGGAGATAGGGCACCAGAGACGTGGAAGGAAGCCTTTATCACACTGATTCCAAAACCAGATACTGATAAGACTCAATGAAAAACTATCGCCCAATATCCCTTTTGAATGTGGATTACAAAATTTTTGCAAATATATTGGCTACAGATTGAAAAGAGTGTTGAAAGATTATATACATAGAGACCAAGCAGGTTTCTTGCCAGGAAGACAAATTAGTAATAACACGAGAATCATTGTGGACATTTTAGAAAAACTGGAGAGAAACATAAATACAGATGCGGCACTATTGTTGTTGATGCAGAGAAAGCATTTGATAAAGTCTCTTGGACATTTATGAAAAAGAATTTGGAAAGGATGGGAGTTGGTCAAAAAATTTGAATGGCATTAATGCCATCTATACAGAGCAAAGAGCTAAAGTAATAGTAAACAGTGTGATATCGGAGGAGTTTGAAGTTGAAAAGGGAACAAGACAAGGGTGCCCTATCTCCCTTTACTTTTCATTACGGTCCTGGAAGTCCTCCTAAATATGATACGAAAGGACAAACAGATAAAAGGAATTCGTGTGGGAGAGAAGGAATACAAACTACGCGCCTTCGCAGACGATTTGATGTTATCCCTGCAAGAACCGGAAAGCAGTGTCCCCAGAGCTTTGGGAATAATCGAACAATTTGGACTTGTAGCTGGTTTCAAGTTAAACAAGCAGAAAACCAAAGTTTTAGGAAAAAATATGAGTGCAGAACAAATTCAAAGAATACAGGAAGGCACTGGCCTCAATTTTGTTAAAACAGTAAAATATCTAGGTATCAACCTCACAACCAAGAATTTGAACCTGTATAAGGACAACTACGAAAAACTGTGGATGGAAATAAAGAAAGACATGGAAATATGGACAAGATTGAAACTGTCGTTAATGGGAAGAATTGCCGTGATAAAAATGAATGTCCTACCAAGGATGCTGTTTTATTCCAAGCCATACCAATTTTGGACAAACTGGATTGTTTTAAGAAATGGCAAAAGGACTTATCAAAGTTCATATGGCAGGGCAAAAAGCCAAGAATTAAGTTTAAGATTTTAACAGACTCTAAAGAGAGGAGGCTTTGCCCTGCCGGACTTAAGACTCTACTTCGAAGCAGCGGCCTTTTGCTGGTTAAAGGACTGGTTCAAACTAGAAAATGTTGATGTATTGGACTTGGAAGGGTATGATAATATGTTCGGTTGGCATGCATACCTTTGGTATGACAAGGCTAAGATCCACAGAACTTTAAGTTTCATATAGTTAGAAAATCCTTATACCAGGTTTGGTCTAGATATAAAGACTTGTTAGAGAGAAAGACCCCTAGATGGATCTCTCCAGTGGAGGCCAAGGCCTACAAGAGACCGAACATGTCTGCAAATTGGTTAAGATATATGGACATATTGCAGCAGGAAGGGGACTTTTAAGCTAAAAAGCTACGATCAAGTGAAAAGTCAGGTCCCCGACTGGCTGCATTATCATCAGGTATATGAAACATTCATCAAAATGGAAAAAAGTTGGTTTTCAAGTAGAAAAATCAAAACTGGAAACAGAACTGATAGAATCGAACTTTAAAAACCTTTCCAAAATGTATAATCTTTTGCTAGAGTGGCATACGAAAGATGAATTGGTTAAATCGTCAATGATAGATTGGGCGAAAGATATAGGACACAATATTATGATGGATGACTGGGAGGGATTGTGGCAAAAAGGTATTAAATTTACTGCTTGTCATAGTTTAAGAGAAAACATAATGAAAATGGTTTATAGATGGTATTTGACACCAGTTAAGATAGCCAGGATGAATACCAAAATGTCAGATGTATGTTGGAAATGTAAACATGCGAAAGGTACCTTTTTTCATATGTGGTGGTTGTGCCCAGCGGTAAATGCCTTCTGGGATAAGATTTATAACGAACTCAAGAAGGTAATGAAGGTTACCTTTTGTAAGAAACCAGAGGCATTTCTCCTGAGCATAACCAATGAAGAGATACCCAGTCAGGATAGAGTGTTTTTTATGTATGCCACAACAGCAGCTAGAATCTTATTGGCAAGAACATGGAAAGGCGAAGAGATACCAACGGTGGAAGAATGGCAGATGAAGATGATGGAATATATGGAACTCGCAGAGCTGACCGCCAGAGTCCGGGACCAGAGGGAGGAGAAGGTGTCAAGGGATTGGAAGAAATTTAAGGATTATTTAGTCAAAACAGTAAAATTGAATATCTGAGCAGAATTAAATAGAATAGCGGCTTTAGTAGATATATGTTAGATAAAATTGTTGGTAAGATATTTTTGTGTGAAAAATTTAATTGTTAGGAATTGTGTTAAGATTTGGTGTTAAAGTTAAGATATGATTAAGCAAAGTAAAGTGTATTAGAAATTGAGTTAATGTGAATAGAACAAGATACAAAGCTACCTTGAAGATATATATGATTTGAAGACAGTGGAGGGAATGGGGAAGTCCCTCAAAATAGAGAAGTTAGTAACAAGAAAAGTAAGAGGATAAATGTTAGTTTAAAGGTTTGTATATGTTTCTTTTTATTGTGATTGTTTGATTATGTTTTGTGTTGTGTTAGTATTGTATTTTGTATTTTTATATTGTGAATGTTGTTGTTTATGCTATGTTTCCCTTTGTCTTAATAGAAAATAATAAAATCTTATAAAAAAAAAAAAAAGGAAGTAGTACCTCAGGTTAAGAACTTTAACTCAGAATGAGAACTGAAATCGTGCTCCAGCGGCGCGGCAGCAGCGGGAGGCCCCATTAGCTAAAGTGGTACCTCAGGTTAAGAATGGTTTCAGGTTAAGAACAGACCCCCCAGAACGAATTGTGTGACCAGGCGGTGACAGCCCCAGCCCCCAGGGATCATAAGGATGGAAGAAAGACTCTGACAACGTTATATGGAATTAAAATTAGGCCACAACTTTATTAAACTTCTGAACATAGAAAGACCTTGGCATAGGCCTTGGGTATGTATCCCTCCCCAGCCCCCCAGCCAGGGGAAACTGGGGCTCATCAGGGTAAATGGGATATGGGGGTGCTCTGCGAGATGTAAGCGTAGCAGGCAGCCAAGCCCATATCCCCACACACAGGGTAGTTCACTGATGACCAGTGACACCCATATATATATATAACCCCTTTAAGAGGGGGACCCTGAAATGGCCGTCGCAGGGGGTGAGTCACCACTTCACGCCCCCCCCATATAGGAAAGAAAAGACTAAATGATTCCACCCAAGGCCATAACCACAAAAGTTGTGACAAATTGCTACGGGGAAGGCAAAACCTGCCAATGCAGGAAAATGTATTCCTGGTCTTTCAACAGCAACCAGTCAAAGGCCATAGCAGCGCCCACTAAACAGGGAGAAAAAGTTAACTTGCAAACAAGAAAACAGTAAACAAAGGGAGGGTAGGGAGGGTGAATCTCCAGAGCTGACTGCCTGGCTATTGTCGGCTCCACCCTCTATTTATAAATGGGGCTGACCCACCTCCCAGCAAGAAACTTGACTACTGGGCATGGGCGCGAACATCCAAAAATTAACACTGAGTGGCAAGCCAGCCCCTGTTTGCCAGTAAGCTGCCTGGGAACTGTAGCACCACGTGCGATCCCACAAAGGGCACCCACAATGTACATAAAGTGTGAGTGCTCATTAAATTCATAACCAGAGGTACCACTGTATAGTAATTGAGAGAAACTGAAATTGACCAGTTTTGCCATTCCTATCTGGAGTTATTCAAGGTTGCAAGCCTCAGTGAACAGAGGAGCCTTGAACCCTCCAAATAAGAGTCTTGTGGCTGAGCAGCAGGGATTTGAAGAAGGGTCTCACAACTCCTAGTGCAGTACGGTTGCTCAATACTGTACACAAAAATGTTCATTGGGGAAGCACTGAATCTCTCTGAGATAGGTTACAGCATCAAACAGATTTGGGGTGTCAGTGATAGAAGAAGAAGAAAGAAAGAAAGAAAGAAAGAAAAAGAAAGAAAGAAACCCAGCTTGTGAGTACAAGCCATAGGAAGTATCGTATTTTTGCTCCATAGGGCACACCGAACCATAGAGCGCACCTCATTTTTAGAGGAGGAAAACCAGAAAAAAATATTGCTTTTCTGGTTTTCCTCCTCTAAAAGGCTGGGGGCGGCCCTGGAGAGGGAGCGGAGGAGGCAGCGACGGCAGATGGACCAGTCCGGCGAAGGGGGCAGGAGAGGCAGGGGAGGGTAGCACCGCTACAGCATCGCTACTGGGCTGATCTCCTCCCCCCACCGCCGCCACCAGCACGCTCCCCGCCAACCCCGTTTGCGAAAGCAGGCTTGTTTTGCGAACAGGGTTGGCGGGGAAGAACCAGCAACATCCCTCTGCCGCCCCCCGCTTCTCGCTGAGCGCAGCGGAGGTGGGGGGAGGCGGAGGAGATGCTTCACGCAGCAGGAAGGGGCGGCTGCTGCGTGCCCCTCCTTCCCTGCTCCGTACAACATCTCCCTCCCCCTGCCACCACGGTTTGTAAAAGCAGGCTTTTGCAAGCCGCAGCGGCGGGGGGCAGTGGAGATGCTTCACAGAGCAGGGAAAGGGGGCAGGCGGCTTGCCTGACAGGGAGCCTTCGCACCATAAGACACACGGAGAGTTTCCCTTACTTTTTAGGAGGGAAAAAGTGTGTCTTATGGTGCAAAAAAAAAAAAAAAAAACGGTAATGTTGCTTCTAAGTAGTTTTCAGCTCCTTCCAAAAAGCACAACACATCCAGGCTGCATCTAGTGGGACCACCATCAATGCTTGAAAAAAACAGTCGGTGAACCATGCAGCATAGACTTCAGCATTTTAGTGCCTGAGCAGCACAGAAATAAGCAAGGGTTGAAAAGAGGCATCAGGATGCATGGATTCTTGCCCCCCCCCCCCGTTGCAGTGGTGAGTCACACAGCAGGAAGAAAACAGATAGAAATGTAGATGGATAACAAGGGGACCGAGAGAGTAGCAACCAGATTGCTTAAGGCTATACATGATCCTCAGACAGCCAGGCTCATTTCTCATCATCTCCCAGCATCAGTAATTCCATTCTTCACCTATTCAAAATTAAGCCTTAAGGAGTGAGATATTTCTATTATCTCTTATGCTACCCTGGGATTGCACTGCTGACAATAAGTATGCTGTGGCCTCTGCTGCCAGTCAGGCATCCCCTGATTCCCAGAAAGAATATAACGGCCAGGAGAAGTCCAGCCAGGCCCCACCCATCAGCCAGGAAGGCAGTTTGGGACATCCCACCTGCCAGAAAGAACATTCAGCTCCAATAGTCAGTTGTCCTCTGACTGTAGAACCAAAAGGAAGCACATTCTGGTCCCATCCATTGGCCAAGGGGTACTTGCTGTGTGAGTTTTGTGGGGGCATGATCGTGGTGGTGGTGATGGCAATGGTGATGATGATTATGACCACGACTACAACATGCTGCTTCTAAATCTGTTTGAGCCATTTCCAGTTCTCTGATTCTATGCATGGGAAGATTAGAGTTAATGTGGGTTCTCAAAAGCAATGCAGTGGGACCAAGTGTTGAAATTCTTCAGTTGATAGAGTATGGGATAAGTATAAAAAACTTGTTGGAGACCAAAACACCACTATTGCTTTCACCTTTGGAAGCCATAACAGTGAAAAAGAAAAATATGGTGGAAAATTGGGCAACTTATAGAGAAGAAGGTGGAGAATTTAAACCAAAATAATTTAAGGATTTATCGGAGATGTTAACAACATGGTTCATCATTTGAATGAAGTATTTTAAAAGTTTATGAAGCAGGGGTTTGGGGAACAAAAAACAACTAGAAAGAGGCCTGTTAAACTGTAATGCTAAAGTGGTATCTAAAACGTATAAGATGTTATTGGAATGGGAGACAAAGGATGAACAAGTGAAATCTTCAATGAAACATTGGACAATAGATTTGATTATGGGAATGTTTATGGAATGTAGATATAAAAATTAAAGCATGTTATAGTTTAAGTATTGGAGATTCTGAAGCTGAGGCTCCAATACTTTGGCCTCCTCATGAGAAGAGAAGACTCCCTGGAAAAGACCCTGATGTTGGGAAAGATTGAGGGCACATGGAGAAGGGGACAACAGAGGACGAGATGGTTGGACAGTGTTCTCGAAGCTACCAACATGAGTTTGGCCAAACTGCGGGAGGCAGTTGAAGACAGGAGTGCCTGGCGTGCTCAGGTCCATGGGGTCACGAAGATCGGACACGACTAAACAACTAAACAACAACAACAACACCTAGTAGATTGGCTAAAATGTATAAATCCAAATAGAATATATGCTGGAAATGGAAAGAGAAGAAAGGTACCTTTTTCATATGTGGTGGTCTTGTAATAAGGTTAAAGCATACTGGGAAATGATATATATTGAACTGAAAAAGATGTTTAAGATAACATTCATTAAGAAACCAGAAGCTTTTTTTGGGAATTATGGGATCAGAACTACCTAAACAGTATGGAAATTTATTTATGTTTGCAACCACAGCTGCAATAATGTTATTTGCCCAAAAATGGAAGGAAGAGCTCCTGCCGAGAGAAGAATGGATGCACATGTTAATGCACTGCGCAGAAACGGTGAAACTTACTGGGATAATAAGAAACCAAGATACATTTTTTTAAAGAAAGGAATGAAAATGGTTTATTGGGTATTTACAAACAAACAGTAAACACATTAAAACATTGGCAGGATTAATGCAGTTTATATATATATATATATTATGGAACAGATATATAAAATAATATGTTGAGGAAAAATTGGAGTACGCAGGAAGATGGGGGGAATGTAAAGAACCACAGAAAGAGGGGGAAAGGAGTTGGTGTTCGAAATGTTAAAATTATGATTGAATAATTTATATAAATATATATAAATGAAAATTATAAATAATTTTTTTATAAAAGAAATTATTCGGTTGAACTGACCCCGATTCTCCTTCCAACAACTACAGTTCCCAGAATGATTTTACAGCCCATCCTTTTTCACAGGGAACTCTTCATGGGTAATTGTAATTCAAATATACCAAGCACTCCAACCCAATGTATAAATATTAGAAAAGGCATATTAAATATAGCTATGTTCACTGTTAGATGTAAGTGGTTGTAGCAGTAATATTTCATTATTGAATCAATTATGGAAATGTTTATTTACCTGTAAAAATTAGTCATGATTTACAGACATGCAGATTTCCTGGAAAGGTCCTAATATGAATTATAATTGTACAAATTAGCATTAATTTACAGTAATGTGAATCTTCTAGAAGGATCTTCTGGCAGATTTCAATATGGTATTGTTGTATGCTTCATTTTATTAAATATAAGCTTTTTAAATAAAAAATTAAGGGATTTTCTGCTGTAAGTAATTTTACAAAACGCAACAACAATTTCTATATCACTTTTCCACCAAGGTGGTCTGTGTAGTTTCTTTCCTCCCCGGTTCATCTCCACAACCCTGTGAAGCAGGTTGAGTAGATAAACAGTGACTGGCCAAAGATCACCCCAATGGGCTTCATGGCTGAGTGGGAATTTGAATCCTGATCTCCCAGGTATAATGCTCTAAGCACTATGCAACACTACTCTCCCCATCCCACTTTCACCTAAGCATATAAACCTGCATACACTCATCACCTCCTGCCTTGCTTCCATTCTTGACAGCATTCATTTTCATTCCCCTTTAGAGCACCTGTCAAAACAGACCTTTAAATTTGGTTTGGCTGTCAGGCACTGCAAAAGGATTTCGCTCCACACTATTATGCTTATTGCAAAATGAATTGCACGGCCAACTTCTAAGAGAGAGACTAAGTATAGTTTCACAAATGGCAGGATTTGTGTGTGTTACAGCAGGGGTGGGGAAGGTTTACTGGGCATGGGCCGGATCACTCCTGTGGAGATCCTCCGTGGGCTGGGCCGGCGCAGTGCAATGCCGGAAATTGTGTCTGCACATTTCCGCGACGCCAGAAATCACTTCTGCGCATGACCAGATGCCAAAAATCGCACCTGTGCAGAAGCAATTTCCAGCATCTGGGCATGCGCAGAAGCTATTTCCGGCACTGCTGACATGCACAGATGCGATTTCTGGCATTTGGGCATGCTCAGAAGTGATTTCCAGAGCCACAGAAGAGAACCCCCATGCCATGCTGGTTTAGCGCAGTGCGGGGGGACTGGTCAAGCAGGCGACTCAGTTCGGGGGCAGCTCATGGGCCGGTTATGCAACCCTCATGGGCTGCTTCCGGCCCATGGGCCTTAGGTTGCCGACCTCTGTGTTACAGCATATATGGGCCAGGGCTGGCTTCGGATGGTAGTAATTTAGGGCATCTGCCAGGGCCCCCAGATTCCATCTCTGTCACCATGTATCAAGTCACTGTAGCTCCTGAGGTAGAGGAATCTGAAGATCTGCTGGTTTATTTTCAACTCAGGAGGGGGCAACTGCCAACTATCTCTCTGGTCCTTGTTCTACCCCTTCCTTGAGTGTCTGGCTGGAATCCATCCTTGCAGTACAGTGGAACCTCATGTTATGGACGCGATCCATTCCGGAGGCCCGTCCGTAACATGGAACTTACACAAGCCGAAGCACCATGCCTGCGCATGAGCGGGGCATGATTTAGTGTTTCTGTGCACGTGCGAGCAGCGAAACCCATAAGTGACCCATTCCAGTACTTCTGGGTTGCCGCGGGATGCAACATGAAAACACACAACCTGGACGCAACATGAGGTATGACTGTAATACCTCACACTTGCTTGGATGGAGAGATAGGTGTGTAGAAATGGTGGGGATGATTAGGGAGGCAGGATAGGATATACAGGTATTATTTAATGATATCCTTCCTAACTTGCGCTAGCAAGTTCCATATTCTTCCAGAGTTCCAAACATCCCCCTTCTGAAATTACACAGCAATCAGCTTGTTGCTGACTCATCTGAGTCTTACTATTAAATATTCCTTCCTGGTAAAATCCCTTCTAATCCCTCTTAAAAATAATAAATACAAGAATCTGATTAACATTAATATAAAGGTAGTTTACTCACAGATTCTTTCAGGTTCACAGACATATCCCTGAAGGCAGGCTTAGGTTACATAACAACTAGAACTGGTCCATAAAGAAGTTAATCCCAAGTAACTGCGACTAAGCAGTCACTTTTCCAAACACACAGCAACATATAACTGATCAGAACATGGAGGCCGTATGCTCCTCCATGCTAGTACAACAGACCACACCCTCTTCAAGTCACATGTAGTGGAAGTCTGTCCCGGGAGAAGTCTTCTCCTGAGTGGTACAAAACATCCCCTAACATGTCCACTGTTGGAATGTTGTACTTGACTGCAGTTTTACACCCCACAGAAATCTCTGGATTGTTCATGGCTTGAATGTAGCATACAGTACAACAGCAAGAGGCACATCCATAGCTCAGTGGTAGAGCATCTGTTTTGCGTGCAGAAGGTCCCATGTTTGACTCACAGGATCTCCAAGTAGAAGAGTTGTCAGTCATTGTAGACAATGCTGAGCTAGATGGACAATTGGTTTGGCTCAATAGAAGGCAGCTTCTTATGTTCCCATCTGGTGTGTCACTTGTCTCTGGCCATGCCCAACTCTAGAGTGTGGCCCGATGAGAGGATGTAACCCTTAAAGGGCTGGGAAAGCTTCCCCACCTGATAAAATTGGATTGTCTTCCAGCAATATGTAAAGCTTCCATCATATGTAAAGCTTTCAGCCAACCCTTTAAGAGACAAAGGGCTCACTGGTAAAATAGCCACCATCGCTAACATTACATTCTCCTTCCTCATCTTGAGGGTGACTTGGAGATGTTTCATCCAGATAAAGACTAGACCTGTCTTGCTTAATTTATGAGAACTAACAAGACCCTCGCTCATGATGGGGCTGCAGATTGCCAATTAATTTGTCCTGCAGAGTATTTAGGAGGCCAGTTACCATTGTCCCTGCAGATTGCCAGCGTGGTCTGTACATCTCCCCTCACTTTTAATTAAACACAATTCTTTTCAGAAACGATGCCTTTAATCCTTTTTCCTGGTCCCCCCCCCCATTCCCCGCCCCATGTTTCAGCAACTGCTTGCAGCTGCTCTGCTGAAGTTTTAATTTTCCACTTCTTCATGGTCTGATTTGTTAATGCTTGTTCTTCATCAAAAATTAAATGGATGTTCTCGGTAATCTCCCAGATTTAAAAGGGGTTAACTGTGTGCCTGCATTTTTTTTGCTGC
Source organism: Lacerta agilis (assembly GCF_009819535.1). Lineage (NCBI taxonomy): Eukaryota > Metazoa > Chordata > Lepidosauria > Squamata > Lacertidae > Lacerta > Lacerta agilis. Next base: position 24,000,129 of record NC_046312.1, read on the forward strand.
TTGGCTGCAAATCCAGTGATGAAGCAGAAAAAAAGGAGGCATTACTCCACCACCACCACTCACTAATAGAACAAAATCCTTCTACGGCATATGCAAGCAAACCAAATTATGATTACATTTAACTGGATATTTATTGAATGACTTATGTCTCCTTTTGCAATAAAGCAATAAGCAATGGCAAATGTTCACATGAAGCTCCAAATGAGTGCTTCAATAATGATGTGCTTGAGGCACAGGATTCAGTTGCACCCATGGAATATCTCTTGGCACCAAACGGAGTGGGAAAGCCCCTGCTTGCATGAAGCACTTGGGGAGTGACTGTCACCAGTCCTGAGCCTGTTTGGATAGAGCAGGTTAGACTCAGAAATGGGGGAGAAATTCAATTCATTTTGTATCCGAAGGCCATCTTACCAAATGCAAATTTCTGGAAACTGTATGCAAACCGAAACATAGCCATCCTTTCAAATGCAAACTTCTCTGAATTTTGCAATGCATTCTCCAGCCACGTAAGGTGCACAAAAATGCATATATTACAGTGTGCATATGCACATATCAGAGGAAACAGCATACAAAATACATCATATAGGGGGAATGGAAGTAATGTGTATAGCAGACAAAACTGCATATATAATATGTATAGTAGGTGAAATTTGCGCAAAAATTATGGCATTTTTCATGAAGTGACGAAAGGTTCCAGCGAGTACAATTTACAAAATTAGACAGGTGGATTGTTGTTTTGCTTTCAGGCTGGTTATTTTTTGCCTCCTCTTTCTCGACTTTTGTTTTTTTGCTTTAAAGCTGCTCTCTGTAGATGAAGAGTTAGTTCTGCCCCACATCCCTGCCAGAAATACTTCAGGCCTCTGCTTTCCAAACCACCAAAAAAGAGGACCTGCCTATTGGATCCATTCCCAGACTTGTTGTTGGCTCTATCCCTGACCCAGGAAGCTCTTGGGAACCTTTTGAGAGAGGGGGGGGCAGAATGAGTTCAGCTGATCACCTATTCTGAGAGAGACCTTTTCGAGAGGCGTGTTCTAAATGTCACTCTGGCAAGAAAAAAAGATGACAAATTCCACTGGCACCGATGAAGATCTTACTGAAATGTGTTAAGCTTCCTGAGTCTTTTTTTCCCCTTCTTCGAAAAATAACCTTTCTGCTTGGCAATAATGACTTGAGGCTTGCCTCTTTTCTCAAAGGCTGCATCCACACAGCAGCCAGTGTGGTGTAGTGGTAAGAGCGGTAGACTCGTATCTGGGAACGGGTTCGTCTCTCCGCTCCTCCACATGCAGCTGCTGGGTGACCTTGGGCTAGTCACGCTTCTCTGAAGTCTCTCAGCCCCACTCACCTCACAGAGTGTTTGTTGTGGGGGAGAAAGGGAAAGGAGAATGTTAGCCGCTTTGAGACTCCTTCGGGTAGTGAAAAGCGGGATATCAAATCCAAACTCTTCTTCTTCTTCTTTTTCTTCTTTCTTCTTCTCTTCTTCTTCTTCTTCTTCTTCTTCTTCTCACTTCCCCAGTGTTTCCCTAACTGTTAATTTCCACATGTAATTGCATGTGCACACTAAGTAAAAGCCACTGCTAGAAAATTAATGGAATTGCACGGCATGCTTAGCACGCATTTCCGAGTTAGTGATTCCAGGGAAGAAGAAGACATCAGTTTGCAGCCCCAGTCTGCTGCTGCTCTGCCTTACACCAGCCTTGGCCAGGTAAGCTGTTGTAATTGCCAGAATTGGAAGGGTTGTTTCGCAGCTCTACCCTGCCACTAAGGATGAAGGAGAATCTGATTGAGCTCACATTTAAAGGCGAACCTACTTAATTTGCACTTTCTGGGGGAAAATACAGCCAAGACACGGCCATCTTTCAGAAGCTGCACTTATCCGAATTTTGTAATGCAGTCATCCAGGCAAGAAATAGGTACAAAAAATGCATACGCTGGGATAAATAGTGCAGAAAATGCACACATTTCTGAAAATGTGCAAAATGCAAAAAAATAATAATAAGAAATGGGGGGGGGAGGTGCATATTCCTGTCCAGTGGAGAAAACCCAATCAAGAGTGTGTTAGACCAATGACATTTAGCAATAAACTAATTTGACCATCCACTGTGACACCAGGCATGGGGCCAGTAGAGATGCAGGTGCTATTGCACTACCATGTCCTCCTGTGTGATGGCCTGGGAGTCAGACTCTGATGCTGAACCTGAGGGATCCCAGCCTGCACAGGATTCCCTGCCTCCAGAACCAGCTGAGCCGGGGCCAGGGCTTGAGCCTGAAGGATCCCCACCTGTGCTGGATCCCCCCCAGGTGCAGGCATCAGCAGAGTCTGCTCTGGCTCCTGATGGGAGGGAGGACCCATTGCCTGCAGGTGCTCCACTCCCAGCCTCTTCAGAGGAAGCTGAGGCAGCCCCTGGGTCCAGTAACCCACCAGCCTCTCCTGAGCTGCAGAGGCTCAGGACAGAGAGGCGAAGAGAGCTAAGTGCCTACAGGAGGAGTGCTCGCCTCCAGGCCCGGAGGAGAGGCGAGTCTCCGGAGGATCGGGGCCGCCCTAAGCATAGGGCCAGATAAAAGCCAGCCAGACCCAGCCCAAGTTGCGTGAGCAACTTAGTTGCAAGCGTATGCTCAACCTGCAACCTTGTGCCTGCACCTGCCTTGGACCTTGACCTGCTCCCTGCCTTGCTCCCTGCCGGACTGACCTCCTTTGGACCCTAGACCCAGGACTGGACTTGGACTTTGCTTCACGGACAAACCCCTGGGGCCAGCACATCCTGTTTGTTTGCTTATGTCACAGGAGGCAGATAAAATTGCTTTGCCTGCGAGTTGCCAACCTTCTGATTATTCCTCCCTATTATCCATGGCAAAACTCTTCCAGGATCAATCGAGTCTCCCCTTGCCTCCATTAGAGTTGTGGGGTCAAGCTGAGGCCCACCCTCCTTTTTCTCCATGAAAGGCTTTGCCTTATTTGCTCCTGGCTTGAAGGCTTTGCTTCTCCCCTTCTTCAAAAAACAGTATAGGCCTTTAAATATTTAAAATGTCACTGCTCTTTATTTTCCCAAACTTATAAGAAGGATCTATAATTAATGCTCTTTGTGTATGAACATTGAAAGGTTATGTTTGAGGGACGTTATTAAGACTGCTGGGCCTAAAATTCATCCTCTACAGTTCTAATGCGTCCCCTTGAAACATTAAATTGTAATTGCATTATTTCTCAAGTAGGAAGATTTGGGGCTGTAAAAACCCTTGTCAAACGACGTCGCAAGCTAAAGTACTAGGTAGTGCAGAAGACATTAAGAGCTTATTTGGAGGCAGCATGCTTGTGTTGTATTATCTACTTCTGTTTACTGTATTTTTTATCCCAATTTACAGGCAATTGTTTCTCAAAGCAGCTCACATCAAGAGAGGGAGAGAGGGAGGGAGGGGGGCTGCATTCAGAAGTGGGGAATATTGCATTTGTCTTCCTGATCATAATGTGAGTGCTTCTGAACCATTTTCTGGTATTTCCTTCACACTCCAGTACCTGTTGTGCTATAGAACTGTGGCCTTTTTCTTCTTCTTCTTCTTCTTCTTCTTTTTTTACCAATATACCAGCAAGTTGTGCTAATTTCATTCACACCAGTGGGCGTCTCAGGGCAACTTGTATCATTTTAAACTGAGCTATGTAATCAAGATGCTGATTTTTCTTTGATGGGCCCTAAGCACCAGTTAAACAATGGGGAAAAAAATCTGTTCACAAACCACGGGGCAAGATTAAATAGAGCACAGAATTATTCTGATAATCTTTTCCCGGATTATAACTGGAAAACACGCAGTCACCTAGTGATCTTTGGGGGGCTTTGAGGTTATCTTTGTTGAGCTGTTGCCTGGTATTGTTTACAGCCATTCAGAACACAGTGAAAAATGTTTTAAGTAACCCACGAGGGACCAACAAGATGTGTTGCTGAGCAGAGATGGCCTTTAGATAAAGGTCAGGGGAGCCCTTGGGGAGCTTTGCATGTGCAGTTGCTTAAGACAGCAAGCAGTCGAGGGGCTCCGGGGTCCTTGGTGCAACTTCCACGCAGTTCCACGCAAGTGAGAGTATGTTAGTTCTTTTTTTTGCTGAGAAGTGTAGGAACACCGAGCTCTTCAGATTTATTCTGACAAGCACACACAGAGAAGGACTGCACTGTTCCTAGTTGAAAGTTTCAAAGTAACGAGTAGAAGCCCTTGTTCACCAAGTCAGTGAACGGAGACAATTCTGGACTAACCTCTCCCCTGGCACACAGGTCTTTTCCAAATCCCTCCTTGAAGCTTTCCCTAGCTTATAGCCTCACCTTCTCTATGCTGCGAGCTACTAGAATAATAATAATAATAATAATAATAATAATAATAATAATAATACTTATTGATATCCCAACCATCCAGCCGGGTTTCCCCAACCGCTCTGGGCTTCTCCCAATAGAATATTAAAACACAATAAAACATCAAACATTCCTAAACATTTCCCTAAACAGGGCCGCCTTCAGATGTCTTCTAAAAGTCAGATAGTTGTTTATTTCCTTGACATCTGATGGGAGGGTGTTCCATTGGGCAGGTGCCACTACTGAGAAGGCCCTCTGCCTGGTTCCATGTATAAATAAATAAATAAAATAAAATTGTATTTATGCCCCGCCCTTCCCAGTTTAAAAGCCTGGCTCAGGGTGGCTAACAGCAAATATAAAATATTGATTAAAATGCGACTTAAAAACAGCATAAAATACAACATAAAACGCAGCATCAATATCAATAAAATTAAAAAAAAAAACTGTCAGTAGACATCAAATGATCACCAGGGCTAACTGGCCAAGTTGGTCCTACTAGGGCCAATAAGGAGACCAGGGAAGAATTTAAATGTGGGGTCCCAGAAAGGGTTTCTTCATAGAAGAGGAAAGTGAAAAGGGAACAGAGGATCAGGCTAATTCAAATTGAAGGCCAGGTGGAATAGTTCTGTCTTACAGGCCCTGTGGAAGGAGATGAAGTCCTGCAGGCACTTCTCACAGTGAGGGAACCGCCAGAAGGCCCTCAGAGCTTAACTATGGGGGTGGAGATGCTCCTCTCTTTCTGCCTTAGTCCTGTCCATCTTAAAGGCTTTTGGGGCGGGACTTTTGGTTGGTCATGCCATTGCAGAGAATGGAAAAACCTTCAGCTGAGGGTTTTTCTGTGCTTTGTAGGCTGGGGGATATCACAAAAGCACTGTGGACCCCTGAAAAAAACCCCAAATTGAGCATTTTGGGAACCTGGTGATCCGTTTGGCTACTCCCCCTCTTCCCGGTAAGCTCGTTTGAGCCCACCAAGAGCGAGAGGGGTCGGAGGCATGGGCGCTGAGGATTTAACGCTTCCTCTGCGGTACAAAGCTTCAAGTTCTCTGGATGCTAGTGGCCAACTTCCCGATGTAAATTTAGACTGACATTACAGGATCCTGAAACCAGTGCTAGTAAGGCTCTGGAATTGATTCAAGAGTTTGGACAGTTTGCAGGTCTGAAACTTAATAAGAGTAAAACCAAAGTGTTGACAAAATAATCTTACAACAGAAGAGATTTCTAGATTGGAAACCATCACAGGTTTCAATTTTACTAAGAACGTGAAATACCTTGGAGTGAATTTATCCTCTAAAAAATTGAATTTATATAAAGACAATTATGAAAGGCTATGAAATGAAATTAAGAGAGATCTTGAGATATGGTCAAATTTGAAACTATCTCTGTTAGGCCGAATCTCCGCAGTGAAAATGAATGTATTGCCAAAGATGTTCTTATTGTTTCAGGTATTGCCTATTATTGATAATGTGAAATGTTTTAGCGAATGGCAAAAGGTATTGCCCAAATTTATATGGCAGGGGGGAAAGCTGAGAATTAAATACAAATTACTAACAGATAGTAAAGAAAGAGGCGGATTCTCCCTGCCAGATTTAAAGCTATATTTTGAGGCGGCAGCATATTGCTGGCTCAAGGATTGGTTTATGTTGGAAAATACCAATTTGCTGGACTTGGAAGGCTTTGACAATGTGTTTGGTTGGCATGCTTATTTATGGTACGACAAGATTTTGGCACATAGAAGGTTTAAAAACCATATAGTTAGGAAAGCATTGTTTAATGTTTGGAACAGATATAAAGATCTGCTTGAAAGGAAAACACCTAGATGGACCTCTCCATTGGAAGCCAAGGCACGGAAAAGGTTAAATATGGAAACCAAGTGGTTGAAATATAGTGACTTAATGTTGCAAGAGGAAAATAAGTTTAAGTCATATGATCAACTTAAAGATAAGTTAAATGATTGGTTACAGTATCATCAGATTAATGAATGTTTACGGCAGACAATAAGAATATTGGTTTTCAAACTGATAAATCCAGATTGGAAACTGAATTGTTGGAATCAAAGAGAAAAAATCTTTTTAGAATGTATAATTTACTGCTGGAGTGGCACCCAAAAGATGAACAGGTGAAATCTATGATGATTGATTGGGCTAAGGATGTGGGGCATAATATTATGTTGGAGGATTGGGAGAGGTTATGGAAGAAAAGGAAAATATGGTGAAAATAATGTATAGATGGTATTTAACTCCTGTAAAACTTGCAAAAAATGTATCATACACCAGATAACAAATGTTGGAAGTGCAGAGAAAGAAGGAACCTTTTATCACATGTGGTGGACGTGCCCCAAGATAAAGGACTTCTGGGAAAGGATTTATAATGAATTGAAGAAAGTGTTAAAAAAACACTTTTATTATAAAAAAACCCAGAAGCCTTTTTATTGGGAATTATAGGGGATGAAATTCCAAAAAAAGACACTACATTCTTTCTGTATGCCACAACAGCAGCAAGAATTCTGATTGGCAAATATTGGAAGACTCAAGAGATGCCTACGGTAGAAGAATGGCAAATGAAAATGATGGACTATATGGAACTGGCCGAACTGACAAGAGACTATGCGACCAAGAGGAGGAGACGGTGCAAGAAGAATGGAAGAAATATACCTTAGGGAAGTTATATTAGATTTCCGTTAAGTTGTTTGAAATGAATTTAATAAGACAGATGTTAGAAAGAAATAATAAGATGTGACTGGAAATGAGACTGCCAAAGCAGATAGGCAGAGAAATTCAGAAGGTGGAGATCGGGGGAAGTCACTCCTAAAATGTTAAAGAAGAAAGGTTAAGAAGATATTAATTTCCTTTTATGTTTTGTGTTTATAATGTTAAGTTGTATATGTTTGTTGTGTTTTGTTTGTATTGTTGTTGAAAAAATGAATAAAATATAATTTAATTTTTTTTAAAAGGCTTTTGGGGCACTGTCACTATTTTCGGATGACAGGTACACACATTCAGGTTGCACAATTGGACATTTTGCAATAAGAAATGGGGAGACAGGAAAAGTGGGGTAATTCATTTGATGCAATGTTTATCTAACTCAGGCTTCTTCAAACTCGGCCCTCCAGATGTTTTTGGCCTACAACTCCCATGATCCCTAGCTAGCAGGACCAGTGGTCAGGGATGATGGGAATTGTAGTCTCAAAACACCTGGAGGGCTGAGGTTGAGGAAGCATGCTCTAACTCAATGTATGCTCAATAAATAGATGACATACAGAAAGGCTTTTGTTATTGTTCAGTTTTGCGCTAGTTGCATGGGTCCTTACAACAATCACTGATAAACAATAGCTTGAAACTACAGCAGGGGTCACCAGACTAAGGCCTGCAGGCTGGATGCAGTCCGAGGGGCTCATTTATCCGGCCCCCAGCAACCCCTGCTACCCGCTGCCACCGCCTGCTTTTACCGGTGCGGCACAGCACGGCTGCCCACTTTCGGGTCAGCGGAGCGACGGAAATAGCTTGTGCGCATGTGCAAGTGTAATTTCCGATGCACTTCCGGGTCTGTGGAGGCCCATGCACATGTGCACAAGCTATTTTCAGCATTGCGCCGACCCGAAGGTGCGCCGGAAATAGCGTGTGGGCACGTGCTCCCCCGCACTTCAGCCCGCCGTGCAATCGGTGCTAGAGGAAGCGCCCCAACGTCTGGTAAGTCTGGGGACACCTGAATTAGAGCTATAAACATAGAAATTGTCTGCAAATCATCTGACCTCTAAATGCAGCAGACATATCTGCAGTTGCACATGACTTTGAAGATATTAATAAATATGAACGGAACAAGAGAATTGTTGAAGCCCCTTGCCCTCTCTTGCCAGAAACAAGATGTGCGATGGAAGGCAAAAGTCCCCTCCTACATCATTGGGTTTTCATAATTACGTACTTTTCCCCTGTTGCCATAAGGGTCAGTAGAGTCAAATTTGCTGGAGTAATTTGTGCAAAGAAAGGTAAGAGTCTGTGAATGAAGAGTACCACCAAGAAAGGTAAATGTCTGTGGCTGCTGTGCATGCCCTATGGACACTGCTCACTGTCAATTTGCAAATGGCCTTAGAGATGCTTGTCATGTTTACAGTTTAAAGATACAAGTTGATACTCCTCCAAGTCGCAATCGTACCTCTATAGCCCTGACAGAATCTCGCCTGAATAATGCATGGGATCTTTTCCCACTCCAACTAGTGAACTGTAAACAAGATTCCAGAGCAGTAGAGTTCACAGGCCTGCAGGGAAGTTGGGCAAAAGTATCACTTGTTCATATATGATGCATGCCTTATGCAAGCATTGCTGCAATCTGCAGGGGCCATTTGGGGACTGGGGCGGGGGGAATAGAGTGAGATGCATATTGTGGCTTCATCACAGAACCAAATATGGACACTGGCTTGGGGTGTGTGTGATGCTTTTCCGGATCTTTGATGCTATGAACTTTGGAGGGAATTCTGTTCAGTGGCGTAGCAAGCCTCTGGGCTGCTGGCGGCGGCGCAGAGGCACCCCCCTGGGGGAGGGGCACGACGCGTGCGTCGTTACGTCATTGTGACGTCATGACGCATGTGGATGCAGAAAGGGGGAATTTCCCCCTTCCCGCAGCTTTTTTTGGTGGGGGGGTGGGCCAGCAAGGAGGGGGTGATAAGCATGACAGCCCCCCTCGCTGGCCCGTCCCCCCACCGAAAAAAGTGGCGGAAAGGGGGAAAAGAGAAGCAGAGCAGGCGCTTGAATGCGCCTGCTGTGCTTCCTTTTCCCCCTCCCAGCAGTGTTTTTCGGCGGGTGGTGGGCCAGAGAGGAGGGGGTGTCATGCCAGTGACAAGCGTGACACCCCCCTCGCTGGCCCGCCCCCCCACCGAAAAAAGCGGCGGAAAGGGGAAAAAGAGAAGCAGAGCAGGTGCTTGAATGCGCCTGCTGTGCTTCCTTTCCCCCCTCCCAGCGGTGTTTTTCGGCGGGGGGTGGGCCAGCGAGGAGGGGGTGTCATGCCAGCGTGACACCCCCTCCTCGCTGGCCCACCCCCACTGAAAAATAGCCGCTGGAAGGGGAGAAAGGCGACATGCCCCCATTTGGGGCCCGCCCGGCAGGGCGGGGTGGGAGGGGGCGGCCAAAGTGTCACCCCCTCCCCTGGAACTAGAGGCGGCCCGCCCCCCCGCCCCTCCCTTGCTACGCCCCTGGTTCTGTTTTACCCTTTAATTCAAAAATCTATACTTTTAGTCTGCAGTTAAAGAAGTAATTGCTCTAATCAATTCCCGTTGTCAGTATGAATGCCAAGAGACAGATGAGCTGTATTACCCCATATGCCTCCCAGTCCCCACTGATGTATATGCATAGTTTGAAGAAATCCATTTAGAGGCAGGGGTGGGGAACCTGTAGCCCTCCAAGTGTTTCATGATTCCAGAGCCCATCAGCCCCAACCAGCATGGCCAACGGCAAGTGATGATGGGAGATGTAGTCCAATATCTGGTGGCTGAAAGCTTTTCCCATATCTACTATAAGAGTTAGACTGCAATCCTTGTTAGCTGGGAGCAAGTTCCATTAAATGCAGGATGTTTCACCTGTATCACAGAGGCACACTTGATATTACAAATTGTGTGCGGTTATTTCCTCAAAGTCTATAAATAGGGGAACAGTAAACTAATATAAGGAGAGATTTTGGGGGTGGGGGTGGGATTCATTCCCCTTGGTAAAGCGTTTACTCCCAATTGCTCATGGGGTCGAGTTTTCCATTTTAAGTTTCCTTGCCATCTTGCAGTCTCTAGCCCAACTTTCACCAACCTGATGCCATATGGGTGTTGTTTGGGACTACAAGTCCCATCAGTCCCAGCCAGTACTGATGGGAGTTATAGTCCCAAACTTCCGAAGGGCACCAAGTTGCTTAAGGCTGTGCTAGTCTCTCCTTTCCATCGAAACATTCTCAATCATATTTTTAAATCGGCCACCTGGGCCCGGCAGAGCAATTAGTTGAAGCAGCCTTATTTTACAGAATGATTTCCTGCCTCTTCGGTCCAACACTCCTTTTCCCTCCCTTCTGAAAACTGATACTTGACAGGGGAGAGAAAAAATCCAAAACTGGAATAAAGGAAGGTTTTGTAGGGAGAAATACAGAGGGAAGGGGGAGGGGAAGATAGTTTAGGAATTGGCAAATTTGGATCAAGGCACACATAGTATATTCTCGAATATACAGGAAGTGGCAGGCTCCTGCAGCCTCATCAAACTACCATGTAAAGTGATTTATATCAAAGATAGGGTTGCATTCAGTAATGTTCACACAGGGACTGCTTATTTTGGTTAAGGGGGGGGGAATTAAAATCTACAGCTCATACTCGTTCTCCCATTGAAATAAAATAAAATGTATGAAAAGCTGGCTGGTTTCTTGAGTTGATATATGAGGCTGAACACAGCGCTCTTATTTGCTGCCCAGTGAAAAGAGGGCATTCATCCCTGTCCCAGAAGCCCCTCTGCTTCTGAGCTGGTACAGAGCAATGGGGACAGACATTCCTTGCTTCCCATTCCAGGAATCCTCCCTTCCCACCACAAACTCCGGTACTTCCCACACAAACAGGCCACTTTATGATCCATAGAATTGTCTCAAGTGCAATTGGCACGAAATGAAGCCTTGGCAGGATTGGCCAGGAATGTTGCTTTGATAGGCACGGTCGTGTTTGTAGACCACAAGCATTCTGCTCTACTTCTGTATGTTCAGAGGGCAGGGGATGTATCAGTAATGTTTCAGCTTCATTTGATTCTTCAGAAATGCAGGCCAGGCTCCCCTCTTCCAAAATCATGCCTCACTCTGAAGTCTTACATTTTAGAATAAAGGCTTCTACCACGCAATCCTACTTGTGTCTTCTTCGCTGAATTTAAAAGTAAATTAAACCGAATTTAATGGGGCTTACTTTCAGCAGGAAAGGTGTCTGTAGGATTGCAGTACATGCGAAATTGGAAAAGCTAGTAGCTCATACTTTCTAGACGCACATAAAATCATGCAACTATATTATTCAGAGGTAGACTCTATTCCAGGGGTCAGCAAACTTTTTCAGCAGGGGGCCGGTTCACTGTCCCTCAGACCTTGTGGGGGGCCGGAATATATTTTTTTTGGGGGGGGGAATGAGCGAATTCCCGACAAATAACCCACAGACACATTTTAAATAAAAGGACACATTCTACTCATGTAAAAACACACTGATTCCCGGACCATCTGTGGGCTGGATTTAGAGTGTGGTTGGGTCGGATCCAGACCCCGGGCCTTAGTTGGCCTACCCATGTTCTATTCCTTTGCATTGCAGGTGAATACTTTATGGAGTTTGCTCTAGTTTTACAATTTGCCTGACAGTTTCATTTGCCTGATAAATATCATCTGTCCTACTCAATAACCAGGTCTCCTAAATTTACATTTTGAAATTCTGAAGGAGTGGAAGTATTGTATAGTGGTTAGAATGTAAGAGGAGAAATGGGGAGACTCAGGGACAAATCCCCCATTCAGTCTGAAAATCATGGAGGTATCTTGAGCCATTCACTGTCCTTCGGTCTTCTTTTTTCTGCCCCTTTATTTGATGCTTCTTCTTGTGCAGTTGGCACAGAACATTATTCTTAAACAAACTCCACAGATGGTAATTTTATTTATAAGAATATAAAATATAAAAAACCATATAAGAATGTTGTAACCGGAAATTAGCTAGCTGTTATGGAAATATGTACTTTAATAATTGCCTGCATAAGCCTGATGAAATAGAGATTTTCAGCAGGTGTTTGAAAGCTGAAACAGAAGGCACCTGTGGAACAATAAAGTGTTGATTTCTTACAGTTCAAGCACATCAGAACTCAGAAATTGTTTTCTTCTCTTTCTTATGTATAAATTAACAGGTCATAAAGACAATGTGAAAATTGCATGGAAAGGGGCCGAAAAAAATAACTCCCTTTGTTGCAGATCAGAGACTTTATACTAAAGGGGATGGAATGTAGTGAGACAGCAATGAATGGGGATTTTATCAGATACTTCTCCCTTTATTTTATTTTACTCCAAATTTATAAAATCCAGTGAAATAGAACTTGGTAATTGCAAAGTTGATTGCTGGATTGTTTGGGTTGGGGGGGGGGAGAGGATACAATTGTTCCTTCACTATCTCTCCACCACCCCAACCTCCTGCCAACACTCATTCATGGAATCCACTGAAAGATTTTAGAGAAAGCTCTTTCCTGGCTCCCAAGATAGTGCATATAGATATATTGCTTTAATTTTTTAAAACCATTTTTGACATTTCCAGGGCCTAGGGGCAAAGTGCAATTATCTCCTTAAAAGAGATACCATCTCCAGATGACAAAAACCGGAGCTGAACATTTGGCCCAAACTGAGCACCCTTTGCCACAGCCCTGGTATCAGGAAAAGAAATCTCTGACAACCGCACAGCAATGAAGCTGTATTGCTGGAGGGGCTGGTAATAGAAAACAGCATGTCTTACCTCCAGGTCACAAGTTCAAGACCAGCCGCCAGTGATAGTAATTCAAAGCCATTTCTTGAGATGGACTTTAAGATATAGGCTGGTGGTCTCAGTTGGCTTAAGGTTGCCAGATGTCCCTAATTGGATGGGACATCCCTTCTTTTAAAGCAGGGGTAGCCAACATGGTATCTGGCAAATATGTTGGACAGCTCCTATTAGCCCCAGTCAGCCTCAGTTGTAGTTCCTAGAAGCTCTTTCAAGGGCAGTTCCATGTACAATTCATTGTATAGTCTGGATGTTATGAGGGCATGGAGACTATGGACTAGTCATTTGTTCTCTGTTTAGAGGGATTCAGTCCATGACCCAAGACAACTGATGAAGGAGCTCTTTAGCCAGGGAAAGCGAACTTGAGGTCCTCCAGATGTTGTTGGACTCCAGCCCCCATCAGCCTCACCAGCATCGTCAATGGTCAGAGGTAATGGGACCTGAAGTCCAACAACATCTGAAGAACACTGCATTGGCTACTCCTAAACATAAGATAATTTCTGGTGTTAAATCTATGTTTGTCCATTGTCTGAAAGAGAATCACACTTCTTTGATAATGATTACTTTGGATAGGATTGCTTCTCTTGTCTGAGGGTTTGAACTGATGGCTTGTGGTGTTCTGGTTCTCCATATTTCTACAGAACACATCCAGACATCTCCATCCATCAATGGAGGATGCTCCTCCTCCACTAACTAGATATACCCAAAGGTGGAAGGGAGGGAAGATTATTCTTGGTGATGCTCCTTCCTTTTGCAATGCAACCCCAGGCCACCTCTGCACATTCTGGGGTGGGGGTGGTTAGGGGTTGAGGAGAAATTATTCCTGCCCTTCTATTTATGAGAGGATCTAGTTAGAGGAGCTGTGCTGAATACAGGTCTGGATCCAACCCTATGTTGTTATGTCTCTTAATAATGATCTTACTTCCCATGCCTAAGGGACTGCTAATTTATTTAAAGTGCCTGCAGCCCAACCTTATTGGGTCAACCCCTCTCTTTGATGCAGAATATCTGCATTCAGGTGCTAATCAGCCTCCCTATTACATTGGGTGAATCACATATTAACAGTAGGGTGCAATGTAAGGAACATAATATTTGCATAATTATTTTGCAAAATTAATATAATCCATTTAGCTCATAAACAGTCAGGGCAAAGCTGTGGAGAATTTTCAGAGAGTTTAGATAAGTCTAGCTCATTTGCTCAGTTTGTTCCAAGTATTTGTATTAGTTGTAATTGTTGAGCATAATGCTCACACTCAGTGCCATAATTGCACCATCAGTGTGCAGAACTCTCATTTTTGCAACTTACTGCTACTACAATTACATTTTTGTGCATTTTTCTCCACCACTCAGTAGCCCTCAAAGCGGCTTGCAAGCAATAAAGCCCAACCCTTCCCCACCACCACCAATCACATTATCTGTTAATAAAATTACATAACATGATTAATATCCATAATAAAATAGCAACCAGAGACAATAAAAATCAAATGGGGAATAATTAAAGAATAGAGTTTGCTACACAAGCATTAATGTCTCCAGGCAGAACAAAAATATAATACTAAGGGGTAAAATTGACAAAGCATACATCTGTGCAACCACATTCTGGCTGTAGATATACAGATAGAACATTGAATCAGCCTTTGCGTTCCCTGGCTAGAGAAGAAGAAGAAGAAGAGTTTGGATTTGATATCCCGCTTTTCACTACCCGAAGGAGTCTCAAAGCAGCTAACATTCTCCTTTCCCTTCCTCCCCCACAACAAACACTCTGTGAGGTGAGTGAGGCTGAGAGACTTCAGAGAAGTGTGACTAGCCCAAGGTCACCCAGCAGCAGCATGTGGAGGAGTGGAGACGCGAACCCGGTTCCCCAGATAACGAGTCTACCACTCTTAACCACTACACCACACTGGCTTAGAGATTCTACTAAGATGGCAGGTGGGCACCATTGGCACTCAATGGTGTTAGCAGAGCAATCCAAGCTATAGGAACACAGTACAATTTACGATGGGGTAAATTATGCCATTGTAACTTTCTCCTATTCCAAACTCAGTTCAGTTCAGGAGTGAGGCTACTGCCATCTGAGGGAATAATAATAATATTTATTATTTGTACCCCACCTATCTGGCTGGATTTCCCCAGCCACTCTGGGCGGCTTCCAACAAAAATCAAATACATTAAAATATCACACATTAAAAGCTTCCCTAAACAGGGCTGCCTTCAGATGTCCTCTAAATGTCTGGTAGTTGTCTATCTCTTTGACATCTGAAGGGAGGGAGTTCCACAGGGCGGGCGCCACTACCGAGAAGGCCCTCTGCCTGGTTCCCTGTAGCTTTGCTTCTCGCAGTGAGGGAACCGCAAGAAGGCCCTCGGCGCTGGATCTCAGTGATGGGGGTGGAGACGCTCCTTCAGGTATACAGGACCAAGGCCGTTTAGGGCTTTAAAGGTCAGCACCAACACTTTGAATTGTGCTCGGAAACGTACTGGGAGTCAATGTAGATCTCTCAGGACTGGTGTTATGTGGTCCCGGCGGCCACTCCCAGTCACCAGTCTAGCTGCCGCATTCTGGATTAATTGCAGTTTCCGGGTCACCTTCAAAGGTAGCCCCACGTAGAGCGCATTGCAGTAGTCCAAGCAGGAGATAACTAGAACATGCACCACTCTGGCAAGACAGTCTGCAGACAGGTAGGGTCTCAGCCTGCGTACCAAATGGAGTTGGTAGACAGCTGCCCTGGACACAGAATTAACCTGCGCCTTCTAAATACTCCTATTTTTGTGAGTGCAACTTCCACTGGGTTGCTAGGTCACATGACTGAGATGAACAGAGTATGGAATAGGGGCAAATCCCCCCCCCACCATCCCACTGTATTGCCCCTTTTAAGGGACTTATCCTGGCCTTGGCTCAGCCAGCTGAGCCCTGACTGAGTTGGTTGAGCTAAGTTGGTTATGGCTGAGTTGGGATGTATGATTTATGTCAGCGTATATGCAGCTGAGCTGGAAGGAAGGATTTCAGCCAGCTGAGTCCTTGCTGCTCTGCTCATTCTGACAAATCTCAGATTTTGGTTTCTTCTCTAGTTGTTGCCAGCATAGACTATTCCAGAATTCCCCGTCCTGTTGTTATCCAAATATTTTGGACTACAACTCCCATCAGCCAAAGCATGCTTGGCCAATGAGCAAGGTTGGTGGGAGTTGTAGTTTTTTTTTTGTTTTTGTTTTTTTGGAGGGCACTGAGTAGGGGAAGGCTGGTTTATTGCTGATGTCATAAGAACATAAGATCAGAGCAATGGCCCTTCTAGTCCAGCATCCTGTTCTCAAAGAGGCCAACCAGATTTCTGTAGGAAGCCTGCAAATTAGACATGAGAACAATAGCACTCTGTTCACCTGTGCTTTCCAGCAGTCCGCATTCAAAGGTATAATGAATGTGATGGTAAAACAAAGGCATTGTGGGAAGTAGCCGTTGTTAGCCTTGGCCTCCATGAATTTGTCTCCATGTCAGTGCTGAAAACGACTTAACAAAATCTACCAATAGTAATAAAAATTCTTGTAACTTCCTCCAAAAAAAGGTAATCTTCCAAGCTCACTCTGAACTCTAGTTTGGGAAGAATTCAGTTGAAACTCTGAATCTGACACCAGATTGGCTGTGTTGAGGTACACTGCTTTATAGCCAAGTAACATATAATGCATGGGTAGGCAAACTAAGGCCCGAAGGCCACATCCGGCCCAATCGCCTTCTAAATCTGGCCTGTGGACGGTCCAGGAATCAGTGTGTTTTTACATGAGTAGAATGTGTCTTTTTATTTAAAATGCATCTCTAGGTTATTTGTGGGGCATAGGAATTCGTTCTTTTCCCCCCCTCCAAAATATAGTCTGCCCCCCCACGAGGTATGAAGGTCAGTGGACTGGCCCCCTGCTGAAAAAGTTTGCTAATCCTTGATATAATGTATCCTGTCTAGTTCATTATGTGGTGTCAGATAGGTTGTATAGTCTCCTAGAGAGATGATATCATTAGCAGCTTATTTGGCAACATGGTGAACATAGAGAAACAGTAGTGGCTTCAGTAGTCTGCCAAGGTGTTTGAAATATACTTTGAGTCAAGTGTGAATTTCATGCTCTTTATTCAGCTCATAGTAGCAAGGAATGAATCTTTCCCCAAAACATCTGTTGAATATACATTATTTATACAATGGGCCCCATGTGATTGGCTAATTCCAGGCTGCTCCTGTAGGCCAATCAGGTTGCAGATCCACTTCCTCCAGGAGCTGGATTGGGTGGCTCCTGCAGACCAATCAGACTGCTGCATTCTGGATCCTAATGTTCTAGGACCAATCAGACTGCTGCATTCTGGATCCTATTGTTCTATGATTCAGCTCAGTACATAACAGTGTTGCAGACTTTTTAAAAAAGAGTTGTTGAGATGTAAATTGACTACTGATCTGACGAAAATTATTCCTCATCAAAACTGTGAATTTCAGTACCAAAATTAATGCCACAAAAACACAGTGCAGCCTGACTTCAAATGCATTTGAGCTATTTGCATGATTTATTCATGATGATTTAGCTTTCCTACTTGCTTTCTGCTGGCAGTTGAAATGCAATAAACCGGCCATTTGACTGTAAGTGCATTCTGTGCTAAAAACTATAGTGAGATCTTCTCTGGGGCATTCAATTAGGAAAAGGCTTGAAGTCATGAGGGCAGGACTGTGTGTTCCCTTAGCAAATGTGTAGTTCCCAAATACAGGCAAGGCAGAGAAGGCGGTGTTTTCAGAGAGGAATTAGTAAACAGCAGGTGCTAGACCTCTATACCACCAGCTGATCCCTCATTCAATAACTTGTTTAATTCTATAGTAGGTTTTGGAGGAGCCCAGAGCCAGCTGAGGAAAGACAGAAGACCCCTGGAAAACAGCCAGGGTGGGAGGAGAGTTTTTTTTGGGGGGGGGAGTAAGTTTAGTGGGGAAAGGGTTAAACTACCTTCCTGCTAATGCCCTCTGCCCTTGCATTAGGATTACGTGGGAGACATGGGCTATCACCCAACATCTGCCTTGCAAGAAGCAAATAAGAACATAAGATAACTAGCTAGTACTAGCCAAAGGCCAAGGTATTCCAGCATCCTGTTCTCACATTGGCCGACCAGATGCCTCAACACAAGGAGAGCACAAAAGTACCCTCACCACTTGGGATTGCCAGGAACTAATATTGAGAGCAGGGGCGTCGCTAGGGGGGCAGGGGGCAGTACGCCCCGGGTGCCAGGGGAGTGGGGGTACCAAGCGGCAGCCCCTCGCGCCACTCCCCAAGTGGAGCCCTGCCACCCGGCACCCTGTCTGTGCAGCGCTGCTGCTCCCGGGGTGACCGGCGGTGCATGGGGAGTATTGGGAGGGGCTGCCGCTTGTCACCCCCACGCGCCGCCACTCTCTCCGTCGCCCCCGGAGCAGCAGCGCACGCCGTGTGTGGTGCTGCTGCTCCCGGGACAACGGAGCGAACAGAGGCGCGTGGGGGGTGACAAGTGGCAGCCCCTCCCACTCCTCCGCCCCTGACTGAGAGGCATACCACCTCTGACCATCTCCATCATGGATATACGCATACTCCACTAACATACTCATCCACCATGAATTTGTCTAAACCCATTTTAAGGTCATCCCATTTGGTGACCATCACTATAGTTTGAACTGTAATATTCTAGCGTCCAGGGAAGGAAAGCTGACAGGACTAGGTTTGGCTTAACAGAAAGCAAACACTGTGTCTCTGAGCCAATAGCTTAGGTTTCTGGCAAGTTCTGTATGAGTGGCGATTAAATTAATGCTGTAGAAATGTATAGCACTTTTATATTTTAAAAAAGGCAAGAGAGAGATCTGTTTCTCACTCAGTTAAGACATTATCTGTAATAAAACCATCATGTATTTTGGTTACATAATTTTTTTAACATATGTTCAGCACTAAAGACACTTTGCAAGTGATATTTGAGCCATAAGGTATGGAGTGATAATAGGCCTGATGTGTAGACAATGTGTGGGATCCTGAATTCAATGGCTTCTTTCTGCTCTGCTCCAGTTTCCTCAAAGTTTCTGTTCTGTTTGCTTGGGGATGATTCCGGAAGCGAATCTCAAAGCTGCCTCTTTAGAAGTCTTTCTGTCCCTTTTCTCTTCCTTCCCCCCCCCTTTTGGCCCTCGTTATTAACAATGTTTTAACCCAGACAGCTGCTTAAAAGGTTTCCATAATAATGTCTTAATGAGGACAAATCTAATATAGGTCTGGCCAATTACAGCGATAATTTTACAATGTGGAATGTTTGCAGCTGCCTTAAACAGAATTGGTGATATTAACGAACTATCACGGGGTGGGGGTGATCCCTTTTGAAAGGCAGGCAAAAAGAACCCAAGAGAAGAATGCTATTGCTTTAAATAAGAAAGTATCTCCAAACCTGTTCTGTTTCCAATGACACCTTTAGGGGGGTGAGGAACAAATTGGTGTTTGATTGCTTTTATAAAGAGTTACATTAAACGACTCCACTGGCATAGATGTAGGTCCAGCAAGAAAGTGATGCAATTCCCAGCATCTCAAGATAAAATAAGGATGCAGTAGTGTAATAATAATAATAATAATAATAATAATAATAATAATAATAATAATTTTTTATTTATACCCCGCCCTTCCCAGCCAAAAACCGGGCTCAGGGCGGCTAACACTAATTAAAATCACAGCAAAAACATAAAAACAATCAATTTAAAATACAGATTAAAATACAAATTTTAAAATCCAAAATTAAAACTGCAGTCTCATTTCCAAATAGCCCACCAATAAAAGAATGAAGCATAACTATCAAACAGAAACCAATCCAAAGGCCAGGTGGAACAGCTCCGTCTTGCAGGCCCTGCGGAAAGATGCCAAATCCTGCAGGGCCCTGGTCTCTTGTGATAGACTGTTCCACCAAGTCGGTGCCAATACCGAGAAAGCCCTGGCCCTAGTTGAGGCCCACCTAGCATCTTTGTTGCTCGGGACCTCCAAAATATTATTATTTGAGGACCTTAAGGTCCTACACGGGACATACCAGGAGAGGCGGTCCCTTAGGTACGAGGGTCCTAAGCCGCATAGGTAGAGGTTGGGGTGACATTTTCAGCCTGAGCGACACATTGCTTCATGGGCAACCTTTCAGTGCTGGGTGTGGCCAGAGCGTAAATGTGGGTGGAGCAACAGAACCAGCCCTTGCCTTTGAACCCAAAGCTATATGCAGAGGTTTCTACACATACCTCTCTTTCCATCCAGGAAGGTAAGATCCAATACAACAGTTCAAGGATATAGGTCGTGGGTTTGATTGCCGTTCGGGCCAGCTGCATCTTCCTGTATTACAGGGGGTTACGATCACAGAATCATAGAATTGTAGAGTTGGAAGGGACCCCAACGGTCACCGAGTCCAACCCCCTACAATGCAGGAATCTCAGCTAAAGCATCCATGGCAATTGGCAGATGGTCATTCAACCTCTGCTTAAAAACCTCCAAAGAAGGAGATTCCAACACCTCCCAAGGGAGACCATTCCACTGTCGAACAGCTCTTACTGTCAGAAAGTTCTTCCTGGTGTTTAGTGGGAATCTCCCTTCGTGCAACTTGAAGTCATTGGTTTGAGCAGCAGAAAACAAGCTTGTTCCCCCTTCCATGTGACAGCCCTTGAGATATTTGAAGATGGCTATCAAGATGGTTGGCTTAGGTGCTCCTTGGGATCCCTTCCATCTCCTGCCAACCTAGCAGTTCGAAAGCACGTCAAAGTGCAAGTAGATAAATAGGTACCATTCTGGCGGGAAGGTAAACAGCGTTTCCGTGTGCTGCTCTGGTTCGCCAGAAGTGGCTTAGTCATGCTGGCCACATGACCCGGAAAAACTGTCTGCGGACAAACGTCAGCTCCCTTGGACAGTAAAGCAAGATGAGCGCCGCAACCCCACAGTCTTAATTGCCAGGGGTCCTTTACCTATTTATAATGGTTCTAGCCAGGAGATGACACTCAAAGAGGGGTTGCAGCAGGGCAAGGGAAGTATGGCCTTGAGATGAGTCCCAAGGGCTGGATAGAGAGGCCTGTGGTTTGGTCCCTGGGCCCGAGGTTCCCCATCCCTGCTGCAGTGCCATCAGGACAATACTTTGGCACTGAAGTCCAGAACGTTTTTCACAAGATCTTCCAAATGGAGGCCATTCAGCTTACCACAGGTTCAAGTAATACCATTGTCATCTAGCACGTATCTTCTCTACTAACTTCAAAAGGTTTTGGTTTTTCTGAGAACTTGGGTGGCCCTTCAGCCCTGGTTCATTTCAGAAAATGCTTCTACAAAACTCAGCACAGCCCAGATGGAATTGAGCAGCATCACTAATGATAGTAGAAGTTATGATAGGAGAGCCCATGTGGTGTAGTGTGGTGTAGTGTTCAGAATGCTAGACTAGGACCAGGTTGAAATTCCTGTTCAACTATGAAGCCCACTGGGTGACTTTGGGCCAATCTCTCATTCTCAGCCTTGCCTGCCTCACAGGGTGGTTGTGTAGATAAAATGGAGAGGGGGAGAAGCATATCCACCGCCTTGACCTCCTTGGAGGAAAGGTGGAATATAAATGCAACAAATAAATAGTATGGGCAATCAGTATGGAAATTGGGGGCTACAGGAACAGCCTTTACTGTCCTCAAGGTGTCAGTTTCTACATGCGCATTGTTAGGTTGTTCCCATTACACCCAAAAATAAATTTTAAGAAATGGTGTGACAAAGCTGGAGAAAGTTCTAGGCAGACTCCCTTTCAAAGGGATCTCACAGTCTTTTGGAGCTGTCAGATTAAAGAGACTGGAAACAGACTACACAATAATGCATACGGTTCAAAGACATTAAAGATTCTGTTTAATTAATTATCCAAGGGAGGCATCCTACTATTGTCTGCTACCCCTTTAATGTACAGCTGAGGATGTAGTGGAGCACAGCCTTTAACAATAACACATGATCCCATTACAGATGTCTCTCTTATTATGTTTGGCAAAGCAGTTGGCTTCCGGGCTTCTGTTCAGTAGGGCTGGTCATATAAAATGCAATGGAAGGAAGAAACATTTCTATTAGAAAGCACTAATTGGGAGGTGTTTTTTTTTAACAGTGTCTGATGGCAGAACAGCATGTGATGATAAACATGGGGTCTCTGCCAAAAAACAGTAGCCGTGCTTCAAGTTTTCCCTACTTAAGCAGCAAAAACTTGTACGTATCTGTCTGGCCGTTCCAATTATATGGTGTTGGGGAAGGGAAACAAGCGGGTTCACATGGAGGAATGGGGAATAGATGTGGTTCGGTTTGGATTTTAATGGGAACATATCTAAAATATGTGAACTGAAATACAGCTCTCCTTCCAAATCCACACTTCTCCAAATTTAGCAATCCACCTCTCCAACCAAGTAACACATAGAAAAATGTGCACGTTGTATTATGAAATGCATTGTGTTATGGAAATTCACTTGCAAGCATTTGTATGGTGGGCAAGATTGCATACTAAAATGTGTCTACAATGAAATATGTGCACAAAAATGCTTGAGGCAGTGATGGCTGAAAACTTGGATGGCTACTAGCCACAATGGCTATGCTCTACCTCCAGCCCCCACCCCACCCCCAAGTGCCCCTATTTTTCAGGGACAGCCCCAGATTTACAGAAGCCACACAGGTTTCTGATTTGATCCTGGAATGTCCCTCTTTTCCTTATGGAGAAAATGTTGGAGAAATATTTGAGGGTACGGTAGAACATCCCTATTTTCACTGGAGAAATGTTGGAGGGTATGGAGTTATGCGACCCCCGAGCCAATGAGATAAGTAACTTTTAGAACAACCTTTAGAAGACATCTGAAAGTAGCCACGTATAGGAAAGATTTTTTAAAGGTTAATGCTTTATTACGTTTTTAGATACGTTGGAAGCCACCCAAAGTGGCTGGGGCAATAATAAAGGTTTTTGTTTTTTTATTAGTATTATGGAATAGGATGTCCCATTATCATCAGAGAATTTTTGGAGGGTATGTACCTCTATTGTCAGAGACATTGTGCCTCTGAATTATAGTTGCTGTGGATCGCAGGTGGCGAGAGGGTTGTTGGTTTAGGATACGGTATGAACAACCCAATCTTATGCATTTTCCTATGAAGTCATTTCCACTTTGGTCATGTGGAAGTGTGCAGAGTAGGGGTCGGCAAGGTTTAGCTCACCTGGGTCGGTTCACTCCAGTAGAGATCCCTCCATGGGCCGGATTGCGTCCA
Source organism: Lacerta agilis (assembly GCF_009819535.1). NCBI lineage: Eukaryota > Metazoa > Chordata > Lepidosauria > Squamata > Lacertidae > Lacerta > Lacerta agilis. The sequence goes on from NC_046312.1 coordinate 24,023,187, forward strand.
TGCATGAGTACACGCGCCTGTGATTTTCGGCATCTGCGCAGACACGATTTCCGGACTGTGGAAGCAAGGCGCCATGCTGCGCTGGTTTAGCACAGCGCCTGGGGACTTGCCAAGCGGGTGGTTTGGTTCGGGGGCGGCTTGCCGACCCCTGGTGCAGAGGATTACAATTTAAGAAGGTTCTGCACACTATTGAGCATGCCCAGAAACAAAGAGCAAGGAACTATGAGAACCGCAGGGGAGAGTAAGTTTGTGAAAGAAATTTGTCTACATTTTGCCTCTTGCTTTAACTCATTCCTTAGTGTGTGGTCATGATAATGCTGATGGTTTGCAAAGTGACAATCTTTTCCTATTTTCAAACTTACCAGACACAGAATATGTGGAGAATGTCTGAAGAATATGTAAATAGCTCACAAGGAGAACAAAGCACTTGACTGCAATTCAGATGTGTGCGCTGAATGCAGGCTACTTAGGATTGCATCCATAGGAATAGCTTAACTGGGTACAATGTCAACACCTAGAAAAATAAGTCTAGGGTTATGCATATAGAGTGATCTGCACATTTGAATAAGGACACAGTAATATCATGAAAGTGGAATGGTGGCGCAATGTAAATATTTCAAGAAGATTTTCTCCAGAGTTAATACTTCATTATATGTGCAACAAACAAACAGAAGATTTAAATAATCTGACCATATAAACATAAAAGCATGAGAGTCTTGATGGAATGGACCAAGGGTGCATCGAGTCCAGTGTTTCTCAACCTTGTGTGTTGTTGGACTACATCCTTGACCATTTAATGACTTCATCTAGTGCAGCATCGTGTTCTCCCAGTAGCCAACCAGATGTGTGTGGGAAGCCAGATTTGAGAACACCAGCTCTCTCACCTCTTGTGAAGCTGTTGTAGTATGCCTCTGAATGCTACCTCCAACAGTGGAGGTGGAAAGTAGCCAAGGTCTAATGGCTTAGCCCCAGAATCAGTTTCAAGCAACATTCAGCTCTGTAACCTTCTCGCCCCTTGCTTTTTCCTGTAAGACCAATTGCAGTCGTTAACAGTCGTCAACGGGTTTACCACAGCTATCAGCCTATCACCCATTCCCACCACCCTTCTGAGTCATACCCCTCCCCACCCTCTCACTATATATAAGGGTCTGGTGACTTCTGTCTCAGTGTATCTGAAGAAGTGTGCATGCACACAAAAGCTTGTACCAAGAACAAACTTAGTTGGTCTCTAAGGTGCTACTGGAAGGAATTTTTTTATTTTTTTATTTTGTTTTGACTACGGCAGACCAACTTGGCTACCTACCTGTAACTGCACTATGCCAATTAATAATAAAGATCACAGAGTCTCTGAGCATGTGCAGAATGCATTTCTCTTTCTTTCTTTCTTTCTTTCTTTCTTTCTTTCTTTCTTTCTTTCTTTTTAAAAAAGAGCCATCTCCTGCCACATATCATGGACTGAGGAAATGACTACAACTCAGGGTTCATGGTTTTCATACTAAACCCTACAGATGCACTGATGGTAAGATGCTCATCCCTGTATTGTAACCACCGATAATAGACCTCTGGAAGGAAGGACACTTGCGAAACGCATCAAGCACTGCAGAAAGTGTAAAAAGAGGTATACATGTTAATCTGTTTTGCTGGTCTCTGTTTATTAAACTCCCCATCCAACAAGTACTGAAAGCCTAACTACAAGCACAGAATTATATCCATTGAAGTATTTAAGCCCTCAAACCTGGGAAACATCTAACAGGCATCTCTAATCTGGATTTCTGCTCTGACTCTCCTGTTCAGCTTACTCCTCTTTATTTTGGTGACATGCAGAATACCTTCAGTGAGAAACTACGCATACTTTTGTTGATTCAGAGGCCACTTTTCTTTCTCTAATGTTCCCTGAATCTGTATTCAGATTTCCACTGTTTATGCTACATTTGCCTGACATAATGTGAGAGGAAGTGGGTGAAGTGATTTGGTGGGGTGTGATATCTATTTTGGGCAAGAAAAGAAAGGTAATAAATGTGCATTTGAAACCTACCTTTCATTTTGCTTGGTTGCATTTGGCCATAATAAATTAATAAAGCCCTATTGTACTAATATCTTAGGGGGGGTTAAAAGTAACTTTGGTGGGGAAAGGTGACATTTACACATGCATAAGTTATGCATGCTTCCTTTCTCCGTGATTTGACTTGTACGAAGCTTATAGAGAATGGAAGTACTATGCCGTGCAGGAGGCTTTCAAAAATGACCTTTTTATTGACATAAAAAAAAAATGTCATAGCTGTAAAGTCTGACAACTCCAAGCCTGCCTGTGCTGGGAATAGGGGCATGTTATATCACTGGGGGGATGCAAATCTTTCACTTTCAATGCTCTACAACACTGGCTAAACTAAAAAATTAAGTGCACAGAAGAAACTACCTGAGCAGTTTTGCATATTCCAAGTGTAGGAGGCAAATGATCCAGATTTTTATTTTCCAAGGAGCATTTCACTGGCATGGAAATTCACTCCACGACCACAATCAGATGATCATAGTTTGGCTTAATAAGTCAGGATAAGGCCTTCTTACACTAACAGTGGTGCTAACAGCAAACCCCTTTGAAGGTGTCCACATTCAGGCATGGTTCAAATTCAAATCATGCCTGAAGACTCCTCTGGAGAGAGCTTTGATGGGGGGGGGCCTTCGCTATCAGCACCAATCTGCTGGTTGGTACTGACAGTGAGTCCCTTTGAAGTTGCCACTTGACATCATAAAAGCATCAGGTGACTGGCAGTTGGGCAGCCCTTCCCACCTGTAAAAAGGGGCCAGAAGGGCATGGCAGAAGTCAGGATCCGGCGTGCCACCAAGATTCCATTCGCTACCCCTGAGATAGTGGTAAATTTTGAAGTGGATGAGGCCATTGCAACAAACCTCATTGGGATGTCTCCTAGGAGAGTCATTAGAAAGTCTGGTATATGATGCTGCTGTTACTCTTGCTCTGAAATGGATGCTTACCACTTTCTCCAGGTAGGCAGCTGTTACGGATCCTTGACTGCACCCAGCACCCAAAGGCTCAGTTGCATCTCACCTTATAAACCTGACAAATGATCATCAGAACACAGCCACTACCTGAAAGGTAACATGGTGGGGGTTCTACATTATAGAATTAACTTCCCCAGAGAAGTTCTCCAGGCTATAGGATATAACACACTCTTTTTGAAGTAAATATGAAATTGAGACTTCTCAGTGCAGCCTCAGTGGAAACCTCCCCCCCCCACAAGACTTCCAGAGAATCAAATTTGGATTAACCATGCTACTACAGGTATTTACTTCATTGATCTCTTTTCTCTGGATTTATGACAGAAGAGCTGACTGGTTTTATTATTATGATCATTTTATAGTTGCCTTACCATTTACATATGTAAATGGCCCTTTACATATGTAGTTTCTGTTCTGTTTTGTTTTGTTTGTTTATCACAATTGTGCACTGGGTTGTGGAAGGGGAATCTATACGTTTTAGAAATAAATAAGTAAAACTAGTATTGATTTCAGCATTCAGCGTGACTCGGCTGCAATGGATTACTGCAGAAACAACTTTGCAATGCATTATGCTCAACCACATGAAATTCTCTCATTGGGAATGCTAAAGTGAATTTTGCAGAATTAGATTGCAGGGCAAAAGGCATGCGATGGATTAAAACAAAAACTACCAAGTAAGCACATTTATTTGTGCAGCTTATCCCATGACAATTATAGCCACCTATATACCTGTAAGTGGCACCTGCTTGATCAGTGGAAGCGCAGCTGCTGGGTTTTTGAAAATGAAGGTTACATTTGCATCTGGCATTCTGACATTCTCTTTAGGTACGGCTCCACTTTTAAAGAACACATAAGGTACAATCAGGCTAAAGTTAAGCAACATATGTTTCATAGGGCTTAAATATAAGGCATTGTGCCTCTCCTAATTTGAGCTTTGCACAGCCCCCTGGCTGCAACATGGCCTCAACCTAGGGGTCTGGAATCTGCTCCAACCTGAGTACCACCTGCCCTGCCTTGGATGCGGTCCTGGACTAGTTTATAGGGGATTATGTTTAATTAGGGGTTTAAAATAAATAATCTCTGATGAAATATACAGCTGCAATGTTGCTCTCCTTTCCCTGCCGTGCTCCTGACTGAGAGCAGGGGGTCAATTCTGTGGGGTGATGTTTTGTTTTCCTGATACATTTACACGTAATGAAAGATGCCGTGTTTTGTTAAACGGGCATATATTCAAAGTGTTGGGACCTTTCTGCACTTACCTTTCATAATGGCATAGCTGACATTTGACCCAATGTTTTTAAGAGTGACTTTGGAGTTGGCTGTCTTCACGTTTGGTCACATGTTGTTGCTATTAGGGAGTGGGTATGGTTTCCCCCCTCCACACCAACCATGGGTTGTGCCAGAATTGAGAGAATTTCCAGGGCTGTAGTCACATCCCCATAGCTGACTATGTCAGAAGGTACCCAGAACAGCAATCACAGTCAGCATCCCCAGCACCAGCCCTGCCATTAGACAGAGGGAACCACAGGCCAAAGGTACTGGAGTGGTAGTGAGGTGTTGGAGAGCAGAGCTGTGGGTGCCCTGCCATCCCAGCCTACCCAGGGCCCCCTCAGCAAGCCTATTTTCCTCAGATGTGGTGGAGGGCACTGTCCCATTGCCAGTGTTGAAGTAACATCCAACTTCCAGTGCAATGAGCTTTTGTACATGGAATTGGGGGTGGGGATGCCATATTTGCCTCAGGCAGCAAAAGGTCTTGGTCCAGCTCTGAGCATCCCTGAGAGGCAGTTTGACCACACACGGGCAGTGTTGTTTGCACTTTAGTTCACCCAAGGTGATATTGAAATCTCAGAAGTCTGGCCAATGAGGCTCATAAACTAAGTGTAAGCTCTAGAGCACATCTCTGAATAATAGGCAAGGCACATGGCTTCATGACAGAGGGTGGGATTCTTCAGCAGGGGAGTCAGTGGAAAGGGTGAAAGACTGAAATCCACCATTTTCAGGTATGAACAATCCCAAATCAATATTTGCCTCACAACCAGACCAATAGATCAACTTATCAAAGGCTATACAGCCAGCATGCCGGCAATGTTTTCCACCCCAAACTACCAAACTATGGCAAACACATTGTGTAGTGTATCATGAATCTCTGAATGGAGGTTCATGGGTTTGTCTTGCAGTCCATGATATGCTGAGGAACCACCTTCTCCTCTAAAGACTGCCCAGGTCACTAAAGCCTGCAGGTGGGTCCTTCCTCAGCTTACAGGTGTCCATTGGGTGGGGATCCAGAGAAGGGCCTTTTCTGTTGTCGTGCCCACAATATTTTGGAATACTCTCCCTTTGAGATTCCGTGAATAATATTGGTGGGTTATCTCCTCTATGAATTAAAAACTTGTCTGTTCACCAAAGCTTTACTGCTGGTGCCATTGCCTGTTCGCTTTGGTTTCTGTGATTCTGAGACTCACATTTATTGTTTTTATTGAATGTTGTGTGTTTTATAATGTGAACCACTTTGGTATTTTCTCTAAATGAAAAGTGGTATAAAAAATACTTAAACAAACAAACATCCTCTATTGTTAGCTTGGCAAGAAAAATGTGGTGGAAACAGGAGATGACAAGCCTTCTGTAGCACATATAGAACTTAAGAAGGATATATTTGTCCCAAGGGACTTTAGTTTCTTCTCTGTGTTTTCATGCAGTCAGATTGGAAGTGGTGATAACAGAACTCCCAATCCTGCAAATTTAGATCCCTTAGGGCTATGTCTGAGACATCAAAGCCTATGGGGATTGCAGCATTTATGCTCTTATTGTGCACCTTGGACAATACTTGGTCCCACAGGGGGAGAACTTAAAAAATCTGAAAGCTGAAATTGGAGTAATAGTATAGACCAGGCTTTTATCAAATTTGGGGCCTCAGGTGTTGTAGGGCTACAACTCTCACCATCCCTAGCAAGCAGGACTAGTGCTCAGGGATGATGTTGTAGTCCTACAACATCTGGGGACTCAAGGCTGGCCTAGGCCCTCCATATCCCGATGCATGAAGGCTTGAACTTGTTCTCTAATTGAATTAGTTTATACTACCTGACCTTAAGAGATACAACCAGAACATTTATTTCCAGTGCCTGGATATGAGTTTCAGGGGATTGTCATGCACAAGGCATGTATTCAGAGTCCACATTATTTGATGGCTTGAATTGTAATCCAAGATGGTGAGACTGCTATTACCCTCAGGTTCTGCTGGAGGGCTTCCCATGGACATCTGATTGGCCACCATGAAAATGCAGTGATGGGCTTTGGCCTGATCTATCAGGAATTCTCTTATGTTTTTTAAATATTCTATGCAAGCTCCACTCCAGCTTCTATCTCTCTGAGGATGCTTGCCACCACTGGTGCACTACTGCTAGCCACCTACGACAGATATGTGAGTTTGGCAATGATCTGAAGGGAGTGCCTATGGGCCTAGGCACTTACATCTCGACATGCACAGTGTATAGATATGCCATGCCCGCTTCAGACATTACTCTGAGCACATGAAAGTCAGTGGGCAGAGTCAGTAGGATAAACTGATGTTGTGGGCAAGATCTGTAGGTGTTCCGCCCTGCCCCACATTTACTAAAAGCTTTAGGCTTCTTTTGAACACAGCTTATATTATGAGGCATGCCAGCTGCTATGGACAGGAGGCTGATCGGAATTAAACAGCTCTGGAGCATCAGGTTCGTGTGACTCCTGACTTGTGACAACATTATGTCTTCAGTTCAGAAGATTTCACCCATGTTCTCTACTCTCCTCCCACAACAATCAATTACTGAGAAAAGAAATTGCATTAAAAATTATCAAAGGGGAAAGAAAAAAAATCAGTGAAATTATCGTGGGTGGGATGCAGCGGTTTCCCATGGTCAACTGGCTATTTTGGTGGCTGGGGATGTTTGTGAGACCTTTTCAGTCTTGAAATAATCAAGATAGTTTCACTGTCTTCAGAAGTTCAGGGTGGTGATGGCACATGAGAGGGCATTATCTTTGGAAGTCCCCAAGTTGTGGAATTTCCTCCTCACAGAGGTGTACCTGGCACCTTCACTATCCTGACTAGTTTTTGGTGAACTGGGCCAGTGGGCCATTGACACCTGCAATAATATGGCTCCACCCTACTTTTGTGATTGTAATGTGCTTTTAATGTTGTATTTTAAATTGTCATGACCTACCTTGGGGTGTTAGGGTGAAGGATGAGTAATAAATGAAATGAGTTATAGTAATAGGCCTCTGCAGCTTCTCTGAACATCTAGATTTTTATTAAGGGGACAATGTTGTGTCATAACCTTCCCATTTGGGCTTCTTTGCTATTAGGAAGCTGAGACAGTCAGGGAAGCTGCAAAGTGCTGGAGAAACGTTTACTGGGAAGAAAGACACGCACACTGCCACCTCACAGAAATAAGTTAAACCGAGAACTCCATACCTACTGAACTTCCAGAGACATTCTAAAGAAAGTCTATAGTGCACTGATAATATGGGTGGAAAATGGAAGCCTCTTTCCCAGAAGAATAAAACTTTTGAGTAATTGGATTTCAGCACAGCACTAGTTTAGATTATGGATCCCTTTCTGCATGGCCTCTGAGATTATGTGGGCCTTGAAACAGCCTTCCTGTCTAGACACTTCACTTTAATTCCGAAGGCTGAGCTTATCCATCACCATGACCACATTATTGATCTGTGAGAAGGAACAACACATCCGTGGTTGGATTTTGTGCGTGCCTGCATTATTGAGCAATGAGGACTAACATGCAGCTGATATTTTGTACACTTAACTTTTAGTCTTTCAGTCATACATTTGAAACAAAATAGAATTTTTTTTTTGCAGTAGCACCTTAGAGACCAACTGAGTTTGTTCTTGGTATGAGCTTTCGTGTGCAAGCACACTTCTTCAGATGCATGCACACGAAAGCTCATACCAAGAACAAACTCAGTTGGTCTCTAAGGTGCTACTGGAAAGAATTTTCTATTTTGTTTCGACTATGGCAGACCAACACGGCTACCCACCTGTAACTGGAGTCATACATTTGAACATCATTCGCATTTACCCTTTGTAGCCTTTAAAAGAAAAAGAAAACTGGTTCGTGGACTATTCAGCCAGTAGTGCTGTGACACCTTTAATACCAACCAGTTCTCATTCATCTCTCTGCTGAAATGAAATCTACTGTATATTAAATCAGGGTAGATTAAATGTAACCCCATTGAGCATGTTTGCAACAAGCACCAGTTGACTAAGCATCAGGAAGAACTTCCTGACAGTAAAAGCTGTGGAACGGTCTCCCATGAGAAGTACAGGACTCTTCTTCCTTTGAGGTTTTAAAACAGAGGTTGGATGGCCATCTATCATGGATGCTTTAGCTGAGATTCCTGCATTGCAGGGGGTTCTACTGAATGACCTTTGGGGTTCCTTCCAACTCTACAATTCTATGATTCCTTATGCACACACACATAACTGTGAAGAGTCACGCCACTATTTATGTTTAAAAAGAATTTCCTTTTGTCAACAGCCAAACAGCTTATATAGCCAAAAGAAAAAGAAAACACGTTGCATAAAGGTTTCTAGCTAAAATTACACCATTTCAAACCATACGGCAGCCTTTTATTTAGCAAAGGTTCAGTGACTTCACTATTACAGTAGCCACACAGGTTGCCTAAAATACCTGTTATAGCTGGAGAAAATAGCAAATATACAGAATATAGAATGGAAATCCAAAATGTGGTTATAAAAGGTGTTGGGTGGGAAAGGACAAAATTCCTCGGGAAGTGATTGTACTCTGCCTTTGTACGCCAAAGTGCTGATCAATCTCCTTGGAGTGGCGGGTGAAGATTGTCAAGGAACTGAAGGAGCTGTGTGCAGAATTCAGTTTTGTGATGAACAAGAGACTGAGTAGAGCAAGTACCAACTTCCCCCCTCAGCTCAACCCCTTAAGTAATTCCACTTTCTCAAAAGTAATTGTGGTTAACTTTTCAATTAAAATGTATTTTAATTGAGATGACAACTTGTGTCTGGTCTTACTGATGTTAGGAAAGGGTTTTGATAAAAGCTCTACCTCCCCAATCAATGTAAGTCAAGGAAAGCAAGTAATAGAATTCATTTTTAAGATTTTTTTTGTGCTCTGATCTCACATATTTTGGGATTATGTGGGTGTGTTCAAGCTTTAAAGGGAGGAGTGATTGAGTCAATTTCTTTTTCATTTTAATAGGGACTGTACAGCATACATTCCCAGGGTGTCATTTGCAGAGGTACAACATTCTCAAAATAATATTGGTGGAAATCAGACAAAATTGGGAGCACTGCTGTAGCCTCAAAGGACCAAACACGTTCTACCAAAGTGGGATTGTCAAAGGATGTGGAATGCATTTAAGGTGACATGCGCCTCACAAATCCTTTAAAACATATTTAACTGGATCTTATTCTTGACACATTATCTTCTGCCCGGCTAAACCTGAACTTAGGCTTGATGATTTTATCTCTCTGGGGAACTTAGGAACACTCCACACTGAAGTGTTTATATGCTTTAAATGCCTCACAGGATTCACTTTCCTCCTCATGGAACAGGCCAACTTCAGTGAGTGAAGTAAAAAAGAAATGTTTTTTGTTTGTTTTTAGAGCACAATCCGAACCATGTCTGCCCAGAATTAAGCCCCATTGAGGTCAATGGGCCTTACTCCCAGGTACAGTACATGTATATCAGATCTCAGTCTGAGTTAGCCAGGGATAGATGCGAAGCTGAGAAATAGCAACATGAATTCCTCTATTGAGTTAAAAGCATTTTGGATTATACTTCTAGTGATAAGAATCGGTATTGCTTGCTGCTCTGGCCAATTAACCACATCTGTTCGGATTGCTGGAATGAATACTCTTCAATACGTTTCAAGGCCAACTTTAGTTCTGGTCTTGGCCAGAACTAAAGAAATGTGCTTTAGGGGGGAAAATAAGAATATAAAAATCTGAATGTAGACTAAAAGTTCTGACAAGACTGGTCAGGATTTTCTTTTTTAAAACAATGTCCTGATTTTTTTTATGAGAACTTAAAAACAAACTTAAGATTTTGCCTTGAATATTTTCACATCAGCTTTTGCAAGAAGGGACAGGTGCATTATGAGCATCCTGTGGGGGAAGAAAAGCTATCAACAAAATCAATGGTGGAGATTCATAGTGTTTTGATACCAAAAAGGCCCCAATTTCTTTTCCGGCTGGGGAGGGGGAATTAAAAGGTACAGAGGCAGGTAGAAGTGATGAACTAAGTTTAACATGAGTCACTCCGATTTTATGAACCAAAAGAGGAGGTTAATTTGTATTTCTCCTGTCATTTGCTCTACCTTAGACATTCCACATGATTCCTCGTTTTAATACAAACTTATCTCCTAAAACTACTGGAAAATGTACGAGCTGCTATCCCCCAAACAGCTCCAAGAAAGCAAAGTGGTTAATGTTTGAAGAATGAGGTGTTCTTTCCTTTGCCATGGCATTGGGTTCTTATTGTACAACCCTGTACAGTACTTCAGCAATATATTTTTCTTTTAAGATTTAAAAAGCAAAGAGTTACAAAACTGTTTGCAATTAACTTGAAATAGAAAAGATAGCACTTTTTTTAAATCCCATTATATAGTACACCATATAAATTACAGATTATTCAAATGCACAAATGCATCTGTGTAACATTTATCAAATGTAATTTTTGTTTTGTTTTGTTTGTTTTGTGTGAGTAGGTTTGTTTTGTTTTCCTCCCTCTGAGTTTTTGCTCTCAGCATCAAGTGTCTCGCCACACAACTATCACGTGTGGCAGTGCTCCAGGTCTGAGACACTGCTGTTGCAATAGCGCATGTTGTTGGGGATGTGGCAGTCTGTGTAGTTAATGCCCCCATTTGGGGTATAAATGGGCTGCAGTCTGAAATCTCCTTTAAGGAGCTGATCATTATTTAAGGAGACAATCTGAAAGCTGGTTTCCGTCATCTCCAGGATGGAGTTGTCCTTCTTGGTTCCTGCTTCGCAGTAGTCATCTTTCCGCCGGCCCCGGTTGTATTTCCACTTCTGAGAGGTGTAGCGTCCCTTTTTGTGCATGTGCCAGCAGAAGATGCTGAGCAGGACTACCAGTACAAACACCACGGCCCCCCCGATCAAGCCTGCCAAGAGAAACGGGGACCCAATGTTATGAGAAGTGGTCTGTTCGTGGCTGGAAGCCGTGTTGCTTCCATTGCTCAGCAGGGAAGCCTTGGTGGTGCCTTCAGAGCAGACGGTGTCCTCACCAACTCGGTAATTATTAAAATCATCCAAGGGGACCAAGCAAATCCGATATGTGGATTTGGGCTCTAGGCTCGCCAAGCTAATGTTCTGCCTCTTGTCACTAACTATCCGTTCCTGAATGATACCGCCTTCCAGGCTGTGGCCCATTTTAACCCAGGTCAGTTTGTAAGCCATTACGTTGAAAAGGGAATGCCAGCTGACTTGGATGCAAGTGTCATTCACAATGTGGATGAAGAGTTGGAACTGTTCAGTAATGGGAGGGGTCACTTTTTCTTCGTCGTCCCTCTCAGGCACAGTGGGGAGTGTGGCTACAGTGTGGGGAAGAGGAGTGTGTTTGTTACTTGGTGTAAAGACCAGTGAAGTAGGGGTTACTGTGGTTGGCAGGGATGTAGAGGGAGCTTGGGTAACCAGCGTCAGATCAGGGGTGGTTGTGGGGCATGACAACATATTCATGTTGAGTTCCCTGACAGCCATGCCTCGGACGTGCTCTGGTCCCTGACACATGAACCCTCGCACGTTGATAGAGGAAGGGATTAACTTGAGCCATTCGGTGACCCACTTAATACTACAATCACATAGCCAGGGATTATTCCTTGCTGTGAGTTGTTTCAAGTTGCGAAGGTTGTCAAAGACACCTCTGGACAGCATCCGAAGCTGATTGTTGGAAATATCGAGTCTCTCCAGCTGGTGGAGGTTTGAAAAGGCTGAAAGTGGTATGTGTGAAATCTGGTTGTCCTGTAGAGAAAGCCTAAGCAGGTTTGTACCTGGGAGTTCAGGGGGAGGGTACGTTAGTGAATTCCGTACTATAGAGAATTCCTTGAGTTTGGATAGGTGGCTGAAGGTGCCATCTGCAATGCCTTTATTGTTAAGGAGGTTGCCATCTACTATGAGACGTTCCAAGCTTGTGAGATTCTGGAAGGCCATGTCTGATATGATGGCAATGCGGTTTTCGTCGACTCGTAGTTCTTGTAAGTCCACTGGAAGGCCAACTGGCACACTGCTTAAGTGGTTCTTGGACAAGAATAGAAGCTTGAGGCTAACAGCTTCCCGGAATGCCCCATCCTCAACCCCTACGGTAGAGATGGAATTGTCATCCAGGTGCAGCTCTTCCAGTTTCAAGAGCTGTGCTAGGGCAGCCCGAGAAATGGTCTGGATGTTGTTTTCCTGCAGGTGGAGAACCCTGACATTCTTGGGCAAATTCATGGGGAATTCATCCAGCTGGTTGCCATACAGGTAGACTGTGTGCACAGACTGGACATTGTGCAACTCTGCAGGAAATCCAGCATTATTAATTTGGTTATTGTGGAGGTAGAGTACAGTTACACCCTCCGGTATCCCAAGAGGCACTGAGGTCAAACTTCGCTCGTTACAATAGACAAAGTTCCGGTCACAGCGGCACACACTTGGACAGGCCAGAGCTTTGGAGAACTGCATGGAGAGGCCCAGAGAAAAGACAAGCCATGATTTAAAGAAAACAACCCTGTCCACGGGCCACATTCTAGTCCACGGGCCCATTTCTAAATGAAGAAACAAAATACTGAAAAAAAGGGGGAAATGCTAGCAAAAAGAAGTAAAAAAAAAAATGGAAAGAGATGCTGCTTTTCTATGCAGGTAAGAGGTAACGTCCCAGAGGCCAAATGCAAAATAATAATCCGTTTATAATTGGATGGCCTTTCACTTGGAAAGTCGCTGTCCTGCTAGCCAGGCTTACACATGTTGTTGCCTCTCTCCATGGATGCTGAATGCTAAGGTAACTGTGTCCCGTACAGGTAACCCAGAGCAAGGTGCCAAATGTCAACCAGAGACGGACAGGACAGCTGGATTAGTACTTCTGTTCGCTGCGGTGACAGGGTCCTCAGCTTCCGTCAGTCGGCAAGGCATTCATTTTAGCTTGAGGCTGGATTTGAGAAATCTGTTAAGAAAGGGAGAGAAGGGAAAATAAATAATGTGGCATTGTTAACTGACAAACATCCTGTGCACAGAAATTCATTAACTTTGTGAAATGGTAACATAAATAATCTAGGCGGCATCTCTCCGTCTCCCTCTCCTCCGGCTTCTAAAGCCGAGTGGAAAAATCAGCTGGGGAAGCAAGAAGGATAATTGGTTCCCAGGCTAATGATATAGCAGTGGGCAGCAAGCTCAGGTTAGAGTTTTAGGCTGCACAGAGTTCCTGGTAGGATTTTGGGGGCAGCAGTGACTGTGGTGCACCTCAGAGTTAGGTATTGCTTGCTACCCCTATACAACCAAGGTGCATAATAAAGCCATGCATTGTGTGGAGAAAATGGAAGTGGTGTTTTTTCTTCTCCTCTCAAAACGCCAGAAAGTGGAGTCATCTAATGAGGTTGAATGTTTGGGAGATTCAGGACAAACATCCCCCAACCGCCCCATCCAATACATAGCAAAACAGTTCTATAGCGAGTCAGACCAATGGTCCATCTAGCTCAGTAGTGTTAACACTGACAGGCACTGGCTCTCCAGGGTTTCTGACTGAGAGTCTTGTCTCAGTCCTGCCTGAAAATGCTGAGGATGGAACCTGGGACCTTCTGCGTACAAAGCTTTTCCAGTGAGCTAAGTAATTCTTCACACCACACATGCAAGGCTGGCCCAAGACTATTTGCCACCTGAAGCAGAGGACAAGATGGCACCTCCCCATTCTGCATGCAAGAAGCCGATTGGATCTTACTTTAATACTGGCAATAGGATAGCATCCTCCACTGACCTTGAGAGCAGCAGGCTAGTTTAGACGGTGCATGCACGTTTTAAAGTATGGTTGTGAATTTTTCTTTATTTTAATGTAAACCGCTTTGAAGTTTTGTACAATCAAGCAGTGTATAAATGTTATGCAGTACGTGCACCTACCTACCTACCTACCTACCTACCTACCTACCTACCTACCGTGACAGGCTTTGTAGCACACACAGCTCTGATATCATGCAAAGAGAAATGGCCGGGGCTGCCCCTGCTGCTCCCCGGCAACTGCTACCTGAGGCAGCTTCCTTACTCTGCCTAATGGTAGCACCAGCCCTGAGAATATTGTTCTCGTAGAACAATGTAACTGTGGAACTTCGGCCCACATTATGTAGGGATGGCCGCCAACTTGACTGGCTTTACAAGTGGTTCAGACCAATTCATGGAGGACAAAGCTATCAACGGCTAGTAGTTGCAATGACAATACTACCTCTAGTATCTTTGATGACCTGATGTTGGGGGTGATAAAAGAGAGAGTGTTCTGTTCCATTTGGAAAGGTTTTGCCATGTAGTTCAGTCAGTAATGTTCAAAGCAGTCCTAATTTTGCTTTCTCCCTCTGGCATTATTCATTATTTAAATTTAAAGCTGAAATATTTAGTTCCTTAAAGCATGCTGGGATAATGCTGGTTATGAAAGATCTCATGCTTGATGATTAATTTGTATTTTCTAATAAGGGGGCAATGCTTCCATTACTTACATTTCAATACATTTGTTTGAACTCATGGCATTAGTTGATCTTACAGTAACTTATTTAATAGAGTAAAGTACAGAGAGAAGTATGGCACACATTAAGCTCCCACTGTTAATTGAATTGAAGGTAATTAACAGCTGCCAGGATTTTACCCAAACTGTATCAAATGTGTGTGTGCGCGCGCACATGAAGGGGGGGGGAGATGCCAACATTAGCTAGCTAAATAAACTGATCCTTTAAAATATCTAATCTATTTTGTTTTTTCACAGCACAATCCAAATCATAGCCTCACACCTGGTTAAGTCAGAACATTCAGTTTTTGCCTCACTGGTGTGCCCTGTGCTCCTGTGGAAATGGACAGATTACCTAATGCACTGTTCGAGGCCTTGGTCTCTTACAAGCTGCCTCTGTCATAGAGCAGTGTTTTTCAACCTTTTTTGGGGAAAGGCACACTTGTTTCATGAAAAAAATCACGAGGCACACCACCATTAGAAAATGTTAAAAAAATTAACTCTGTGCCTATATTGACTATATATAAAGTAATTTTTCCCACGGCACACCAGGCAACATCTCGCGGCACACTAGTGTGCCGCGGAACAGTGGTTGAAAAACACTGTCATAGAGGACCAGTTCCTTTTCAGTTATGTAAGATGCTGTGATACTGCAGATACATTTTTAACAGGATTACATTCTAACACATATCTTGTGTGACAGTTTATCATTCTTTAACGTGCCTGGGCTCCCTTCTAAATCGTACCAACCAGATTGGTCACCATGAGCGCTCTCTCTCTCTCTCTCTCTCTCTCTCTCTCTCTCTCTCTCTCTTTAAAAACACACACAAATAAACTAAAGGAAGGTTTTCAGTGTCTTCAGATTACAGCCACGTAAACCCCACTATTGCAACAATGCTCCCGCTGGATCACCACAACCTTACATTTGTGTGTGCAAGAAATTGTGTCCTCCCTCAAAGAGGACACGTGTTGTGGTGCGACCTGGCAACCAAAACCCTGTGTTGTGGGTGGGTACGTTTGGATAGCCACAACACCCTTGACGCTGGGTTTAAATAGGCCGATGGGACACTAGCTAAAGGGATCGAGGGACCTATATATGCCCATGCACGTGTCCCTGAGCTTCCTCTTTCGGCACGTGCATTCGGAACACCCGCCCACCTCTCCCTATATTTAGGGCTTGCGCTTGACCTTGATATGCCGTTGTGTGTCGTCTGTCATCGGGACAGGGGCACGGCAGGAATTTCCTCCACTTGGCTGATTGGCTGTTGCCATTTTGGTTACGCCTACTGCGTAGCAAATTGTCACAACTTGTAAGGTTGCGGATAGGCTCTGGTTCAGGTGATAGGGATGGGGGAACGCTCTCGCCATCCCTATGTGAAGGGTATTCCGTTAAAGGAATCCAGGGACTCAACTTGGTTTGGTGAATCCCCTAGAGGGGGTTGTGCCTGTGCCTGAGTCCAGGGGAGCATCTGGGGAGTGAACAGAGTCTGTTCCCAGGCTTTTCACCTACCTCAGGTGTTCACCCTTGGCTGACCTATGCTGGTGCCCTGGGCTGGGTCAGCGCTACCTGCCACGGTGCAGGGAGCTAGTCAAACCAGAGCCTATGCAATCTCTCACTTGATGTAATCAATAAAGTTGTGGCCTAAATTCTGCCAAAAATCAAAATTTGCGTCTTGTCTGAATTTATTTAGGGGGGAGGTAAAAGGTCTAAACACGCAACACATCTCCCAATTGCCTTCTCCCTTAAAAAAGCAAACCCAATTGAACTATGTTCATTTTCACCCCACCCTCCCTCCAAGGATCGCAGAGTGGCATACATAGTTACCTCGCATTGTCATTTTACTCCCTCAAAAGCCATGTGAGGTTGGTAATGTTAAGGGATAGCGATGGGCCCAAGGTCACCTAGTGAGCTTCCTTTCAGAATGGGGCCGTGAGCTCAGGTTTTCCAGACTGATAATCTACCCACATCACAGTGGTCTATCCATTTCCCTTCTGTTCAATCATTACAAATAAAAGGAGAATCCCCTCAGAGAGGCACATGCTACTTTAAGAAAGCTAGGAGTCAAGTCCAGCTAATGATACAAACAGGCACCGAGTAAATCAGAGTAAAACTTGGCTGTCTAAACATGTTTTATCATGTTTCTAGTATTCTATTGGGAGCCACCCAGATGGGCAGGGTATAAATAAATTATTATTATTATTATTATTATTATTATTATTATTATTATTATTACCCTTTCAATTCACGCAAACCTGTTTTCTGAAGCCCGTGAACTTCATGCTCAAAGAATAAAAATTTATGGATCTTTCTGATATTATTTTCTCTATGCAATATCAGTACTATTTGCAAGGATTTGCCCTTTACTCAGATGCAGTGATATAAAAATCAAATCAAATCACATTAAATAATCACATTAAATACTTATTAAAAACAAGGGGATATGGCGTGGGGTGGGATTTTATATTTTACTATTTTTATTTTTATTTTTATTTTTGTCCTTGTAGTCTGTTAAAGAATGGGCATAAAAAAATAACTAAGAGGGAGGGGGAAAGGAGCAGATGAAATACGAGGGAAGCTCTATTATGAATTTAGCCCAGCTTGAAAGTGGACTGGGTCCCATTTAAAATCCCCCACCCCATTCAACTCGTTTCTCTTGCACAACTTTGACCCTCTCACTTGAAATGCTTCCACCATCCCTATTGTTTTAAATATTTTATAATATTTTTCAGCGTATTTTTCAACATTTGTGATTCCCCCTCTTCATTTTCTTTTCTTTTCTACACTATATATGCTACTCTCCTCTGAACTGTTTTCAAATACTAACTTGAAATGAATACTGTTCTTTTTCTTATTGGGATGTCTTTGGTACTGCTTTTCAGGGTGAAATGTCAAAACGCTTTAATGCTTTTTTAAATGCCTCTGGTTTTCTTTCAGTTACTTACTTATACAATTCTTCCTCTCACTCAGTTTATTCTGTTAACTTTGTAACTTTGCTTGGTGCTCATTTCATGCAGCATATGGATGGCTGTCATTCATTTTCATATGCAGTGTATTCCAAACTGTTATAATGCCTCAATTTCTCCCATTTTCTATACTTCCTCCATTCTTTCTTTTAGCATTTTCTATTTACTTTCTAATTTGTTGTTTCTCCTGTGTACTCCTATCCCACCCCTGTCACAGGGTTTCTATACTTTTATGTATAGAATCATAGAATCATAGAGTTGGAAGAGACCACAAGGGCCATACAGTCCAACCCCCTGCCAAGCAGGAAACACCATCAAAGCATTCCTGACAGATGGCTGTCAAGCCTCTGCTTAAAGACCTCCAAAGAAGGAGACTCCACCACACTCCTTGGCAGCAAATTCCACTGTCGAACAGCTCTTACTGTCAGGAAGTTCTTCCTAATGTTTAGGTGGAATCTTCTTTCTTGTAGTTTGAATCCATTGCCCCGTGTCCGCTTCTCTGGAGCAGCAGAAAACAACCTTTCTCCCTCCTCTATATGACATCCTTTAATATATTTGAACATGGCTATCATATCACCCCTTAACCTTCTCTTCTCCAGGCTAAACATACACAGCTCCCTAAGCCATTCCTCATAAGGCATCATTTCCAGGCCTTTGACCATTTTGGTTGCCCCCCTCTGGACATGTTCCAGCTTGTCAGTATCCTTCTTGAACTGTGGTGCCCAGAACTGGACACAGTATTCCAGGTGAGGTCTGACCAGGGTGGTAGTAACAGTGGTACTATTACTTCCCTTGATCTAGATGCTATACTCCAGAATTGCATTGGCTTTTTTAGCTGCTGCATCACACTGTATTACAATAATTAATTTATTGTTACTGAAGCTCATATAATGTACTTTGAAGCACTTATTGTCTGCTGCTCTTCTAACATACACACCTTATCCAAGTTTTTCTGTCTATCAGGGCTTTATTTCTCTTGCTTTTCCAGTTTCTTTAGATGGAAAAATGCTCCAGCTTCCTCGTTTTTAACAATTGTGCATTATATCTTTTTCTTTTCCCCGATGACATTGATTCCCCTTCCCCATTCTTCCTTATGGTTTGTTGCCTGTCCTATGAATGTCAGTTTTCTCCTTTCAGCCTCTGATATTTGTCTTTGCTTCATTCTATGGCTATCCTGTCTCTCACAAAGTTGACACTTCTATTTTTCCTAACAGGCAGAGACTAAGATAGATCTATTTTGGATCTCTATGGTTCAAAGGCACTTTTAAAATGGATCCAAATATACCCCCAAAAAATGCAGTTTTATATGCTACTGTATGTCATACGCAGTACATTCCATATTCTTAAAGTAGTAAAGTAAGCTTAAATCTGATTAGAAATCCAGTATTTCATATATTTCTTTCCCCACCCCCCACCCCCCAAAAAATGTCTCTCCCAAACAACAAAGCTTTTCAAGAAATATTATGTCTCTAGCTAAAGTCTGGGTTAGCTTCACCCACATTTTAGTACATTAATAGGAAACTACCCAATAAAGCCTGTTCACCAGAATATTGCATTCTCCTTGTTCATATCCCTCTTGACACAAGTTTAATTACACCTGCCTTTCTGCCTCATTACTAATGGAATTTAGAATTAGAAAGGGAACAGGCCAAAGCCACAGGCATGAGGCAGAGAAGACAAACGTGATGAATGAGGAAGGGAAGAGGAGGGGTGAATGCAGGACGAAGTGTGTGGAGTGGAAATGGAACCAATAACCAGCACATATGGCTTCAATGTGCATGTGTCCACTGTCAGCCTGATCGATGCTGCTTTGTTTCCCTCTGCAATTACCTTTGTCAACTGTACAATCCTCAGGGCAGAAGCTGTATCACCCACTATGTTTATAAAGCAAGCCGCTAGCAGAAGAGAGATGCAGTCATTCGATGCCGGGAGGAAAGTGCTGGGAGAAAGGTAGCTTGAAACTAATGATAGCTGAGGGCTTTTTTCACCATGACTTAACTCGCAGTAGCAATCCTATGCAGATCAGCTCAGAAATAAGCTACGCCAGATCCAAAGGGGTTTACTCCCAGTGCTACAAGCCAGGAAAATAACTGGCAGTGCAGTCAGGCCAGGATCGGTGTTATATGCTCAAATTGTCTTGCCCCAGTGAGCAACCTGGCTGCCAAATTCTGCACCCGCTGGAGTTTCTGAACTGTCATCAGAGTCAGCCCCACGTATAACACATTGCAGTAATCTACCCTAGAGATTACCAGAGCATAGACAACAGGAGTATTCCCAAACTACATTCTGAGGAAGTGTAGAGCAGGCTACAGTATCTCCCATCCATCTGGGCTAGGGAACCACCCACTAACAGTGTGTCAGACTTATTTGGATTGAGTTTCAGTTAATTGGCTCTAATCCAGTCTATGCAACAGCCCAACACATCCACTGCCACACCTGCAGATGTAAAGGAGAAGTAGAGCTGTGTGTCATCAGCATATTGCTGACAGCGTACTCCAAAACTCTGGATGACACCACTCAGTGGTTTCATGTCGATATTGAACAGCATGGGAGATAAAGGCAAACCCTGAGGAATCCCACAGTGAAGGCTCAATGAAGCTGACTAGCACTTCCCAAGCATCACCCTCTGGAAATGACCATCCAAGTAGGACTGGAAGCCGTGTCACCCACCCCCAACTTGGACAGCTGCTCCAGAAACATGGCATGGTCAAAAGCCACTGAAAGGCCAAGTAGGATTAACAGGGACACATTTCATTGTCTCTCTCCAGACAGAGGTCATCGTACAGGGTGACTAGAGCAGCTTCTGTGCCCAAACTGGGCCTAAATCTCAATTGAAATGGACCTAGAAAATCTGTTTCCTCCAAGAGCACCTGGATCTGGTCTGCAACCACCCATTCAAGAACCTTGCCCAAGAAGGGGCGATTGGAAGCTGTACAACCCAAGGAGGGTTTATTAAGGAGTGGTCTTACCACTTCCTACTTCAAGCAGGCAGGCACAACCCCCTTTCACAAGGAGTCATTAATCACCTCCCTGGCCCATCCAGCTGGCCCCTGTCTGCTAGTTTTTATCAACCAAGAGGAGCAAGGATCCAGAGAAAAAGCAGTCACCCTGACTGATCCAAACACCTTGACCACGTGGGTGGCCTCTGTGGTCTAAACCATTGAGTGCCTTGGGCTTGCTGACCAGAAGGTCGGCAGTTTGAATCCCCATGATGAGGTGAGCTCCCATTGTTCTGTCCCAGCTCCTGCCAACGTAGCAGTTCGAAAGCATGCCAGTGCAAGTAGATAAATAGCTACTGCTATGGCGGAAAGGTAAACAGTGTTTCCGTGCACTCTGGTTTCCATCACGGTGTTTCATTGCGCTAGAAGTGGTTTAGTCATGCTAGCCACATGACCTGGAAAGCTGTCTGTGGACAAACGCCAGCTCCCTTGGCCTGAAAGCAAGATGAACACCGCAACCCCACCGTAACCTTTGACTGGACATAACCATCCAGGGGTCCTTTTACCCCAGCCTTACTAATTGAAACACAACCAACACAGCAGGATAGTGCTCTGGACACCCCTTGAGATTCATATGCTGTAACAGCAGAATAAAGGTTGTAGTGGATGCTAGCAATGTTATCCTCAAAATGCTTTCCAAACAAGTCACAGTGAGCTATTGTTTCTGCTACCTCCTTTGGGCCAGGCTGTAAAAGGCCTCATACTACAAGGAAAAGCTCTGCTGAATAGTATAATGAGGATGCCATGGAGGCAGCACAGTTTGCCTTCTTGTTTAGGACTGCAACTCAAGTGATGTAGCAAAACAACCAATCAAATCCTACGGGATCGATCAAATCCTGAAGGATCTGTACTTCTGACTCGAACACATGATTGTGTGAAACCTTAAGACGCAAATCTATTCCAGTGTGCCAATACTCTTGTACAAATGTATATTTTAAATAAATTTGTTCCATTTAATAGTGGAGACAGGATCATCGTTCAACTGTATCCTTTTCCCAGCCTTTCAAAGCCTTGATTGCTTTTCTTTGTCACAATGTATTGTAAACTATGTACAAGGCACTGCTTAAGGAAGCTGCTTCCATGTACTGATTTAATTGATCCATTCAGTCATTTGAATCAAAACTTAAAACTGACTTATTTACATCACACATAATCTTCACCAGGGTTCTCTTCTTCAAGTTACATTAAAGCAATTAATCAAAAATATGGGGGGGCAGCTTCCCCTGATATGTGTGAGTAACGGTTTTGCAGGAAAGCTGAAGGGCCAAAGGGCTGGAGTCACTATTTAGATGTTTAAAGAACATGTCGAGGGGGAGCAAAGTGCTGCCTCTAACATGCCAGCCCCTGCAGGCTTCATTTCTGATCTTCAAGGGGGATTCTGAGCATTTTCACTGAATGCACGACTTAGAACACTTCTTGGGATTGGAAGCCCTGGTGGTGCAAAACCCCTGATGCCATAACAATCATAGTGGTAGAAACATAAAAGGTGCCGTATACAAAGTCAGACCATCAGTCCTTCTGATTCATTACTGTCTACACTGGCAGGCTGTAGCTCTTCAGAGTTTCCTTCCTAGCTCTACCTGGAGATGTTGAGGAGAGAACCTGGGACCTTTTGCATGCAAACCATGTGCTCTGCTGAATCCGTTCCCTTCTTCACACTGCAGCATCAGCATGAGGGCCCTGGGCAAGAGTTTTCTGTCTAGTTTTTTTATGTTGAAATATGCCTTGCCTGATGCCTAGGGACTAAGCTCTGTTTGCATTGCTTTGATTCATTCAGTGGTGTCCTAGTGCCTTATAACAGGGTTGGGGGTCCAGGGGCCATTCAATTGGACTGTGAATCCCACTGCCCTGGATGCAGCCAATGAGAGTTGGAATTGAGCAACATCCAGAGCGCCACAGATTCCCTCTCTACTGACCTACCACTCTCCTATTGACTCAAGGTGCAGAAGAGGGAAGAAAAGCGAGGCTTCCTTTAATTTCTCACAGGCTTAGCGTATAACTGTTTAATTGTAGAGAAGGATTAGCTTTGAAAATACTCATCCCCCTGAGACTGTTTAAAATGTGTTTTGGCTTTTCGAAGTGATTAGCACAATCTTTATGTAATCAAGAGCAGGGAGGTGGGGGGGGGGAGAGAGAGAGTATTGTATAAAAGTGTTATTGGCTGCTAGCACGTCTTTGCAGATGTGAGAAGAAAGTTAGATCTACCCTGTAAAATTGAGCCGCAAACTGCTTAGCTCCATTTTAAATGACTGACAGTAAATACATACAAGGGGATGTCTTGTTATGTGTTAGAAGAACAAACCAACCTGGGCTTTCAAGGTACAGAATGCAATGCAAAAACATTTAAAGCAGAAGGAGCCGGGCTGGGGAAATGAGGGCTTGTGCACTGTTGCTTTTACTCTCGCGGGCTTTGCATGCCAAAATTTGGTTTGGATATTATTTTCTCTGGGAACCTCCCATTTTGCAGGTAGGATTCAGGCTGCACATACAGCATACATTTAAAGCAAACCCCCCCTCCCAAAAAAGAGAGAATTCTGTGAATTCTGTTAAGGAAATGTTGCTCAGTGGTCTGTGTGTGTGTGAAATATTGTTCCAGGATTCTCTGGGTGGCAAATGTGCTTTGAATATACACGTGTATGCACACAACCTCACTCTCATATTGGCAAATTCAGGTTTCACTATTAAAATGGTTTTGGTGCTCTTGTGGAACAAATATGCCCTCCCCCAACCAAAAGAAAAGAAAAAAAGAAATCAGACTTTCTGGCAAGAAAAGTGACAATAAAGTGCACAGGAAATTGTGGGATAGCAATTGCATGACATAATGTCATGGAACCTCCCCACAAACAAATCAGGTGAATGTTCAATAAATAGCTGATACTGCGTGTGTATTCATACCACACTATGAAAACACTTGAAAATAATAGTTTCCCCCCAACGAATTCTGGGAGAAGTGGTTTGCTAAATGTGCTGAGAGTTGTTTCGGAGCTGCCTGTTCCCTCCCAGAATTGCCATTTCTAGTGTTTCCTGTGAAGAGGGCCTGATTGTTAAACTACTCGGGAACTGTAGTTCTGGGAGGGGGGGAATAGGGGCCTCCTGATAACTCTAAACATCCATAATAAACTACAGTTCCCATAATTCTTTGTGGGAAGCTATGGCCATTTGTAGTGGCATCATAGTGCTTTAAAAATATGCAGTGAATGTGGCCGGCATAGCATCCCCAACAAATGGATGAATGCTTAATAAACAGGTAATCTGGAAGCAACCTCAGATTTCAGACTAAATACCTCCTTATTCTCACAAGCTGATAATAGATTACGGTAATTACATTAATAAGGCTGAGAAGTCTCTCCCTCCCATCATTAAGTTTAATAATAAATATCCAGGGTACCTGTGAGCAAACAGAGAGGAATTACACCGTATCTTTGCTTACTTTTCTGCCCACTGTGGCAACAATGTCTTTGCCACGCTGCTCTTTTGCTGCAAATTGCTTAAATCTCCCATACACAGAAGTTTAGAGCTAGGTAATTAAAGTCATGAAAAGGTGCCATCATATTCTCTTCCTTTACCGGTCAAAAGCTGTTTCCCATGCACTGGGGTTCCTTTTCTAAAGGCAGTTGTTATTGTGTCAGATTCTTTGAGTCCGAGTTAAATCTACTCCTGCTCCTTTTATTGCACGATTTCAAACTGTTTTGCTATCATATAATCTCATTTTACTTAAACGTATGCTGCAAGAATGAGCAAACTTTCATTTCTTATTCTTTTTAAAATGTATTTAAAAGGTTAGTTTCATGCCATATATAGCTAACTGATCACTGCACAATGCAGGACAGGGTCTCCTGCAGATACAGTAAAATGTGAATCGGGTCTTTAGCATGGTTGGATCTTTATTTTGCAACTCCTTATTACATATCAGACAAGTCCTCTGTTGTCTTTTGGGCGCCTACTGAAGAATTTCCTTTTTCAATAATCCTTCAAAGTGGAGATATTTACACACAGAGAGATGTTTTAATTGTTTGCAAATATGGACATTTCAATATGGAATTCTTTTGCATTGTTTTTATTGTTGATATGAAACCACATCAAGATATTTTATGGGAAGTGGATAAAAATGGAAGTAATTATTTTTAAAATGTTAACTGAGGGGAGCTTTCACTTTCATAACCTTATTAATATTATCTCCTGTTAGTAACTGAGAAACCTTTTAATTGTATTTTTCCCATATGATTCAGAATGGCCATGGGATCATAAAATTGGAACAAACTTATGAACCAACACTAAAACTTTAAAGCTTAAAAAAATCTCAAGTCTTTTTGCATGTTTCTACCTCTTATTTAATGGATGGACAAGTGGATGGAGGTAATTTTAAAGCAAGCATTTTTCATATCACTTTTCAGATCTTCCGTAAATATGTGGGGATCACATCTGCTTAACCCCACTTAGAACTCATTGCCCGTTTATCTGATTTTCCAAAGATGATCTACATGTGCTAGATGTTTGAGTGCACATGAGATCTCTCCTTATAGTCTGTATCCTGCATGTGAAAATGTAGGAGAGTATGACATCACAGTAAGATTAATTTGCTTTTAACCAGGCTTTCTAATTAAAGCTTTGGAGAATGAAAAAAGGCCACATGCTGCATGAGAAAACTATGCACGGAACTGCATAACACATAACAAACGGACAAAAAAAAGGTTCCTATAATTAATCTCACTTGAATTCTTCCATCTTAATCATGACAGCCACTTGTACACAAGGGCCCCAGTATCCTCCCAAGCTCAGCTGTCTGTCTGTCCAATAATGAGGGATAATTCTGGAACAAAATATGGCATATTTGAGTACCTGCTTTAGAACATTACACTACATTACTGGCATAGCTTATTTGTCTCAAACATGACTAGCTCAGTTCTCAAGAACCAGAGTGAATAGATTATTGGGTATATACATATGGGAAACCAAGATTCAAATCCTGGTCAGCCATGACATCCAAATGTCTTTTCACAAGCCACCGTTGTAGTAGGGAGCATCTAGATTTATATGCCTATCCAGTACATCATATTTGATAGTGATGCATAAATCTGGTGGTGTTTTTCCCCCCCATTTCTCAATCCCGTGTGTTTCCATTATTAAAGATCTCAAATGCATTGTTAATCAAATCATTCATTAAAATCATATTAGACTGATTATTCATTCATTATACTCACATTGGTTACTCAACCACAGTGAGTTGTATTCAACTAACTTTTATTTGGAGAAGGCAAACTGAAATGAATGGGTCTAAGTTAGTCATGGGCTCCATGTACATCAGGGATCAGCAACCTTTTTCAGCCATGGGCTGCCCGATCCACCATCCCTCAGACCATGTGGTGGGCCGGACTATATTTTTTAAAAATAATAATAATGAATGAATTCCTATGCCCCAGAAATAACCCAGAGATGCATTTTAAATAAAAACACACATTCTACTCATTTAAAAACACCAGGCAGGCCCCACAAATAACCCAGAGATGCATTTTAAATAAAATGACACATTCTACTCATATAAAAACATGCTGATTCCCAGACTGTCCGTGGGCCGGATTCAGAAGGTGATTGGGCCGAATCCGGCCCACGGGCCTTAGGTTGCCTACCCCTGATCTACACTATACCTGTACATTTGAAGCAGCATCCGTTCCCAGAGTGGTTTAACCATTGACCTCTCTTTCCAGGGAATTCTGGGGATTGTAGCATGCTGTCTGAGACATGCTAGAAAGGAGCACTGCCAGAAAAGCATTGAAGCCAACTGTTATTTCTTCTGTTAGAGCACGGGTACTGTCCCTTTGCTTGCTCTGCAGTCTCAGTCTTCTCATTTTTAGTTCAGCTTCAACCATGCAAAACTGAGAAACATTTGCTGGAATGATGCAAACTACCAAAAACTTGTGCATAACACAACACCCACTAACTAAAACCTATATACAGCACCTTCACATTTTGAAACAAAAGCCACCTTGATGCCTTGAATTCACCATCCAAGAGGAGCCCACAAGAGTTTATTTCTGACCAGCAGTAGGGGGAGCTCTCATACAGCTGCAAATGTCTCATCCCCCACCACCTTTTTGTTACTTCTTTGAAACCCAAAAATGTTTCTAGCATTGCTACAGTAAAAAGGTAAAGGGACCCCTGACCATTAGGCCCAGTCGTGTCCGACTTTGGAGTTGCAGCGCTCATCTCGTGTTACTGGCTGAGGGAGCCGACGTACAGCTTCTGGGTCATGTGGCCAGCATGACAAAGCCACTTCTGGCGAACCAGAACAGCGCACGCAAACACCGCTTACTTTCCCGTAGGAGCAGTACCTATTTATCTACTTGCACTTTGACGTGCTTTCGAACTGCTAGGTGGGCAAGAGCTGGGACTGAGCAATAGGAGGTCACCCCGTTGCGGGGATTCGAACCGCCAACCTTCTGATCAGCAAGCCCTATGCTCAGTGGTTTAACCTACAGTGCCTATTTGGCGAGATAAACAACAAAGTCAACTATTGCAATAGTGGCCCTCTTTAAGAAGGAACATTTTTAAAACAACAATGAAACTTTGAGGTGCACCTTAGTTACATCATGACTGATGGTCTCCCTCACCACTGCTACCTCCAAAATGTTTGCTTCTGCTATTTATCAAATGCCATTGAGTGACAATTGTAAGCTGAGTCATTTGAATAACGAGGATGGAGTCCAGGGAGAAAAGGAGTGGATAATGTTTTGCAGGATAAACTCAACAAAAACATAATATAATATGAAGAGAAATTAACAGAGAGCTTTTGCCTTTCTTAGCTTAGGCATCATCTATAGCAGGAATAGTTAACCACTAGACATATAGGGGGAAACTCCCACAGAACACCACAGCAAATCAGGGCACGAATTACCTCAGCAAGTAATTCCTCACATCATTTTGACTGGTTGCTAAGGGCACACCTCCACCATGTAAAGGACTCGAGGTATAGGCCCTCGATACCAATATAACAGAAATGTACAGAGTGCCTCTGGCAGATTAAGACATTGGGTTCACTTTGCAGTGGACCCAGCTGCCCTGTAAGCAATCTATAAAATAAAATAAAAGAGGGCAATAAGGGGACAAGATATAGCTTAGCCCAAAAGACATAGGAGCACAGAGCTGGGACTCATGTTCCTGGGCTCCACCTCCTAACAATGCCCCCCACCCTTTAAAACTTTTTTAAAATATATATATTTAGTTTTTTGTGGACCAGAGTCCACTTCAGGCTCTGCCTTTTCTTTTTACTGCATTTCTTTGTACCATTTAATATAAAATCATAATACTGCATACAGTGGTACCTCAGGTTAAGAACTTAATTCGTTCTGGAGGTCTGTTCTTAACCTGAAACTGTTCTTAACCTGAGGTACCAGCTAATGGGGCCTCCCGCTGCCACCACTGCACAATTTCTGTTCTCATCCTGAAGCAAAGTTCTTAACCCGAGGTACGATTTCTGGGTTAGCAGAGTCTGTAACCTGAAGCGTCTGTAACCTGAAGCGAATGTAACCTGTATTGCTAATAAGCACAGCTCCTTTTATAAATAGAAAGACAAAAAATAATAATCTAAGTACTGATAGATGTTCCATAAGAACATAAGAACAATCCATTGGATTGGGCCAGTGGTCCATCTAGTTGCACATTCTATTTTTATAGAAGCCCACAAGCAGATCCCAAGTACAACAGTCTTCTCCCCACTTGTGTTTCTATCTCCCACAGAGGAGTTAGAATATACTCATCATGGCTAAAAGCCAGTGATAGCTTTTTCCTCCATGAATTTTGTGTAATACTCCATTAAAGCCACCCAACTTGGTGGCCATCGCTACCTCTTGTGAGACCAATTCCATACTTTAACTAAGAAGTACTTTCTTTTGACCTGAATCTTCCAGTGTTCATCTTCAGTGGATAGCCCTAGGCTCTAGCTTTATGAGAGAGAGAGATAAAAAGTTTTCTCTATCCAATTTCTTCACACCATGAATAATTTTTTAAACCTCTATCATCTTTATTTGGTGTTTCATTATCCCCTCCTACATACAAATTTATTTCTTTTATTAAATTGATATCCCATCCTTCATCACAAATGACACCTAATTCAACACATTGTGCCACAAACTTGTACTATGCAGACTAAAGAAGTCAAGCTTCAAGACTGGGTCAAACAAGATGTTCCTAAAGGTATAGTCATTTTTGCCAGTCGGTCACCTTATTTCACAACACTTGCACACTATGGAAACCAACAAGTTGTTAAAGCTCAGGCCACTTCTCAACTTGGCATGTGCAGTGACCTTGAATGTAAATGTCTGTGGACTGAATTAGCTCACGCAGTCTCATTTTCAAAACTGCAAGTGATACGGCATTGAGCACAGACTGCAAAGGGCTCCTCTTTTTCAAAATAAAGCAAATACTTTTGACTACACTCGGAAGCAGATGGCAGAGCCGGGCAGCATGCGAAACACAGGTGTAATTTGCTCAGTGCCGCTAAGCAAATGTGTTCCAGTGTCCTGCTTGAGCTTGATGCTTTAGAGAGTTCTCTGGTGTCAACCCTGAGTCCGTAATGATGAAGTGTTCACCTGTGAATGAGTGGATCTCGGCTTCCTCTAATATAGAAAACTGTGAGCGCCGATATTCCAGATAATCTCCCTCCAGATGGTCACCACTATGCCATTTTCACTCCACTGGGCTGAAAGGAACAGATGATCAGCTCCAGGACTGATATTAAACTGTGTTCCCTCTCGAAGAGGAGACTGCTATGGATTCACCTTCCCTCAAGGCCACATTTCTCAAGGTGGTTTCAGTTTAAACCTTGTAAAATTGAAACTTTTTTTTTTAATGGTGTGGGCTAAGGAGACAAGTGTGACAACTCATTTCTCAAGAAAGTGCGCTGCACGTACCTGTTACACACAGAGCTGGCATTATTTCCCAGCTCAAGAGATACGGATCCGTCAGGTGTGCCTTGCCACTAACCAGTGCTAATAGGCAAAAAGGAATACATGGAGATTTTCTATTTACGAGGACCCCCGGAAATCAGGCTACAGAACAGAAGGAGAGAAAGGAAGCCAAATGGTTCCATTGTCTCTGCTGAGATAACTACGGTTGTCCTTAACTGTCACCTAGCAGTGGCTACCTAAATGGTTTCTATCCCAGGGTAAAATGGGGAGGAGGAGAACTAAACAAACAAACAAACAAACAATAAACATTTGGAACTAGTACCTGAGTTTGCTTTTGTTTTCCCCTTCTTCCTCCCCAACCCCTTTCCCTTTTGTGCCCTGTCTTTTAGACTGTATGTCGGAGGTCAGGAGCTATCTTGTTTGCAATGATCTGTGTAAGCTGCTCTGGGGTGAAAAATATGTATGTATTTATGTAAAATAAATTCATAAGAAATAAACATACAAGTACACATTTTTGCAAAAGCATCAGCTGTAGCTCTATACAGAGATCAGCTAAATCCCCACTTTGCACAGGAAAAAAATGGGTAAAGGACCCCTGGACAAGACTTAGGCTACATCCCTATACCCATGTGCCTAGGAGTAATTAGTCCAGTCAAAGGTGACTATGGGGTGCAGTGCTCATCTTGCTTCAGGCCGAGGGAGCTGGCATTTGTCCAGAGACAGCTTTCTGGGTTATGTGGTCAGCATGACTAAACCACTTCTGGCGCAACAGAACACCGTGATGGAATCGAGAGCACACATGCTTTGAAAGAGTCACTCTCTCTATCCAACTTGAACACAGGTAAAACATTGGTGAAAAATGGGGAAGGGATAAAACCAGTATGGTATTTACCCCTTTATGAATATTATTTAGAAACATCTTTTAGAATTATTTTATTGGATTTCTTAGCCACCCTTCAAAATAAGGTCACGGGATGGGTTGCAAAGATCTAAAAATACAATATTGAAATCAGTTAAAACATTTTACAATCAGAAGAACAGGCTGTGCTCTTACACACACACACACACACACACACACACACACACGGTATGTCTTCTGCACATGTGGAACATATAGAATGATGATACTAGACATACTTCTGTGGGATGGGATTTTCACAATTTAGGGGCTGCTACAGAGAAAGCCTTCTCCCAAGCCATCATTCCCCACACTTCTGAGGGTGGCAGAACTCCCAAGAGGTCTCACCTGTCAGTCTTCACACAAACTGGGAAGGAGGTGGTATTCTGGTTATTTTCAGCCTAAGTTATTAAGGGCATTAAACACCAATGTGAGCACCTCGAATTGAGCCCAGTAATGAACTGGAAATGAATCCAGTTCTTTGAGATCTGGGGTTATATGAGCTCTCCTGAACGGAATCCTGGCCAGCAAGCCAGCTGCTGGGTTTTGGACCAGGGAAAGTGTAAGAGTCATTTTCAAGGGCAGCCCCATGTACACTTCATTGCAATAAACCATTCTGGGAGTTGCCAGGGCATGGAATAAAGCCGCCAAGTCCATTTCTGTCCAAAAGGGGCTGCAGATTGTGACACAGCTGGAACTGGAAACAGGCACTGCTAGCCAGGGAGACCACCTGAGCCTCCATTGACAATGTTGGATCCATGAGTACCTTCAGGCTGGTATCAGTACACATGGCTACATACCTCTGCACTGTGTCAACAGAAGTCAATGTTGCAGAAGGAAATAATTCTACAAGATCTGACAATAAAAAGGAGAGATTCTGTTTCTGTTTATTCCTTTATAAGTTTTTTCTATGTCATTAAAAATAAATAAATGTGGTCCTGCCTATGTGGTAATTGGGCCAAAGTAAATTGCAAGGGGTGCCTTTTTTAACCTAAATTATCCATTTCATATGTGGCACAATGCATCTTGTTTTGAAAAAAAAAAGGAGGGGGAGAGAGAGGGAGCAGCCTTTTGTGTCTTTGCAAGCAAATTGGCCTCTACCTATAAATTATTCTACCCTGTTTGCTTTTATCTAGAGAGAGGCAGGCAGCCTAGCAAAAATGTCTGGAGATAATTTGAAAAAGCTGCTTTCACTGGCCTAAGCGACTCAACTTTGCATCTGCAGAGACATAATCTTGACACCTGCGTATCATGTCGCGTGGCACTGCATTCCTAATGGGGGTGCAGAGGCAAGACACAAGCTGCTCAGCTGGGGAGCAAAGGCTTTGCCCCCCCCCCAGCTGAAGGAGTCTAATGGAGCCACCAGCTCGTGTTTTCAGCAAGATTTTACAGCCATCTTCCTTTCACCCTCTAACCCTCCAGCTTGGGACATGAGTGAGCTCTGCTGGTGGGGATGTTTTCTTTTATCACAACGACTTTGGAAGGAAGGAGAAAATCGAGCTTTTTCTCTTTTGAGCTTTGGAAGGCTTCCTTTGCCACTTCTCGAGCTCCCGTCTTGAGATGCTTGGCTTACTAAAAATGACAAGTATTACACACTGCATGCCAAAAGCTTTTCCACCTCAGCCGTATAAAGACCATGACTTTTCCAGTGTTCCTTCACAAGGAGCTAATTTTGTGGGTTTTGAGCATCACTTGATTAAATGCTCCTCCTGTGCAGTGTTTATTCCCAAAATTATTCTTGATAGAGTACTCTTGTGAGATTATATTTGCATTCCCACTGACACTACTTGAGGCTACTGAAAAGAGACCACTACTGGTTCCTTAGGTTTTCCTCAGAGAAACTCTTAATCAGCACCAGGCAGCCTCCCCCCCCCCCACCACCTTTTCTGACAAGGGATAATCTGTCAGGAATCACATACAATTTCTTTTTCTGGTGGGCATTAGTGGAGGTGCTATTCATATACGAAATTGTTCTGTGTTAACTAATTCATTATGAAGGCTACTCTGCTTAAATGTTCAACATGGCTGCCTCAAATATGAATCCCCAACCCTAGGCAAGTCTGTTCAGAAGTAATTTTTATTTTGTTTTGACCGTGGCAGACCAAAAAGGCTTATCTACCCGTATTCAGAAGTAAGCCCCACTAGGTTTTATGCAGTTACTCTAAAATTAGTAAACCAAGGATTTATGCTTTTTAAAAGTATGAGACCAATATAGCGACTCTTCTGGAAGTTTTTCCTTTCTGAGGGTGTGTGGGTGCGGTTATGGGTGTGTGGGAAGGAGGGAGGGACACACACACACACACAGAGAGAGGGTCCAAATGCACCACCCTCAAGCAGAAAGGCTGCCACTTTCCAATGACTGCTGCATGTCCTTAACATATCCAGACATATCCAGACATATCCATAACATGTCCACACATATCCAGCTTCAAGGCTGATGTTCCTGGCACTAATAACTACTGTTCTTCTGCTGTACAATACAAACAGAATTGCATCCGACTTCCCATACAATCGAGGATATTTTTGCATATTGCTCCTATTACGGTAAGTTTGCTCCCCTTTAGTAGGCATGACATATATGGTTGCTGTGGGAGGGGGAGAAGGTCCAATTCATCAGAGTGGTCACTCAGAGAAAAATCAAAGTGAGCTTTAAATGAATGATTTGTTTAGTTCTAACTGCTTATTCCTTTAAGTGGGATTGCCTGTTCCTATCCAGGAAATATCCACAAACCCACAGTGTCTAACATTTATTGTGGAATGAAAGTATTTAATTGGTGGGGGAAGAAACTTGTTAAAATGGTGGTGGTGAGAAGGGATTCCCCTCCCTTAAAAACAACAACATTGCACTGTAACAGTGTTTTGCTAATTTATATATACAGAAAATATTTTTAACAGATATAAAGTTTAAATAAAAAAATGGGGTAATAGAACGGTGCCCTCCACAAAGCTTATAGTCAATGTATGCTAAGGCACAGAGATCGCCCAGCCATTAGGAAGGATGAGGCCGCTGCCTCAGCTGGCAGAAGCCTCTGAGGAGACACACCTATGGGTGTCCCACTTGCTCCCTGCCTCCGCCAGTGGTGCAGAACTACCGCTGCCATCAGCGCTGATTTAGGGCAAGATGGCGTACATTTTGGGTGAGATTTTACCTGAAATCATGTGAGATCTTATGGAGCATGCAAACTCTCACACAATTTTGAATGAGATCTTGCCCCCAAATTGGCATGATCTTGCATGAAATTGGCACCCTGGGCAGCGCTGTTTCTCTGCCGCCATGGAAATGCAGCAATGTGCAGCAGTGGCAGAACAGGCCATGGTGGCAGCAGCAGCAGCAGCAGGGCAAAGCGGCAGTTCCCGTATTACCTCAAGTGGTGAAAGGGGGCACGTGACCCCTTCTGAGGTGCAATAGGTTTACCTGCCTGATAGATCACTACCCACATCAAAAGCCACACCACTTAAAATAAAGATGTGTCAGAGATTAGCATATCCCGGCAGCTTATTTGTAAATTTGTTTTTTTTAAGAAAAACTGAGATAGAGATATGGAACTAAGATATATACCTACCAAGTGTAACTCCTCAGGACATGCCAAACACTTTTACCCATATGGTATGCTATGACTGCAACCCCCTTTTTCACATCATACCCCCTTTTTTGCAATATCTGAACCGCATTAGTGATTCATTTTCATTTCCTTACGAGCCATCCTCTTATCATCATGGGACGGTTATTAATTATCTCTTGGCTTTTCCTAACATCACAAAGAGTTAGAGAAATTGCAGCAGGAGAGAATGTTATTAGTCACTACACAAAAAAACCAACAAAATATTGCTAGGTAAGGGGAGATGAATATAATATAATCCATTATGATAAAATAATACACACTCTTATTCCTGTTGCTGCAATTTCTCAATTACAATGGTTTTTCAACTGCTATTTTAACTAAAATATAAAATAAAATGTACTTTCTGGTGTTTGGGGTTTTAAGTCTTATATAGTTCAGCACATGTTTTATTGCTCTTAATCATTGAGCCCTGGTGACCATGCTGAGATTTACTACCTCATTCTCTTCTTTACACATATGTGTGGTACATTATAGCCTGAATGCCCTTGTGGCATTAAACAGTTAAAGTACTAGTAGTTTTTCCACAGTCTTGAAAGGCTGGCTGTTAAAATTTTATGAAGCCCAGCATCATCATCATCATCATCATTATTATTATTATTATTACTGTATTATTATTCTGACCCACATCAACTCTGTGTATTTTATCACCTTTTCCGTTCTATCCCTCTCTCTATCTCTATTGGTCCCTCCAGATGTCTGTTTTTACTGTTGCATTCACAATGACTTGTGCTCACAATGGTATCAGGCTGATTATACGCAATCCCACTTTCACTCCCATTTGTACCTGAAAAAGTTTTGGGGCAGACAAATTGCTTCAATTCCTGTCTCATAACAACTTCCTGTCCCATAACAACTCCCAACGTCATCAACAAACTACAGTTCCCAGAATTCTTGGGGGGAAGCCTTGTTTAAATGTAGGGTATGAATGTGGCCCATGTTAGTGAACTGTTGTAGAATACATTTGCAAAAAAAGAAAAGGGGCGAACCAGTCTGGAGAATCCACTACCACTATCGAAATTGTGCATTATGGCTGAGCAATGCATATGCCGTAAAGTTTTTTGACAAACCGGTACTTTTGGCTTTCTGTTTTGTTTATACTTATAAACCACCTTCTCATAAAGAAGAAGACCATAAAGAAGGCTGATCGTCGAAGAATTGATGCTTTTGAATTATGGTGCTGGAGGAGACTCTTGAGAGTCCCATGGACTGCAAGAAGATCAAACCTATCCATTCTTAAAGAAATCATCCCTGAGTGCTCACTAGAAGGACAGATCCTGAAGTTGAGGCTCCAGTACTTTGGCCACCTCATGAGAAGAGAAGACTCCCTGGAAAAGACCCTGATGTTGGGAAAGATGGAGGGCACAAGGAGAAGGGGGCGACAGAGGATGAGATGGTTGGACAGTGTTCTCGAAGCTACTAACATGAGTTTGGCCAAACTGCGAGAGGCAGTGAAGGATAGGCGTGCTTGGCGTGCTCTGGTCCATGGGGTCACGAAGAGTCGGACACGACTGAACGACTGAACAACAACACCTCATAAGAAATATAACAAGGCACTGTTCAACAATATTAACATCAGTAAAAGTAACATGTCAATAAAAAATGATGCATTTTTTTAAAAGTCAAATTCCAAAGTCCTGTCTGAACCATAGAGTTTTCAGAAGACATCTAAAGTACTGTAAGTGGAATTGACTCAAGCCAGACTTCTATTGGCAAGGAGTTCCATGGGGCAGGGCCTGCAACACTAATGTTTTGCCAATGGTAAAGGCTGGCTAACTCCCGGGTCACGGGGGATGGCCAACTTTGCCCCATCAGAAGATCTCAATGATCAAGGTGGCACATAAGGAATCAGGTGGCCCTTAAGGTACTTTCAGCCCAAGTTGTTGAGGGCTTTGTTAACACAAGAACCATGAACTTAACTCAGTAGCAAATTGGCAATCAGTGCAGCTCTCTCAGCAATGGAATACCATGTGAGCAGACTGGTCACTGCATTCTGGACTAGTGGCAGCTTCTGGACCAGACACAAAGTCAGAGACCTACACAAAGCATGGCTCTATATTGCTTTAAATGCCCCCTTCTTTGATTGAGGTTGATTTTGTGTGTTGTTACCTAGGTGATGTACCTAGCATGGAGACTGTGTTTAAATAATAATAAATCAAATCAAAAAGAAGTCATCACCAAGCTGGGTGTGTATGGACTGCCCAGTGTACAGTTTTTCCTCTACCTGGAATTACTGAATCAATGCAAGTTTGTTTTTAGACTTCAGTAGAGCCAAAGTGTCGTGTTCACTTTATAGCATATTTGGCAGGACATAGACAGAGCCCAGCCAGGAACTGAGTCGGCGATAAGACAGCAAATGCCTAACCTCTCCCGTAAGGATTCTGGTTTATATACACTGGCAAAATTAACTCCCTTAATCATGCATGCTCACCAGCAAAGCCAACTTCTACAGATATAGGCTCTTAAATTGCCATTCTGTTTGTGTAGTTCAAGTTCTGCAATTCTTTTGCACTCAAATCCAAGGTCTTTGTACTGGACCAAACTGTCAGGCTCACAAAGAAACAGAAAAGGGAACTTGACAGCCCTCTGCCCTAAATTTCCCTATCTCTTTCCAGGTCTCTGACGTTGTATTAATGTGATTTGCTGCCTGGCCTACCACCAAGACCTGAATTCTATTGGGAAGGCCAGAGTTTTCCATATACAATCTCACCACGAAGAACGGAGAAACAGGAGTTTTGACGTATGTGCTGTGTTTCCTTAACCCCAATAGGCCACCCACTATGAACAAGCGCAGTGGTTTCTCCTCAATATGCCTTAGGTGTCCACATACTATAAAGGCATAAAACCTTTCTATTGCTACCATTATATCCCATGGTTGATTCAACTTCTCCTCCTTTAAGAATAGAGAAAACAGCAAAAAATTAACTGCCCTACCTAATCTATGCATGCGGCTCAAAAGACAGAAATTTTAGACCTTTTGCAAACTGAAGGACATGAAAGAATCAAGCTTGCTTCATTCCTCCAGCTTCAAAACTTATTGCACACCATTTACCCACAATGTCTCTGTGCTGCAACAATTTAAGTTTACTTTGTTGACCTTCATCCGGCCCATTACTGCCTCTAGTCACTAGTTCAGCATCTTCACAGGCTCACCTGACACAGGTGGAAGTAAAGCACATGTTAAGCAGAGAGGGAAACAGTACTGGGAATGAATCTGGTATTTCCTACCCCACCCCGGGACGCAGGTGGTGCTGTGGGTTAAACCACAGAGCCTAGGGCTTGCCGATCAGAAGGTTGGCGGTTCGAATCCCCTCGACGGGGTGAGCTGCCATTGCTCGGTCCTGCCAACCTAGCAGTTCAAAAGCACACAGTTCAAGTAGATAAATAGGTACCGCTCCTGCGGGAAAGTAAACGGCATTTCTGTGTACTGCTCTGGTTTGCCAGAAGCGGCTTAGTCATGCTGGCCACATGACCCAGAAGCTGTACACCGGCTCCCTCGGCCAATAAAGCGAGATGAGTGCCGCAACCCCAGAGTCGTCTGTGACTGAACCTAATGGTCAGGGGTTCCTTTACCTTTACCTTTACCCCACCCAAAAGAATTAACATGCTCTTTTTCCACACTTTTGTTTAAATAGTGAACTTAAGTAAGAAAAAAGTAGATTATCAGCACTCTGATAGTGTTGATGTGTTTAACTGGGTGGGGCCCTCTTTCCTTCAGAGTTATCAGCTATGATACAACTCTGGCAGGTTAAACTGAAGCCTAGGAAAGAAACTGTTGCCACTTTGGATCTTTCAAGTCCAGCAGGGTCAGAGCATAGAGCCTTTTTCTTTTACCAAGCATAGGACATTGCCACTTCAGCCCTGTTGCACTAGTGTAGAAAGCTCATTGATGAGGACCTAAAGAACTGTGGATCCAAGTTTGCATTAAATGCTTCCACCTCAACTTCTGAAACCTGTTTTGGTCCATCCAGCACCAGGCAAGTGTGTGGAATCACCCAGCTACTTCCACACTTACACATTTTTTTAAACACAAGTGGCTAAAATACAACAAAGGAATTTTAAAAAGTCAATACTCAAACTTCCTGCCTCAAGCCATCCTCAGTCAGTCCTGTCTAGTGCTTGATGGGGGGAGGTAGGGGGTCTGCATGCATATATATACTTTCTTTTGCAAGGTGGGATAAAAACAAATCTTATTTCCTTGTTCTGTGCTTCCTCAGAGAGACTATCACATGGTCTGTTCCAAATGCAAGCAAATGCCAGTACATGCCCCATCCCATGGTGACCTTTTGGACACCTGGAGAAGTGCTGCAAAAAAAACAACCACAAAAAACAACACTCTTGTATACGAGAGGGGGAGAAAGAAATTCCCAGTCAATGCAAATACCTATATATATTGCTTGAATCCACTACTGGAGAGATCCCACGGGTTAAATCAATGTTGATTTAACAGTCTGGGGTTGTTATTATACATAACCAAGCAGTTTCTGTTAGAAACAGATGAATGCTGGAAAATAATTTTCCTGATAATGATAGTAGTTATTATAGGTGCAAATGATTGCTGGAAAATAATAATAATAATAATAATAATAATAATAATAATAATAATAATAATAATTATTATTATTATTATTCCCTCCCCACTGGCAGTCCAGAAATTAATCCTGACAATGCGCTACTTGGCATTCACTTTCCCTTTTCTGTTATGTCTCATGTCAATTCCTCTGTCAGCTTGAGCTGTCCCATTTTCCTGATGACATTAATCTTTTGAGAAAGTGAATTTCAAAGTTGCACATTCGCATACCGTGAAAAGCAAATATTACACTTGCAAACAAAATATTCCCATCAAAGATACTTGCACAGCCTTTGTTTGGCAACAGACGGATCACAATGCGCCTTACCGAACAAAGCACCTTGCACAGATAAGCTGTGCATATTTCTCTGCTATCCCAGAGCCCTGCTGAGTGTCCATCCAGGGTTCAACAATCTATTTTTTATGGGACAGATTAATGCTGAGTGATCGATACATCTAGGACTTGATAATTTACCTGTTAATCTTACCCAACCTCGACATTATATTCTAACTGGTACCATTTGAACAATGTGGCAACATGCCTCTCTTACCATTCCTTCTCTCCCATTTCCATTATAGCCTTATATTTTCTTTGCTACTCCACCTAGTTGCTACACACACACACACACACACACACAGCCTATTGGTTTATTGCTACCATATGTGCACATAGTGTACTAGGTTGTTTGTTTTTTGCCTATTTTGTCTAGGCTGAAGCTCAATAAGAGCATAAGCTTTTTTTTGGGGGGGGGGGGGATAATGTCACGAGAAAAGCCAAAGGGCAGAAGATATCCTAAGAATAAACCAGTGAAAAGCAAGCGGGGGGGGGGGGACAACCAGCAGCAGAAAGCTTCTGTTGCTGAAGGTAAGCATTAAGTAAATATGACCGATCATCAATCCAACTGCCCCACTTGGCCCTCCAGTGAAATATTTACAGTAACACGATCCCACCCACTCCCTGGACAACAGAAGGTAAAATGAAGCTAAACAGCATCCTCCATTAAACTACGCGGCCAGCCTGTCCCAGATATCTTACTGCAAGAGTAATGAAAGCAAACATGATAGAGTATCCTTTGCTGGCTTGTGTTCAATGAGGCATAGCCCAAGACTGAAAGGGAATGTGCTTAGCAACATTCTTGCAATACAGGATTTTGTCACTATAATCTAAAGAGGACTTCAGTACTATATTTACTTACAGGTATTCTCTCTCTATCTGGACTGATATTTTTTTTTAAAAAAAAAATATAATTCTAATTATTTGTTTAAACCAGAACCTAAGTAGAAAGCCCTCATATTTGCATACAAACCCTGCCACATCTCATTTTTTCAAGTGGCCACGTTTTAGTGTATCGATATCAGATTTGCCTAAGTAAATACAGTATCCATTTGCATGGGCAGGTTTGGGATTTGTGCATGGCAAATTTTGCCTGCAGCGTGCTGTCTAACGAGACAACTGTCACCGGAGAAACTGGCTAATTTTCTGGTTCATTTGAGATCCCATCACTAGCTGGATGGGTAAAGGGATTTCTACCAACAATAAAATGAAATTGCCACCTCATGTCTCCTGTCGAGGACAAACGGAACCCTACTCTGCTGCCAGGCAGGGCTTCTAACTAATCCTCAGGACATCATTCTCAGACAGGTAATGTTTAATTACCGCTGTAGAACAGAGTTTGAAGACAACACAGAGACAAGGTAGCTCTCCAATATGCTTTACGGCCACAGATAATGCATACGATTTTGTCCAATGTGTGTTCCGCAATTTGCAATCGTGCCAGAATTGTGTGCTGCAGTCCTCCCAACGACAAAAACTCAATGTATAAAAATGTGCGTGTATTAGGGCATATTTCTCAAAATTACATACATATATGCATTATATTAGGTGAGATGGCTTGCAAGAATCTGTATATTCAGCAAAATGGCCAACAAAATGCTTTTAAAACAAAGAAATAAATCACAACTGATGTGGAAATGTGGCGAACTGAATTTAAGATTGTGAGGAGGGATTGAAACCAAAATAAACTGAAGTTGGCAGGTTTGTCTATCCCTACCTGTGTTTTGAAACAAACTGGCAGCCAGTCTGGTTGCTCCCTAGAACTGGCCCCAGTCAACAGCATGTCATCCTTACTAGACCCAGAAAGGGCCCTTTCACCCAGCTTTTTATGCTTCTGAGAGATAAAACAATTCTTGCTCTTCCTTCGGATGCCTCACACAGCCAAACTCAGCAGGATACAGAGCATAGCTTTATAGAAACTGAACCCTGAGATAAGAGGAGCTTTGTGCTATGAGGAATTTTGTCAGGGTGATGACAAAGGAGAAATATTAACCTCACCCCTTTCCCTGTGCGCCATGATTTTAATCCTGCTACCACCCCACCCTGTTACTTTTTTTTTTTTTACATATATATATATAAAACTATGCATGCAATTGTTCACACACAATTAACTGAACACAGCTAATTGGAGTTACGATACGGATCTCTGCCTCAAACAGACGCTGGTTAGGCCTGTTATAGGCAATGACATGAGCTCTAATCCTCCTTGAGGAGGCTTCTCTTGCCATCTGCCTGAACACTTGTCTTCAGCTTCCAAAGAGCCTCTTAAAATTTACTTGCCTTCAAATTATTTAGTGCATGCAAACGGGGCGTAGGCAGGAAGGCTACTACTATTTCTGTAACGGAAGTGGTAACTTTTCTCCTTGCTTCTCTTGGAGTCTCTACCAAAAAGGAAAAAATAAATAAAAAATAAAAGGAAAGTGTCTGCCAGAGGAAAGAGAGACAGGCTCAGGGAGAAATATGCATCTGTAACACAGATTCTAAAGTCAAGAGTTCATGTGTCTGTGCCCCCTGTGCTTCAACCACTAAGCAACACTTCTTTTCAGGCTTAGAAATCTACACCTAGAAAAACTTGGCCCTTAATGCTTGTAGCTCAGCTGCACTCCTCCTCTCCTTTCTTCTGCCTCTTGTATCAACCTCACGGCAATTCAATGCAAGTGGAAGGCTGGGAACTGGAGTCCCGGTGGGGAATGCGCTGTTATGAAAGCCCTGGCCGAAGTTCCTCTGTTTACTGGAAGAGCGCAAATGGGAAGTGTGATTTAGAAGGTCACAATTAAATGAATGTATGGTTGTCCCCGATGTTTATAAGGCAGCTGGGGAACAGCAATGGGAATCAATTCATGCAATTGGAGAAGGGGAGCCCCACAATCTTTGCTGCTGCCAATTATTAATTATTGTTTATTTGATTCATTTCGCTGATTTGAAAGGCAGGTAAAGCAATGCACAGCCTGCCTGGCAACAGTCTATTAGCCTGGCATGAAGGTTTTGTGATGATGATGATTATGATGATAGTAATAGTAATAATAAATATATACTTATTGTACCCCACCTATCTGACTGGATTGTCCCAGTCGCTCTGGGCAGCATGCAGAAGGTCCCACTTCACTGATTCAATTGGTGAAACTGGCTCTGTTACAGGTGCCACATAA
This sequence comes from Lacerta agilis, assembly GCF_009819535.1. Classification (NCBI taxonomy): domain Eukaryota; kingdom Metazoa; phylum Chordata; class Lepidosauria; order Squamata; family Lacertidae; genus Lacerta; species Lacerta agilis. The sequence goes on from NC_046312.1 coordinate 24,065,359, forward strand.
TACTCATTCTGCATCTGTAACAACTTGCACTTTGGAACTCCCTGCCTATTGATCTCAGGCAGGTGCTTTTGCTGTACTCTTTTCAGCACCTGCCAAAGACATTTTTGTTTAGGCAAGCATACCGAAATGTTTGGAAAGTTGATACAAGCTTTAATCTGTTTTTAGTTCATTGTTATTCTAACTTTTTGAAAGTCTTAAGCTGTTGTTGTCGATTTTCCTTATTGATAACTTTATTGCTTTGTCCTTTTTGTAAACCACTTTGAGCGTTGTTTCTAAAACCAGGTGATGTATAAATAAAATAAAATAAAATCACACACTGCCCCAGAATGATGCTACAGATGATGAGGCAAAGCAGATGAAACAAAATGGTGTCTGGGCTGTCGGCATAGTTGCTTCTGTAACCCGCTGCAGTGGCAGCATAAAAACGAAAAGGAAGAGGGGGGGAAGAAAGAAGCTGTGGGATTGTCACTGCTAACAGGGAGAAGCTGGAGAAAATCAGTGAACTAGTGCACGTGTTCTTTCCCTGCTCAAAAATAGGGTGAAGAATTTCGAGAAACCGTCCACACACAGTCCTGTTCACAGCGTAGAATGCATCTCATGTGTTGCCTGAGCTTGCAATACTGTAAAGCTAAAAGAAATGTTGGGAGTAGCTGGAGTTGTCATAAATGAATGCAAGATACACACTGAGACATGCATGTTTATTCCAGTAAGAACATGCCTCAGGTGGATGGTGAATTTACAGGTATTGCTAAGTTACAGCCTGCAGGCAAGAATTTGGGTTCTGTTCATATAATTACCCAATATTCAGCTTAGCCTGCTCCAATATTTAGGTAAGGTTGCTCTGCACTTGGCGGGAGGTCTTTCAACAAGACGAGCCCATTCCTTATAGGGCAGTTTCTGGCACCTCCCTAATTATTACAACTACTATTACAATTGATTTATTAATTGCCTTCTAAACCACCATCTCAAGGTGATCTGCACGAGATAATTAAAAACACAAAAACGACACATACAGTGCCTTTAAAACAAGACTAAAACCATAGCAAGTGGGCACTTGTGGTAAAGACCCATTTATCCAACTGGGAAAGCCTGTCGTAACAAGAATGTCTTCAACCGTTTCCAGAAATTGCAGACAAATCATTAAATTCTGAATAATTATAATTGTATTAAACTATTATTAATTCCCGTAAATGTGCCAAGTTCTCTGGCCATAAAGGCTGAGTAACAAATAAACTCGCCCATTCCCCCTTTTCTTCCTTTCCTGTCTTCTTTTCAACTTTTCAACAATGTAGAAATGAGGTGGCAATCTTATTAAACCTGGGGGCCATATGCGTCCACATCCAGCTGATTTATTTGCGTGTCGAGGTCCCCAAACAACCCCTCAAATAAAACACACTTCACACCAGATATAAGTTTAAGGTTTTTGGCATTATTTTGACCACAACTTTATTGAATACAAAATAAGTGAGTGGTTGCTTAGGCATTGGTTAAGACTATCTGTCCCTCTGGGGACAGAACTGACATCCACCCGCCTGTGGAGTCAGTATAGGGGAAAACGCTTTGGGGAGAGAGTGTGCGCCCGTTCTCCCCAAATGCTCCCAGGGGCTCTTGCGTGGGCCCTGGCCCCCGACCGGGGGAAACGGACAAGCATGGTGAGCCCCTGGATTCCTTTAACGGAATTCCCCTTGCAGCAGCAGCATTGAAGGGGCAACCACAGCCAACTTGCCCCTTCGCAACATAGGAGGGGCAACCACAGTCAACTCTGCCCCTCCTCAACCAATTTATAACCAATGCCTAACCGCCAACCTTACAAGTTGTGACTAATTGCTACGCAGTAGGCGAAAACCAAATGGCACCAGCCAATCAGCCAAATGGAAAAATTCCTACCAGGCCCCTGCTCCAAAGCAGATGACCCCATGACAGGCATAGCAAGGTCAATGCAGAGGCCTAATAACAGGGCGGGAGGGCGGGTGATCCGATGCACGAAGCCAGGAGAGCTCCGACGCTGCGTGCACGGTCATTTATAGGCTCTGGGCTGTCCATCAACAAGTTGCAACATATGAATCTCCCCAACGACAGCCAGAGCCCAATCATAGTTGAGGCCATCCAGACTAACCCGCCCAGCAGCAGAGGGGTGACTTGTTAGGCCCCACCGCAACACATGCTCTCCATGAAGGAGAACACGCTTTGTCAGCTCTTCAAATCAGAGCTAAGGTCTCAGAAAGAGAAAGGGAAACTTTCCTTTAACAACCAGTCTTGGGGGAAAGTTTTTGCCGTCCTTGCCTCTTCCTCCCACCCGTCTGCTGTTTGACCTATCATTGATAGTTTATTGTAAGCTTCATGGGATATGAACCTTTTTTTTTTTTTTTTGCTTTTGAATACACTTTAAAGCACCATATTCAGAAATGGTTATGTAGTGCTGCTGCTGCCGATTAGACTACCACCACCAACAGATCAGAAGCATTTCTAGTCTTGAGTATATATTCCAAAAGTTCAAGAAAATGCCATTTAACTATCTGAGAGAGCCTGAAATGTGCATCTTGCAAGCTTCTTCAGAAGCCAGTCATGCAAATGTGTCTGGGCAGTAAAGATAAAAGGGGTTTGGATACATCTGAATGGATTTTATGTAGGGTTTATGTATGGAATTCAATGAATATTTGCCACAGTTCCTTTATGGCACCTTGCAATTTCTACTCTGAGGGCCAAATTCCTTAAAGGAATGCTCTGTGCAATTGACTCAGAGAGTCTGAATTACAAGGGTTGGAATTACCAATTAAAATTTATGGCTGTGCTCCAGAATTTAAGAAGCAGAGCTAAGATGACGTGTGTGTGTGTGTGTGTGTGTGTGTGTGTGTGTGTGTGTGTGTGTTATTATATCCTGGCTTGGGAAACAAGTGTGTTTGTGGGTGGGGGTAACCATATGCTTTTCAAAGTCCCCCCTCTCCCCACTAAAGGATAATTGGTTTCAGATTTTATGCAAAGAGGAGGATTGTTTATCATTTACCAAAGCACTTATAAGTTACAACCTTTCCACTTCTAAGGAATGAGGATGAAATGTAAAGAACAGATTCAGATCTCAGTTGCAGAGGTGTACAGTAACAACAGAATAATTCAGATCAAAATCTGGTCCAAAGTGCTTCCTGAATCAAAGGAGCTTTTAAGTAACTTTTAAAGTGTATGCCTTGGGCTCCAGGAGTTATTTGCTGTATAATTACAAATAAAAGCTAAATTGTTTCTATAGGACCTGTTTTTCTCACTATCACAAGACAGAAATCACTGAATGTGCAAGAAGCATGGTATCCAATGAGATTTCTCCCAGATGTTGTTGGACTCCAACTCCCATTAGCCCTAGCCAGCATGGCCAGTGGACAGGGATGATGGGAGTTGTAGTCCAACAACACCTAGAGAGCATCACATTGGCTCCCTCTCCAATAGAACTTCTGATTTGTTTTCTCATCCAAGGGATGAATCAGAGGTTGAAATGAGATGAAAGGCAGTCAGTAAAGCCAGTGAATCACAGCTCACCTTTTTTGGATCCTGGGAGTAGCGATCATAAGCATAATAAATGGCTTCTTGATTCCCATGGCTTACACAGTATAGAATTCAATGGATCTAAAATCATCATCAAAGGAGCAGGGCCACAATACTCTGGAGTTCCTCGCTAATGCAAGCAGGCTTTGAGAGCTAGCAAAGCATTGTGCTTGAGATCCTGAGCTATAAGCCACTTAAGCACCCCATTTAGATCTCACTTTTCCCTCAAAGTTGCTTGGTAGTCATAAGCGGGATGTGTCCCATGCCAACACCAGATCTGAAACGTGGTGATAGTAATCCTGACCTACCTTTACATGATTGTTGTAAGGATTATTGAGATAATGTACGTGAAGCGTTTTGAATAACTGAAAGTGCAACATAATTCCTTGGTATTATCATCATCATTATCATCATCTCATCATTACCTTCCTAAAATGGCAACCTTGAGTCTGCTAATAAGCTTCTGGTAATTTACCCTTATAATCTCCCCTGTGTAATGGCTAGCATACAGAGTGCTTCAGAGAATGTACAACAGCCGGGAACTTATTGAATGAGCCGCCCAACTAAATGAGAAGTCCTAGCTCACAGCTTCAGTTTCAACAAAATAAAAATAAAAAAATCCTTCCAGTAGCACCTTAGAGACCCAACTAAGTTTGTTATTGGTATGAGCTTTCATGTGCATGCACACTTCTTCAGATACACTGAAACAGAAGTCACCAGACCCTTATATATAGTGAGAGGGTGGGGAGGGGTATTACTCAGAAGGGTGGTGGGAATGGGTGATTGGCTGATAGGTGTGGTAAACCTGTTGACGACTTCAGTTTGCTTTGCTTGTGCAGGGAGAATCTAACACAGGGTGTGCATTCAAGTAATTTTACAGAGAGAGATCTGAAATACTATAGATCAACACAGTAGGATGATTAGTGCAGTGCTAACTCCAAGGTTATGAAAAAACAAAAGCATCATATTCCCTCTATCCCCTGCGCCAAATAGCCATTGATTTACCCTTCATGGGTATGGCATACACAGATTTCCACAGGAGGGGAAGAACACACCAGAAAATATTTCTTTTATTCCTTTCAATGCACAACTCTCTTCCTGGCAAAGAAAAGTTCCCTATGCCCGCGGTCTACATTGTTTCTCATCTTGTACATTGCTTACATATCCTTTCCTTCCTTTAATAAGTAAGCTGCAAGGTTAGCACCTTCTAGCAGCTTTTTCCTGTCCCGGAAATGTACACACCTCCTCATCACTTTTGTTACCTTCCAATGTTCCCCTGTCACACAGAGAGAGGTTAAATCTGACAAAGGCAGGAACCGCAAACACAACACTCTCAACACAGCCTCAGCAGCCATTCATTTCAAAGACTTGCTGAGTCATGATCAGGTAATTCTTTTCCAGATACCAACTGATCTCTTACCATAACAATTTGCCACCCCAAAATCTGTAATCTGATATGGTTTTGTGCAGGCTAGTTGCCACGGACTTCTAGACTATGCATCTAGATTCTCACTTTGCATTCAAGCTTTCACTTCACTTAATTTCTCTTGCCTCTGTTCACAACAAAACCCAACAGCCCTCATTAGTGTTAAATTGCATCAATGCCAGTGTAGCCAATCACATCACGTTATCTCCTGAGTCCATTCTACAATTCATATCATATAACTCAACGATGATTATGATGATCTTGATGGTTAAAAATGGCTTGGTTCATCAATTTTCTCAGTACAATAAAAGAAATATGGAACTGCAAAAGAACCCATATTAAACATTGGAGAGCAAAGGAATGAAACAATCACCTCTTCCTTTCTTGGGACCATTTTGAACACTATGTGTAATAGGCTTGAAAACATATTTTGATGAAAACATCTAAAACTTGCTTCCAAAACCCAGATAATTCTGGAAGGCAATTATGGCTGCATCAAGATATTCTTTAAAGACCTGAATAACAAAACAAAGGTAATGGGTTCAGCCTCTTCTAAAGGATGCTTAAGTAGTTAATTCGCTGTTCAAAATGAACATTTAGGCTGGAGATTCAGCTAGTGATGCAATGCACCATCAAACACACTATAAAATCTAACAGCCCTCTTTTGATTTCAATTTGATGAAAGGATAAAATATGACTATATGTTGGGAAGAAGCTTCTCACGAGGCTGGTTGGCAGAAATCTCTGCCTGACATTTCTTCTGTCCTTTCATTGTTTTAGAAAGTCAGTGGTTTATTTATTTATTTAAATTGTCATCTGTACCACGCCTCAGAGAAGTTTTATTGCTTTTTCTCCTCAGGGGATGAAAAAAAATGGTTCTAAGGTGTCCTTGGAGACAAGGTCCTGAATTTGAGTTTTTAAAAGACCCCAATTTAACTTGGACAAACTATAGAATTGCTAAGTTTCTCAATTCATTACCTGCAAGACATGAGCAATGTCAACTTAAAACCTCCATGAGAATTGCAAAATATGTTAAGAGATTAGAAGGTGTTGAAAGGCTTGTTCCCTCTGATGACCCAGAAAGCCAGGAGGATCCAGGCAGTAATGAAAGCAGGATGGTAAACCCTTAAGATAAACAGTCTTTTGAATGGGTTCCCATCAATTGCTCAACTGCTGTTCTCTCCTCCTGGCTCTAGATATGGGGCTTGGATACTCCAAGTGTCTGGACATTTACTAGTTCATATGATGCACTAGAGTACGAGGAAGCAACACTGCTCAAAACTGTTAAGCAATGGCCCTGTGTTAAGTTGGAACCTCTGGCTTGTGGTCCTTTACCCCAATTTACAGTGCAAAACTAGAAAAAAGCCTTTGGTTTGAGATGAATTGTGCCCAATGCCACTGTGGTTTCCTCGCCTGTGACTAGCACAAATCAAAGTTGCACCCTGCGTCTCTGAGAGAAACACATTCCCGATGTGTCATCTGGAAATGGAGTATCCCTTTGATTCATAATGGTTCAGAACAGCACTTCTAAGTATTTTTCTTTCCCTTGAACATTAAAGCAAGCAACTTTAGTTGGGTCCCCTTAGATTTCGGAACTGAGCCAACGTTTTGTGTTGTCTTTAATATATGATGGCTATTTTGCCAAGATGGTATCAAAGGGAACAGCACTGAGAAAACAGTCGCCCACCCATCCTTTTCCACCCCATCCCTCCAGAAGATCCTCTGAAATAAAAGGGCAGCCAGACTCTCCCTGCTTAAGATAATAGTAGCATTTATCACCCACGGTACATCGGGCATCTTTGCAAACATTAGCCATGGAGTTGATAGCACGGTAGGGAAACAAGCAACGGATAATTAAAACAAGAGCAAAATTAAGAAAATACATAAAAACAGCGGTAGGCTGACATTCATCTTGGATGATCCTCCACTGAAATATTTAGGATTTGTGACGCCTGACACCAGTAGCTTGAGACAGCAGTAGAGATTAGCATGTGGAGACCAGTGGGAATTACAGGTATATGTTATATTTGGCTGTCAGGACTATAGCACATAGAGAAACTACCATAATTAGTTTGGCTTAATGCAGGGATGGTGAACCTATGGCCTTCCAGTTGCGGTTACAACCTGGACCTTTTTTTCTGCCAGAACTCACCAGGACGCAGTACAGTGGTACCTTGGTTTACGAACGTAATCTGTTCTGGAAGGCTGTTCTTAAACCAAAGCGTTCTTAAACCAAGGCATGCTTTCCCATAGCAGCAGGGGACTCAGTTTACAAATGGAACACACTCAACAGGAAGTGGAACATGTTCTGCTTCCAAGGCAAAGTTCACAAACCAAAACACCTACTTCCAGGTTTGCAGCGTTCTTAAACCAAGTTGTTCATAAACTAAGCTGTTCTTAAACCAAGGTACCAGTGTACTGGCACCTGTCAGGTGGGCACCATTGGCATTCTAAGAGAATGCAAGAGGTAAGTTCTGGCACCTCTTTTTCTAGAAAAAAAATGGCACTGGTTACAACTCCCATCATTCCTGACCTTTGGCCATCTTACCAGGAACTGATGAGAGTTGGCCCTTCATATTATTATGAAAGGCCCAGCAGGTACAGTTGCCAACTCCAGGGGTCCCTGAGTGCCTGGGCACCCACAAAATTTTCACTGTGGGTGCCTGGCCTCCACTGCCTGCTGCCTTACCTCTGACTCTCTGGTGCCACCACCACTGCTGGGTCGGGGCCTCTGCATGCGCCACAAGTCTTCTATTGGGGCCTGCTGTGGATGTGGATGTGCTTCTGGGGTGCATATGCAACTATGTCAGGCCCCAACAGAGACAGTGGAGGCGGAGACTCTGTCCTGCTATGGCAGCAGAGAGTGGCGGCCGAGCAGTGCATGCACAACATGATGTCACTGGGCCCAAGTGGGCACCTCTGGCCAAAGGTTTCCTATTCCTGATGTCCTTGAAATTATACTGAGGTTAATGGAGGGACAGATGTAAAATAAGGTAACACCTTCCCTACACATGTACTGGTTCTCCACTGTACCCCATCCACTATATATATTTGGAGACTAACAACAAATTGATAATGACTCTTTTACTGGTGGCAAACCTGAAAGCTGAATGAGCCTTGGAGTCACAAAATGAAACAAGGGGGGAAGGCATGGTCTTGTGACTGTAATCCTTAAACCACTTTCTTCAGAACTATCACATCAACACGAGACCATTCTACAACAAGGAATCTTATGACTTTGATAATGATTGGTGCGGAATCCTATTGTTAGGTTATGTAAAGAATAGTGGAAATAGACAAAGGGCATTATTGCGGTAAGATGGGGGAGTCTATGGCTCTTCTGATGCTGATAGACTACAGTGACTACCACTGACCATGATATTTGGGGGTGATGAGAGTTGATGCAGAACATCACCTGGAAGTTCAGAGTTTCTTTATCCCTGGGAAAGTTCTGGATCAAAATAATGCTGAAATATGGTTTCAAAGGACATTTGCCATTGAAAAATTGTAATAAGAGCTTTATAAAAGGTCAAATAACTATATCTGTGACTAAGGGAATGAAATGTTATGGAGTATTTGAGTGAATGCCAAAGTATCTGTGCTGCCTTCTGAAAATCAGCAAACCGAAACAGGAAAGTAAAATCTTACTTCCACAAATGTGAAGTATTTACAGCTCTACATATACCTCTTTCTCAGTAGTTTAGCGATGAAATAGTCTAGTCATGCAGTAAGAGTTGTAAAATATTGCTTGTCCTTTAGTATATATATTTTATCTTTCTACACGTCACCTAAAAAATGAAGCAGATCAGCAGTGTGATTTCTAGTACCACCATGGAAAGCTCACATTCTCTAACCGGGAACCTTCCAGATATTTTTGACTACAACTCTCATCAGCCCAGACCATTGGCCATGCTGGCTGGGACTGATGGGAGTTCTAGCCCAACACATCTGGAGGGCTTCAGATTGGAGAAGGCTGGTCTAGCTACTTACAAAATTAAGCCTTAAAATGACAGTGTTCATGAACAAAAACAGCAAAGAATTTGCAGGACACTGAGCCCAACATTTCTATAACATTTCTCCATCATTTAGGCTGCATTCACATGGCAGCTTATTCTGTTTTTTTGCCATTTCCCTGTCAATTTTTGCATTATATTTGAGATTTTGCATGACATATAAGCCTCTTCCAGAAATATAGTGGAATATAGCACATGTTTAGTGCTCATTCCCTTGTTATTTGTAAGCAAAGTACAGTATTTTCTAGAAGCAAATGATACAGAAACAAACGCTAAGCTTATGATATATCCCTCCATATTTCTAGAAGAGGGCTATGCTGTTCAAAAGGGCATATACAATGTGGAAATTAACAGTTAGGGAAATGTCAGGAAAACAGAATAAACTGCTATTTGAATGCAGCCTTGGACTGTGTAACCAAGTAGATTCTGCTACCCAACCACCCAGAGCCTACCATTCTGACTAGCAATAACTGACACCGCATTTTTGAGTTTTACTCTTTATCAAGAGCCAGGTCATATGCTACACAGAAAGAAGTCCGTGTTTCCCACTGAGAGTACACCCAAAGGGGAGGTTCTGTCAAGTCCATCTCTTTGATGAGGACATCTAGTTTCCATCTCTTTGATGAGGACATCTAGTTTCCTACCAACTTGGTCACACTCATTCCTGAAGTGTTTAGGTATGCGCCTCAAAACCTAATAAGCATAACAATGTAAGAAGAGTCCTGCTGGTCCAGACTAAAAGTTCAATTTAGTCCAGCATCCTGTTGTCACATTGGCAAACCTGTTGTCACATTGGCAAAGTCCTGCTGGTCCAGACTAAAAGTTCAATTTAGTCCAGCATCCTGTTGTCACATTGGCAAACAGTTATAGGAACATAGGAAACTGCTTCATAGGGCCATCATAGGGTGTATCCTGAGAACTGGTCTATCATCAGCTGCCTTGTTGTTACTAAGTAGTTCTGTAGCAGTGGCCCAAAGGGGCCACAATGAATATAATGTGAACCCCAATAAATCATTGAATATGCTATAATAGAAATGCTATGGTAACCTGTTGCTTTAAGGAAACTGATGATTCTTTGCAAAAGACCTTCCCTACTGGGAAAGCGACAGCAAATACGTCAATCACATTCGTAAAGCTAGAACATAAGTTGATACATAGAACAAAGGCCTAACACAGATTCCCATACACAAAGGCCTAACACAGATTCCCATGCATGCAAACTAATGAAAATGTAACAATCTCTGAGAATCAAGGTTTAGTTAACAATGCGTATTGCGCATGCGTATTAGATTAGGTAATGTACATGCGTACTAAACTGAAATGAGGTAATGAAATATGATTGGTTAAATTGAAATGCTTTGTCTGAAATGTTATAAATACCCCTGCCCAGACCTTGCAGGCTTGCGAAAATGATTCGACTGTAACCCTTATTGCTTTGCAATAAAGAAAACAAAATGGACTCCTAGCTCCTCTAGTCTCTGAGTTTTATTGGCGTAGCTCAGAAGAAGGGCCTTTTGCAGTTCTGTTTGTTATGCTCTCAAGACATAGGGAAATGCAGAATGAAGTTCCGTTTCTTACACTTTTAAGACACAGGATGATGCAGAAGGAAGATATCAGTATTTTGAAATGGCATTGCCAACAGGAACTGTACGTTTTATCGTTGGACTTGACAATCTTTGGACTTGACAATCCTTGGACTTGACAACAATAATAAATATAGAAGTTTAATAGTAATATATGTTATTGCCATCAGGAACTGTGCTTTGCAATTTTTTGATATGACAATTAAATTACAGTTTTATTACATATAATGTTATGTTACTTTACAGCCAGTTACGTGTGTGCTGTGGTGTTCTAAACATGATTTATGTAATGAGGCAATTGTGGTGTGTGTTGTCATAGGGCCATCTAGCATAGGACTGTCAACAATGACTGGCAGCGCATCTCCAGGATTCCAGACACTGGGTGGAATTCAATGTCCCACTATTAGACATTCCATATGCTCAGGCATATCAGGCTGTCATAAAACACAATCCTCTGCTTCTCCCTTTATACACTATTCTGGGGGTTCTCCTGGCACATATACCCTGCACCAATTGCAGGGGAGCAGATGTGCGGGGGGGGGGGGGTGCAGAGGAAGAAAAGGCCAGATATGGAAGCTTGTGCTGACATGGTTAATCAGGAAGTTTTTTTGCATCTCTACGTGGAGATGCTGGGAATTGAACCTGAGACCTTCGGCATGCAAAGCAATGCTTTGCCACTGAGCCATGTCCCTTTTCCATCACAACTATTCATCACTGATAGGCTTATCCTGCATGAAATTGTTTCACATTCAACTTCTCAACTTATTATACATCAAAATGATCTAATACCTGCCTCTTCTACCAAGCCTCACATTGGCTTCCACATCACTATCTAAAACAGAATTTCTGACCTGGGAACAATGGGTGGAATTCAACATTGAGTTTATCCAATCATTCTGTCTATGCAAGAATTTTAGCTTTCCAGAAAGAACAGTCCCTCATCTCCTCCCCCCACAAGCTGTTGGGGGGGGTATCTCCTGACCCCCCCAGCAAATATTGGGGTGCACATGGGCACATAGAGGGGAGAGGGAAAGCCTCATTGCACAAGTGGAAGTTCTTGCACAGGATTTCAACTGATGGGGCTTGTCAGGTAGATCCCACCCGTTTTTATTTTTAAAATTATTTTATATCCTACCCTTCTCCCAAAGAAGTCCAGGGCAGCGATATCGCATATACTACAAGGTTGTTAGAATAAGAAAACATTAAATGAGTGGATGGCTCAAATGATTGGTAAAAAGGCTTAAGGAACCTTCAGATTCAGAGTACTGCCTGTAATCTAATTTAGGTTTATAATCACCATCTAGACATTGTGATGTTTTGACAACAACTCAGTGCCTTCCGTGAGATGAGTAGGTGTGAAATCTCATTGCAGTTCTTACACCATTGGCTGGGTAACAGAAGACAATCACCTATTGTAAATGAAAGATGTAATCATTATAATTCCAAGGTGATGATAAAGTTTGTGAATGCTAACAACTGCAGCTGAAACTACATCCCTCTTCCACTCTTCCCACAATACCTGAATTTTGTTAAACAATGGCTACAATATTGCAACATGAGAAGAAAATCCTGGGTGATTAGCTCCAATGAAACATTCTCTCATAGTACAAAGGGGCGGAGGAAAGTTGGATGTTCCCCCTAAGGACGGCAGCCATCAACACAGAAAGAATGCTGGCTCCAGGTTGTGGACAAGATACCCTGAGATGAGGCATCTTCACTAGAACATCCATCCCTCTTTGCAGCTGCTGTAGTTATTCCTCTGTGCCACTGTTGCCCAATCACTTGCTAGGAAGAGCTTTTGGCTGAGCGGGTGAGCAGGAGATGGCACATCTGTCTGTCTGTCTCCCCCCCCCCAAAAAAAAGAAAAAGTAAAGCATGTGTTGTGTGAGCAGGTGGCAATGGTGAGGGAGAAGGGCAGGAATTCTTCGCCTTTCCAGAGGGCCCTGTTTTGGCAGTTGCCTACTTATGCCAACCCTTGACATCAGCTCTGGCCACAAGCCTCATCTCTGCTTCTATTCCCTCCCCCGTAACAACGAGATGGTATCAGCCAGTGCAGTGTAGAGGCGAAAGTGTTGCACTAGGACCTGAGAGAAGACTAGGGTTCAGATCTCTACTGACATAAAGCTCTCTATGTGACCTGGATCCAGCCACAGTCTCTCAAGCTAACCTGCACCACATGGTTATGGGCAGGATTAAAAAGGGGGAGCACAAGAAGCGTATACAATATAAGTAGATAAGAAGGGTCTTCTGGGTCAACAACCTGTTCTCAGAAAATCAGAAGCACTCTCCCCTCCTGTGGCTTCTAGCAACTGTCATTCAATACCATTACTGCCTCCCAACTGTGCAGGCAGAGCACAGTCATCAGGCCTAGTAGCCACTGATAACCTTATCCAACATGAACTTGTCTAACCCTCTTTCAAAGCCACATAGGTTGGTAGCCATCACTGTCCCCTGCAGAAGTGAGTTCTATAGTTTATGCACTGCATGAAGAAGTACTTTTATCTTTCCCAAATCTTCTAGCATTCAGCTTCAATGGATGTCCATGGCATCTTGTGTTCTGCTAGAGGGAGAAAAGCTTTTCTCTGTTCCCTTTCTTCATGTCAATCCTAATTTTACACATTTCTGACTAAAAAGTCACCCAATGCTGCAAGCTTTCCACATTGAGGAGTTTCTCCAGTCTCGCAATCATTTCCTGAACCTTTTCCAACCTCTACAATATCCTTTTTGATACCAAGTTTCTTTGAGGAAAGGTGGAATGCAGATGTAGAAATAACGAGCACTCACACTTTACATTGTGGGTGCCCTTTGCAGGATCGTGTGTAGTGCTACAGTTCCCAGGGAGCTTACTGGCAAACAGGGGCTGGCTTACCTCTCAGTGTTAATTTTTGGAGGTTCATGCCCAGCCTCAGTAATCAAGTTTCTTGCTGTGAGGTAGGGCCAGCCCCATTTATAAATAGGGGGTGGAACCGACAATAGCCAGGCAGTCGGCTCTGGAGATTCACCCTGCCTACCCTCCCTTTGTTTAATATTTTCTTGTTTGCAAGTTAACTTTTTCTCCCTGTTTAGTGGGTGCTGCTACGGTCTTTGACTGGTTGCTCTTGAAGGGCCAGGAATAAATTTTCCTGCATTGGCAGGTTTTGCCTTCCCCGTAGTAATTTATCACAACTTTGGCGGTTATGGCCTTGGGTGGAATCATTTAGTCTTTTCTTCCCTATATGGGGGGGGGGGCGTGAAGTGGTGACTCACCCCCCTGTGATGGTGATTTCAGGGTCCCCCTCTTAAAGGGTTCATATATATATGGGTGTCACTGGTCATCAGTGAACTACCCTACGTGTGGGGATATGGGCTTGGCTGCCTGCTACGCTTACATCTCACAGAGCACCCCCATATCCCATTTACCCTGATGAGCCCCAGTTCCCCCGGGCTGGGGGGCTGGGCGGGATACACACCCAAGGCCTATGCCAAGGTCTTTCTACATTCGGAAGTTTAATAAAGTTGTGGCCTAATTTTAATTCCATATAACGTTGTCAGAGTCTTTATCCCTTCCTTTTGATCTCTGGGGGCTAGGGCTGTCGCTGCCTGGTCACACATGAACACACAAAATCAAGGGACAGTCAGTGTATGATGTCACATCATCAGGCTTGGAGTTTCCTCATTTCTGATTGCAGTGCTGATGTCACTTCATCTGCTTGACTATTCATTGATAAAGCAGAGGGGGAGATAATTGCCATTTCTGATGCAGACCAGTGCTGGCCCACCAATATGTGACTCTAAAGGCATCTGTGCTAAGGTGAAACTTAATACAGAGCAGCGTGTTTGGCTACCAGAAGGAGTTAAAAAGGGATAGCGTCAATGAAATAAAGCAAAACTCCATTTGCCCTCAGAAATCCTTGATGCTGATTTGTAGAATAGGTTCAGATCAAGCACCGTGCAAATATCACCCTGAAACGAAGATGGTGTGATAGCTTAGTCCGGTGACAAAGCACTACTACATCACGTCCTTGCATGACTGAATAACAAAAGGCTTCATGAATCACAGCACTGACTTTATCCTTAACAGCCTCTTTCTGAGCAAAAGAAAAAGGACACATTAACTATATAAATGTATGCATTTTTATGACTATCTTGAATATCAAGGGAGGGAGAACCTTGTACGCTTGTTTTCCTTTCTGACAAACAAGATAAGAAGCAGCACGACCAGTATGGAAAAGACAAGGCTGGGTTGCAGCTTGCTGTACATTAAGTGGGATTTGACTGAGCAATCATTGCTCAGGGTTTTTTTTTTTATCATCTCCTTTATTTTACCTGCTGAATTCCTTTCCCTTCAGTAAATGGGCTGTTAAAAAGAAAATGGAACCAATTCAGCAGCAAAGCAGCTCTCTGGCAGCCTCAGCCATTTAAAATTTCCTTCTGAACCCTGCCACCTTAATTCAACAGCTTCATGTTCTCCGTGTCAAAACGGCCTGACTGGCTGTAGCCAGACAAGTTCGACAAGGCAGCAGGAGATTATTTTCAAGGAGGGATATAGCAAACTGCCGGGATTTGCCCGGCAGCTTCAAGAGTGAAGATCTTAGCCAGCTACAATATGGGTCTTGGTGCTGAACGTTTGGTGGGGTAGACAGCCTCACATCCTTTTCAGCCGTGAAAGTCACTTGAACACTTGCAGTGAAAGATCATGTGCCTCCATCCTCCAAACATTTATTATGAGATTTGAAAGAGCCCCCAGATGTGGAGGACTCTCTACACACCATCTGGAATGATGCTTCTTCAGAACCCCAGTTACAGATGCTTAAGGAAAGCGATCTTTGCAAATTCATATGCAATGTGACTCTAATGTGTGGATCAGAACACAGCTATCCATTGGGAGTTTACACTGCTCTGAATGTTGTAGCACATTTCTCAGCATGTATCAAAATATGTATTTAAATATGTATCTTGAGAGAAGGTACGTGTTAAAATATGTATGTGAGAAGATTTTTTTTCTTTAAAAAAAAATCACAGATTGAGGTAAACATGGAATTTAACCCATCCCTTTAACTGCAGCTCTCCCCCACCTTACCTATTATGATGTACATTTTAATTTCTTAATGAGCTGAAACACAATCTAAATTTCTCTAAGCTGTTTATGTCCCTAATTACTACATAGGTAAAGGTGAAGGGACCCCTGACCATTAGGTCCAGTCGTGTCCAACTCTGGGGTTGCGGCGCTCATCTCGCGTTAATGGCCGAGGGAGCCGGCGTACAGCTTGCGGGTGATGCGGCCAGCATGACTAAGCTGCTTCTGGCAAACCAGAGCAGCGCACGGAAATGCCGTTTACCTTCCCGCCGGAGCAGTACCTATTTATTTGCCTGCACTTTGACGTGCTTTCGAACTGCTAGGTTGGCAGGAGCTGGGACCGAGCAACGGGAGCTCACCCCATCACGGGGATTCGAACTGCCGACCTTCTGATCAGCAAGCCCTAGGCTCAGTGGTTTAACCCACAGCGCCACCCGCGTCCCAGTCAATTACTACATAGTTTCCATTTATTTCAGGGATGGGATTCTAATGTCATGGCATTAAAATGTTTAATGCTAAAACCTAGCTCCTCTTTCACAGAGCTGAAGTATTCAAAAATGTAGTGCAATTGTCAACACTTCAGCATGAATATTAAAGGCACCATCACAAAGGAATTTTCCACACCCTTAGTATGTATTAATGTTTTTTCCACCCTCTCAAAACTATCTTACATCTTGTCTAGATGTCTGTTACTAAGGATTGAAGTCTCCCGATGCTTTAATAGTTGCTGTAAGGATTAGTGATCACATGCTGTCAGTATTTATTTATGGTCATTACAAGTCTCCCAATCCAGTAACTAAGCATTGGAGCTTATTGAAGACAGGTGGACCTTTCTAGTTTATGAATGAAGTTGCAGCGACTTTGTGAATGGAGATCCAGGAGAGCTGTCTGGCGAAGAGGGCAATGAGGTCAAGCTGCTTAGTGACCCTCTAAGAGCATTATGGCAGCAAAGGCAGCTGCAGTAGTCAGGGTTAGAGGGATTTTCTATGGGGGAAAGGAGAGCTAACACTACATTAGCCTTATATGTCGTTAGGCATTGCCCAGCTCAGATTGCTGAGAGAAGAAATTTATCAATTGGAGCATCTGCCTGGTGGGGATCTATGTTTTAAAGCAGGTTCACATGTGACACCAGAAGTACTTTTTGCAGTTCCCGTGCCTTTATTTTGGATTCAAAACCAGCATTGTGTTTTTGTATATGTCACCTTGAAGGCATCTGCCAAAACCTATTTTACTTTACTTTATTTTTTATAGTATTTTTCAATTCTTGCACTTCAACCAAAAGAAAAGCTCCCTCCTTGTCATCCCTCCTTGTCATCCCTCTAAAAAGATACAGCAGAAAAGGAATGTGAACTAGGAGGAGGAGGAAATAAGCAAACTCAGGTTCAAGTTCTTAGTTGCAATTAGTTCAAGGAAAGGAGGTACCAAATGTTGTGGGTCTTACTGATGGAGTGGCCATGCATTCCTTCTGTCTCTCTCTCTCTCTCCCCCTCTCCCTCCCTCCCTCCCTCCCTCTCTCTCTCTCCCCCTCCCTCCCTCCCTCTCCCCACCCACCCCCCTGGCTGGAGCTTAACATAGTGACTGGGGAATTTACACATATTTACATACATTTTACTTTTAAATAGCTTCCCTCCCTGCAGTCTATCCTGCATGGAATGAGAGATGCAGCAATAAAGAGGACTTCCAAGTTTTTGTTCTTCCACACATTAGCCGCTCATAAAACCACCAAAAACTGTTAGCAATCCTAACCATAGTTTGCCCAAACCAACTTCAAACCATAGTTTAAGAAACTGACATAGTTTAAAATTATGATTATATTTATTCTTACCCTGCCTTTCCCCCAGACCAGGACTCAAGCTGACTTGCATGAATTAAAACAAAACAGATAAAATACAAAAAAGCTAAAAGCATATAAAAAAAAACCATTTGTTTGAAAGGAATTAAACACTAGCAGAATTAGAACATTATAAAAAGTAATTACATGCTAATAGAATTTAAACAATATAAAAACAAATTATTAGAATACGGCCGGCACAGCACTATTAAATTTAATAAATAATAATATTGATTTTTTTGTTTTTTGTTATGGAATGTATTTTTGTATTTTTATATTGTAAACTGCCCTGTGATCTTCAGATGAAGGGTGGTATAGAAAATTTAAATAATAATAATAATAATGCCATTTCCTTTAAAAAAAAACCATAAACCAGCCAGTTCCTAAAAGCCTGTCAGAATTAAACAGTCTTCATCTGCTGGTGGAAGGACAATTAAGAGGGGGCCAGTCTAGCTTCCTTGGGAAGGGCATTCCAAGGATTAAGCACACTTTAAGAATACAATGCTGAACTGTGGTTGCTCTAAAATGAAAATGGAAGTTTCCAATGTCATCCATGTAGCCATTCTGAGAGGAGGGTCTGAAAGAGGAGAATGTTTGTTCATCCTCTACGAACACACGCACAACACACAAGAACAGTCACCTCGGGCTTTTGAGAATAGAAAGTGCTGCGCAGCATCCGCCATGGAGGTGTGGAAAGCTTGTGGAGATTGACTCAAAAATGTACCAATCCTTCTTTGGAAGCCAAATTGCATTCATAACTGTTTGGCTTCCACAGGAAGGAGCTTATGTTCCTGGGAGGCAAGGGAAGCCACTTTCCAAGTACAACATTCAGCCTTGGCTTCTATGGCAAAACACACACACACACACACACACACACACACACATACACACACACACACACGCACACACACACACACACACACACCATTGCTTTACACCACCATTATATCCAAGGCCTGTCCACCAATTCCTGAAAAGAAAGTGAGGGGGGGAGGAACATTACACCCCATCTTTGCCTGAGAATTTGACACATAGGCAACTTTTCAAAGGGGTTAAGGAAATAATATTAACATCACAGCCTGTTTATGACAGCAATTTTCAAAACCACGGCAGCTTCCAATGCCAGAAGCGATGGCACAGGGGAGAGTGTTATTATAACAGCGTGATTCTCTGTGAAAGCCTGTCACCTTCTGTTCTTGAGCCTTGCTAATGTACAAAGGCGAGATGCCCAGTTTAGGAAAGGGATGTTTTTTCCCACTGTTACATAGTGGCTGCTAATGCGACTACTAATGGACCATAATTCCCCTGCCCATCTTCACTGCAACAGGTACAGGAAGTGCTGGAACTCAGAGGCCATGAAGCATAAGTCCTAAGGCAGGTCCCATTCCAAAGGAACTACAATGTACTTTATGTGGGAGTTCGGTTCCAAGGGTTCTGCGTACACACAGAAACACGTATATTCAAATCCTGGGAACCACCAATGTATGAACATCCCTAGAAGGACAGATCCTGAAGTTGAGGCTCCAGTACTTTGGCCACCTCATGAGAAGAGAAGACTCCCTAGAAAAGACCCTGTTGTTGGGAAAGATGGAGGGCACAAGGAGAAGGGGACGACAGAGGACGAGATGGTTGGACAGTGTTCTCGAAGCAACTAGCATGAGTTTGGCCAAACTGCGGGAGGCAGTGAAAGATAGGCGTGCCTGGCGTGCTCTGGTCCATGGGGTCACGAAGAGTCGGACACAACTGAACGACTGAACAACAACAAGCCTTCCAGAAGTAGAGTGCTGACTGGACCTTGCCCAATAAGGTTAGCCTCTTTGCCTTGTTTTGGGGGCAAGGTCTGCTCAACACACCAGCTCTGGGATCCACTCGCAGGATCTCACAGGGCCATCCAAGTTCCCACAAGATCTCAAGCAATCCTCCCCAGTCTTCTCGAACCAGCAAGCCAAGAGGGCTTTGCCCAGGAACCAAGGCAACGAGCTTAAAAACTCTCCTCATACCAGAGAAAACTTGTCGTGCATTTAATGTAACTGGCCAGACTTCAAGGTTGAAATTGCACAAGTCGAATACATGTAAGAAATGATCGTACTGCAACTGCAGCAGCTTTGACTTTCCGCCGACAGGCAGGGCGTCAAAGCAAGATCCGGTTTTGCTGTCCGGCTTCCATGACTGACAGTGGCAGCAGGAGGAAATGTGTACGCTAGGAAATTATGGCCTAGGCGCAGTCCAGCGTGGAACAGAAGAAGCCCTAATTTGCATCGCATTCCACAAACATCTTTGCCCAAGGCAACTGTGCGTAATACAAAGAAGCAGCTCAAATAAAGGAGCTTTAATCAGCACTAAACCTGGTTAAGTAGATGCTGGGCGGGGGGGGGGGGGGGCTCCATGATACTAGACCAAAAGGAGAGGATTAGTGCTAAAAATAACAGAGGAAGTTAATATAAAAAAGTTTAAAAGCCTGCAGCTGCACCCTACAAGTTTCAACTGTGCAATGTTTACCGAGATTCCAATGTTGTTATAAGCGCAGAGGAACAATTCTGTCCCAGGCATGCCAATGTTCTGAGAGTAGCGGAGGCTCACGAGAGACGCTTTTATGAATTTGGCCACCAAGCTGCAACCAAGCTGGTATTATATAGGAAATGTTCGCTGGGGAAATTTCTTCTTAAGTTGATGCCCTGGGCAACCATCTAAAGACTTGAGAAAGGGACATGGCACAAGCACTGCATGCCAAACGTCCCAAATCCAATCCTTTGAGTTACTAGGTAAGCCTGGAAAATACCTCTGTCTGAAAAGCTTGAAAAGTTTCATTCCACCTAAAAATGGAATGAATATGCTCGTTTCAGTTTCTCTCATTTTCCTTTTTTTTCTTTTTCTTTTAAATTAATTTATTAATTTATTATTAAAGCTTGCATTTTCTTTCAACGTCTTAAAAATTCGCCAGCGTTCTGGTGCCAATTTTACCTGATATTTACATTTTTGTGTGCGATGTTGCCTAATGAGATGTGTGGTTTTGCATGTGGTTTTCAATGAAAGATGCATTTACATGCACACTTTACCTAGGGATAAGCACCTGTTGTACACGTCCCTTGGTGGGAGAACTGCATTGCAAAATTCGGAAACATGAAAATTTCAAAGGACGGTTGCCTTCGGTTTGCGTTTTATTCCAGGAACTGTGAAGTAGGTAAGATTGCTTTAAAATGTGAACTGATACAAATTCCGCCCCCGCCCCCATTCCAGCTACTGCCAATCAAAGTAGATAGAACTGGGCTAAATGAGCCAGTGGTTTGACACAGTATAAGTCACCTTCCTACATTTCTTATGACTTTGTGTTTATTCATTTGTTAAATTTCTGTCCCACCTTTACCCCCAAGAAGCCCAAGGGGGCATAGCACAATAAGACAATTAAAACATCTAAAAACAGTTTCAGTGCAAATATAGATGGGCAGCTGTAGGTATTTTCTTAGGGTCCAACTACATTTTTCATTAGTTGTGCAGCCATGCTGTTTTTATTGTATTTATTTGTATGTTTTAAAAAAGATTTTATATGTGTTTATAGCTTCTATTCTATTAATGTTCAATTGGTGTTTTTTTTTTAATGACTGGGTCCCCCCCCCCCCTGTGTTTTTAGTGATTCTTGTTTTTATCTGTAAGCTGCCTTGAGTCCCATCAGGGGAAAAGGTGCTAGAGTGGAACCTCGGTTTTCGAACGTAATCCGTTTTGGAAGAC
The DNA here is from genome assembly GCF_009819535.1 of Lacerta agilis. Lineage (NCBI taxonomy): Eukaryota > Metazoa > Chordata > Lepidosauria > Squamata > Lacertidae > Lacerta > Lacerta agilis. The sequence continues at coordinate 24,086,525 of NC_046312.1, forward strand.
CACTCCACTTCCGAAACGTTCGAAAACCAAAAACTGAAAGCAGAAGCCTCAATACAAAGGGAAACTCAAAACGAAAGCTGCGTGGCACATTCGGCTTCCGAAAATCGCCCAGAACCGGAGCAGCTTCTTCCAGGCTTTCGGCGTTCAAAAGCCAAAACATTCGAATACAGAGGTATTGTAAATATATTATTATTATTATTATTATCATTATTATTATCATTATTATCTATCAATCAACAATGACTGCATTTAAAACAACAACCTTAATATGAGGGGTGGGGAGTCCTAATTTTAATCATGGTCACATTACATCCGGAAAGGAGGTTTAACCTTATTTTCCCCAGATGCAATCCTGATGCAGATCACCTTCTTGAACTCAATTCTATTAATCTGAGGTCCAGAGGAGGAGGTGGGGAACCTCTCATGTTTGCCCTCATATTAAACTTCCATGGGCTGGTATTTCCCCACTTAAAACTATGTTCTATTTTGGTAATTTTGAAGGCATTGCTTGCTTCTGGATTATGGAAAGAACTTAAATGGAACATACTATTTACATATGATCTGGTGGGTGGCTTTTTTCTCTGGGGGCTTGGGAGGTTTGAATTACACACTGGATGCCCTGTGATAGATAAGTTCCTTAAACAGAAATCATAATGATCCACGTGCACATCTACCCTCACCCCAAATAGTCTGAAGGCCCTCGATGCGGTTCTACTGCTGAAACTAAACAGATCTGATCCCATAAATTGCCAGGAAGGGAAACCAACTAGAAACCCTTTTGCAAATTGAAGGTTTGAGCTCCCTAGAAGAAGAACAGGCTATATGTGTAATAATTAAAAATAAGTAAAAAAGATAAGTCGAGCCAAAATCCATTCTGCTTACTGGTGTGGTTGGGCTGCACCTCTAGCACACAAGGGTGTGAACTGCTAACATCACACTTGACTATTATAAGGCTTCCATAACCAATGGATAAGATACCCAAGTGCTGCTTGATAAATGTAAGATGGCTGCCAACACAGACTTTGGTGACATTATTTGCTCAGTGACTCAAATATGTATTTTCTACAGGTTTGAGTGGCACCCAACAGGCCTCCTTGCAGGGTTTCATTGGCGCAAAGAACTCAAGAATGTTGGATCAGCCTCAGCCAGCTGAAGCAAATTTCACACAAGTGGGACTGGCCAAGTGCTATTTGAACAAACATCTCAAACATCTGAAAAAAACAAATAAGTAGATCATTGTCCACATATTCAGGCAACACTGATTGCCCTGTTTATCATCATAAACAGATGATAATGATAATACAGTGGTACCTCGGGTTAAGAACTTAATTCGTTCTGAAGGTCTGTTCTTAACCTGAAACTGTTCTTAACCTGAGGTACCACTTTAGCTAATGGGGCAAGAATTTGGAAAGGGCTCCAGTTTAGGAGTGGGCATGGTCTATAGAAACCCTGTGGTTCACTTAAAAGTTTCACATTTATAAAGCAAGATTGCATGTGCAAAGTATATACAGTGGTACCTCTAGTTGCGGATTTAATCCAGTTCAGGGTGCCGTTTGCACCCCGAAAAGTCCGCAACTAGAGTGCCTCTTCCATGCATGTGTGCAGCGCAATGAGCACTTCGGTGCATGCGCAAAAGCGACCTGTGTGATTTGCGTGTGTGCTTTGCGTGTGGCGAACCCATAAGTAAACACTTCCGGGTTGGCCGCGTTTCTAAGCTGAAAGTCCATAACAAGAGCGGAACACAACTAGACGTACCACTGTATTAGTAGTTAAGGCCTGAATCAATTTCCTTTAAGTGAATCTGCTTTCTTGTTTAAGAACAGACTATGTGCTTTGCTTAATCCAAAGATGACCACTTCTCAACACCACTGGAAAAGGAAGGAAGGTACAATGGCCTGAAACTTGCTGCGGCTTGACCTCCTGATGCTAAACTTCGGTTTAGCATTTCACGCCAGCCCTCTGTTTTCCTCCTCCTCTGCCTGTGGGAGCGCAATCCCTTTAATTAGAGCCTTTGGAATCTGGCACTTAAAAATTCTTCATGATACCGCTGTAGATTTTTATGTATTCTGTTGCGATTTCTCAGAGACGCTCATCCCCCATTACTGCAACATTAACTTAGGTCAGCAGCACAATTTAACATTTTGCCAGAGGATCATAATCCTTCGGATGGTTTTCAGCTTCATTTTAGCTTAATGGAGGGAATGCAACACATAACAGCCAAAAAAACAAAAGAGGATCAAAGACAGCTATAAATAAAAAAATGTGCATGCCAAGCCAAAACACTTTCCTCTTTTTTTTGTACCAAATAGCACGGAGATAATGTACCGCATTGGCATACGTGACCCAGAAGCAGCTTCAACAACTTTTTGTTTGCTTTGTAAGGGATTCACGCTAATATACGATGCTAACATATTCTGCCCTACATTCCAGCAAATTGTAAAACAAACAAGAGACACTAAGAAGTCGGCAGAGTTCTGTTCAATCCCCATAAACTGAGATCATCAGGAAATATAAATCTTCGAGGCATCAAGGAAAGGTTCTTTAAACTGTATTTTTTTAACAGCATGTTTACTCAGAAGTCCCAATGAGTTCAATGGGACCCACTGCCTAGTAAGTTTGCTCTTGCAATTTCCAGCAACTGGCATTCAGAAGCATACCATCTCTGACCATAGGCAGAACATAGCAATCAGGGTAACTGTTGATAGTCTTATCCTCCATGAATCTATCTAATCCCAATTTTAAAGTCATCCAAGTCACTGGCTGCCATGGCCTCTTGTGGGAGCAAATTCCATAATTTAACTATGTGCTGCATGAAGAAGTACTTAAGTAATATGGGGTGATGAAGTCAGTAGAGCATGAGACTTAATCTCAGGGTTCTGGGTTCGAGCCCCACCATGGACAAAAGATTCCCGCATTGCAAGGGGCTGGACTAAATAAACCTTGTGGTCCCTTCCAGTTTTATGATTCTCTTATTCTTTTGTCTGTCCTGAATCAAAAGCTTCAGTGGGTGTCTGGGAATTCTAGTGTTATGAACCGTGGCAACCTTCATACATATAATGGGTTGAAGGAAACTTTTGAGAATTTGTGTAATGTTGGCTACATTATTAGGAAGAGTGAGGTAACCTGCCTCAGAGGTTACCAATACTGATCCCCCCACCCTTTTTTTAAAAAAGCAGCATATTCTATAGTTGATCGCTGTGTTTTTGTACTATGGGTGGGTAGGTAGGTACTATTTGTCTTTTTCATCTCAAGACTCAGAATCTCTATGTTCCTCACAAGACACCCTCCATGGTAGCAATTTTACATAATCAAAGGTGCATGAAGTTTGAATGCTACCTTTTCCCCAGGGAGCAGATCCATTAAGACCTGTACTCAAACTCTCTGTGACCCCTACGGTTTATATTTCTGTAAGAGGAGCACTGTTTTGCAGACAGCGAGAAATCTAAAAGATACATTAATAAGTGCCTTCACCTTGATAATAGATTGCCAATATTATTAAATGTTGCTATCTTTGGATAGTTGGCTTTTTAGTGCATTACTTGAGTTATGCAAAGAGTGACAAGATTATGGTTAAAATCGGATGAATAATTAAAGTAATAGAGTAATTGGAGTTGTACAATTTTCACAGCTGAGAGGAGTTGGAGAGGGGATATGCTTCTTGGTTTATAGTTCTCCGTAGAAGCCATTGCCAAGCATACCATTCCCAGGAGATCAGAAAAAAAGATAATCAGGATTTTAAACACACACACAAGAATAACAGGTTATGTTGTTTTCTCTAGCTCAGCTGAAACTGCAAAGTAGGAATGCATTAGGCATCTGCATGGATGAACATTTCACTTCTTTAAAGTGACCAGACTTATAACCATATCCTATCAAAAGCCCACACAAAACAAAACTCAGAGCTGCAGACCATATACCTAACTGCGAGCTATTATCCCTGCCTTAGAAACTCTGTTCCTAAGGAGACATGCACAGGGCTGACAGCAATGACACAGCAGAGAGAAAATATGTCCTTACAATAGCTGTCAACTTTCCCTTTTTTTGCAGGAAATTCTCTAATTCCAGCACCATTTCCCAATGCAAGAAAAAGGAAAGTTGACAGCTATGGTCCTTAATATCACTCTGTTCTGTATCTAGCCTGCCTGGGATGAGAAAATACAACCTCAAGTGATGTTCAATGTGAGATTCTTACTTCACTGAAGGTTACATACAGGTCCTCAGAAGGTGGGCGGGGGGAAGTTTACGGACATGTCTCCTTCAAATTTTATGTACTTATTCTTGCAAATACCAGTATATGCACATGATCATGTAAAGTGATGCTAAAACAGTAAGATACTACCATCTCAGCTAGGCCAAATATAGACCTTCAGCGTTTCCCCTTTAGCTGCCATCTGTTCCACAATTATTTATTTATTTTAAAGGTATTTATGTACTGCTTTTCAAGCGAGCCGCACGAAGCAGGTTACATAATACTGTTGAAAACAATAAGCATAAATTAAAACTGTATAATGAAACAGCAAAGGCAATTTATGGAGAGGGAAGACATTTTGAAAACCTGATCTCTGCTCCTCTGTGGGGCACGTGCTTCTTGAGCAGCCCTGTGGTGGCATTTGAGGAGGCAGAGCCCACCTGAGCCAGAACACTAGGAATGAGATAGTGGGTGGCACTCCAAGCTGTTCTGTTCTCTTTCTGTTTGAAAGAAAGGACAAGAACAGAGATCACTTGGGCACTGCAATATAAGATCCATTAAGGTCCTGGGATTGGGCAGGGAATGATGGCTTCCCAGGTGTTGTTTGACTCCCATCAGCCCCAGCCAGCCTCAACAGAAGGCGGAGAGTCTTCTCAATATCTGCCACACTACTCTGATTTCCTCTAAACATGACTACCCTCAGGCCTGAGGGCTCAGCCATGCTGTCGTATCATGTGGATAGTAAGCTTCACTGCCCATAGGATGTTCTCCTCCAAATCACTGCATTCCATACTATCCCCTCCCTCAATTCAGATTATCTCACACTAGGGGTTCTCCAAAAAGAAGGGGAAATGTAGTAAGGTGGGGATTTGGAGAAGGATATCATGTGGATAATGGAGAATTAATAGAAGTGCAGGAAACCTACTGTCCACATTAAACAGCACTATAGATGTCCCTGAAGTTTCTTTCAAAACAAAAAAATGACTTTCCTACCTTCCTGTGTTATCTTGATTTAATCTCTCTCTTTCTCTTTCTCTTACACACACACACAAACCACTTATAGTGCCAGTTTAGATGCATATTACACCAGTCTTCCCCAACCTGGTGCCCTCCAGATGTTCCAAAGTGCACCTCTCATCATCTCAGACCACTGCCCATGCGAGCAGTACACCAAACTATGGTTATGCATCCCTCAATCCTCCCCCAACCCCCAGCAATTTCTTAACTTACTTTGGAGTTCATAGAAAACCATGGTTTGCAGTTTTGTTGGAACCAGGAAAACTATGATTTGATCAAACCATCCTTCTTATACAAACCAAGATTAAACTCAATGCAGAAGGGGAGGAGATATATATGAGCCTAAGGCGTGTACAGAATTTCAAACTAGGGGTTGGCATTCGCTATGAAGCAACTCATGCCCCTATGTATTTGTTTGAAATTACATTTCAGAATAAGCTGAGCTGCAACCTAGACTGTTTTTCATTCTCATGTCCACACTCCACTGCTCTTTTCAAAAGGAAAGATAGGTACATCCACAACAGAAAGAACAGGGATCCTCTGTTGTGAGTCCATGAAGGTCTCAAAAGATTGCAACATTTCCATGCCAGAGGTAAAAATAAAAATAAAAACGCCGACTTTGAAGGTGACTACTGATCTTTCAATCCCATCTCCTTTGAAAGTATTTCTTAAGGCGACCCAGCACGTCGGATGCTGCAAGCATCACTAAAGAAGATGAAACATATCCCTGATTTAAAAGGATATCAGGTGGCCCAAAACCTTCCGATGAACACTTCAGGAAATTGTCTTAAGTCCTTCTCTAATCCTGTGATCTGCCTCCACTCTGCTGGTTGGGGCAGAGGGTGAGGAGAGAGAGCCGTGTTGTAATTAATGATTTAAACTAGATACAGTGGTACCTCAGGTTACACACGCTTCAGGTAACAGACGCTTCAGGTTACAAACTCCGCTAACCCAGAAATAACGCTTCAGGTTAAGAACTTTGCTTAAGGATAAGGACAGAAATCGTGCTCTGGCGGCGCAGCAGCAGCGGGAGGCCCCATTAGCTAAAGAGGTGCTTCAGGTTAAGAACAGTTTCAGGTTAAGAACGGACCTCCGGAATGAATTAAGTACTTAACCAGAGGTACCACTGTATCTACAACTATATGCACACACAATTGATCAAAAAAGGCAAAGACATCGACATCTGCTTTGAAAAGCCATTTCAATTCCTTCCATGTCCTCATAAGGAAAACGCATCTAGCAGTCCAAATTTTAACCACTGTTTCATTTAATAATGCATATTGACATTTATCCGGAGAGATCAGCCTGTGCCAGGCTTCTTATTGTACACCCATAAGCCTCTTGTCCATTCCTATGACTTTTTATTATAAGGCACTGTGAATTTGTGGGCAGTGACAGCAACGCCACTCCAAATAAAAGGCGTGGTTGACCATTCTCATGACAAATATTTTGCTTGTCTCTCAAGGCCACATTCCTCTAGAGGTGGTGGGAGATGAGTGTTTTGCCTTTAAAATTTCACACAGTGAGTTTCACCCATTCCATTCTTTGTCAAAAGGACCCCCAAAGGAACTATAGTTTGTGAAGCGTGCTGAGAATCATAGCTCTGTGAGGGCTTAACCACATCCCCCAGGATTCGTGAGCTTTAAATGTTTGGTGTGGGTGTGGCAATTGAACCAAGGCCTGATTCAGTCCATAAAGGAAGATTTATATGAGAATGCTAGCTTTTCACCCCTTGGCAACCACAGATTGCCACTTCCCCTATTGCATCTAAGCAGATTTTATAACATGAAGCTTTAAATTTCTAGTGCTCCATTTCTATGCTCCAAGGTACTCCCAGCAGTTTGAAAAGCTGCTGCTGAGTGAAGGTTGTTCTGGGTGTTAGTCCCAAGGGAGCCACATGAATCTATTTTCATTCCTACACCTTAGCAGCTGTCCTCAGTGACCCCTCTGCCTGCACTGGGACCTGAAGTCTCTCTGGATTTCAATTATACCGCAAGAATGATTCCCATCTGTGTCAGGCAGGCATTATTAGATAATGAGCAAGGTGCTTAATCCACATCACTGCGTAGAGTGTATTTCAAGTGCATATACAAAAAGAACAGCCCTTTACTGTGGCAGCAAACCACTGTGTGACACATAATCATTCACATATACGCATGCAAAAACCCACATGCATGCACAGTGAAGTGCACTCCTAGTCTCTGAAAGTACAAAGAATTTAGCTGTAAAGGAAAGTACACGTATAAAAGCAATTTGCATTCTGTGCAGCTCCCTGTGTTGGTCAAATCCTGGGATAAAGAGAGACACAGAAATAAACAGGCTGGGTGATTTGTTTGTAAAGGGACCCCTGACAGTTAAGTCCAGTCACAAATGACTCTGGGGTTGCGGCGCTCATCTTGCTTTACAGGCCGAGGGAGCCGGCGTTTGTCCACTCCGCAGACAGTTTTCTGGGTCATGTGGCCAGCATGACTAAGCCGCTTCTGGCGCAATGGAACACCAACATCAGAGCAGTGCACGGAAACGTCATTTACCTTCCCGCCGGAATGGTACCTATTAATTTACTTGCACTTTTTGGCGTGCTTTCGAACTGCTAGGTTGGCAGGAGCTGGGACCGAGCAACGGGGAACTCACCCTGTCGCGGGGATTCGAACCGCTGACCTTTTGGTCAGCAAGCCCAAGGCTCAGTGGTTTAGACCACAGCACCACCCATGTCCCATATTTGTTTGTAGTATTCAGCGAAAGAAATAAGGGATGCCCAGTTCTGTGGACTTACTATGAGAAGAGCAAACTGTGATCACTCTATAGAATTATGATACCTGCTAATACAGATCAGGAAAATGCACCCCAAAGACTACATTGGCATTGAACAGCCACTTGTTTTAATGATTGTACTATATTGCTTTTAAATGTTATTTTTTATAAGTTGCTGTAAACCTCCCTGGTGTTTTGTGAGAGGGAGGTATATAAATACTTTATCACCTAGACATCTGATAGGAGGGCATTCCACAGGGCGGGTGCCACTACCGAGAAGGCCCTTTGCCTAGTTATTATCAACATAGAGAGTAAAAAGCTTATTGGATCAGGTTAAGACTTAGTATAAGATGACTCCTTAGATAATTTTACTAAAGGGAGTTTGCAACAATCCATCTTGAGTTCTTAGATGTGAGATTTTGAGTCCCACTACACTATGGCCACATTCACACCAAACATTTAAAGCTCTGTGATATCACTTTTAACAATTTTGGCTTCCCCCAAAGAATTCTGGGAGCTCCAGTTTGATAAAGTTGCTGTGAGTTGCTGGTAGACTCCTGTTTCTCTCACAGAGCTGCAATTCCCAGAGCTCCTTGAGAAGAGGAATTGATTGTTAAACCATCCTGGGAATTACAGCTTCTGATATGATAGCTCCATAAAGACTTTGTTTATGTGTGAAGGTTTAATATATTATGATAACAGAACTACTACAGCATACCTACTCTGCATTACTGGATTCTCTCTACCGCAACAAAAGCAAATTGCTTAGCCCTGCTGCTGCGTTAGGCAAACACCTCCAAGGGACTGCAATGGAATCGCGGAGAAGATCTGGCTACCGTTTCACCTTCTGAGCACTATGGCATGTGCCTCTTGCAAGAGAAAGTATTTAAATCGGTAAAACCCATCACTTGAAATTTAATGCAGAGTGCCAAATGTCTACAGCAGCATCCATAAAAGCCATTACACCTGCAATCTTCTGACACACAGAGATGAAGGTTAGCCTGGTAATTTTTTCAGAGCCGTATTACATGTCCATGATGATCAAATGCGTTTGAGGAGCAGCTGGAAAAGGTCACAGAATGTACCTTGGTTGCCAAGTTTCTTGAGGTTGATTAGGAAGGGGAGGATCACAAGAGAAACTTGAGTTAAATAGACACCCCTCTTTGTAGAATAATTCAGCTACTGATAGCACATTTATTTATTTCACTTATATCTATGGAATTCAAGGGAGCATATCCAGGCACTCTACAATCCACGCCCTGGCAACACTCAGGTTTTACTTAGCTCCAGCAAACCAGCTGCATCATGTGCCTTCAGACAGTGAACACACAACACAAAACAATGCTATGAAAGCACAAAGCAAGTGACATTGCCTTGCCATGTGTATCTGTTCTCTGGCAAAATGCTGGTTAGACTACTGCAATGTGTTGGATATGAGGCTGCCCTGGAAGACTGTTGGGAAACTTTGATGAATTCAGTATATTGTATCCAGGCTGTTAACTAGGACTTAGCCATCATCAAAGTTCTTCACAGGCATAATTTGTTCCAGGCACAGTTCAAATTGCTGGTTTTGACCCATAAAGCCTGAATGACTTGAGACCAATATGACTGAAGAATCCATTTAAGCCTGCCTGGCTGCTAAGATCATCTTCAAATGCCCTGCTCTAGCAGACCCTCCAAGTGTCCCTATTTTCCAGTGATGTCCCTGATTTAGAGAAGCCGTCCCAGTTTCTGATTTGATCCCAGAATGTCCCACTTTTCCTTAGGATGTCCCTATTTTTGTTGGAGGGTATGGAGTTATCTGACCCCTGAGCCGTCTGAAGGCATATCCTGTATAGGGAAGTTTTTTAATGTTTAATGTTTTATTGTGGGTTTTTTTATATGTTGGAAGCTGCCCAGAGTGGATGGGGCAACCCCAGATGTGTGGGGTATAAATAGTAAAATTATCATTATGGAATGGGAGGTCCCTATTTACACCGGATAAATGTTGGAGGGTATGCTCTAGGTGACCAAATATTTGGAAGTTAGGCAGGTGTTGACTAGGGCCAAGCTAAAACTCTCTCTGCAATGATCCTCAGGTATTGAATTTCCTGCCCAGAGACATTCCACTGGAACCTGGTTTATTACATTTTAGGCTTCAAAAGACCATTTTCTTCCCCTAGGCACTGGTTATTGATTTGTTTATACCTCTGCCTGCAGCATATGGTTGCTTCAGGTTTATTGCCATTTTACAGGGTTTTTTAACGCATAGCTTAAAATATGTTGTAAACCGCCTCAAAGCCATTTTAGGTACAGATGCAGAAGAGTAAAAATGATTTCAACCGCAAATGAACAAAACTGAATAAAATAAAGTTTAAAGGGACAGCTAAGCAACTGCAACTACAGGAGCCAGCCCTACCATTGGGAAAGATCTGCTCAGTCAGCAGGTTTCGGGTGGCCATAAAAGGTAGCAGATAATCATGAACTGTAGCATCTGAGGGGCATCATATATGCCTCAGGAACCAAAGTGTCTTGAACAATCTGTGGACAGAGTGGCAATATGAGTGATGCTCTGAATGACAGCTTTGTGAATCGGACAGTTTACTGCTGCCAGGGTCATGCCAGGCTGCCAGGAACTGGAATCTCAGGGCTTCAGCCTCTTTCTCAGGGTGGTCTCTAGGGGAAAGTGTTAAATCTCAAAAGTGGGGGCATTTTAAGCCTTTTCTCCTTTCAAACATGTTTGTCTTGACTTCATACACTTCTTTCCCTTACCAGAGACAACAGTGACCAAGAGGTGGGCACCATTGCAAGCATAATCAATCTATTTTGAAAACAACTGGCAAACAGAATGACCATTCTACGCTGGAGGTTAGGTGGGAAGGGAAGGGAAGGAAAGGGAAGGGAAGTGGTAGAGCATCAGCTTTGCATGCAGAAGGTCTCAAGTTCAATGCCCAGCCTCTCCAGTTAAGGCTGGGGGGATATTGCATGTAAACTCGAGAGAGCTGCTACTAGCCAGTATGGACAATACAGAGCTAGATGGTGCACTTGTATGACTCAGTATAAGGCAGTTTCCTATCACTTTAAGAAAATCACTAAATGCCTTCAGTCTCCACTCCGTACAGCTTCCACCCCTGACAAAGGTCTGGACAAAGGTCAAGACACACTGGAGAGCTTTAAGTATCATCCTTCACACAGGATAGAAGCAAACTCATTCTTCACTCCACACCGCTCTTTGTCTGGCCTATAAACTCGGAAGGACTAACTCAAACAAATCTGGATTAGTAACTAGTATCAGGGAACAAGGCCATTGTAAAAATAGCAGGATATTTAATGCTCCCACACCTGCACAATTAAATGTAATTTGTAATGACAGACAGTCTTCAGGTTAGAGCACGCAAGTGGAATCGAGGAGATTTGGATCCATCATTACCTGGGTCTGCCACAGAGGCACTGCATTATCTTGGGTGTGTGATGCTGCCGCAGAGTCTAGATCTGATTCCCTAATGACAAAATGAAAACAAAACAACATCTTTTCATCTTTTGTGGGATTGCTTAGAAAAGCATGGGCTGGCAACCACAAGCAAATATTTGAACATGTCGTCATGCGGCTCCAGCAAAGCAGATGCTCTCAGCTAAGCGTTTCAGTAGCAAAGTGTACCCATGCAAGCGAGTCTTGTTAAAACATGGGCCTCTGGCTGCTGAGAATTCCCTTCTCCACTTGTGAGATTTGACAGAGACTCCTTTGCTGGATCTTTGATGAGAACAAGCAACACCCCTTTCTTCTTCTTCCTCTCTGTTTTGTTCACTACGTGCACCTTTTAAACAAAAAAGAATAAATAAATCCTGTCCTTCCACAAGGAAGATCAAGGTGGCAGGTGTGTACCCCTAATCCTCACAACAAGGCCTCAAGCCCATCAATGGATGAGCAACGATTTAAGCGCTGGCCTCCCCAGTAGAAGGCCATACTGTCTCCTGAGAGAACAGCCAGAAACTGCAAGTGTCCAGAAAAAGCCCCTCTTTTAGTGCATCAAATGTGGTGTGTGGATTACGAATAATCTCTGCCTTCTCCCTATCATCTACTTCAAAAACTGACATGGCTCTGTAACATGGGGAACTTGTCAATCCTTACCTGGAAACTGAGCCAAATCATATGCAAAATAAGCAACACCATATATGGAATTTGGAGAGCTACTCCAGAAAACTGTTCTGTGCTTTGTTTCATTTCTTCAGGAGTTCTTTCACATTTGTGAATAGAAGTGGATTTAGGGTAGTGTGACCTGTTTGGCCACACTGCGGTGAGTGGGGGAGCACAATAATGTGCAGTGCCAGAGGCAAGAGATGTTTAAATTCAGCATAAGGGCTCCGCTGAAATTTGAGAATTTGAAAGTCCCCCTTTGTTATGATACCTGCTTTTGATCTCTAAAATGGAAAAGGTCATCTGAAAAGGCTGGGTCAGCTTGTGTGCTTCTCCCAGCCACCCTGTCCCCAGATGAAGGAAAGGTGGCAACCTTGATTTATGTACAATTATTTCACCAAGAAGCACTCTAAGAAATCTCTCTCTTTCTGCTGGAGTGACATTAGCTCCTATGGGTGAAGAAAGAAGATGGATAACAAATACAAAGGAAGTTGTTGCATGACAGAGCACTGCCAAGCAGCAGAGGTGACCTTGAGCATTTTCACTCCTCTCCTTTTTGTGTTGCATGTGGAAATAAATGGATAAATATATCCATATCTGCATGCACTGATTTTTCAAAAATTCCAAATATGTTCGGAGTGTTGAGGTTGGGGAAAATGCATTACTCATCATGGCACAACCACAGACATAAACAAGTTCTAGTCTTACAATTCTTTTGTCTGAGACGGGACTTCCTAGTTCCTCTTGACATCATGTTGCATTCCAATCAGAGAAGTGAAAGTGGCAGCTGTTCGTAAGAGGCGGTGGGGAAAGGCAAGACATGAGCATAGCTGTGCTTCTGGAACAGGGTGTCATCGAACCACTTCCCCACCTCCCTGCCACCAAAGGGGGAAAAAAGTATAGGCAAAAACAGGAGTTGGCACAAGTTCAAACACAGGTCTTATTGTGTTTGGGGATGGCAGGTGATGAGAGCAGTTCCTATTTTTGTGTGTGGAGAAAAAAGTTCTTTATATGACAATATCAAATATGTATATTATGTTCATGTTGCAGGAAGGAGAGCTACATCTGTGAGTGGCTTAAGAAAATTATCCTGCAATGTTAAGTTCCCCCATGTTGCAGGTTAAGAGGGGCAAAAGGCAGTTACAACTAGTCTGCAAAACATTCTTATAAGCCAGGGGAGAAGTAGGGATGGGAAAATCCATCAATTTCTATGGGCAAATCTGTCGATTTTGGTTTCTCCCACTTTCTCATTTTTTTAACCCAATTTTAAATTCTGCTCTCTACATTTCCACACCAGTTTGTGATTTTTTATTTTTTCAAAAAGTCCTCATGAAGATTCACCAGCGTTTTAGTGCAAAGGTCTTCTAACATACATACTTAATAGGCAGTTTTTCCAAAGCATGTTTTCCCTAATATTTATATGTTCCTAATGCAATCCTTTAGGTGAATTATTTTCACTAGTATATGCATTTTGTGATGCATTTTATATGTGCTACTTGGTTGGAGAAATGCACTGCAAAATTCAGAGAGGTGTACATTTCTAAGGGTGGGTGTGATTTGGTTTGCATAGTGTTTCAGAAATTGCAAATTATTAAGATTTGCCTTTGAATTTGAACTGAATCTAATTGCTCCCCTATCCTTAAGAAGGAGTCCAAAGCCTATATAATAGTCTCCACATATCAGACTGGAAACTGAGACTGAGGTAGTCACTTACAACAACTTTCAAGTAAAGGTTTTTTGAGAACTGTTACTTTCTCACCCTTTCTCATTGAATTACAGCATCGTAGATACAGCTGTTCCCTGTGAAACTACACAACACACCCCTGTTTCCAAGACACTGTAGATCAATTCCATAATGGGATATGCAAATGTTTCAAATGAATTCATTTCTCTCACTGTGAGTTTCAATCACCGAAAAATATTTGTACAATCATGTAGAACACAAGCGGTACAGCAAAATAATGCTTCTCCTCCCACTGCCACAAAAATAGTGTAGTGTTGTTTAATTCTTAGCATGTTAGACTATGACTGGATAAGCACTGGTTCAAATCTCTACTCAGCAACAAAGCTTACTGGATGGCTTTTGGCCATTGCTATTTCTGTCTGACCCAACCTTTCTCAACCTTGGATTCCTAGATGTTGTTAGACTACAACTCCCATCTTTCCTGGCCAGCATGGCCAGTGGTCAGGGAGGATGGGAGTTGGGTCCCCAGATGTTCTTGAACTACAAGGTTGAGAAAGCCTAGTCTAATCTACAAGATTCTTGTAAGGGTCAATGGAATGAGGGGAGAACCACCACATCATCTTGAGTGATTCACAGCAATTGCAGAACGTTCTCTATTATTCCCCTTGAAATTTATGTTCTACAAAAAGAAAAGGATTTAAAAAGTTGTGTAATGAAATGGATAAAATTGATTGTTGCAGATGTTTCAGATTCATTCCCTGTCAACATCAAGACCATAATTTCCCTGCATGCCATGTAAGAATACAATACGCTGAATATTCCAACACACCAAGGAAAGTCTGAAGACATCCAGGTGGATCATATAGAATGAGAATGCCATAACACCAGCCAAAGGGTTAGATCTACCATGACAGCAAAGATATGCTCATGAATACTAGAGAATTCTAGAGAAGTGTTTAACAGCACCATCACCAGGGTGGTAAACTTCCTTTAAAAAAACTACTTACAAAGCGAAAGCAATCATTACACATTACAAAGTCATTTCCATTATGAGTCCCCCTTGAGAAATCTCTTCCAGTCTTGGTGGAAATCTCCATTATGTCACATAAAAGAAACAACACTATGAAAAGACCACAAGGGCTGCAGACAGCCATCCTGGATACCCAGAAATTTGTACAAAACATATTCTCAGATTCTTAGAGCAAAAACACCCAGATTAAGCGATAGTTCAAGCCTCATTCATCCCTGGCCATTGACTATGCTGTCTTGGTCTTTTTTTACATGCGTTTCTTGCAGACATGTGATGTCTAATTTTTTCCTTACCAGTATATGTTCGATCCTGTTTCTTTTTTTCTTTTCATTTAATCCATTAACATTCCACGATAAGATGGACAAGCTCATTCTTTATTTGTATGTGTTCAATAATTATAGATTGCAGCAATGTAAAGTAGGGGATGGGGGGGATGGAAGGAAAAAAAAAGGAAAGAAAAGGGAGGGAAAGATGGGGAGGGGGGAAAAAGGGGGGGAGGGAAGGGGGGGAGAAAAAAAAAGAAAGAAGAAAAAAAAAAGAAAAAAAAAGGGGGAAGGAGGGGGGAGGGAGAAGGGGGAAGTTGAGGGAGGGGAAGGTGTTTAGAGGTGTTTAAAAATATCAATAAATGTTAGCAGTTAAAATGGACTGCAATTTTAAAGTTAGCTGCAGGTTACACTTGTAACACTGAAAAGATTTGGGAGTTTGAATTAAGGTTTTTTACTCGCTCTCAATTTCATTTTCCGGAGCCACAGATTCACCTTCTATTCCTGGTCCTTTTCCTCCTAACGGTTTCCAGTATTTCCTCCAGAATATTTTGGCATCTTCACGTGTTTCTATTCTCCTCCTTTTCCCTTTAAATGTAAAAGAAATTCCCTGTGGGAACTCCCATTTAAAGAGAATTGAATTTGCCTTAAGCGCTTTCGTTAAAAATTGGAAATTGTCTCTTTTTTTCAGTAGACGTGGTGGAATTTCTTTCAGTATGATTATTTCTTGTTCCTCAATTTTTAATTTTTTCTTTCCTTGTGCTTGTAGTATTAAATTTTTCATTTTGTTTGTAGTAAGCGTTATCAGACAATCTCCAGGCCAATTGTTTGATTTAGCTTTTTTGGAGTTTACTCTAAATGCACTTTCTATGTTTTGTGTTATTTCCTCCTCTTCCATGTTGAGCCAGATTGCTAATTCTTTAGTAATTTTCATTTGTACATTTTCCTCCACGTTTTCTGGAGGAAAATGTACAAATGAAAATTACTAAAGAATGTACAAATGAAAAGACCATAGGAGAATTCTGATAAATCCAAAACTGGGATCAACTTTTGTGGCATCGGATAATGTCAAAAAAAGGGGGGTGGTAATGTATATTAAGCCAAATTTGGAACCGGAGCTACTATACAAAGACGAGATTGGCAGGATACTAATAATCAAAATTAAAAGTCAGGGAGAGGAAATAATTGTAATTGGAATATATGCTCCTAATGAAGGAAAGGCAGAATTCTTTAGAGAACTGGAGGGGAAAATGTTGGAGTACGTTGGAAAGAGAATGATACTTATGGGTGACTTTAATGGAGTAATCGATCCAGAGATAGACAGATCATCAAGTAAAAAAGGGAAAAAAGAGGGGAAACTACCACGGAGCTTTTTTGAATTGGTTAAAACCATGGATTTGGTGGATGTATGGAGATTTAAGCATAGGTCTGAAAAGGACTTTACATTCTTCTCAGAACCAAACAATTCGGCTGGTAGGATTGATGCCATTTGGACGACAAAAGAATTAACTGTAAGGATAGGAAAAACAGAGATCCTAACTAGAACTATATCAGACCACAACCCAGTTTTGTTGATATTAAAGGGAAGAATCCAGCAAGAAAGAAGAAGGTGGAGATTAAATACCACCTTACTGAACGATGAGAACGTTGTAACCGGGGCCAAAAAAGTAATGGTAGAATATTTTGAACATAATTGGAACAAAGAGGTTAATAGACAGACAACCTGGGATGCAGGAAAATCAGTCATGAGAGGCTATTTCATTCAACAAAATATTATAAATAGGAAAAAGAAAGAGGAGAAAAAGAATAAAATAACAGAGGAATTAAAAAAGAAGGAGAAAGAATTGAATAAGGATCAGAGGAATGAGAAATTGAAACAAGAAATTAGATTATTAAAAATTGAATATTCCAACATAATAGATCAAGAACTAGAATGGAATTTAAAAGCAATGAAACAACGCTGCTTTGAATTTGCTAATAAACCAAGCAAATTCTTAGCGTGGCAGCTGAAGAGAAAACAAAATGAGAGGTTAATTACAAGATTAAAAACTGAAGGAAATTATATTGATGATCCTAATTTAATAATCCAAAGTTTTGTAAAGTATTATGGAAACCTGTATAAAAAAGGAGAACAAAATATAGAAGATATGGAACAATTTCTAGCCACTCACCAATTACCAACTATTACAGAAGATAAAATAAAAACACTGAACGCCCCGATAACAATAATGGATATTAAATATGCAATAAAGAAATCCAAAACAGGGAAAACACCAGGCCCTGACGGACTACCAGCTGAATTCTATAAAAAGATAGAAGATACAATATGCAAACAATTAAAAGAACTATTTAATGAGGTTATAGAAAAAGGGGATGTACCGAATTCGTGGACAGAAGGATTCATAACATTAATTCCAAAACAAGGTGGAGACCCAGAACAGATGACAAACTATAGGCCAATATCGCTGTTGAATAGTGATTATAAACTTTTTACAATAATATTGGCAAATAGATTAAAAGAGGTTTTGAAAGATACAATACATTATAACCAAGCGGGTTTTCTGCCGGGAAGATACATCCAAAATAATACCAGAAACATCATTAATATCCTAGAATACCTGGAGTTTAATCACAATAAACCAGCAGCCCTAATGTTGATCGACGCGGAAAAAGCGTTCGACAACATCTCATGGGAATTCATGAAGAAACAAATAAAATTAATGAAATTAGGAGAAGAGTTTGAGAGAGGGATTGGAGCAATCTATAGCAAACAAAGTGCAAGTCTAATAGTCAACGGAAACATCACAGAAAAAATTGTAATTGAGAAAGGCACGAGACAGGGATGTCCCCTCTCCCCATTATTATTTATATTGGTGCTGGAAACTCTTCTAAATTTAATTAGAAATAATGAAAAAATTAGAGGAATTAAAATAGGTGCAACGCCTCATAAAATCCGGGCATTCGCGGATGATATAATAATTTCTACAGAAGAACCTCAAGAGAGCATTCCAGCAGCATTGGAAACGATTAATATCTTTGGGAAGCTAGCTGGATTTAAGTTGAATGAGAAAAAAACAAACCTTTTAATTAAAAATATGGGAATAGAAGAAGCCAAAAAATTACAATCACTGACTGGTCTGGAAATTAAAAATAAGGTTAAATATCTGGGCGTGTGGATCACACCAAAATGCATCAATCTATATCAAGATAATTACACCAAGGCATGGAATGAAATAAAAACCAATATGGAAATATGGAATAAGCTGTACCTCTCGTTAACAGGGAGGATAGCTGTGGTAAAAATGAACATTCTACCTAAGATGTGTTACTTATTTCAAACCATCCCTATATTAGGAGGAATGGATTGTTTTAAATTATGGAGGAGAGATATATCCAAATTCATCTGGAGTGGAAGAAAACCAAGAATAAAACACCAGATCCTTATAGATAAAAAAGAGAGAGGTGGTTTTGCTCTCCCAGAATTAGAGATATACCATGCAGCTGCCGCCTTAACATGGCTAAAAGAATGGATAAATCTGGAGAACTCTGAAATACTAGAATTGGAGGGGTTTGATAACCGCTTCGGGTGGCACTCCTACCTGTTGTATGGGAAGGTAAGTGCCCATAAAGGATTTTTAAATCATATCATAAGAAAGTCTTTGTTTAAAACCTGGACAAAATACAGATGGATGTTGGAACCCAAAATCCCACTATGGACATCGCCAATTGAAATAATCACGGCCAAGAGAAAGAATATGCAGGGCAAATGGGCAAGATACAGGACACTAATAAAAGAGGAAAATGGAAATATTGTATTAAGGGAATACAAAGAGATAAGCAACCAGCTGACAGGATGGTCACAATACTTCCAGCTGAATGAAAGGTTTAAGATAGATAGAAAGGAGGGGATAGCCAACGAAACATCCAAATTCGAGACGCAGCTAATTCAATCCAAAGGGAAATATATCTCTAAAATGTATGATCTGATACTAGAGTGGGAGACCAAAGAAGAACTGGTAAAAAGTGCCATGATAAAGTGGGCCCAAGATATTGGGCACAATATTTTCATGACACAATGGGAGAGGCTGTGGAAGGAAGATATGAGATTCACAGCTTGTATCAACTTAAGGGAAAATGTCATGAAAATGACATATAGGTGGCACTATAGCCCAATTAAACTATCTAAAATGTTTAAAAACCAGTCACCCTTATGTTGGAAATGCAAAAGTGGCATGGGAACGTACTTCCACATGTGGTGGGAATGTGATATAATTAAGGAATATTGGGGAAAGGTTCATAATGAATTAAAAAAACTTTTGAAAGTCTCTATTAAGAAGAAACCAGAAACCTTCCTCTTGGGAATACTACCTCCAGAAATTAAACTAGAGAAAAGAACGTTAACAATGTATGCCCTTACAGCGGCCAGAATTCTCTTAGCAAGAAATTGGAAGAATGAAAATAATCCCACAATATATGATTGGCAAGCTTTAATGATAGAATATATGCAGTTAGCGGTAATGACGGGAAGAATGAGAGGTCAATTCAATCAAAAGACACAAAAGGAATGGGAAGGCTTTATTGACTATTTAAACCAGTACAATAACATCAAAATTTCCTGGCAATAGAAAGGTGAAATCTATATATACGTATTGAATATCAATATATTATTAGAAAGTAATAGAAGATCAAGTTGGATGTAACAAGACCTGTGTGAGAAAAAGGGTTAAGATAAAGAAACAAAGAGTGCAAACGGAAGTCAAGCGTATGTAATTGTATTGTAACAATGTTGTAAATAGTAACCTCAATCTAGACTTTCTACTTTTCTTTTCTCTTTTCTCTTTTTCTTCTTTTTGTTCTTTTCCCAATTTCCCTTTTCCCCTTCCCCTCTTTCTACTTTCTTTATAACCTTTTTCCGTTTATCTTCTGAACCCTTTTAGGATTAGTTTTTCTTTTTAAATACCATCAAATTATGTGTGGGCTGTATCTTTTTCTTTATGTGTGTTTCGAAACTATTGTATATTTTGTCTTTTGTTGTTTAATAAAAACATTTAAAAAAAAAAAAAAGACTATGCTGTCTTGGACAGATTGGAGTTGGAGTCCAACAACATAGTTGCTAGTTCCTGTATTGTAGGGGATTGAACCAGATGACCCACAGGGTCCCTTCCAACCCTACAATTCCATGATTCTATGAACATCTGAAGGGTACCAGTTTGGCTACTTCTACTTGGTAATGGTCTGAGTGAAGATGTGGGAACTGCATCTCTTTAATAGCTACAGGATATATTTTCTCACTGTATGTACCTGTGGTTAATAGGTACAGAACGTGCACCCCATATTTAGGCTTGCTTGCTTAATTGGTATCAGTTTTGATATCAAGTAGCCTGTCATACTCTGATTGACTTCAGATCTTAACATTTCTGTTAAGGACCTAGAATATTTTGGGTTGCCAGAGTAAGATGTTGTGGGACAACAAAAATGTGTAAATTTATGACACCTACATGTGAACATAATTCTTTTTATGGGCTGTCAGGGAAAATGCTTTGGAAGTGAATGTTTCAAAAATTCTTTGGCAGCAGATTCCAGTGGCCCACACAAAGTATCCGACTCATTCATCTTAATCATTGTCATGAACCCTTGGTGCACTTGTTTACGAGTGAAACTATTTTCCACTATCCAACAATGTGTGGGATTATTACTTTTTAAATCTTTTTTTATAAAAAGAAAAGAAAAACATCTCTGAATATTTATTTTCAGTTTAGATTCAGACTAAGAGGTCTCACACTTTTCACCTTTTTCACTTCAAGTCCTAGAGCAGGAGAAAACAAGCTTGTTCCATCTTCCATGTGACAGTTCGAGTCCTACCCTCCATAGCAGGAAAAAACATGCTTCATGCTCTAGATATAAAGTTTTATTTGCTTGGTCGAACTACCTGTACTGGAAAGGTGAATTCTCCTACAGCTTCACATTGGTAGTTTCCTGAATGGTAGTTGGTAGCAAGGTCCTTAGAGAAGAACCATAAATTAGGATCTGCTATCTTCCATCCTGAACAAAGAATAGATTCAGCAATAAGCCTTGACCACTGGCTGGACTTGATAGGAGTTTTAGTCCAACAACATATGGAAGGCCACAGGTTAGCCATCTCTGACAATATGCATATATCCTATGAAATTGCAAAGTACATCACATGTTATCATTTTTTTTAATTGCTATATATTGAATGATGATATATGTCCATGTTCAAGTAACTTTGTGACAATTCAGCAGTGTTTCCAAAGGGCTACTTATTTTCTTTCCATCTCCCCCTCCCTGTTAAGGAGGACGATGACTGTACCATTTTCAGTTCCTTCTGATTTCACTTCAATCATTGAAAGTGAGGAATATGATCCCTCTGCTGTGATTTGGTTAGGGCCTTGTCCTAGTCAGCACACATCTGCCTAAACTATCTTCCCGAAGCTTGTAAAATATGATTGTTTACGAGATATTGATGGCTGGAGGGGAACACTAAAGAGCAGAGAGTCATAATTAGAATTCCAATGCATTTGATCCAATAAAGATTCCATCAATGTCACAGAGAGATGAGTGGCTGTGAATCTTGAAGTCATCATGGCCCATACAAACTGATTTATACACTTACAACGCTGGACGAATGAAGGGCAAAGAATCCATGCCAAACAATTCCAGCAAGACAACTCCTTACTTATCCTTCGGCTGGCTGCCGAAAATGCACAGACGCTCTGGGCTCAGCTGTTTCACATCGTAACACTCGGCCAAATAACTGGTCCAATCCATCTACATTTAGTCAAACTATTCCCTTATCAGTAGATCCACAATTGCATCATGTAGGATGCGTGTGCATCTGCTGATAAGAAATTTCTGCAAGAAAAACAGAATCTGGGCAGATCAACAGACTTTCTCTCTCTCTCTCTTTTCCTCTTCCCACCCCCCTTGCCAGGGCTGCTGGCAGCAATTCTAAACACCTCATTTATTCCGGATTTATAAAGGTCCTCTGTGCAGAGTGTAGAGCTTAGCTTTTGACATTTATATATTCCTTCTCTAGAGATGCTATTGTACACATAGAATTATTTTGGTTAGAGGGTTGCAGGGATGTGGCAATTAAAATCAACAGTGTTGTCTGCAGCTTCACTGCAAATGCTAACTGAGAAAAGTATCTGCAAATGGTGTGGGGGATCTATTTTAGCAAGCCTGCTCCAAGGCATTTAGGGTGTTATTTTTAAGAAGAGAGATGTCCTCTGTGTCCTTTTATTGCTTAGCTATTTTCCAAGCAGTAACAGTAGACACTTTTCACCCTGAGCAAAGACGGTTATTGTGTTATACGTGACTTCTACTAGGGGAAATTACTGAAATTAATTTTGTCAAATGGCGAAAGTAATTTCTCAAATAAAAACAGACTATTACGAGCAAAGAGATGTCTTAACAGTCTACTGGTGGCCTGCAGATCAACCTTAAGAAAGTGAAAGGAGTGAATTGAAAAGAAGAGGGCAGACTTGCACAGAGCACTCTGGCAACAGATACTGCAAGAAGTACCAGTGGGCACAGGCTGATCTGATGCAAACAATTTAGCAATTCACTGTGCATATCTATCCTGTTATCTGCACTAGAAAACAATCTGTTTCAAGATACCCTTTGCAGCTTTCATTGGGAGGCCATGGCAAAATGTCACAGTTCAAAACAAGCACACTGTTGCGTTGCACAAAAAGGAAATTGCTGGACACCACAAGAGAAATCCTTCTCCAAAGGTCTTACACAAAACCAGGATTCTAAGCCTGGAAATCCTTCAAACAGCTAATGCTGTAATCTGAATCCCACTTACCTGGCAGTAAGTCCCACCAAATTCAATAGGACAGACTTCTGAGTAAGCATGGTAAGGATTGTGCTTCAAAATATCTCTAAACAGTATGTTGAAGGGATATACCCCATGGCCCTAAAGAGGAGGGACTGCAATGCCTGGGAGGTCCCTTCCATCTCTGCATACTCTGACTCAATAAATAATACAGTGGAAGTGCAAGTGTGTGATCAAGAAAAATCATTTTAGATGGCCAAACAGCAATGCTTTGTGTGCTTTTTTCATTCATCATCACCCTAATCATTTAATAGAAATCAGACATTAACTCCAACATGGATTACATCCCAGGAAAGGCATTCAGGCTGATAAGAGCTTATAAACTGGGAGGTATTAAAAGACCAAGATAAGGGGATATGTCCAATGTTTATCATAGGGCGGATACTGATCATCAGGCATTACTTTTCAACGGAGTGAAACAAAAGTGCTACAAAGGCCAGTTCCATGTAGTCAATTTGTCAAAGATCCATGTATTCCTCACACCCTTATTGCAAACAGTGGAGTCTTGTGATTTGATAGCTTTCTTGTGATGTTAACATCTCTGCCTTTGTGCAGGGACACACAATTTGCAATTCAGTGGTGTGGGTGTGGGTGTGAAAGAGAGAGAGAGAGAGAGAGAGAGAGAGAGAGAGAGATTGTCATGCACCCAACAGATTGGAAACATGTTCCGGAAAGCAGAGCTGTTCCAGGAACCCCCTCACAGTTCCACTACCACCCTCAGGCGAAAGTCAATGTCCATCTTTGCATTATATCCCTAAAAGAGAGTAGCTAAGTTCAGGTGTTACAAAGAAGCTCGCAAAGAGAACATGGAAGTGACTCGCACATCTTGTCTGTGCATCTATAGTAAACAGGTAAAGGCAAAGGGACCCCTGACCATTACCATTAGGTCCAGTTGCGGACGACTCTGGGGTTGCGGCGCTCATCTCGCTCTATAGGCCAAGGGAGCCGGCGTTTGTCCGCAGACAGTTTTTCCAGGTCATGTGGCCAGCATGACGAAGTCGCTTCTGGGGAACCAGAGCAGCACACGGAAATGCCGTTTACCTTCCCGCCAGAGCGGTACCTATTTATCTACTTGCACTTTGTGCTTTCAAATTGCTAGGTTGGCAGGAGCAGGGAGCAAGCAACGAGAGCTCACCCCGTTGTGGGGATTCGAACCGTCGACCTTCTGATCGGCAAGCCCTAGGCTCTGTGTTTTAACCCACAGCGCCACCCGTGTCCCGTGCATCTATAGTAGCTCAGTGTATCTCACTGCCAAAAAGATGTGCCAGTCACCGTCACAGATATTTACACCAGAAGTATGAAAGGAGGGTGCACATCTCTCTCTCTCTTGCTGTGTTCTTACTCTTTCCTTATAATGCCCAGAAATGCTCAGATTTCAGCTGCTCAGGCTAAGACTACAAAAAAAACCTTGCACTTCCAGTTCTGGAGTTTGCCACTTCACTTCCCAAGAGCCTGCCAAACAGAGAGATGTTATTACAGAAAATTGGAAGCATTTTTGTTGTTGTTGCTTTTTGTTTTTACATGACTGTATTCCTTTTGTTTTAGGCAGGAAAGGCCGTTCCACAGACCTCTGATTGTTCTGGAAAATATATGGGAAGTAGTGAAAAAACCAATTGAAATAGCTTTTAAAAAAGAAGAGCCACCAATTTTCTCTGCTTCTAACTTTGAAAGGAAATGAGACATCAAAGTTATGTCATCTCTTTCCATATAATTTTTAAATATTATTTTTTAATAAAATTGTGGACCATCAACCACATCTCCCAGTTGTTAAATGTTCTCAGTTTCCTCCTCATTCTCAGGAACATCAAGGGAATTTGACTCAGATCATCATGGGTTTTCTTCACATGCATCATATGCACCAAGTCAAAATAGCTTGCATTTCAGCTAACTTGGGTCTTGCGGAAAAGGAGTTACCTTCACTGAAGCATGTGGACTGACTTGATTCCTTCAGTCTTTTGGATATATTTACTCTGCAAATATCTTGTTTCTATTTGTGCTAACTCTCATCTGAATTTCAGAGACAGATCCATGAAAGCCTGGTAAGAAGAAGGCCCTGCCATTGGAAAAGAAGAATCCAACCTTGGTGAGTATTATTCCATTATTAAACTGCATTCCAATTAAATATATTTTAATGTCTTGGCTAGAAGAAAAGAGCCAGCAGCCTACACTTCCCAGATGTCATTATGCAAAACAGAATGAGCTTTAGGTTGCCAGCCTCTGTTTTTTTTAATTCAATGTCTTGAAATAGATTCATATCACATGTTCTACAATTACACATAATTGTATATACTGGGTTGTATCCAAACTTAAGTGTAGACTTGTGGAAACTAATGGATATGACTAACTTAGGCCCATTAATTTCAATGGGTCTGCTTCTCTTTGAATACGACTTAGTTGGCGAAAATGCATGGAGTGCTAATGCACATACCCAGTGACCAGGAATCCTGCAGGCATCATGACACAACAGACACACGTTCCCTCCCCAGTGCATGCTTCATGCACTTTGTGGTGCGGGTACTACACCCAATTCACAGAAACCTTTTCCCTATAGTGTGTGTAGCAGAGGAGCAGCACAAATGAATGTGCCCCATTACACAGAGGATTCCTCATCAACATATCCTCCAGCATTTCTCCAATGAAAATAGTGGTGTCTCATTCTTTTTAATTGTTGTTGTTGTTGCTATTATATACCTCGCCCATCTGACTGGGTTGTCCCAGTCACTCTGGGTGGCTTCCGACATATACAAAAACCTAGCAAAACATTAAACTTTTTTTTAAAAAAAAAATCCCCATACAGAGGTCCCTTCAGATGTCTTCTAAAGGTTATATAGTTACTTATCTCTTTGGCTCAGGGGTCACATAACTCAATACCTTCCAGCATTTCTCTGATGAAAATAGGGGCACCCTAAGGAAAAGACTCCCTAGAAAAGACCCTGATGTTGGGAAAGATGGAGGGCACAAGGAGAAGGGGACGACAGAGGATGAGATGGTTGGACAGTGTTCTCGAAGCGACTGGCATGAGTTTGGCCAAACTGCGAGAGGCAGTGAAGGATAGGCGTGCCTGGCGTGCTCTGGTCCATGGGGTCACGAAGAGTCGGACACGACTGAACGACTGAACAACAACAACAAGGAAAAGCAGGACATTCCAGGATCAAATCAGAAACTGGGATGACTTCTATAAATCCCTGGAAAATAGGGACACTTAGAGAGTCTGCATCAATGTTTATATGTGGGTGAACCAGGCCACTGTGCTGGGTTACTTTCTAATGCAAAACAAAAATGCAAACACTTTAGCTTTTAATTAAAGAACTGTAACTGTAGCACACTGTAAACACCTACAGTTAAGAAGATGGAAGCAAGAGTTCTGCAGCATCTGTGCTATACTGAGATATCGTCAACGTGTGTATTATTGGTCACTGTCCTGTTAATGGAAATGCTTTCCCATCCCATGTAAGTCAAAAATACACAGTGCGTACAAACCCGTTCAATGCTACAGTTAAGGAATGGAACATTTCCTTCCCTGCAAACTACCATTGGCCATTTGTTTCTGCTTAGGAGAATGACATGCACCACCAGCTGCTGTTGGGAGTGTAACTCCTGGCAGCATTAACCCATTTCTCTCCCAATAAGGTCCTGGATTTAGTTTCCATTCTGGGCTCTGACCTTTTTCATCAGTGTATCATGTAATAGCCAGTGGACAGTTTGCAGCTACTTTCAGAGGCATGCCTAGGATCCCACTGTACAGAAATATTCAAAGGGCAAAAATATCCAGGGACACAGGCATGATATGTCTATTAGCAGCCACTCCTGGTGCTAGTCCTAAACTTCCCTGTCAAGAAGGAAGAACACTGTATGTGGACCTCATCTCTTCCAGCCGCATTCCTTCTACAAGAGGTTGTGGCGGCCACCATCTTGGCGATTAGACAGATTTGTAGCTGTGAATGGCTACTAACAATCAACAGTCACCTTGAGCTTCTTTTTGTAAAATAAAAGTGGCTATGCTCTACCTTGCCGGCAAAGGTCCGTATAGTTAAAGCTATGGTTTTCCCAGTAGTAATGTACAGAAGTGAGAGCTGGACCATAAAGAAGGCTGATCATCGAAGAATTGATGCTGTTGAATTATGGTGCTGGAGGAGACTCTTGAGAGTCCCATGGACTGCAAGAAGATCAAACCTATCCATTCTTAAAGAAATCAGCCCTGAGTACTCACTAGAAGGACAGATCCTGAAGTTGAGGCTCCAGTACTTTGGCCACCTCACGAGAAGAGAAGACTCCCTAGAAAAGACCCTGATGTTGGGAAAGATGGAGGGCACAAGGAGAAGGGGACGACAGAGGATGAGATGGTTGGACAGTGTTCTCAAAGCTACTAACATGAGTTTGGCCAAACTGCGGGAGGCAGTGGAGGATAGGGGTGCCTGGCGTGCTCTGGTCCATGGGGTCACGAAGAGTCGGACACGACTGAACGACTGAACAACAACAACAAAATGCTCTACCTCCATTGTTAGAGACAGTTTGCTGGGAATATGTTGCTGGATAGCACAAGGGAGGACAGGACAGTTGTACTCAGGTTCTGCTGTTGGGCTTTATTTTATCTATCTATCTATCTATCTATCTATCTATCTATCTATCTCTCTCTCTCTCTATCTATTTATTAAATTTGTATACCGCCCTATACCACAGGTCTCAGGGCAGTTACAACATAAAATCACAATACGAAAACAACCCAATAGCCCCCTCCTCCCCAACAAATTTTAAAAGGACATTGGATGTCACTCGGCCAAAGGACTTGTAAAAGAGGAACATTTTTGCCTGGTGCCTAAAGGTATATAATGAAGGTGCCAGGCAAGCAAACCTCCCTGGAGAGAACATTCCACAAAGAGGGAGCCGCTGCAGAAAAGGCCCATTCTTGTCTTGCCACCCTCTGGACCTTTCATGAAGGAGGCACACGAAGAAGGGTCTCAGAAGATGATCTCAGGGTCCAGGTAGGTTCATATGGAAAGAAGCAGTCTTATGGAGGTACTGCTGTCCTGAGCCGTTTAAGGCTCTATAGGTCAAAACCAGCACTTTGAATTGGGCCCGGAAACTTCCCACAGCCGTCTGGTTGGCCACTATGGGAACAGGATGCTGGACTAGGTGGGCTACTGGCCTGATCCAGAAGGCTCCTATGTTTGCATTATGCTTTGCTCCAGGAGCCTTGTCTGAACTGTGGGTAGCAGCCTCAAGTTCGCAGTCTGAAATGATGGCTAGTGATCATTTCCCATGAAAGCACATATGTCTGCCAAAGAAGGGAGGTTCCCTACCAAAGGCAGGGTCAGCCCACAGCATTTTGCTGCCCATGGTGAAAGAAATAAAGAACATGCTCCATTCCATGCATTCCACGTACAGAAACCAACTGGAATGGCAGCTGATTCTGGGATAGTGTCCTCCAGGGCACTTGAGGCAGCTGGCTAGCTTAGGAGGGCCAGGACATTGTGTGGCACACAATGGAGGCAAATGGTCAGGGAGTTTAGGACAAAGAGTCAAGGGGCTCTTGCTATTTGGTCCACAACCATGGGCTTTTTGACATGGTTGCCTTACTTTAACTAATGACAGGGCCTGGCTCTGACCATGGGGACAGAGGGCAACAGAAATCGAGGGGTATGAAATAAGTCTTTCAGGCAAGCACAAAAAGATTTAAAGAGGCCTTTGATGCAATTCCTGCAAGGCTAGATTCTGAGCCTTCAGAAGTCAGGAGGAGTATATGGCCCAATGCAACAGGAAATTCTTTTTCTGTGCCCCACTGAAAAATGTGCTTTCATGGTTCAGCAAGACTCACACACAAGAACTTCCAAATAAACCGGGTCTTTTGTCATTAAATTTAAAGGATTGTTTCAGCTTTCAGATTCAGGAAAGAATGGTAAACAAATACAAATAATAAGCATTAAATTTCACTCCTTCCAAACTGATAAAATATAAGAGGGGAAATCAGATACAACTTATTTAAATTTGCATGGGCAGAACTTTGAAGGGATCAAAAATGAAACATCCCAACACTGAAAACCATTTTTCACAGACTCTGGTTCCACGTGAGTGGGAGCTTATTGGGATCTGACGCGTTGATTATCATGACTATTTAAAGGTTATCACCCCCAATAAGTTTGCAAATCATTTTCCTTTATGTTAATTTCTATGACTGTGGTCCTTAGCCCATAAACTGTCACAGGGAATTACTCTGTTAATTTATCAGTTGACTGGTTGCCCAGTGATTAATAATTATGAAGGACTCAAAAAGCCATGTCGGAATTTTTGTTGTGACCTTTTTTGGGGGGGTTAATCTAAGGGGAGAACTGATCCTGTGAGGTGCTGAGTATCTCCCGCCCCTTTCAAAGCATGATCAAAATATGCTGATAGGTACTCAGGAATGATGGAAGTAGAGGCCTTGGCCAATGGCATTTATTCTGGCAACTTGCAAGACTGGGATCCATAGGATCATCCCCATCACAAAATCCCATTGGATTCGATAGGAAAGGAGATGGGTTCTGCAGCCCCTGAAGACATGAGCACACCAAAAGTTTTCAAAATTCTGTAGTTCAAATGCTGCAGTCCACACATTGTGGAATAATCTCATTAAGGCTACGTATGAGTTAACAATTTAGGGGCTGACACCTAAAAATCTCAGTGGCTGGTTTACCTAAGTGTATGATCCATTTTTCTATAACTCTACCTTCACCCATTTATATACAGAAGAAGAAGAAGAAATATTCCCATTAATCCGGATCAGAAGGAGCCATTTAAAAAAATAAATAAAAATAAACAAGCCACATGTATCAGGCCTGTTACAAAGTAGACAAGGGACCTTTAAGAAGCAGATCAGAAAGGACAGAATGTTTTTTTAAAAAAAGATTAAAGATGTTTTACAGATTTCTTTATGGATCATTAAGTTTTCTGGAATCCTGAATGTAACATGACAGATCTGTTTTAAGACCTCACTAGTACTGAGTTCCTATTCAATTCAAAGGGCCATGTCAGGAGAAGGAATCAAAGAGAAATAAAGGCTGCTAGTTGAGTAAATCACCAGTAAAGCACCAAAGAACAGGAAGATCGCAACAGTCTGGGCCACTGGCTGAATATAACTAAGTTCATTGTACTAGCTAAGCATTTTCATAGAGGACTAAACTGGAAGAGATTCAGAAAAGACTGGCTCCCACAAAAGGATTTGCCTTTGGTAAGCCGTCAGTTTTTCATTGGGTTTCTTTTTAACTGTTGCTTTTAAAAACTCCAAAGATTTAATAATTATTTGGGTCACGTATTTCTTTATTTGTTCTTTAAAAGCAAGCCGACAGACGCATCTATAGGTCATACACTGCTTTAGGGAATTCAGCTTGATGCCATCAGCTTGAAGCAGATACTTTTCCTTCACATAGTTTGTGTTGGTGGCTTCTTCCTTTTTTTGGAATCATTAAATTGGCTCTTGCTTTTATGTCAATATCTGGATGTTGTAATTGGGTTTAATTTGTGGGTACTGGTGGTTAGCCATCTTGATTTCCTTGGAAAATTGGGCAGGTTGTAAGTTTTTAAAATAAAATAAGAACAGTCACTTTGTGATGTTTCCTTCTTTTTTCTTGAAAGAGCACAATTTGCTTCCAAAAGAATTAAAGAAGAAAAAGTTTTAGTCCCGGGCACCTTTCAGTTCTTGGATTCTGCCATTGAACAACAGCAACAACATATCCAAATGATTACTTCTGGGCAAAGACTTGCCAAAAGGAAATAAGGAATCATTAAACATCTAATGCCACCATATTACACCAGCACTAAATGCATCAAATATCATCTGGAAAATGTCAAACCAAACTATCCCCCTCATGAAAGCAATGCTGTTGTTGGAGCCCTTGACTCACAATTCACAATAATTAACTAAAACATGAAATATGGATCTGGATACAAGCAAGAGACAAATTGATATTTGAAAGCTGGGTTTAATAATCCCCAAAAAGGGACCATCTGTTAATAACAATCTTTTCCCTTGATCTCTGGTGGGTATTCAAAATACAGACACAGATGGAATTTTATTTCCTTTTTTATTACAAAGATAATCTTGCTACTATGCTTAAATGATGTACATCTTTGCCAAGTATGCATTTTTTTAGGTTCAACTATGGGGTGATAAAAGTCACCCAATCAACAGAACTTCTGGAGCAAACATGAACTATTGGACATACCAAATTGCATTTTGTGTCTTGATTTTGTTAAGTCGGCCGACCTGTGATCACCAGCAAACTAAAAGGACGGTGTCCAAATGCCTGGTGTTTCTTCACATTAGTAGCAAATGGGTCTGAGTTACCTTATATTAATTTGAATGTTGTTCTGCTATAGAACAACAGACATGAGAAGCGCTAGCAGTGAACACCATCTTTTAATCCAACAAGCAAATTGAGTAATTTAAGATATCCTAAACCCAAGCAAGTCAGATGTTGCATTCCCCCCCCTTCCTCGCTGCCACAATATATTTTGCAGAAGAAAAGGAGTAAGATAGAGAGTGAGAGTGGAGAGAGACCATGCATGCATTGATTGCATACTTCTCACAGATAGAGGTCACTAATGGACTGGATTTGAATCACTGTGGCAGAAACCACAAAGTTATATGAAAGTAATCTAGTGAAAAATGAACTCACTTTTAGATTAAGAGCAGAGGGTGCAGGGGTGACTAAGAAGCTGTCCTTCTTGGAAACAAACAGTTTTCTCTTAAGAGGGGCTATTCCCTCACCTATAAAGCACAGCAGAATAAAAGCCACAGCCCTTAATGTGCTTGATCTCCTACTTGTTTTCAAACAAGGAAGCCTACATTTTCTTATACCAGGGAATGGAGAGGAAAATCAAATCATCAGGGCTCTACATACTTGAGAGTTGCATTTCTAACAACTTACAGACATGTTTGCATTGCCGATTCTCGCCTGAAACCACAGCCCATGTAAGGCATTTTTTTTTGAAATGGGTGGAGGTGGGGTTGTTTTCGGCAGATAAGCCTAACTCTGTGTCAGGCTCTCCAGCAGACCAGGATATAATCATGACTTATAGCAATGGCTCAAATTAAATCCAGAGACTGAAAATCATATGCAGATAAAAATCACATATACATATGAACAAGTCAATCCTTAGCTTATCATATGCAGATAAAAATCACATATACATATGAACAAGTCGATCCTTAGCTTAGCTTGTTCGGATTCCATCAATTTATCTTTTGTCCAAGTCCTGGACTTCTGCAAACCGTGTCCAACATTCTGATCAGAGGCCAGTTTGCAAACAGAACATTATCACCATGCCAAGGAGGTCCAATTTTCAGTGGTGCTTGGCTGGCATCTCATAGAATAATAGAATTGTAAAATTGGAAGAACCAACACCCCCATCATCTAGTCCAACCATCCTCTTTTGCTTTCTTTTTAACCATTGCAATGCCACCTGCAACTAACCGAACGTGTTTTAAAACCAAGGTGAAATCCCAGTTGTATAGGAGCAGAACATCCTCTCCAAAAGTGAGGTACTTTAACACTTATTGGGACTCCTGGGAAGTTTTGAGTAAGGAGTTTGTGAGGTCAGAGCAGTGTGAAAAGTACTGAGGCTGCCTAGTGTTCCAAGTGCAATATTTTGATGGGTCAAATTAATGCAGGGAAAACTGACAGGAGGAGAAGGGAATGGAGATTCTCTAAGTGTGATGGGTGAAAATTATTTTTGAAAGGTACTGAGTAGGTGCGGGTGGTGGTGGTTTTTGTTTGCTGAAATATAAGCATAGTGGGGTGTGGGGATTATGACCATCTTAAAGTAATTTAGGCAAAAAGAAACAGTCTCATCATATCTAAACAGAAAGGGCTAGTTGCACAAGGCTTGCAAAACATTTTCCTGCCTTTATTCTATGTTCTTTTCAATAGATCAGATAGGTGACTGCAGTTCTGAAGGAAAATGAATCACCGTTATCTCAGAAGGCCTACTGCCCAGCTTTGTCCCTCCTGTGCTTGCAGGAGTCACTGCCTCCTAGGATAGCAAAACAAAGAAACAAAAAAGTACGCCAGCATAGTACCCTTTCTGTTAATATCAAGATGCTGCAGTCTTTGGTCAAAAATAAAAAAATAAAAAAATGCCACTTTCAGTGCATTTCTGTGACACAGACCATGATGGA
The DNA here is from genome assembly GCF_009819535.1 of Lacerta agilis. Lineage (NCBI taxonomy): Eukaryota > Metazoa > Chordata > Lepidosauria > Squamata > Lacertidae > Lacerta > Lacerta agilis. Next base: position 24,119,587 of record NC_046312.1, read on the forward strand.
ATGGCCTGACTGTCCTTTTGTCCCTCTTGAATCCAGGATGGATTTGCCAGTCCCACTGGAGCAGGAATTCCCTAGTACATGCTAAGTAAATGAATCCATGAATGAACTCCATGGGAGTTTTGACTCAGTGAGGACTGCAGGATTAAGCTGCCCGGAGAAGATTACATTCCAGATCCCAACTGGCATGATTGGTTTGTAAGCACTAAGAGATGGTAAATAAGCTTGGGTGTAAAAGGATATGCTTTGCCTATGCTAAGCAAATGCTCTCTCCTTCTATCTCTCTTTCTCTCCTAAACCAAAAATAAAAAAATTAAAAAAAATCCCGCAAAGGCAAAAATCTAATCAGCACTTTCTATACACAAGTCCAGGCTTCTGCATGGATTTCTGCCTTGGACTTTATTAGCTTATTGTAAGCCTTAAAACAGATTTCCTCCATTAAAATTAATTAAAAGCTCCTGTTGACTGATTCTCCATTCCAGAGAGGAAGGTTGATGGCTTCTCCCTCAGTTTTCAGGCTGCTTCCCCCCCCCCCCCCCAAAGCTGCTTGCTTCAACCCCCTCCTTTCTTTTCTCTCTGGCTTCTCAGTAACCCTCAGACCAGCTACATGAAATAAGGCTGCTGTCCACTTGATGGACTTGAAATGCCATTTCTGCCTCCTCCTCCCTCCCCCAAGCCATCAGATCCGCCTTTATGTAGCTATTGATGGGAATCTGATGAATACTGATGCAATTTACCGCTGCCTCCCCGCACCCCTCCATTTGAATTTCATAATGCTTGTCAGCACTGACTTAACCTGATCTTCTCTTTGCCAGCTTGGCTTTCATCTGCTCAACTTCTCCATTCCATAACACACACACACACAAAGGAAATCTTCTTCCCTTCTTACTTCCAAAATATAAACCTCACTTGCTTCACAGAATGCCAAGTAGTAGCTCTTTGCTCGATGGTGTGAGGATACTGATGGGAGGAGGGGACAGAGGTGGGTCGTCCCTTTCAAGGCTAGGAAATGGCCAGAGGGCACATTTGGAACAGTCGAGTCAGGTGGAGGATGAAGGAGAGAAAGTAAAAAGCTGCCCTCTACGTTCATCTGGATTCTCATCCTCTCTCTTTCACACACACAGGCTGAAATACACAAACTGCCGCACAGCGATCGCATCTTTCCCTTTCCACTTGTCACATACAGCCATTGATAAATTTCCCTGTGGGGATGCCTGCGCGTGTGTCCCTGTCAGTCGCGCACCACCCCTCTAGTCTAAGCAGGCAGCTGGCCATTTGCCCCTCATCCCGTCCACACCTGGATCCCAGGCCACGGGCACGAACTTTTTGCATTTGGCATTATGGTGGCGATGGTTTTTATGGCAGGGGGGCTTCCCTCCTTCGGGGGGGGGGAATTAGAATCGTTGAATCGTAGTGGGGAATCCTGAAAGAGAGAGGGACGCGAGCCCGACTGTACCTGCAGGCTCCGATCCTGAAGCGTCGTTCTCGGGTGCTCATAATCCCCGGGGAGCCTCTGCCCCCCCCCTCCAGCGAAGACCCCCAAACTTTGGCGGCCGCCGCCACAGCAGCAGCAGCAGTAATGTTTGTCTTCGAGGCGCTGGGAGAGCAGCAACGGTGGGATCGCCTCCTTGTCGCGGTGGGGTCGTCGTCGTTGTCCTCCGCCTCCTGCTGCTGCCCTCGCCCGCAGGTTGCGGGCGGCGCTCGCCTCTGGGGCCGCCGCCGCCTGCTGCTTCTGCTCTGCGGAGCGAGCGCGGCACTTTCTTCCGCCTTCCCCGATTACGAGGCAGCGGCAACATCCTCCTCCGTTCGCCTCCAACGCGCAGCCCGGGGCTCCAGCATCCCCGAGAAGGCAAGCGCAAAGGCGCACACCTCTTCCTCTCTCTCCTCCGTCCCCACCTCTCTCAAGGAGAGAGAGAGAGAGAGAGAGAGAGAGAGAGAGAGAGAGAGAGAGAGAGAGAGAGAGAGAGAGGACACACCAGGCAGAGAGGGATGCCAACAACTCGAAATCAACAGAGACGTCCGGGAGAGGAGCGAGCTCTAATCAGCCTGCAGAGAACAGTTTGGTGTTGTTTTCTCCTGGCCTGGGGTTGGGTTGTTTATTTTTTTCCTTTCTCCCCTCGGTCCTCAGAGCTCAGGAGAGAGAGGATCCCACGACGAGGAGGAAGCGCAGACGAGCAGCACCCCAGAAGCCTCCGGAGGCGACGGGCGCATGCAGACGTGCACGCGTGAGCGCGTGAGCGCTCGAGCGCCTCTTTCGCCTCTGGGCTCGCAAAGTCCAGCCGCGCTGGCAGGTTGATCCTGGGCGTCAGGAGATCTCCGAACGGACTCTAATGGCAGCCGAGCCTTTCTCTCTCTCTCTCCTTCTCCTCTCTCTCCCTTTTGCTCGCCTGACACCCCAGGGAGATGTTTACAGTAATGAATTCGGGTTGATAGCCATCTCTCTCTCTCTCTCCTGGAGTTCCTCCCACATGGCGAGTTTAAAGAATGCTTGGAAGGCAGGGCTGCAACCTGAAAGCTTTCCAAGAGGCAAAGTCGGGCTCGGGTCCCCCGCCCCCCCCCACTTTAATTATTTAACCCACCCTTCACCGTCAAGTTCTTTAGCCAAAGAGGCGCTTCTGCCTCGATTCTTATTAGGAATCTCTCCCCCTCCTCCCATTTCTGCGCGCAGCTATCAGACAGAATACGGGAAACAGCACCAAGCGGCGTCTTAGGCGCTCAACCTGATCTACTTCTCAGCTCGGCTCTGGGCTTGCGGGCGGGCGCGCGTGTCACTCGCTGCTTTAATTGCCCCAATAGAGGCTCCCCGACAAAAACATCAGCAGGGCTTCCATGGCAGGCAGGATTTGAGTTTTTCTGGCTCCCCCCCCCCCGAGGATCCCGACCATTAAGAATAAAAAGCCACTTGGTTTTATCCTGCGCTGAGCAGGCACCCCGCTTGCAGGGAAAAGAAGGAACTCCCTTCGCTGGTATAAAATAAATTAATTGTAGTCATTAGGGAAGGGGAAGGGAGGGAAGTGGCAGAATGTTCACCACAGCGGTGTTATTTCACATGTCTGCAGCCTACGGTGGGACCCCCCGCCCACACACACCTTTGAACTTTTACCTGGCAAAATCGAATCAATAAATACATCAGCCGATCCCCGGAGAAGGAAGAGATCTGTTTTGTGTTATCTTGACTTTTCTAAAGGGCCGAAGAAATCTAGGCGTCTCTGCCTCATAACTGAATAAATAACCCCCAAATGCTACATTTGCAAGGGGGGGCAGCCAGTACACCCCTTTTATTTAAATTTTCGGCTACTGCATGGAGGGCGCATTTTCACCAGACTAAAATGAAATTGATCGTTTTTATGCTCTTTGAGAGCTTTGCGAGGATACAAACGGAGCGGAGGGAGAAAAAAAGCGGCTGTACCTGCAAGATTTTGCTGGTAAAAAATGAATATACAGGATCGGGTTGCATGTCTGACATTAATTTTTAGCATCAGAGGGGGAGGGAACTCGGTGAAGTTTGTCAATTTCAGGGATCCTACAGATTCTTCTTTTGGAGGAGGGGGTAGTTTTAAAAAAGCGTTTGAAACCATTCCTGATTTTGTTTTTTCCCCATGCTGACTTGTTTTTCCTCCTCTGAGCATCTGGACTCGAGATTCTAGAGCCAAAGAGCCAAGTGGATTGACACTAGTGTCGTGAACTCGTTCCTGGTTCATTTGCAGGGGCAAGGAGGGTTTCACACCTGCCTTCTCATCATCTGATGACTGCCACGCAAAAGGGTGCCTTGAACGTGTGAGTGGGCCACCACAGACCCAACGCCACGAAGAGAAAGCCCACATGCCCTCAAGCGCGAGGCTTTTCCACGGAGCCAGTTCACACCCTCCGTAGACAGCCATCGAGTGTACAGTACAGCAATCAAGTGTAAGCTAAATAAACCCAAGTGCAGACGCTGAAGTGAAGCAGGCCTCGACTCTTAACTACTGAGAATTCCCTTGAGGGAAATGTCCTATTGACGCTAAGAACCGGTTAGAAGTATTTTCGTTTCCCCCTCATATGTACAAGCCACACGCTCTCTCTCTTTGCCTCAGCCACCCATCATCCCCAGCAATGTGTTGGCGGGGCATACAGACGCATTGGGCGTTGTGGACACGGCCTAAGCTACCTCCGAAGGCAAATCCCCAAATGTAGGAAAAGGGATACATATATGGCAAGGGAAGGCAGCACGCATGGCTGTTCCAAAGCAGAGGGCTATGATATTGGCCAGATTACACGGAGAAATGGAATCAACTCAAGGAGGGAAGGGCTGTAGCTCAGTGGCAGAGCGCCTGCTTTGCGCGCACAAGATCTCGAGTTCAATCCCCCGCATCTCCAGGCAGGGCTGTAGGAGGCTGAAACCCTAAAACCCTGGAGAGTTGATGCCAGTCATTGTAGACGCTTCTGGACTAAGGCAGCTTCCTATGTTCCTGATGAGACACACTGTTATCAAAGCCTGGGTCCCTCTCTCTGTCTCTTTCTCAGCCCATCTGTGAGCTTGGGGATCATGGCACATTCATTCCTGGCATGGCTCTCGCGGGGTTCACAGCCTGCAATCTATGTACTTTTCCAAAACAGAGGAACTCCTAAACCCCCTGAAGGGGTCCAGCCCACCCCCACCCCCCGCCTTCGAAAAATGAAAATGCTGGTGCGCAGACCCTGGAGAAGAAAGCCAGAGGAGCATCCAGCCAGACTCTGAAACGGAAGCGCTGACGAGAGCCTGGCACGCAGTGCTGCTGGCACTGTTATCACAAAAGCAGGATCGCCGCTGGGAGAGGAAAGCGGGGGGACTCGGCGAAATCAAGACGGTGCGGGAGAGTATCCCAGTAACTCGGAATGAATGAGGGTCCGGACTCGAAGGAGTTAACCCAGCCCTAACGCTCTCGCACCCCTCTTCTGCGGAGGCGAAAAGGGGATGGTGGAGGAAAGACATTTGCCAGACAGTGATTGACTGATGGGGGAAGAAAGGAGGTTTGTTTCCGTCAGCAGTAGATTTGGATTAAAATGGGGAGGGGCGCTAAAAGGAGTGCAGGCAGCGGGGGGGGGGGTGCAAGCCACTCAGAGCTCTCCAATCGATTGATTCTGGATCCTTATTTTGCACGGGGAGGGAGGGAGAGGACGCTGCTTTTCTCAAACCCTTGCCCATCACTCTTGCAGTTGCAGCCCGATCTGGTGCATATTTGTCAGGGGCGTAAAGTCGCGTTGAACTCGCCGGAGGTTCCTTGCGCGTAAAAGCGCACAGGTTCCGGACGCAAAAGAGTCTGACGAACCGGCGGAGCAGAGGCAGGCACCGTTTTAAACGTTGCACACACACACACACACACACACACACACACACACACACGATTGTCACTACCTCAAGACTTGAGAACTTGAACTTGAAGGAACGGAACGGCCTGATTTACAGAAGCCATCAGAATCCACACACGTGGACCTTTTGCGCGAGAGTCGGGGGCACTGGACACCGTCATTAATTCACCCAGAAAATGTGTTTGTGTGTGTACTTGAACCAGCACTACCAAACTTAATCTGCCATGCAGAAACCGAACTGTCATTGGTTTGAAGGGGACTACTCTGGAGTAGGTACTTTCAGGATCGCAGATATATTATCATTATTATGCCCCCCCCATGCATACACAACTCCTCCTGCCTATGGAGAGAGAATCCACAGCCTCCAACTCTCTCTCTCTCTCCCTCGCTCGCTCCGGAGTCACACCGAATCTAACCTTGCACGCCTCTCTGGTTCCCCGCGAATGAAACTTGGAACCCTGGGCAAATGAAACGGCCCGCGTTCTTTCTCCCCATCCACCCATCCACCCATCTCAGATGGTGGCGCCTGCAGCACGAAGGCAGCGAGGAAAAAGAATTCGTTTTACCTGACGAGAGTGCGCCGCGTTTCTCCTCTCGCTGGAGCTCACCCAAACCCCACTGGGTCAGGAAGGTGGCGAGGGCAGCCGCTCGATTCCTGCATTGTACTGATTTAAGGATCACCGCCAAGGTCTGGCTTTGTTCCATAGCTGGCAAGAGCCACGCTCGTCGTCCTCATAATCTCTGGCTTCCACCACCGCCGCCGGAGAGGCTTCTCTCGCCGAAGAGCGCCCAGCGGAGGGATCTCCTGGAGCCGCTGTCCAGCCGGTCATTCAACCCAGAGCGCCAAGATGCAAAAGACAGCCGAGCGTGACCAAATGCCTCGTTCTTCTCCGCCTCCGGTCCGCAAATCTCCCCCCTCTCTCTTTCTTTCCCTCCTCTTTCCCCAAAGCAGATCCTCGATGCACCAGATGGGTGCCCCCCGGCTTCCCAAAGCGAGCCTGCCTGGCGGGTTTCACAAGCGGGTGGCTGCAAGAGCAGCGGCAACAGCAGCGCGCAGCGACGCCTGCCTCAAACAGCGCCTTCCTCGAAACTCAGCCGTCTAGCAAAGAGCGGCAGGCAGCGGCCGCTTAACCCTTTGAGGGCGGGACGCTGAAAGAAGAGCCGAGCCTGTGAGAGCGAGAGAGAGAGAGGTCGCTCTGTTGTGGCTGGCCCAGCACAGAGTGTCTGGAGAGAGAAAGCGAGAGGCTTGCATGCCTGGGGAAACTTACACACACACACACACACACACACACACACACACACGAGATATCCTTCTGGAGATCAGCTGCGTGCCTCTTTTGCAAACATACCACCTCGTCTCGTCTCAAGGGGTGGTTTGGGAAAAGAAAGAACAGGCACAAGTCGCCACTGGACTCGAGAGGAAAGGGGCGGGTGGGGAGTGTTTCTACTTTGGATCTTTATTTTCTGCACTTACAGACCTTTAAAAAAATATTTCCCGCGAACAATACGTGGATTTAGGAGCCACTTCGGAGGGATTTCGCCTCTCCTTGGATTCCGTGCGTGTGGCATGACTTTAATCTGTAGTTATTTAGTTCTTCCCCAACCCCCGGTACACCTTAAACCGGCACCAGCCTTTCCAACCTCCTCGGCTTCGGGGCTCCGCAAGCAGAAGCAGAATGTGCACGTGTGTACGTTTCTACAACTGTGGAAAGGTATTCTGTTGAGGCACAGGGGTGGGGAAGGCATACAAAGATAACCTCCTCCCTCCCCACAAGCCTCCTTTCTCTTTCATCTGGCGTTGGGGCTTTAGTGGAGAAGTCGAAGAGACAACCAGTTCTGCTCCGGATGTACTCCGAATGCGGATTAGGCCTTGGGTCTCCCTCTCTTCCTGGCACAATAGTTCACAGAATCATAGAACTGTAGAGTTGGAAGGCACCCCAAGGGTCATCTAGTCCAACCCCCTGCAATGCAGAAATAACTTACCAGAGCTGCATACGCACCATATATTTAAAGCACCCCCCCCAAAAAAAAAGAACCATGGGAACCGTAGTTTACCTCTCGGGGCTACACAATTCCCAGCACCCTTTATCAAACTATAATTCCCGGGATTGTTGGAGGCAAGGGAAATGCGCTTTTAATGTGTTTGTACTGGCTCTGCTACGGTGGAGCAACGGGGAGTTCATAGGGAACACCAGCACATTGATAACCACATCACTAAAGAAATATGTGAACTCGTGTCTAAAAGCTTCCCTGCTCTCAAACGCCGAATAAAAAAAAGAGTTAAAAGGTGTGAGAGAAAGGGAGAATGAGAGATCCAAGCGGTAAGCTCCTCCGCGCAGGCTGCAGCTCCCGATTTCTTCCTCCAGCCTTTCCGAAGTGACGCGCGCAGAGCGTTCACTCGAAGGGAAGGCGGGTATCTCAAAAGTATGGCAGAGATATATTGGGGAGGGGGGCACCGAGGCGTGTAAATAACTCACTTTCTTCCGTGGAAGCACCAGGAGCTACAATGAAGCTGCGCCGAAGTAAAACGGTTTGTTGGATAGCGCGCTGCTACGACCTGGTGCGCCTCGGCCCATTTCAATTCAGATTGCACAAAGCGATCTGCTAAAGAGCTCCATAATCAAACTCTGTTGGGACGGAGCGGAGAGGTGTTGCCCGTTCCTGACATGCTCTCATCTCTGCTTCCTTAATTTCAAAGCAGAGATCTCGGGCAGATCGCCTGAGAATATTCGGATCATAGTTGTTAAGGGCTGTGGAAATTTTCTATTTAACTACCTATCGCTATGCGAGAAGAAGTGCAGGAGGCGAGCGGCGCTCGTAACGTACTTTGTACAGTTGCCGTGCAAATCCCCGCGTTTAGACAAGGTGGCAGTATAGCACAGGCGGAGCTCGGAGCATCTTGCAGCGCCGAGCAGGAAAGCCGGCAAGCCCGGGCACGCCAGCGTTTAACCACCTACCCAAAACTCCTGCCCCGCCCCTCTCCTCCTTTCGTTTAGGTTGATTTATTTCCCCCTCCTCTGAAATATTAATCTTGGGTATCGTTTGATTGCTTAGCCCTTAAACGCTGCCTTTAAGAGAGATAGAGAGAAGCGTAGAATGTTATCATAATATTTTTATTCTTATTTTTCTATTGCAAGCATGAATGGGGAACACAGAAACGCAGGCAGTCTGTGGTGTAGTAGTGGAGCAGGAATGATGATTTGGATCCCTTCCAATCGGGATTCAGGCCTCACCATGGGACTGAAACCGCCTTGGTCGCGCTGGTCGATGATCTCCGGCGGGCTAGGGACAAAGGTGAGAGCTGTTTCCTAGTTCTGCTGGATCTCTCAGCGGCCTTTGACACCATCGACCATAACATCCTTCTAGAACGGCTAGAGGGGTTGGGAGCTGGAGGCACTGTTATACAGTGGTTCCGCTCCTTCCTCCTGGGCCGTGTTCAGAAAGTGGTGGTGGGGGATGAGTGTTCAGACCCCTGGGCTCTCACTTGTGGGGTGCCTCAGGGTTCTGTCCTCTCCCCCATGCTTTTTAATATCTATATGAAGCCGCTGGGAGAGATCATCAGGGGGTTTGGGCTGGGTGTTCATCAGTATGCAGATGATACCCAGCTCTACCTCTCTTTCAAATCAGAACCAGTGAAGGCCGTGAAGGTCCTGTGTGAGTGCCTGGAGGCGGTTGGAGGATGGATGGCGGCTAACAGATTGAGGTTGAATCCTGACAAGACAGAAGTACTGTTTTTGGGGGACAGGAGGAGGGCAGGTGTGGAGGATTCCCTGGTCCTGAATGGGGTAACTGTGCCCCTGAAGGACCAGGTGCGCAGCCTGGGAGTCATTTTGGACTCACAGCTGTCCATGGAAGCGCAGGTTAATTCTGTATCCAGGGCAGCTGTCTACCAGCTCCACCTGGTACGCAGGCTGAGACCCTACCTGCCCGCGGACTGTCTCACCAGGGTGGTGCATGCTCTGGTTATCTCCCGCTTGGACTACTGCAATGCGCTCTATGTGGGGCTACCTTTGAAGGTGACCCGGAAACTGCAATTAATCCAAAATGCGGCAGCTAGACTGGTGACTGGGAGTGGCCGCCGGGACCACATAACACCGGTCCTGAGAGATCTGCATTGGCTCCCAGTACGTTTCCGAGCACAATTCAAAGTGTTGGTGCTGACCTTTAAAGCCCTAAACGGCCTCGGTCCTGTATACCTGAAGGAGCGTCTCCACCCCCATCATTCAGCCCGGACACTGAGATCCAGCGCCGAGGGCCTTCTGTCGGTTCCCTCACTGCGAGAAGCAAAACTACAGGGAACCAGGCAGAGGGCCTTCTCGGTAGTGGCGCCCGCCCTGTGGAACACCCTCCCATCACAGGTCAGGGAAATAAACAACTACCTGACATTCAGAAAAAACCTGAAGGCAGCCCTTTTTAGGGAAGTTTTTAATGTTTGATATTTTTGTATTTGATTTCTGTTGGAAGCCGCCCAGAGTGGCTGGGGAAATCCAGCCAGATGGGCGGGGTATAAATAATAAATATTATTATTATTATTATGATGTCTTTTCTTAGGGTGTTATTTGCCAGCCAAATAAACAAGCACCCCCCCTTAAAAAAAATCCTGGAAAAATAAGCTAAGCAGAGGAGGATGAGGTAGGTTGCAGTAGCAGGAATGGCTAAGAGTTAGACTGCCATTTTTATTTTGAACAAATGCCAAGGCTGCCTTAGGATGTTACGACCCACCAAAAAGTTTAAAAAGTCTCATTGGACTGGATCAAAGGTCACATCAACCGCCATGCATTTTAAGCCCCCTTATATCACTCCCCCCGAGGAATCCTGGGAACTGTAGTTTATTCTGGGTGCTGGGAGCTGGGAACTGTAGCTCTGAGATGGATCTTCTAGTCTATGATTGCAAACCATTCAGGAAGCAATTGTGTATATGCAAAAAAAGTCTGTATCTATGCCAGAGGTGGTGAACTCACAGCCAATGCTGCCCCATGAAGCCATTTTTAATGGCCTGCCACCCTCTTCCAAAATCACATGCTGCATACTACATTTCAAAAGTGCCGCTTCTCTCTCTGACATAGACAGCATTGCTAGAAGGTCTGAGGGAGGATCAGAGAAGCAGGAAGGAGTGCTTCTCTGTTTCGTTCCTATTACAGTGCTGGTGTTGGAGGGTTTCCTCCAAGATCAGCACTGTAATAGGGATGAAAAATATTGTATTTTCCCTCCCTATCGCAGCACTGCAGTAAGTGGCTCCCTAATTCTATCCAAGGAAACACAGAAGGCAAGATAAGAAATAAATATATGCATAGCTTATAGGGTCTAAATGAGCAGCATTGCCAATGCCAACCACCTCAGACTCTATGGTGAGACCTTGTTGGTGGTTTCCTGATTGTGGAATGCTCTCCCTAGTGTGGTGTGCCTGTCTCCCTCATTATTAACTTTCAGGAGGAATTTGAAAACATGCCTGTTCACCAAGGCATTTGGTGGCTGAAGAACACTGTTCCTGGGATCATTGGATGGAAGTAAATTTTTTAATTGCAATTGAATTTAGAATATATTTTTTAAACTGACTTTTAAATGTTTTTAATTGTAATTGTTTTTAGAATGCCTTAATCTTTAGAACGTTTTTGCTTTATTATCGTTTTCGAATTGTGTGTGCGCGTATATAAGGGACGTGGGTGGCGCTGTGGTCTAAACCACAGAGCCTAGGGCTTGCCGATCAGAAGGTCGGTGGTTTGAATCCCCATGACGGGGTGAGCTCCTGTTGCTCGGTCCCTGCTCCTGCCAACCTAGCAGTTCAAAAGCACGTCAAAGTGCAAGTAGATAAATAGGTACCACTCCGGCGGGAAGGTATATTTACTGTCCTGGGCTCTTTGTGGAGCAAGGACAAGATATAAACTTGGTAAATAAATGGAAGGATTGGGGGGGGGACAGTGGCCCATGAATAAAAAATGGATAAGGGGTGCATTACTATTGCACTAAAATGGAGAGACTAGAATAAGACAACATGAGTGGAGAACAGAGAGACCTGCCACCCATACAGGACCAAATGCAGTAGTTATATTTCTGGCTTAACAAGCAGCAAAGTGTAAGAAGAAATAATGGGATTTCTCTTGAGGCTGCAAATAATGATATCATGAAGTCAATGAGTGTTTGCACTTACGTGAATGGATGTCAAATTAATTATAACAATAGTAATAATTCATGCAGAGTTTTTAAGCATGCTGCACAGGAACACTGTAACATTTAGGTCTCATATTCCTCACTACACTTTTGCTACTATTGTCAATGTCGTCGTCATTACACATATACTGAAGTCAGTCCTATACAGTTTTACCTGGGAGTAAGGTCCACTGGGCAAAATGGGACTGGCCTTTAAGCTTTTAGATTGTGGACCTGTGAGGTGTACTTGCTGTTAAAGAAACATGCATAGGACTAGGTCATAAATGAAGTGCTTTGCTCTGGTTAAACTTCAGAGAAGCAAAGTTTCCCCATTCCGTTTTGTTAGATGGATTCTTCATTAGGCAGATTCCCCATGCCATTTTGGCAAATGAAATAAGATGTGTGTGCATTGCATAAAAAGTACATATTTATAAATTACTGGTGCTGGAATTAAAGGAGAAAAATCTGTTGAGAGAGCATAAAGTGTGTGTGTGTGACAGCAAAAGAAGAAAACCCAGAGCCAATAGATACAATATTTTGTCTTTATATTTCTAGTTGCATTTCAAACCTCCTTGTTTATCTTACATCATCAAATTTATACCTCTTTTTTCCAGAAAGTGATTTTTTCTCCTATGGGATTAAAACAAATAAAATCAAGTGGTATAGTGCACGGCACACCTAGCAGCCACCAGACAGTCCTTGCAATATATGGGATATCTCATATCGATTTTCCTTGAAAGACCTTTCTTTTTGCTTTTCTGTTTTTTTTATTATTTATTGCCTGGTATGTTTTTAACTGGAGAGTTACCAAGATATCTCCCAATAACAGTCCACTCCATGCCTTCAGGTGCTGCAATTTATTTCACTTGACAGACCCTTCCTTCTTTCCTTCATTTTTTTTAAATAAATAGCTTTTGATAGAATTATGGCCAGTCATATGTTTGGCAATTTCTCAGTGTCTGTTCCCAAGGGATGCAGACATCGTGGGAGTCTCACCAATTTCCTTTCATCTTTAAAACCTCAAAAGTGTGTGCCAATGATTTTTCAGCTTCCAGCTTCCACTTGTCCCTTGTTGTTTTTTGCAAGCTGGGCCCTTCCAATAAAATGATGACATGAAATGGGGAGAGCAACTTTGAGGTCAACATGCCCTGCAGATGTGTAGGTGTGTTTGCTCCTATGCACCACCTGGGGGACACTGTGCCAGAGTGTATAGAAACCAAGTTACTGGAGGCATGTCAATAGCAATTGGAGTGAGCAGCAACAAAGGGAGGTTTCAATGTTGGCTTGTGCAGAGGGATCAGCAAATCTGTCCATTTCCATTTCTCTCCATTTCTCTTTTTGCCAATCTTAAGTTTAGTTTTCTATGCTTCCACATCAGTTTGCAATTTATTGGTGCTTTTTTTTAATTTAAAAGGTCTGCATGAACATTCACCAGCATTTTTGTGTGAACTTCTAATACGAACATTTTTTTCAAAGCAATTTTCCTACTATAAAGATTTTTTGGGCAGTATGATTTTTCACTAATATATGCATTTTTAGGCACGCTTTACCCTAGCATATACATATTTGTACATGTGATACTACATGGCTGGAGAACTGCATTGCAAAATTTGGAGAAGTGCAAATTTTGAACAGTGACTGGGTTTCAGTTCATCTATTGTTTTGAAAAGCGTCAATTAGGTAACTCCACCTTTCATAGAATCATAGAATCATAGAGTTGGAAGAGACCACAAGGGCCATCCAGTCCAACCCCCTACCAGGCAGGAAACACCATCAAAGCATTCCTGACAGATGGCTGTCAAGCCTCCGCTTTAAGACCTCCAAAGAAGGAGACTCCACCACACTCCTTGGCAGCCAATTCCACTGTCAAACAGCTCTCACTGTCAGGAAGTTCTTCCTAATGTTTAGGTGGAATCTTCTTTCTTGTAGTTTGAATCCATTGCCCCGTGTCCGCTTCTCTGGAGCAGCAGAAAACAACCTTTCACCCTCCTCTATATGACATCCTTTTATATATTTGAACATGGCTATCATATCACCCCTTAACCTTCTCTTCTCCAGGCTAAACATACCCAGCTCCCTAAGCCGTTCCTCATAAGGCATCGTTTCCAGGCCTTTGACCATTTTGGTTGCCCTCCTCTGGACATGTTCCAGCTTGTCAGTATCCTTCTTGAACTGTGGTGCCCAGAACTGGACACAGTATTCCAGGTGAGGTCTGACCAGAGCAGAATACAGTGGTACTATTACTTCCCTTGATCTAGACGCTATACTCCTATTGATGCAGCCCAGAATTGCATTGGCAATTTAAATTTCACCTTTAAATGCAAACAGAATTTAATTCCTCCCCCCACATCCCTCTGGTGAGCAGCAGGGTAACAAAAGGAAGGCCGATGCAAAAGACGCTCAAATTCTCAGTACCTCTTTGGAGTAACTGATTATTTGATGTATTTGTATCACTCTATGTAGAATATGCTTGATCCAGCTAAGCAGTTTTAAGGTGGAGAGGTTTTAATTCACAGAGTTCAGCATGGCAATGTTAATTTTTATTTGTTTTTAAGGATATTTTTTCACATGACACCAAAAGTTCTTTTCACCAGCTGCAACATTAACGCAAAACCTATAAGGGTTCCAGTAGATTTAATTTTAAAAAAACAACAACACCCGAATCTCTCCCACTTTCTATCCTGTATTAACATTATTCACACATGCACACAAATAGCACAAGAGAGGCTCAAAGGCATTTTGCATGTCATGTGCGAAAATGCCTTTATTTTTGAAAGGCTTTAAAATAGAAATAACTGTTCTTCTAAGGCAGATGGGCAAACAAGAAAATCAAGCCAAGCTGCTGTTTCTCAGAGGAGATGTAAAGGAAAGGAAGGCTGAAATCCTATATTCATCTACCTGGGAATAAGTCCCATTGAATTATTTCTGAGTTTACTTCTGATTGGACGTATCAAATTGTGGTCTAAGGGCAGTCCAACTCAGAGCAGACACACTGAAATCAATTGTTTTAACTTAAGTCTATTGATTTCTGTGGGTCTCACACATTGATACCTATTAATCCAGACTAAGATTTTGACAGGGACGCGGGTGGCACTGTGGTCTAAACCACTGAGCCTAGGGCTTGCCGATCAGAAGGTCGACAGTTCGAATCTCTGCGACGGGGTGAGCTCGGTCCCTGCTCCTGCCAACCTAGCAGTTCGAAAGCACGTCAAAGTGCAAGTAGATAAATCGGTACCGCTCCAGCAGGAAGGTAAACGGCATTTCCGTGCGCTGCTCTGGTTTGCCAGAATCAGCTTAGTCATGCTGGCCACAAGACCCGGAAGCTGTATGCCGGCTCCCTCGGCCAGTAAAGCGAGATGAGCGCCGCAACCCCAGAGTCGTCTGCAACTGGACCTAATGGTCAAGGGTCCCTCTACCTTTAAGATTTTGACAGCTAAGAGTTGGATCTAGAGTGTCCCTTCCACAAATGGAAGGGAGAGAGATCCAGTGTATATTTGCATAGCTCAGTTGGCGAGAGCATGATTCTGATAACACCAAGGTCGCAGGTTTGATCCCTATATGGGGCAGCTGCATATTCCTGCTTTGCAGGGGGTTGGACTAGATGATCCTCAGGGTACCTTCCAAATCTCCAGTTCTATTATTCTTTTAGGCTAAAATCCTAAACACACTCAACAGGGAACACTGTGTATCCATTGGACACAGTGGAACTTGCTTCTTCCGTAAAACAGTCCCAGGATTGTGCTGCTTAACTTTTGCTGTATCATTACGCGCAACACAAATCTTTTCTTGAAAGGTCAATGAAATGTAAAATAAAAATAAAAACAAGCAACAGATGGTACCTATGTTGCATATGGATAAATTGCTGCAACAATTTTTGGACATCAGGAGAATTTTGTGCTTATGAAACTTTTGGAACTATTTCAGTTTTGCCTACGAATTCACAAAAAAACTGGCTTCGATTCTACCAAATCCAGTTTACATGTAAGAAAACCTAGTCTGTGGGCTCAGCAATTAATTTTTGAAAGCAAATTAAAAAATATATATTAAGAGATCAAGTCTTCATTTTAGATGAAAACTTCAAAGCCAATGTGGTGTAGCAGTTAGTGTGTTGGATTGAGAACTGGAAGACCAGGATTCCAATTCCCACTTGCCTATGAAGCTCACTGGGTTGGTTACCTGTGGCCTGTCCCTGTCTCTCAGTCTAACCTACCTCACAGGGTTGTTGTGAGGATAAAATTGAGTGGGGGAGAACGATGCACACCACATTGAGTTCTTTGAGGGAAAGGTGGAATATAAGTATCAGAAATAAAGTTTGTGTTACAAGCTTACGTTTATCGTAATTTTGCAAATGTCAGAACTGAAATTTCAGATCCAGACACGTATCACATTATTTAGCATCACATAAGTGGAGATTGTATATAAAGTTGCCAACTTTTTTACTATCCTCTGCTACTGTGCCTTTATCAGGATCCTGTTGCCCTGACATGCTCAGGTGTTAATCTTCTTATCCCTATGCCACAAAAATGTTCATTTGCTAATTGCTGAAAGTTAGGAGAGAGGTCCATTTTTCCTGGTTAGTTGGTAAACCTAGTCTCTTAAGAATTGTGTGCAATGAAAGACAGAATGAAGAGATTAACACAGATAAAACTTTTCTAATTAGTTGGCGAAAAAATGGCTCAGCTAGTCCATTGTTTTAATTTTCCTGTAGGCTTAATTCGTATAAAGCAGAGCCTGTGATTTCTTCCTCTCCAGGGAGAGCTTTTGGTGTTGGAAAACTATGTCCAGATATGCTGAGTCACTGAAACATTCATCATCCATTCAAGAAACTTATCTCTGATGGCAGAAAGATGGGGAAGAGTTAGTTTAATGAAGTGTGAGCTCTAAAAAACATTTGAAAGGTATGAGGCTAGTGTTCATGTTGATGTTGTATAGAGATTACATTGACATTGATAGGAGTCACCTTTTTCATATCACTGTACTCATTTACAAGCATTGTGAAAGACTCTGGATTTTATTAGTCTTTCAGCATAGTGAGAAGACCCATCTGATGTGTATATATAAGCACACTTGCAAAATCTTCCCAAAGGATGTGCAATCTTAAGAGCGAGCTTCAGCAAGGTTAGGATAGATGAGAGCAAATGACATTTCAATTTTTCCCCCTTTCGTCCAGACTTTGCTGTTCTTGGCTCAAGCACGCGTGTCAGGTAAGCAGCTCATTGCAACAGAAAGATTTATTCTATACTTTTCTGCTGTTCTGGATGAACAAGCGTTAAATGGCTTGTTCAGAACAGTGCTGTCCATCTAAGTATTCCAAGGCCACACCCCTTCCTGAATCACCTGAATCAATGAAAGGCAGGATCCATAGGCACCAGCTCCTAGGGGCCAGCCACTCAATGTTCAAAGGATGGAGAGGGTAAATGCAGAGCTAGGCTCAGTATGGCTTTGGTTGCCAGAGGTTCCTTCTCATCCCGCTACATGGGGGAGAAATAGGAGAAGCAGGCAATACTGGAGCTGAGTGGGGCATGGCATGGCTCAATGGTTGGCAGTTCCTTCTCCTCCTCCTCCTCCTCCTCCTCCTCCTCCTCCTCCTCCTCCTCCTCCTGCTGTAGTGACTGGCTAGGGGCAGTTTCCCCCATATTTCCCTTGCATGACAGGGGGAGGGGGAGGATGAGGGCCGCCGGCCAATGAGACCATGCTTCTACTGTGTTCGGTTCCACCCCCGTTTCCTTGCTACATCACGCATTTAATGTCAGGATGCAACGTTGCCCCCCCCCCTAATATTTTTCAGAAGCTGGTGCCTTTGCCAGGATCCATTTCAGATCAATATCTCCAGGGTTTACTGATCACTTAAGTTCCTATTTGTTTTCAATTTGTAGTACCTGTCTTCCAGCTGGAAACTCTTGAAGCTCTTAGCTGTGGATTTATTTAGAAGGATACACACACACACACACACACACACACACACACTGTAGTCCCAAGCTGATTGGCCATCAAGATCTGTCACATATCCCTAGGACAGTTGCACCTTTTTGTCTAAACCACGAATGCCTCTTTCCTTCTTATGCCTCAGGCAGAAAGACAGTGAAGAGGTTTTAACTGCACTTTTTCTTTGGGGGTTTGAAAGACTCTGTCAAGTCCTCCCTGAAGAGATACAAGGACTCAGAGCATTTAATATGTGTCTTTGAGTCAGGCTACAATCACGAGAGAGAAAGGAAGCATCCCCCCCCTCCTTTCCTTTAGAATTGACTCACACATTAAACAGTTTGAATCATGTGGATGGTGGCAACACATATTCAACTCAGGGACGGGCTGCTAGCTAGGCCTGTTGCAAAATAGGCTTTTTAGCTACAAAACCCACATGGAGTTCATTTCACGCTGCCTTCAGGCACAGAGGGATGTGCACTGCTGTCTAACTCAACTGACTCATGAACGTCTTCTGTCCCTCAGTCCTCTTGGGTGATGCTGTGCCTAGGTTTGGACTATGCACTTTTGTCTGTAGGCGCACAGGATATACCAGTATTAGTAACCAGCAGGATTAGTGCTGTATCCTTGATAAGTCTAATGGGTACATCTGCAATGTGTTTGATGCATGATGGCTTTCAAGAGCCAGGCAATTTGCAAATCCACAAACTGTTATTCTTGGATATCATTGTTTCCCCAAACCTATGTGTTGATATCTCACATCCACCTGCAACTCACTCAAAATCTACTATATATTTTGGGAAATGATTTTCTCAACAGGTTCAGCCACCACTTGAGTTATCATCACCAAACTTGGCATGAGGGTTCCTGAGGTGCAGATGTTTGCTCTCATTGGCAGTCCCAAATGTGACTTTGGTGTGACTTTGCCCAATATTTGGCATGATGGGTACAAATTGTATGGATTACAAACTCGGCATTGGGGTTTCTGAGGTAGGGGAAGCAGTTTCCATCAACGGTGGGATGCCAGCTGCCATTTTGAATCAAGATGGTGGACTGAAACATGATTTCAGTGTGACTTTGCCTGATTTTTCATGTTATAGTTCCAACCTGTGCCAATTTAGATACCTCTGAAGATTCCATTGCCCAACATGACATGAGCATTCCTAAAGGGCAGGCATCAATCTCTTTCTTTGTTTGGATACTGGTTGCCATTCCAAATCAAAATGGTGGACCAAAGCATGACTTTGGCTTGACTTTGCCCAATTTGGCATTAAGGATCCAAATTGGATTGAAGATATTGTCTTTGACATGACTTTGTCAAATCTTTCTTTTAACTTGAATCCATTGGTTTGAGTCCTACCCTCCAGAGCAGGAGAAAACAAGCTTGCTCCATCTTCCACGTGACAGCCCTTGATATATTTGAATATCTCCTCTCAGTCTCTTCTTTTCCAGGCTAAACATACCCACCTCTTTCAATCATTATTCATAAGTCTTGTTCAACCTCCCCTGCACACATTTCAGCTTTTCAATATCCTTCTTGAATTGTGGTGCCCAGAAGTGGACACAGTACTCCAGATATGGTCTGACCAAGGCAGAATAGAGCAGGACTGTTACTTCCCTTGATCTGGATACAATACTTCTGTTGATGCAACCTACATCAGTAAATTACAATGACATCACATGTGTGGAATGGCTGGTGGATTTCCCACAGGGTGAAATATGACTCTTAGTCAAGTCAAGTGACCTCGCTTCTTGCAGCTCGGTTTGTACTAATATCACAACAGAATAGCACTAGATTTTTTTGCTGCTGCATCACACTGTTGACTCATGTTAAGCCCTAGATCCTTTTCACTTGTAATTCAGGTGTCCTCCACCTTATATTTGTGCAACAGATTCTTTCATCCTAAGTGCAGAACCCTATTGAAATTCATTTTGTTAGCTTGGGCCCAGTTCTCCAATCTGTTAACATTATCTTCAATCCTGATTCTGACTTCTGCTACATTAGCTAACCCTCCCATCATGGGGGACTTTGTCAAAAGCCTTACAGAAATTGAGATACACCACATCCACAGCATTCCCCTGATCCACCAAGGTTGTAATTCTATCCAAAAAAGGGGGTGGGGTGGGAATAGGATTTGACAGACATGACTTGTTTTTGAGAAACCCATTCTGGGTCTTTGTTATCACAACAACCTTTTCTAATTACTCACAGGCTGTCTGTTCTATGACTTTCCTGGTATCAACATCAAGCTGACTAGCCAATCGTTACCGGTGTCTCCCCCCCCCCTTTTGAAGATGGAGGACAGCATTTGCTGCATGGACCACACTTCAGTCTGCATGGACCACACTTCTTCTCCAGTAATTCTTAAAGATTCTAGACATAGGCTCTGAGATTAAACGCAAAAGCTCCTTTGGAACCCTTAGGTGTAGCTCCTCATGCTCTGGATATTTGAATTCATTTAAAGTAGCTTACTCTCCTTGCCAGCCAATCACACTTCTCCATCTTCTCCACATAGAGGACCTACTATTTTCTAGTTCTTCTTGTTTCAAACATAGCCAAAGAAACCTTTCTTATTATTATTTTTAACCTGCCTTGCAAGCCTGAGCTCATTCCAAGCTTTGGCCTGCCTGACCTTCTCCCTGCAACTGTTGTCTACTTGTGTATACTCTTCCTTTGTGTTTTTCCCTTTCTTCCATTTCTTATACATGCCCTTCCTAATGTGAAGCTTGGCACTAAGCACGTGTGTGTGTGTGTGTGTGTGTGTGTGTTTTAAAAAAAATGGTAGAAGGTTCTCTTTTGATGGTCTTCCTTTTGATGAGGTTTTTAAAATGGAAAAAGAACACAAAAGTCGGAGGAGGGGTTCCTTTCTGAAACATAGTTATTCAGAGTTAATGACTTACAAGGTATGGTAAAATCTGAATAAAATTGGTCTGGTTTGAACGGAAAGTACATACCATCATTTCTCAAACATACAAAAATGCAAAGAATGAAAAGCAGAAGCTCTGTTTTGTGTAAGGATGCTTTTACTACAGAAACCAACCAATAACATACACATTTGAACTCTGCAATTTCTGGTTGTGGATAACAACTAGGCAAACATGAGTTTAAAAAAGCAAAATAAATCTCCAGCTTAAGAACTCTCTTTTCTTTCACACCAAAGTCTCAACACCCATATTTTGTGAAGCATGCAACCCAGTACAACCGGCCTATTGTTAAATGTACTGATTTGCCTTTAAAAAAAGAGAGAAAAAGTTAAATGCACTCATTAGTCTTCTTGTTAAAAACAAATTCTTCCCCCTGCTATTCACATCAGTCATTAATGGTACAGAATGGCTTGCCTCCTGACTTTTCGGGGGGATGGGGACCCAATTTCTTTACTTATCATATTTTATCAGGAACAAAGAGTAGTCTTATGCCATAAAAGCTTGTCAAAGTCGTAATTACAATTCATTTGTCGGCATTCAGCTGTCTGTCATCTGTTAGCATTTTGAATGCTCTCTGTACATCTTTCTGCATTTGTCGGAATTCGCTTTAATTATTTACCCCTCCTCGATCATCCATTACTGATTGCTAACTGCTTTCGTGCCTCTCTGCCGCTGTTTTTTTCTGGCCTTGTATCAACATTGCTTGTAACCTTCAAGCCATTCCAGGCAAGAAATGTTGATGGCGCTTATTAACATTTTCATTCTGCAAATTTATGAAAATGCCCTTGTTTACACAAGGAACTAGAATGTTTATCTGCACAACCAATCTGCTTGCACAGCCTGCCAAAACACAGGAGGAAGTTTGGTTAAGCCACAAGAATGGGATTGGGGAACTAAGGGGTTTTATGCAACAGTAATGGTGTTCTACTGAGTCGGTGCTTAGTTTTGAAATGTAAGACAGACTACAGCTCAAGCTTGATGGGGAAGTCAGAACCCTCCTGGCTTTGAAATTTAGCCCCTTTCTTCAAATCCAAACTTTGTGGATAGTCACTGGCCTCTCAGGGGACTCTTCCACCTAACATAAACAACAAGAACCTTACATGCATAACAAGGCTGTCTCAAGCTAAGGTCCTCAGTAGAAGTTTGGTACTTTATCTTCATCTCCACCAGTGTTCTATTTCTACTGGTAGACTGATCTCTGGGTGGCAAGGGTGCTACTTAGGCTGCAATACCTACCTGCGTATCATAGGAGCCAAAGTCCCTTCAGCTCTCCCAATAAAATATTTGAGGAAGCCAGGCCCCCAAAAAACTGATGGCCATTGCCATTCAAATGGTGTGTGCACGCCACACCATTCAATCAATTATGCAGGGTGGGACTTACCTGGGCAACCCCAATATTTTATTCAAGTTGGCACCCCTGCTGCCTATCAAGCCAGCCAGCTGATCCCAAAGCCAGTCTCAGCTTACCAGACCCTATAAAGTCCCAACTTCAAAGCTTCCTCTTCATATATCACAGAACTGCCAAAGTATCCCATTGAAGGTTCCCTGATAAGCATTAAACTCTCCAGCCACAAATACTGAAACATTCAGACAAGATGTAACATTCAGCCTGGATCCAGCACTATAGGACTAATGGGCAGAGGAAGTGCAACCAATAACACTCGAGGAGATGTCTAAGGTAAATAACAGCAACTGTCAGAAGACCTACATTGTGTTGGAGCCCGAATTATGCCTAGCTTAATATTATAACCACTGAATCTCATTATGCCTTTACCTGCTATATTCTAAGGTGCTCCTGAATGCCAACACCTTTCTCCTCCATAGGTGCATGATCAAGGCCACCCAGTCTGCTTTTTGATAAGGAAAGTAGGCAAGGCTATTTAACACTGGCTGAGTTTTAGATACCGGTAATACTAACATATATTTAATTTTGTGCTATGGTATGTGATTGCTCCCCCCGCTGCAACTTTTGAAAAACTCTGTTGGCTACCAATAAATTGTCAACTACTATTTCAAACACCCACACACCTCAGCTGCTGCCTAGTACCCTGCCACCTACCCAAAGAGGAACAACCAGAGGGATTTAAATGCTGTTGTCATTTCATTTTCACTGCAAACCAGCCAAATGAAAGAATGTATTGAAATGGGCAACCCACCCAACATATGACTGTGGTGCCATAAAGTTCTTCTATTTAAGTGTTTTGCGGTTCTGTGATTTTTAAAGCCAAGCTGGAATGGCTCTGGCTATACAGCTGTGCAGTGTAGCTGTTCACCAGGGCTACAATCAAGATCCAGGAATTAGGAATACCTGCTTTGAAGGATGAACTCTGGTGGCATTGTTAGGTGCTGGTTATCACCTATAAAGCTCTATACAGCTTAGGTCAAGCTATCTGAAAGAGAGTAGTTCTCCATATGAACCTGTTCGGGTTTTGAGATCTTCAGGAGAGGCCTTTCTCTTGTCCTGCCACCCTTACAGGCACACCTGGGGGACATGGGATGGGATGCAGGAGAGGACCAGCAGGTAGCACTGAACATTTGGATTGTTCTGCTAGTGTACAACCTGCGAGATACCCCAGAATGTAGCTTTGCCTCTAAGGATGGAAGAGGCACCTTACTCAATTTGGCTGCCTTGACTCCATCTCCCTCTGTGGGTTATGAGAATTAGAGCAGACCTTGTTCATTTCTCTCCTACAAATTGTCTGAAGGAGCAAGGTAAAGCTAAAGGACCTCTGGACAGTTAAGTCCAGTCAAAGGCGACTATGAGGTTGCGGCGCTCATCTCGCTTTCAGGCCACAGCGATACCTTTCACCGCAGTAGAACATTTTTATCTACTTGCACTGGTGTGCTCTTGAACTACTAGGTTGGCAGAAGCTGAGACAGAGCAACAGGAGCTCACCCCATCACGGGGATTTGAACTGCCGACCTTCTGATTGGCAAGCCGAAGAGGCTCCGTTGTTTAGACCACAGTGCCACCCACGTCCCTTGTGTGGAGTACAAGTAACTTAGCAGGAGAGGCTCTGAGGATGTGTGAATGGCTATAGTTGCTGCTGATGTGATTTAATATTTGTATGTAACTTCTCCAACAATGCAGATGAGCTTACAGTGACTCATGACATGATAATAAGAAAACATTAGAAGATAACATTTAAATAACATTTCCATCAATGTAGCAATATGCAGAAACAAATCAGGAAAGAAAGGGGGTAAACAATTAATGAAGTTCAACACAAACTTATACAAAATAATTCAAAGTATGGGAGGCATGTGCTAGTTTTTCATTTTGAACAATGTCATTGAGCCGGATGGTGGTGGTGGTAGACTAGATCAACTCAAAGACACCTTTCAAAACATGGACACAGACCCATAAAGAAAATTGTGGTCTATGGAACCAATCCACGTGCATCCAAGGGGAGGCAGCTTCCTTCCACTTAAGAGCTGCCCTCATGGTGGAATGAATTGTACCTTTGTCATTCCACCCCCACAAAACACAGCAAAGACTGAGACATGTTCTTTGGACCCTTGTACACTCCACCTCTGATGGCCAAGGCCCAAGGGCACTTGTTTCTGCCCCTTTGTCAAATGTAGGAAATCTAGGAGTTCCATAATCAGAAGTTATCACCCACTCAATAAAAAAGCAAAGTGACAAACCCTACCATGGAACGATTATTTGGTAACTCCACCAATAAAAACTCATGATCTCTTGAGCTTCCTCTGCTGAAACACCCCATCAAGATATGTTATCTAAAGATCCCGTAATAAATGTCTCAGCCTGTTGAAACCTCAAAAAATCCCCACTCTCCTGGGCTCTTCTGAGACACCAGATCATAAAATGACATCACTGCATGATAACTGGCCTGTCTTTTCTCCTTCTATTTGGTCCCCACACTACAAATTGCCCAGACAGGCAGCATTGTAATGATTAGCGATGTCCAATCACTTTGGAAGCTACAGAATGTATGATAAAGCTTTTCAAATCTCAAAGAGTTGATCATTTATGGAGATGCCAGGAAGGTCTGCTGGACTCAAGCCCAGGTATGAGGGTTGGGGCTGCATAATGCATTTCTTAAAGCAGAGATGAGTATTTAAAAATGAAGCACAGAATAATTCCTGGCTCATCTATCCACCTACTTACCAAACTCTCTCACCCACCAAACCCTCCCTCACCAACCTCCCACTTCCCTTTTAAATTTCATTATGACTCATCACTGTTCTGAAAATCTGTTCTGTGTCTCACCCCTAGTGCAATGGATGCGGTGCAGCCTAAATACAATAAACTCCTTCATATCATTTCCCAACATAGCCAAAACTATTTTACCCATCTTCTGAGCCACAATGCTTGTTCTTATATCAACCACCTCTGGGGCCATTTTACACATTATACTTTTGGGCTGACAGTTAGAATTGCAAAGTGAGAACATGTCAACCAAAGGCACAATCTAGGCAAGGTTAAATATTTTTTCAATCCTATTGATTTCAGTGACAGAGATCTAAGCATGTACTTAGCACCTCCACTGAAATCAATGGGGTTTTGCATGCTTAACTTTGGCAAGTATTTGAAAACACATATATTGCACAGTTACATTCACCATGGAGTCATGCTTATCTATAGCTCCCTGTTGAGAGTGTACTTGCTGGCAAACTTGTGTTTACCTTTGCGTAATATGTGAAATAACTTACAGTGGACAACTTGAGTTTCAGGAATGTAACCAGTCCAGTAAAAGTAACACATAAAGTAAAGAGAATATATCCTTGTTGTCCAAGAACAGGGCAATATATTTGCAATGACGTTGCTTTTCTTATCCCAGTTATTATGCCAAACAGACAGACCAGAAAAATAAAACAAAGCACAAATGTTGGTGTTTCGTGTCGTAAAAATCACTGAAGTACAAATTTTGTCTCCTCATCTGTTCAATTGCATTAGTCCTGCCACTCTTGACACACATTGCTTTGTCAGCATCATACGTGGTTGGTTTTTTTTGCATCTTGCCCATATTAGAAAATAAATGGGATTTAAATAAATCAAATGAGAAATTGTTTTAAGAGGCTAACAAGAGAGACAAAAGAGAACCTGACAGAGTCAAAACAGAAATAGCAACAAGGAAGCTTGTCTTCCTCATCTGAGATTATTTTTTTCTAAAATTAAACAACTTCTCTCTACAGCTCAAGAGCAAGTGGATATTTATGACAAAGATTGCTGAAATACATTTCCTGTACGTGTTCACTTGGCCCAGTCACTCAATTCCTCAGGACTTCAGAGTGATTGTAGTCTGATCTCCTAAAACAGGGTCATCTTCAAATACCGTGAGGAAGACACAGAAGGGCTAGGAAGCCATAAGCAATGATGATCCCATTTGCCTTCTGTTCATTAGTTTATTTAATTAAAGATAAATTAATATAGTTTTCACTCACCATCAGATGGTGTGTTCCAAGAAGTCCAAGGAGAAGGGGACACAGGCAACTCTTTTGGATTATAGGAAACCCTGAGATGAGTGTCCCGGGGCAGCAGGGTCAAGCTGTCACAGCTTTGCTTTGCTGAGAGCAGCCTATTTCTTCTGGGGAAATGGTGTTTGTGGTGATGGGTGGGAGCAGGCTAAGTACTCATGCCATGTCACAATCCAGGTTGGCTTGCCTCATGATAGGCTGTGAGAGGATGCTCCACTCTGAGGGAACTCAGCTCCACCTACTCTGCATTCCCCAGCAGCCTCATAGCCTTGTCTGAATCCAGGGAGACAGAGTCACGTTTCTTTCCACTGTCGATTAAGTTCTTCGCTGGGAAAGACACCAGAAAAGGGAAGCAGATAGACTGACTGATAGACTTAGGCTTTCTTGAGAGGTATCGTCATCCTCAGTATCAGCTGTGCATGCACCAAGGAACTTTTGAAGCTCATGACTTCCCCAAAATAATCCTGGAGAGCAGGGGAAAATGGGCATTGAGAGGCTTTTAGAAGTTTCTCTTATGCGTGTGAGGCCCCGGAACTTAACCCCTGCCTAAGTGTGGGGGGACGGGATGCCTGTAAATACAAAACAAGTTTCTATGAAAACCCAATGCTAAATGAGATATATGATTATAAAGCATCCACACAATTCCCAATATAAAAACACAATATCCCAATCTATCCATTACAGAAAATCCCAATTTTTAAAATAAATAAATAAATGTAGGCCACCTGAAGCAAATGAATCTTAAAAGCCTTTCTTAAGGACTGGACTGTGCTGAACTCCCAGAGATTATCTAGCAATGATTTCCAGAGTTGTGGGACCACCACAGAAAAGCCCCCCCCTCACTTTTTGTGACTGTCGTAGAAAAAGCCTTCCAGTTGCTAGGTGGCAGGCAGATGAGCAGGGTCCTAATGAGCAAGTAGGATGAATGTAGGTAGCCCTTCAGGTAACTTGGACCCAAACCTTTTATGACTTGAAAGGTTAAAACCAACACTTTAAACTGGGCTTAGAATGGGACAACATTCAGCATAATGACAATGTCACATATCTCTAGATAGGTTCCCAGAGTCTATTACAATTTGCTTTTGTGCAGTGCCAGACTAGAACATAAGGGACCAGAGTTCTAGCCCCAACTTGACCATGAAGCGCATTGAGTGACCTTGGACCTGTCACAATCTCTCAGCCTAATTTACCTCACAGGGTTGCTGTAAGGAGTAAAGGAAGGAGTGGGGGAAGAACTATATAATCCACCTCGAACTATCTGGAGGAAAGGTGGAATATAAATGAATAAAATTAATTACATGTAAAGGTGAAGGACCCCTGGACGGTTAAGTCCAGTCAAAGGCGACTATGGGGTTGCGGCACTCATCTCGCTTCAGGCCAAAGGAGCTGGCGCTTGTCCACAGTCAGCTTTCCGGGTCATGTGGCCAGCATGACTAAACCACTTCTGGCGCAACGGGACACCGTGACGGAAACCAGAGCGCATGGAAATGCCTTTTACCAACCCGCCACAGCAGTACCTATTTATCTACTTGTGCTGGCGTGTTTTCGAACTGCTAGGTTGGCAGAAGCTGGAATAGAGCAATGGGAGCTCACGCCGTCACGGGGATTCAAACCACTGACCTTCTGATCAGCAAGCCCAAGAGGCTCGGTGGTTTAGACCAAAGTGCCACCCGCGTCCCAATTTTAATAAATAAAATTATTTTATAAATAATAATTAATAAAAACAAATAGTACAGTTTGGGGTGGAGTCAGGTGGCTTTCTCTCTTTTCCTTTAATCATTTGATTGAAGTACGGCTCATCTCTGTCACTGTGGCATCCAGTCTTTATTGTCTGATGACACCATGAGCACTGAGCATTCTCTAGTTATCAGAAGACTAAGCCGCAGAAATAAATAAATAAAATCAACATGGACTGCTTTGCTTTTGTGCGACCTTGGGCAAGTACTTGAGTCTTTGTGTGCCTCATTTCCCCATCTGTTTAATGTTGGTAATAGCACCTTTCTATCTTGCAAGAGAGCTAAGTAAATAAACAAACTCAAGGCCACAAGACACTCCTATACCACAGTAATAGGCTACAGGTAGGAATTAGAAACTAAGATGCTGGTAGTTTACTCCACGTCTTAACAAAGTTATCCAAGGTAACCTTGCACAGCAGCTTTGAACATTTCAATGCTGTTTGGCCAATTAGAATTAAGGGCTGTAATCTGTGCTGCATTCAATGTGGTGGATTTGATTCCTCAGTATTTTATCTGACACATCGTCTAGGGGTTGCAAAAGGAGACATTGCAGCAGCCTCACCAACCTGGTGCCCTCTTGATATTTTGGATTACGGTTTCCATCAACGCAGCATGATGGTTGGGGTTGGTGGAGATTGTAGTCCAAAACCTCTGTGATTATTTCAGCTAAATGGGCATTGAAACACGTTTGTTTTTCATCATTTCAGTGTGTGAAAGGAACTTTTCTTTTTTTTATGGAGTTCATCAAATTTACACAGCTATTTAATGAGAATAATTGACCTTAGGAGTAAGTCACCTGGCAGTAAAGTGGATTCTATTGTTTGGGAGCCGCTGTTTACTTGCTTCAAAGATCTATTCATAATCTGGAAGCCTTATACTATTAACCCCATCAGCAATTTGCTTAACAGCATACAAATCCCATTGTGTAATTGATGACCGTCATTTAGAGAGGGAGCTTTCTACATAGCTCCCAAATCAGAAAATGATGGTTGCTGTTTAGAAACGCTTTGGTATGAACCAGGATGTTCAATGCAATCCACGCATATGTTTATTAACAAATTTTAAGAAACCCATCTTAAATTATTACACAAGCAATTTACCACTTTTTTTCCTGGTAGAAGCATGATTACTTATAGAAGAAGAAAAAACAGGAAAGAATTTGGTCATCTACATATCACACAATAGAAACAGAATGTATGGACAAGTGCTGAGAAACTAAGACAGTACATGATCTGGGTGATTTTGTTGAAATATGACACTCCTTTATAAAATACTTAAACGAACACCCTGATGACTGGCACCCACCAACTATGCATATAAGGGTTCTGGTAAAATTTGACGCATTAATCTTCTGTTCTGGGGGAAGGGATAGGAGGGGGGAAACCTGCTGTTTGGATAATGTTGATAATGTTTATGTTCATGCCTCTATTCCTGCTATTGAAAATTAATAAAATATATTAAAATAGAAACACTTGGGTGTGACAAACAGATAACTAATAGAGAGATTTGTGAAAATGTGCCCTTTTTGTTTTTTTGCAGTCTGTCCCATTTTTCTAATTGCTCAGGAATGCATAGCAGAGGTAGCCAACATGGTGCCTTCCAGATGTTAGACTGCAGAGCAGCTCCCATCTTCCTTGACCATTGACCATGCTGTCTGGGGATCATGGAGCCCAGCAACATCTGGAGGGCACCATGTTGCCTATCCCACTTCATAACATTGTGTCAACAGCATGAAGTGGGGGGTTGGTACATGTAGGCTAAGGTGGAGTCACAACATCACAATTTATGGGTTACAGCATATGGCAGAGCATATAGCAAGGATCTAGCTCTTAGGTAGCCTGACTTCTGGCTGATCAACCATCCCAGCCAAAATATCAGGTTGACACCTAAGGCAGTAGGAGGCATATATTAGTACTGTGGGCCTATCAGTTTACCTGGTGTGTGGCAGACCTCCCAGCCTCTGAGTTTGAGCAGGGTCACACCCTTTAGGGACAGTACTGGCAGAATGTGTGCCCTAGGAGTGGACCAGAAGGAGAAGGTTGTAGGAATCCATCTCCCATCAGACCCAGCCAGCATGACCAGTGGCCAGGAATAATGGAAGTTGTAATCCAACAACACCTGTACTAGTTGAACTATTTAGGAAATGGGCTTTCTGATTGTACATCCCAGACAACACTGCAAAATGACATTTATTTCTCACTGTGTTCCCTTTGCTCCTTCTCCCCTCTATGGAGTAGGAAGAAAGGTAGAACTGCACTGGATCTCACAGTTTACTAAGCCTCAAAGAGTTGACTGGCAATTACAAAAGACTTTTGTTGCTACTTTCAAAAGCCCCAGAAGAATCCCAGTCAATGAGACCACTAGCTATTTTAAACTGGTTGTGGACAGGACTGGTGAATGAGTCGTAACCCGGAGGCATCACAGAGGTGAGGGGAGAGTAATATCAGAAAATTTGAGAGTTAATTTTACCAAGAGGCCTGGCATGATACTACTAACTGCTTGCCTCCCACCACAAATCGCCAACTAAGCTTTCCAAAATAATCTGATCATAACAAGAATAAGTGCTGATGTCCAATCCACATGGATTAACATTCTCCTTTTTTCTGAATGACTAGCCAAGTGCACCTAGGATACAGTGCTATACAAAGCAACGTGGCATTAAAGAATCTGGACAAAGTACAGCAGATGATCCAGGCCCTCTTCCCCTAGGAGCTCATGTGCCAGCTGTGCTCAGGGAATCACAGCACTTGGGAAATTGTATGCTCTCAAGTATGAAGAGCACAGGGTGACTGTTTTCCTAAATACCTCATACAGAATTCTGCTAACATAAAGTATATTCCCTGTAAGAGCATATTTAGTGCATAAATGCATGTCTTTGAAAGCCCAAGGCCATTCCATAAACTGAAGGGCTTTTGATCTGTTGCGGGAGGGAGATGTTGATCAATTCCCAACTCTTCTGCTGCCCTCTTATGCCTCTTAAAAATCTGTTCCAGAGGTTTTGGGGACATTCCAGAACAACATGGAAAATGGGTGGGGGGAGAGATAAGGAAATTACCTTATCTTCCATCTGCAGAGCCTTTTACTAGATCAAACACCGTTCTGCAAATGGAATTATTTATTCAGTTTGCAACTAATATCCTGGGGCTCACCAAGGTAAATGATCTCAGCATGGAGCCTGAATTTTATGAAAGTGTCCCCCCTTCTCATTCGTTATGCAAGTGTGTCCTGGCTCATAGCAATTTCCATACTCCAGAAGAGGTGATGGCTCAAACAAGATGGTGGGAGGAAGACTCAGGTCTCCTTATGCCATCTTTGTTTTGGCGTGAGGTCAGGACCCTGGACAGCCCCACAGACAACAGTTCTCCAGTTGAAAGCAGAAAGCACAAGCTGCCATAATGCTGTCTTGCTGCAACTTGCAGGACATTACAGTCTAGCCTGGAGGACCAAGGGAGGCCATCCAGGCACTTCTGAGTCCTGCAACATACCAGTTAAAGGCTCAGTCTTCTTTGATACAGCTATTGACTCCCTCTAGGCAGAAGAGTTTGAAGCTGCAGGGACATGGGTCATAGATACTCTTGACCTTCAGAGGATTTGGCAGTTCATTCCTTAACATCTACAAAGGTTCCAGCCAGGTGAGGAGCCTAGTGCTAGATAATCCACCTTCTCCTTGGAGACATAACTAACATTTTGAGACTCTGAATCAAAGGGCTAAAGGCCGTCCTAATCACGATTCTCTGCTGGAGAGGAATGCCAGCCCAAGATCAACCCCAAAGGGAAGTTAAAATAACAGGACACTATCCTGCTCTTGCTGTACAAAGCACAAGGAATGGAGACTCTTTCATTCCTTGAATGCAGCAATACATTGGGCCATGACAAACCTACTGAAGACTTCTGCTCCACCCATTAGGCCATCCAGGCACTCATTCCCACCCAACACATGCAGCCTCCTCCTCTTCAGGACCTGTCATGGGACTACTATGGGATGAGTCTGCTTCAACCAGACTTGAGAGAAAAAGAAGGGGCCAAGAAATGGGACTCCCTCCAGCAGTTAGTAGACTGAGAGTAAGAAGGAGCTAGGCTGACCATGTGCCCTACTATACCAAGGACAGTTCACTATTTGAAGGTCTTGTCCACATCCAGATAAACAACCCTAAAATGGGAAAGTAGGAAGGTCAACCATTAGCAGCTGAACTTAGCAGGTACACTGATAATCTAGTCACAGCATTCCTCATTATGCCAAGATGTATTGTCTTTCTAAATAAATTAGAGGGATACTTTCTAAATTTGCATCAATATGTTTAATCTACTGTAAGTACATTTTATGTGACTGTGTGTCCTCTTTGGCTCTGTCATTGATGGTGTGTGCCTCTTGGGGGATGTGTGCTTGTTTACTCTAGAAGGTGGTGTAATGGGCCACCTCTCCTCCCTTCACTTCCTGCTTAGCAACAGTTACCTAGTCTGTCTCTCCCCAACCCTCTCTCGCCTGTTTTCTTGAATATATTTTTTTAAAACACACTTTAATATTTTATTTCTCATTTGCTGTAACTTACCATAGGATCTTATGGCAATTGGAATAGTTTATTATGACAAGAAGAAGAAGAAGAAGA
Source organism: Lacerta agilis (assembly GCF_009819535.1). Lineage (NCBI taxonomy): Eukaryota > Metazoa > Chordata > Lepidosauria > Squamata > Lacertidae > Lacerta > Lacerta agilis. The sequence goes on from NC_046312.1 coordinate 24,151,691, forward strand.
AGAAGAAGAAGAAGAAGAAGAAGAAGAAGAAGAAGAAGTGGGACCAAGCTGCTCCCTTCTCCATGCCCTCATCTATTCATCTTCTCTATCACACTTATTTGCCACATGGCTTTGTGCACAGGGATCAGGAATAAAACCACTGTTCAAAGCTGATTAAAATAACAGCAAAAGCACATTTGATGATCAAGAAATAGTGATGGCCACCAACTTGGATGCCTTTAAAAGAGGACTAGAGGAATTCACAGAGGCTGTCATTGACTGCTAGACACAATGACTGTGTTCTACCTCCACTGTCAGAGGCAGCATGCATTTGAATGCCAGTTGATCACAAATCAGGAGAGTGTTATTGCACCTAACTCCTTCCTGCGGACTTCCATAGGCATCTGGTTGGCCACAGTGAGAGCAGAAAGCTGGACCAGGTGGGTCATTGGCCTGCTCCAGCAGGCTCTGCTTATGCTCTGAAGATCTGAATGTAGGGCAAATGGTACTTCATAAGGCACAAGGTTACATCCCTGACAAGGATGGTACATAACACACCACTGCCTGAACCAAATAATCTTGCTTTGGGTTTATAATGTTATGAGAAGAATGTAAACTTTCACTTGCCCGTGTCGCTTTTCATCTTAACACCACATATTTGTCTAAGACATCCGCATGCCTGCATTTTCTGTTATATAAATCTCAACATGCAAATATGGAAAGTCTGACATTTGGGAGAGCAGCTCTGACAGCCAACGGGAATTAAAAATAGAATGCAGAGGTATTTAATGTAGAGTAAAATCAGATATAAATGGTGCATGGATACATCAGTCAGCTACTCTGAATCATGAATAGTTTATCTCCTCTTAATCTTTGCATTAAACACAGTTATTGCTTGGTATTTATGATGCCATTAAAATGAGTGTGCGCTGTCAAAAATTATTGACATCGGTTGAGTCAGATTTCCTCTCTCTCTCTCTCTCTCTGATGTCTCCAGAGAAAGAGTCTTCATTTAGATTGTATAAGATTTGAATCAACAGCTGCTTTGTAGAATTGGCTAAATAATTTGGCCTGTGTGACTCATAGAATCCTATGAGTGGCACCCAGAACTGGACACAGCATTCCAGGTGTGGTCTGACCAAGGCAGAGTAGAGTGGTACTATTACTCCCCTTGATCTGGACACTATATTTCAGTTTTGCATAGTTGTCAATTGCTTTCACTTTTCCAAAGCATTCCATAGATCAGGCTTCCTCAACCTTGGCCCTCCAGATGTTTTTGGCCTACAACTCCCATGATCCCTAGCTAGCAGGACCAGTGGTCAGGGATGATGGGAATTGTAGTCTCAAAACATCTTGAGGGCCGAGGTTGAGGAAGCCTGCCATAGATGTTCTTCCAATATAGTCATCAAAATATCTGGTGCACTGGAAAACAAACAAACCTCCAAAGCAACTTGCAATGAGATGCATGAATGAGACGTGTCAATCAAGTCTAGTACTGTATGTACTATGGTAAAACAAAAACAGCTGCACTGAACATGCAGTCATAAAGCTCACAGTTGGAATGATCAGGGAGAAATTACTGCTTTGTCCACAATAAAATTCATTGTCAGTTTTCGGCACAGTTTCTGTTATTCCAGTTCTGTGCAGAGAATTATTTTTATTACTGATTTTTAGTTTTCTCACACAAACAGTAGAATAAAGAAATAAAAACATTGGATGGGTGACACCCTTCAAATTGCCATCTGTGTTAGTGGTACACATTTATCAGACATGACTTGAAACTCAGTGGTAGAAAAGAAAAAGTGATGAATTGGGAGATTATAAACAAGCATTTTTCTTCATCATAATTGTACATTGAAGAAATAACTATCAGTTCAGGTGACTAATATGGCTTCCCTCAGGTCCTCTCTTGCCCAGTTAGTCTAGGGAACTACCTCAGTCTTAACTGAATTAAGCTTCAGTTAATTGGTTCTCATCCACTGCTGCACATGCAGATATAAAGGAGAAACTGAGCTGTTTATCATCAATATATTGCTGACAATACACTCCAGAACTTTGGATGACCAGTACTGAGGTTTCATGTAGATGTTAAGTAATTGGGTGTGGGTGTGTAAAAGTAGAACTCCACACTTAAGGCTGCATGGGCTGAACAGAACTCCCCAAGCACCAGGCTCTAAATATTGTCATCCAAGTAGAATGGGAACCACCATGAATCAGTGCCACCCACTCCCAATTCAGACAGACTCTGAAGAAGAATACCATGGTTGAAGGTATCAAAAGCCACTGAGAGATCAAAGAGGTACACTCTGACTGTCTCTCTTCCAGCAAAGGTCATTGTACAGATGAGCAAGGCAGCTTCCATTCCAAAAACAGTCTAAATCACAATCTAAATGAATCTAGAAAATTGGTTTCACCCAAGAGAGCCTGGTTCTGGCCCACAATTGTGCATTCAAGAAGGGAACATTAGCAACTCAACAAATCATGTCGTTTTTCTGAATCCTGGAGGGATTCCCAGAATCCAGGCAGGTGGGGACCACTCCCTCTTCCTTGAATGCATTAATAAACTCTCTGGCTGTCCCTTCCTTGTTCAACCATAATGGAGAAGAAACATGAGCACAAATGATTGCCCAAACTGGGCCAAAACCTGGGCCATTTCCTTGAGCTTTACTAATGGAAACTCATCCAACACAGATTTTGATCTGAGTGTGAGAATAATTTTGGGGTTTATAAACCTCACTTCTTTTAACTAAGCTGTATGAGGATCTTATGTTCCTAGCCAAGCCTGAGCTCAGCAGCTTTTCACTGGCATTTCCAATGAACAGTATTTATTGTTCCAACCAACACAGTCATTAGAATAGCCTGAATTACGTATAAAGCCCCCCCCAGGATCTCCCCTTAAGGAAACGTCAAGACACAGCAACTGTGTTTGTTAAATGGGTACCAGTGCAACAGTCACTTTTAGCAGCATTTAAATGCACATTTTCATATATTTTTATCTTTTAATCTACCATATTTTATTGCAGTGAAAATTATTTTTATCAAAGCTGTAGCACATAGTGAGCCCTTAGGGGCTGGGCAAAGTGATAAATCTAACTGTATAAAATGAACAAATTATAAGGAAAACTAGGTAGGTAAAAACAAGTTAAATGAACTGTGTTTGATGCGTTGGTCACTTCTGAAATTGAAACAAGAAGGCCCATTGATTATTAACGGGAATACATAGCTGAATATAGTTCAAATATTATAAGAGTCCCTATTCCTCAGACCCTAGCAGCAGCCTAAAATGAGGAAACTAAGCTACCCCTTTATGTTTCCCCCCCTGCATAGCCTTTCAAACAAATGTACAGCCATGCGACCAACTGGGTGCCATATATTGTCTGCTAAGTAATGTAAAATAAGTTTAGTTAAACAGAAAGCATGGCACATTCCAGCGTGTTGTTCCAGTTAGCCTCACTTCCTGTTCCCATCTTTCAGATTTACAGGTTTTTCCAGAACTACAAATCAAGCTCCTTTCCTGTGAAGAAAATCAAATTATATAGATCAGGGGATTTCTTCTTCTTCTTCTTCTAGCAAGCAGGTTAGAAGTAATATCACACCATTTTAATATAGTCATAGTCTATTCCTACCCCACATTTCCCCCAAATACATTTATGCGCAAAGAAAATTAACAGCTTGTTATACTAATGCGTGCCCTTGATGCATAATAAAAGTTCTCATATGACTGCACAATAATAACATTGCAGTAACAAAACACTAACAACTAAGCAATTAACAGATCATTTAAAATACACCCAAAAGTGAGCATGATACTGTACTTACCAATGTGTACGTTAAGACATTTCAATACATTCACATCCCAGAGTAGCCCCCAAAACTGTGACCTTAATGCCTAACAACAACCTCCCCCCCAAAAAAACCCCACTTTCTATATTTAGACCAGAACTAGAAAAATAATACATCCTATGTATCCAGTAAGTATCTAGTGTGACTCTGAATCTTGCTCTCTATTGCCTCCCCCCAGTTATGGACATCTGTTCTTCCTTAGAGCATATACACTTCAGATACCTGTAGAATGGCAATGTGCTTGATAAGCTACAAGTAGTGACCCTCTCATGGGAACAACCCTCCCTTCCTGGCAGGCTTTACGATGTTAGGAAGGGGATTAACATGGATAACAGTGTCGATAGTCTTGTCAACCCACAGGACTGAAGTGCAAAGTGAGTCTAGCCAAATCTTCCAGGCACAACTGAGCAACAAATGGACTGATGCAGCCTTCAGCTGCGACCCAAAAGTTCATTAATATATTGCTTTTCTCCACTTAGGCTCCAAGAACCATAGGAGTCCACTCCTAGGGGCCGCGGGGGCTTTGGCCCCCACAATAAAATATTTGAGGGGGTGGGACCCCCACAAAGCTGATGGACATTCCCATTCAAATTGTGTGTGTGCGCACTGCATCATATGATCGATTATGCAGGGCAAGGTTTACCTGGGTCCCCACAATAGTTTATTCAAGTTGGCACCCCTGATAAGGACACTTCACAGAGTTTGGTTGACAAAGTCAGTATGGGACAAGGGGTTATCAGAAGCTGTCCCCATATGTATGTTTCTCTACATTGTGGCTTTTCCTCAGCAAACATCTTTGCAACAACTATACAGCCATAGGTAAGAAAGGTAAAGGACCCCCGGACAGTTAAGTCCAGTCAAAGGCAACTATGGGGTGCAGCGCTCATTTTGCTTTTCAGGTCGAGGGAGCCAGCCTTTGTCCACAGACAGCTTTCTGGGTCATGTGGCCAGCATGACTAAACCACTTCTGTCCACGGAAATGCCGTTTACCTTCCCGCCACAGTGGTACCTATTTATCTACATGCCCTGGCATGCTTTTGAACTGCTAGGTTGGCAGGAGCTGGGACACAGCAACGGGAGATCACCCTGTTGTACGGATTCGAACCTCTAACTTTCCAATCAGCAAGCTCAGGAGGCTCAGTGGTTTAGACCACAGCGCCACCTGCTCCCCATAATCACACAACCATGTAAGAAATGGTTACATGAACTTCCTCTAATTTTTTTTTTTTTAATCTGTAGCATATGATAAATAGTTATACAATGCCAATATTGTGTGGGTGGACAAATAGATACATCCGAGGAAGCAGAAATTAATCTACGGAAGCTTGTACCATACTAAGCTGGTTAACCTTTAAGATGTCACAAGTTCCTTTGTTGATGTGTGTGGCTTTGTGTGGACTTCTAATGGTGACTTCGTGCTCAGTAATGATTGTATGAAGCCATCCTGAATTCCTGTAGTTTATATCAGTTGGGTAGTTCAGACCCACACATCCTTGGGAGCCAGTGTGGTGTAGTAGTTAAGAGCGGTAGACTCGTAATCTGGGGAACCGGGTTCATGTCTCCACTCCTCCACATGCATCTGCTGGGTGACCTTGGGCTAGTCACACCGCTTTGAGACTCCTTCGGGTAGTGAAAAGCAGGATATCAAATCCAAACTCCTCCTCTTCTTCTTCTTGGCAAAACACACACACAAATACACACAATGTAAGAATGAGGGAGGCAGGTCCAAGAGCCTTCATTCCAGTCCTTTCCTTTTTTTCGCACATTGTCTTATCAGGAAGG